>NW_026606059.1:77335833-78714166 GCF_029834395.1 Sorex fumeus
TTTAAAATTAACATTTTTAATTTATATAAATAAAAAAGAAACATAATAAACAAGTTAAGGAATTTGCAAAAAGTGAGCTATCCTGAGCCTTTGTTATGCAGGGTATATTTAACATCTACTGATGAAGATGAATACTAACTAACAATAGAATTTATTTCCAAAGTAAGGATTATTAATAATTAGTCCTTAGCAAGCTATCAAAGTGCTTTTTAAAAATTGTACCTTGGATAAAGTGAACTCAATATTAATCCAGCAATCAGTTTGTTCTGGAGATCATAAAATTTGACTGAAATGTGAATCATACTGTAAATGCTAACTTGTATTGGGTTTAAGTAAAATTAGAACAGTGTATAGAACATGGCTTCTGAAATTAGAATGACTATTGTCATTGCTTAACATGGAATTAGACATTTTAAGGTAGAGAAACTTATTAAAGCTATGCTGAAAGGCAGGAATTTATTTCAAAAAATTTCTTAACAAAACAGTGATGAATCTGCTACCAATTAATCAAAATATGAAAATAGTCAAAATTACTTTTCCCAACTACATAATTATTTCATATATGCTCTCCCTTAACTTAAAACTGAAAAGTTATAGACACTACTTTTCTAGGATTGGAGAGAGGAATCACCTGTGAAAATTACTGCATCTGTAATTTCTATTTCCAACACTGACTTATTTTTTCAAAAAATCATCAACAATTTTATCACTGGAAAATTTTACTTAAATTATAGGTAAAATAATATAATGATAATTTGTATGTTCCTTTAAACATGCATTCAACACAGTATCTAATCCTTAAGTTTACCACAAATTCAGATGAATGGAGCATTTGTCAAATATTACATTTATTATTATATCTATGTTATATTTCACCTTATACTTTCAAAGACACTGAGAGAAGCAGAATCAAAAACTATGCCTTTCTTTATAATAAAATTGATGTGACATTGTAAACAGCCTTAATTTTTAATTCTATAATTCAATTACTCATATAACCTATCAAAACATACTTGTATTAATTTTATATTTACTCAATAGTTCTTCATTCTACTCAAAAAGCCAATTACCTAATGCTGCTACTGCTCTTCTGCTATCTCTTTATTGAAAACTAGATTGTTAACAACCCTTTGCTCTTTCTCTGTAATATAGTTGTTAGACTTGGAATCAGTTTATATAAAACTATATTAAAAATATTCTAACTGCTTACAAATCACATTATAATTAGGCAAAATGGTTTGAGAACAAAACTTATTCTCTTCAAAAGTCTATGTCTAAAAATAATACTTATTTATAAAAAAACCCCAAATAAAATTTCTTTTTTAATAATTCACTTTTCCAATTTCTCAAAGATATTCTCAATTTACATACTGTTTTTTTAAACATGTAGTTCCTTTTACAATATGAATGATCTGTTTCATTTCACTGCTTTATTAGCATACACAAAGTACTGATCATATAAAACTATAAAGCAATCAAGTTTCTGGTCATTTTAATCTAGAAAACATTTGAAAAAATTTTGTGGAACAGTGAAAGACTACTGGGAAACTGGAGTTTTTAGATTCATGAATTTTTATCTCTTAAAACTCATAACAACATAGATTAGTGAGAAAAATGTAAAAATTTTATCTTACAATTCTATATGAAAATCTCTTACTCATAATATTTATTAGTAGAGATTGTTAAGTATCATCATATTTAAATAAAAACAGAAATGAGTTTGAAGACTCAATTGTGAGAAAGACTTTCATCTTTTATAAAGCTTTTATAAAGCCTGTAATTGCTAAATAAAATTTTAATTAATTACATCACACAACACTAACCATATAGTCTAATATAATGTTGCAGTCAAATTTGAAACCATAAGAACATTAAATGAAGAATTCAACAGAAGTAATCTTGTAAAACACAGAATGTATTATGGTTCCCTTTCTAGAATTTCTACAGAAATTCTTAGCAAACCAGTTCATATTTGTCAAAAGACATAAAATAGATCAATCTTTTTAAAACAACCAATGTTGAACGCATCTGTATAGTTTTACCTTTTGCTCAACACCAATGCACATCTGTCGAGGATAAAGCATCATGTTGACAAAAAATATATATTTATATATCAACTCTGCCAGGCAGTGCCTTCATGTCATTCTTCTGGCTCTATCTGCAGCATGAGTCGGCCTCAATCAGGTGATCAGAGAGTCTCCTCAGGCTTACAATCATTGTATTCCAAATTCAATTACTAAAAAGTTACACATCAAACAGCCCTGGCTCATGACCGAGCCACAGAATCCTCTAGTGAAGAAAAGGTTACTCTGTAATGCTGTGACTGTGGCCGCATATAGTTCCAGGTCAAGTAAGAATGTACTCTGTAAGAAGGATTATGGTACTTAGCTGATTAGGGCTTCACAATACTGAACCCCAAATGCAGCTGACATCCAAGGTATTTCTGAGCACTATACATAAAGCACATTAGACCATGGATAAGTGATGTTCTCCGATGGTCATTACACTATTTCTGAAATGATAAGATTCATTATGCTCATGCGTGATAAGTCTACTTGCACTGCTGTCAGAGAGCATAGAGAGTGATAATAAACAGCAAGGGAGTGAAAACATGCTATGTGAAGGGAAAACGGTTCAACGACCTAAAACAAAAGTGAACGCTGGGGCTATGTGAGCAATGTGGGGGTCACCAGGAGAGAAAGAAGAGTTTGGGTGGGTAAATGAGGACGAATGGGAGAACCATCTGTTCAAGAGCAACAGTGGACTCCAAATGGTGAAAGGAACACAACTTATACCCACCGGGTCCCCAGTGAAGCACACTGAAAACCTTTAAAATCCATGCTATATTATTTGCTTGTTTTAAAAATTTTAACTGTATTTAAACATCATGATTTACAAAGTAGTTCACAAAACATTTGTTTAAGCATCAGTGTTCCAACACTAGGGTGACCTTCCCTCCACCACTGTCCCCAGTTTCCCAGTCACTCCAAAATAATTTATTTCATATTGCTTGTTGCAGTAAAATAGCAATGTTATTTCAATTACTTAAAAGCAATACATAAATAAAATGATAATGGTTTAAAGGAACTATAATTCCTTTCAAATTATTCAGTAACAAGTTTAAAATTAAATAAGAAAGAATCCCTTCCCAAAGGTGTCAGGGGATAAGAAACAGCAGTTCCTGTAGAAATTTAATTAAAAATAATGGGTTCCACAGACCAAGATGTTGGTGAAACAGTGAGTTTAAGTCAAGCTCTGCTTACTTTTACCACTTAACCTCTCCAGACCTCCACTGAGTCATTAACAATGGGGAAAAATACCATCACAGATTCCTTTCTACCCAAAAAGCCAATTACCTAATGCTGCTACTGCTCTTCTGAGAATTGACAAAACTTACATATAATGGAGAAAAGTTGGTGTTTGCATAGTAAAGGAGCAGGAGAAAGAACTGTGCTGGGTGGGCTCTTATGAACTTCAAATACAAAACGAAGGCCACACAAAAGGTGGCCAAACTGTGCCTCTCTTAGAGCCACTATCAGCAACAGAATTAACTAGTAAATAAGGCAAGACCTGGAGGAGATTAAATCACGTTTACCCACTGAAATGCCTACTAAATAAGGGTAGATCTTCAACAGAAATGTAGTCAAATTCAAGACAATTATTTTGGGGGGTGAGGGAGGCAGTTTGGGACACATCGGGTGGTGCTCAGGGGCTACTCCTGGCTTAATGCTCAAGGGTCATCCCTGGTGATGCTCAGGGATGGGAGGGATGGTGTGGTAGTACTAGGGATGAGACTTTAAGCCTCCTGAATGCAAAGCAAGAGTTCAGTGCTTTGACTCTTTCTCTCTCTCTGTCTCTCTCTGTCTCTGTCTCTCTCCATTCTCAAGGCATTTCCTTTTTGTAGGGGTGTTAACTCATAATAGAACTAAACCAACTTCACAGTCCATACTGAATTGAAAAAGTATTTCATGGAATATGCAGAAAGTGTAAGAAGGCACCAGCGGTTCTCTGAGAAGCTAGGCTAGCTCCTCCCTGGGCTTTCCTTCCACCACTGGCAACATCTCAGGGAGTTCCTGACTATTCCTCCACCTATGCCTATTCCTCACCCTCAGAGCCCCTTGTCCCTCACCTTCTGCCTTGCCCTTGCACCAGCCATTTCTATCTGATGCCTCTTCTCCTGCCCCTTCAATCTTTGCCTCCTTCCAGGACACAGCTTCTCCTCTGACCATGCCAATTTCTTTCTCGCTCGAGGACTTGATCCCCACTTTCACTCTCTGCTTTTATAGATTATTTTATGCCTTGGGTGAGAACTCCCCATATATTTCTAAGTGTGAGGCTGGAATTGTAACTACACATGAGAAGAGTTGTAATTTTAGACTGTCACTGTCCACTGTCCTCCTGTTGTTTATTGATTTGCTCGAATGGGCCCAGTAATGTCTCCATTTTGAGACTTGTTACTGTGTTTGGCATATTGAATACGTCACGGGTAGCTTGCCAGGCTTTGCCGTGCAGGCGAGATACTCTCAGTAGTTTGCCGGACTCTCCGAGAGAGGTGGCGGAATTGAACCCGACTCGGCGGGGCTGGCTGCATGCAAGGCAAACGTTCTACCGCTGTGCTATTGCTCCAGCCCTTAATTTTAGTATCCACTGAATTTCTCAGAAGCACACAATAACACAAGATCCTATAAATCAGGTCCCGGTTCAAATTAATTTTTATTTCATGATGACATTTCCCTCTTATCTTGGAAATATGGAGCTCTTGAGCAATCTTAATTGCTCAAGCCTGATGCACAAACAATGCTTCCTAGACACCCACTGTAACTCTTCTCTCCCCACTGCCTCACCCCAATTTTCCATGTCAAGAATGAACAATCCTGAGAATCATTCTATACAGGAAGCTCATTTAAACCTGAAGTGACTTCATTTAAGGCACTCTATCTGGCTCTGACAGTCTTTCAAACAGTCCTACAATAAAGAAAAATTATGAAAAATATTTTTTAAAAAACACAAGTTCAGGGGCTGGAGCAATAGTATAGAGGGTAGGGTGTTTGCCTTGCAAACGGTTCAATTCCCAGCATCCCATACGGTCCCCCGAGCACCGCCAGGAGTAATTCCTGAATGTATGAGCCAGGAGTAACTCCTATACATTGCCCGTGTGACCCAAAAAGCAATAAATAAATAAATAAATACCCAAGTTCAACAAGTAAGGTAGGAGAAATAGAGGAGGAAAAAGGAAAAATAAGTTTAGTAAGAAACCAGCTTCCACAACCATCCATGGGTGACTTAGCACATACTCTGGAGAGTGCATCCCACTCTCCTCAAATGTTTCACTAATAAAAAAAAAATTTAAAAATTAATTAATTTTTAAAAACTTTTAGAGTCTTACAAACAGTTCCTTCTTTGGAGCTCTGATTATTGGTTTAATGCATCTATTCCATTCTTTCCTCCTTTTTCTCTCTGCTCCAAAGACAGTTCTGACTGGTGTCTACAACCCCAATAGCCTGAGAACTCTTTTCCTAGAGGAAAGAAACAAACCCTGAGCATACAGCCGAAGAGAAGGGCCACATGGAGGGCAGGATCCACAGCTCCCGGAGGGGGAAAAAAAAAAAAACAGGCTCCAAAAAGAGCCGAGATCATCGGGAAGTCCCAGATGGGGTAGGTACCGCATCCCACCTCCCCCAGATGGAACCCCGGTGACCAGAAGCCTCTACAAGCACAGCTCGAGTATGCGGGAACTAGGACTTTTTCTCAAATCTGCCAGGACTACAGCTCCCAGATAACCTCTGATTCCGGAAGTCACGCCCACAGCCCGCCCCCCAGCGCCATCTTTACAGCATACAGCCAAGAGAAGGGCCACATGGAGGGCGGGATCCACAGCTCCCGGAGGAAAAAAAAAAAACAGGTTCCAAAAAGAGCCGAGATCATTGGGAAGTCCCAGATGGGGTAGGTACCGCATCCCGCCTCCACCAGATGGAACCCCGGTGACCAGAAGCCTCTACAAGCACAGCTCGAGTATGCGGGAACTAGGACTTTTCCTCAAAGCCTATATACAAAGTGATCTCTATATACAAAGTGATCAATGGGAAGTAACCCACCCAACGTTTCTCCCTGAAAATCAGAGTTAAGATTGGAGCACGGCCACAGCCCCAGAAGCACAAGGACTTAATGCAGAACCCAGCAGCTTGGAGCAGAAAAGTGAATGGACTATGCGTTGATCCAGGCCATCATGTCTGCCCAGAGGGGAAAGGGTGTTGCCCCATTCGCCCTCTCTTCTCTGGAAAGAAAGATGGCGGCCGCATGGCAGCCTTGTGGACAGCAGGTATGAGCTGGGGGTGTGGGGGCGACTACAACCTCATGGGAAGGGGGGCGTTCCGGTCCGTCCTTCACGCCCTACCAAGGTCACCAGTTGCCCCCCACGAGTGGCTCTTCAGCACGGCCACAGCCCCAGAAGCACAAGGACTTAATGCAGAACCCAGCAGCTTGGAGCAGAAAAGTGAACGGACTATGCGTTAATACAGGACATCAAGTCTGCCGGAGGGGAAAGGGTGTTGCCCCATTCGCCCTCTCTTCTCTGGAAAGAAGGATGGCGGCCGCATGGGAGCCTTGTGGACAGCAGGTATGAGCTGGGGGTGTGGGGGCGACTACAACCTCATGGGAAGGGGGGCGTTCCAGTCCGTCCCTCACGCCCTACCGAGGCCACCAGTTGCCCCCCACGAGCGGATCTCCAGCACGGCCACAACCCCAGAAGCACAAGGACTTAATGCAGAACCCAGCAGCTTGGAGCAGAAAAGTGAAAGGACTATGCGTTAATACAGGCCATCATGTCTGCCCGGAGGGGAAAGGGTGTTGCTCCCTTCCGCCCTCCTCCCTCTGGAAAGAAAGATGGCAGCCACATGGGAGCCTTGTGGACAGCAGGTATGAGCTGGGGGTGTGGGGGCGACTAAAACCTCATGGGAAGGGGGGCGTTCCGGTCCGTCCTTCACGCCCTACCGAGGTCACCAGTTGCCCCCCACGAGCGGCTCTCCAGCACAGCCACGGCCCCAGAAGCACAAAGACTTAATGCAGAACCCAGCAGCTTGGAGCAGAAAAGTGAACGGACTATGCGTTAATCCAGGCCACCATGTCTGTCCAGAGGGGAAAGGGTGTTGCCCCATTCGCCCTTTCCTCTCTGGAAAGAAAGATGGCGGCCGCATGGGAGCCTTGTGGACAGCAGGTATGAGCCTGGGGTGTGGGGGCG
Source organism: Sorex fumeus (assembly GCF_029834395.1). Taxonomy (NCBI): domain Eukaryota; kingdom Metazoa; phylum Chordata; class Mammalia; order Eulipotyphla; family Soricidae; genus Sorex; species Sorex fumeus. Next base: position 77,343,071 of record NW_026606059.1, read on the forward strand.
ACTAAAACCTCATGGGAAGGGGGGCGTTTCGGTCCACCCTTCATGCCCTACCGAGGCCACCAGTTGCCCCCCACGAGCGACTCTCCAGCACGGCCACGACTCCAGAGCACAGACACCAATTTCTTAACTATCTGACTTTCAGTAGAAATACTTCCAGGGTCAATAAGTAAAATAGCAGAAATCCAAAACCAACATTTAATTCTTGAACCCAGCTGTAGAAAGCAAATCACTTCACAATGCTTCTTCAGCATGTCTGATTTGGGGGGGGGGGGTAAACTCTAAATAATAGTGGTGAATCTTTTATTGAAACAATGAATCTAATCAAAGCAGATAGAGTGTTAACTAGAATTCATCTGCCTCACAGGGACTGGGAGGGGTGGGGGGCGGGGTTTTATTGAGGTTCTTCATGGTAAAAAATAAGTATTGGTAAAGGGAAATGTGTTTGATATTTGCATGACTGAGACCTAAACCTGAAAGCTTTGTAACCTTTCCCACAGTGATTCAATAAATAAATTTTTTAAAAAAAGAATTTTGCACAGAAAAAAAAAAAGAAACAAACCCTGCTCATCTGCAAACTGCATGTGAAATTAATTATTAATTTTCATTTTGTGTGTTATCTCCCTACTGAGCAAAGACTTCACACAGCTCTACAAAGTGGGAAATACAAATAGTCTTCCTTGGAAGCAATGCTTTCCATCTCAATCCCATCCTTCCACTTCTCATCTTAACCCATGAGGAGATTTGCTTGGGTCTACCTTCAGAACAGCCAGAACCCAAACACTTCCCCGCTCTGTCACTGCAGCAATTGTGGCATACTCACCATGATTTCTCACACGAATCACTACCACGCTCCCAGTCTGGCTAGCCTGCTTCCATGATAGCCTCCCACAGCGCTGTCACAGCCCAGTCTCAACTTCACACTCACGCTCACTTGCCGGGTCCGCTCCTGCACGTTTGCACAACCCTGGGGTCCAACACCCACTGCTCTATGGCTTGTCCCTGGCTTTCCCAACTCCAGCCACGTCAGCCTCCCACAGCTCTGCCTTGGGGACTACCACTCTGGAGCTCCTATTTTTTGGAATGCCACTGCCCTGGTCAATGGAGGTGCGGGGGTGTCTTCCCACCAGCTCAGCAGAGAGCATCTCCCTGAATCTCACAATCTCCCTGATCTGACTGACCGGCATGTCTCAAACTTCCATCTCCACCTTCCTGCAAACTCTCAACTCAACCCCCTTCACCTGCTTTGCTAGAATTTTTTTGTGAATTCATCAGCCTCTATATATATTTTTTTATTTGTCCTGTTACCGCTCTGCTTCCTTGGGCTAAAGTAGTCACTGTTTTAGTCCCCAAAATGTGGCCCACAGTAAATACTCAATAGATAGTTATTAAGTAAAGTTACATAGTCAAGACTCTTTGGGTGGGGGAATAGGAAAAAGAGCAAAGGGCCACAATCCACAGTCCTAGGAATTATTCCATACTCTTCTCAGGGGTTGCTCCTAGAGGTGCTCAAGCAACCATGGGATTTCCAGGGACCTAATCCAAGCCTCCTGTATGCAAAGCCTGTGGTCAGCCCCCTGAATTATCTCTCCAGCTCCAGGCAAGGTATTTATTACACTGCTAAAATAATTCTATTTGCCTAACTAAACAGCCAACCTAAAAACTGATTTTAGTAACATTAGCTGAAACCTACACTATTATGAAAAGCAAACTCAAAAATTAACCCCTAATACTCCTCTGAAGTGAATAAGCCAAAGGTATGCCTTTTGTGCATGTGTCTTGAGAATATTAACCTCTTCATCTCAATTCCTGAATCTTTTCTGTGTAACTTTGTTTATCTGTAAGAATTATTTGAAAACTTAAGTGACTATTTTCAGGAATGTGTGGAAACTGCATTGTTTGGGATGCAGAGAGATGAAAAGTTAAAGAAGAATTGTTTTTTGGCAACAGAACAGAAAACAACTTTGAAAAATCGAGCTATTGCTCTGTCTGCCTTTCAACTAATTTGCATGAGAATACCAATCAATTAGATTATTGTATGATTGACAATGACATCCAATTATTGTGTGAGTGGCAGGTACAGAAAAACAATTGCTAAACAAGATTGTTTTGTAAAAGAATTTATAAGCAAACTAATGCAGAGATGTTGGGAGCAACTAATTTCCAAGGGAAGACAAATGATGAAATATATATGTATATATAGACACCAAAAAATACGTATATACATATATTTGGTTTGTTGGAAGTATATGTATAATAGATATTATACCTGCATTTGTATACTGGTATATATTATATATAATGGTATAGTATATTTACCATATATTTATTATACTAGTATAATATATATATATATATATTCAGTTTGGTGGTTGAATTTTTGCTACATAACTCCTGCACATCTATATGTCCATAAATACACAAAAATGTTATATAAGTCATATGAAGCTGAAGAAATTGATCCAAAGTCCTTCCGCTTGGCCTGTGCCTTCAGAAGAGACTCAGTGAGATCACTGGAAGATACCTCCTGTCTTCAGGAGAAGATCATTCAGCATGTGCACACTGGCACACGCTGGTGTTCCTTTGCTCTCTGCCAGTTGTGCATTGCTTCAAATTATGCAGCAATCAGCCCCAAGGCTGATGTAGGCAGCATATTCTCTGGAAGAGAAATATTCCTAACTCTTTAAGGCCAGTAAAATACTTAACAGTGGATTCTTTGGCGCATTGTCTAGAAAAGTAGCAGAAAGTGTTATCTATTGGGGTAGCACTGTTTTCCACTCCCTTCCTACCTCAGTCTGCCCCAAACCCCTGTCATTACCAGAGCATTAGAGCATGCTGGAAATTTTTTTTGGCTTTTTTTGAGGGGTCATACCCGGCAATGCACAGAGGCTACTCCTGGCTTTGCACTCAGGAATCACCCCTGGTGGTGCTCAGGGGACCATATGGGATGCTGGGAATCAAACCCGGGTCGGCCACGTGCAAGGCAAAAGACCCTCTGTGCTATCACTCCAGCCCCGTGCTGGAAATTTTAAGAAAGGCTTTCCAAGGAGGTGAATAAGCACTACACTCTACAGAACAAAACGTCTGTAAAGCATTGTATTTTTAAATAATTCTGCTCAGTCCCTGAAGACATTCTCCCTTCCAGAAAGCCCTAGGAAGGAAGAAAGGGTGTGATGCTTTCTGGAGCCAGGCCCAAGAGTGAGAGCACAGCAAAGCTCTGACTGACAGTGGGCCTTTTCTCTGTGTGAGACAGTGACTCTACTTCAACAAGTGCTTTTGTTGAAGCTAATAATATTCCAAATGTTATAACATTTGATATCCCATGAGGAATATCAACTCAGAGGCATATCTGAGTCCAAGAAAACAATGAGGGGCCAAGACTAGATACTGGAGTTCCCCAAGACTGTCATCTGGATGTGGACATTATTTTAATATAAAATATAAAAAATTTTAATATAAAATTTAGGGTAAATCCTGAGTCTTTGCTTCTGTAGAAAAATTTCCTCAACAATTTTAAAAAGTAACTAATAGAAAATACTATCATACTGAGAAATCACCTGCTCACCCTTTATTAAAGAACTGTGATTTACCAAGTTACTAATAGTTGAGTTTTAGGTACATGATATTTCAACATCAATCCTATCACTAGTGTCAATGTCCCTCTACCAGTGTTCCCATATTCCTGCCCCATTCACACCTGCCAACTTGACGGGCACATTACAAAGTTCTAGTCAATGCAGCTTAGGTCTCATGTTTTCAGTGTTACTGAGTCTGTGTTTGGGGTATATGGCCGTACCACTCTCCCATATCACCATGTAACAGAAGCCCTGATGCCTATTCACCCATTACTTCCCATTCTCTTCTTCCCCCCTTGATTTCTTTCTTTCCCTGTCCTCTCTAGACACCAGAGCATCTTCTTTCTTGAAAGGGGAAGATAGTCTCTGCTCTGGGCTCTGGACTACACTAGTCAGCCGGACTAGAGTGAGGTATGCATCACAGACGATGGAGTGGGTCTGCTCAGACGGAAGGCACAAGGACCCAGCTGGTCCCCATCACAGTGACTCTGAATGGGGGATGCTGCAGAGACAGAGATTATCTGTCTTATGATTGAGGATTCAAGTAACTCTCAGAACAACTGGGAATCAATTTGGAATTGTGAGTAACTTAGTCAGGATTTACTGAGTGACAATCAAAAATAGAGAGAAATTAGGTCCTACAGCACATTATTTGAAATTCGGGTTCAACTGTCACCTGAAGCAACAGACAGTGCTGATGCTTTCCATGAAGCAAATCAATGAATTCCCCTCATTATCTTTTAAGTTTACTTTTTTTATTAAGGCACCATGCTTCACAATGTTTTCATGGCTGTTATTTTTAAGCTGATCTCAAAGGGTCTTCTATTACTTGCAACTAAAATTTTGGCTGACAAATTCTGTGCTACTCTAAAGCCTGTGTGTTATTTTCTCATCAATTTGTCATGATTACAAAATTTGTTTCTATGGAAGTTCTATGTCTACCATTAAATTTCAAATGATAGGGGCCAATGAGATAGTACAGCAAATTGGGGGCTTATCTTGCATGCAGCCAACCAGAGTTCAATTCCTGGCATCCCATATGGTCCCCCAAATACTGCCAAGAGTAATTGCTCAGTGCAGAACCAGAAATAACCTTTGAGCATCATCAGGTGTGGCCCATGCCTCCCCAAAAAAATCAAATGATAAGTCTGATATTAGACTTATTCTATTTAAAGTTAAAAAGTGATTTTTTAAAAAAAGAAAAATACCACTCAACATATCTCAAGCAAAGCATCAAGATTTTTAATAATTAATTCATATGTTAAATTATAATTTACTCAACTTCAAGCTAAATTAAAAAGGTAACAGAGGTAGACAGCATTTTAAATATCACTTTTATTACTGGAGAAAACATGTTAGAGAATTGGCCTACATCTGGATAAAAGTAGGCTTCCAAACATCAAATCTTGGGAGCTGGAGAGATAACACAGCACTTGTGGTCCAGCCCACCAGGTTTGATCCCTGGGACCCCATACTGTCCCTTGAGACCAGTCAGAACTGATCCCTGTTTGCAAGGTCAGGAGTAAGCCTGAGCTCTGCCAGCAGTGGCCCAGAACAAACACAAAAGAAATACCAAGTCTGGGAATCATATAAAAACACCTACTCAGACACAGACAGCACTGGTTTTCACTGTTTAATGATCTGTTCCTGTAAAACTTGGAGCAAGAACAGAAGGCTCTGTGAATAGAAGACCCCAGGAGATAGAGGAAGGAGAAAGAAAGATCTAGATAGACTCAATCCATGATCCCCAAAGGCAGAAAGACTATAACAGAGAGCTTGGAGCTGGATATCAGGAATCTGATTCCAAGACATCTCTCTCCCAGTGGAAGGAAGCAGGAGAAAGAAGGGAGAGGAGTCTGCCCGAACCCTAGAACATCTAGTTCTAGAATTGTGTTAAGCTAAAGCAGCCACTAAAAGAAGAACTTTATGAATCAGGGCTCAAAAGACACTTTAAGCTTGAAGTTGATATGATAGCTTTATAGAATTCATAGGCTTGAACCAAGATCAAAGGCAAAAGAGAAAGTAGCAGACACAATGGTTGCCCAGATAGCTGTTTGATCTCTTTCTACGTCCTAAATTTGTTCAAGATCAGCAGTGTGCCTGTCTGAAAGCTTTACTTTTCAGGTTCTTGTAGCTTTGAATGGTCATGTGACAAAATATAAGTCAACAGGAGGAGATGGCTTCTATGAATGCAATTTATTTCTCAGCAAAAGAGAGACCCAGCAAATACCTGCATGCTTTACCCTTCCTCCTTTTAAACTGGAATGTGATATGTTGCCTTTAACTTTATCACTCTCTTGTTGGGGGGGGGGGGGGGGGAGGCACACACTGTGGGTAGCAGACCAATAAACAGGCCCAAAAAACAAAACTCTCTGTTCATTTCCTTGAGCAGCTGTCTCCTCCTTGAGCCATCCAGATACCTCAACTGTGAGAAAAACATTAACTTCTCTACTGAAGCACTGTGGTTATGTGATTTTGCTACAAGAAGCCAAAGTCAATGCTGAGGTAAAGAAACATCTCACCCTAGTGAAAGTTCTAGACTTCTGGGGTCATTAGTGACCTGATTGCTATTACAATAGAAAATAAACAAAGAGAGACAGCTGTGGAGGAAACAGTCTTGGAATGCAAAATGTACCACGTCATCTGAGGAAGCAAAAGTTGCTGCAGAGAGATTGTGAAGGAAGGAAGCAGAAGAATATGGCCTAGGTCACAGATCCTCAGCCAGGCCAGGCTGGGACCAAGAGCCGACTCCAGCATATCTGCCCAGCTGTCCGTGGGGTCACACAGAAGCTGAACATCAGCTGTATTGGAAGTATTTTTACAACATGTATTGTGCAAATGCTACAAAGCAGGGGGTTTTCTCCCTCTCTGGAGATCCCAGTGACAAATATTTACCAGGAAAGCACCGTGGGGCAATCCAGCCCAGCTCAACCAGAGCTGAGAAGCAGTCCAACCATTAGCCAGAGCACTTTCCTGGTGCTTGGAGAGGTGCAGGGAACACCTAATATAGCTGACACTTAGCAGGAACTCAGGCACTGCTCAAGAAAGGGAGGAAGAAACCTTTGTTTCTCCGACACTCATAACTATAGAGTTCATTTTGCTTTTCAAAGGAACTAAAAATAGGAAAACAAACTCTTCAGGTTTTAATTTAATAACACCTGAAAATCTCTGCACTTCTGGGAAGATGGTGTTCCACCCCCGATCCTGCATTCTTCTTAATGTAGGATAATTATGACAGCGTTTAAGTGTACTTATTAATTCAGAACATGCTATAACTATTTTTTAAATTTTAAAAATAATAAAAAATAATCTACCGACTGAGCTAGCCGGGCGGTCAGGTTGCGATTGCACAGCTGTAGGAATCAACCTAAGTTCGATTCCTCTGCCCCTATAGGAGAGCCGGCAAGCTACTGAGAGTATCTTGCCTGCACGGCAAAGCTACCCATGATGTATTCGATATGCCAAGCACAGTAGCAACAAGTCTCACAATGGAGACGTTACTGGGCCCACTCGAGCAAATAGATGAACAAGGCAGTGACAGGTACTCATTCCTAAGGAGCTAATGGTTAATATGGTCAGTGTGCTGACAGGAGAGAGAAAACAAAAGGAAATGCCACTAGGTGGCGCTACATTATATAATTGTACCTGGCCTGAGGTGTTCCACACTAAAGAACTATTCTTTTAAATTAAAGGACATTGGTGGGGAAGAAGTGGTCAGTCTGGAGAAGAATGGAATACTGAAAAAAGGTGTAAAAGCGCCCACCACAGCTGAGAGGGTACTGGGGACACTGATGGAGGAACTGGTGTTGGAACATCTTAGGCCTGAAACTCATTCATGAATAACTTGGTAACTTTGTAATTCATGGTAATTTAACAACAAAAGTAATAAATATAAACAAAATTTAGTCTACATTTTATACAACAAAATCTCCTTTACCTTATTTTATTTATTTGAATTATTCATACTATACACAAAGGATTAAATGGCACAACAAATGAAATACAGAAAACAACTAAGTAGCAGCAGGAACTCTAGAAAAAAAATGTTTGTAAAAATGGCAGAAGACACCAGAAATGGAAGTTAAGTGAAGATTTAAAAGGTTTGTGTAGCTAGGATAGGAAATATTGGGCTTCATTCTATAGTTTTGTGTTAGCAAGTCCCATAAACCGAGAGACAGAAGCAAGACCAGGACTAGAAAGATCAATTTATTCCTCCAATAACTCTGATAAAGTTATGCAGTTCTTACCACAAAATATATTTGGGAGCTTAAATCTGTGAAACTTTGTGACAGATTCAATGTAGGAGGTAAGGAAAAGGAAACAAATGTTGATTACGAATAATTTTTTCTTAAAGGACTAAATGAATAAAGACTAAAGAACAGAGTGAGGCAAAGAAGAAAATGCATGTCCTATTGTTCTATTAAGAAATATAACTCACAAACAAGTGAACATAAGAATCTGATAAATGTTCCTCTAGCCCTGGACATGAGGCAATGTCCTGAGAAAGCAACACCACCTTTCATCTACTTGGTTAATTTCCTTCCTTCCTTCTTTCCTTCCTTTATTCTTTCCTTCCTTCCTACCTTCCTTCTTCTTTTTTGTTTTTGGGTCACACCTGGTTGTTCTCAAGACTCCTGGAAGGGACTGGGGGACCATATGGGGTGCCAGGGACTGAACCCTGGTTGGCTGCTTGCCAGACAAACATCCTCACCCACTGTACTATCTCTCCAGCCCAGCTTACATTTCTATCATGAGTCACCATGCACATAAGATGCATCCATTAAAATATGCAATGAAGACTATTACAGATTGTGATGAAGGCTGGGAAGGCTGTGAAGGCTGGGCATTGTACACGTACGTACTGACTCATCTTTCAAAATAAATCTAGGAAGAAAGAACTTTGGTCATCCCCCACTTTTCTGATGGGTAATCCAAGCTCAGTTATTTGCCTCTCTAAGGCCTGCCTCTGGTAAATGGCAGAAGAGAAATTTAAAACGAGTAAGAGATAAAGCTGCCCTTACAGCTATCAGCTAGTAGCTGGCCTATTTCCTACGATTTAGGCTCTGGTATGCCATGGTGACTGTGAAGCAGTTCACGAAAAATGAGCAGCAGACAAGGGTTCTCTATAACAACTGTAGAACAAGGCAACAATAATACCACTCCACGTGTGAACACAGATAAAGGCAGGACACTGTACACCCAAATGACCATACGCTCCCCACCCCCACCCCAAAGTAGTTGCTGCTTCTAGTCTGAAACTGGGCGATGCTAGCACTGTTGTCCCATCTTCTAGGGAAAAAAAAAACATGTCCTGCTTTCTACTCATATCCAATTCAACACAGATTCATGTTTTAACTCTCCCCTAATCTCCTTTAACAAATCACCCTCCATCCTTCTGACAGAGATGCCCCAAACATTTACAAGGGGCCCTACTTGCTGTAACACTCACAGCAGGAGCTCTTATTATGTTATTTCTTCAATATCAACTCATGAAGTCAATAAGAGAGTATCCTGGCCAACAATGAATGAAACGACATTATAAAGGACCTAGAGGTAACCTGGCTTAAAGTGCCAGTTTCTAAGAACCTTTTGGTGATGCAAAGACAAGACTGCTAAAAAATAGAAAAAAATTTGGCTCTGTTTCACTATAGATGTGCCTCTGGCTCTCTCTGGCTAGAGGACATCTGACAGTTTCTCCAGAGCCAAGGTGCTAAACTTCAGTGCTAAACGATATATGAATAGCTCAAAGCGTTTATGAAAGTAAATGGTGTCTGGCAACCACTGTCTTAAACCCTAACAAAACTGCTGGGAAAACTAAACAAGAAAATATTTTTAAGAGTGGACTTGGTTTAAAGAATAAGCACTTAAATGTCTAACTTGCAGAACTACTGACCAGTGTCATTAATGGCTGTCACTCTGCCTTCCCTTACATCTGTCTCACTCCACACTAGCGCTGGCTTACCTGCTAACAAAGAATGAAATTTGGACCAGTGTTAGAATACAAGGAACTTAGGTTTATCAGGTTACACCCATCACAGTGCTCCCAAGTCACTTCCATTTGTTTGTCTGTAACCACTTCTCTGTGCTCTCTTCCCCAACCAGTTAATCAGCTTTTCCCCATCAGAATCTGTTAATTTATAAGGACAGATCCTTCTAAGACACTGAACTTGTATTGTAAGTTAATATTGCCTTTCTCCTCTCCTTATGTCTTTTGAATAGCTTACTTTAATGCAATGTCCTTTTTGTATAGATACAGGAAAACAATATTATGCTTTGTAACTTAGGATTTGATTGGCTTTGAATATTATTCACTCCCGGGCATCTGCTTTCTCAACTTAAGCCTCAGTTGCCCTCACTTCCTAGCACCCCCAAAAGCAGGGTCCCGACGAGGGACTGGATGGAACCAGGGCTAGCAGGTAAGCTATGTGCTCCCCTGGCATCAAGATGGGCCAGGCCAAAACGCCACGATTCTTAACTATAAGTTAGGAGTTTGCTCATAGACAAATGCTGTCTTGATCCAAAAGTAACGATGAGACTAGGACCCTGCTAGGGATAGGAAAGATATCTGGCCTGAGCACTGTAGTCTGAGATTGAGATGGCCCTAGGAGAGCAATTCTATAAGCTTAAAGTATTTCTTACTGTGTCCATACAAAATGATTTATATTGTGCATGCTTATATGCTTATATGTTTATTGGACAGGAGAGGAGAAACACACCCAGGAGATTCCGTTCCAGGGTGAGATGATCTGCTAAATGAGAATCTGTCCTAGAAGCGGCTTTCCCGTGTGTCCTCCTAGTTTACTAGTTTGGATGAGGCTGAACATTTCTCCCATTCAAACTGCCTTCAGTAAATAATTTCAGTATATTGTAAGAGGCAGTTTCCCTTTTCTCACAGAAAACTCAGGTGCTAGGCAGGACTGATCTTTGGGATGTAGATTCCAGGCTCTAGGAAGGCTAGTCTTTGGGATGCAAAGCTCAGATACTTGTCTTCTGGATGTAGATTCCAAGCTCTAGCCAACTGGTCTTTGTGATGTAAATCCAAGAGCTTGTAGCTTGTGAAAGTGCTTGTGAAGGGTTTCAGTCTTGGTTTTGTATTTTCTTTCCGGAAGCCAAAATTACTGGTCTGCAGATATAAAGAAACAATGTGTGTTTTGCTGCCTCAATGTTCTTTCTGTAACTCCTTTTGATGACATCACTGTATTGCACCCTTTAGAGGTACCATGATCTATATAAGGAGATTTTCAGGGCTCTCTGGAGGAACATGTGCTTTAGAAAACCTGGGGAACACAAGCTGAGAGAACCGAAGAGACAAGTCTGAGAGAATGGGGACACAGGCTGAGAGAATCTAGGGACACGTGTTTGAGAGAACTGAGAGAATGGGGAACACAGGCCTGAGAGTACCTGGAGAGCACGTGCTTGAGAGATCTTGGGCCCTCCATGACATACATTTCTTCCATGTAATAAACTGCTACTAAGACCAACTAGCCTGGCCCTCGTTTCCTTCCTTCGCCTGCCCATCGCCATCGACCTCCCTGGAGTGGGGAAACAGCCTGAGACTACCAAACGCAGATGGCGGGAGAGATAGGCCGCTGTCGCCCCTTTGCTGGCCCTTTTTCTGTTTACACAGACGAGCACTTTAACAAATAATAAGCATAGTAGTTTGAAGTCTAACTGTGACTGCACTCATGTTGCCTCTGTTTCATGATATATTAAAATAAAAAATATAAGAAAATATTAACAATATATGTTCACAGAGCTAGAGCAGTAGTATAATGGGATAAGGCACTGGCCTTGCAACCCAGATGACCCAAATTTGATCGCCAGCACCCTATAAGGTTCTGAGTGCAGCATCAGGAGTAAACTCTGGGCACTGCTGAGTGTGGTTCAAAACCAAAAAAATAATAATAATGATGATGTATATATTCATTGATTGTTAACACAAGTCCTGGCATACAACAAGTGCTCAGGGACGGAAGGATTATTTGGGGTTATTTCTGCTTTCCAGGGAATGCCAATTTTCTATCCTTTGCTTAAACCTAGAAGAAATGCTAAATTTAAAACAAATAAGACAAACCTATTTCCCGCACATCTTTTTCTTTATCCCTAGCTTACTTGCTAATGAGCTGATGTTCCCCCAGCCCCACAATGCCTGGCAAGTACATTTCTTGAGGTATGACTACCAGCTGAATTCTCTGCAGGGGCCTTTACTAGAGAGTCTCCTTGACCTCAGGCAAAGCCTAAGAAGAAAGTCCTATTATAAATTCCAGGGACTGGAGAGATAGCACAGTGGGTAGGGTGTTTGCCTTGCACGTGGCCGGCCTGAGTTCGATTCCCAGCATCCCATATGGTCCCCTGAGCACTGCCAGGAGTAACCTGAGCGCAGAGCCAGGAGTAACCCCTGTGCATCGCCACGTGTGACCCAAAAGACCCAAAAAGCGAAAAAAAATTCCATGGCAAATAATTAAGGTCAATGAAACTTTGAGAGCTTAAGTTAAAAAATAAAATAAAATAAAGCATTTGGAGAGTGACAGAGGCTGACACGAGCTGGCTGGTTTTATTCCGGGACCTGGACTCTTCTCACCTCCACTGACGGCATGCACAGTTCAGGGAGCTGACCTAGAAACAATGATGTCATTGTCTTTTCCTGAGTGCACCTCTGCACCTGCCCTGTTCCATACAGGCGTCTAGAATCAGCTCAATCTGCTTTCGGCATTCCCACCAACAGTGAAGGAGGGTCCCTTTTTGCCATATCCGCGCCAGAACCAGTTGCTTTTGTTCTTTTGGATGTGGGCCAGTCTCTGTGATGTGAAATGATATCTTATTGTTGTTTTGATCTGCATCTCCCTGATGATTAATGATGTAGAGCATTTTCTCATGTGCCTTTTAGCCATTCGGATTTCTTCTTTGGGAAAGTTTCTGTTCATTTCATTGCCCCATTTTTTGATGGGGTTGGATGTTTTCTTCTTGTGGAGAAGTACCTGGTACAGCACTTTTGGAAAACAGTATGGACGATTCTCAAAAAAGTTAGAAATTGAGCTCCCATTTGACCCAGCAATACCACTCTTGGGAATATATCCCATAGAGGCAAAAACGTATAGTCAAAGTGACATCTGCACTTGTTTGTTCATTGCAGCACTCTTTACAATAGCCAGAGTCTGGAAAACACCTGACTGCTGGAGAACAGATGACTGGTTAAAGAAACTTTGGTACATTTATACAATGGAGTACTATGTTGCAGTAAGAAAAGATGAAGTCATAAAATTTACATACAAGTGGTACTACATGGAAAGTATCATGTTAAGCTAAATGAGTCAGAAAGAGAGGGATAGACATAGAAAGATTGCATTCATCTGGGGAATATAAAGTAACAAAATAGGATACTAACACCAAAGAATAGCTGAGATAAGTACCAGGAGGTTTACTCCATGGCTTCAAGGCCAGCTGCACATACTAGGGGAAAAGACAGCTCAGATAGAGTTGGGAGCACCAAATAAAGGGTGTTGGGAGGATCCTCCTAGGATGGGAGAAGCATGCTGAAAGTAGACTATAGACCAAACATGATTGCCACTCAATGCCTCTTTTGCAAACCACAACACCCAAAAGGAGAGAGAGAACAAAAGGGAATGCCCTGCCACAGAAGCAAGGTGGGATGGGGGGGGATAGGGGAGGTGGGAGGGATACTGGGACCCATGGTGGTGGAAAATGGGCACTGGTGGAGGGGTGGGGGTACTTGATCATTGTATAACTGAAACCCAAGCACAAAAATTTGTAAGTCTACAACTGTACCTCATGGTATTTCACTAATAAAAATTTTAAAAAAACAACAGAACTGCCACCTTCACTGAGGCTGTTCTGCCTGTCTTCGCCAGCTCCTGCTGATGTCCTGGGCTGTGCCACTGTGGACACACAAACTGTGCACTTTTCACCGGCTTCCTGCCAGGAAAGGCAGGTAGTGGGAGCTGGCCGCTGAACTCAAGAGATAGGGGTGGCAGAGGATCTTCTGGCCCAGTGAGGCAGAAAGCGTGCACCAGTTTGCTGGTCTCTCTGTCCACGGGCTCTAGACATTCTGCTGCAAGATAACCAAATGGGTCCCAACAAATGAGAGGTCGCTGCCCTACAGAGTCACCCACAGATCACATGAAGCGAGAGCAATAAGCAAACATTCCCTTCACTGTGTGTTAACAATTGAGATCTCAGAGTTGCCTGTCACTGTTACATAACCTTGCCAGTCATGAATAATATTCCTTCCAACCACACAATGGAAAGCCAGGCTGCCTTCTGCCCAGCCACCCACCTACTCCATCTCTCTTTGCAAAGCAATTTTTCTCTGTTAAACAGGCACAGCAAGGATGGAAAGTTGGAGAAGCTGCATGACCTAAGCAGGCGGCCAAGCCAGGGCTAGAACACACCAGCCCATCCTTTCAGAAGCTCCCGCGCTGCCTGCAGCAAAGACCTCTCCACCTTCACTTCCTCTCTGGTGAAGGGAGAAAATCTATTTCTTTTCAAAGAGCTGGAGAGAGGAGGGGCAGAACTCTACACTTCTCACTGGGCCCCAAGTTCATCCTCCAGTGCTCTCTTCCCCATGAGTCTCCTCAGTTCTCCTTTGTTCTGAAATGGGATGTCGTCTGGGGTGATAATCAAATTTAAATCTAAATTTTTCACCCGATACTCCAATGTCTTTATGTCTATAGTATTAAAATTAAGTGGGGAGGGAGACAGAGAGATAGTATGGGGGGAGAGGTGCTTGCCTTGCCTTGCATTCTGTTGACCCCAGTTCAAGTATCAGCCCCACATATGGCTCCTGAGCACCACCAGGACTCACTACTGAGAACAGGGCCCCTAAGTACCACTGGGTGTGGCCCACTGACAATGGCTGGAAGCCACCACTAACAGTACTATAAAGCACAGAATCTCAATAAAAATAAATATCTGAACATCCTATTTTATCTAGATACCAAAATAAAAGGCAGAAATGAAAAAGCTATGTAACATATATCATTGATATTAAAATTAAGTCAGAAAGTACATCATGAATAAAATTTTATACATTATAAGTAGTATGCACAAATTTATTATCTTACTCCATTTTTTTATTCCTTCATATATATCCTATTTTCCTCTGCCACAGAGCATTGTGCTAGAGATGACTGGGACTGAGAATGCTAATAAAACACTCTCCACTGAATCTCTTAATAATTCCCTGGATTGTGTATGGAAAGGACCATGAGGGCCACTCGGGACAAGGTTACATGTCTGCTTTACCAATGATGGGTGGCCCTTTTTTAAAGCTCGTGTCTAAAAACTCATGATTAATTAAGCCTACGTTTGGCTGCAGGAAACAGGAACTTAACCAAAAAGCATTACAAGAGGTAAGCCCAGGGCTGAAAAGGCACAGATAATGCCCATAGATCTGGCCCTTTATAATCATGCCCAGAGGCCTGGTGTTCTGCCATTCGGCCAGGAGGACACTCTAGCCCAGACATGTCAAACAAGTGGTCAAGCAGGAGCCAGGAAGAAGCCACCCCTGCATCCAGAAGTGAGTTACCAAGTGGCCTACAATGAAAAGATGAGCTGAATGCCTCTTCAAGTAGGGCTGCAGACTAAAGTGACAATATAGAGGCAGGGATGTGGAGTATGGGCACAGAAGTCATTCATATACCATGTGATCTGTTCTTTCAATTAATGGTTAAGTCATTTTCTTTCCTATTAAAAATAATAAAGGGAGGGGCCCAGAGAGACAGCACCTGGGTTAAGGCACATGCCTAACAGGCTGCTGACCTCCGATGTGATCCCTGGCATCACACAGTCCTCCAAGTACTGCTGGGTGCAGCCCTGGAGGCTCACAAACATCAGGGTGGTGCAGGAGACACGTCCTTCTGCCCTGTTAAAGGACCCCCAGCCCGACTGTCTGGAGGAGAGGGCCCCTCTGTCCCCTGACCACTGCTGGGGGCCCCTGGCCGTGCCAAAAAAATCTACACTGAATGAAACATCATAAAAATAATCTGACAGTAAAATTAAAGATAGTAGATATTCACACATCGAAGCAGGAAACTGATGATCATCAAATACTATCAGGTTTAACTAAGGCCAGAATATCTAATCCCATAAGAATCAAGTACTTAACCCCAAAATCCAAAATTATTATTTAAGCTTCACAGCAAACAAGAATAAAAGAGATTAATACTCCAGGGACCAAAAAGAAAGAGAGTACAAGGGTTGCAGGCACTTGCCCTGCTTGTGGCCAACCGTGGTTCTAATGCCCCAAGAACTGCGAGGAGTGAGCCCTGAGCACAGACAGAGGCAGCTGCTGAGCACCACTGAGTAGGGCCCAAAACCCAAAACGGAAAAGAAAATCATAACCACGACATAAAAGACTGAGTTAAATACGGAGAGTAATTTTAGCATAATTTTATTTGTAATTAAAAATTAAATTTTGCTATACCTATAAACAAGAAGCTGCTTAAAGAGAATAATGACTCTCCGTAGGGGAGCCAGCTCACAAGTGCTGGGATGCAAAGGCCCCAAAGGCACTGTCTGATGTGGGCCAAAAAACAAACCACAAGAGACTCCAAGTGCACAGGAGCGAGCAAAACTGTGTGCAGTTGCCCTCCAGCTGGCCAGCCAGTGTCTCTCCTGTCCTTTCAAAGGAGACAACGGCCTGGTGAGAGTCGGTGGGCACCCAAGAGCTCTCAGAGTCCTCCTTACAAGCTACATCATATGTGACCCTGGATTTGTATCCTAATAAATATCTGCTTCTGAGCGACAGTACAGTGGGGAGGGCGCTTCCCTTGTATGGCGCTCACTCGTTTGCTCCCCAGCATCCCATGCGATTCCCTGAGCCCACCAGCAGTGATCCTTCAATTCAGAGCCAGGAGTCAGTCCTGAGCACTGCTGGCTGTGGCCTCCACAAACATTTTTTAATGCTTTTAAATAAATAAATAAATATTTGCATGTCTACGTACCAGCTCTGGTTACTTAGAATCAATGTTTATGAGTTTTCCCCAAAGTACAGTGCTTATCAGTATAAACTATTGTTAGCGATTATCAAACTTTTCTTTCTTTTCTTTTTTGGGGAGGAGTGGTGCTCAGGGATTACTCTGGGCTCTGTATTCAAAGGTCACTCCTGGCAGGCTCATGGGATGATATGTGGTATCAGGGATCAAACCTGGATTGGTCACAATGCAAGGCAAGCACTCAACCCGCTGTTCCAGCCCCCCCAATTATCAAACTCTTAAGATGAGTCTGCAAATTTCTAGAGAGACTCAAAAAATCCCTAATTTTATTTTATTTTAAGATTTTTTTATTGAATCACAGTGAGATACACAGTTACAAGGATTTTCATGATTGGCTTTCAATTATATAATGTTCCAACACCCATCCCTTCACCAGTGGACATTTCCCACCAATAATGTCCCATGTCCCCAGTTTCCTTCCCACCCCCAACCCCTGCCTCTATGGCAGACACTCTCTCTCTCTCTCTGTCTCTCTCTCTCTCTCTCCTTTTGAAATCCTAATTTTAATGATGATATAGAATATCTATTAGATGAATACCAAAGGAGAAAAAAAAAGATTCAACTTAAATGACTCTGCAAAGCTTTTTAAAAGAGAACTCATTTATCTCTATTATGCCCCTAATTTAGAGAAGGTAAATCAAACAAGCAATGAAAACATTTAATGTTTATCATGAGTCTTATTACACAATGGTATATTTATTAACCAGTACAACCAGCATTTTGGCTATTGAAAAATGAAAACTCAGTGGCTAAAGTGGTAGCTCAAGAGTTTGGGTGCACATCTTTGCTGTGCCTGACTTGGTGTGATCCCCAGCCCCACAAGGCTTCAGAAGCATTCAGGGGTAGCCCTGGAGGCCCCCAAGCATCACCGGGGTAACCCTGGTGCTCCCCCACACTCAGCATGCTGCCATCACCACATCATCAGCCTGTCATAGCCATACTGGCTGAGATCTGAGTGCCTCTGAGTGAGGTTAAGGAGACACCCCCCACCCCAACTCATTAATAGATGAATTAAATTGGAATTTAAAAACTGATATAATTAGATAACTATAAATGAAGACTCGCAGTCATACACTGATAAATTAAAAAGGCGTCAACTCCCTGCTTCTCTTCCCGAGGCCTCTTGCATCCCTTCTCAAACTTCGTGTGAACTTGTCCCTGATAAATTAGTTACAACCAGAATAAACACTGCGAAGCAGCCATAGCAAAGTGATCTGAATATTCCACAGATTAGAATGTGACTTCTACAGCAAGTCACTAATGAAAGGTTTTTATGTGCTATATTAATAAGCAAAACTTGCATGTGAAACGTTTTTTAACCTACAAAAATTTAAATACTACTAATGTCGCACTACCTATGAGTACTTAAAACTCAAAATCATTTTTGTGTATTATTTTAGTGATAATTACACTGCTATAATCAGCGAGCAATCCTCTCCGTGTATCCAGTTATCACAGCCACACTCTTGTGTCTGCCCTGGCAGCATTTCTTTTTTTTTTTTTTTTTTAGATTTCATTCTGTTTTTTTTTTTTTTTTTAATTTTTTTTCCCTTTATTTTATTTTATTTTTTTTAAAGTTGTAGATTTACAATTTTTTGTGCTTTGGTTTCAATTATACAATGATCAGATACCCATCCCTCCACCAGTGCCCATTTTCCACCACCATGGATAATATCCCTCCCACCCCCATCCCCCCATCCCCCCGTCTCTGTGGCAGGGCAATCCCCTGTGTTCTCTGCATTTCTTGCTTCTATGGGTGCTGACGTCCTACACACAAACCAGCCATGGAACAGAAGCAAACAAAAGACTCTCACCTCACTAGTACTTCCATCCGTGGTCCTGCTGTACACAGACCAGACTCCACACTCTTCTCCCAGGTTACATTTTGTGATCCATACTTTTGGGGAGAAAGTTAAGTGTCTTTCCTCTCATTGAATGAGGACGAAGCATCTAGAACAGCTGAGAAGACTGTTCTCAACACCATCTGCTAAACATCCTCTGCACATCTCTACAAGTCAGGAAGCTGCAAACCCAGCTGTGTCTGACCTGCATATACTGCACTGTCATGTTAAATTATAAAATAATCAATGATACTCCTAAAAGGGCAATACATTTCCTTGTTCCATCTGTCCTTAAGGTACAACCAATAAAATATACAGAAAGTGACATTGTAGAAGTTTCATTCTGACAGCACTATAAGTAAGCTATTTATCTTGTTTACAGCCAAAATTATGATCTCCTGTAACAGCAGGAAATGAGGTGGCGAGCATTTCTTTATACAAAGATATATACACAGATATTATGCACATACAGACATAATCACACACGCTCACAATTGGTCTGTATCTAGCCAAAGTAAGAATACTGATAAAAACAATTTTGCGAACATGATGGAAAAGAAGAAAACACACTAAGATCCTGATCACATACTTAAAAGTTCATTCTTATGTGATTTGCACTACTTTTATTAGACTATTTGTTCCATTCTAATTTTTAGGAATCATCATCATAACATTCAGATTTTTTCATATTTTATGTGCATTAAAATATTTCTGAATTATCAAAATTATAAGGCAACTGCACAGCTAACAAGCAAAACACATAACAAATAAATGCCTGCACTTTCTATTACAAATATACTACACATACTAACAGAAAATTCATATTCACTTTAAAACCAATTTTATTCACTGAAAAATAGCACAAAGAAAACATATCTAGCTATTTAACTGTGACTAAGTACTACTTCTTTCCCTTTTGACTGATTGTATTACCTCATAAAAACAAAAAGTTCATGCCTGGATTCTGTCACTTTTCATATCACATCATAAAATGCAATAAAAGCTTAAAAATTAATTTTCCCAAATTGTGACAAAATGCATACCTGACCAAGCTTATCTTCAGCACTATCTGAAAGTTATTAAAATACTGCCTCCACTTAAAGAAACTATAGACTTAACATAAAAATACATAATTAAGGTCCTTCATACTCAAAAATTACTATCTTATCTAGTAGTCAATACTGGATTAGAAAATAATATGGAATTCTAATATACTTTCTGATAAGAAGATCATGTGCACCAGACCGGTTTAGTTCACTGCAATCATCCACATTAAGAATATATGAGTTACCTACAAAGTAAGCCCCCAGCCTACTTTCTTAGCTCTCCCCTTTGAGAGTTGCAAACAGGAAAGAGAAGGGTAAGGTGAAAGAAGAAAGTCAGAGTCATGAAAGAAAGAACAGGCGGCCACAAAAGATCAGACCTGGGGTATCTGTAGTATCTTCGCCCTCAATCAAAAGTCAGAGCATTTACTCCTTGGCATTCAGTGGAGAACTAAGCTGGCACCAAGGAGAGAAACAGGAAGACGATCCTTCCTCCCAGAGCGTGCATTGAGCAGACTCAGTAACAGGACCCCAATGGGCACACCCCAGAGCCAACTGCTGAGCCGTCAGAGCTTAGGGACCCCGGCGCTGACAGCCAGGTCTCCAGTTGACAATTTATCATCCATCTCAGGTGCTTAGTAAACTTTGTATTATACAGTCTACTTTATAATACAATTTTCTGTTTTTACTAATACAAAACCTAATACAAAATCTATTGTTTTCTTCCATGGGATAGTGGGTGATTCTTTCCTTCTACAAATGAAATTTTTGGATGCAAATCTTGGATATGTTTCCATTTGACGGTCTATGGTCATATGTGACTGAATAACTGCATTTAAACATAAGTATTCCTTCATGATATAGAAGACAAAGCTTAAACCCATCTTCTGTGCCCAAATTTACATTAACCAAATTTGCTGAAAAGCCATCTCAGTAAAAACATTCAGATTAAAGGGCCTGTCATATTTTGTGGTATTTCAGTTCTCCTCACTCACCAATTGTCTTCAGTATAAAGAACAATTGTGGGGGGGGGGGGTAGGGTGCGGCACGAATTGAAAAAAAAAACTGTCATATATTAGGTATCTCTTAGTTAAGATATTGGCAAAATTCCCAAAATAAATTATTGTGTTTTTTGAAGAATGGAATTCATTCAGTAATTGTCTTTTGCTATATTCATCTCTTTAGCAACATTAGAGGTAAATACTTATTTAAATAATAGTATTATTCGGTTCAATATTTATCCTGAGAAATATATACATTCCTCCTTCTCTGACAAAACAGCTTAGACTGATGATAAGGGAAAGCCCTGAAATCTGTAGCATTCCTTTCCCTTTCCCAAGATAAGCACATTATCTGTTCTTCCTTTTAGTACACACTGCCGGTGCCTTCCCAGAGTCTCTCTACTGTGAAGTGGCAGCTACTTGAAAGGCATGGAGGTGCCCACGGAGAACGGGCCTCCTCAGCCTATAGAAGTCACCTCCTCAGCAAAGCAGCACCTTCATCCCTACGCCAAGAATTCCCCCTACCAACAGCCAATGTACCTGAATCTACTATTATAACCTCAAAGAAGGAAAAGTGGTCCCCCGCCCCCAAACACTGTCTTGAGATGAACTCTCATGGTCCAGGTCCCAAATACACACAAATCCATACAGTGGCCCAAGATCGAGCCACGGTCAAGTTTTCCCAAGTTTGCCCTACACCATATCCTTCTTCAGAGCCTCCACTCCATCCCAGTTCCTCTCACCTCCTGCAAGTTTTTCCTAAATTTGAGTCCCGCAGTGACTCATCATATGGAGAAGTCACTACCCACACCTCTGATTCTGTCTCTGACTGAAGACCACCCATGGCAGCAAGGAGCCTGGAGAAAGACTCTGAGGAGAGAGAAAACTTTAAAAAGCTTGAGACTCGGGCCGGAGCAATAGTACAGTGAGTATGGTGCTTGCCTTGCACGCAAGCAATTGTTCCATTCCCAGCACCCCATAGAGCCCCCCAAGCACTGCCAGTAGTAATCTCTAAGCACAGAACTGGAGTAAGCTTTGAGCATCACTGGGTATGCCCAAATCAAAAATTAAAAAGCTTAAGTCTTCAGGGCTTCCATTATACACAGCACACCAGGACATCACTCCCCTCCCACTGGCTCCTGCGATGTCAGGCAGGCCAACCCCCCAGTGTGATGCCACCCGTCAGTGAAGCCAAATGGACATTCTCCCTGGCCACGTCCTGCCCTGTAAGCCAGCCAGGCATGCAGGAATGGGGCCACCTTCCCTGTCCAGAGAGTCTCAGTGCCAGGCCTCTGAACTCCACCTACCTGCACCCCACATAACGCTCCCAAACAAACAGCCAGCGATCGGTTGCCTCCACAGAGTTAATAAAGTCAGGGCATCAATCAAGGCCCTCAGGGCCTGTCAGCTTTGATAGGGCTGAGGCTCTCCTGCATACTGACCTAGCCCCGTGCCCCCAGGCATACTGTGCTGCCAGGCATGCAGCCAGGACTGGGCTGGGAACAGAACCCAGAGTGAGGGGGGTTTAAGGAACAGAGGATGGGCCTTAAACCACTGGCTCATAGAGGCTTCCATGGGACACAGCCCAGTCGCCCAAGGGAGAAGTAGAAAGGGAGCTGCTCCCCTCTGCTGCCTGGCCACCCCAGGCAATATGGCCACAATGCTGCTCGGAGCTCCATGGGTCCAAGAGACCAGGGGGCTTACAGCCTCAGGGACACAGCTAATGCTTGAGCTTCTCTGGGCCCCTCAGTACTCCTGGCCATTCCATGGCCTTTGTGGGTAACTGCTGGGGAGAGTGAGATGGATGGCCACCACAAAAGGACCCCAGAGGAGCTGCAGTCACATGGAACCACAAGAAAGCCTTTATGACTAGAGATTTGCATGCCACAGTGAAGTGGGTCACTGCCTAGCTGCCAAGCCAGACACAAGATCCTGCTCTTTGACCTGTGCTCTTGGACCTGTACTTGGCCAGAGAAATCTCCCCCAATCCTGCGACAGTATAAACATGTCCACGGGTGTAAAATCATTGAAGATCACTGACTTTGGCTAACAGAAGTAGAAGAGCTTGGGAGAGGAGTTGATAAGTCTCAGTTCTGGTCAGGGGCAGTGGGACGAGTTTACACAGCACTGAGAACACAGCATCCTGGAGAGCCATGCCTCAGCAGGATAAACCACCATCAGACACTGCAGTAATACTACTGGTATTCCACAGACCCATTTCAGTTGCTCGGAGCGCCGGCTACCATCTGCTCATAACTACCATGACAGATGTCTTTCCCAGAGATGATCACATTCCAATGATGGATGCAGCAAGTGACTGAAATAGGGGTGTCTGAGCAGGACACCCACTCTCCCCAGGGCTGGACTTAGCCTGAGACCTCATCTTAGACTGGGGTTTACCGATTTTCATGGCCTGTCTCCCTGAAGTACACTCACGCCAGAAACCTGGGAATCACTGTCCCAGGCCCTTGCAGTAAATCTTTCCTCCTTCTCACTTGTTAACCAGTTGGTATAAATTCAAAAACACTGGGCTTTGGGGCTGGAGCTATAATAGCGGGTAGGGCATTTGACTTGCAGGCGGCTGACCCGGATTCGATCTCCAGCATCCCATATGGTCCCCAAAGTACTGCCAGGAGTAATTCCTGAGTGCAGAGCCAGGAGTAACCCTTGAGCACCACTGGGTGTTACCCTAAAAGCAAAAAAGCTGGGCTTTCTCATGCAAGATGAAAGGAGATTTCAAGATTCATACAAACTGAGTATGAAGATTCTGACATCTAGTCCTAAGTCCCAGGTTCTGTGATGCTTAGGTAGGAAGCAATGCATGCAGCCTCACCAGCATGCAACCTTCCCATTAGAGCCAAGGAGAGGTGGGACCGCAGGGAAGAGCCAAAAGGGTTCATCGTTGGAAGCCTGCCACAAGTGGTGGTGGGGAGAGCAGCTAGGAGAGAGGAGGGACCACTATGCCAAACTCAGTCGAAAATGATCATCTGTGCATGAACTGAGTGCTGAAAGGTAAAGCAACAAACATTACAGCCTTTCAGTACCTGCACTGCAAACCATGATGTCCAAAAGGAATGAGAAAGAGAGAAGGAGAGGGAGAGGGAGAGAGAGAAAGAAGAAAGTGTCTGCCATAGACATAGTCTGTGAGGAGTGGGGAGGGAGAGAAACTGGGGATATTGGTGGTGGTGAATGTACACTGGTGAAGGGACCAGTGAGGGAACACTGCATGACTGAACCCCAATCACAAACTACTTTGTAACAGTGTTTCTCATGGTGCTTCAACAAAAAATAGGATATATATGTTGAATTGATCTCTGCTTAGAGAGAGAGGGAGGGAGAGAGAGAGAGAAAGAGAGAGAGAGAGAGAGAGAGAGAGAGAGAGAGAGAGAGAAAGAGTTTCATCGGACACAGCTCTCCTGCCGTGAGCTGATGAGTCTCAGTGTAAGATATCCAAGAACCAAGACCCTGCCTGTCTTTTTTCACCAATTTCCCTCTCAGTACCTATGAGGTAACTGGCAACTATGGGTTCCTCATAAATATTAGTTTAAAGAACAAATGTAAAAGTACCTGACACTTTCAAAGAGGTGAGTGTTAATGAGTCCTAGAAAGTAAACACTGTATATTCCATGTCCTAGAAAAGGAGGTAAATTTTTTTTACTACCTATACCCAAGTCCGAATTTCAGATTAAAGTGTAAGGACAGAGGATCAGAGAGAGTGTGGGCAGTTAAGATGTATGGTGATGGACCACAGTTTGATCCAAACACATATACAGTCCCTGAGTACTTACAGGAGTTACCCCTCAGCTTCCCCCCAAAACAAAACTAATTAATTAAGTGAGCAGATACTGGAAAGTTCTTGTTTATATTTTGTTTTGTTTTAGGGTCATACCCAGAAGTGCTCAGGGATCACTCCTGGCAGCACTTGGGATAATATAGGGGATGCTAAGGATTGAACCCAGGTCAGCTGCGTGAAAGGCAAGCACTTTACCCACTGTACTCTCGGCCCCAGATACAGGAAGTTTTGTCCAAGGGCATGTCTTGACAAAATTGGAAAAACAGAAAGAAAAAGTATATAGGAAAAACAGGAAAATCAGGAGAGGGGTCAAGCAGTAAGTGATAAAATGAAAACATAAACAAGGATGGAAAACACACAGAGACTCAGTGAAGAAAAGTATAAGTAACACATATAGCACTGTTATACCTGATTTGATCATACCTCTTCGTTTGCTCTTGCTAGAACAAAACCAAGCACACTTGGGGTCTGGGCTGTCTCCCTCTAGATGAAGACCAAACAGGCTATGGATTGCTCTCTGCTAACTCTGTATGTTCTTTCCTGAATCACTGCTGTATTCTCCATTCTGAATATTGAGATGCACTTTATCTACCTCTCTCTTCTGACTGGCCTTTATTATTCCTCTGGTCAACTTCTTTCCACCAATGCCAATGTGCTGGCTAATGAGCGCCTGCCATCGTAGAAATGTCTGAACTGGGACTAGGCCTGCATCCAATCTGACTGATGTCCATAGAGAGAAAATCTGGACACACAGAGACACTCCAGGGATGCTCACGCACAGAGGAAAGAGCACTCGAGGTCAGGCAGGAAAGCGGCCATCTGCAAGCCCAGGAGCGCACGGCAGAAGAAAACAAACCCGCAGGCCCCAGTCCAGCCCAGCGCTGTACAGAAGGAGCCCGCATGGCAGCCCTCTGGTGCCAGGTATTTCGTTGTGACTGCTCAAGCAATACACAAGGAAACACTACCTTAATATTTTAAAAACTTATGTAACAGCCAATGAAATTTTAAAAAGTAGGACAGTATGAAACCCATGCCAATTATGAAAAGCAATTTCATGTGCTCATTGTGGAACTGAAATTAGTTTTAGCCTTTTAAGAAAACTATTTAGCAATGAGTATTAGAAAAGTTGACCTAGTAATTGGACATTAGGGAATCTCTCAGGTGGGAAATCCTGAATAAAAAAAATTTTTTTAATTAATGATATGTGTTATTAATTGACATTTGTTATTTATCTGGTCATATTCTAAGTGCTTTTGCATATTTCAGCTTATTTACTTTATTAGTTTATAAAACTGCCACATTATTTTCTGTCACATTTAAAACAATGAAACCCAAAGCACTTGCTAGTAATATTTCAGCACACCCAATTCCTTTTCTATGCTTATTTTATTCTTATTTGCAAAACATATCCATGTCTATGTTCTTGTTATTGTTGTTGTTGTTTTTAACTTGAAACAACTGTAAAGTCCAAAAGCAGGATTCTGTTATCAACCCCTGAAAGTAGGATGAAAGTCAACAGAAAAAGACAATTTTTCATTTTATAATTTTTGTTTTATCGTGCATGACTTGGGGGAAGGCCACACAACATGAATTGAAGCCCTAATCCCATAAATGTTTGTTTCTGTTTCCTCTTTGCTTGAATGACAGCACCACTACAACAGTGAGGTGAAGTATCAAAGACATGTAAGGCATAGAGCGATTTCTTGATACCAATCCTCACATGTCCAGAGATGCACAATCAGGATAACAAGTAGGAGTCAAACAAGTCTGGTGGAAGTCGTGTGCAGATTTGCAGCAGATGCTGAGGGTGTCTGAGACAGCAGGAGCACATGCAAGGCACCAGCTGACAGGCTCCCCCAGGCTCAGCTGACTTTTCCAAGGGGCAGCAGGGAGCAAGGGTACTGCCTGGCCAGGGCCACCAGGAGTCAAAGGTGCACTGTCACTCACCTGAGGCTCCTTGCTAACACCAAGAAGATATTATCGAGACTCATTTTTCTCAGTGTTTAATAAGAAACATCTGAACCAAAAAGTGGCATTATGTATAGAGGGGAAAACTAGTAAAAGTTGTTCTTCCAAGTTTGTAAAATAAAGGCTGTGTCTGTACAGGAGAGACTGCACAGTGAGTAAGGCACTTGCCTTGCATGAAGCTGACCTGAGATTCCACTGAGGCTCAACACATGGTGTACCCTGAACCTCCCAGGAGTGATCCCTGAGTGCAGAGTCAGGAGCAAGCCCTGAGCACCTACAGGGGTAGCCCCCAAACCAAAGAAGGGAAAAAGGTAGGAAGAAAAAGGCAACCATTTCAGATATATTAAAAATTTGACTTTTTTCCCCCTGAAGATAAAAATCAAGCAGAAACTCATTTCTGCTAAAGACTGGGGGGAGGGGAATTATGGAAACTAATTAAATGGGAATAAATTAAATAATTCCCAAGCAGCAACAAGGACCTAGATAAGCCCGAATAGCTTAATTTAATATCACAATAAACAATGCCATTTTTCTCAACAAGGCAGAAAGACAAACAATGATAATGCTAAGCCTGGGTTCTTTAAGGCCCCTCCTATGGATGCTACTCCTGCCTAATTCAATCTTTTTTCACGGTTGTAGGGAAGTTTTCTACTTTTGAAAAGAAAGTGGGAGACAAAGGAGGACTGGAAGAGGGAGAGGGAAGGGAGGAAGCAAGGTGGAAGGAAGGAATGCACAGAAAGCAAATTTTCTAACACTAAGGTAAAGATGAAAGCAGCATTTTTGTATAATCTGGGTGAGAAGAATTGCTGAGGAATAAAAATAAATGGAGATTTAACAGATGATTATTAATTTTATGTTGTTATGCTAAAAATAGATCTTAGAAAACCATGTATAGCTTGGCTTCATCCTCATACACGTTTTTATAAATAGAGTCTTACATTCTACACTATAAGTTAAAAACTAATCTAACTTTTCAATTTTTCTTTCAATGCTTTGGAAGGTAGAATTCAAAGTGCCTCCCTGCCCCCCCAACAAGGTCCCACCTGGTCCATGAGTGTGACTCATGCCACAGCCATGATTACATAACAGCACCTGGTGAAGGGATAGTTGCAGATGCTTGAAGTTTATTAATCCACAGGCTTTGAGATAGGTATGATGCGTTAATAAAACAAAACAGAATTATCTGAAGGAATCCAATCCACCAATACACTCCCAAGAGTTTTTCCAAAGCAACAGGACTTTAACTAGTTGAGAGCAGAAAAAGAAGTCCAAAGGAGTCCAGGAACAAGAGGAATGTGATGTCATGGCTGGTGCAAAGTATGGAAGAACAACAAGGCAAGGAATGCAAGAGGCCACCCGTGGGTGGGAACAGCTCCAGCAGAGAGCCAACAAGAAAACAAGGACCCCAGTCCACAAAGAGCTGGGTTCTACCACCAATCTGAGTGCACACAGAAGTGGATTCTTCCTTGATACTGACATAAGCCAACATAAGTAAAAGTTTTTATAATAAGAGAACTCAAATATTCAGAAGTTCATGCTAGTGAAAAATTCTAGATAAGCTTTGAATTGAATTATGAAATCATGGCATCATTTTTTATTGAAACAGATCATTCAGAAATTTTTCCAATGCTAATATAATTAATATGTGAGCATTTCCAGAGTATTTCCTTAGCTCTGTGAACTGCATAGAATGGTAATATTCTTTGAAGCAACGTGGCTCTAGTGTATTCTTATAATCAGATTTACATTTTGTGCAAGTTTTTATGGATCAAGCTGCCCATTTCTTGAGCAAAGGTAATTTATCCTCATTTAAAAACTGAAATAAATTTATCCAATTTGTTTCCAAATTAACATCAAATTTGGGGTGGGGCAAAGAATGTTCAGAAGTTCATATTAATCTTGTATTTTCTATGAAAAATCTTCCACATCCCATATTTTACTATTAATAATAGTCACTGAAAGATGCATGAAGTATCATCATAGTAAGTATTTTGTCATGGTCCTCCCGTTGTTCATCGATTTGCTCGAGCAGGCCCAGTAACGTCTCCATTGTGACACTTGTTACTGTGTTTGGCATATCAAATACGTCACGGGTAGCTTGCCAGGCTTTGCCGTGCGGGTAAGATTCTCCTCAGTAGCTTGCCAGGCTCTCCGAGAGGGGCAGAGGAATCGAACTCGGGTCGGCCAAGTTGGCTGCATGCAAGGCAAATGTCCTACCCGCTGTGCTGTCGCTCCAGCCCAATAAGTATTTTAAATGTATGTATTTTCTATATATTTTGCTGAATATATAAGTTAATGAGAACATATTCCTAATCAAATACCAACTGACTATTCATAGATAATAGCCTGCACGGGGGGGAGGGGGGGGCAAAATAAATATCAGAAAATAAAACTATAGTATAATTTCTGCCAACATAGTTTTTAACAAATATAAGATATTAAAGAACAGGTCCTTCTTTTGATAATGACCAGATTTGCCCTCACAAAAACAGTAAACTCAGGAAAAAATATAAAACACAATTGTCTGTAGACTTTAAAAAGTAAACAAAAAAAGACACTTAGGGTGTAACATTTGGAAGGAATGACAGGGTAACTTCTTTTTCTATGACTTTTTCAAAATCCAGACAATGCCTGGAATCCAGATCACAGAAATCTTATAGAAGTACTAGTTTTTAAAAAGAACCTGAAACTATAATCCGGGTAAAGACAGAAGATAAAGAGTGGAGAGAGATTGACTAAAAGAAGCCTACAGAAAGAATGAAGTCTGTGTAGAATAAACGAAGTACGACTCTCACAAACCTCAATTCATCTTACCACAATCAAACTACAAGCTCAATTGTTCTTTGTGGGCAAGGAGTCTATATCGCAAATTCAACCAGGCTGATGCTCTGCTTTGACAACTGCCACAAGAACAGATTTCAAAGTCTATAGGGCACTGTTAACTATGTCCTAATTAAAAATCCTGGCATATTAAAAACTAAGGTAACATGACCTATTATGCTCAAGAGAAAAAAAAAACACTCAATGGAGACTGTCTGATAATCAGGATATCTAAATGAACAGAAAAGAGCTTGAAAGCTACTACGTTAAAAGAAGTAGAGGTAATATGCTCATAATAAGTGCAAAGATAGTAAATCTTGGCAACAAAATAGCAATGATAAAAAATAACTGGGAAGTTAGAACAACAGGTAGGGCACTCCCTTTGCATGTAGCCAACCCAGATACTATCCCTGGCATCCCATATGGTCCCGTAAGAACCATCAGAGTGATC
The DNA here is from genome assembly GCF_029834395.1 of Sorex fumeus. Lineage (NCBI taxonomy): Eukaryota > Metazoa > Chordata > Mammalia > Eulipotyphla > Soricidae > Sorex > Sorex fumeus. The sequence goes on from NW_026606059.1 coordinate 77,372,573, forward strand.
TCTGAATACCAGGAGTAATTCCTGAGCACTGCCAGGCATGGTCAAAAACAACAACCACAACAACAAGAAAAAAAATAACCAAATAAAAAATCTGAACATAAAACATTCTAAATAAAAAACTTACTACATGAGCTTTTTAAGAGTTCATGGAAGAATAAATTTTGAGGGGGTATGGTGCCACCAGCAGGTCCTGTGAGGCGAGTGCATCAGCAGCCTGATGGCACCTTCAGACATTCAGATACCCCCAAATTGCTGCTGTGCCTTTGGCCAGACCCCAAAAACTTGGAGCAAAGTTTACCAAGAAAATAAATGGCCAAAAGTTAGGAATGTGGGAGACACACCCATAAACCATCTCCGTCTCAGCTATATAATTGGAGGCAAGGCCTCTCTGGTTCCTGATTGAACTGCTGAACGGCCATGATCCCAGAGACTCAGAGACAAATCTCAGAACCCAGTGGCATTTGGCAGAGATGTGTCTGGTCCCCACAATGGGTTAATGGCGCTGGACCACCCCAGGGGGAAAAGGGTGCTGTCCCTCTGCCTGCTCCCCCTTGGTGGCTCGGTTCTGCCATCTTCCAGAGGGCTCTGGACAGTCAGGTTTGGGCCCACAGTGATGAGACACAAAGGGCCTCACGGGATGGGGGTGCAGTCGGCCCTTTCTTCCCCACCCTAATAAGACCCCGAGTTGCTGCCACCAGCAGTCTCTCTGGCTCCTGATCAAGCTGCTTAATGGTCATGATCGCATAGACTCAAATAAATCTCGGAACCCAGTGGCTTTTGGCAGAAATGCGTCCGGATTTAATTGTTAAAATTTCGGAATTTCAAAATTGCATGGCTACTACTGCAGTCACGTGACATCATATATTATTCATAACAAGCAATAGAAAACAAATTGTCTACTGTTGCCTTTTCAGCAAATCTGAGTGTTGGGGTAAAGTCCCAAATAATAATGGTGGGTCTGGTGTTGAAATATTGAATGTAATTCAAAGTAAAGAGAGAGTAATGTGGACATCATCTGCCCCACAGGTAGGGCGAGGGTGTGGGATGGGGGGTATACTGGGGCTTTTGGTGGTGGTTTTGAGGATGGGTGTTTCATTATATGACCGAGAATTAAACCTGAAAGCTCTGTAACTGCTCTCATGGTGATTCAATAAGTAAAGTAAAGGCCCTCCCGTTGATCATCGATTTGCTCGAGCGGGCCCAGTAACGTCTCCATTGGAGACTTGGTTGTTACTGTGTCTGGCATATCGAATACTCTCGGTAGCTTGCCGGGCTCTCTGAGAGGGGCGGAGGAATCGAACTCGGGTCGGCCATGTTGGCTGCGTGCAAGGCAGACGCCCTACCCGCTGTGCTATCGCTCCAGCCCAGATTCAATAAATAAAATTATAATAAAGGGGGGAAAAAAGTAAGGTGGAGTTCATGCCCAATTCAATCAGCCTAATCAATGGCTGAATAAATAGCAATACTCCTATATAAAAAATAATAATAAACTTTGAAATATATTCAATCTGAGGAGAAAAAAGAAATTTTAATCATAAGACTTTCTGCAATGGCTTATTAAAAGCCTGAAACATAAATCAACTGAGAATCAGAAAGGAAAAATGGTAATAAATATGTTAAACCAAAATTGTCAGAGTGGGTGAAATATATAAATTTATTAAGCTTAAGCAAAGTAGGGCTGGAGAGATAGCACAGCAGGTAAGATGCTTGCCTTGCATGAGACCAACTAAGTTCAATCCCCAGGCACCATACACAGTTCCCTGAGCCCATCAGGAATGAGTGATCTCGGAGCACAGAGTCAAGAGTAAGACCTGAGCACTACCGGAATTCAGACCTCTGAGCTTATGTGGTGTTTTGGTGGTCTCAGTGCCTTTTCCTGGCTCTGCCTCCAGGGACTACTCCCAGTGGGGCACAGGAGACAGTATGTGATACTGGGGAATCAAACCTGGATCAGCCTCATGTAATGCGAACACCCCATCCACAGTACTATCACTCTAGTCTCAGAAGTTGAATTCCTGATAAAAATTTCACTTTAAGAAAACCATGCCCTGGGGCTGGAGAAATAGCACAGTGGGTAGGGCATTTGCCTTTCACGCGTCCGACCCAGGTTCGATTCCCAGCATCCCATGTGGTCCCCCAAGCACTGCCAGGAGTAATTCCTGAGTGCAGAGCCAGGAGTAACCCCTGAGCGTTGCTGGGTGTGATCCAAACAGAAAAAAAAAAAGAAGAAGAAAAGAAAAGAAAACCATGCCCAAAATATTTATTTCACTATTGAAGTTATATCAAATATTTTAGAAAGAAATAATATCAATCATACATCACTATTCAAAAGATAAGACATAAAAAGTCCCCAACTCTAGAAATGAGAATTTAAAAATAGTATATTATGGTAATATCATAACCTTCACTGTAACTGTCCTCCCGTTGTTCATCAATTTGCTTGAGCGGGTCCAGTAACATTGTAAGACTTGTTACTGTGTTTGGCATATTGAATACATCGCGGGGAGCTTGCCAGGCTTTGCCGTGCAGGCGAGACACTCTGGTAGCTTGCCGGGCAATCCGAGAGGGGCAGAGGAATCGAACTCAGGTCGGCCATGTTAGCTGCGTGCAAAGCAAATGCCCTACCCGCTGTGCTATCGCTCCAGCCCATCAAAACCTTAAAATATTAAAATAAAAAAATTAAACAACTCCTCTATCCTGAAAACTATACACATTATTAAATTTAAAAATTCAATATTTTGTCATCAATCTGTAGAAATATAAAATATCAGGCTTAATCCTACAAAAACCATTTTTGGCTTTTTTGATCACACCTGGAGATGCACAGGGGTTACTCCTGGTTCTGCACTCAGGAATTACCCCTGGCAGTGCTCAGGGGACCATATGGAAAGCTGGGAATCGAACCCAGGTTTGCCATGTGCAAGGCAAATGCCCTACCCAGTGTGCTATTGCTCCAGCCCCATCCTACAAAAACTTTTAATCAAAATTAATAAATTTATGATAAAATATATATGAAATTGAAAAGAACCTGAAGTAACCAAGACTATGTGAAAAACATAGTGGAGAACGTACAATTACCTGATTCATGTATTCACGATTACTATAAAGATAACAGACAATTATTTCATAAATAGAAACAACTAGATTAATGGAGCAGAACAATTAGCTCATAAATAGAACCACAGTTAAACAATTACTTTATTTTCTTATAATAAAAATGACTAGACAATAGTATTTTTAGCAAAAGTGGTACCAAATATTGTTTTTCCATCTGCAAAATGGAAAGTAAATCCATACATATAAAAATACTGTGCATGGGGCCTCACATTAAAATAAAAAAATGTCTAAAGTTTCTAAACAATGTATGTAGAATGTAAAATAAAAAGTCTAAAGTTTCTAAATGACAGATGCAGAATTTTAGTTTCCTGTCTTAAAGACTGACAAAGGATCGTTAGCTATCACACACACACACAAAAAAAAACACAGGGGGCAGGGGAGTTGGATTGAATGGAAGTAAAACTGCTCTTCCTTTAAAGGCATTGTTTTAGAATTAAGTAGGATCTGCTTGATCCCTCATGGCTTAGGGTGGAGTGCAAGCAGAAGGTCCCAAGTTCAATCACCATGACTGTAAGGTCCCCCTAGCACCGCTGGGATGGACCTGGTGACACCTGGCACTGCAGGGTCCAACTTGTATCGCATTGCCAGGGCCCAGCGTTGAACCATCAGTACAAATGGCTGAGTAGCCTCATGACTCCCTGAGGACAGGAAGCCCCTTGGGAAGAGACAGGCAAGTAACAGACTAGGAGAAAATATTCCTAAAGCATACAATGGACAAAGGACTAATATCCATAAGACATAAATTCCATAATCAATAAGACCTCATTTAAAGAATGTTTGAACAAGTATTTCACAATGGAAGATGCATAACTGGCCAATAAGCTGGATGCATGAAAAAGTAACACTAAGTCACCGGGAACACAGCAAAGAATACCCTAAGGAGACGTCTATATTATAAATTCATCAGAAAGGGAAAAAATGCAGATACATCACTAAATGTTGAAAAGCACACGAAATCAACAAAACTCCCAAACATATTAGGTAGGAGTTTGAAATATACAACCCTTTTTAAAAATGATCTGTCATAAAACAAAACATGTATCTATCCTGTGATTCAAGAGTTCTTCTAAGTACTAAAGAGAAAAAAAATACAAGTATAGGGTCATCAGAGAGATGAGTTTCAGGGGCCCCACATTCAATCCCTGGTATTGATGATTCTCTAAGTACCACCGAGTGTCCACTGAGCACAAAGCTGGGAGCAGTCCCCAAGCAACACCAAGTATGGCCCTGAAACCCAAATCTTCCCCCAAAAAATGCCTACAAAATAACTTATATGTGCATTGTATATTCATAAAATAGAATAATATTCAGTACAAAGTAAGGGCGGTAAGGATGATGCATGTATGCAACAACATGGATAAATTTGGGGTGAAGGGGAGCAAGCCAGCAATTGAACCAAGACTTCATACATGTAGGTCAGACACCCTACCTCTTCAGTCACACGTTTTTTTAAAAATAAATGATGGTGATTAAGAAACCCTTTTAAAGATCACATTTATGATTTCAAATATATAGAGTTCTGGTTTTTTGTTCAATTTTTTGGGGGGTAGCCACACCTAGAGATGTTCAGAGGGTAACTCCTGGCTCTGAACTTAGGAAATGTTCCTGAAACTGGTTTTCGGTAGGAAGCTTGGCACTGGGGTAGGGGTGAGGGAAATAAGTTAAGGAAGGAAACACTAGGACAATGTGGGAGGGGAAGAGATAGGCTGGTGGGGGGTTGGAGGGAAATAGGGGATATTGGTGGAGGGGAGTCAACACTTGTGAATGGATAAGTTTGGAACAATATACGCTTGAGACTCAATCATAAATATCTTTATAATTCATGGGGGTTCAACTTTTTAAAAGATAATAAGTAATTTAAATTTTAAAAAATGAATTACTCTTGACAGTGCTCAGAGGATCATATGAGATGCTGGGGATTGAACCTGGGTCGTCCACATGCAAGGCAAGCACCCGACCAGTCCCCAAATATGTGGAATTCTAAAAGAGACAAAGTAATTTCGCATACTAGGGAAACAGCAGGCAAATAGGAGACCAAGAGGATTAAGAATTGACTAGAAAGAAGCATGAGAAAAATAAGAAGTATGGGAATTCAGAATTCAATGATACAGTCCATTACTCAAGAAACCCACATTATAGTAACTCCACTAGAACCATGAAGGTCTGTAGCAGAACTGAGACATAAACATGGATTCCTATATTTAACACTAACGAACACAAAGCTGCCACACTCTGCAAAAAAAAAAAAATCAGGTACAAATCAGTGAAACATGGAAGCTCTCCTGACCATTTTCTATTCCCTCCATATCTGATATTTCAAGGTCATTTCTTGTATTGTAAAGCTTAAAGGAGCATGAGTGAGAAATCTGGCATTTGATTTCAATGGTATTAGCACTGGCCTGTCTGAAAATCAACAACTACTAAAGTAGAACTGTTAACAACTATTTCAATACAGAAATACTTAGAGATTGCCTAACAGATTAAGTATCTATGCCAGTAATTGCAGTCTAAGCTATGGGCCTCATAAGTAGTTAAAATATTAAACATACACATGTATTTGGGTCATTTGATTAAAAATATAAAAAGACAGTTACAGGACTATGCCTTCACGACTATAATGTGCAATTAGTTCTTTCATGATTAGCATATATATGTATATCAAAAAGCTTACATGTATCATAAACATGTACATGTGTGCACCCATGTGAGTGAATATGAAACAGACTACCAGTTGCTCTGCATTTCACATCCCAGACTGTTTATGAAAGATGTTCCTCTCATGAAGAACTGATTATATGTGATCATAACAGCTCCAAACACACACCCTGCAGATTGCTCTCTTGGAGCCGTTAGTTCAATGTCAAAGTAGTAATTTATGTGCCACGATGAATAACAGGTGTCTGTGCCAGGAATCCTCAACACAAGTGTACAGCTATATTATAAGCCAAAACAACCATAAATCGGGGCTGGAAAGATAGCACAGTGGGTAAAGTGCTTGCTTTGCATGCACCCGACCCAGGTTTGGTGCCAAGAATACTAAATGATCCCCCAAGCACTAGCAGGAGTAATTCCTGAGTGCTGAGTCAGAAATAACCCCTAAGCATCGCCAGATGTGAACCAAAAGCTAAAAAAATAAATATAAAAATTTTTAAAAAAACATAACTACCCTGACAAGAATTAAGTACTTCTGACCAGAAAACATCCCCAAACTAATAATTGTATACTTCTTTGACAAGATCAAATTTTATTTAAAACAATATTTTAGGGCTGTGCAAATGTATCAGTGGCAAAGAATTCATTTACACTAGGTGAATTCAAGTTCTACATTTCCTGACTGACACTGTTATTTATTGTCAAATACAACACCAACACTTTTGAAAGACAGAAGTGATGCTACCAATAATTAATGGTACTACAACCGGAATAAACTAGGACCAGTCCAGGCAAACCAGATGGTATGGTTAGCATGTACCTGAAAATACTAGTAAACCCAGGCATTTTTTATCTATTAAAATATTAAAGTTTTTTAAAAATCTTTACTTTTCAATATGAAAGTCTGCATTTTGCATTACATGTATATGGAAAAGAGAAAGAGGTTTTTAAAGATCTATTCTGAATACATTCCAATCCTATCATGCCCCTGTGTGGCCAACTGGCACAGCAAATTCACTGCCACACACCCAGTGACAAAGAAATAATTGCCTCTGTTGGAAACCAAGTCCTGCATCTTTACTGTACTCCATTGTGAAGATGCTAAAACTCAAAAGATACTAAAATGGAAAAACTTAGTAGCTACTCAGCACATTTCCCCCACAAATGTCATTACAATTGAGAGGTGTGATTATCGTGATGGTCTGTATACTGTTCAAGGCAAGCAATTACTCAATGTAGAGAACCCTGCTAAAAACTATCTTGTAGCATCTCAATATTTGTGTGTTCCAAAGACAAGCTCACAAAAATTAGATTCCATAATAAATTTAGTACTTGAAGATTTTTTAGTAGCGACAAAGGCAATTATCTTTGCATCCTGATTAAATAATTTAATTTGAGAAAATTGAGTTTACAGTAAGAAAACTTGATAATAAGAATTTAAATGAAAATGTCATTTCATCAAAAGCAATCAAGTGTCTTTATGTAGGATGCATATCTTGATTCTTTTTTACTTGCTGAACCTTCTTCAGCTGTTTCATTTCAGTAGTAAAAGGACAGAGGCAAGCCTGTCACTGGTTTATGCATCAAAATGATATTCAAGAACCACAATAGTAGAAGATTAAGCCAGGAACCATCATTGAAACATAAGGGTCATGTTTTTGCTTCCAAAAGAAAGTTAGTTTAAAATATTCTAATGATTGCTACTCATAAGTAAATTTTAATTATTCATTAGGTAATAAAATATATTGACCCTCTCTATTAATCTCCAGTTTTGAGACACATTAAATACTACTGGTATATTTTAAATCCTTACTCCTTTAACAAGTTGAATCTGGAAATGTTTTGTTATAATTACTTTGAAAACTTTCCATCTTTTCATCATCTTACTGCAACTTGCTAGTATGTGATAGAAGTAAACGGCCCAACCATCTTAAATTCTACTGAGAATTGTTTTGAAGATTTGAGATTCAAGAAAAGTTCAGGAAAAGGACTTTAAAGAGTCCCCTTTCAGTAATACACTCTACAGAACTAATCTAGTAATTTCTCCTAAAAAACAATGCAGAATAAAATGTAACCTAATTGCTCACATCTATTATACTGTTACTGTTTCAAGTTCATAGTTAATGGTCACAATACAACACTGACTGTTCCATTTTAACTAGCCCAAACAATTAAACAAAGACTCTCCATTGTATCAACAAAAAGATTGCTGTTGTTTCCAGATATGACAGTTACATAATTGATGCTTCAAATCTCAAGACCATTGATGTCCAGCCACGAGATTGAAAGGCCTATTGTTTGAAAGCACTTTTTAAGTTTTTATTAAATCACAACTCTGGATTACATACTCAGGTCATTCTTTTTCTATGGTTTCCTTCAGTAATGATTTAGGTCTATATCTTACTTCCTAATTCAATTTTAAATAAAATGCTTATGCCAAAAAATATCTTTTCAAGTATCTAAGAAAAATGGGAAGTTCTTTAAAAAAAAAAACACTGTATCTGATCTGAATATATAGTAACCAAAAAGTATAAGTAGGCGGAGACATTAGTGGTAAGTTATACACACTTTTTTCACTCTCCATACTTCTAAAATACTAAGTTTGTATAATTGGCTTTGAATTATTCATAGTTAAATTGGGAACTTTTGGTTTATTCACTTAAGATCAATAAAATTATGAATGAAAAAAGTCATGTTTTTTAAAGACTAAGAAATTATATACAAGTTTTTTTAAAGCAGAATAAATCATGTATTAATTGGTAGTTTCAGTTAATTTTAGATAAAAATCAAAATAAGTTTAAATAAGACTGGTCTTCGGGCTGATCTTATAGATGCACTAGAAACTTTATGATTTACTACTTATATGAAAAATATTATGCATAAAATTCCAGTTTTTTTAAATGAGCCTTGTCATTATAAGCATGTGACAAAGAAACTCGAAGCACAGGCTTCAAGTATAGTGATCAGATGTACACAATTCCTTAAAGGGAAAAGATATTCTAAAATATTAAAGCTAGTGATACTTTAAATCCAATCATGTACCATGCTTAATAGAAATTTTTTTAAGTAAATAAGAACCTGGTCCTATTATTACTAATCTTAATTCTTCACATTAAAAAACAAAGCAAGAAATCAAGAAAAAAAAGATTTATAAAGATTTCTACAAATCCTTAAAGTGGTAGATTCAGGTCATGGACATTTTAAGAAAGCCATATTGCTTCTTTTATTTAAATATAACAAGCAATTATAGATAATGCTTTATCATATATTACAGAAATACAACTGCTCTATTACTAAGTAATCATACAATATCTTAAAATTTATAAAATCTACTATAAATATCAAAATATTTCATAGGTTGTTATATATTTAAACTGGTCTAACACTAAATTTAAAAAAACAGGCTAATTGGACAGAATTGCACTGAGACCTGTGAAATTTCATTTTAAAATACATATTCAAAGAAATAGTCACAGATAAAATTAATATCAGTAAACATTAAATGCCAGCAACATTTTAAAAAATATTCTTCGTATCTGTTACACTAAGCTACACACTGTGCAATGGGTACTTTTTTAATCTCTAAAATAGGCTGCCTCATGTTGTTCAGATACTAGAAGGAAGAGAGCTGCAAAATCACGGAATATCCTATGCACTATTAGTTTCCCCTCAATTTCCAGAAGGCTTCGGTGCATTTTTATGTTCACAGAATTTCTTTTGCCATATATACTTAGCAAAAATGGGGTCTTTTTACTAGGTATATAACACTAGAAATTCCCCCCCAAACAAGCAACTTAAATAAGAGAAAAGCTAGAAGATAAACTGCATTTTAAAGAGAGAGCCTACTAAGGGAGGCTTTTAGAATGCAGTTTATCTCTTTTGGTTTAAGCCAGAAAAACCATCTCAAGCATATGTTCATAATTTAACAACCTTCTCCAAAAAACATAATCCAGTTGAAAAAGCAATAGGAATTTAAAACAAAGCATCCTACCAAACTAGTCAACCTAAAACAATATAAAGCATTATTAGCATTTCTATTACATAGCTTGTTTAAAAATGATTATTGATCTACCTGCATAGAGAAATGTTTTAGAGCTAGAAAACATCTTCCGCATGTTTTACAAAAAGCATGCATGACTGCTAATTCTTATTTTCTACCAGATCACATATGATTACACAGCCCCGTCCCTGTATATGCAATGTAATCACTGCCATGATCAGAAAGGGAAAAAAATCTATCAGACATTTTATTTATTAGAAAGTGAAATTATGAAACAGACTGTATTATGCTTCAGAGGTCAAGCTAGTTAAATGTAAGATGCTTTTTAGGCTATGAAGTAAGCTTGTTTTTCTTCTTAAAATCAATTAAGAAAAACACTACATAAAATTTTATGATAGAAGACAACACCCTTAAAATATCAACATTGCAATACAGAAGAATTTTGGCAGGCACAGAAGAGGACAATTCTAAAAATATCAAAACTAAAAGAAAAGAGGGCTTCACTCACCTTGCATTGTCCAGTGTTTGTCCAAAAAGCTCATTTTGTAAAATATTTGGTGGGGATGAAAAGACCCCATGAAAATGAGATAAAACAGAATTGCAGACCTGCCGCAATGTCTCAAATTGCATTTTCTTTCTCTTTTTTTTTCTTCTCTTATTTTTCCTTACCACCTGTCTTTAAAGTCATCGATTTGCAGACACCATCAAATAGAAACATGCCAATCAAGTTCCATATTTCTCCTGAGCTCTGTAAAAACTGTGCTTAAATGAGCAGAGGTTGATAGTTAATTGTACAGTCATTATTCTTCTAATTCAGTCGTAAGAGCTTCAGTGCCCGTGCGGCTTTCGGCTTCCTCCCGACTGTAGCCAGAATTCTAAACAGCAGTGAGCTTTTTGGGCATTCCCAGCTGAAGTGTGAGGCTGAGCTGCTTTCATGTACTCGACTCATATTTCTCTAAGCCTATTAAAAAACACGCGAGGAAGAGCTGCCGTCGTCAGGAGTTTCAGCACATCTGGCTGCCAAGCAAGAAAACCTCAGAAGTCATAAAAATGGGGGTCAGGTAGCATCTCAATGTTACTCCTGGACAGAGGAGGAGGAAACGGGCAGACCCTTCTCTGTCCCCGAGAAAATGGGGGAACTCCAGCACCGAGGTTCCAGGCTGTCTCCGGAGTGCAGGCTGCTGCAGAGACGCGAGCACTGCACAAATGAGTGCCATCACCCCTCTTCGATATTGCCAAGCAAGGAAAACACAACAGAAAGCAGGGCTTTGAGCACGGGCAATGCGCACTGCCAGGGAGTTGGAAAACGGAGTCCCTTGTTTTCAGGTCTTACTTAATTTAAGCTGCCTTCCTTCATTTCTTTTTAGAGGAAAGTGAATGGCTTTCAATCTGGTCCTTTTTCAAAGGCCAAGCATAGTGACCAGGTAATTAGACTGAATGCATTCCCCATAAATTAAAACACAAGTGAATAGCATACATTTAATATAAACTTTGCCAAGAATTAAAAAACAAAAACAGCACCACTAAGGCCAAATTTCAAAAAAGATGACCAGAGCATTTCTCAGAAGAGGGGGACTTCCCCAGGCCCCAATAGTGGCGGAGCACCCAGATGAACTTTCACTCTCAATGAGTAATTCTGTCTCAGATCAAATAGGTCAGAGCATGTCCAGGTGCAGCCATGTTTTAAAGTAGAAAGTAAATTGAATTTTAAAAAGCAACCCACTTAAAAGGATGCTTCATAAATTTATTAATCCTCAACTGTTTCTATACCATGACATTTCATGGACAGATATATTTCTTTCAGCTTCCTGTGATTCAACTTTTATCTATGTCCTCCCATCTTTTTACACACACACACACACACACACACACACACACACACACATACACAATCCATATATAGTGATTAAATGACAACTAAATGCACCAAGACATTTTATAAAAACCAAAGAATTCTCTCTTGGCATGAGTAAATATCACAAAATAAGCATGTAATAATAAAAATTTTAGGAGATACAATCAAATCCAACCATATAAATATTTAAATAACTCACTTTTTTCTTTTACATATTAATGTGTTCAATTTATGTATGTACTTATTCTCAATCAATTTTGCTTATCTTAGATTTTAGGTCTTCATAGGTGTATATAAATCTACTCATGAAACATTTATATATACATATTAATCACAGGATATTTTTGATTTATACTATACTTCCAACTATTTTTTAATATGCAGAAAATGTTGTGAATGAGTGACAATACTGCTCTTGGCTTATGGAGGAAAAGAAACTGAGGTTATATGTTATTCAAGACCACAGAAATTGTAAAGAACAAAATTTAATTGGAATGAAAGTCTTGGTTTTGAACTCCATTGTAATATGCTTCTTTTCTACCACTCTACATGAGTACAGGCACAAAAATATGTGCATTTATTTCTCAATAGGGACATTTCTTTTTTTCTCCTTTTTTCTATTAGTTTTTTTAAATCACCATGAGATAGTTACAAGCTTCCATATTTGAGTCACAAGCACACAATGATCAAACACCCATCCCTCCACCAGTGCACATTCCCAACCACCAATATCTCCGGTATACCCCCCCTTTCCCACCCTCAATAGGGACATTTCTATGAATACATTTTAAAAAACCTAGTCAAGGATATTTCAGTAAAAGCAAATATCCCAAAGTTTTACGCTCATAGGTCATTTTAAATGGACTTCTTCCACTTAACTTGAATAGAAGCAATCTTATATACCTAAAATTTTAACTTATAATCATTAAATTAATTTTTCATATCTATGAGAAATCAATTTCTACAAATTAAAACATATACTTTAAATAATTCTTAATTTGGGTTCTGGAGAGATACTCTTCATGGGCTTAGCACATGCTTTGCACTCAGAAGGCCCAAGGGTTTAATGCCTGTCACTACCTGGCAAAAATCCCAAGCACTGCATGACCCCCACAAACACTGCAAGGAAAAATCCTCAAGACCAGTTCAGGAAATCATCCCCCAAGCAACACTGGGTGTGGTCCATAAGACAAATGAATAAAAGTTCTTATTTCAAAGCTATTATTGTCTGTGATTTGACAGAGATTCCCTTGTGCATAAATTCCATTTTTTTCCATTGAATCACTGTGAGATACACAGTTACAAAGTTGTTCATGACCCAGTTTCAGTCATACAATGTTCCAATACCAATCCCTTCACAAGAGTACATTTCCCACCACTAACTTTCCCGCCCTCCATACGCATTCTGCTGGCTCCGCCCCTGCCCCCACCCCTGCCTGCCTCCATTGCAGGTACTTTTCTTCTTTCTCTCTTTCCTTCTGAGCATTATGGTTTTACAGTACAGGTACAGTACTGACAGATTATGATGTATATCCCTTCACCTACTTTCAGCACTCAGATCTTGTCCAGAGTGATTATTTCCAACTATCATTGTCATAGTAGTCACTTCGCTATCCTAGTTGCCTTTCCCCAGCCCTTCTACTTGTAACGAGCTTCCATTCATGGACCAGTCTTCCTGACCCTTGTTTATATTGTCCATGGGTATTAATCTCATAGTTTGTTTATACCATACAGATGAGTACAACCATTCTATTTCTGTCTCTCTCCTTTTAAATGAACTCAGCAAGATACTCTCCATGTCCATACATTTATAAGCAGATTTTCTGACTTCATTTTTTCCTGGTGGCTGCATAGTAGTCTATTATGTAGATGTACCATAGTTTCTTTATCCAGTCATCTATTGTCGGGCACTCAGGTTGTTTCCAGACTCTGGCTATTGTGAATAGTGTTGCAATGAACACAAAAGTGTAGATGACATTTCTGTTGTGTGTTTTTAGACTCCCAGGGTATATTGCCAGAAGTGTACTGCTAGGTCATGTGGGAGCTCAATTTCTAGGTTTTAGAGGAATGCCCATATTGTTTTACAAAAAGGCTGGACCAGTCAGCATTCCCACCAACAATGAAGGAGAGATCCTTTCCCCTCACATCCATGCCGGCACTGACTGTTCTTGTTCTGTTTGATGTATTCCAGTCTCTGTGGCGTAGATGATATCTCGTTTTTTTAATTTGCATTTCCCTGGTGATTAGTAATGTAGACAATTTTTTCATGTGCCTTTTGGCCATTTGAATTTCTTCGTTGAGTAATTTTTTGTTCATTTCTTCTCCCAATTTTTTATGGGGTTGGATAATTTTTTTCTTGTAAAATTCTACCAGTGCCTTATATATCTTTGATATTAACCCCTTATCAGATGGGTATTGGATAATTTTTCCCATTTAGTGGGCTGTCTATGTATTGTGGTCACCTTTTCTTTTGAGGTGCAGAAGCTTCTTAGTTTAATGTAGTCTTATTTGTGTATCTTTGCTTCCACTTGGTCAGTGGTGTTTCATCTTTGAAAATGCCTTTAGCTTCAATGTCATGGAGGATTCTGTCTACATTTTCCTCCATGTACCTTATGGATTCAGGTCTAATGTTAAGGTCTTTAATCCATTTTCGCTTTCTTTGTTTTTTAATTTATTTTTTTAACTAAATGGTGACTTAGAGGTCTGGAGGCATTTCTGTGGCGTGTGGCTCTGATGCTGCTCTTTTTTGAGAGACTTATTTGTCTCTGGTTCACAGCTGTTAATGAGCTCATATGGTTCCAGAGACAGTTTGTAGGCATGACTGACAAGCTACTGGAAGAACAGGGTGATGGGAAAAAGTGGCCTATACCTGACTCCATGAGAGCCTGGAGATTTCAGTCACAAGTCCTGCATACCTGAGCTTTTTCAGTAGATGCACTCAAGCATTAATCCATTTTGATATGACTTTTGTGCATGTTATTAGATAGAGGTCTGTGTTCATTTTTTTGCATGTAGCTGTCCAGTTTCCCCAACATCTTTTTTTGAACAGGCTTTCCTTGCTCCATTTCATATTTCTTGCTCCTTATAAAAGATCAAGTGATAATATATTTGAGGGTCTGTGTCAAGATATTCAACTCTATTCCATTGGTCTGCAGGTATGTTATCTTTATTCCAATACCATGCTATTTTAAATACTAGCACTTTGTAATACAGTTTGAAGTTGGGGAAGGTGATGCCTCCCATCTTCTTTTTCCTAGGAATTCCTTTAGCTATTCATGGAATTTTATTATTTCGTATGAATTTCAAGATTCCTCCAAGAGATGCAAGGATGGATTAACATTTGGAAGTCAACTCATCTGGGGAATATAAAGTAACAGAATGGGAGTTGAACACCCAAGCATAGTTGAGATAAGTACCAGGAGGTCTGCTCCATGGCTTGGAATCCAGCAGCATATGCTGGGAGAAAAGGCAGCTCAGATAGAGAAGGGAACACCAAGTAAAGGGAGTTTGGAGGACTCGCTCAGGATGCGAGATGCGTGCTGAAAGTAGACTATAGACCAAACATGATGGCCAACCAATATCTCTATTGCAAACTAAAACACCCTAAAAGAAAGAGTGAGCAAAAGAAAATGCCCTGTCACAGAGGCGGGGTGGGGGGGGATCAGGTCGAGGGGAGGGCTACTGGGATCATTGGTGGTGAAGAATGGGCACTGGTGAAGGAATGGGTACTTGATCATTGTATAACTGAAACCCAAGCACGAAAGTTTGTAAGTCTACAACTGTACCTCATGGTGTTTCATTAATAAAAAATTTTTTAAAAAATTTGCAAGTCAGTCAACATAATACACCATATCAATAAAAGGAAAGATTAAAATTAAATGATGGTATCAATAGATTCAGAGAAAGCATCTGACAAGACCCAGCACTCATTTATGATTTTAAAAAAATCAACAAAATGAGAGTTGAAGGAACTTTTCTTAATATAGTCTAAGCCATCTACACAAGTCACAGCAAGCATTATTTTCAATGGGGAAAAACCAAAACTCTTCCCTCTAAGATCATGAACAAGACAGGTTGGCCACTCTCACCATTCTTATTCAATATAGTACTGAAAGTACTTGCCATAGCATTAGGCAAGAAAAAGGTATCAAGGGGATCCAGATAGGAAAGGAAGAAGTCAAGCTTTCACTATTTGCACATGACATGATGCTATACTTTGAAGATTCTAAAGACTACCAAAAAGCTCTTAGAAACAGTAGATCCATATAGAAGAATGGCAAGTTACAAAATCAATATCCAAAAGCTCAAGACTTTTCTATATGCAAATAAGAAAGAGAAGAAAGAAATATTTTTTGAAAAAGTCATAATTGTGCCTCAGAAAATCAAGTACCTCAGAATCAGTTTAACTAAAGAGGTAAAAGAACTATACAAAGAAAAACCCAAAAAACTTAAAAAATCTACATCAAGAAATAAAAGAGGGCATGAGGAAATGGAGACACATCCCCTCCTCACAGGAGGATTAACATTGTCAAAATGGCAATATTCTCCAAAGTGTTATACAGACTCAATGTAGTCTCTCTATATGACATGACATTTTCAAAGAAATAGATAAGTTCTTCATTTTTATATATAAAAGTCCATGTGAAGTAAGTTTCTTTAAATAGGGAATAATTATAGTGCAAAAATTCTTTGCTTAAAATAAAAGTTTCAGTACTAAAGAGATAGGACAAGCAAGCAAGGCACTTGCCTTGCAAGCAGCTGACCTGGGTTCAATCCCTGGCACCTCATCGGGTTTTCCAAATACCTTCAGGAGTGAATGTTGAGTACAGTGCTAGGAGTAAACCCTGAGCACTGTGTAACTGTGCTAAAACCATTAATTAATTTATTATAAATTTTCTTTTGTACTTCAAAATTAGATCTGAAGGCAAGATCACAGGCAGTTCAAACATTCTATCCAGTAGAAATGCCACTAGAATGAGTCTAAAATGACTTACTGAAAAAATAAACAATCTAATAACTGGCCCTCTCAGAGCCTTAGTTTCCAGACCTCACTGAAGGTCAAATGCCATTGATCTACTCTCTGGTTTTCAGATGTTCCATAAGTGATTGATTCCACTTTGCCCTCTGCCTATCCAGTCACAAACCCTTACCTACTCCTACTCATCCTTTAAGACTGAAAATGTCACTTATTCAGGAAGACTTTTGCTGATCTAGATCACTATCAGTCCCCACCTTGCTAGCACCCACTGTCCCACCCCCCACCTCCGTGCATTCGAATTTTCTCTTCAAGTCACTTGAAAACTCTTCACTATCTTTCACCCTCTGTTCCACAAGGTAAAGCCCCCCAACTCCCAAACCCTAGCTTAACTCATCCAGCACTATGCCTAGAACAGAGTAGGCACTCCGTGAATGAACATTGTTGATCAGATGGTTACTTAAATTTTATGAAAAATTTCATTCTCTTTTAGCCATTTCCAAAAGCAGACAGAAAAACACTCGGGGTTTCATTCAGTTTTCAGTTTCTAGTATCATTTGTTTCAGTGTTTGTCAACTTTTAAACCCCTGAACCTGTCCTACAAACTGGTCCTGGATCAGTACTTAGAACCAAAATGTCAGACCAGTGGTTTTCCACCTTACTCTACCTGCAGCCCAGCATAGGTCTATGGAGCAAGAGTTGAAGACCACTGCTTAAGCCTACCATACAAGTAAGAAGTTCCATCAATAGAAGAGTAGCCAATCCTTATAAATATAAGCATGCTTTAGGTAAACTTGGTAATTTGTTATGAATATTATAATTAATGTTTTAATTTTTTGTGTAGCACAGGTTTATAAGTGAACAATTTGTGTGAGATTTATGAGAATAGAAAGAGCATGACCCTTAGAGTTAGAATGTCTGCATTGAAGTATTGATTCCAGTTCGAACTGGTTCAAACTGGTCATAAAACCCCAGGATGTTCATTTTCCACAGATGAGTGATAGGCTCTTCCCATATGAAAGAAGAAACAGTATTTCCTCATAGGGTTACTGTTACAGGAAAACATGTAATTATGCATTTTATAAACTGTAAAGGATGTGGTACTTGAAAGTAACAGTATTATAAACTACATGAGGAATCAAATCTTTGAGAGCAGGATTCTAACAACTTGATTCAGGTATCTTTTATTCATCTTATCTATCCATGCCACAAATATTTGTGAAATTTCTATGTACAAGGATCTACCCTCCTGACACTTATATGCAGATGGGATGTAATGTTTATGATAACTTTTTCCAAAAATATTAAGTAAACTAAAAATATTTACCAAATAATGTCAGCTCTGTATTTACAACAAGTGCAACAAAGAGGCATTAACTTTCATAAACAGCATCTAAGGTAGCAATTCATTTCACTATGGCTACTCTAGTAGAAATTTTAGCATATCTCTGCATATCCCTGGAAATGCCAACACTCTCTAGAGTGGTCATAGAAGAAATGATGTTTGAAAACTTGTAGAAGCAAAGACAATTTCACTAAAGTCATCAAAAAAGCCAATTGACATTTGAAAGAGTTCAGCCTAGAAATAGAAATCAAAAAACAGTAATTATATTTAAGGACTTCGAATGTGTTTTGAAAATGATATAAACAAAGTTTCTGTTAAGTTTTATTTTCTCACCTCATTTGGATATTTTATATTACTAACTGGTGGTCATTCTGAGAGTTCTCTTCTTAAACCTTGGAGCCTTTTCTCCCTGCTCTGTGAAGTAGAATTTTGCATGAAGGAGACAGTGGTCTGATCCCATTTGGAATTTTGGGACAACAGCAACATCGGTCAGGCAAAACTGATGATTAAATATGATATAGTCAATTTTGTTGTCAAAGTGTCCACCGGGAGACTCCCATCTCCAACGTTTAGATTTGGCCTTCTGGAACTGTGAGTTGCCATGAATGGTCTTGGTTGACATGATGAACTCAGACAGTCTCTCATCCTGCTCTCTCACCATTCTAGGCCATGGGTTCCAATGTGGAGTTCTTCAGCCAATCTTCTCAGTCCTATCTTGGCATTAAAATCACCGACAATGATCTTGTAGAAGGTGTGGTCTTCGTTAACGAACTTCTCCAGCTCCATGTAGAACTTCTCAATTTCTTCTTCATTGTAGTTGGATGTTGGTGCGTAGATGATGAAGATAGAAATGGCTGGCAGTGAGCCACATCTATTCAAGTGTAATCATCCAATTCATGTCATTAGGCATTCAAATAAATCAATGCTCATGGCCAAGTTAGTGTTGACAAGGACACCATCACCACCGATGCCTCTTTGGTCACATGTTCCGAGGAACAGTTCTCCGGTGTCAAAAGTGTCGTGATGTGGTTGATGCCTTCTCATCTCGGTCAGACCAATGATGTCATACTAGATCTTCTGTGCTTCCACCATCAGGTCTTTGGAAACTCTCAGCACATTCAATAACATGGCTTGGTGCGAGCCTCAGGCAACCACAAGCAAACGTCCAAGCTCGCAAAGCAGTGCAGAGTAGCAATAAAGGAAGACCTCAAAGAGAGAAGACCAGCAGTGCTGATAGATGCGACAGAAGCCGGGAAAAGTATTCGCAATGCCTGCCTGTCCTTCGCCAACAACAAGACCAAGATGACTGCCCACTGATGTCCTAATGGATCTATCACATCTTCCAGAAGGGCAATGGAGAAAATTATCCATGACTTCAAATTGGATCTCTTCTATAGCCATGTCCAACAGCCCACATACCAAATTCCACAGAATGGTTATATCGTTCCCAATGTTCTCCCTTCCGAAATCTGATAAGCCATTTCATTGGTAAAGAAGCGAACAGCACCTGGCCCAGACAAGGACAGACCCAAACACCTGAAGAATCTGCCATCAGACCTCGTCAATACACTGGCTCAGCTCTTCACACACTACCTGTCTGAATGCAAGTTTCCGTCCCAATGGAAAACCAGCAGGACCATTCTACTGTACAAGAAGAGAGACATACATGACATTGGCAACTATCACCTGATATGTCTGTTGTCTGACATCTACAAGCTGTTCACTCAAGTCATCCTGAATAGGATTGGCAGAACACTAGATGAAGGACAATCATGCGAGCAAGCTGGGTTTCAAAAAGGATTCAGCACAATTGACCATATCCACACATTAACCAAGCTCATTGAGGTTTCTCGGGAGTTCAAGATGCTGCTCTAACGTTTATTGATTTAAAGAAAGTCTTTGATTCTGTTGAGACTGACGTGGTCATCAAAGCCCTAGCTAAACAGGGCATTCAAACTCAGTACATAAGGATCCTCCATGAGCTGTATTACGGATTTACTACCAGGATCTCACCATTCTACAAGGAAGTGATCATTGACGTAAAAAGAGGGGTTCAGCAGGGCGATACCAATTCACTGAAACTCTTCAGTGCCACCCTCAAGAACATCACACGATGACTGGAATGGGAAGGAATGGGAGTGAAGATAGGCAGTCGGCAACTACACCACCTCCACTTTGCTGATGACATCATTCTAATAACACTAAACATTAACCAAGCAGCACAAATGCTGACCAACTTTGACAGTGAATGTGGAAAGATCGAACTGCAGCTGAATCTCACAAAGACAGTGTTCATGAAAAATGAACTAGTTCCTGACGTTCCATTTGCTCTCAATGGAATGAACATCTATGAATGCAGCAGTTATGTGTACCTAGGTTGAGAACTCAACATGATGAATGACCTGGCACCTGAGCTGTGAAGGAGGAAGAGAGCAGCATGGAACACCTTCAAGAATGTTAAAGAAATAGCTAAGAGGACAAAGAACGTATGGCTCCGGGCACATCTCTTCGACTCCACCATTCTCCCTGCACTAACATATGCCTCAGAGACCTGGGCCCTACAAAAACAGGATAAGAACACTATTTGGGTCACTCAAAGAGGAATCAAAAGAGCTACGCTTGGAGTATCACACTTCACTCAGGTGAGAGAAGGAATATGGAATTCCGACTTCCATTGACAATCGAGAATCAGGGACGCTGTCTCATTTGCCAAGGCATCGAAAAATCAGATGGGCTGGACATGTAATGCAATTTGAAGACAACTGCTGGACTAGAGCTGTTACCAACTGGATTCCATAGGACGTCAAAAGAATGTGTGGCTGCCCACCTACAAGATGGTCAGACTTCTTCGTCAAGACCCTGAACAAATGGTTTGAGGCTCTTCGTGTTCCTGGAGCTAGCAGACGCCATTGGGCTACACTAGCACGCGACAGGGACGAATGGAGATGTTAATGGTGCCCACTTAGCAAATCAATGAGTAACAAGATATCAAGTGATCAAGTGACTAATCTAACTATATTCATTGAAATCAAAAGAATTCAAAGAAAAAAGAATATAAAGTATTCTTTCCTATTAGTTTGAAAATCAAAAAGGCTAGTGAGCAGATACTTTGATATCATATTTATTGGTAGTACTGTACACTTGTAGCACCTTTTTAAGAAATATTGAGTAACATGCACCCCCCCCCCCGCAAAAGTTTCAATGCTCAAAATCAGAGAAAGCACTAGAACAAGAACCAAGATATTGCTATTATCTCTGGGTGAGAACATGTCTTTTATTTCTTTCTTTCCTTGTATTTTTTGAGACTAGCTACACACACACACACACACACACACAAAAGTCAAGTTTAATTTACCTTCAGTAGGAAGTTCTACAATTACAGCTCAATCATTAACCACAACATATTCAGTCTGATGTTGTCCACAGCTTGGCTGTGTCTGAGAAAATCAAATACTACAACTATATTATTAAGTTTCTACTTAGCTGGCTATATTCATTAGCAGTGCTATCATCCTTATCAGTAAGTTCCTGCAAATGTATAGTACCTCAAATTCTTCAATTAGTACTATAAAATATCCAAACGAGGTGAGAAAATAAAACTTTGCAGAAACTCTGTTTATATCATTTTCAAAAAACATTCAAAGTCCTTAATACAATTACTTTAAGAGTCTTCCTGATTAACAAATGTCTAGTGACTAAACATCTTTTAAAAGTTAACACAAACACAAAAACTAAATAAAGAAATAGTGCATTCTTTAAAATAACAAGATACCTGCCTTTTACCACATAATCATTGCACCCTGTTTATTCAGTCCAAAAGTTGGTTTAGTATCTTCCATTGCATAATCACAGACAGTTCTATAATAAAGATTTTTAAGAGATATCAATACAAATTGGGAGAAAATGCTTCACATTCTGGTCATTACCCACATTTTTGCAAAATATTTGGCATAAAATCTGTTGCCAAACATGCAGTGAAATGCAGGTAAGTTTCTTCCTAGACAGGCATCATCACCCAGGGTATATTTAAATTTTAATTTTTAAATCTGGGTTTGGAGCCAGAGAGAAAGTACAATGAATAAGGCACTTGACTTGCATTCAGCTGATTTGAGTTTGATCCCCAGCACTATATATGATCACCTGAATCCTGTCAAAAGTAACCCGTGAGCTCCTCCAAGTGTGGCCCCAAAACAAAACAAAACAAAATTTTAAAATCTTATTTTATTTTCAATGTTTAAAAGTACCAAAATATGCCTATTAAAATGTTTCACATGTAAGCACAAAAGTTTGTAAGTCCATAACTGTACCTCACAGTGATACATTAAAAAATAAAAATAAAATAAAATGTTTCACATAAGTAGTTCGCTAAACACAGCTCATCGATTACTGACAACATAGATATAAAAATGTGTAACCCAGAACAAAAATTCCAAAATCTAAAAGAATTCTCACTTAAAACAATGTATCTGTGGATATGTGCAGTTCAAACAACTGTGCTATCCACTGTACTGGTCTTCTATCTGAAACATCTAACTGATAAAAATCTAGGGATTCTGAAAAAAACATGATACAGAGAAAAGAGTGTCTTTTGCAAATTAAAGTCTTGTCTCATAAATACTTCCCTGAGGCAACATCACAGAGCCATTCACATTGGACACAACAAATAATCAAAGAAATAAAAGGCAGATGATAAAATTTCTAATAAACAAAGAGAAGAGAGATGAGTATTCAATCAAGGCAAGCTTCTCTGAGCTTCAACTTAAGGTGGACCATACAGCAGTATATTCAGGAAAAAAACACACAGATTAGCAGCCAGACTAAAATAAGCGACTTGCAGGCTTAAGATGACTAATACATCTCTATTCAGGCAACTTCAGACACAAATCAGAAACGCTTAATTCAAAATTCCTAAAGAAGTTTCCATGATACATACATACACACACAGACACAGACAGACAGACAGACAGACAGACAGACACACACACACACACACACACACACACACACACTCACCTTACCCTAGTTTTGATCATTCTTGGAGAACAAGTGCATAACAGTTTCTTCCTATAACTAATCCAGAAAAGAGAGGTGAAGGCCTCCACCAATAGTGACATCCCACTCTCACTGTCATTTCTGGCCAGAACACAAGGGCTAAACTCACACGGGCTCAGTCATATTACTAAGAACTGTATTACACTGTTTCTTCAGTTAACCGGCATGGCAGTGCTAACCAGAACTATTTTCCAACAGACAAGCAGAAAGCAGTAAGAATGCATTTCCCATGAGGCACAGGAGCCATGCTCTAGAGCACCAGTCCTGGACCGAAGTTCCTGAATGATAGTGTCCCAAGAGAGACCAGCACTAACACCTGGAGATTTCCCCTGTCAGCGGAAAGAGAACCAAGATCTCTGAAAACAACAGCAGCTAATCACCTGCAGTGTCAAGATGCAACTATTGAAAGAATTGGAAGTAACACTACAATTCCAGGAAATGACATTAACATGCAAAAGAAACAACTCAATTTTGGATAGGCACACATATGAGGAACCAGTTGCAGGACCACTTAGAAGACTAAGCCTTCCATCTGCCCCCACGAGCCCCCTCTGCTCCCTATAACTTTTAAGTGGTATTCTGGAAAGGAACACCAACCGCAGGGTGGTGTGTGAAACTATCAGAGATTAGCAGCAGAACCAAGTGCTCCAGCAAAATATGGGAACAAATTAAATACTGGTGTCCCAGCATTTGAATCTCTAATGCCTTCTGCCCTACTTTATTCTAGTTACAACAAGACTACTAAAATTTCCTTTGGATCTTGGCCCATGACTAAAATCAGTAAGTAGGACTTCGGCTTCCCACCAAATCACCCTCATATGTGCAGAAACGCACGGGCATATCATGTGTCCCTCCACAGTCCTCAGAGTCCTCCGTTCCTGCATCCTCTTCAGTGGCACCTACTCATCAAAAACCATTTGAGCATGGAATCTCCTCTTCTGTTGTGTCCTCAGCGTGAAGTTCAGCTCCCAGTCAATGATAGTGAATCCCAAGTTTATAACGATTTAAACGGCTATGCAAGTATTAGGAGAATGATTCCTCAAATTCCATTCAATGTATACTTATTGACTCCTGATCCCAGTTTCCTGGGCTGGAATCCATCTCTTATATTTCCTTTGGATCTTGGCCAAAGTACTGGGTAGAAAGCACTAGGTCATTTGTACTTCTAAATATTAGGGAGCCCTTAGTGGGTGGAGTGGCAAGAAGAGAAGGGGAGAGGGAAGGAGGAAACAGGGAAGGAATAGGAACAGAAAGAGGGAGAGAAAGAGAAAGAGAGAATCATTCTAGTTCTTATAAGCAAGTTAACCTATACTCTAGAAGGGAAGATATGTGCTAAATTATAAATTATGTGAGTTCTTGAGGATTATGGTTAGAAATGTGAAGGGAATTTAAAAGAGGCTGTCCTATACCAATTCTTTTGCAATCCAGAAGTTCAAAGGAAGATCTTCTGGAGAAAGCAGAAGTAAAGAGGAGAACTGGGAATGGAGAGGAGTAACTGTAGAGACAGTACAGAGGGTAGAAAACTTATCTTGCAAGCAGCTGACATGGGTTCAATCCCCAGAAATCCAAATGTTCCCCCAACTACCCGAAGAGTAAACCCTGAGCACAGAGCCAGGAGTCAGCCCTCAGCACATCTGGATATGATTCAAATAATAAAAATTTAAAAGATGTGGGGCAGGAGCAATGGTACAAGTATGGCATTTGCCTTGCATGCAGCCAACCCAGTTTCAATTCCCGGCATCCCATACGGTCCCCCAAGCACTGCCAGGAGTAATTCCTGAGTGCAGAGCCAGGAATGCACTGCATTATCAGGAAAGATAATGCACTGCCAGGTGTGACCCCAAAAGAAAAAAATGTAAAAGATGAGAAATGGAAAATACTAAGGAAAGCCAAGAATGGGACAGTAAGTGTGCTTTAACACGAGGCATGGCATGTACAAAAACAATAAATGACATCAATTACAGTAGAAACAAAGAACTAAAAGAGGGAACTATAAAGGAAAAATCAAATCTAGAGAAGAAACAGGACTGCCATCAACAAAGCATTGAAATAGCTGAATATTTTTTACCAAATCCATGAGTAATTATTTATTTGCTAGAATACCCTTCTTTGAGTTAACAGATACAGACACATCAAAGTCCAAGATGTCAGTGAGGAATTCTCATTCAACTATATGGATCAATTAGAAAACTAACACAGTAATCAAAGCAAGATGGTTTCAATCACAATAAGATGAAGAAAAAGAATCACACCAAAAAGGTATCATAGAGACAGATTGATCTGCCTCAGGGACAAGAGGTGGTTTTTGAAGGTCAAGAGAGGAGTCAAAAAAAAAAAGAGGAATCAAAAAAAAATGAATCTCAGATTTCTCTCTAAAGTAACCAGACAGTCTTAACATTTGCTGAGGCAAAGAATGCTGTAGGAAGAACAGTTTGATGAAGAAGCAAGGAAAAGCAAAGGGAAAGATAATGAGTTATCAAATTTAAGGTACATGCAAGATAACTAAAAAGACAGGCAAGTAAGCAACTGGATGTGTCACTCTGGTATTCAAGAGTCTTCAGCTGAAGACACAACTTCAGCAAACAACAGCCCATTAGTAACTTCTTCAACCAAGCAAACAAATGAGCTCACAGAAAGTTCAACAAGGCTTGGGAGCAGGTAGCGGCGGGGGCACCAAGAGCACCAAGAAAAACACCAAGTAAACCAATCTCATACTGTATCATCAGATAAGGAAAGAAAACAGTAAGGTGCAGAAGAATGTGGAGATTAGTCACAGAGACAAGAAGAAAATAGGGAAACTGTGGTGGCCTAGAAAGCAAGCTGGTATTCCTAAGAAGAGTGTGTGATCAGCTCTGCTCTATATTCAATGATATCCAGTGGTTAGGAACTGTTGCTTTTGATCATGATTCAAAATAATTCCCCTAATAAAGCTCTTTTAGCCTGAAAACCCACCATGCCTAGAACCCAGTCCATAGTTTATCAAAACAGACAGAGCTTCCATCGTCAAACTCCTTTACTCCCTTGGGGGAAAAAAGCACCAACAAATTTTAAGTCTAAATTTCACCGGGTGACTTGATGCAAGTTAACACATGCAAATTGGCAAGTATTTTGACTCAATCCTTCCTTAAATAAACAGGCATGTATTTTGACTCAATACTAACTTTAAAAATATGAGACATGCCTTGCCCTTATAAATGGGCAGTGCCTCAAATGATCAAAATTCAGTCAGAAAACCCACCTAATTATGAGTAAGTGATCAAGCACTAAATATAAAGTGCGGTCAAGTACAATACAAACAAGAATTATTCTACAAAAAATTACCTTTTTCTTACCAGCTTCTTCCTATAATTCCAAGCTTCTTATTGAATCCCCTTGTTCCAGTAATACTCATAAGAATAAATTTTATGTGTAAATTGGCATAAATTATTTTCTTACTATATCATTTATTTCTTACTATATTAATTTAATTATTACTGTATTAATTTCTTACTATATCATTCCCCATCTAAAAGCACCTCCTTTGACCCCACATTTCCTCTAGATACTGGCCTAATATTTTTGCTCCTTCTCACATCAGAACTGTTGGGCATTCCTTGCACTTGCTAGTCCACAGCCTCATTTCACATTCAGTCATTTCATACTCATTTCCTCCCTCAGGCTCAACAATCACGTCCAGCTCCAGTACTCCACTGAGATCATGCTTGGCAACGGCTTCCCACTTAGTAGATTCAAAGACAATCCTATATTTCATTTTAGGGTGGAGGGAAATGGGGAGGCCTAGGGAGAGTAGGGTGTTCATGGGGCTCCAGAGGTCACTATCTATAACACTTGTCCCAGCTGTGACAGTCTGAGGGCCAGTTCCCAGGCCAGTGATGCCAGGGACTACCAGGGTCACACTCTGTGATGCTCAGGGGGCCATGAGGGGCCAGGATCAAAGCCAGCATTCCAAGCCCGTTCTGTTCTTAACTCACCTTCCCTCCAACATTTGATCCTGATGCTATGCTTTCCGTGGCTCTTACACCATACTTTTTTTTTTTAAAGAAAGTGGTTGGAAGCAGTTTAAAATTGGCACCACAGCTCTGATTCCTTCCTTAGAGGACTGCCGTATCTCTGCATCTTACTTCTCACAGATGCTCTCCTCTGAAGTGGAAGTTGAACTCTATCATTTGTAAGTTTTCCCAGGATTATTTTTTAAGGATGATGTGAAAATACAAAAAAAAAAAGTCAAAGTCATCGACATATATATATATCTTCTGAATCACGAGGTTTTCTTGTACTTGTTTTTTTCTCTTTTCCAACACAGAGAGAAAAATAAAACACTAAGATGTTCTAATACACAGAAACTAGATCTAGTTAGTCAGAAGAGGGCGAATATAGCAGCGGCAGAAAATATTATAAAAAATCAACCAGAAAGTTAAAATAAAACAAATAGGGACCAGAAAGATAGTGCAGAGGGTAGGGCACTTGCTTTGCATGCAGCTGACCTGGGTTTGATTCCTGTCACCCCGTATGGTCCCCTAAGCACTGCCAGGAGTGGCCCAAAAGCAAAACAAATACAAATACAAACAAAACAAAGCATTTTCCATCACTTTTCAGACATACTTTATATTATATTTTATATTTAAATACTTTAAATCATATCTTGAACCTTAAAACCATTTAACTTTTAATTTAGACAATTTAAAGTAAATTCTGTGTGTGTGTGTGTGTGTGTGTGTGTGTGTGTGTGTGTGTGTGTGTAAAAGAGAAAAGTGAAAAAATTACATCACTGGAGCTTTTACATTGTGATCTTACTATATTGGTTGTATGTAAAAATGCAGTTTTTCTGAGAAATGCAACAAATTTGTGATCCTGCCTGCTCTATTAATATGAATAAAATCTCATGCAGACAGAGGAAAGGCTATTATTCCTTAAAGAGACTGGTGTATAGAAAACTCTTAAAAATAATTTGAAAATATTACTGAGAAAACAATCTGTTGAAAACTAAAGTGTAAAAAAAATGGCTCAGGTGGAAACATAATAGGAGAGAACTCTGAAAAGAGTAAGTGAAGGGGCTGCATCAGCAGAGAGGGCCGTCATTCCTCGGTTAAATTTTCCAGCTCAAGCACTGTGTAATTAGAGAGACCAGAGAGAAGTATCCCACTATCCACCTTCACACCAGCCTCTAAAGACCTTTCCAGATAGAGCTCCAGGCCATAACTCAAAACATTCAGTTGTCTCAAACATACACAAGTATCCCTTAAGTGTGTGTTGCAGAAACAAAAGTAGATAAATTTGGGGTATCCAGAATTTGAATTCTGTATACTATTTACTTTTGCTGCATGATCTATGAAAAAAACTGGAGTAGCCATAGATTACTAAAGAAGATATCCACTACTTCTATATTGGTGTTCTTAACATTAAACACAATCCCCAATGTTAAGACAATAACAATTTATCATGCTTTAAGCTATCTTGAGAAGCATGGGACTGGTTTTTCAAGATTCCTAGCCATGAAAGAAATTATACAAAATCGAGAGAAATAGGCAGCACCATATTCAGCTACTGCATGTACTTACACATATACATGCAAACATATTCGCATGCACACATCTACACACACACACACACACACACACACACACACACACACACACAGCCCAAATAAAAATAGCTGCACTGTGGCTTCCCACCTCATCAGAGGTTTTGCTTTCACAGTTTCAGTTATCTGCAATGCATATGGTCTAAAAATATTGCATACACAAAATATTTGGGAAGGTAGAGCACATTCATATGACTTTTATTATAGGACATTACCAGAATTGTTCTATTTTATAGTAATGACTTACTGTGTCTCAGTTATAAAATAAACTTTGTTGTGGGAATGTATATATTGTAAAAAGTGTCTGCATTGTTTCTATTGGTGGGTTGGGACATACTAAGGGTCTTGAAATGTACCCCATGAGAAAAAGGAACACTACCAGAACATATACTTAAAAACAAAATGAAGGGGCTGGAGGGATAGCACAGGAGATAGGGCGTTTGCCTTACACGCGGCAGACCCGGGTTTGATTCCCAGCATCCCATATGGTCCCCCAAGCACCGCCAGGAGTAGTTCCTGAGTGCACGATCCAGGAGTGACCCCTGAGCATCGCTGGGTGTGACCCAAAAAAGGCAAAAAAAGAGAAACATTTTCTTTCCTTTCTTACAGATAAAATACATTTTTAAAACTCCTCCCTGAGTTTTAACCAAATTTTTCAAAGACGACAAACCCTTTTCAAGGAAGACTACAATCAGGAGATTCTAGGATCATTCCAAGAAAAGCACGATTTCAACTCACCACATATGATTAAGCATATTCCTCTTTCTTTCTCCTAGAAATTGGCTTCAGGAAAGATCATGTGCACTTGCTTACCACGAGGAATGGAGGAAACAAACCACACAGACAGCCTCAAGGGCAAAACCAGAAATCAAGTCAAAATATTCACAACGAAGCTGCAAGTTGGGCAGAGTCTCGGTTACGCTGTATAACCCTTTCTCAATCATTACAACCCTATTAGTGATGGATCAGGAATCAATTGAAAATTGAATCTCTAGTTCTCAAAAAATGAACCTTTGGAGGGTCCTCAAGACACCTTTCAGAGGGCCATCAGGGTCAAGCCTATATTCATAATAAATGCTAAAATGCTCTTTGCCTTGAGGACTCTATTTTTCACAGGTAGAAAGTGGAATCATTCAGTAGCTGTCTTATTCCTGTCTCCCAGAGCAATGAACACCGAAAAATGAGCAAAGTGATTCGGCTGTCTTCCACAAAATCAGACATGAAAGTGATCTGTCAATATGTAAACTAATAATCCTCTTTTCACTAATACTTTTTTTCTTTTGAAATATGCTGTAACCATTTTCTATTGCTATAGAATAAATCACAATCCTGGTGACTTTCAAAGAACAAACTTCAGTACCTGAAAGCCTCCACAGGTCAGGAGTCACAGCCTCATTTGAGTGTGTCCTGGACTTGGGATTCTCTCTATTCCAGGTGTTGCCTGGGCTCCACTCCTTTTTGGGGCTCAACACTCATTCCAGGGTCAAAGTGACCCTGGTGGATAAGGTGCTTGCTGGTACACGCAGCCAGCTCAGGTTCGATCCTGGCAGCCATTATGTGAGCCCCACCAGGAGTGATCCCTGAGCCCAGAGACAGGAGACAATTCTGCACATAGCCAGGTATGGCCCCCAAACATATATATATATATATATATATGATTAAAAAAAACACTCCTGCCAATTGTACACCTATGCTGTTGGAGGATTCAGCTCCTGGCACCACTCTGCAGACTGATGGCTCTTTTTCATGCAGTCAGATGCTCCCAGACAGGCCCCCACAGACCTTGTCACAGGTCCTCTCACTCCTCTTCCCCAGCACCACAAACAGCTCTTTAAGCAGCTGCTTCCACTGCAGGTATAAGAGATGACAGAAGCGACTAGTTGCTTTTGCCACACTCTTAGCTACAAGGAAGCCACAGTTTACACATACACACACATACACATACATACATACATACACACACACACATACACACACACGCACGCACGCATGCACACACAGAGAAGACACAACTAACAGCAGGCCATATCGAATCCCATATACTCCATAAGGTCAGCTGACATGTAAGTGGGTTTACTGCAAACTAATTAATAAAGGTATATTCTCAGCTTTTATTTCTCATAGGGTAAATATCAATGAAAAATATCAATGAAAACAAGACACGTGAACAAAAACTCCAAAGACCTCAATCTATTGGGGGGGGGGGGAGGGCTTTTGGACCACACCCAATTGTTCTCAAAGATTACTCCTGACTCTGTGCTCAGGGATCACTCCTGGCAGGGCCCAAGGAACCCTAGTGGTGCCAGGGATCAAACCAGGTTTAGCAGCCTGCAAGCCAAGAGCCTTATCCCCATGCAATCTCTCTTCAGCATAAAGACCTCACTGCATTTAAGAATATAAAGAGAATCAAAACACTTGAGAACAGTGCTCTAACCCAAGCAGTTTACTGCCTCTAATATTTGACACAAGATAAATTAGAAGAAAATTTACTTTCTATAAGTAGCATTCTTATTTCAGTTGTGTTTGGGGACTACACAGGCAATGCTCAGGGCTTACACCTGGCTCGGCCCTCAAGGATCACTTCTGGTGAGGCTCAGAGGACCATATGGGGTTTGAGGGATCAAATCCCACTGGCCACATTCAAGGCAAGTGCCCTACCCACTGTACTTTTGCTCCAGCCTCTGGTATTCCTAAAGTGTGTGTGGGGGGGGGGGGGGGGGGGGGGCGGTGGCAGGGGGGAGAAGTATCCCTATTTTTAAACAAATAAGCAATAGTCAAGCCTCCAACATAAAAATAAATTTAAAACTGCAGAACCTATTTGTGTTAATTCAGTTTCCAAATCATTTAGCTTGAACATCTGAACCATAATCACTTATTTTTGTAGGTGCTTAAATACTCCCCGCCCAATCCCATACTTTCACAATTCCAGGGAACTGCAGGAGCTCTGTTCTTGAGCAGATAAAAATAGGAGGCCTCTATGCACAGCCAGAGCACAGACTGATTATCTATAGCAACATGCAGGAAGGTCGGGAAGAGGAATGCAGATGCCTCTGTAAATGAGGGGAGAAAATTCAAAGGCTCTGCATGATGCTGACAACAATTATTCACATCTTTGTGGACTGATAAATTCAGACACCTGAATCCTTGAACAATTTTTTTAAAAAGAAAAAAAGACAAGGTAAGAAAACGTATCTGTATTTTCAAACCTGGACTCCAGCTTCCTATTTTTAAATAGGTGCAGTATGGAAGACCTTTCATGAGCCTTGAAAAGGCTATTCTTGCTCCAAAGGCATTGGGAAGATACAGGACAAATTTCAAGGCTGTCTAGTTAGCCTTCTCCCTCCCTTCTGAACCTCCCAAGGGTCTGCCTAGATCTGTCCTATAACTTCAGTTATGAGATGAAAATAAGCAGTGGAAAAGAAGAAAAGAGACTTTTTCTCAATGCAGTTTCATTTATTACTGCTTCATTCATTTTGCTGACATAATAAGGGCAAGGGAGATAGTTAAAGGGCCTTTGAAGATGTGTGCAAGTCCTTCCAGTTGGATTCACAGCACTGTACAGACCCCCAAGCCCCACTAGGTGTGGCCTGGTGTCTCCTAGTGACACTGGGCCAGAGCAGCAACTGCCACCGAGGTCAGGAATCAAACCCATTAGCCCCATGTGACTGGATTGATCCCAGGGTCCCCAAGCATTGCTGCAGAGACAATTATAAACTGATAAACAAATACTTTGGATAAAGAATTCTACACTCACTAGCTCTCATCTTTGTCTCATGCCTCCATATAGCAGCTCAATTTTGGAAACCTTATCCAATACACCCTGGACCAGTTATCAGAACTGCTTTATCTGTTGTATATTTCAGGAGAGCTAAAGAGAGAGAGGAAAGAGAGTGGCTAGAAGTCAGTATTAACAGTAATATTGGCATAAAAGCCAAACTACAGACAATATGTGCCATAGCTCCTTGTGCAGGCTCACACATATACATAGACAGCCAATAGAGCTGTAAAACAGCCAGAGAAAAAGACTGTATGAGCATAAATACTAAAAGAAAAATGTTAAGATTTTTAATCCAACAAGAAATGGAGTTAGGTGATTCGGGGGGCAAAAGAAAAATATTATCCATGGAAAATATAATTTTCATGAGAAGAGTTGGTAGAGAAAATGGATCTGAAATGCTGCTGCTGCTGCTTAATACTTCATGAAAATCGAAGTACCACACAGTGAGTTGATTATGCATTATCATCTATTGTAGTCTCCGAGAAACCACAGTTCAAAGATGAGTTTAGAGAATGAGGCAAAACCTTATTTATCCTGCCTTTGCAAAAATAAAATTATTTTAAATAATAAAAAATAAGTTCCCAATAGGATTTCTCCAAACCTCTCTCTGTCCACACTCAGATCATATATGAACTGTTTATTATTTTTTTAATTTGCAGCTGTGATAATATATGCATGAGGGGAAAAAAGGAACATTTATTTACACTGTCAAAAGAACTGGTAAAAATTTGGCACATTTATAAAATTTTATATTTTTATGCTAGAGTGATCTGAATAATCCAAGATGCACATTAATGTTGAGATGAATTGAGTCATTAAAAGGATTTTATAAATTCATTTTATGCAGTGACTAAATTACTGCTTGCAGGGCAGTGAAAACAAAAGTAGGGATAGGGCTAGAAAAGACAAAATAGTGGGACTCAAACTGTGGAGTGACAGGATTCAGGCAAGAGTCTATGTGTAAACTGACTCTCTCTAATTTGGGAACCTTGAGGAACCATTTCAGTATAAAACAGGGTACCTTAGAAAACCACCTTACAAAACCATTATGCAAAAGTGAACCAAAAGTTTGATATTTCCCTAGAACACGGAAAGTACTGTTGAAATCAAGCACAAAAATGTACCAATTTGAAAATACCTTGAGCAAAAAAAAAAAAATCAGCTAAGTCATAAAAGCAAAGCATAATTTGACTTACTTTCCAGAAAAGACAACTGAGACTAACTTTGCCTGGGCCACTTTAGTGTATGTCTCTAAAAGGCATAAGCAAAAAGACTGGTTCCACAATTTTTTTATATAGGTGGTCACCACAAATCAATTGCCTATTTGAATTTAGAAATTCTAACACTGCAACCACAGTGAGAGTGGTAGGCAATCACTGCGTCTACGCACTGGAGCTACACTGTAACAAGAGTCTCAGCCTCCTTCCCTGGTCCATCTCACTGTTCCCAAGCCAAACACCCACAGTCACAGGCTGCACACAGTGATCTTTTACTGATTCCAACTATAGGGATTTATCAGGCTTCCTCCAACTATACCTGAGCTTCTGACAGAACTCAGTCCATCTAAGTTTCCTAAAAGGAAGAGTCTAAAGTTTAAAGGAAGGCACCAAAAGTGAGCCAATGACTTCATTATCTCTGACTTTAGTACCGTAAATCTCGAAGCGAAGCAGAACATGAGAGAAGCAAGTAAACCAAAAAACAGGAAGTCAGGGGGAAAAAACAAGAGGCAGTTAATGCCTGCACAGGGCAGTGACAATATTCAAACTGCAAAGAAAGGGGTTAATACAAGAGGGAGACACTATAGAGATGGAACTGAGCTTAAAAACTTAATCACGAGATATAAAAATCAAGTGAAGAAGTTCAGAAAACAATAACCTAAATATGTACTTTTTATTTTGGGGGCGGGCACACTCATTGTTGAAGAGCTTGTTGCTTCTTCTACTACTTCTTCTACTACTTCTTCTTCTACTACTTCTTCTAGTACTACTTCTACTACTTCTACTACTAGCTTGTTGCTTGGGTCTCCTGGCATGCTGAAGGAACATGCAATAGCAAGGACTGAACTCAGACGTCCTGCATGCAAACATCTGGGGCCCAATACCTAAATATCTTAAGTTCGATAGGACGATTGTTGGTGCGATCAGCAGGGCTATCGAGAGACAAGGAAGCTGTTACTTTGGGAAAAAACAGGCACCCTGTAACATTCTTATTCTAAGGTATTTGTGGAATAAAGCTGTGCAGCTTACAGTTGGAAATCCAAGCCCTGTACACGGAGAGCTCAGAAGTACAGATAAGTATTTAACGTAAACATCACATTCACATGCAAAAGGCAATAATAAATGAGAAGTTCTGTTTTTCAGAACTTCAAATGCACCTTATTTTTCTAGACACAGCTAGTTCAGGCAGAACAATCACAGAAATCAAGCATTCTTGCTTTGGAATACACTTTCGCCATCTGGTGGAAAAAATGATACATTTCACTTGAAAGCTGAAAATAACCCTTTACTCGTCCTTGGGTTTGTTTATCAACGATGCCACAACGCCACACTTCATATAGAAAGGCTCTTCCATTCTTTGTTTCTGTCATAATTGCTGTTTCTCTTCTCACTCTCACCGTCTCTCTCTGGAAACTAATACATTCAAGTTACATGACATAACCTTACTTTCTGGGCCCCATCCACTTCATGATGAACTCACTGGACTCATAGGATAATCTGATTCATATGACAAACCATAAATTACTATGAAATGAAGGTATGTTCTTAAAACTCACGCTTCCAAAATTGTGTAATAGAAATGTTTTGAAATGAGATGGGTTTTGAACAGATCAATAGAACAGAATAACTGTTAACTTATTATCAATAGAACAGAATAAAACTTTTGATAACTATACACATCATACACAAATTCAGAATGTGATTTAAAATAAAAATGTATTTCAAACCAATGAAAGAAAAATCAATTGTTCAATAAGTAATTGTAAGACAAAGGATAATCATGTACAAAACCGTAAGTATGGATCTATAATTTCACATGGATGACTGTTTCACAATGTACAGCTAAAATCATAATAGCATAGGAGAAATCAGGAGTACTTTTAACCCTAGTCAGGAGAAGATCATAATAAAGTACTACATTTTTTCCTTAAAGATATCAAATTGGCCCGTAAGCATAAGAAAAAAGGATCAACATCATTATTTGGGATGCAACTATACCCCAAGGAGAGGAAACTTCATAAGAAGCCTGAGCAGCAAAGACAGCTCAGAAGGCAAGCATTTGCCTGCCATCAAGATCCCCATTCAAACCTGCACTGCAGATCATTCCCAGGGCACTGTCAGGGGCCACTTCTGAACACAGCCAGGAACAGCCGCTAGGCATAAATGGGTGTGGCCCACATCTCCCTCAAGATACACACACCCATACACACACACACACACACACACGCCAAAGAATTGAAACTATTGTCCACACAAATCTTCAGAGACAGCATGGGTCCTGACATCTTGATGTAAAAACAACTACCGGTCTATCAACTGATTAAGGACAAATGAATGTGATATACTCATGCAATGAAGTATCCATCAGGCATAAAAATAAAAACCTGAATATAGTCTATAAGGTAGATTAACCTTGAAAATATGATACTACATGAAAAAAGGCAGGCACAAAAGACCACTTATAATCCTATTTTAATGAAATGTCCAGAATTGGCAATCTGCAGAGATAAAAAGGACACTTGTGGTTGGTTACCAGGGAGCTGAGGGGAGAAATAGAAGCGACTGCCAATAGTAACAGTTTCTGGAAGGGTGCTAGAAATGTTCTGAAATTAGTTAGTGGCCACAAAAATTCTTAATAATAATAAAATCCACTGATTTATATACTTTAAGTGGGTGACTTTTATGAGAAGTAAATTATATCTACCTCATTTACAGTGGTCATTAAAATATATTCCTTAACAGTAAAAGTTGGTTTATATTTACATATTGGAACAGATAACAGTATAAGCAAAATCAGACCATGATATGAAAGGCTGGGGACAAATTCTAGGGGCTAGTATACCGGCATGTGGCCAGTCCCAGCTCAGCCCTCAGCAACACATGCCCTGCAGTCCCCAATCCCACCACTCTATCCTCAGGACCTTGACTGCACTTACAGGCATGATTGACCAAGTATCACTAGGAATGACTCCTTGGGCCCCCTGAGCCCCTCTTGGGAGAACCCACATTTAAAAGCAGTGTATTTAGAAAGAGTACTTGCAACTTGAGGCAAACAGAATTCTAAAAGGACTCTATGACCACACCTCCTGCTCCACAGGCCTGTGCTGTTCATGTCCTCAGCCATGGGCAAGCCTATGAACAAGCAGTCCCAGGACTGATTACAGAACAGAACGACTGTGGGGGTAGGAGGTGAAAATGGTAAAGAAACAACTTTAGTTGTTAAGAAAAGAGAAAATATTATAAACTTCAAACTGTACTACAAAACAGTAGTAATTAAAACAACATGGTATTGGAATAAAAACAGACCCACAGATCAATGGAATATAGTTGAATATCCTGACACAAGCCCTCAAATATATGATCATTTAATCTTTGATAAAGGAGCAAGAAATACGAAGTGGAACCAGCAAAGCCTCTTCAACAAGTGGTTCTGGGAAAACTGGGCAGCTACACACACACACACACACACACACACACACACACACACACACACACACAAAGAGCTCAGATCTCTTTTTAATGCCAGGCACAAAAGTCAGATCAAAATGGACTAAAAACCTCAACATCAGACCTGAATCCATAAGGTACATGGAGAAAAATGTAGAAAATAAACTCGTGACACTGAAGCTAAAGGTATCTTTAAAGATGAAGCACCATTGAGCAAACAGTGGAAGGAAAGATAAACAAATGGGACTACATTAAACTAAGAAGCTTCTGCACCTCAAAAGAAACAGTGACTAAGATATAAAAACAACCCAGGGAATGAGAAAATTTATTTACCCAATACCCATCTGAGAAGGGGTTAATACTAAAGATATGTAAGGCATTGGTGGAACTTTACAAGAAAAAAATATCCATCCCCATCAAAAAATGGGGAGAGGAAATGAACAGAAACTCCCTCAAAGAAGAAATCCAATGGCCAAAAGACACGTGAAAAAACTCTCTACATCACTAATCATCAGGAAGATGCACATCAAAACAACAATGAGATATCATCTTATACCATAGAGACTGGCGAACATCAAAAAGAACAAGAACAACCAGTGCTGGCATGGATGTGGGAAGAAAGGGACTCTCCTTCATTGTTGGTAGGAATGCTGACTGGTCCAGCCTTTTTGGAAAACAATATGGGCATTCCTCGAAAATCTAGAAATTGAAATTCCATATGACCCAGCAATACCATTTCTGGGTATTGAAATTCCAACTGAACTTCCATATATACCTGTGTGATCTCCAGGACAACTAGGGAAAGCCCCAGTGGCTCTCCCTCTTGCCGTCTGCATTTGGTGGTCTCGAGCCGCTCACCTACCCAGGATGGCCAATGCCATGGGCAGACAAAGGAGGAAACAAGGGCCAGGCTGATTGATGATCAGTTGCCATTTATTCCATTCTCCCTACGCGCCCGTTCCAATCTCTCTAAGGCCCCCATTCGAGTCTCACACTGCCCCTCATTCCTTCTCCTCCTGTCTCTCCCACTCATCTCTCCACGCTCCATCTCGCAGCCTCTTCTCTCATCTCTTCATGCTCCTGCATCTGCATTGCTCCCCTACATTCTTCTCCCTCTATCCCCCTTGCTAGTCTCTCCACGCTTCATCTTGCTGCCCTGGTCTCTCTTGTCTCCCTCCAACTCCCCTCACTGGGGGTAGCCACCACACACCCAGGTTGGATATAGCACATGAAGATATCAAAGCCCTTCCTGATCAGACTCAAGGGTGGAAATATCACCTAGGGGTGTTTCTCTTCTCCTTAGTTCAATAACTTAATTAACATCTTAATTCTACTTAATATTAGCTATTTTGTATGGACACAGCAAGAGATACATTGAGCTGGTAGGGTGGCTCTCCTGGGGGACATCTCGCTATACATCTCAAATTACAGTGCTCAGGCCAGATTGATCATTCCTAACTCTGGCAAGGTTCCTACTCCAGTTATTACTTTTTGGATCATGACAGAATTTGTCTATGACCATGCTCTTAACTTATAGTTAAGTATTATAGCACTTTGGCCTAGCCCATTTTGATGCCAAGGTAGCTCACCACTTGCCCTGGGTCATTCAGTCCCTCATCGGGACCCTGCTTTGGGGGTATTAGGAAGTAAGGGCATCAATTGTTCATTTAAGTAAAGAGAACAGATGTCCTGGAGTGAATATCTTTTGGAGTCAATTAACATCCAAGTTACAAAAGCATAGCATAAACTGTCTTCCTGTATCTGTACAAAAAGGACATTGCTCTGAATTAACCATGCAAAGGACTTAAGGAGAAGAGAAAAGCAATATTTACAAATTAACAGAGCACAAAAAAAGAGGTTACAAATAAACACAGAGGAATGGGAGCACTGTGATGGGAGTAACCCAACAAACCTAAGTTCCCTGTGGCAAGGCAGAAAGGACAAGCCAATGTTATCCTACATATACCCAGCAATATACCCTGGGGGTCAAAAAAAACCCACAGCAGAAATGCCCATTTGTGCTTCTATGTTCATTGCAGCGCTATTCACAATAGCCAGAATCTGGAAGCAAACTGAGTGCTGACAACAAAAGACTGAATAAAGAAACTATGGTACATCTACACAATAGAATACTATTCAATTGTTAGGAAAAATTAAGTCATGAAATTTTCTTATAATGAATGGACATGGCGAGTATCATGCTGAATAAAATGAGTCAGAAGGAGAGGGACAGATAGAGAATGAACTCATTTATGGGACATAAAAATAAAAAGAATAGTGAGAGAGAAGAAAAGTGCCTGCCATAGAGGCAGGCAAGGCAGGAAAGGGAAACTGGGGACACTGATAATGGTGGACACTGGTGAAGGGACAGGTGTTGGAACATTTTATGACTGAAACTCATTCACGAACAATTTTGTAACTGTGGAAAAAATATTTTTTAATTCTGGAAAAAATGAACAGTATGAGACTAATATCCAAGGTGAGGAAAAACAGGGGCTAAGATGACTAGTTTTGTGGCTTGTGGCTTGAAGCTTGCCCCAAGTGTATGGGGAGCAAAGGGAAGTTTGGGGACCAAAGAGAAGTTAGGACAGAGAAAGGACCAGTATGACAGTAATAATTTAAAACAATCATTCTGGACAAGAAATTGAGTGTTGAAAGTAGGTAAAGGGATATATGAAAATCTTTCAGTATCTGTATTGCAAAGCATAATACCCAAAAGGAAGGAGAGAGAGAGGAGGGATAAATGGAGAGAGAGAGAGAGAGAGAGAGAGAGAGAGAGAGGCAGCAGGGGAAGGGGTGGGAAGAGCAGGAGAGAAACTGGAGATGGTGGTGGTGGTGTCAGAACATTATATGACTGAAACTCTATCATGAACAACGTTGTAACTGTGCATCTCACTGTGATTCTATTTTTAAAAAAAGGAGAGGGGTGGGGAGACTGCAAGATGATAAATGTGCAGTGTTTTATTTCAGCCACTGGGTTTACTGCAATTTGTAACACATCAATAGAAAACTAATGCAGATCCACAAGGGATATATTCTGTCCATAAAGGGTGATACCAAAGACTCATTTCAATAGACTTACAACTCAATAGAAAAATGAGTAAAATGAAAGTCAATTCAAAGGGAAAAATAACAAATATTCTATTGGGGAGGAGGGGTACTCAGGGCTAACTCTGGATCTGTACTCAGAGTACTCCTGGCTCAGAGGAGTGTGTGTGGTGCCTGGGATAGAACCAGAGTCAGTTACATGCAAGGCAAACACCTGACACCAGGTACGGTCTTCTCCAGACATAATGCTCTTAAGCATAGAAGGAAATGTTCAACATGACTGACTCATTCACGACAAAAGAAAAAAAAAAGATAAAATAAAGCAGCATCAGTTTTCATCAATCATACTTTAAAGACAACATATCTTATAATATTGCACTGGCTGAAGTCGGAAAGCAATTACAACACTTGCTGACAAGGACATTGAACTGGCATGTCCTTTCCAGTGACCGAGCTGGCCGCGCTGACCAAATACCAAATCCTCACCTAGACCTTGGAATTCCACTTCTGGGGATTTCAGCTTGTCTTATAAATTTGATATTAGGGAAATTATAAGAATATACCTATATGTGAATATATATGTATATATAATTCTTTATTACACAGTGTTTGTAATGTCAAGAAAAAAGTCAATAGTTGAAGTTTTCATAATCAGAGACTAAATAATTTTTGACATATCCATTCAATGATGAAGTACATTCATGCACTGGTAAAGAAAGCTCTTCAACATATACTATTCAATAACTTTTTAAATCATAGTGCCTTAGCAACAACAAAAAATTAACATATGCAGTTAAGTGAAAAAATAAAGATGATGGACTATTGAACATAAGCGCTACCATTAAATGTACATATACACAGAAGTGTATATTCCAATGTTACTAGATAATATTTATAACAGTGTGCACAAATAACAAGGGCTACAGAAAAGGAAGGGAGAGAGGAGCTGGCAGTGGAGCTGGTGAAGAGCACAGGGGCTCCAGAGAAGGAAGTTCTTCACCAACAACTCAAAATAACAAACTTTGCTTCAAAAAAAAAAGAATTTGAAGGGAATATGCAAAGCAAAAAATGATGTGATTATGGAAGAAGGTCTTAAGCCATATTTTAAAACAACATAGTGATTCTTCAAGTAACAAGTAGAGCCATCTCTAAAGTATACAGCATAAAGTACACAGTACCATAAACAGTAATAATATGAAGTTATTTTGAGTTTAACTGCTAGTGGGTATTAAGAAAAAAATTATAAAATATATACTTTCCATCGTGTGTGTGTGTGTGTGTGTGTGTGTGTGTTAAGCACTGTAGCACTGTCCTTCCACTGTTCGTGGATTTGCTCAAGCGGGCACCAGTAATGTCTCCATTGTGAGACTTGTTGTTACTATTT
Source organism: Sorex fumeus (assembly GCF_029834395.1). Taxonomy (NCBI): domain Eukaryota; kingdom Metazoa; phylum Chordata; class Mammalia; order Eulipotyphla; family Soricidae; genus Sorex; species Sorex fumeus. The sequence continues at coordinate 77,414,024 of NW_026606059.1, forward strand.
TTGGCATATCGAATACATCACAGGTTGCTTTGCTGTGCAGGCGGGATACTCTCGGTAGCTTGCCAGGCTCTCCGAGAGGGTGGAGGAATCGAACCCGGGTCATCCGTGTGCAAGGCAAATGCCCTACCCACTGTGCTATTGCTCCAAAATAGCTATTGCTATTTCAGCTTTTATATATTATATATGGCATATATATATATGGTTCTGTTTTATTTTTGTTTTTTACTTCTAGCCTAAGAAGACAGGGTTTTTTTTCATTTTTATTAGTGAAACACTATGAAATACAGTTGTAGACGTACAAATTGTTGTGCTTGGATTTCAGTTATACAATGATTGAGTACCCATCCCTCCACCAGTGCCCTTTCTCCACCTCCAATGCTCCCAGTATCCCTCCCCCCTTCATCCCCCCATCCCCCCCACCTCTGTGACAGGGCATTCCCTTTTGTTTTCTCTCTCCTTTCGGGTGCTGTGGTTTGCAAAAGAGGCATTGAGCGGCAATCATGTTCGGTCTAGAGTCTACTTTCAGCATGCATATCTCATCCTGGGAGGATCCTCCCAACACCCTTTATTTGGACCTCCCTTCTTTATCTGAGCTGCCTTTTAAGAAGACAGTTTTAAGAAGAAACTTTATCAAAGATATGATGAGCTTTAATAACAGAAAGAAGCACAACTCAGAATCATATGCTATGGATGACTCTTGCCTCTGCACCCAATTCTAGTGGCAGGAAATATAAAACTCTGTTCCTAGCCTTTCTTAAATAGTAGTTCTTATTTTAAACAGTTCACTGGCAAGGCCAATTTTGACATTCAATGTCAGATAAGAATGCATCTAGCCCACCCTAAGAACATTTATATGAGCACCATCATATAATCAAATGCTGAACTGTTCTCACAGCTTTCAGATGGCAGAGCTTATATTTCTACCATAAGTCATATCTCAGCCCTAAGCAGTATTTGTTATTTGTTACCTTGAATCTTATTTTCTAGAAAAATTTTGTTTCTTTTTCATTCCTGCTGTTTAGGGCTTTAGGGTGATGTTTTGTTTCGTTTTGAGCCACCATAGGCAATGCTGGGGTCTACTTCCAGCTCAGTGCTAAGGCTATCCTTAGCCAGGAGGAGCATACAGCATCCAGATTAGAACCTAAGCATCTTGCACATGCACTAAAGTTCTTGGAGTCATTTCTAGCCACAAAGTTTTGTTTCTTGACTACAGAGTCCCTCTATAGATTATATATCCATATAAATTTCCAATTCTTATACACAATATTATATACAAATATTTCCAAGAATTATACACACATCAATAACATGATGAGTATCACATGAACATTCCTTGCAAAACTCCTTTCATTTACTCAGTAAAATTCTATTGATCCTTCTTTTCCCCACCATGCAGAACAACTTTTTGTTTTACTTTGTTTTGGGGTCGCACACAGTGGTGCTCAGGGCTCTGTGCTCCAGGAGGGGCTCAGGGGACCATATGGGATTCTGAGGATCATCTCTCTTCCATCTTATGCAAGACAAGTCCTCTAACCACTGTATTATCTCTCCAGTCCCAAAACAGCTTTTGGAAAGGCACAGAATAGAACAGAAATACCAAGAAACAGAGACAAGATACTAAGATCAAGTTTATAATATTTGAGTCTGTAACTCCAACTGTTTAAAAAGTCTATTCTGATTCTTCTCCAGGAGTTCTGTCAGACATGGCAATATCCTTAGAAGTCAACTCCTTTTTTTCCCTAAACTAGTTCATTATTCCAATCATTCAGTGTTTCAACAACTATGTTTTGAGCATAACCATGATCAATTACCATTCATAGTACCAAAACTACATTAGTAATGAAGACATACATGACTTTTACATAACACTTGATTAATTTTTTTTTAATTTCTAACTTTTGTAGTGAAAGTGTTCGCTATCTTATAGTTGCTTAGTACTGCTTTTAAAAATTTCAATATTGGTGCAATGGGCTGGAGCAATAGCCCAGCGGTAGGGCGTTTGCCTTACAAGCGGCCAACATGGCCAACCCGAGTTCAATTCCTCCGCCCCTCTCGGAGAGCCCGGCAAGCTACCGAGAGTATCTCGCCCGCACGGCAGAGCGAAATATCATATTAGATATGCCAAACACAGTAACAAGTCTCGTGATGGAGACGTTACTGGGCCCGCTCAAGCAAATCGATGAACAACGGGAGGACCATGACCGTGATTGGTGCAATATAAAGTGTTTCTGCTAATGTAATCAACAATTTGCTTTTTAAATGCACACAAAAATAAATAACTCAATATTTTAAGGGACTGAGATTAATTTTAAAATCATTTCATGTAAAAAATAAATCACGCCACGCAGAGGGACATGTAAAACACAACTTCTGTTTCTGAAAGTTTATGACAACATCTTTGGGTCCCCTATAAAATAAGCCTACTAGCTTTTTAAATAGATGTTGCTTCTTCACAACGTATTTTCTTGCTTTGTCTTTCTATTTTCAGTGACTATGGGCCTCCTAGTGGATGGCAAACAAAACAAAAATTCTGTGCATAGCACTTAGTCATCAGTAAAACTGAATTCTAGTGTTTAACACCTTGCTGATGAAAGAATTTATTTAAAAAGTGTCTTAATCACTGAGTAATAAAATAAATTCAGAGCTGGACGTTAACACTGAAGTAACATGATAATCCCACTGCAGAAAAAATCAGCAGACTTCCTTCTATGTATTCTCTAGCAATATCAGCCAATCACTATTTCTTCGCACATTTCACACATGCCTGATGTCTCATTCTAGGTCTCCCCCAGGCCTCGTCTACCATATCTCAACTACTAAAGAACGAGCCATAGAACTGACCTGTTCATCAAAAGGCAAGTCAGGCAACGAGATCAAATCCTTTCCCCACCACCCCGAGGCCTGATAATCACATTCTTGCTTTGCCAGTAAGCACTGTGCATCCAGTCAGTCACTTGTGTCTGAAAGGTTGCAGCAAAGGGGAACACTGCTTGTTCCATATCAGGAGAATAACGATCCCTGCATATGTTCCTTGATCATCAGGGAATTGTGTCAGGAGTTCGAAGTACAGAGTGAAGATTTTAGGAAGCTCACTCATCTCACTTTAATGCAAAACCTTCATTAAAATGCTTCCTATAAAACTGCCGGACAGGGGGGTGGGAGGGATACTGGGATCCGTGGTGGTGGGAAATGGGCACTGGTGGAGGGAGGGGTATATGATCATTGTATAATTGCAACCCAAGCACAAAAATGTGTAAGTCTGCAACTGTACCTCATGATGTCTCACTATTAAAAAAAAATTTTAATAAAAAAAAAACTGCCGGACAAATGCCAAACTATACAAACACCCAGGGGAACAAATGTAGGCTGGGTATGTCCTGGACAAACCGACAAAACAAAATTGTAAATTCTATTTATAATTCAGTTAAAAGGAGGACACTTGAAGATGGTTTCATTTAATCCAGCTGAAGCTAGGAATAAAAATTCTAATTCTTCACCAAAATATTTAGAGCCAAACTATTAAAGATATTTACTCCAAGTATTCTCAAAAAGTTGCTTGCTCTTCGAGTCCGCTTGAACACATATCTTGCTTGTCACTATGTCCCCCAACTTTTCCATTTAGAAGCCTGTGTAACCTCTTGCAACCTCTTGAACACATACTTCCTCCCTTTCTTCACTTTCTTTTCATATCCTTCTACGTTAGTTTCAATAAAAACGATCTTGCTTCACAAAAAAGATGTTAAATACCATGTAAAAAGACATACTTTATCAAAATTTGTATTATCATTATAAAAATAAAAAATTCTCTCAAGAACTCGTTCTATGTAAACATGGCATTATGTACCTCTGTAACTACCTATTAACTGATTCCTTAATCAATAAGACACAAAATGCCGCAGAAGAGACATTTGGGTCACATGACAGACATTAACATTACAGCTTAATTCATGCATTCCCTGCACTAAGTATTTATGGAATTTGCATAATTCACTGCAAGTGCCACCAAATACATAGAGCCATCTTTACTACCTTTTACGTTTTGTCTCATATTCTGAAAAGTTTAATAACTTTTTAAATAACTTTTTGCCAGAGAAACCATGCAGCAGGTAGGGCACTTGTCTTGCATTTAGCCAACCCCAGTTTGCTACTCAATACCTCATATGGTCCTCTGGACACTGTGAGGAATGATCCCTGAGGCTCAAAGGCAGGCATAAGCTCTAAGTACAGCCAGGTGCAGCCCAAACTAACACCCATAAATGTGTAAGATTTATCTAGGGATAAAGGTTGTAAGATGGTTCAGCTTTTAATTAACTCTTTAGAGTTAATTCTCAACTCTTCTTTGATTTTGTTTAAAAAATATGCAACTCTTTTTTCTTATTTCTTTCTTTGTTTTATTTTTCCCTTACCACATACTCAAGTAATCATCTTAAATAAGATTTAATCATGCAGCAGGTAGGGCATTTGCCTTGAATGCAGTCAACCCAGGTTCAATCCCCGGCATCCCATATGGTCCCCCAAGTACCGCCAGCAGTAATTCCTGAGTGCAGAGCCAGGAATAACCCCTGCGCATTGCCAGGTGTGACCCAAAAAGAGAGAAAAAAAAAGATTCAATTATGTTTCAAAGGACTAGCACTAGCACTATCCTCCCGTTGTTCATCAATTTGCTCAAGCGGGCCCAGTAACATCTTTATTGCGAGACTTGTTACTGTGTTTGGCATATTGAATACATCAGTCACAGGTAGCTTGCCAGGCTTTGCCATGCGGGCGAGATACTCTCAGTAGCTTGCTGGTTTCAAAGGAAAGGTCATGGAAATAGGATATGTGGTCCTTAAATCATAAGTAAGCCACACTTAGTACTGTTCTAAGTACTGTTGGTTTGTCCCAGGTGCACTATCAGCATTCTATAAACAGAGACACCTCCGAATCTACTGAAAAGAGCCACTGGGGAAAAGTGGATCACAAAGGAAAATTCAACTCTCTAATCCCTCTTCATGTTAAATATCTAGTCAAAAAAATTTTATGAGAAGTAGTTTTTAAATAATACAAAAGTAAGGGACTAGATCTTAAAGTTCATGCAACAGAAAAGAAAAAGTAAAGTGTTGGATATTAATCCTAGGTATTTTAGCTTCATCAGTGAATCGTCCCTTTTCCTCCTCCCAGCGAAGCTCACAGTGCTCTTATGAGCATCCCTAATCCCTTGAGTTTATCTTTAACCTTTCCTTTGTGTTTTACACCTCACTGTCATAGTTCCTCAAGTCCACCTTGGTTACTTGCAAGCCAAAACTTTCTGTAATTCTGGATTCTGTATTTGTAGTGAATTACTTGCTTTTCTATTTCTCCTATAGCATTTTCATATTTTACTATAGAACAATGTTCTTTTCTTAAACACAGGAAGACCATAATGCTATGCTCCTAATATTTGGGAGTTAATTGACTCTGAAATATATCTACTCCTGGGCATCTGTCATAATTACTTGACTCCGGCTCCAATTTCTGTAGTTCCTAACAACCCAAAAGGGAGGTTCCGCCATGGGACTGGGATAGGCCCAGGGCAAGTGGCAAAACTACCCCAGCATCGAAATGGACAGTCTAGAAAGCATAAATACATGGTATTAATACAAGCTGTTATGACTTAAGAAACAGAATCCCCATGAGAAAGGACTAGCCTCACTCTGCTGAGAAGAACTGCTAGTCATATATACATATGAACGTATATTTATGACTAGAGGGAAAGAGAGAATACAGATATCCCTTCAAGACAGAGCATATCCTTGAGCTTATCACCCCCAGAGAATTGCCTCTGCCTCTGCCGGAATGTTTTACCTCAGTAAATCACACATACATGCAATCTTACACCTCTGACCCCTTCAGAGGTTCTATAAGCATGCTATCAGCTCCGCATTAAATGGGCCATTTTCATCAATAGGCCGTGGTCCCCATCTTTCTGTCTCTCTGCTGGGAGGCCTACGGAAGATGGGAGGTGGCTCTTGGACACCAAACACAATGTGTCGTCACAGCACCCACACATTATTTTGTGAACTCACAGTAAAGCTCTTTGTTCCATCCTCTTTTCAGTTCCAGGGTTCCTAAGAAGAAGTCTGTCATTTTCCTCACTGCTCCCCCACACATACACTTCTCCTTTCCCATTGGCTGATTTTAAGATTGTTCCTTGACTGTTGTTTTTAAGCAAATTGATAATAATGTACCCTGGAATAGTTTTCACTAGGTTCCTTATGTTTTCAGTTTGGAGAACTTCTCTCATTCGTGACTTGGCAGATTTCATGACAATGAAAAATGGCTGACTGTTACTACCTCAAATTTCTCTAGTGAACTCCACAGTGATCACTCTCCTCCGAGTACATCAAGTACATGTTCAGAAAGCGGCAGAAACTGTCCCAAAGCTCATGGTTTAAGGTGCTACTCTTTTTTTATTGTTTCACTTTAAACTATTTCTATTTTGGGGGGTATGATGCCACCAGCAAGTCAATCTGTACCTGTGAGGCAAGTGCATCTGCAGCCTGATGGCACCTTCAGACTTCCAGATACCCCAAAATTACTGCTGTGACTTTAGCCAGACCCCAAAAACTTGGGGCAAAGTTTACCAAGAAAGTAAATGGCCAAAAGTTAGGTATGTGGGAGACACACCCACAAACCACCTCCGGCTCAGCTATATAATTGGAGGCAAGGCCTCTCTGGTTCCTGATTGAACTGCTTAACAGCCATGATCCCAGAGACTCAGAGACAAATCTCAGAACCCAGCGACTTTTGGCAGAGATGTGTCCGTTCCCCGTAATGGGTTACCGGCGCCGGACTACCCCCGGGGGGAAAGGGTGCTGTCCCTCTGCCTGCTCCCCCTTGGCACCTCTGGAAGATGGCAGCCATTGGTCAGGTTTGGGCCCACAGTGATGAGACACATGGGGCCTGATGGGATGGGGGTAGAGCCGGCCCTTTTCTCCCCACCTCAACGAGACCCCAAGTCACCACTCGCAAATGGCTTCTCTGGCTCCTGATCAAGCTGCCATGATCCCAGAGACTCAGAAACAAATATCAGAACCCTGCAGCTTTTGGCAGAAATGCCTCCAGTCCCTGCAGTAGGTTACCAGCGCCGTGCCACCCCAGGTGGGAATAGGTTTAATGCCTAAAACCACCATCCTCCAGAGGCCACTGGACAGTTAGGTTTGGGCCCGCAGTGACGAGACACGCAGGGCCTTCAAAGATGGGGGTGGAGCCAGCCCTTTCCTCCCCGCCCCAACAAGATCCTGAGTCGTCACCCATGAAAGGCCTCTCTGGCTCCTGATCAAGCTGTTTAACAGCCATGATCCAAGAGACTCAGGAACAAGTCTCGGAACCCAGCAGGTTTGGGCAGAAATCCCTCCAGATTTAATTGTTAAGATTTCTGAATTGCAAAATCACATAGCCACTACTGCAGCCACACAATTTCATATGTTATTCATAACCAGCAGGAGAAAACAAATTGTTTACTGTTGCTTCTTCGGCAGATCTGAGTGTTGGGGTAAAATCCCAAATAATAGGGGCTGGAGCAATAGCACAGAGGGTAGGGTGTTTGCCTTGCATGCGGCTGACCCGGGTTCGATTCCCAGCATCCCATATGGTCCCCTGAGCACCGCCAGGGGTAATTCCTGAGCGCAGAGCCAGGAGTAATCCCTGCGCATCGCCAGGTATGACCCAAAAAGAAAAAAAATCCCAAATAATAATGGTGGGTCTGGTGTTGAAATATTGAATGTAACCAAAGTAGAGAGAGAGTAATGTGGAAATCATCTGCCCCACAGGTAAGGGGAGGGTGTGAGATGGGGGGTATACTGGGGGTTTTGGTGGTAGAGAAGGGTACTGGTGAAGGTATTGGTGTTTCATTATATGACCAAGACTTAAACCCAAAAGCTTTGTAACTGTTGTCACGGTGATTCAACAAATAAAATTATAAAAAGGGGGGAAAAAATAAGATGGATTCATGCCCAATTCAATCATTCTAATCAATGGCTGAATAAACAGCAATACTCCGACATATAAAAAATAATAAAAATAAAAATGATTGTAAAAAAAAAGAGAGAAAAAAATTATTTCTATTTGTCTTCAAATTTATTGTTTCTTTTATTCTTTAGAACATAATTTTCATTATTTCTGTCAAGTGTATTTTTTGTTTCAGATATTATTAATCTCATCTAGGTTCAACTTAGGATTTATTTCTGTGTTTTAGTATCTCTGCTTCTCTTAACTATATGGAATACAATTAATATAGCTATTTTAATATTCCTACTACTGAGGTAAAGTGTCCCAACATACTCTAGCCAATGGCTCAGGAATTCTGCAGTTTTCTAGTCTAGCCACCAAGAGCTGACCGGAGCAGCAACCATGTTGGATGGCCCCAGACCCCCTGAAGGAGGTCCTTTACATGCATGCACAATCCTCCCTGTCAAACACACAGGGATCCTCTGCAAGGCTGATCTTCAACAGTCTCCTCTGCGCTAGCATATCTGGCCAAGTCCATCCGCAGTGATGTCCCCTCATCCTTGGAGCAGTCTTTTCAGACGAGGAAGGCCTTTGGGATGCGCCTGCCCACCTCTGCACCACAGCCTAGAAGCTCTTCAGGCACTATGTGTGCTGGGGCAATAATAGGCTGTATTTGAGCTTCCCAATGGCCTGGTACTAACTCCTTTGTTGCTCAATGCCCCATTTCTTTTTTAAAAATACCAGTTCTAATATTTCATCTGGATTTTTTTTTTAGTTGTTACAGCTAGAAGGGTGAATCCAATCCTTGTATCTATACTGGGATAAAATGAAGTATATACACGTATGTGTGCACACACGTACGTGTATGTAGATATAGGAACCATGGCCACACTGGGCAGTGGTTGTGGGCCCAGGGTCAGCTCCACTAGAGCTCAGCCCACATACCGAAGGGCCACCAGGCGAACAGCAGCTTCCAGCCAAGCTGTGTTCCTGGAGCCAGCAGGGTCACAGCAGTGTTTTGGCAGACATGAGGACAACACACCATGGTGCCCAGGGAACCGCACATTGCTGAAGGTGGAACTCAGAACCTCACGCATGCTAGGCAGGTGCTATACCGCCTGAGTGGCCTTCCCAGGCACCTACATGTATGTGACTTACTGTATTATGATAAGATCAAATATCACAGACATACTTTTGAGACCATAAGTATTAAGAAACAGATAAATAGTAAAAACCAAACTGGCAATATTCATCACTCTTAACTTGTCTTAAAACTTCACATGTTAAATCTAGAATAACTACTTTATGTTCATAGTCTTCTCATCATTGTTTACTCTTGGTAACATTTTTCATCTTCAGTAAAAATGCACTGGGATAAAACTGAGTCCTATGACATTTTGCTAGTATTTCACTCTTACATAATTAAAATTCCATACAAAATCATAATGACTCTCAATGCCTTCATTGGGTATCAACACTGAAGCAATGAAACGTAGAAGCATTCAAAAATCTATAAAATCTATAAGATATTCTTTCTTTGAAACTAAATTTCTTAGAATGCCTCATTAACTGTTAAAAGCAGGTAACTGCTACTTCTTTTCTCTCACTAGTTAATGTTTGTTTTATAAAAGGTTTTTTTTAAAAAAAAAGTAGAGGGAAGGGAGAAGGTTTCCCAGGCTGGAGGGCAAGCTCTGAATGCAGGGGCCCTGGGGTAAATCCTCCAAGGTCTCCAGGAGTAACTGCTAGGTATGGTTCAAAAATACAAGATGAGGAGAGAAAGGAGGAGAGAGGGCTTGGACAGTAGGCTCCAGAGAGTTACTATGCCCAGAAGCAACCTTAAGTGAGTACTAAAAGAGAATTATGAATAAAGCCCCAGGGTCCTTGCCCATTCTATGGGACAATACTGAAGCTACTCTACCCAATTTCCCAGAAGTACTGGTAAGATCAGGCCACAGTTATCTGAATAATGAATCAATGGTCCAGAAAATGACCAACACGGGTTGTGGGAGGGGTGTGGGAAGGAGGGTCTCTTTAAACAAAACAAAACATTCTTCTACTCTCCTATTAGAACCTGGAATTGTTTTCAAATAACCTACCGGCACTCAAGTCACTGTGTGCAAAAGGTAAACCTTAATGTAATATAATTTTGCGACATAAAAAAAGTCTTTGGTTCCTGAGATTTTACTGGAAAAGTGTTGATAATATTACAGACATCAGATAAAAGCCAGGATTACATTATTTAACTTGTCTGGTTTTAAAAAACTGTACAGTCATAATTTTATTACTTGCCAAAAACATAGTAACATGTTGGAGTGATGAGTTTAGGCACCATTTAAAGTATACCCCAGATAACTTACCTGTTAACAAAATGCTCAGAACCCTCATCTTATAAGTACAGTTGGCATTTTTTCTTCTATAAATGACTGTACTTATTCATACAGAAATGTATCTACCACTTCTGAACACTAGAAACTGTAAAGACCAGATATTTTTCTTTAATTTTTCATTTTTAAATGAGGAATATGAGACAGAGAGATGATCTTTCCATAAAAGTTTTGTTTTCTCCCTCTTCAAAGATAGAAACTATAAGGCACATAAACTCTATTTCTAAAAGTCTAACATACTCCATATAGAAGTCCACAGAACTGAGAGTTCTGAAGCAACAATAACAGAAACAGCTTAAAGGAATATCAGCTCATGAATTGTTTTCATTTGTATTTTACCTGCTTGGAAAAACCCTTCGCCCTTCAGTCCCATGTCAGACCCATGGAGACATCACTGACTTCTTAACCCCCTTCCATTATGTCCCATTAATCCAACCTCTCAAAAGTCATTAAAACCATTCTCCATTTCAGGTGCTCTCATCCCAGCGGTCTTTCCTGGAGCAGTAACCAATTTAAGTTCCCTGGTTTGTTTCACATGTTTATTATAGAAAATCAATCCGATCATCTAAAACCCTACAGTTTCTCAAGCCTATAATAGCTAAAGTTCTGAACATTACCTTCAGCATATATAAAAAGCATATGGATATCTCCATTACATTGTTGCCTAAACGTTTCATGTATTTTGATTTCTGTTTGGAATGAAGATTAAAAATAATGTTTACCTAAAGATTAAACAAAATGTTTACCTGTCTGAAGCTATGTCACTGGCAATTTGGTGCTTCATTCCTGACCCATTTTTAATAGAATCCTGTCTTGTGAGCCCATGAGATCGACTTTTCTCCACTGCAGGTACAGATAAGTCACCTGAGGGTCCTTGGAACTGGGCCTGTTCGTGAAGCTTTGCTTTCTTCTCCTGAGGCGCCTCCTCATTCCTCAGTCCTCGAAGAGCCTTTGGATCTGGTTGCTGTGATGTATTAGATCCACTATTATAAAACCATGCTCCTGATTTAGTGAGGATTTCTTGTTGTTTTCGGCACAAATTACATACCCACATAACCTGCACATGAATACACAGGGAAAAGATATTAGTGGCTCCAAAGTTAAACAAAAAGAAAAACAAAAATTCATATCAATAAACAACGTATCAGTATCCTTTCTGGAGTTAGAACACAAATGAGATAAATATGTGCCATTCATTGAAACACATATCCTCTCTTTTAATTTTATCAGAATAATTTCAATAAAATGACAAAGCATGCTGATAGTAGAAATACCATATTAGAGAGAGATTGCTCATTGTTTATTTATACTGATTTAAATTATTTGGACACGTATAACACAGAAAATAGATTTAGAAAGTCTTGGGTTTAAATAGCAATATCCAAAAGAAATTTTACAACCTTCAACGACATACAAAACCTTATCTTTAAAATTTTTTCACATATAAAATATGGAAATAGGGATAAGATTTATTTCCTTTATTATTTCAAGAGCTTAAGATTAGAAATAATTTATATTTCAAGTCTTTGCAGGAAGTCTGGTATATTATTAGCCCAATAAACTTGTTGAAAATTTTATTAATTCTCCAGATAAAAAATATGAGCAGTATGGTTGCTCATTATTGGTTGAAGGAAACTGCTAAAAACACATTGTATTTACCATTTTAACCATTTTAGGTACACATTTCAGTAATACTTATTCACTTCACTATGAGAAAGATCTCCAAAATATGTACATCTTATAAAATTCAAAATTTACATCCATTAAACAGCAAGTCCCCGTTTACCCCTCTCCAGACCCTATTTAGCTTTCATTGTGTTTCGTTCTTTTGGGAGCACGCAGGGGATATTCCTGGCTCTGAACTCAGGACTGAGCCCACCAGAGCTCAGGAACTATACACAGTGCCAGGGATTTAATGGGGTCAGCCATATGCAAAGCGAGCACCTCACCTCCTCCCTGGTCCTACACTTGATTTCTTTAACAGAAATGTTTTTCAGACACCAGTAATCTCAGAAAGCTGTACCTAACATCTGTGTAATTAGAAAACCTTCAAGCTCTTCTGAAAAATCCTTCCAAGTAATTAGAAACAAAACAGTATTTGAAATAAAAAAATGAGTTGAGTTCATAATTAAGATCTTTTCTATTTTGTTTTGCTAAACGGTAAGTCTTACATAGCTCTCTGAATCACTAAACATTTGTTCTCATAGTTTAGTCACTTAGATAACATCAGTAAGAACAATTTCTTGCAAAATATCATTCGTGAGTTTTGCTTAACTGCCAATTAGTCCACTTCATGTTTTTATATAGCCAATATTATACGCCACTGTATATGATAATTTTTATTTCTTTGTTCTCTGAAATTCAAGTGCATTTTTTCTCCAACTAATTCTGCAGTTTATTGAAGGCAAGATCTGTATCTTCTATTTGCATAATAAGACTTTATAAATCATAGAACAATAAGACCTCTGGAGGTTGAAGAAAGAGTACAATGGGTAAGGCACTTGCCTTGCATGCAGCTGACCTGGACCTGAGTTAGATTCTTGGCACTTCATATGGTCCCCTGAGTACCACCAGTAATGATCCCTGAGTGTACAGCCAAGTGTAAGCCCTACGCACTGCGTAAAGCCACCCCCACCCCCAGAAAAAAATAAACAGATTAATGCATATTAACTCAGTCATTCTGATGCCCTTCAAAGGAAAATAATAGGATATTTTATATTCTTGATTTGCACTGATTTATACATAGCTATATAAGACCTTTATATGCATACTAACTCAAAGTCATTTGGTGCCCTTCAAAGGAAAATAATAGGATATTTCATATTCTCTATCTTTATTGATTTATACATTGATATACAGGATTTTTGATTTCAAAAGAATGATCCAGCAATAATTTTAATATCTGTACTCTTCGGGGGGGGGGGGGGGGGAGTGCCAAGCAGAGCTTGGTGGTGTCCAGAAGCCACTCAGGGAGATATGCAGCCTGGCTATGCAGGCAAGATGTTCCAGTGCTCAGCCCGGTGATGCGGTTATACTGGGACTGAGTGGTGCTGTGGCCCACCAAAACCACCCCCAAGGTAGTGCCTGGGATGTGATGAGATGCTGGGGTCAAACTCAAGCCTTCACATGCCAAACAAGCATTCCAGCCCTTTGTGCTACCCTCCCAACACCTCCCAATGTTTTCCAAAGTAAACAAGAAAGCATTCTTACTATCAAAATAAAAATATCTCACTCAAATTTCCTAGAAACTATAGTTCAAACTTCCTTTGGTTGAATACACATGAAATACAGGCATAGCAAAGAATCAATTAAAAAAAAAAAAAGGTCAACTAACATCTACAGCCTTTCTCTGCCACCTTGTGACAAACACAGGTACTGCAGCGCCCCCGTTCTCGGAGAGTGAAAGAAAGGCCCACTGCCGGGAGAACAGAATAATGTGAAGATGAATAAAGTGTGGATTTCAGCTTCTCTCTTCTACTTAATTTTTACGGTGCCACAGATTGAACCATTTGAATGCCACCAGGCCCCTTTCTGATTTCAAACAAATCACAGCTCATGTTCTAGAGAGAATATATGACTGTGTCATGAACCCATCTGGAAAGAGTCACATTGTTCTGTGCCTAGTGAGGTAAAAAGGAAAGTCATGAGCCCATCAGTCCCCTGTCCATTCACTATCATACACAGATAGCACATATCAGAGTGTAATTATTTGTCACAGGCGAGCAGATTATTCACCCTCTGCTATAGCAGCTTCATAAACGTTTTTACACCTTGCAGGCAGACCCCTGTATTGTGTACCGGTCAATGAACCCACAGTTATAAATAACCAAGGGGCAGACCGGGGGTACAGTATCTGCTGAGATGAGATGACGTGAGACCCAGCCTTCCTACAGGTGGGTGGACTGGCAGCTGAAAACCACGTTGTAGGAGAGAGTTTCTCAAGAAACTCTGGTACATCAGAGTCATGAGAATTCGCCTGAGGTTGATTTTCAGGTCCCTTTCCACACAGATGCAATTAGTCTGCAGAGGGATCCAGAAACTAGTACTGTTGTGTTCTGGGTTTTGTTTTGTTTTGTTTTGTTTTGTTTGGGGGTGTGGATGGGGTGCGTGAGGTTTGATCCAGTTAGAGAAACCATGATGTAAGCAGAGAGTCTCATCTCACACTGTTGTGTTGGTTACGAGGATGTTGCTCTCATCAGAACATCCAGCCAAGTCCCAAGGAGGCCATGAGCTCAGATGAACCAGTAATGGTACATGGCACTGTTTATCTAGTCCAAATGAAAAGACCTGGAAGCACTCTGGGCCCTGTCCTCCCCGTCAGTGAAGCCCCAGTGGCTATGAAAGGAAGAGACAAGAGGGTAAGGCCAGCAGGCTGACATCTGATCCCAGACGTGGACATACCTGGCGTGAACTTGATGTAGGCAGATAGGAAAGGCCCCCTCCCAAGGCAATGGCAAAAGCCGACCTTGCAGAAAACAGGAAAACACAGGAACTAAGGCCTGATAAGACCCTCACCTATCTACAGCAACAGACCCATAGAAACTTCTGCAGAAATAAAAAGCCAGAAAAGGAATTTCAAAGAAGACCATCACCACTCCCAAACGCCCTGGTAACCTCCAATCCAATGGACTGTGACCTAGGTAGAAGCCCCACATGGGGGCAGGTTGGAGAAACCCTATAAAGGCCACCTTGAACAAATGAAGTACGCACATATATTGCCCGAGCCCATGTGCTGCTTGCGCCCATGTGGCCCAGCACATGTGGTACCTGAGCACATGCGTTGCCCGCATCTCCTCACTTGAGATGTGGACTTTCATGCTTTCGTGCCTAATTCTGGGATGTGTGTAAGGGCTCTCTCCACCCGTGGAGAAGCCCAGGTTCTCTCTTGAGCATGTTACTCTCCACTTTCTCCCACTTTCTCTTCCTCCTTCCATTCAAAAACCTCCAAATAAAATCTGTTTTACTTCGCTGCTTGTCTACTCCTGAAATTATTTTATGTGAAGTGAGACAAGAACCCCAAAAGCCCTGGGTAAGGCCTGGGGCTGGCCCCTCCTTTCCTGCAAAGAGCAAATCCTCGCTCCAACCTAAGTCCATGGCTCCTGGAGAAATCGGGTGGTGGGATCAATCCCATTCCCAGAGACCAGGCAGCCTTCAGGTGTGGTCTCAAGGCCACCTAGTGGGGCTGGCGGGGCTCTGGCCCATGCCGAGCAGGGATTCATCGAAGACTTCACCAGTTCTTCCCAGAGGGACCCGGGTGACAGGCGAATGGGGAAAAAGTGACCGTCTTTCTCCTCCCTGCTTCACATAAGTCAACAGTGGGACCCACTGACATCAATCTGACACCTCTGACTCCCTACGCTGCCCACCTGGGGGCTCTTTGACTAGACTGTGGCCCCTTACACTACTCAAGAATCCATTTCACCTTTCCCTTCTTCCTTCTCCCACTCTTTTTTTTTTCTACTTCCCGCTCCTCCCACTCTTAGTCCAGCTGTTTCCAGCTCAGTAACCCTAATGCACCACAGCAAGGAGCATGCACAGCAACCTGACTTACTGGCTGAGAAGGCAGTGCTTTGAGTACTAAGCACATACCTCCGGTGAGGCAACTTTTCACTGACTGTCTATGAAATGATGGCCGTTAGAGGTGAATTCCCTGTTCCTGGATCAAAATTTAATTCATCTGAGGCCAAAAATATCAGGACTTTTGTTAATGGCACCCTCTGACTAGTCATTTTAACAGCTAATATATCACGATGAATGCTGTTAAAAATCTTGGAAAGATACATCGTCTGCCTAGAAGGGAGCAAGCTTAGAAAGCCTGTTCTTTAGCTGTGTTGGTACTCACAATTCTCAAGAAACATCTACACTCAGATTATGATGACATATCAAATTCAATTATAAAGCATTACCTTTAGTTCTAAATAAGCCAAATTTACCAAAATAATATAGCAACAGTAAGAGAAGAAACACTCCCAAATACCCAAGAGTGTCACTATTAGCATGCTTCAATTCACAAAAATCCTTCGTGGTTTTTGTGGGAGGGAGGAAAAAAGAGCTACTCAGCCCCACCACATGTGGCTTCATTAGAAGGGATCTAGGCCCAGAATCACGGGTGACAGAAATGTCTTGAGATTATCCTGTACAGTTGACAGTATTATCTGAAGCAAACCATGCTTTTTTAATGGCCACATGGCCATGTATCACTAGCACTGTCTTGTATGAAGAACCATGCATCAGTAAGTCTCAAACACAGGTATTCAGGACCAGCTTTCAGAGAATCCTCAATCGAGCATATTTCCTCCTGACTCTGCCCTCAGTGCAACAATTTGCATAGGAAAATGTCACAAAATTGAGTGTTGTCTTATAGAGAACCAGTGATTGGCACTTACCAACTCACCACTGAATAAAATATAGCTATTGTGCTCTACAAAATGATTAATGCTACCTTCAGTATTAGTAGGCAGACTTGGATGGAGCTGCAATTTACCATACAAATTAATTTAGACCATAAAACTCCAATTGATTATAGATGGGCAAATAACTTTTCATACAAATTCATTAATCATGTATTCACTCCTACAATTTTTGCAAAATATCAAGAATAGGCCAGACATGATGCTAAGAGCTGGTGAAAACAATGCAGCAGATGCAGACCTCACTGGGAGCTGGGTGAGTAAACAGGCACCCAAATACTCGCATGAACACTTCCATATTACCTGCTGAGAATGCCAACACTTACCCCCCCACCATCCCCCATTACATTTCCCTCTTCCTGAATCCAGGCTGTGCTGGGATAAGGATGCAGAGGAAATCTGCAGAGATCTGAAAACCCTGAGAGGCCAGTCACGGCATTACCTGACCATGTCCCAGCATCAGAACTACAGACTCTTGGGTTCACGAAAGGCAAAAGTCAGCACCATTTTGGACAATGCAGGCTTCCCTGATCCCTTAGAGAACTGGAGAACTGGTTCAAGGGATCAAGTATCAATTCTGTTTTTTGAAGCAATTAAGAGAGCATTGTGAATCACTACCTGGATTACAAACATCTCATCTAATAACCTGAGACATAATGCAAAACTCTCCTAGATTCCCTCCAGCTGCATTTGCAGGCCAAGGAGAGAGCTCGGGGCTGACTCACGCCCCCTCTTAAGCGGGGAGCGGTTTCAACCCGGAACCACCACAAGTCTCTGCTGTTACAAGCGCATGTCTGGGGGCTACTGTTGTGTCTGAAAAATCACTCACAAAGCAATGTAGCTTACTTCTCCATTTCTTACCTGATTTTCCTCAACAGCTTAGTAGCCTATTTTCCGAAAACTACCCACTAAACTTGAGTGTGCTGAACAATAATTTAGCAGATGAATTCTCCATTTCTGATACCACAGCCCCTGGGTGCTGGGACTCTAGGGGTGCAGACAGGCCTGGGCTCCAGACTCACCTGATCTCGCTTCAGTTCAGAGTGCTGTGCCCTGGGGCTCATCCAGAAGGGAGTCACCTGCAAAGTGCCTGCACCAACTCAGGTGTTCATCAGGCCACACTGGAATTAAGTTGAATTCTGGGGTGCTGGCTTTTTCTTGGTATAACCAGAAAGCTCACTCTGAATTGCCTGTTCACCAGGTGAGGGATTAAGACACCCTAAAAGGTGATCTCTTCTCCAAATCCCATTATTATGGGGGTAATAACAGAGCAAGGAGCTGGAACATATGCTCTGCATATGGGAGGCCTGGGTTTGATCCCGAGCAGAAAGCAGGAAGTAGCTCCCGAAAACTGCTGCATGGAGCCCCCAGAACCGAAATACTGAGAAAGTGCTTGTTGGTGATTTAGTGGCGAACATTGCTGCTGCCCAGAACATAAAGAAGTAGCTCAGTCTTACGAAGGGTCAAATCAGCCCTTAGTTCCACAAATCCACAAATTCACATTTTTTCCATGTCTGGAAATCAGACATGGAAACAATCTATGAGGTGCGCCTCACTGTTCCCCTCCTTTCTCCACCTTCCCCAGTACAGCCAAGGATGTATTGTGTGTGTGTGTGTGTGTGTGTGTGTGTGTGTGTGTGTGTGTGTGTAGAGACTTTTTCTGACACCCCTGTCCTGTACCTGTAATGTTTTCCCAAGTGCCCTTGTACTTGAAGGCACAGGTCTGCAGGCTTCCCATCTCTCTCATTTCAGCATTCCAGGGGTCAGTCATCCTGACCAAAAGAAGGAGAAGCCAGCTCCGAACAAAGCATAAGGCTGGGAGGGGCTTCAACTGCTACACTGTTGCCATCTCAATTGGACACTGGCAGCTCTGTTCCTCTACCACCAAGCAGGGATCCTGTCACACCCATGTCCACATGCAGGCATTTCCAAGTGGCCAGGAAAGGCTGCTTCCTGGATGCTGGGACCAGGTGGGAAAAGCTGAAAAAGAAAGCATCCAGCCAAGGCAGATCTTTAGGGAAGGGGCAACAGCCTAAACTCCTGTTCTTCATTCAACCTGTGCTCCTGGCAGTCGCCAACCCACCCCTGCCCCCTACACACACACACACACACACACACACACACACACACACACACACACTATGCATCAGCTTAAACATACAGAGTCAAAGAACATCGGCCTACACCTTCTGAGTTGATGGGCTTTGAGAAACCTTTTGTGGAGCCCAGAGAGATAATACAGCAGGGTATGGTGCTTGCACATGACAGATCCACGTTCAATCCCCAGCATCTCATATAGTCCCCGATCCCCACCAGGAGTAATTCCTGAATGCAAAGCCAGGAGTAACCTCTGAGCACTGCTAGATGTGGCCCAAAAATGAAGAGAGAATGAAACCCTTTTGTTAATGCCACATTTTATTTAGAGCAGAGTTAAATGAAGTTGGTAACAGGAGAAATAGCAAAGTCTGCAAAACATATCAGAAATCAGACCACAGAGAAAAATGGGTCAAAGGACCTCATCTGTGTAACCATTTAAAACCACACTCTGGAGGCTGGGGAGAGAGTACGGCAAGTAGAGTACTTGCCTTGCATACAGTCAACCCAAGTTCAATCCTCGGCAACCCGTATTATCCCCCAGCTCTACCAGGAGTGATCCCTGAGAACAGAGCCAGAAGTAAGCCCTAGGTATGCTTGTCACAGCACATGGGGTACAATCAAGTGCTCAGCAGAGGGGCAGCCAGCACCAGTCCTAAGCCTTAGAGTCACCCTTTGTTTTGTTAACAATTGCTCCATATCTTATAGTACCAAAACTGGCTGCAGGCAATGAAATTCAGACTGAGATGGCTATTCCATTGAGCATTCATTTCCATGACCTCACAGTAAATGAGCAATTAAGTCAGAAATTAGGACAATCTGAAAGCTGGGCTGCAATTTCAACAGCTCTGATTCTCTAACAATATGGGTCCATTTCCTTGTTTCAGTCAGCTGAGATGCCAAATATTAATGAAAAGATAGGAAATCATAATAAAAATGAGAAACAACTAAACTGAAAATACAATCATCTATTACATGCTGTGAAGCCAATAGTCACTGGCACTGTCCTCCCGTTGTTCATGGATTTACTCGAGTGGGCCCAGTAACTTTCTCCATTGTGAGACTTGTTGTTACTGTGTTTGGCATATCAAATACATCACAGGAAGCTTGTCAAGCTTTGCCGGGCTCTCCAAGAGGGGCAGAGGAATTGAACCTGGTCAGCCTGGCCGGTCGCGTGCAAGGCAAACACCCTACCCTCTGTGCTATCACTCCAGCCTGAAACCTATAGTACTAAGAATATAAATATGCACCTTACCATTTATCAAAATAAAACACAATTCCAAAAACCAAAGACAAACATCATCCAACTAACACAAAAAGCCTCAGGAAAATTATGAAAAATTGGTAAGTTCTACCCTCTGTGCAAACATTAACTTTTAACCTCTGGTCTTCTTCCTCTAAACTCTTATTTTTCAGTTCTACATGTTAAGACATTTTATGCCCTGACATACACCTTAATTTTTATCATTTCCCTGCCAAATAAGACAGGGCTTTCATTGAAAGAGTTCTACTCCCACATCTGGAATTTAGCTTACAAATAAAAGCAGCAATAGATAGAATTAAACCAAAACAAAGCCTATGAGAGCAGGGCTGTCCCAGGCAGGGGTGTGGCCTGGGCTCCAGAGTAGACTGCATCACCACCCATCAGAACTGAAAGCAGAAAGAGAAAGCTGCCTTGACCTAATGCTTCTTTGGAGTTCAGAGGTTAGGCAAGTGGGAGGCACATAACCAGCCACCGCTTTGGATTCAGGCCATGAATTTAAAGATCCTAAGTTTTAAATCTCACTAATACGTTAACTGTTAATATCACTAAAGACCAAGGTGGAGGCAAGATGTCTGCTGACTACTAAATAAAAACAAGACCAGGTTCTGGGTTAAGAGGGAGGGACAGGTAGACAGAGACCTAGAGACAGAGTGGGGGGAGGGAGGGAGGGAGGGAGGGAGGGAGGGAGGGGTAAAACCTTGGGGTGGGGGAGTGAATGGGGGGCTGTTGGTCCACACCTAGCTGTGCTCAGGATTTGCTCCTGTCTCTGCTCAAGAATCACTTCTGATGTGCTCAGGGTTCCACAGTGGGGTTGTCTGTATGCAGTGCAGCACCCCACCTGCTGGACTATCTCTCTGGTCTCAATCCTTTTTTCTTTAAAGGACTGAAAGAGTGATGGCTCCAAGGGTTGAATACACGCCTGGCATGCAGAAGCCCCAGAATTCCATCCCAGGCATTGCATGGCCCCAGAGAACTCCCACATGTGGTCCTAATGGTCCCCAGTGGTCCCCAGCTCTGCCAGACTCCAGCACTAAACCATCTGGCCCACACAGCTAAGCTAAATATCAGCACGAGTGAACCCCAGAGCTCCTTGAGCACTGCTCACCCCACGCCCCAAAACTCTAGAACAAATAACAGTTGAGTTTTTCACTTGACACTACCAAACACTGAGAGAACTGATAACCCAAATATATTCAAATTATTATAAAGAAGGGAAGTAAATGAAGTTTTATCAATTTAGTAGACAAAAAACAGTTTAGCAATGAAAATCAGAAAAGGGTGGTGAACTGAGTTTCCTGAGGCTGCTGCAACAAATTAGTCCTATCTAGTGACTCAAAACAAAAACTTATTCTCTCACAGTGCTGAAGAACAAACATTCAAATTCAAACTCAACCTCAGCAGGATGATATCAAGATGATGTCCAGGGAGCCCTGACTGGGTCTGCCAATCCCAACCTCATCCCCACACACTGCACAGCACTGAGTGTGGGCTGCAACCCTCTCCTTCCCTCCTCAGAAAGGTCCAGAAGGATCCAGTGGTCACCTTTATGGGTTCCAACTCCAGTGACCTTTCTATTCCACATTCTCTTGGAACCACAGCCTGACTTCCTGTGTCTCTTCTGCACAGAAAGTCATGCTCGTGTTTCAGAGATTTTTTAAGTGGCCACCTTCCAGCCTACCACAGACAATATAAAAGCAAAATTATAGACCAAAAGCATGAACAGAAATGGAAGTATACATTTTTAAAGTATATATTAAAAGTATATAGTATTAAAAGTATGAACAGAAATGGAAGCATACATTTTTAAAGTATACATTAAAAGTATATACACATTAAAGTATATATTAAAAGTATGTATATCTTCAATTTCAGTAGTGCTCAATAAGCAGCACAACTGAATTGTGATAACTGTTTCATTGAAGACAGAGTACCCACAAAAAATTATAACTAAAATAGAGAGTAATGAGAATTTAATGAGTTTTCCAGGCAAAAATAATAGGCATTCTTATATATCACTAATAATCAATTACAACATCCAATACAAAAATGCAATGAGACATATTACAGAGGAAAACGCACGGAAGCATAGAAGGGACCTTACATCAGGAGTGGTGTGCAGAGGAGGCAGGCCAATGGGAATCAACCAGTTGAACCTATTTCTTCATGAGTTTTTAATTTTCTTTTCGCCAAAGCCAGTGAAGCATTTTACAAACTTTATGTCCTAAGTTTAAATCTTACCAAATAGCCATAGAAAAGGCTGCAAGGTAAACTGGCTATTCACAAGACTGTAATTGTACACTGATTATTATCAAACTTGGAATTGATTCCTGTATAACAAATACTTGATTATTTCTTAATATTTTGTTAATCTGAGAATTTTTCAATATTATTCTGTTATTTAGTATTAAGTTTATATTTCTCCAAGAAAGTTTTAAAGAAAAAACAAGTCTTGAAACAGTGGGTGTACATAGACATGACAGTGAATGTGCCTGCAGTTACCAAAATTCCCCACTAGTCTGTGCTGTAATATTTGGAGCAAGCGATCCCTGTAAATTATTAACCTACTTTCCCTTAGAAATAAAATTTCAGTTTAAGATACAATAACTTTAATAAATTTCAAAAGAAACTTTAAAGACTGCCATGATTTCCTTTTATAAAATTTGATATTACTCATAATGCTTACCTCCCATCACAGAGTCACTGGCTCAAAGGTTCAATGGAATAAATAGGTAAACAGTTGATCATTTTCTTTTCCATCCTTTCGAAGAACTTACAAATTATGTGGCAATAAATTTATTTCAATATATTTTATGTAAAATTATTATTTAAAGCAGAAAAATAACAAGTTAATTTTTCTTAGAATAAATAGCACATTTATCCAGGTTTCATTTAAAATCTAAAACAGAAAATGGTCACTTCCAAAGAGGACATCTTATAAAAACTTAATTACAGGAAGGTTAACATGGGCTTGAAAAGACAATGTTTGTCCAAAATGAAGAACGGGGGCTGTGTACAACCAAGGACCTAGCCAACAAACTGTGCCAATATGAAAACCAACAGACATCACCATTCCAGGGGAGGATTTCTAAAGAGGGGTTGCTCAAAGTAGAAACCTCCATTTACCTGCTTCTTGAGTCTCACTGGTAAGTTTTTAAAACTTTAAGATAAATAGACAAAGTGAGCTGGGATCCCCCACGCCTTCTTACAGAAAACAGATTTCCAGGAGCTATGGACCATTCCTACTATGTGGACTTCCTTTTGCAAACTGTGCATCTTGCTCCCCAAACTAAAATTTTAATGGTATCACTAAATCACATGCAGACATCTGACCTACTTCAAAGGCAGAATACAACGTAAGGAAAGTTCAATTCTGTCCACTTGGGAAAGACTTTCTATTCTAGGACAGACCACCACAGTAACAAATTAAAAGTTCAGCCTTGGGCCTCAGAGATTACTCAATGGGACAGATTCTCCAGCACTGCAGGGACCCCCAAACACCACCACAGGTGAGTACCAAGACATGAGCAGGAAGGAACCTCCCAGCACCATCAGGTGTGGCCCAACCAATCAATAAAGAACAGCACCACCATATATCTCCGACCCAATGCACCTGTATTTTGAGTCTCCAGTAACAAGGCCAAACCTAAATTTGAGCAGACTTCACCTCAGGATTGCTCCATGCATAGTCTTACAGTTAATAACACAATTCTCCAACCTCTCTCCCAGTGTGCCACCAGAAAATTTTAGTTCTACTTTATTTTGGAGGGTGAAGGGGGCTCGCCCAGTGTTGCTCAAACATATGTGACACTGGGGATAGAACCCGGGACAGCTGCATGCAAGACAAACACTCTATCCACTGTACTTACTACCTCTCCAGCCCATTTGTCAATTCTTGGCATAAAATACATAAGATAGCTTCCATGCACACAGCTGGCTTTGGCTTGATTCCTGGCATTATAGGTGGTCTCCTGAGAAACTGTAGCACATTGTAGCACTGTCCTCCCATTGTTCATCAATTTGCTCGAGCGGGCACCAGTAATGTCTCCATTGTGAGACTTGTTTTTACTGTTTTGGGCATACTGAATACATCACGGGTAGTTTGCCAGGCTTTGCCATGCAGGCATGATACTCTCGGTAGCTTGCCGGGCTCTCCAAGAGGGGTGGAAGAATCGAACCCGGCTCAGCCCAGGTCGACTGCGTGCAAGGCTAGCGCCCTACCCACTGTGCTATCGCTCCAGCCCCTCCTGAGAAATACAAGGAGCAATTCCTCAGCATACAACCAGAAATAGCCCTTGAACAGCATCATGTTATGGCCCCCAAACCAACAACAAATAAATAAATGAAATAAAATCTCTTAATTGCTTGTTGATGGCATATGTGGCAAAGCACATGCCTAGCTGTATAAGGCCCTGCATTCAGTGCCCACCCCCCAAATTTCAGTTATTAATAAAATATTATAAAGTCTGGTGGGAATAAGCTCTCCAATAATTAATGCTTGCAATTTACTAAAGTATGCTCAGAGTTAAGAAAGGGTATGAGAATGCACGAGAAGCTACCTTCGGATAATAACCCTCTAGGAAAGGACTTGCACCATGAAAGAATGAATCTCTACAGAAACCCTGCAAGTCTCTGCTCTGGAGACAACAGTTGCCAGACAGTCACATGAAACCATCTCTCCAGAAGCAGCAAACACTCAAACCTGAAGAAAGTTAATGAGGTTCAGAGTAATAGTACAGTGGGTAGGGCATTTGCCTTGCACACAGTGAACAGGGTTCAATCCCTGGTTCAATCCTTGCACACAGTGAACCAGGGTTCAATCCCATAAGGTTCCTAAAGCCCCTCTTTGAGTGACCCCTAAATTCACTGCCAGGAGCAAGTCTTGAGAACTTCCAGTGTGCTCTTCCCTCCAAAAAGGAAAGTTATTGGATATTATAAGAAAAGGATATTATAAGAAAACTGATTCTTAACTTATTTATAAGCAGTAATCAAATCTGGCTTTTGGAGAACAAGTTCAAATTCATAATGCTAACACTAGGACCTCTCCTATAACAAAAAAACCTCTGCTCCACAGGTGAACAACTATAAAGATACCAGCTGGTTAAGTTCAATTTTATTAACCCTTTATAGTTATAGCTATACTTAGTATAGTGCAGCACAACTTCACTGCAAGCAGTACCCAGTGCACTCTTGCAAATTTGGGGATATACAAAAGACCTTACAGACTGAGCAATCGATAAGATAGTCCAAATCATTTCTCATTATACTGAAAATAGCATAATTGATGGAATTACACCACAAAAAGACTTGCCTAGTAATTAACTGGTGAAGAGATTGCAAAACTGTGATTATCCATATTCAGGTTGTTTGGGGCTCAGTTGGCAGTGCACAGGGTCTCCATGAATGAGCTGAATCACTCAGTAATCAATCACTAGAAACAATCTCATGAATGCTACCTGTTCTTTAAACCTCACATTGAGAAACTTGGATTTACTATATATATATATATATATATATATATATATATATACATACCCCCAAAGTTAAGTCTTGATGGCAGTATCATATTGATATCATTAAAATAAGAAATATTTGTATATTTCAATTAATTTATATATGTTTAATCACTGTAGCACTGCACTGTCCTCCCGTTGTTCATCGATTTGCTCGAGCGGGCCCCAGTAACGTCACCATTGTAAGACTTGTTGTTACTTTTGTTTTTGGCATATCTAATATGTCATGGGTAGCTTGCCAGGCTTTGCCGTGCGGGCAGGATACTCTCGGTAGCTTGTCGGGCTATAAAATTGTATTTATGCTATTTTAACCAACTGTGAGATAACTAATTATATCACATTAAGATCACATTAAAATTATCAAAACATGGTTTATAACGCAAAAGTAAAGAAAAACATTTTCAGGGAGTTTTGACTAATCTATTTGATGATGACTAATTTTGCCCATTAGCTCAAATGTTTCATATGAAATAAACTAAACATGAAATTCTTAAGATATTTATCAGATAATTTAAAGACTATTAAAAGGCAAAATCATTTTATAATATAAATGAGGACTGGCAGTGGTATCTAAAATAAACACTTTTCAATATTGCTTTAAACATATATTGCTTTAAACAAGCTATCTCGAAGGGGAAAATGTTGGACTAAATAACCAATAAGGTTTGCTACAGTGTGACAGAATAAATTAGTAACTGGGTAAATAAATCATTGTGTGAGCCTAGTGTTTTTAATTCTTAGCTCTGAACAAACTGAAGGAAATCTTAAGTGAGTAGTTAACTGATGAAGAATTTTTAATTTTTTGATTAAAATATTACTATTATATTTGTTTAATTGCATTTTGTCACTTAAATAGGAAAATCCAAAGAATTGAGTGACTAAAACCCTATTCACATCTACTTATCATCTGAATAAATTTGTTTGGTACTTATATCTTTTAAAACTAAAGAAATTGGGGACTAGAGAGCAGAGGGTAGGGCTCTGGCCCTCCTGAACACCACTGAGTGTGGCTCCAAAACAGTAAACAAAATAAAAATATAAAGATTAGAGGGGTCAAAGAGATAGCAAGAAGTGAATTTATATGGCTAGCATATGGTCCCCTTATGCCAGGCTGCCAGGTGCAGCCAGGTGGCCCCAGCGCATTTAGTTGTGGTTCTGGAGACCTCCAAGTACCACTGGTGTAATCAGGCTTTGCAGAGCCAACCAGCACCAACACAGCTAGCAGCCCCTCATATTGGACTGCCACCAAACTGGTGGAGAACTAACAGAGACCTCTGAACCTCTGAGCACTGCTTGGGGAGAAAAACAAATACATAAATATATACATGCATACATAAATACATAAAATAGAATTGATGCCGAATTCTGCTATTGCAAATAATATTGATATGGTTTTATAAATAAAGTTTAAAAGCTGCTGATTTCCAAGCTTACTATAAAGCTATACCCAAGAGCAGGGTGCTGCCATAAAAAGCCACAGACCGGATCTCACAGAACGATATGCCACAGACTGTCTCACTGGGGGCAATCCAGAGTGGAGTGAGTAAGTCCCCCATCTACCCCCAACAGAGTCCCAGCAGCCAACAACCTCCAGAATTCAATCGCCACTGGGTTCCTAGCCAATCTCCACAGACTCAGACGAACCTCGCAAATGCGTGAAACTGCTGAAAAATCCAGGTATGTGGGACTTGAGACTGAAATATCCAGGCTTGCATGAAGTTGAGAACAGGCGACCTCCCCTCATCTGTGTTTCCAGTAGCTTGGCAGTCACGCCTAGGAACTACCTCCTGTACCACTCAAGCTCATTAACAGCCATGATCCAGAGACTCCCAAATAAATCTCTCAGAAGAAAGCAACACAGAGATACCATAGAGATGCCTCCAGACCCCAAAGTCACTATCTAGTTTAAAAAATAATAATTAAATTAACCTCTAATCCTGGAGTGTGTGGCCACATTTATGGCTAGCATATGGCTAGCATATATATATATATATGTGTGTATATATATATATGTGTGTGTATATATATATATATATATACACACACACACACACACACACAACATGTTAGCAATCTCTTATACAAGGGTTTAATGGCTCCGGGGTGAAAAAAACAATCTTCACATATTTTCCTCTAAGGAAATTTTTTAACAAGTGATACAAAATAAATTATTTATGTCCTGCTTTGGGGGCAGAGTTTGGAGGTCAGGGTGGAAACATTCGAAATGTGGTGGTGGTAGGTGTAATGGTGGTGGGATTGGTGTTAGAATATTAAATGTAACAAATTACTGTGAACAATTTGATTTATAATAATTAAATTTTTAAAAAGCTACAGACCAACAGAATAGAGTGCAGAAATCAACCCTCATAGCCAAGTGATTTTTTTTTTGTATCACAACCAGTAGTATTCAGTAGGATTTACTCTTGGCTCGAACCATTCTTGGCAGGTCTCGGAGGACCATATGAGGTGGTAGGGACAGAACCCAGGTCAGTTGTGTGCAAGGCCAGCACCTCACCCACTGCACTCTCTCTGGCCTCTCAAGTGACTTTGGATAAGGGTATCAAGACTATTTCCATGGAGAAAGGCAACAACTGCTATTACAACTCCTCTGGTATTATGCAAAAGACTGAAGTTAGATCGATTCTTAACATCAGATATAAAAATAAACTCAAAGTAGATCAAAAACCCAAAGATGAGGTTTAAAACTATAGATCTTTAGAATATCACAAAGGGGTAAAGGTACAGAGCACTGGATATAGCGATGAGTCCTTAACATCTGACACCGACAGCACAGACAATCAGTAAAAATTATGAAACTGGACTTCATGAAAAATTTTAAATGCTGTACCACCAAATAACATTATCAACCTTATAAAAAAGAAACAATGTATGCAAATCATTAATCCTGACAAGTTATTAACATCAGCCTCACACCCACTAGGAGGACTACTGTAAAAGAAACAGGAAATAACATTGTTTGCAAAAATGTTGAGAAATCGGAGCCCTATACTCTATTTATAAGAATGCAAAATAGTTTAGTCACTGTAGAAAATAATATGGCAATTACTCAACATTTTTTACAAAGGATAATCATATGATTCAACAATTCCTCATCTGAATCGAAAGAATCAGAAGAATTAAAAGCAGGGACTCAAGGAAGTATTTGTCTACCCATATTCATAACATTACTCACAGTTAAAACACGGAAGCACCAAAAGTGTACATCAATGAGTAAGTGGGAAAGCAAATGTAATGTGTGTATGTACACACATCAGAGAAAATTACTGAGTCTCAAAAGAAAAGGAGCTCTGGGATATCAGAGAAAATACAAGAGGTAAGGCAGCTGACTCGTATGCAACCACAGAGGCTATACCCCTGGCATCACATATGGTCCCTGAGCACCCACAGCACCTGAGAACAAACCCAGAAACATCCCCTGAGCATCCCTGGGAGAGCCAAGGAGGGGAGAGGGAAGGTAGAGAAGGCAGGGCAGGGAAGAAAAGGTTGGGAGCAAATGAGGGAAGGTGAGAGGAAGAGAAGGCAGAGCAGAGATGGGCAGGAGAAGGCAGGGGGAAGACAGGGGAGGGAGAAGAGGTGAGGAGAAGGCAGGGGAGGAGAAGAGAAGTGAGGAAAGGAATGGAGGGGAGGAGAGGAGACAGAATTCTGACATATGTTACATACAAGACAAATAAGCCTTGCAAACATTGTGCAAAGTGAGATAAGTGAAAAGGACAAATGCTTTATGATCCCACTTTATATGAAGGACTTTGGTCAAAATCATAGAGACAAAAGTAGAATGGCGTTTCCATGGACTGAGGAAATGGGGAAAACGGGTAGTTATTATTTAGTGGTCACAGGATTCATGAATTCTCACTAGATTAAAAAGATATGAAGACAGATACTAGTGACAGCTACCAGATATTAGACATTTTGTAGCAGTAGGCTACACCTGAGGCATATGAAAGCAAATATTGTTTAAACAATGTATCATCATAAATAATAAGTTTTTGAGAGAACAGGGAAAAAAACCTCAACAATGGATGTTCTCACATCTATGGTAACTGAATTTCAACAGCAATTAACAACTTTCTTTTGACCATATCCTCTTCTCAAATATTTTTAAGCAAGTCAGTAGTTCCGGACTTCTGTCTTCTGTGCACTCTGTCTGGCCCTCATATGGGCTTTTAAGTGTATTTCTAGTGAACATTATCTTAAGCAGCAATTCCTTGCTTTTTCAACATCATAATAATTCTAATACTAGTTTTAACACAAGCCTCGTTAGCTGCCACCATCAACCAAGTAAGTTACCTTCAATATTAAGAAACTTAATGTGCTGACATTTTTAAAGCTGCATGAACAATTCAGCAGATTCTCTTCTGATGAATATCTAAAAATAAACACTGCATGAGAAAGTGAAGCCAGCTCCCAAAGTACATCCTGCTTGGCAGACCCACGTCCCAGGAGGTGGGGGGAGGGGGGATGCTGCCGATTCACGGACTGCCCGGCTCCGTTACTTACTGGCTGGCGAGCACAAATGCGGAGCTATTCTTAGAGAACCAATTTGGTCAGCTCCCAAGCTGATTACACTCTGGTGGGCTATCAGGTAGTCTGGAAGCTGCAAGCCCATCGAAATGAAGCACTGACCCTGAATTCCCATTGCCGGTTCTATTTACGGAGGTCTAGTAGGGAGCCCAAGACCAGCGCATACCCCTCTCACTGGAGCTCATTTTAATCTAGAGACACCATATAACAAAACAAGAACAGTCCTCAAAAGCATAACACAGCCCAGGACAAACAAGTACAGCACTTATAGAACAGATGTCTTTCGGGCCATAGTGATAGTACAGCACGTAGTGCATTTGCCTTGCATGCAGCCAACCTGGGTTCGATCCCCACCATCCCATATGGTCCCCCGAGCACCGCCAGGAGTAATTCCTAAGTGCAGAGCCAGGACTTAAACCCTTCACATCGCCAAGTGTGACCCAAAAAAGAAAAAAAAAGATGTTGTTCAAGATCAAAGAAGTACTCTGAGCCAGAAAGTCCTCAATTGGACATAAGGAAAGTACTCAACTCTGGTTCTACATACTCAAAAAGAATCCCTCGGAAGGCACTGAGACAGGAATGCATGAGAAACAACAATCATTACTCTTTTATTTGAATTTGGTTTTGGGCCACACCTGGCAATGCCTGGGGGTTACTCCTGTGTCTTGCACTCAGGAAATATCCTGGGAGTGTTTGGGGGACTATATGCAATGCCAGGGATTGAACCAAGATGAACCATGTGTAAGGCAAGCACCCTACCCACTATATTATTACTCCAGCCCCTGAAAATCACCACTTCTAATTATACTGCCCCCTTTTAGTTTCTAAGTTAACACCCAATGACTGGTCCAAAACCTGGAAAGCTGGGTGCCAGCAGAGCACAAGGGCCAGCCTCAAGGCAGTTGCTCTCACCTGATAGAACTGACACCACTTTTTAAATGTAAATAATACTTAAACGTAAACCAAACGGACTGAAATTAGAATTCTTTCAGCTCTGGTCTTTGTAATGCTGCTCTCTGGGTTCGTTTTTGAGTTATTGCTGTTCTTGTTTGTTTGTTGCTTTTTTGGGTCACACCCAGTGATGCTCAGGGATTACTCCTGGCTCTGCACTCAGGAATTACTCCTGATGGTGCTCAGGGGACTATATGAGATGCCAGGAATTGAACATAGGTCAGTGGTACACAAAACAAATGCCTTCTCCACCATCCCACTGCTCATTTTAATTTTTATCTTAGGGGATCTATTCTTTTTTCTTTTATCTACATATTTTGAGTTGAGAAGAGGAAAGATTTTGTGCCAGGAAATAATTCAGAGAGACAGCACAAGAGTAAGGTGCTACATGGTGGTTCAATTCCTAGCACTGCATATAGTCCCCCAACACTGCCCCAACTGTGCTCAGTGATTCCTGAGCACAGAACCAGGAGTCAGCCCTGATAATTGTTGGGTGTGAACCCAAAATCAAATGAAGTGAGTAAATAATAAAATCAGTCAAGAACTAAACTTGAGCCAAACACTGAATAAAGAGAAATCATTTTCTTAGATTCCTTCTAATCAACTCATAAGTGTTTATAAGTGAAAAACAATAGTGTAAAGTAAGAAGAGAAATCAAAGCCTGAGTCTCATCAATGTCAGAATATAGTTCTACATTACTTCACATTGCCAAGGAATGGGATTTAGTCATTTCTCATCAATGACGGACAGATGCTCATCTAGCGAAATTTCAAAGCTAGTCAAGGGCACCAGCCTCTTCAGGTTCTTGAAACTGAGAGAGCTGCTCCCAGGAGTAGACTTACGGCCGGGCTGAGGTGAAAGGGACAGGAAGGAGCCTGGGAGAGAGCAGGCCTGCAGATAATCCTGCCTTGGAGAGGAAACCAGGCAAAAGCCGTCTGCTGCTCTGCATCATAAACAATAGATGGTATCCAGGGAACAAGGCAAGAATCAAACATGCTAAATGCTTCAGGTGCTAACAGAAAGAAAACATGCAAGCAGATTCTAAATCTGGCAAACATATCCTTCAAAAATATGAACAAAGGGGGCATCTTTCAGACACATAAAAACTGAAATAGTTCATTCCAGCAGACCTAATGATAAAACGTGTTAAAAGATGTAGAGGCCATAGGAGAAAGAATATCTGATTTTGTAAAAAGTAAAAACACGTGAAGTGCCAGGGCGAGTGGCTGTCCTCAACAATGCTAAACTGCCCTTTCAATGCTGCTAAATTCCCAGGTGAGCACCCCAAAAAACAGGTGTCCCGCGAGGCAGCCAGTCTGTAGCTGCAAGACTCCAGCCCCAAACTCAGTCAGTCCCAATCCCTAGAAGTGCTGGGTTAAGTGCCTGGTCTCAGCAAAGCCAAGCTGCCCTTTCAATGTGCTCAATTCCCAGGTGAGTGCCCCCAAGACCAAGTACCCAGGAACACATTCTCCAGAGAGAGAGGCGGACAATTTGAGCTGCATGACCTCACCCCTCACTAGCATACAATGAATAAACCTGGAGTCATGCAATAAATACACAGACCTACTACAAGCACAATGGGAAAGCAACGTAGAACCCAACCATGCCTAGTGAATAAAAAGTGTGGCCCAGCAGACTCAACCCAGACTTACCAGCTACATACCATCTCAGATAAGGAATTTAGAAAGGAAGTGTTGAGGATGTTCAATGAACTCAAAGCAACAATGGTGCAGACAGCCAATAAAACACAAGATGATATGAGAACAGAACTGAGATGACTACAAGCAGAAGTAAAAGATCTAAAGAATTAGGTGTAATGAAAAACTCACTGGAAGACCTTAACAGCAGAGTAACAGCATCCAAGGAGTAATCAGTGAGCTCCAAGATGAGATGCATAAAACCTCTAGACAACAGCCGAAGATGGATAAAAGACTCAAAATAAATGGACAGCAGATGAGAGAACTTTGGGATGAATTCAAGAGAAACAACATAAGAGCATTACTTTTTAAGAGCTGCCAAAGATCTAATTTTATTTTTTTCATTTTTATGAAAAAGTAACCAATAAGTTTTTTAAATACTTTTACAATTATATCTGATTTCAATAACCACATGTCAGGAATTGCTGCAATTTTAAGAACATTATCTGCAAAAATAGTTCAATTGCTTACTATGTATCTGTGCTTAATTTATTTTTGGCAAACTATATTCAATCCTTGAGACAGCTCAAGTAAATTACCTTTATATTCTTCAATAACTGAATATTTTGAAACTTCATGCAAATATGACATTTTTATATCTAACTTCTATATCTAACATAAAGTGAAAAATATCTCAGGCTAAGCCACAACTGGGAATAGTTTTAAACACCTATGGTAATTAAAAGGTAAAGGCCCTCCCGTTGATCATCGATTTGCTCGAGCGGGCCCAGTAACGTCTCCATTGGAGACTTTGTTGTTACTGTGTCTGGCATATCGAATACTCTCGGTAGCTTGCCAGGCTCTCCGAGAGGGGCGGAGGAATCGAACGCGGGTCGGCCATGTTGGCTGCGTGCAAGGCAAATGCCCTACCGCTGTGCTATCGCTCCAGGCCCCTATGGTAATTATAAAGGTATAAATCACATAAGCATCAGCAGGTGCAGCCTGGGGTGGCCTCAGTATCCTAGCATGCAGAGCTTTCCTCTTCCTTGGCCCTTGCATTGGGCCACAACCTGACAGTCAGAACTGCTGAGAGGGGCACAGGACCTACCTCCTGCAGTGACACTCCCATCCCCCACCCAACAACAACAACAAAGAAAAAAGATGTTAGATACATATTAAAAGTATTCTAAGTACATATATGTGATACTTGTAACTCTATATAGAGAGAGAATATATAAATATATTATATAGAATATAGAGAAAACCTGCACATCAATAATAAAAGACAAAAATGAACTTTAAAAATAGGCAAAGTTTAAGCTGATATTCCCAGGAAAAAAAATCTTACACATGGCCAATACACACTAAGGATGCTCAGCATCACCTGTTACTAGGGAAGAGGAGACACAAACCAAAGTGCTTCACACTAGAGGACAGAGAAACTAGACTGAAAGCACCGAAACCATGAGGTTGCAGAGCGATCAGAATTTCGTCCACTGTTAGTCAAGGTATAAAACTCCACGTGAACTTTGAAACCAAACTTAATTAAAGTTAAATATATACCTCCCTGTGCTCCCCACCCCAACCCCCAGCAATTCTTCTTTTAGCTATTTGTCAAAGAGGAATGAATGAAAGTGTACGGCCATGAAATGAACCCAAACATAAATGTTCAGAGCAATTTTAAAACAAAATCAGTGGGGAAAATTGACTCGTTCTACAACAGGACAATTGTCAAACTATACCATATTCACACAACACAGTAACGGGGAGCAAACTATTGAAATGGTAAAAGCTGGATGGACTGGATGGAGAGAATGAAACATAAGCCACACTATCCAACCCCACAGCACAGATGTCTGGACAAGGGTGACTGGTGCCTGGGAGAAGGCGGTGAAGGGCCAACAGGCGCAAGTCCAAGTGAACTTCACAGGATGATGGAAATGTGAGATATCCTGATGAAAGTGATGGTTACAAAGAAAGATACAGATCTTCCCAAATTCATCCAATGATATTTAAATCTTGTACATTCTACTGTATTATTATTCAGTTTGGGGGAGTTGGAAAGGGTGGAATTTGGGGGCACACTTGGTGATGCTCATAGGCTACTCCTGGCTCAGTGCTTGGGTTTGTCCCAGTGGTACTCAGAGGACCATGTGGTAGCAGGGGTCGAACCCAGGCCTCCCACACAGAATGCATTCACTCCAGCCAACTGAGCTACCTCCCTGCCCCTGAAGTTCATTTTGGTTTTTTAAGGAAAATTGAAAAGAACAGCCAGGAAAGTTTTGCAAAGGAAAGTGGAGATGGGGAGAAACTAGCTCAAGTGATACAGTGATGAATTGGGTCTGGGAGTCATTTGATGGGACTAAGACAGTGGGAAGACAATTTTTATCTCCAAATGGTTTATAACTGTGCAAATGAGAAGATACTTAGAAAACTTTTAGTTTAATTTTATCTTTTAAACATTCTATATAGATGCCTCTTTCCACATCTCCAATCTCATATTGCCTATAGCTACGGTTACCACTTCCTCCACCACCCATTTAATATATGAGTGATCAGTGCTACAAGATTCTACTACCACACTGAAAATGGACAGTCATTATAATAGGTAATACTAGTACCAGCATTGGGGGGAGAAACATTCGGATATTAAGGAGATCAGAAGGAGAGCAGAATGCATATGTAGACCCCATATGAGAAAAAGGGTAGCCCATATACTTGCATATAAAAGAATAATTGCTCCATAAACAGTGTTATGGCAATTGAGCACTAATATAAAATAGATCCACTTATATTAATAGAAAATGGACCTATCCCTTATAACGTATTCCAAAAATATTATCTTAAATATTTTTTAAAAATTAACAGCTCTCGGGGCCGGAACGATAGCACAGTGGGTAGGGCGTTTGCCTTGCACGCGGCCAACCTGGGTTCGATCCCCTGCATCCCATATGGTCCCCCAAGCACCGCCAGGAGTAATTCCTGAGTGCAGAGCCAGGAATAACCCCTGAGCATCGCTGGGTGTGACCCAAAAAGAAAAAAAAATTAACAGCTCTCCCCTTAGTCCCCAAAAAACTCTGACTAGATAATGAGGAACTTTTTAGGAATCTTGCTGTAAAAAAAAAAAAATTCAGATGCTAAAATAAATCATAAGATTGACTATAAAGAAATTAAACATTTCTACATAAAAATAAAAAGAAGCATATATACCTAGGATATCTATGATATGCCATAAGGAATATAATCCTTTAACATATAAATAACTCATATATAAAGAAAAAGAAAAATGCTAGATAAATTAACAGGGCAGGAAGGTGGGTATGAAGAGAGCGACGCTCAGACAATGGTGGAGGGAAGCTAACACTGGTGGATGTGAGGGCTGGAATGCTCTAGGCAGGAAACCCCATCACTAACAGTACTTCAAGTCAAGGTGCCTCAAATAAAACTGTTAAAATACATAAACTTTCATTTAAAATAAATAAACTTTTCTTTGAAATAAATACAGTACAAATGAACAAATAATACTATAGAAGATGAGAAAATGCATGCTCATATGTCATAAAATATAAACCAGATGAAAGTCTCCCTTTAACACAGAAACTGAATTGTGTTTAAAAAGAAACCATGGTCAGTGGGACTTGGGTAAATACTTCATTATGTAGGTCCATTATATAAACTGATTAATCTAAAATAAAATGTCACAATCATGAACAATTTTGCAACTGTATATCTCATGATGCTTTGATAAATAAATAAAAAATAAAATATCAATTCAATGGGACTTTCCAGTAAATACATCAGAGGTTTTCATTCTCTTTATTTTTCTTGAATTTTACCAAAAACAAAAGCCTTCCTTTCAGACACACTACAGAGCCTATCTTCATCTTTAGAAATAAGAATCTTACTTGAATATACTTAAAGGTTTTAGAAAGAAGAGGCTGGAGCAATAACACAGTGGGTAGGGCGTTTGCCCTGCACACGGCCAACCCGGGTTCAATTCCCAGCATCCCATATGGTCCTTAGCACCACCAGGAGTGATTCCTGAGTGCATGAGCCAGAAGTGAACCCCTGTGCATTGCCTGGTATGACCCCAAAAGCAAAAAAAAAAAAGGTTTTAGAAGGATGTGAAACAACATTTTGAAAATAATGCATGACCCCATTAAACAAAACATGGCTACCAGTGATGGTACATAAATTTGTACTTATCACTTAAGGCATAACCGACTTCTCAGGCAACTTGCAAGACAAGCTGTTTCTAAATGTTCTTCTGGGAAAATAAACAGGCAAAATTATCACAAACATTTGTAAAGGAATGGAATTGCGAAGAGCCTTTTTCCCCTTTTCTGCCTATTCTAGATCTTTTGTTCTCCAAACTCCCATTTAAAAACATAATGGAACTTGCAGTGTTTGATAATCCATCTTGTTTCAATATGAGAATATTAATAAAAGCACTTTTGATGATTTCCAGACTCAAGCAAAATGCAGCCGTTTGCTCCTCTCTGGAAGCCTGAAGAGACGGGACAAAGGGAAGGAAGCATGAATGGCTCTGAACATGAAAAGATGCGCTGCATCACTCACAGTCGGATAAATGCAAATGAAAAATCACAGCAAAATTGGCAAAGATTAAACAAAAGGGGGTGCTTGAGGTTGTCAAGGATGTAGAAACAAACACTCCTTCGCACTTAGTGCTAGTGGGAGTGTAAACTAAGACAAACTTCTGAGAGGGCAATCTGACACACTCACTGAAATATGAAACGTCTGCAATCCCACCCCAAGGAATGAGTCCTACAGGTATGCACGCCCTTATGAAATATGACATGTGTGCATACATATTTATAACAGTCAAAGAGTCAATAGAATCTGGTTAAATAAATGCTGGAGTACTCATGCAAAATAACAAAGAATTCATTAAGATAAATGTGATAATTTTCTATGCATCAATATAAAGTCTTCCAAGATACAAAATCAAGAGGCAGAATATTTCTGTCTATATATAATATTTCACAGACTATATTAAAACAAAATGGTAATTGGTTGCCTGTAACTAAAAGTTTGGAAAATGGGGGACCTAGGGACCAGGGTTCTTACACTTTTGTATTCTTTAAAATTTGTATCTAGTCTCTATATATACATGTTCAAATAAATAACAATTTTTTATAAATAAAGCCCTTCCAGAAAGTAGTGAGTGGTCGCAAGTCAATCTAAAACAAATAAACTCCTGGAGAATAAAGTAATTCACATTTAAAGGTTTAGGAACAGATTACTTAATAAATGCTAGCTGTTATTGGGGGGGGGGGGGCGAGCAGTGTACTGAAGGTGTTTGGGCCATGTCTGGCTGCACTCAGAATCCCTCCTGGTAGGCTCCAGGGGCAATATGGGATGCCGGAGGTTGAACCCTGGCCGGCTATGTGCAAGGCAAGCACCCTACCACTGTACTATCACTCCAACCCCAAGTAGCTAGCTGTTTTTATTAATAAACATTGCTTCCTTGGTTTCCTAAAATGTCTTCAACCTCAGAAGCATTACCTTTCCTCCCAGTCACTCTTCAGCATATCAGTACAAATATGATTCAGTACACAAATCAAGTTATAGTCTTGAATATCTCTTTACATCTTCTTTAGTCAAAAACTAAACTATCAGTTTTAACTGTAAATTCTATCACCCCCACAGCCACTTACACTTTCTCCTATTTAAGAAGCTCATAAACCCTCATTGTTGTCATTTAGTAGCTAAGGGAATGCCACCAGGATTTTTTTTAAGCTAGAGCTCATTTTTACTTATAGATAAGAATATAACAGTATAACTGACTGAAATAATGATCAAATCAAAAGATAAAAATGTAGCAAAATACAAAATTAAAAAGCAAGCCCTTCCTGTGCTCCTGAAGTTATTTACAGGTCGGGAATGTGCTCAGTTTTTAGGCAGAGCATATGTTTTGTTTGTATGCTGCCCTAGGTTTGATCCCTGATAGCACTGTAGCACTGTCCTCACGTTGTTTATCGATTTGCTCAAGCAGGCACCAGTAATGGTCTCCATTGTGAGACTTGTTACTGTTTTTTGGCGTATCGAATACACCACGGGGAGCTTGCCAAGCTCTGCCGTGCAGGCAGGATACTCTCCATAGCTTGCCGGGCTCACCAAGAAGGACTGAGGAATCAAACCCAGGTCGGCTGCGTGCAAGGCAAACGCCCTACCCACTGTACTATCGCTTCCAGCCCTTGATCCCTGGTACCAACAAAAATAAATAAATAAATAAATAAATAAATAAATAAATAAAATTTATGCTGCAATTGTGAATATATCTTGCCATCTCTCCAAGACCTTGGGGTCTACGATAGCCACCTGATAGTCACTTCAAAGGTTCTTAGTAACATCAAGCTCTCTAAATAGAATTTCGATGTATTATCTTTTATCAAAATTTCCATATCTTTTACAATTCCCCCTTTTGTGTGTCAGGGGGAGATTTAGGCCACACCAGGAGGTGATCATGGCTTACTTCTGGCCCTGCACTCAGGAATCACTCTGGCAGTGCTCAGGTAACCTTAAGCAGTGCTGGGAACTGAACTAGATTTGGCCAGATACAAGCCAAGAACTGAAACCACCATATTATCTCTCCCAGGCCCTAAAATTCCCTCTTAAGATACAGTCCTTTAGGATGTTATACATATTTTGTTTTAAATACTTTCAGTGTGAGGTGGTTTTATAGTTGTTTACTTTTTGTAAAAGACCTGAGTCAGCAGGGCTGGAGCGATAGCACAACGGGTAAGGTGTTTGCCTGGCATGCGGCTAACCTGGGTTCAATTCCCAGCATCCCATATGAAACCCTGAGCACCACCAGGAGTAATTCATGATTGCAGAGCCAGCAGTAACCCCTCTACTTTGCTGGGTGTGATAAAAAAAAAAACCCTGAGCCAGAATTTTGACATTTGTTTATTGGGAGCACACCTGGCAGTGCTCTCTGGCTTCTCCTGGTTTGGTGCCTGGTGACTGCTCACTGGCAATTGTGCCTGTAGGACCATCTGGTGCCAAGGTTCAAATCCATGCTCTCCATGCGCCCCAGTCCTTTGAGCCATAATTCCAGCTGAAAGTCAGATTTTTGAAGTTCAAGTGTTCATTTACTCAGAGGAAAGAGATAATTAGTGATGATGTGTTAAAATTTTTATTATAAATTTTCATCACACTTCAAAAGTATATAGTCAAATACTCCGCAGCCTCTGTTTTTACTAAAAACATTCTGCTTTCTAGATACTTTCCTATATTCCTAGTCAATGGTATGGTATCTAAAGACTAGTTCAAATTACCTTTTTATGCCTGATGAAACACTTGGTGGTTTTCCTGCTGAACCTGCTAAGAACTGTGATCTAGAGTCAAAGGAATAAATAGGACAGGGGACCTTGCCTGTAACCAATCCCAGTTGGACCTCTAGCCCTGAATTTCTCCCCAATCATTGCCAGAGCAAAACTTGAGCACAGACATAAAAGTAGCCCCCAAGCACTACTGGATTTGACCCAAATCCTGTCCCCCTCCTTCCACACACACTCATACACAAAAAGAGATTTATGATCTATTTCAGGCTTACAACAAAAGAACAGTAGCAGTGGTATTTAAACTTGTAACGTTATTTTAAGAATTGGCTGATACTGCCTTTGACTCAGCTTTTAGAACACTTAAATTAAGGTCACTTATGTGTTAAAAAAAAATGCTAGAGCCAGGCTAGAGAGAGTTGGCTCAACAAGCTGAGAGCATGCTTTGCATGCTGGATGTCCCAGTCCACACCTCTGCACCTCCGGTCCCCTGAATGCCAGTGGGACTGACCGCCAAGCATAGAGCCAGGAAGAATCCCTCCAAAAACAAAACAAGAAATAATAAACAAATTAATCTGCCATTGTCAAGACTTCAGCTCCACAGAGTTATCGCCCAGGAAAACAAAATCAGTCACATATACCATAACTTGAAAAATGTTCTTAAGTAACTGTTAAATTGCAACTCCAAACAAGTATAACTGTGGACAGCAAGAAAACTGCCAAGGGTGTGGGAGTCTCTACATGTGCCATCGGGTTGCAATGAAAATGAACAGAGTTCAGAAGAGCAGGGCGCGAACTGTGAAAAACACCACAGTCTTCTATCAGGTTCCACACCCTCACATCAGTAACAATAACCATTAACAACATTTTGTTTTTGTACTAAAAGTTATGGACTTGCCAAAAATGAGTAAATTTTCTATTTATTACTATCTCAAGAGAGATTGGCATTCTAAGAACAGTCATAACAGGTGCAAAAAGGGAAAACAGGAAGCTAAGTTCCCTAAGTACTCTTTACATGAAAATAATATCGTCTCTAGACAATGAAACAAATATAATTTGTTCCCCCAAACTATATTTTTATTATGTTCTCACTAGACATGAGATCTGTGTTTATTAAAAACATATAAGGTTACAAATTCTAACAGAAAAGCAAATATATTTAAACACAGAAATTGAGTTTTCTCGTTTTTCTACATGACCTCAAATCTGCAAAACATTCAAGTATATTTTTTAAATAAAAATAATTTGGGGGGACTGGGGAAATAATAAAGTATACTGCAGAGTCCAACCTGGGTTCAGTCCCCAGCATCCCATATAGTCCCCCAAGCCTTGTCAGAAGTGATCCCTGAGTGCAGAACCAGGATTGAACCCTGGGTGTAACCAAAAAAAAAAAAAAAAAGAAAGAAAAAATGTCAAGTCTCCCTACTTTTATTCTATTTAAGATAGAATATATTCATATTAAAAGTATCCCAGGGGACAGGAGAGATATTCAGCAGGTAGGACACTTGCCTTGCACACAGCTGACCCAAGCTCCATTCCTCACACCAGATATGGTAACTCAAGTACCACCAGGAATAATCCCTGAGCACAGAGACTACAGTAACCTCTGAGCATTGCCAGTGTGACCCCAAAATTAAACAAAACAAAAAAGAATATCCCCTCTACAACCAACATCTTAATATTAGTTTACTGTTTGCCAATGGAAGTAAATTGCATGTACTACATGAACAGCTATGAACCTGAGTGCTGAGTCTTTAACAGAGGCAAAAACAGACCAAAAATCCAGGCAATGATAACCAGGCACTTGAAGAAGCTGGGTCTGACCTTCTGAAGCACAACTCCAGATATCTGCATGGATTCCCCACTGCACCATTCCACTAAAGTGGTGGGAGAAATGTTATTTGGTTCAAAGAGAAAATCTCACCACTGGGGGCAGAAGCAAATTGGGAGAAAAGCTTCCAGTGGTGTCAGATCAGTGATTTAACGATATCAGCTCTGATGACTTCTGGCTTTCTCTAATCTTCACTGGCTGTGGGGAGCTCAATGAATTTGAAAGAGTGGCAATTACTTCTTGCTCTTTTATCCTGACTCCTAGAAGTTCTCATGTCACTGTCACTGCCACTGTCCTCCCATTGTTCATCGATTTGCTCGAGCGGGCTCAGTAACACTGTAAAACTTGTTGTTACTGTGTTTGGCATATCGAATACATCACAGGTAGCTTGTCAGGCTTTGCCATGTGGACGAGATACTCTCGGTAGCTTGCTGGGCTCTCTGAGAGGGACGGAGGAATCGAAGGTGGAGGAATCGAACACCGGTTGGCCCAGTTGGAAGTTCTCATGCATTTTTCTTTTTTCTTTTTCCTCTCATTGGCTAGAACCATAGCATTCCCACTTAACTATTTTCAAGGAAAGCTTAAAACATTTCTCAATTTTTCCCCCAGTTTTTCAAATCTCTGGCAAGGTTTCAAATCCCTATGTTCTTTCAACTATTTAACATTCCATATAAACTTTCTTTTATTTGTTTGGTTTTAATTGTGGTTTGGGGGGTCATACCCAGTGGTGCTTATGGCTTAATTCTGGCTCTGTGCTCAGGGATCACTCCTGGCAGGGGAACAAACCACGGTCAACCACATGCAAGGCAAGTGCCTTACCTGCTGTATTATCACTCTGGCCCATCCATACAGAACATTTTCCATGTAACATATTCACCGCCTCCCAGAAGAAGGCAATCCCATTGTCTCATCCAACTATTAAATCCCCTCTGAATCCAGGATCTCTGAAGCAGAGCAAACCATAGCATTATGGTCAAGTGTGGATCATCAGGAACCACTGACCTATCCAATGAAAGATATGTTCTATATCCCCAACACACCCCACTATAAGACAATGGAGATAGAACATGAGTAACTTCAACAAAAACGCTAGCTCAGAAGCAGGAAGAATGAGAAATACACTTTGGTCAACTGACCATTCAAGGTACACAACAGCCAATGAACAATGATGAAACAAAGCTACAGGAAGCCTATTTTGATCTCTGCAGTCATCCTACCCGGCAGGTCCTGGTTCAATTCTCTAGAAGCTCTCTTGACCACTGTCACTCATATTCCCTGGTTTTGCCTTTTGGGAGGATGTTCCCATCTAGTGCTCTCCCTGTCAATGTGTGAGGCGGGCGCTGAGTAAACCCTTCTTGCACAAACTGGTAACGTGAGTTCAGTGATTATATAAACCATTTTCATCACTATTTGAAGGTCCTATTATACTTGCTACTCAGTGTCATTAAGAGACCTGTTCAATTTTATTTGCAATATTTCATATAAAGATAATGTTATTTTATGTTTGTCAATGAATGGTCTTTGTAGGGGAGGGTCACACCCAGAGGTGCTCAAGGCTTACTCCTGGTTATCTGCACAGGGATCATTCCTGGCAGGGCTCCGAGAACCATATGGGGTGCCTAGGATAAAATCCGGGTCAGCCATGTGCAAGGCAGGTGCCCTACTCGCAGTACTTTCTAGCCCGTTTGTTCATTTTTGGCTTAAAATACAGACTGTCACATGATGAAATCGTGTCAATACATAAATGTCGTTTCTATAATTGGGTTATTGTGAGATGTCTCATTTCTGGGACAGGTGTCAGGACTCATTATGAAAACACTGCAAACATTCAAACTCTGCATCCTTGGACACAAGGGCGTCTCTGGAGACTGCACGAGCTTTCAACTGCACTTCTGGAGTCACTGAGGGAATCTGGCTGGTAGGGAGTGGGTGGGCTCTCCAGGGACCCCGCCCTGAGTGAGAAGGATGTACCTGACATGTCTGCAGTAATTGACTGTACTTAAAAACTGTCTCAAAAGTTTAGTGTAACTGTGTAACTTTCATTGGTTAAAAAGGAAAAGTCTGCATAGTATCTTTTTTTTTTCCACTCAGGGATTTAATCCCAAAACCACATTGTTCTTTGCCAGCACCTACATTATCCCTAAACTAGCCACTG
Source organism: Sorex fumeus (assembly GCF_029834395.1). Taxonomy (NCBI): domain Eukaryota; kingdom Metazoa; phylum Chordata; class Mammalia; order Eulipotyphla; family Soricidae; genus Sorex; species Sorex fumeus. The sequence continues at coordinate 77,458,074 of NW_026606059.1, forward strand.
AGACTGAGAAGAATAACAAGACTCCGCTTGATCAAAACCAAGGCAGGCACTGTTTGGAAGATCTCAGCAGAAGGATGTTCCCTTTGTGTATGATGCCAATCTGAATTTAGAAAACTTAAAAAAACCTCAAGTTTCATCTGACTCATCAAAAAGACTCAGAATAGGACACTTTCATCCCTGTTTGCAGATACACAACAAAGTCCAGGGCAGATCCCTATTCAAATAACAATGGATTTAAAAGAGTGGCAATTACTTCTTGCTCTTTTATCCTGACTCCTAGAAGTTCTCATGTCACTGTCACTGTCCTCCCATTGTTCATCGATTTGCTCGAGTGGACATATGCAACTAAACCCTAGGTTGCAGAGAAGTCCTCTATGCCTAATATTAGAATAATTATATCTATATTCACTATCAAATTTATGATTGATATTTCACCAACCTCTGGAACACCATTAAGAAGAATAAAATACATTAAATACTTATTACAAATAAGTACATTAAATACTTATTTGTAATAAGTATCCAATGTACTTTATTAATGTACATAGAAAAATTTATGCCCAATGCTATTGACTCATCATTACAAAGATTAAATCTTCCTAGCAACTCAGAATTTTCTTTTAAAAATTTGGACCAGTTCAATGATAATTTCACAGAATTATACCATGTTAGTTTATGCAATGCCTTCATTAAGTTTAAGGAATTTTCATTACAGGACTAAAGAAAATGCTATGAGACATCATTAAAAGAAATAATAAATTATAAAGATGTAAGCCTGTTTAAGAACCAAAGTTATCAATTTTCATCTGTAATACATGTTTCTAATAAAATCAGCATGCTTAAGGTCTGTCTTATGTCTATTAATTATCATGCACTAAACTATAAATATGTTTAGAAGCATATAAATTAAACACAGCTATAAAATTAAATTTAGCAGTAACAATAATAAGAAAAAAATAATATTAGACAGGAAAAAAAAGACTCTAACCACTTTGTCCTCCTGGTGTGAATGTCCACGAAAGCAAGTTAGAAAGGACAGAAAAGACAAAATGAAAAAGAAATAATTAATTTAATTCTTAAAACAAATATAAACTAAAGCAAGAGCATGCTATATGCTAGAATTTATCAAGAAATTCAAACAGAATCAATTCTATAAAAGCCATTAAATAAACAAATATCAGAAAAGAGAAAATGTTCTTTCAACAAATAGAATCCTAATTAAACATTTGGTTATCTTAATGAGAATAAACTTTAAAATATAAAGAAAAGTTTTTATGTATATAAACATGAAAGATAGCATCACTGTTAGTTTTAATTTCATCTTATAGCATCAAAATTAGAAAAAATATAATTTTATGAGTTATTTATATTTATAGCATAAAAATTAGAAAAAATATAATTTTATATGACTTATTTATATTTCTAAAAGTTTTTTCTGGTCCCATTGACTAATAAATTTTCTAAATTGGAAAATGTCATCAGAGATAAAATATCACTGATTACAACTGATTATTATAAATCACAATTTCTCAATATTTGTAAAGTGGGGAAAAAAGAATAAGATATGATTAAGATCAAAACAACACAGGGAGAGCCTAAACTTTAACTCAAATGCTACATCTTTTCATTTGAAACAATGATAATAAAATGCAATAATAAAGATCTGATATGTTATAAGAACTTACATAAATTAAAAATCAAAATCAAAACATGTTTTAAGTGTGGGAGGGATACTGGGATCCATGGTGGTGGAAAATGGGCTCTGGTGGAGGGGTGGGTATTTGATCATTGTATAATCGAAACCCAAGCACAAAAATTTGTAAATCTACAACTGTACCTCATGGTGTTTCACTAATAAAAATTTAAAATAAATAAATAAAAGGTAAAAAAAACAACATGTTTTAAGATATTACTGTTTCTCCAGTGGCAGCATAGCACATGACAGAAGGATAGAACTGAATTATACTGAAATACAGGCTGTTAGAGACTATCAGACAGATCTGTCTTAAAATTCTGCCTTTTTTAAGCAACAACTCTAGCTGGAATCTATGTAATTTCCTTACACTTACTAAGCCTGTACTTTCTTATCTATAAAGTAGAGAGTAAAGGTTGACTTTCAGGAATTGGGTTTAAAATGACATGAAAAGCCCTCAGGACAATGACACTGTTTTCTAATCAGCTTCTCTGGTCAAGTACATCCATTGCATGGAAGGATGTAGTGCACCTTCTTGACACTGTACCCTTGATGGCTTCATTTCTACAAATGTTAAAACTGAAACTACTACTCATAATCTAAGTCATCTACAGCTAACCATTCAGTCAAAAAAAAAATTGTTGGGGCCGGAGCGATAGCACAGCAGGTAGGGCGTTTGCCTTGCAGGCAGCCGAGCAGGGTTCAATCCCGGAATCCCATATGGTCCCCTGAGCACTGACAGGAGCACTGCCAGGAGTAGTGCAGGGCCAGAAGTAACCCCTAAGCATTGCTGGGTGTGACCCAAAAAGGAAAAAAAAAGATTTTTGTTAAGTCCTTTACAAAGTATTCATTAAGATGTAGAAGGCACTTACATTAGATGTCAGAAACATAACATTTATGTCATTTTATATGCCCTCCAGGAACTAAGTGAAGTAAGAGAGAAACAAATCATTACAGAAGAGAAATGTTTTGAAAGCAAAGGAGTAACGAAGAGCTTGGTAAGTAATACAAGTGAAAGAGGAAAACGCAGGCCTTGGAGACAGAGGATTGAGAGGGCATCCCCAAGAGAGCTGGTTAGGGCTAGGCCAAGCCTCACCTGCTCTTGCCAGCTTCCACTGTGAGATCAAAGCTACACAGTTAACTCAGAAGTCAACTTGAAAGATGACATGGGAAGGTAGGAATGGCCCTGCAGGGCAAATAAGCAGAAAGCAGCCGTTAAGGTGCTAAGCTTCACCCAGAATGCTAACAGGAGGAAGCTGTGCTGTGGGAACCCTCACCCTGGGGAACAGAGAGAGTCCGGTCAGCCCCTCCATGGAGAGTAGAAAGAAGGGAAGGAGGTTCGGGAAAGCCTCAGGCAAGTGGAAACCGAGATTAAGCTCTCAGCAAGCAGACTCACTGGCCTTACGACCCAGAGGAGCAACAGTGACCAGAAAAGTGCCTGATCCACAGGGCACATCAAGGCTCTCAAGAAAATCAAAACAATCAAGACTGATCAGCCTTGATTGTTTTGTGGGAGTGGCCAGCGGTGCCATCTTGGAGGCCTTTCACCACCCAGCAGAGGACAAAATGGAAACCCATTCTCCAGACCCCTAGACCCAAAGGGTCAATTCCAGAGGAGGCCCCTCTGCACCTCCAGCAAGCAGCTGAGAGCAGCAATGAACAATGGTTTCACCCCCATGGACCAACATCCCAGAATCCTGCTCCCCACCTCGAACCTCCTGAGACAAAACCCAACTCTTCGAGGGAATGCCTGTCCGCTGCCTCCACTCTTCTGCTGACCTACAGCTAGTCAGGCTGTCTCTACAAGGATAAAGTTGCACTTCCACACCAGGAGACTTGACTTCCTAGCCTTCTTCCCAGCTGGCCCGGCACCATTCCCCAGCCACAGCCCCTATGGCCATAGGGACACAGCTCAGTGGACTGAAGGACACACACTGCATGCTCGTGGTTTAGCTCGATCTGCAGCAACACTTGATGTTGCTCCAAGTACCTCCACAAGTGACTCCGGTGCACCGGGCAAGAAATACCCGAGCAACACTGGTTACAGCATACACAAAACTATGATGAAAAAAACAGGCCCACAGACCTCTGACCACTTAACCACACTCCCCAGCTCATGGACGGGCACAAACACCTCAGATGGTCCCATAGCTGCTAACAGAAACTCCCGGCCACAAACCTCCTGTCTCCTGTGTCCTCCGCAGCCCGATCACTGCCCAAACTCCTGAGACATCAGCTTCTTGACCACCCCAAAGGCCCACAAAACAAGACAAGGCTAATTTCTGGACCTTTGTGAACTCCACACGCATCTAAAAGCTGAGTCTGAACCTTTCATCTCACTACACCTCAACGGGACAACCACCTATTTCTTTGCTCTAGTGGTCAGGCTTCTAGTCTGATTGTGATGATTACATATTTCTATGGTTTGCAAACCACTGCTCAGGGCCGGAATAGTAGGGCATTTGCCTTTAATGTGACTACCCAGTTTCAATCCCCAGTATCTATGTGGTTCCCTGAGCTCACCAATAGTGATTCCCTGAGTCCAGAATAAGGAGTAAGCCCTGAGCATTGCCAGGTGTGATCCCCCAAATAAATAAATACCACTACCTTAAAGGACTTCCATCTAACTACTGACTAAGATACTCGCCCCTGGGCAGACCATCAACTACTGGGAGTTATAAAAATGAACAGGACTGGACCAAAATGGTAACCTGGGATGCTCTCTGCCTTACTCTCCTTGACATGAACAACAGCTAACAAGTACTAGGGAGCAGGAAATGACACGCAAAAAGCACAACTCTCCCCAGACAAAACTCAGAGACATGGAAGATTAGGATTCAACCAAAAATTCGAAATAGCGGGGCTGGAGCAATAGCATAGCAGGTAGGGCGTTTGCCTTGCATGAGGCTCACCCGGGTTTGATTTTTCAGCCCATATTTCCCCTGAGCACTGCCAGGGGTAATTCCTGAGTGCAGAGCCAGGAGTAACCGCTGTGCATCGCCGGGTGTGACCCCCCAAAAAAATTCAAAATAGCACTCACCAAGTTACAAAATAAAACTCAGGAAAGCAACTTCATGAGTTCAAGAATAAAGTTAATGAGTAGATAGAAGAAAAGGCAGTAAGTTAAGAAACTAGCAAAGATTTCTTATGTGAAGGGCTCATGAAATAAGATCAAGAGTACCCCTGAGTGTTACTGAAGGAGACACGCCCAGTGGAGGCATAGATCTGTGAGTCCAAACAGAAAAATCCACACAATTCATGTGAACAAAGAGAGATAAATCACATTTTAAAAAAAGGAAAAGAAAAGAAATAAACGAAACATGGGCTATCCGACTCTTAGGACAGGCACCACAAGAAATACTGAGTCTTCAGCACTCTTGAAAATATATCCCAGAGAGGCAAAAAAGTATAGTCGAAGTGACATCTGCACTTATTTGTTCATTGCAGCACTGTTTACAATAGCTGGAATCTGGAAAAAACCTGAGTGCCCAAGAACAGATTACTGGTTAAAGAAACTTTGGTACATCTATACAATGAAGTACTATGTAGCTGTCAGAAAAGATGAGGTCATGAAATTCACATGCAAGTGGTACTACATGGAAAGTATCGTGCTAAGCGAAAGTCAGTATCATGAGTCAGAAAGAGAGGGACAGACATAGAAAGACTGCATTCATCTGGGGAACATAAAGTAACAAAATAGGAGACTAACACCCAAGAATAGCAGAGATAAATACCAGGAGGTTCACTCCATGGCTTATCCTTCCAGAGATCTAATGAATCTAATGGAGGTCAGCCGCACATGGTGGGGAAAAGGCAGCTCAGATAGAGAAGAGAGCACCCAATAAAGGGTGTTGGGAGGATCCTCCCTGGATGGGAGATGCATGCTGAAAGTAGACTATAGACCGAACATGATTTCCACTCAATGCCTCTTTTGCAAACCACAGCACCCAGAAGGAGAGAGAGAACAAAAGGGAATGTCCTGCCACAGAGGAAGGATGGGATGGAGGGTATGGGGGTTGGGAGGGATATTGGGACCAGTGGTGGTGGAAAATGGGCACTGGTGGAGGTATGGGTACTCGAACATTCTATAATTGAAACCCAAGCACAAAAATTTGTAAGTCTACAATTGTACCTCATGGTGTTTCACTAATAAAATTTTTTTTAAAAAAATAGTGGGTCTCACAGAAGAAGAAATGAGAAAGAGAAAGAAGAGAGCTGCTTTGAAAAACAGCTAATAGCAGACAACTTGCAAAATCTGGGAAAGAAACTTATTCAACAAGCCTGGTTGACATTGTTAAATAGGAGAAGCGTCAGGCAGAGAAGCCATGTCAGTCTTTACAACTTCATTATCCTTCCAGAAATCTAATGAATCTGCAATGAGCATATAGTGGGGAAATTGAAGTACAGGTCCCAGATCCCTCTCCCCTGCCCACAGACTTCTAGGATGCAAGCCACAGTTGTCTCTGGGCCTATATTAATGCAAGGAAGTTCCAGGATGAGAACAGAAACATAACCTCCAGAAGTAATTTTTGAAGGCTTATTCATCCTTTCTGCTCCATCTCAGGGCTGCCTTCCACTTTGGCCTCTGCTCTGTGTTATCTATAAAATACCCGATCCAGATAAGGTAGCAACATTCATCACAACTATAGCTTCCAGAACAGATGCCAGGAAAAGAAGTTAACAAAGGTGTTCACTGTCTCCCTCTTCCCAGTTTCAGCCTTCCTCTGCTTTATTTTGTTTCCATTTTTGTCTTTTTTTTGCTTTGTTTTGTTCTGATGCCACAACCATTGGTGCTCAGGCTTACTCCTGACTCGGAGCTCAGGGATCAAACCTGGCAGTGCTCAGGGGATGATATGGGGTGCTAGGGATAATAGGAGGGTTGGCCAGGTGCAAGACCAGCGCCCTGCCTGCTGCACCATCTCTCTGGGCCCTCTGCTAACTCTAACTCGAATCCAAAACCTTTAATCAAAATGCCAAACCCAGAGTCCAGACCCAGAAGGCCCACTGTTGAACTGCTGTTCTCGGGAAATCCAAAAGGCAGCTGCTCTTGCAGTACGGATCCCGCTGCTACCACCCTCTCTGGGATTGGAGAAAGAAATGCATTCGTATCTGTGCCAGCCTCATATGATTATTCTCACACTGATAGGCAAGATCCCACAAACTGGGAAATGTTCACACTAACACATAAAGCTAAGGGAACATCTATTTATCAAAATCAATAAAAATACCTATCTAAAAGACATACATTAGTGAAATGATCTGACTAAGACAAAAGAGTAAAAGCAGCTGGGGGAGGAAGGGTGAGGAGTGGGGGGGTGTCAGGGTCTGAAAATCAAGTATTCCCACCAGGTTTCCCAGAAGAAATTCTAGAAGCCTAGAGAGAATGAAGCGACATATTGACAGAATGAAGCAAAGAATATGCATCCCACAAAATACTCCCAACCCATAATACACCATTCCTCTCAAACATGATGGAGAAACAAAGACTTTCCCAGACAGAAGTTGGATAAGTCTACCGTCATTAGACATTCCTTACAAGAAGTGCTGAATGACAGTAGAAATGACATCTGCACCTGTATGTTCACTGCAGCACTGTTTACAACAGCTAGAATCTGGAAACAACCTGAGTGCTAAAGAACAGACAACTAGTTAAAAAAAAAACTTTGGTATGTCTACACAATGGAATACTATGCAGCTGTTAGTAAAGATGAAGTCATGAAATTTGCTTGTAAATGGATGATCACGGGGAGGATTATGCTAAGTGAAATGAATCAGAAAGAGAGAAACAGACATAGAATGACTACATTCGTTTATGGAATATAAAATAACATAATAGAAGATGAACACCCAAGGACAGCCTACTGACAAGGGCTAGGAAGATTGCTCCAAGGTTGGAAGCCTGCCTCACAAGCTGGGGGAGAAGGCAGCTTTGATAGAAAAGGGATCACTAAGTCAATGATGGTTGGAGGGATCTCACAGGATAGGAGATGTGTGCTGAAAGTAGATAAAGGACAAAATATGATGGCCTCTCATTATCTGTATTGCAAACCATAATACCCATAAGTAGAGAGAGAATAGAGAATAGAGAATATGTCTGCCATAGAGGCAGGGGGAGAGGTAGGGTGGGGGTGGGGAGTGATACTAGGGACATTCGAGGTGGAAAATATGCACTGGTGGAGGAATGGGTTTCCGATCATTGTATGACTGAAACTCAAACATGAAAGTTTTGTAACTGTATCTCATGGTGATTCAATTAAAAAAAATTTTAAAACTAAATACTTTTTTTAAAAAAAGGAAGCGCCAAATGGTGTTCTATAGCCTAAATGAAAAAAAAAGTTCATCAAAAAGTTAAACAAGGTGGGGATAAATGATAATCCAATGGATAGGGCACTTTCATTGCATGTGGTCAACCCAGTTTCTACCCCAGCATCCCACTTGGTCTTTCAGCCCCGTGCCTGTAGCAATCTCTGAGCGCAGTGTCAGGAGTAAGCCCTGAGCACTGCTGAGTATGAGTCCCCCCCCCCAAAAAAGTTAAGCAAGGTGATAAATAGAACCAGAAAGAAAAAATCAAATGGCAGCAGCAAGAAAAACACCATAAATCAATAGTCACCCTAAAAGAAAAGGGGTTGAATTTATGAATTTAAAAACATAATAAATTACAAAACAAAACCCAACTATATACTGTCTAAAAGAGGCTCACTTTAAGGTAGTGAGAAAATCCTTATAGGGAAGGGGTAGAAAATGGTATTCTAAGTCACTGATAAACTTTATTTGGGTCAGGGTTGGAGCCAAATCCAATGGTGGTTGGGGCAAAGGTTGGGAGACCAAGTGGTGCTTCAGATTGATCCAGGGTCAGCCACATGCAAGTCACAAGCCTTAGGTCCTATACAATCTCTCTGGTCTGCCAACTTTAAAAAGCACAAAAGACTGCACTTATGTCAGGTAAAACAAACTTCCAGTTTAAAAAAAAAAGTAACAAGAGATAAAGATGGACATTACATAATAATAAAAGAATCAATACAGCAAAAAGACATAATCTGTATTAATACAAATGCACTCAACCAAACAACACCAAAATGTATAAGAAATATATAAAATATATAAAGGAAGATTGGTGCCAACACAATGATGGTAAGGGCTTTAATATCCACAACTTAAACAACAAACAGGTCTACCAAACAATGAACTAGCTCTGACCTATAAGAAAAGATGACATGCTTTCATTTGCAACAATAAGAAAGGAATCTCAGAGGATGAAGAGAAAAAAAGGAGAAATACAAGACTGGATGATCTCACTCTTATGTAGAATATAAAGAAGCAAAACACAGAAACAGACTAAGTAGAAATAAACCTGGGGACTCAGAAGACAGTACTAGAAGAATGAGAACAAGAGAATGGATAAGGTATAAAAGATGGGGGGTGGGGACAGGGAGAGAGTGCAACTTCAAAAACTTTAAATAAAATTAGTATTTGGCTACATAACCATGCAGAAAGAAATCATCTGAGTAGCATGAAAACACAGTAAACTGTATGTTCATCATGAAATACATCCTTAGACAAAATCTATTAAGAAATAAAACAAATTCTTTGCAGTAAAAACAAATAACAGAATGATTTTTATTTTTTAAAAAGGTGATTATTCAGAGAAGATATTTTAAATTCCTATGTGAAACATGGAATTATCAAAAATATATAGAAAGGGCTGGAATGATAGTACAGTGGGTAGGGCATTTGCCTTGCATGCAACCGACCTGAGTTCAATCCCCGGCATCCCATATGGTCCCCCAAGCACCGCCAGGAGTAATTCCTGAGTGCAGAGCCAGGAGTAACCCCTGACCATCGCTGGGTGCGACTCAAAAAAAAATGTACAGAACCTTCATAAAACTCAACGACACAAAACAAACAACCTGATTAAAAATGGACAGAGGATCTGAAGAATCACTTCTCCAAAGAAGATAAACAGATGACCCACAGACATGTGAAAAGATGTTCAGCATTTCTTATCATTAGGCAAATGCAAGTCAAAACAATGATGAGCTACCACGTCACCCTTTGCAGCATGGTTATCAAAAAGACAAGAAGCAACAGAGAGGATGCAGAAGAAAGGGAAGCCCTGTAAATCTGGGTGGTACGGAAAAGAATAGGGAAATTCCTTTTAAAAACCAGAAATACCATATGATCCAGCTATTCACGTTGGGGGCCTCTTTCCCCAGAATACAAAATACTAATTCCAAGTGATCTACACAGCCCCATGCTCACATACTTTTCATGAAAGCCAAGACTTGGAAGCAACCCAAGTGCCTATCAAAGGATAAGTGGATAAAGAAGAGAGATGTGCATAATGGAGCATAGAAACAAAAAGATGAAATCCCATCATTTGTAAAAAGATGAATGGACCTAGTGGGTAGGTATCACAGTGAGTGAAAAATATCAAAAACCAATATCTATGGTTTCACTCATATGTGGTAGATAAAGAAACAAAACCACTCAGACTATAAAAAAGCAAAATCTTGTTAGAACAAGAGGGAGGAGAAGGTGGGTAGGCAAATTGAATAAAAGAAGTCAACTGTATAGTACAAAATGGAAACTAGAGTTCTGGTGGCAAGCATAATGTGATCTATACAGATGTTGATTTATTTATAACCTGAATTACCACCATGTAATGTTATAAACCAATGTTACTTCAATAAAATATAGAGTTGGTTTAATAAACCTGTTTTTAAACTAAAAAAAATAAATAAATTTCAATAGAGGGGGAAAAAACATTTAGCAAAATCCAATCTCTATTCCTCGTATTAAAACAAAACAAATAGACTGGGGGTGGTTCAATGGTTAAAGGAACCAGGCTGAAATGTGAGACTCTGAATCTGATGCCAGTGCTGACCATATGTGCTGAGATCAGAGACAGCAACTCGACTATCTGGACCCCTGAGCACTGCAAGAGCATGTGACCCACAGTGCACAAACAAGTGTTTGCAAGCATCACCCTGGCAAACACGGCAGTGTCTGCATGAGTACCATAGCCACGATCAAGTATGAGCAATCCCCGGGCATGGCAATAGCACAGCAAGAGAAACAAAGGAAAGGGGAACAGGAAAATAAAACTAATAAACTCATTAAGTTAAGAATATATGTCACTTATGAAAAACTATAGTGAGGGCCATAGAAACAGTACAGGAGGTGAGGTGCTTGCTATGCATGCAGTCAGCCCTGGTACCACATATGGTTTCCCAAGCTCTGCCAGGAGTGATCCCTGAGCACAGAACTAGGAGAAAGCACTGAGCATCACTTGGATGTTGACCAAAGCTCCTCAAACCATTATAAAGTAAATATAATTTTAAATATAAAGGCTACAGTGAAAGACTGAATGTTGCATCCATGGTTAAAATGGAATGCCTGCTCCTACCATTTCTGTTCAGAATTGTAAGAGATCCTTGTCAATGGAACTACTCAAAGAAAAGGAAATAATCAGGTAAGCCTGGAAGAAAGAGGAGGATAAAGAAAATCTATTAATCTAGGCCAAACAGAATAATGAGAAAAAGGTAGCCTGAGAAAATGAAGAAATGAAATCACATAGGAACAATTTTTCATAAATACTACCTAAATTATGTTTAAAAGGATATCAGCATCCTACACTAAAAAAAAACTTACAGAGAAAACGTTTCACTATAAATACTGCTTCTGCTCATTTCAGCAAATCATTCATTGGGCAGCATTAACCTATTCCCTAAAATGGATGAATAATACATTTAAAATGTAGCATAAGTATCAGCTTAATATTGTGTCCTTAAATCTCAGAGTCTAGTGCTTATTTATTGTTAAAAACAAAGCTAAAGGGTATGGAGTTCCCAAAAATTGAAAATTATGAAGCACAAAATCTCAAAGCTGGAAAGAACCTCTTTAAAATGAGAAACACTGAGGTTGAGGGGACCCAGATAAAAGCAAATCTACAAAGTTCATCAAATTCTATGGAAGTGAGGCAAAAGCTGTATCACAAGCCTTATCTGGTGTGACTTGAAACATGAACTCTGTATGCATGCGAGGTTCCTGCAGCTTGAAACGACTTGCATTTAAAGATCTGTCCATACAGCTAACCCCTAAATTCTCCTTATCAATTCTGAAAGCCTCAGATTCTCTAAAGAAATAAAAATAAAATAAGATAAAAACAAGCCCCTCAAAGACCAAAACAAGGAAAGCCAGCTCTAAAATTCAGACAAAAATGTAACATTTCTTCTCTCTAAAGTGAAGACGGTAGAGAAGCGTTTGGGGCCGGTCGATCTGACTGAATTTTCGTTGCCTGCTCTGTTTCCATCCCCCGCCTGGCTGCAAGTGCCCATGGTGGCTGAGTGTGCCCTGTCTGTACCTTGTTGGAGCGCAGGGACACGCGGCCTCCGCACCGCGCACAGAACTTGGTTTGGCAGTAGGAACAGTTGTGGCCGCACCCGTCAGCAAACTTGGTCTTGTGGCAGATTCCGCAGGTGGGGGCGTCGCCCTTCTGCTCTTGCTGCTGCTGCGACTCCTCCCCCATCTTCTTTACCTGCTCCTTGTACATCTCGAACTGCTGATGAAGCTTTCTGCAGAGAAAACAGGTGGGGGAAAGACTCAGCTTCTGGAGGGTCTCAAAATTATAAGCCAGCACACTTCACACCCAACCTGAGATCACCCCATCCAAAGGGTAGGGGAAGAATAAAACGGGCAGCTTTGGGGTATGTCAGAGCTTCGTGGAAGACACCTCATGTCATAAAAGTGTAGCAACCAGTCTGCCACCTGAGAACTTCACTTAAAGATCTGTTGATTCAATGTATATTTCTAGTCTTTGCATTTATAAAAACATGCCTACCACTTGCAAGATGTATGCAATGACGTCAGTAACACAATTACTTATTAATAGCTCATACTTCAGTTAGAAGGGGGCTGATCTGCATTCCACTTGGGATGAAGATCACCAATTTTATTATATTTTTATATTATATATATTTTTATATTTCATTAAAAATTTACAAAGTCATTGGTAGTTGAGTTTTAGACATAGAATACATCAACACCAATCCCACCACCAGTGTCAACTTTCCTCCAACAGTGTTCCCAGATTCCATCCCCACCCCAACCCCTGCCCCATTCCTGTCTGCTAACTTGAAAGTCATATTACAAAGTTCCAGTGGTTGCAGCTTAGATCTCACGTTTTTAGTGTTGGTGAGTGTGTGTTTTGGGTATATAGCTGTACCACTCTCCCATATCACCGAATAACTAAAGCCCTGATGCCTGTTCACCCATTCTTCCTGTTCTCTTCTTGATTTCTTTCCTCCTCTGTCCTCCTCTCTAACCACTGGGGTCAAAGGTGATAGAGGCCTTCTCCTTTTACCACAGTACAATACACCAGTTTTACTTGGCCCTACCCGCTGGACGGTCCCAAAGACAAGAGGCAGAAGGAAGGACGCTGATGCGTGCTCTCCTGAATATTTAAATCTGCTCAAGGAAGAAACTGTTCGCTATAAAATGTTGAACCATTACAAGCCTATGGAGTAAGACAGTACAAATAAAAACAAGGCCAAATTTTACTTGAAAAATAAAAGGACAATAAGAATGAAACAATGGAGCTGGAGAGAGTACAACGATGAGAGTGTTTACATTGCACAATGCAGACCCTGCTTCAATCCCTGACATCCCATATGCTCCTCAAGCATCATAGCACCATCAGTCATGATTCTTGAAAGCAGAGCCAGGAATAACTGCTGAGCATCACCAGGTGTGGCCCAGAAACAAAAAATAAACAAAGCAAAAGGGTACTCTTTAGTTTAAAAAAATAAGGATAAGATTTTTTTCACTTTACTATCTTTCTGAGGAACCTGATATGCTTTAAAACTGCAATTCATTCTGCTTATAATTACAAAGCTACACATAATGTCATTCCTGCCTTTGAAAATAACCAAAGTAGAGAGAACAAAAGGGAATACCCTGCCACAAAGGCAGGGTGGAGTGGGGGGACTGGGGGGTAGGGCTACTGGGATCATTGGTGGTGGAGAATGGGCACTGGTGGAGGGATGGGTACTCGATCATTGTATAACTGAAACCCAAGCACAAAAGTTTGTAAGTCTACAACCGTACCTCCTGGTGTTTCACTAATTAAAATAAAAAGAAAGAAAAGAAAAGAAAAGAAAAGAATCAAAGTGAGGCTAGACAGACAGAGCAAAGGGGTGGGGCATGCAGGAAGCCCAGGACTGATACCCAGCGTTGTATGGTCTTGAACATCACTGGAGTAACCCCAGAGCACTAACCTAAAAGTAACTCAGGCCACCACTGTTTGTGGCCCAAAAAATAAAATTTTTTAAAACTTCAGGCTCAAGAGACAATACAACAGATAGGGCGCTTGCTTCACACTTCAGCCAATGTGGGTTTGATCTCCAGGACTCCACATGATCCCCCAATCCCACAAGGAGTGATCCCTGAGCTTAGAGTAAGGAGTAAGCCCTATCACTGGTGTGGTCAAAAATACTTTTTAAAGTTAACACGGCCAAAGCGTTTGCCTTGCACGTGGCCGACCTGGGTTTGATCCCCGGCATCCCATATGGTCCCTCCAAGCACCACCAGGAGTAATTCCTGAGTGCAGAGCCAGCAGTAACCCCTGAGTATCACTGGGTGTGACCCAAAAAGCAAAAAAATAAAAAATAAAAAAATAAAGTTAAATAGTTTACAATACAATAAATGTTATGCCAGTATCAGAGTTGAGATTACAAAGCAAACAATCTGAAATCCAAGGAACAAGCTCCTCCCAAGAAAAATGGGACCTTCTCTTTCACCTTTGGCAGAACAAAGGAAAGAGGTGGCCAGACCATAGGCCAGTGGGAGGACAGGAGAGAAAACGTGACCAGACTGTAAAAGGCTGGATACAGGAGACATGGCAGCTGAAATGAGCCTGGGGCAGACTCATGGGAAGTTCACATCCCCACGTAAGCACTTTTCTACTCGTCATCTGCAAGCCCTTGGCTGGGGGTTCTGGAGGAGACTAGGGGAGGTGGAGTGGAATGGGGTAAGAGGCACAAGAACAAGCAGCTTGGGAAGTGGACCATTAACAGGTGTAATGGGGGAGGAGAGACTAGTAGTTACTGAGACCCAGAGGCTCCAGGAGCAAAGCAGACAACGGCTGCAGCTGGAGAAAGGCCAAAGGGAAAATGAGTGCCTGTGAATGGAGAAGGAAACACATCTCTAAGCCAGAATTCTGAGCACAGAGCAGCAGGGGAGGGAGAAACTCCTGCCCCCAGACAAGAGCCACAAGGTTCACTGACTTCCATGGGAAGGAGGGCCCGGCAAGCTCAAGTACTGGGTCCATGTGGACAGACCTGTCCACAGCAGAGAACACACCTACCGCCACCACCACCACCACCACCCCCCGCACCCTCACCCACTCCCAACCAACACACACAAGCAGAGTGTTGAGAAATAATCACTACAGACGAAGAGAGAAGCAGGAGTTAAAGCACTTGCCTTGCATCCGGCCGATACTGGTTTGATCCCTGGTACTGCATGATCCCTTGAGAATTGTAGGGTGCAGCTCTGGAGGCCTCCCAGCACAACTAGGGTGGCCCAAGTAATCCCGGACACTGCAGGGCCTGGGCAGCACCACATCCTCCAGCCCATGCATTGAACCACAGGCCCAGCCCAGCTGGCCAAGAATTCCCTGGGACTCCTGAACCCAGCTTTAGGAGCACCCCAACACCCCAGAAAAAGAGGAAGCAAAAAACAGTAGCCTGACATTAGGGAGTGGGTAGCAACCACTGACATGGGAGAGGCTGAGGGAACAGCCACAAGTCTAAAGGAAAATAACAGAAACAAACAGAATGGGGCCCCCTGGTCTCCATGCCAAGTAGAATCTATTGCATTGTGATTTGTCTTGTCTTGTTTTGTTTTGTTATGTTTTGTTTTGTTTGGGGGCCACACCCGGCGGTGCTCAGGGCTCACTCCTCGCTCTGCATTCAGGAATCTCTCCTGGGAAGCCATATGGGGTGCTGGGGATCAGACATAGGTCAGCTGTATGCATGGCGAGCATCTACTCCTGTCTGTGTGGAATCTGAAGGCTGAGTGACTAAAGGTCACAGCAACCAGACTCCAAATCTTTGCGAATGCCCAACTTGATGGCAACTTCATCCCTGACACAATAAGTTTCACAAAAAAGAAAATACCATTCAAGATCATGGGACTGGCAGGGATGCCCCCCAATCTCACTGGAAGCCCTGCATCACAGAGGATTAACAACTCCATTGTCAGAAGTAAAATGATCAATGTAATTACACTCTGAGACGCTTATGAGATTAGCAGACCTATACTTAACAGTAGTACAACTAGGAACAAAATGAATGTATAGAAAATGGTGCACATTACACAAGAGCAAATAAGGTGCAAAAGTCCTGAATGTAAGCAAGTCAAAGGAAAATGCTGGCTACAAAAAAGACATGCCATCAGAGGAGGATATTTTCTGTGAAGATCTCATGAATAAGACTCAAAAGAACTAAGGAAATTAAAACAAAAAAGTGAGGGAAAAAAAGTAGAGGAAGATAACAAAGTATCCAAAAGCTACACTGGTTTAAAACATGAAATCAGAGTCCCCAGAGAAGAAAAAGGAAACATCAGCAGAAATAACAAAAGGCAACCAACTACAGACACAAGAACCCAGGTGAATCTCTCATTAGAGCAAATACTAAACACACACATGTGCGTTAACGCTGACACATCACATAATACTAAAGAATAATTGAACTACTAGAACACAGTTAAAAGGTCTTTTTTAAAATAATTATACTAATTCAATGGAGACTAATTTTAAGCAACAGAAAATTTATGAAAGCAGCAAGAGAAAATGATACACTGTAGAGAGAAATATTGATTATAATTACAGGACACTCTTCAGAAACTAGAAAACCCATGAAGTTGGGAGACATATTTATGTAAAGTACATACACACAGGCTGGAACGATAGCACAGCGGGTAGGGCGTTTGCCTTGCAAGCAGCCAACATGGCTGACCAAAGTTCGATTCCTCCGCCCCCTCAGAAAGCCCGGCAAGCTACCTAGAGTATCTCACCCACACAGCAAAGCAATATGCCACGCACAGTAACAAGTCTCAAAATGGAGACGTTACTGGGCCCGCTCGAGCAAATCGATGAACAAAGGGAGGACAGTGACAGTGACAGAGACACAGGGGTGAATAATGATTGTCAATCCAAGATATGTAAATAATTGCAATTATACTTCAATTGCATATACCATCTCGTCGGTAAAGAAACAAGAGCACCTGGCCCAGACAAGATCAGACCTGAACACCTGAAGAACTTACCATCAGTACTCATCAATACACTGGCTCGGCTCTTCACACGCTACCTGTCTGAATGCAAGTTTCCATCCCAATGGAAAACCAGCAGGACTGTACTACTATACAAGAAGGGAGACATCCACGACATTGGCAACTATTGCCCAATCTGCCTATTGTCTGTCGTCTACAAACTGTTCACTCGAGTCATCCTGAATAGAATTAGCAGAACACTAGATGAAGGACAACCATGTGAACAAGCCGGATTCTGAAAAGGATTCAGTACCACCGACCATATCCACACGATTACTAAGCTCATTGAGGTTTCTCAGGAGTTCAAGATGCCACCCTGTCTAACGTTCATTGATTTAAAGAAGGCCTTTGATTCTATTGAGACGGAAGCGGTCATGGAAGCCCTAGCCAATCAGGGCATACAAACTCAATACATCAGGATCCTTCGTGAGCTCTATTACAGATTCACTACCAGGATCTCACCATTCTACAAAGAAGTCCATGTCGAGAGAGGGGTTCGGCAGGGTGATACCATTTCACCAAAACTCTTCAGTGCCACCCTCGAGAACATCATGCAACGACTGGAATGGGAAGGAATGGGAGTGAAGATAGATGGTCGGCAACTACACCACCTCCGCTTTGCTGATGACATCGTTCTAATAACACCAAACATGAGCCAAGCGGCACAAATGCTGACCGACTTCGACCGTGAGTGTGGAAAGGTCGGACTATAGCTGAATCTTACGAAGACAATGTTTATGAGAAATAGTCTCGTTCCTGATGCTTCATTCGCTCTCAACGGAACCACCATCTTCGAATACAACAGTTATATATACCTAGGTCAAGAAATCAACATGATGAATGACCTGGCACCTGAGTTGCGCAGGAGGAAGAGAGCGGCTTGGAATGCTTCAAGAGCATTGAAGAAATAACTAAGAGGACAAAGAACCTCCAGCTACGAGCACATCTCTTCGATTCCACTGTTCTTCCTGCATTAACATATGCCTCAGAGACCTGGGCCCTACGAAAACAGGATGAGAACGCTATTTGGGTCTCTCAAAGAGGAATCGAAAGAGCTATGCTTGGAATATCACGATTCACTCAAATGAGAGATAGAATCCGGAGTTCTGATCTCTGTCAACACTCAAGAATCAGGGACGCTGTCTCATTTGCCAAGGCATCAGAAATCAGATGGGCTGAACACGTAATGAGGTTTATAGACAACCGCTGGACTAGAGCCATTACTGACTGGATTCCACAGGACATCAAAAGATCACGTGGACGCCCACCTACAAGATGATCAGACTTCTTCGTCAAGACCCTGAATAATCGGTTTGAGGCTCTGCATGTTCCTAGAACGAACAGATGACATTGGGCTATGCTAGCACGCAACAGGGATGAATGGAGACGTTACTGGCACCCGCTCGAGTAAATCGATGAATAACGAGGGATCAAGTGATCAAGTGATCAAGTGATACTTCAAAAATTAAAAGCAAAATATTTTCGGAGGGAGGTGGTAAACAAAGGTTGAAAGAATTCCTTCCAGAAGACCTAAACTGTAAGGAAATTAAAGTAAATTCTTCAGACTGGACTGTGATCATCTGAACCTAAACACAGAATTAAATTCTTATGTCCTGATGGATCCATCACATCCTCCAGAACGGTAATGGAGAAGATTATCCATGACTTCTACTCAAATCTCTTCGATAGCAATGTCCACTTGCCGACATACCAAATTCCACAGGATGGATATGTCGTTCCCAACATTCTCCCTTCTGAAATCCGGCACGCCATTTTGTCAGTAAAGAAACAAATAGCACCCGGCCCAGACAAGGTCAGACCTGAATACCTGAAGAACCTGCCGTCAGTACTCATCAATACACTGGCTCGGCTCTTCACTCGCTACCTGTCTGAATACAAGGTTCCATCCCAATGGAAAACCAGCAGGACCGTACTACTGTTCAAGAAGGGAGACATCCATGACATTGGCAACTATCGCTCGATCTGCCTATTGTCTGTCATCTACAAGTTGTTCACTCGAGTCATCCTAAATAGGATTGGCAGAACACTTGATGAAGGACAACCATGCGAGCAAGCAGGGTTCCGCAAAGGATTCAGCACCATCGACCATATCCACATGATAACCAAGCTCATTGAGGTTTCTCGGGAGTTTAAGATGCCGCTCTGTTTAACGTTCATTGATTTAAAGAAGGCCTTTGATTCTGTTGAGACGGAAGCGGTCATTGAAGCCCTAGCCAATCAGGGCATTCAAGCCCAATACATCAGGATCCTCCATGAGCTGTATTGCGGATTCACTACCAGGATCTCACCATTCTTCAAAGAAGTGATCGTTGATGTCAAGAGAGGGGTGCGGCAGGGTGATACCATTTCACCGAAACTCTTCAGTGCCACCCTCGAGAACATCATGCGACGACTGGAATGGGAAGGAATGGGAGTGAAGATAGATGGTCGGCAACTACACCACCTCCTCTTGGCTGATGACATTGTTTTAATAACACCAAACATCAGCCAAGCGGCACAAATGCTGGCCGACTTTGACCGTGAGTGTGGAAAGGTAGGACTACAGCTGAATCTTACGAAGACAATGTTTATGAGAAACAGCCTCGTTCCTGACGCCCCATTCGCTCTCAACGGAACGACCATTTCCGAATGCAACAGCTATGTGTACCTAGGTCGAGAGGTCAACATGACAAATGACCTGGCACCCGAGCTGAGCAGGAGGAAGAGAGCAGCTTGGAACGCCTTCAAGAACGTCGAAGAAATAGCTAAGAGGACAAAGAACCTCAGGCTCCGGGCACATCTCTTTGATTCCACTGTTCTTCCTGCATTAACATATGCCTCAGAGACCTGGGCCCTACGCAAACAAGATGAGAATGCTATTCAGGTCTCCCAAAGAAGAATAGAAAGAGCTATGCTTGGAGTATCACGTTTCACTCAAAGGAGAGAAAGAATCCGGAGTTCTGACATCCATCGACGATCAAGAATCAGGGACACTTTCTCGCCACATCCACGCCAGCATCGGTTGCTTTTGTTCTTTTGAATGTGGGCCAGTCTCTGAGGTGTGAGATGGTATCTCATTGTGGTTTTGATCTGCATCTCCCTGATGATTAATGATGTAGAGCATTTTCTCATGTGCTTTTTTGCCATTCGGATTTCTTCTTTGAGAAAGTTTCTGTTCATTTCATTGCCCCATTTTTGGATGGGGTTGGATGTTTTCTTCTTGTGGAGTTTAACCAGTATTTTGTATATCCTGGATATCAACCCCTTGTCAGATGTGTAGAAAGGGATACTCCTTCACTGTTGGTGGGAATGTCCACTGGTTCAGCCCTTCTGGAAAACAGTATGGACGATTCTCAAAAAATTAGAAATTGAGCTCCCATTTGACCCAGCAATACCACTCCTGGGAATATATCCCAGAGAGGCAAAAATGTATAGTCGAAGTGACATCTGCACTTGTTTGTTCATTGCAGCACTCTTTACAATAGCCAGAAACTGGAAGAAACCTGAATGCCCAAGAACAGATGACTGGTTAAAGAAACTTTGGTACATCTACACAATGGAGTACTATGTAGCTCTTAGAAAAGATGAAGTCATGAAATTTACATACAAGTGGTACAATATGGAAAGTATCATGCTAAGCGAAATGAGTCAGAAAGAGAGGGATAGACATAGAAAGATTGCATTCATCTGGGGGATATAAAGTAACAAAGTATGAGATTAATACCCAAGAATAGCTGAGATCAGCACCAGGAGGATTACTCCATAACTTAGAGGCCAGCCGGGTATCCTAGAGGAAAGGGCTATTCAGATAGAGAAGGGAGCACCAAATAAAGGATGTTTGGAGGATCCTCCCAGGAGGGGAGATGCATGTCGAAAGTAGACTATGGACTGAACATGTTTGCCACTCAATGCCTCTTTTGCAGACCACAACACCCAAAAGGAGAGAGAGAACACAGGGGATTGCCCTGCCACAGAGACGGGGGGATGGGGGGATGGGGGTGGGAGGGATATTATCCATGGTGGTGGAAAATGGGCACTGGTGGAGGGATGGGTATCTGATCATTGTATAATTGAAACCAAAGCACAAAAAATTGTAAATCTACAACTTTAAAAAAAATAAAATAAAATAAAGGGGGAAAAAAAAAATAAAAAAATAAAAAAAAAAAAAAAAAAGAAACTTTGGTACATCTACACAATGGAGTACTATGTAGCTGTTAGAAAAGATGAAGTCATGAAATTTACATACAAGTGGTACAATATGGAAAGTATCATGCTAAGCGAAATGAGTCAGAAAGAGAGGGATAGACATAGGAAGATTGCATTCATCTGGGGGATATAAAGTAACAAAGTATGAGATTAATACCCAAGAATAGCTGAGATCAGCACCAGGAGGATTACTCCATAACTTAGAGGCCAGCCGGGTATCCTAGAGGAAAGGGCAGTTCAGATAGAGAAGGGAGCACCAAATAAAGGATGTTTGGAGGATCCTCCCAGGAGGGGAGATGCATGTCGAAAGTAGACTATGGACTGAACATGTTTGCCACTCAATGCCTCTTTTGCAGACCACAACACCCAAAAGGAGAGAGAGAACACAGGGGATTGCCCTGCCACAGAGACAGGGGGGGTGGGGGGATGGGGGTGGGAGGGATATTATCCATGGTGGTGGAAGATGGGCACTGGTGGAGGGATGGGTATCTGATCATTGTATGATTGAAACCAAAGCACAAAAAATTGTAAATCTACAACTTTAAAAAAAATAAAATAAAATAAAGGGAAAAAAAAAAGAATCAGGGACACTGTCTCATTTGCCAAGGTGTCGAAAATCAGATGGGCTGGTCACGTCGATTTGCTCGAGCGGGCCCAGTAACGTCTCCATTGGAGACTTTGTTGTTACTGTGTCTGGCATATCGAATACTCTCGGTAGCTTGCCGGGCTCTCCGAGAGGGGCGGAGGAATCGAACTTGGGTCGGCCATGTTGGCCGCGTGTAAGGCGAACGCCCTACCCGCTGTGCTATCGCTCCAGCAGGCTGGTCACGTAATGAGATTTAAAGAGGACCGCTGGACTAGAGCTGTTACCGACTGGATTCCACGGGATGTCAAAAGACCGCGTGGCCACCCACCTACCAGATAGTCAGACTTCTTCGTCAAGATCATGAACAATCAGTTTGAGGCCCTTCATGTTCCCGGAGCGAACAGATGCCATTGGGCTACACTAGCACGCGACAGGGACAAATGGAGATGTTACTGGCGCCCGCTCGAGCAAATCGACGACTAACGGGAAGTTAAGTGATTAAGTGATTAAATTCTTACACTAAAAAGAACGAAAGACTCATCTTTGATTCAAGAAAGGAAAGAATTAGAAAGAACATTGAATTCAAGAAAGGAAAGAAGGGAGGAAATAAAAAATGGAGAAAAAAAAGAGCTAGTGATACCAAATGTTGATGTTTTGAAAGGTCAATAAATGATAAACTTAGCCAGAATAATGAAGAAAAAAATACAAATTACCTTCTGCAAGAATGAGAGACAATACTGTCCAGACACCACAAAAATGAAGATTAAAGCATTGAGAGAATTCTACAATACCAGGCCCATAAATTCTACAACATGCATGAGAAATGTTCAAATTCAAAAGACTTCAAGTTTCAAGATTCCAAACATTTAAGAAATTATATCAATTTTCCACAATTCCTTCCAGAAAATAAAAGAGAAATATTTTCCAATACTTACTCTATAAGTAGAGTCAGTGTTACTATACTAAAATCACACAAAAATATAACAATAGTTGGTTTGGAGCTATAGTACAGTGGGTAGGGTGTTTGCCTTGCACACGTCCTACCCAGGTTCAATCCCCAGCATTCCACATGAGCACCTGAGCACCACCAGGAGTAATTCCTGAATGCAGAACCAGGAGTAACCCTTGTAACCCTTGTGCATTGCCATGTGTGACCCAAAAATTTATACATATAAATATAAATATATATATATATATATAACAAGGGGGCTGGAGAGAGTTCAGTGAGTAGAGGGCTTGTCTTGCACATGGTTGATCTCTGGCACCACATATGTTGCCCCAGGCTGGCCAGAAGTGATCCCAGAGTACAGAGCTAGGAATGACCCCTGAGTACTGCTGGGTGTGACCCCCATAAAAAAAAAACATCATATATATGTATATATATCAAGAAGAAAATTATAGACTAATATTCCTGATGAGAAAATGCAAGCACTCAGAGAGAAGTTAAAAGAAACCACAATCACAAATACTGTTTATCTAGCGAATGCAAAGCTTATTCCACGTTCTAAATTCAAATAATGTAATTCACCATACTAAGAGACTGAGAGGAAATAAAATTATGTCAAACTATACTGAGAAAGAACTTGACTCTGAAAACTAGAAACAGAAGAAACTTTATTAAACAATAAGGGCACATAACAAAAGAACCCTACACCCAAAAATCATATTGTAGCATGAAAATATTAATGTTTCCCTCTTAAAATCAGAGATAAAAAAACAAGGTCTTCTCTCATTACACTAACTGATACTGGACTGTAAATTCTGTCAAGTGCATTAAAGAAAAAGCAATAAAAATAAAAGACAGAAATTAGAAAGGAAAACAACAAATACAATTGCCTTTGTATAAAATCCTAATGAAACTAAGAAACTCCTACAATACTACAAAACTCCTACAATCAGTAAATGAAAGGCTGGGAATATGATCCAGGGAGAGCACAAGATTTCCACGTGGAGGACCTGAGTTCAATCCCTGGCACTGAAAGGAAACAAAAGGCGAGGGCGGGGGGGGGGGGGAGTAATAAACAAATAATTAACAAAGCAAGGTCACAAAAAGTAATAAACAAATAATTAACATAGCAAGGCCACAAGATGTAAGTTTAATATACAAAAACAATGCACTGTTTAATATACTTTGGCTACAGTAGCAACGGATGACTAAAATTCAAAAGTTTAATGAACAATAAACTTACAACAGCAACAAAAATGTAAAAAAGACAGGCATTGATCTAACAAAACAAACACAAAATTTCTACTCTGCAAACTTGAAAACAATGATAAAGGATATGTGTGAGGCCATGGGTTCAATGCCCAATGGTAGACACACACACACACACGAAATAAAATATGAGAATTGTGCTTTGTCCATTAATCAAAACTTAATATTGTTAACAAGGCAATTCTGTCAAAAATTTATCTGTCCCTGGGGGAAAGCTAGTATAGCAGCTAAGAGTCCTGGCACCGCAGATGGTCCCCTGGGCACCACCAGGATTGATTCCCTAAGCACACAGTCAGGAGTACAAGCCCTGAGCACAGCCAGTGTGGCCCAAAATCAAAACAAAACAGAATAAAACAAAAGACAAAACTGCTATCTTCAAATTCAATGTCACTGCAATTGTGATTTTTTAAAAATTTACAAGCAAACACTAAAATTAATAAGAAAAAACAAAAGCCAAATCAACATGGCATTAGCAAAGACATAAAGAATAAAGACATAAAGAACCCAGAACAGTTCAACAGTTAAAAGACCTTTTTTTATAGTCGAAGTCACATCTCCAATTGTTTGTTCATTGCAGCACTCTTTACAATAGCCAGAATCTGGAAAAAACCTGAGAGCCCGAGAACAGATGACTGGTTAAAGAAACTTTGGTACATTTACACAATGGAGTACTATGTAGCTGTTAGAAAAGATGAAGTTATGAAATTCACATACAAGTGGTACTA
The DNA here is from genome assembly GCF_029834395.1 of Sorex fumeus. Classification (NCBI taxonomy): domain Eukaryota; kingdom Metazoa; phylum Chordata; class Mammalia; order Eulipotyphla; family Soricidae; genus Sorex; species Sorex fumeus. Next base: position 77,482,832 of record NW_026606059.1, read on the forward strand.
CATGGAAAGTATCATGTTAAGCGAAATGAGTCAAAAAGAGCGGGATAGACACAGAAAGATTACATTCATCTGGGGAACATAAAGCAACAAAAAGGGAGACTAACACCCAGGAATGGCTGAGATTAGTACCAGGAATTTTGCTCCATGATTTGAAGGCCAGCCACACGTGCTAGGTGAAAAGGAAGCTCAGATAGAGAAGAGAGCACCAAATAAAGGGTGTTGTGAGGACCCCCCAGGGTGGGAGAAGCATGCTAAAAGTAGTCTATAGACCAAACATGATTGCCACTCAATGCCTCTCTTGCAAAACACAGTACCCAAAAGAAGAGAGAGAGAACAAGGGGGAATGCCCTGCCATAGAGGCAGGGTGGGATGCGGGGATGGGGGGGAAGCTGGGACCCGTGGTGGTGGAGGATGGGCACTGGTGGAGGGATGGGTACTTGATCATTGTATAACTGAAACCCAAGCACAAAAATTTATAAGTCTATAACTGTACCTCATGGTGTTTCACTAATAAAAAAATAATTTAAAAAAGACCTTTTTTTTCCTCCTTAGTGATTATGCCCATTCAAAGGAGAGAGACTCGTTCTTTTAAGTAACGGAAAATTTTGATGGAAGTCATTAAAATCTATGTATGAAGCAAGTGAACCTCAACTCATACTGCACAACTTATACAAAAATTAACACAGTGAATTTCACAATTAAAGTCAAAGGATTAGAAAACAAAATATGACTAAAACTTTCAGAAAACAAAACACAAAGGAAATTATGACCTTGAATTAAATAAATGTTTCAATGATATATCAGATAAGTATTTCTTTCATAAGATGCAACGGTATGAACTAGAAAGCCCTCACTCATATATAAACGAATGAGAATGGCTGTGTCCCATAAAACATTATTCATACCAGGGCACTGAGGGGTATAGCCTTGGTACCAGGTCTGCTGCCTTGTTGGCAAAGTGGCACCAGAAGTTGCTATGGGTCATGTGCACAGCTTGGGAGGCCCAGCATACACATACACACACACACACACACACACAAAACATACATAGACACAAAATTTGAACTAAACTTTATGCCAGTTATACAATCCCAAAATGCTATCATGAAAAGAATTTTTCTCAATTACATAAAAGTATAAAAATCATTCTCAATTAACAGGGTACACCAAAATAGGCAGACAGCCATATCTGACCTACAGAACAATCTGTCCACTTCTATACAATATGACTTGATGTACTCTGTGGTCTCAATTACATCTCTTCAACCACATAAATATATACCTAGTGCCAATACATTCAAAACATTATTGCAGTTTAACTTTTTCTGTTTAAAGGGAATACTTTAAGTAATACTACTTTCCTTCATGAACTCCAACTAGATTTGCAGGAATATCTTCAAACACAAAACAATCTCCAGGACTAAGAGATAGTACAGGGTAAGAGGCCTGCCTTGCACATCTGGATTCAATCTTCAGCATCCCATATGGTCCGCTGGACACCTGAGTGTAATTCCTGAGTGCAGAGTCAGAAGTAAACCCTGAGCATAACCAGGTGTGGTCCAAAAACAAACAAAAAGCTCCAATACAGGAAACCAAAAAAAATGTATTAGAAAAGGCATGATTTTAAGTGAACTGCTGAATGAACTCTGTCTCAGAGCTTCTCCCTGCATTTAAAAGATCATCTTTTCCTGCGTGAAAAGCACTGACCAGGTCTATTATATCCCTGCTGATACACATTATCTCTAATATACCACTCAGTAACAGGCTAAACCCCACTGGGAAAAGGAGGAAAGAGGGCAAAAAGAAGAAAATGAGAATGAGTGACACTTTGTTTCAGCTGAGAGGCACTAGAGCATCAGGCAAGTTAGCAGGATGCCCAGAGCAGAAATCAAAGCTAGTTAAGTGAACTAAGCTATCACGCCGCAATTGACTCACGGGAAGTGGAAGTCCCATTTCACACACGGGGAGATGACTAGTCACCTAGTCACACAGGCAGTAAGATAGTAATTAACTATCCCAAGTGCTAGATTAGAACTATTTAAATCCTCAGATAGAAAGGCTGAGGTAATCCCAAAGGTTGTTGCTATTAAAACTGCAGGATGAGATTAAATGGTTCCACTGTGGAGAGAAAAGAGATAAAGAAGCCACCATCCAAACAGGACATGACTATGAGGGTTTGAGAATATCAGAGTGTATCCATCCTACTGCTCCTATAAAACCAGAACATACCATATGGAGCACTGAGGGTATACAAGAAGACTTGGGATTCATCGCCTGCCAAGAAGAGCCTGTTTTCCCTTCCCATTGATAAATACACAAAATAGTTTTTCTGTCCCCAGTCATTCTTCAACTAGTTTAATAATCCAGTATCCAGTCTAATTCCAAATTCTAACAAAGCTTATCAATGGTCTCTCTGAACCTAAAGTTAAAGAATAAAGATTTTCAGCTCCTTTCTAAAATCTCAGTAATATGTGAAATTACAATCCATCATGTTCACCACAATCTTGACCTTTATAGTTCTCTTCCTTCTGGTTTACATCCTATATACGTGGCTTTTTAATTTTTTCATCTATATGTTAATTATTTGTCACTGTAGAGGCCCTATTTATAGTAAGTGTTCCCCCTCCCCAATATAATACTCCTTCCCTAAATATACAAGGCAACTAGACTGCAACAACATGTGCCATTTACTTATTTCTGCTTCTTCTATTGGTCACTCAACATCATATTTTCATATTATAATCTAAACATATAAACTGTAGCCACAGCATAAGGTGCTTACTGTAAAGAGATACTATTATTCCTTATTTTGCAAAGACATTTTCTTACCAGAGCAATAGCACAGTGGTAGAGCGTTTGCCTTGCACACAGCCATCCCGGCCGAGCTGGGTTCGATTCCTCCGCCCCTCTTGGAGAGCCCGGCAAGCTACCGAAAGTATCTCACCCGCGGGGCAAAGCCTGGCAAGCTACTCGTGATGTATTCAATATGCCAAACACAGTAACAAGAAGTCTCAAAATGGAGACGTTACTGGGCCTGCTCAAGCAAATCGATGAACAACGGGAGGACAGTGTTTGTTTCTAACTCATTTTCTCACTCATGCTCCCACAGATGGTAAGTGATTAAAGACAAATACAAACTTAGCGTTTCTCCATAATCCAATATCCTAACCACAGCAGCCTTTATTTCTAATTCCTGCATCTGAGTGACTATGTAATGTTCCCTGTTTATATAAACAGAGTTGTTTATATGTTATGTGATGAGTAAGTATATTTTATTCATCAACTTCCTTAAAGTTGGTCCTTAATAATTCATTACTATATAATATTTCTGTGATAACATGTATAAGCTTAGTATGGCACATTTGCAAGAACACACATAACTCCAGTTCACTATATATTTAAAAATTCTCCCCAACTAGTGTATCTCCAAACAGGGTACAAAAAGTTGCCATTTTTTCTCCTTTCAGTGAAATTATTACACTTTAAATTTTGTGTGGCACTACTACTTTTAATCTTCACCAATTCTTATAGATATAAATTGTAATATTTTTAATTAACATTCCCACTAATGAAGTACTGTCAATTGTACTGCCTGTGAATGGATTACCCATTCACTCTACTCCTTACCAATATCTACAGATATGACTGCATTTTTCTTGATTTGCAGGAGCACCGTGATATACTGACCTTTTATAAGTTGAACACACCAAATACCCAACTCTTAAAACAGACTTAATTTTGAACATGAAGTTCTTTATTAAACAAAAGCTTTAAGTTTGTTAGAATCAGATATATCTATACCATCGTTTGTGGTTCCATGGTCCTGGTAGCTAACTCTAAGAAATACTCCTCAACCAGACCGCAAAATTTCTTTTTTTTCTAACAGCTTCACAATTTCTTCCCTTGTGTTTAGGCTTTTAATCAATCTTGATTTTATTTTTATGTAATACAATGCAGAAAATTTAATTTCCATTTTCTCCATACAGAGACCCTTTTTTCCCAGCAGCATTAAACAGCTCACTTTCTTCCACTGATTTGGGATGGCAATCTGTTATATACTACATTCCACATGTACAGAGGTCTATTTATGGATTCTGTATTCAACTTCATTGCTTCCTACTCCAGAACAACACTATCGGAACTAAACTCCAAATACAATAAAAGGTATAAAAACATCATAAAAGGCCTGAGAAATAGTACAGTGAGTAGGGCACTTATTTTGCCCGCTGTCAACCCAGTTCAATCCCCAGCACCTCTTGTGGTTCTCAGAGCACTGCCAAGACTAATTCCTGAGCACAGTGCCAAGAGTAACCCCTGAGCATCGCTATACATGGCCCCCAAATTTAAAAAATTTAACTACATTTTTTCAAAAAGATCTTAAGCATATAAACTTTAGTATAAAACTTTCCAGTGATGCACATCAGAGGTCAGCACACTTTTTCTATAGAGGAACTGGAAATAAATATTTTAGGCCTTGTGTGGATAGGGTCCCAATCAACACTGCCATTTGATGCAAGAGCAGACACGGATGACAGACAACAAATGAGCTTAACTGCATCCCAATAAAACTTTACTTATACCGGAAAACATTTAGGATGTGAACCACAGCCCCTAATATGCAGACCCTTGATACAGATAAATGAGTCAAAGATATACTCATGTGTTACAAATATCTCAAAGATACATAATAGTATGTGCAGTTAGAAATACTGCTTTTCAGGCTAGAGGGATGGTACAGAAGATAGGGCACTTGCCTTTCATGCAGCCAACCTGGGTTTGATCACCAGCACCACATAGGATCCCCTGAGCCCACTAGGAGTGCTCCTTGAGCACAGAGCCAGAAGTGACCACTCAGCACCATTGGGTGTGGTAGCCAAACCAAAAAAAAGGTGGGTGGGGGGTGGAGAAATACTGCCTTTCCTACTTTTTTCATAGAACCATTTTATCGCATTTTTCCACGCATATTTCTGACATTAAAATCTCCGTAATCACTAGAGAACCTCAGTAAGTTCATTGGTTTTCCACGGTAATTTGTCTTCACTTAAGTTCTCTGGGAGAAAAATTTTCAATCCATATTTATTATTTTAGCTAATTTTACTCCCTGTCACTACTTATTTTTTGTTGTTGTTACTGTTTTCCCAGTAACCGCTGTTTTGCTGTCTTCCCGTTCATCTTATAGATGTGCATTCATGGTTTTAAAATGTAATAACTTACATGATTCCTTTATGGCAGGGAAAGTGAAGACTGACCATACCCAGTAGTGCCCATGAGCTACTCCTGGCTTAGGAAATGCTATGTGATGCTGATGCAGGGGACCAAACTGGGGTTACATGAAGACAAGAGCTTTATGTCCCTCCTCTCCATATTGCTCTTTTTCATGGCAGCCTATAGAGGCTTTGCTTACTATAAGCCAGCATTTGTCACAGAGAACCCTAGGATTCTTGATTGACACTTTAAATTTCTTTATACCTCTTTCACATATCCTCTGGGTAATCTCTATAGGTATAGATAAGTTTGTGTGGGGGGCTTTCAGAATCTATTGCTACAAAGAAGTACTTAATAGCACAAAGCAAAGAAATTGAGAGTTTCTCACAGTAAGATAGATTAATGTAAAGATCGAGGAATATGTACATCAGGAAGAAATTACATTCCTAAACATATATGCATTTGAAGATGGACCTGCAAACAAGAATGAGCATACAACCTGCCAGAACTTGTGGGATGCAGCAAAAGCAGTGTTGAGAGGAGAGTTCATAGCTATGAAAGCTTTCATCAAAAAGAAAGAAAGTGCCCAAATAATATATTAACGCACAGGCTTAATAAATGAGAAAATGATCAACAAAAGCAACCCAAAGCAAGCAGGGGGAAAATAATAAGACTTAGGACAGAAATTAATTGAAATTCAAAAAAAATTTCAAAAATTAATGAAACCAAGAGCGAATTCTTCAGAAAAATAAGCAATATCTATAAACAACTACCAAGATTCACAAAGAAAGAAGAGAAAATCCTAACAAACCAAATAAGAAATGAAAAGGAGGACATCACAAGAATCCATGAAAATTCAAAAAGCATCAGAGGTTACTTTGAAAATCTGTATACCACAAAATGAGAAAACCTAGAAGAAATAGATAAATTCCTCGACTCCTATAACTTCCCAAGGCTGAACCAAGAAGATACAGAACATCTGAGCAGAACTCAATTAATTTCTGTCCTAAGTCTTATTATTTCCCCTCCTCCTTGCTTTGGGTTGCTTTTGTTGAAGAAATAGAAATGGTAATCAGAAGTCTCCCAAAAAACAAAAATCCCAGGCCTATGTGGATTCAGTAGTGAGTTCTTTCAAATCTTTAGAAAAAGAGTTACTGCAAAACATTTTCAGGAAATTGAAAAGAACAGAAACACAAATAATTTCTATGAAGCACACATTGCCCTGATACCAAAGGCAGAGAGAGAGAGAGAGAGAGAGAGAGAGAGATAATGGACCGTATCCCTGATGAACATAGATGCAAAGATCCTCAACAAAATACTAGCAAATCGAATAGAACAACTCATAAAAAAGATTATATACCATGACCAAGTGTGATTTATCCTGGGGATGCAAAGATGGTTTAATATACACACGTCCAATAAACATAACACACCATATCAACACACACAAAAAAATAAAAATCAGACAACTAACCTAGAAACATCATGATGCCTCCGAACCTTCCCAGGTAGACCAGTCTGAGCTGAAAACTTTGAAGCTTTCTTGGAATGGGAGCAGGCAACTTCCCCTTTCTGACTGAAGGCACAGCAGCCTACATCCACACCCGACACCATCTGATATAGAAAAGGCCCGATTCCACAACTGAATCTAATCAGGATGTCAAGCCATCAAACTGATCCAAATCTATACATCCTGGATCACACAGCCACATACACAGCCATGTGACACCTCCAAATTTCAAAGTACTGTCAGCCTAGTAGGATCACAATAAATCTGATGGGAAAATTGTGCAGAAGGATCATCAATCTCAGTGAGTGAAAACAACAACACAGAAGGCTCAACTAGCACCAACCAGACCAGTAAATCCATAAATCCTCAGTGATTTCAGTAACACCATTATGCAATATCACAATTATCACAAATTTACTTTTACTGATCTAAATTTTGATCATTTCATTTGTCTTTATGTTGTAACAAGCATTATCAAGTAAATTTGTTTCTACAAAAAGGGGCAGGCTGTGGTGGTGAGGACATTGATGGAGGGAAGGTCACAATGGTGGTGGGACTGGTGCTGGAACATTTAATGCCTGAAACAACTGCATTACGAAAAACATGGTAAGTGACAGTGTTTTTATAGTAAAAAAAATTTTAATAGAATAAAAACTATATGATCACAAAAGTAGACACAGAGAAAACATTTGACAAGATACAACACCCATTCCTGATTTTAAAACAAAAAGAAAAATCAAACATAAAAGACCCATCTCTAGAACAGGAGAGATAAGTACCAGAGGATTACTCCACAGCTTAGAAGCCTGCCTCACATGCTGGGGGGAAATGCAGCTCAGATAGAGAAGGGACCACCAAGTAAAGGGTGCTAGGAGGGCCTGCTCGGGATGGGAAATGCAGACTGACAGTAGACTATAGACCAAACATGATGGCCACTTAATACCTTTACTGCAAACCATAACACCCAAAAGGAGAGAGAGAACAAAAGGGAATGCCCTGCCACAGAGGCAGGGTGCGGTGGAGGGGATGGGGCAGGACTGGTGGGAGGGATGTTGGGACCATTGGTGGTAGAAAATGGGCATTGGTGGAGGGATGGGTACTTGACCATTGTATGACTGAAACGCAAGTACAAAAGTTTGTAACTCTGTAACTATACCCCACAGTGATTCACTAATGAAAAATTTTAAAAATAAAAAGAAATCACTTTTGATATTTCTGAAAAAAAGAGAAAAAAACACCCCTGGGAAGTGGGAAGTTCACCAAAACACCTCACCGAGATACCCTATCCAGATGGATTATCAGTCAGATCTAAAGAAACTATACAGAGCTTTATGGATAGGCAAACGCTCAGAGAATTCATAGCCTTCAAGCCAGTTTTGCAAGATGCATTAATACGGCTTCTTTAAAGAACAGGAGAAACTTCCCATCATATGGTGCTGAATATAGTACTCACTAATGTTGTACATGGTTGTCCTCTACTAGGTTAAGAAGGTTAAAAACATACATCAATTAATAATCACAATTTGACTTTTATTGATTCATTTTCTAAAAATTCTATTCACCATTTTTGAAGTTTTTGGACCAAGTAAAATGAAGTTTTTGGACCAAGTATATGCCTGCCAACAAGGCAAAAATAAGTCACATTTATGATAAGAAAGATATGATGATTACTGCAATAAGGTTCAAGTACAAACTAAAATGTAATGCAATGTGTTTTAGATGCCAGGGTTGAAAACTTAATTATGTAAATGAGAATAGACAGTATACTTTATTATATTAAGTGATTTGAATTTTATTTACATAGGTTAAAATCATAGCAGTTAATCATTACAAATTGACTTTTATTGATTTATTATCTGATAATTTCATTTGCCATTTCTTTACGTTGTATTGGAGCAAGAAATACGAAATAATTTTGTTGTATGCCTACCAAGAGGTAGGCTGAGAGATAGCAGGGAAATGGGGGAACACTGGTGATGGGACTGGTATTGCAACATTGTATACCTGAAACAATTCTTTTGTGAACAGCTTTGTAAATCACAGTGTCTTAATTTAAAAAAAGAAAAAGAATATGGACTCATAAAAATACAGAAAGATAAAAAATACACAACAAAATGGGAATTGAAGGAACCTTCGTCAACATAGTCAAAGCCATTTATCAGACAATCACAGTAAACATTATACTCAGTGGGTAAAAATAAATCCCATAACAATTAAGTAAGAAAAAAAATATTAAGGGTATTCAGATAGAAAAGCAAAAACTCTTACTCTGACATAATACTACATTTAGAAAACCCTAAAGACTATCAAAAAAGCTCCAGAAACAATAGATTTGCACAGTAAAATGTCAGATTACAAAAATTAACATGTAAAAGTGAATGCCTTTCCTATATGCAAATAGTGAAGCAGAAGATATTTAAAAAAAAATTTCATTCAAAATTGTGCTTCCGAAATCAGATTAAGGAAAGAGGGACCTATACAAAGAAAACAACAAACCACTACTTTGGGCACTACTCCCCAAAACATTATACAGATTTAATACAGTCACTGTATGAACACTCATGCCATTTTTTTAAAAAAAATTGATAAAACACTCCTAAAATTCATATGGAATAATGACCAACCTAGCTCCCTGAATAGCTAAACCAATCTTTGGGAAAAAGAAGATGGAGGCATTACTGTCTCCAATTTCAAGCTGTACTACAAAGTGGTAATAATTAGAACAGTATGATATTGAAATAAAGACTGATCCTCAGATCAATGGAACAGAGTTGAAAATCCAGAGACAGACTCTCAGATACATGATCATTTAATCTTCACTAAAGAAGCAGAAAATATGAAGTGGAGCAAGGAAAGTTTCTTAAACAAGGGGTGATGGGGAAACTGGTCATTCATATTCAAAAAAACGAACCCAGGCCTCTTTCTAATGCTATGCACTAAAGTAACATCAAAAGAGATTAAAGACCCAATATCAGACCTGAATCCATAAGGAACATAGAGGAAAACGTTGACAGAACACTCCATGGCACTGAAGCTACAGACATTTTTAAGGATAAAACAAAGCTGAAAATGGAAGCTGGAAAGTGGAAGCAAGAATAAAAAAATGAGACTACATTACAGAGCTTCTGCACCTCAAAGGAAATGGTGACAGAATACAAAAACAGCCCACAGAGAGCAAGAAATTATTAGCTCACACCTGAAGCCAGAGTGACAGTACAGCAGGTCAAACACTTGTCTTGCATAAGGTTAACCCGGATTCAATCCCTGGCACCCCAGATGGTCCCCAGAGCTCTCCAGGAGTGATCCCTGAGCACAGAGCCAGGAGTAAGCCCTGAGCACCACTAGATATGACCCAGAAACCAAAATATAAATAAATAACAAAGTGCCTTTAAAATTAAAAAAAAAAATCCAACTCATCAAAAAATGGGAGAGAAGGTAAACAGGAACATCTTCAAAGAAGAAATACAAATGGCCAAAGGAATAAAAAAAATGCTTTATATCACTGATCATCAGGACATGTAAATCAAAACAACAATGGGATCTCACCTCAAACCAGTGAGACTGGCACTCATCACAAAGAACAACAACCAGTGTTGATGTGGATGCGGGGGGGGGGGGGGGGGGTGAGAGGGGGGGAAGGGACCCTAATTAACTCTGGGAATGTCAACTGGTTGAGCCTTTTTGGAAGACAATATGCACACTCCCCCAAAAGCTATGAATTGAGCTTCCATATGGCCCAGCAAGTCCACTCCTGGGAATATACCCCAAGGGCCCAATAACACAATGCTGTAAAGACATCTGCACTCCTGTGTTCGTTGCAGCACTATTCACAATAGTCAAAATCTGGAAACAACCCACTCGCCCAAGAACAGATGACTGGGTAAAGAAGTTTTGATACACACACATAATGGAATACCAGAAGAAAAGATGAAGTAATGAAATTTGCTTATACATGTGTGGATCTGGAGAGTATCATGCTGAGTGAAATAATTCAAAGGGAAAGGGACAGAAACAAAATGGTCCCTTTATATTGTGGGATATAAAGAAAAACAATAGGGGAATAACTAATGCCCAAAGACAACAGAAATGAAGGACAGGAAGAATTGGTCCTTAGTAGGAAACTTGCCACAGTTGGCAAAGGAGGAATAGGACAGGAAGGGACCACTAAGACAATGATAGAGAGAAGTGGTCATTCTGGACAAAAACTTGATGCTGAAAGGAGGTAAAGTGATATGCATGATACCCTTTCAGTAACAGTATTGCAAACCACAGTGTCTAAAAAGGAAAAAGAAAAAGGTGCTTGCCATAGAGGCAGTTGCGGGGGGGGGGGGGGGGGGTTGGAGGGGTGGCAGGAAGGAAAGTGGGGATGCTGGTGAAGGGAAGTGGGAAATGGTAAAGGGACTGGTGTGCAAATATTGCATGCCTAAAATTCAATCATGAATTATTTTGCAACTTTGTAATTCATGCTGATTCAATTTAAAAACTTAAAATAAAATACACCCCAAGAGTATAGTTGATAGAGCCCTTGACTGTGTCTAACCCTGTTTCTACCCCTGGCATCCCATATGCTTCCCCTAATCCCCACCAAGAGTGATCCCTGAGCACAGAGTCAGGAATAATCTCTGAACACCAATAGGTGTGGCCCAAAAACCAAGCAATGAAAACAAACTAAATACACCTCCAAAGAAGAAAAAAATATAAAAGTTCTTAAAGAAAATAACGTATATTAACCAATAACTAATTTTTAACACATAAAAGTACTAGGCTCTTCTCCTACTAGCTTGCTATCTGAAAAGATAAAAGGAGAACAACTTAAATTTATTTTTAAAGTAAATCCAACTGTTTAATTTTGTTTAAGCCAACCAAATATCACTTTATTTCAAAGGTTTTGGGGGGGTTGTTCTTTTCTTTGTTTAAGAAGGTCTCAGAACAATGTTTGGGGGCCCTGGGTCACACACACTATTTGAGAGCCCAATGCTGCCTGACCCTGCAGTACTGTGGGACCTCCCAACCCCAGTAGAAATGCACAGCAACTGTTAGGAGCTATATAACGAACATAGTTTTACTGAATCTTAAGTGAAATGTTGACAGAACTTACAAGGCATGCGAGGCAACAAAATTAATGAGATTACACCCATCACCAACAACATGAAGGAGACATCCATCTTCTACTTTTCAATCATGGCAATGCATCAATGTTTTTGCAACTTTTTTCACCAGGGCTCCTAGGAAGCATGTACTGTTCTCTTCATGAGTCACACTACTTCTCAATCTACCCAGTCCTATAAAACATTTCTTCACATACAGAACTCCTAGTTTTACAAAAAAGCACAAAGGCTGAGAGGGATAACCGTTTCTGAGTAAGAAGTGCAAGTTGCTGTTAAATATACTGGGTAAACTCTAAACACAGGCAGCCTTTCTCACTTGATCAGTAAGTTCTTCCCAACATAAATAACATTGTGTGAATAAAAATATACAAGTGTGAAGGCCAGAGAGATAATATAGGGGTTAAAGTGCTTATCTTGCATGATGCTAACCCCAGTTCAATCTCCAGCGATGCTTATGGTCCCCTAAATACCACCAGGAGTGATCCTAAGCACAGAGCTATGAATAAGCCCTGAGCACTATTAGGTGTGATCAAAAACATTTTTTAAAAAAAAGAAGAAGAAAAGAAAAGAGAGAAAAAGATACAAGTGTGAACAATGTTTTAATGTTTTCTAATCTGCAATAAAATGAAATAAAGTGAAAAAACATTTGGGTCAATGTAAGAATTGCTGCATTTCCCAAATTATTATTCACAACCTAATGAAATGTTTAGTGAAAGTGAAGATTGAGTGGGGAATAATTTTGACAAACATTTTAAGTTCTAACACACCATTTGAGTATACTGAAAAATTCAAAAGATTACAATGAAGAAAACTTCTTAAACTTTTTAAAATGAAGATGGAATTTGGGCGCTAATGTCACCCGGAATTATTTTTAAGAGAAATGCACTATGGAATAGATTGCTTTATTGGAGAAAGACAGTTTTCTGGATACGCAGGTGATATTATATTAAAACTGAGGAATGAATTATCTATTTTTAAAACTCTATACATTGTCCTTTAAAATATATACATACGTATATATACATATTATATATATATATTTCTGTCAGGTAACTAATGGTGAAAGTTGTGAGCTTCCAACCTTCTTGTTTCTGAGTAGTGCTCCAGGGTAATAGCAGCACATGGGGAGTATGTGAGTACACTCTTCACTATGTGACACTAGCAGAGAGGATGTTCAGTCTATACAGATCAGCTTACTTACGTCTGTGGTTCCTTTTCATTTTGCTGTTTTTGCTGGGGCTGAAGAACGTTATTTACCAGTTCAGTGATCCCACTAAAGGGAAACCACCTGTTTAAATAAGCAAATAATGTGACTGAATAACCAAATGAATAACAATGTAGGTCTTACCCAAAACAATCAAGATACACAGCACAAAAGCTACAGCCAATGGAAATGTGAGCTCCGATTATCATCCAGGCAACCAGAATAGAGGAAATTTAGATTTGAACACTTAACTGGTCCACAAGCAAGCAGCAAAAAACTACATCCAGTCAATGTGTGGATGAAGTAAGAAGCTGCAGGCAGCTCTCTTACAAGCCAGAGAGCCAGGAAGCAAAGACACACTAGCCGCAGTCTATCCAGTATTAGGAGAAGCTAATACCATCCACGGTGCAAAAAGCAGAATGTGGCAAAGGGACAGAAGTCAAGCCTACTGCACTCAGAATACATGTACTTACTGTGTCGGTTGTGGTTTGTGTTCTTCTTTGATCCTAAAAAGATAAGTTTGCACAACTGAGTGCACTGTACTAAGAACATTATCTATAGATATGGGGTCATATAAAAATGGAAAATGAGGCTTTCACATAGAAAGGCTTAGTGCTTTGCTATATATTTAAATTATACATTTCAATAAACCTTACACACCAAAAAAAGTTGAATCATTTTTTAGTAAATAACTAATATTAAAACTACAGCTGATCTAATGAATCTTCTAGTTTTCTGTATATATTTATTAGTATTGGTAATGAAGTTTCTAAATTAATTATTTTTAAATACCATTTAAAAATTTTTACATCTGGTTTACTAAAGATATATAGATTTTTCTTTTTTATTAAATTTCTTTTTTAATGTAATTGAAAGCAAAAATATTTTAAATAAATAATAGGATCTTTTAAATGCATTATTAAAAGCTCTCAAAATGAATGTATTTACTGTAAAGATACATCAAGAAATTGGGGGCTTAAGTATACATTCCACCTAAAAATAGCTACTAAAATAACTATGTATATTAAATTTAAAATATTCATGAGCTTCAGTAAATTATTCATATAGCTATGAAACAAAAAAATGCATTTAAACTATGGTTAACTTAATTTTTTACTGACTATTTAAGAGTGAAAGGCTAGTGATGCCTCTCAAATTTGATTTTCCAAGTTTTGCCTATGACTGGTGCTCCTAGGAAACCAATGACTCAAGGACATGCTGATCAGCTTGTACTTTTCCAAGGAAAGACTAAGAGGGCCAGAGCAACAGTAGTGTGGGGAGGGCACTTGCCTTGCATGCGGTCAACCCAGGTTCGATCTCCGGCACCCCATATGGTCCTCTGAGCCCACGAGAAGTGATCCCTGAACACAGAGCCCTGAGCTCTGCCAGGTGTGGCCCAAAAGCCAACAAACTAAGGAAAAGACTAAGACCTCAATGTGATCACCAAAATCTATAACTTCCATTAGGAAATTATATTAGCATTGTAAATTAAATGTTCAATTATCTTATTTTCTTTTCTAGTGTGTTCCTATTTTAATGATACAAGCAACAAATGAAAAAACATGCCCTTTTACTTTTTTTGGTCTCTGAATAAGATTCAATCCCCAAAATTATGTTATTTGCATAAGCTTAAAAAATGTATAAAATTTCATAGAAAATGAAACCTATCATCATTTCTTATTTGAATATACTTATATAATAAATAATAAAAAAACTAGTGATGAGAATTATATAAATACAAGTGAGCAGTGACTTGGAGTAGAAGCTGCATCACTGTATTTCTCTGAGAAAACAATAACCTCAATGTTTTAGAATAAAATAAGTCACTGATAGATTATGATAAAGGGATTACCACACCAGCTCATCAATGAAGAACAATTCAAGATTAGTCAAATAAATTTATATCAAAGGTCACAAATACTGTGATCAATAATACAAATGAGAAAGACTTATTAAAGGCATCCTAGTGAATAGTCCAAAAGAAATCATTTGTTTTAATTATTAACAAAAGTTTGCATCAAGGGTAAGAGAAATAGTACGTGAAATTAAGGCATTTGCCTTGCATGCTGCTAACCTCATCTAGTACCTTGTATTGTCTCCTGAATATCACTAGGAAGAATGCTGAACACAGAGCCAAGAGTGAACCATGAGCACTGGATGTGACGCCAAAACAAAGCAAAGTTCTTATAATCACCTATTGATACAAACCTACAAACTGGGCCAATTATATATTTCTACTTGAAATAAAATTTGCATAATGTGCATAAAATTTTAATTACCAAGTTGGGTACTATTTTTGGACTTTAGAAATTATTTATGAAACATATAAACATTTGCATCAGCTTCCCAAATAAAATATGTATCATATGTACTGCACTATAAATATTTGTCCTGTCTTTAAATAGAAGAGTACAAAATTATTCTCCTTTTTTTTTCAGTATTTTACATTAAATCAAACCTCAAAATATCTATCCATAATTAATCTATGTTTACCATTAAAAACCAAGGACAGAGATATAGCGCAGGGATTAAGACATATGCCTTGAATGTGGCTGGCCTTGTTCAACCTCCAGTTCTGTTCATGGTCCCCTGAGCACCACCAGGAATGATCCCTGAGCACAGAGACAGGAGTAAGCCCTGAAACACTGCTGGCATGAGCCCCAAAACAAACCAAAATAGAACCATTAGTATGAAAAAGCATAGACACTATATATTTATTTAGCTATACATTAACAATACTGGAACAAACTCTAAATCCAACAAACTCTAAATTTAGTAATCTAAACCCATTGCTTGGTGGGGAGAAGGGGGCATCCATGGTCCAGTCTGATACATAAAGAATTTGGAGATCATTAATTCCACCCTTTTAACAAGAAAAAAAGCTGACCGAAGCTCACGCCAATGCTTTAGTATAGCAGGTAGAGTGCTTGCCTTGCACGAGACAAAGTTCCATCCCCAGCACCATATATGGTCCTCAAACTCCACGAGAAGTGATCCCTGAGCACAGAGCCAGGAGCAAGTCGTGACCAGGTATGGCCCAAAGGCAAAAAGAAAAAGAAAAAAAGGAAGAAAAGAAAGAGAAAGAAAATAAATAGCTTTGCTTGGAGTCATTAAAGAATTATGGTCAAAGGCAGATTGGAGCCAGAGAACCAAAAGAAATTGGCAAGAAACAGAATAGCAGTTCACCCAGAACACAGGCCCATCAGCAGATCCTACAGAGCTAGGAGCTGTAGAAAAGCTCCAATCAAAACTGACAAACTGCAGAAGACTTGGTGGGCTAGAGAGAGTTTACAAGTCTAAGGAAGGGTCAAGAAAATAGCTCATTTGGTAGATTTGAATTTTATTCCCAGCTCCACATTTCCTCCACCAATAAAATAAAATTCTAGGGGTTAGAAAATACAAGGTTTAAGGCACTTGCCTCTGCATGTGGCTAATCCCAGTTCAGTTTCTGGCACCAGAGCCAGATCACACATAGGTCACCCACACATAGTAGGGTGTGACCTGAAAACCAATCAATCAATCAATCAATCAATCAAATTCCCTGGAGTGCTGTGCAGAGGTATGTTTTGCTTTATCTCCAGGAGTAGCACTGTAGTACTGTCCTCCCACTGTTCATCAATTTGTTCAAGCAGGCCCAGTAACATCTCCGGAGTGAGATTTGTTGTCACTGTGTTTGGCATATTGAATACGTCACGGGTAGCTTGTCAGGCTTTGCAGAGTGGGTGGGATACTCTCGGTAGCTTGCCGGGCTCTCAGGGAGGGGCGGAGGAATCGAATCCAGGTCGGCCAGGTCAGCTGGGTCGGCTGCATGCAAGGCAAACACCCTACCCACTGTGCTATCACTGCGAAAGGAAATCTCTTCCTACAGTGAGCAGGATGCAAAGGACTATACTCAGACCTTAGGAGAGCTCTCTATAATGTTTGTTTGTTTTTAATTTTTTTATTTCATTAAAGAACTGATTTACAAAGTCATTGATAGTTGAGTTTTAGGCATACAATAATTCAACACCAATCCTACCATCAATGTCAACATCCCTGTAACTGTTCCTGGGTTCCATCCCCACCCCACCCCCAACCCATTCCCTCCAGCCAACTTGATAGAAGCATTACAGAGTTTCAGTAGTTGCAGCTTAGGTCTCATGTTTTCAATGTTGTTGAGTGTGTGTTTTGGGTATATGGCTATACCACTCTCCCATATCACCAGTATAACTGAAGCCCTGATGCCTGCTCATCCGAATTACTTCCTGTTCTCTTCTCCCCGCACCCTCACCCTCTTGATTTCTCTCCTCCACTGTCGTTCTCTCTTGGGGTCTTGACTGGGGTCAAGGGTAATCTCCACAATGCCATAATTCTAGCCACAAGGAATATCTATCACCAAAGTCTGGCCAACTGGGGTCTTGCCAAGCCAAACAAACCTGAGGACAGCAAATCCTCAATAAAATCCCACTGTGTCCTTCAATGTGAGAGAAGGGACATAGCAAGTATAGGTCCTCCTAATCTTCAAAAGAGCAGAAACAACTCCCTTTAGCTCAGGTCACTTAGGGAACTTACAGGATTTTTGTAAACAGCCTTTCCACCTCATCAACAAAGTTCCTAGGGTAACAACTGTGACTTGTAACAAAAGCTCTGCAAGTTTTAGATTGTTATTTAGTAAGGAATTTCTTCCCAGAGACAAAAAAGGAAGGCAAAAACAGTGTGGGAAGAAGAGCACATTCTAGAAAACTCAAAGGAAGAAAGCAGAGGTGTCTCTAGACAAAGCAGGAGCAGAATCTATATGGGGCGCCATTCCAGCTCTGGAGCCTAGCAAAAGCTTTCAACTTAAAGAAGGCTTGAAGCTAATTAAGTCTGAACTGAATTGCATAAGTCACAAATAAATATAAGTTCCACAGAACTCATACAAGCAAGAAAAAAGCAGAATGAAATACCCTCAATGTCAAAAGACCAAAATTACAGCCTAACATTCTGTTACAGTAGAATTATTTCAAATGTAAAGGAGAAAAACTTCCTCACACAAAAATTAGCAAATGTTTTATCAGTCAGTTGACAGTCCTGCAAGAACTGTTAAAATGAAGTTGTTCAGAAAGAAGTAAATGATATATGTGGAATCTCAGAGCTCTAATAAAGAAGAAACTATTTAAGGAAGGATGAATGAGAGTGAAATATAACATTTTGTTTTAATTTACTGATCCAACTTGTTTGTTCAAAATAAAAACCATAATATTGGGGCTGGAGCGATAGCACAGCGGTTAGGGCATTTGCCTTGAACGCCGCCGACCCAGATTCGATTCCCAGCATCCCATATGATTCCCTGAGCACCACCAGGGTTAATTCCTGAGTGCAGAGCCAGGAGTAACCCCTGTGCATCACCGGGTGACACACAGAAAAAAACAAAAAACAAAACAAATCATAATATTGTAGCAATCACAGCTGATGAATAAATGAAATAAATGCCATCCATTTTAAGGACAAGAAGAAATGATTAGGGATATTATGTTGGGGCTGCATATTTTATACCTCAGGGCTAAGAGTGAATGCACCTGTCCTAACAAGGCCCACTGCTAGTAAACCACAGCAGCTCAAGATTGAATAGGCCTGATTGGCTGAGTATGTACAGGAAGTGACCTCTGAACCCCCTAAACATTGCTTAGGAGATCTACAATTGGAACCCCACCAGAAAGGAAAAATAATAAAACTTTGTTTTACAAAAGGATATTCTCTCATAAAATACCAGTACTACCCTCTACCATCCTGAGTACTGTCATCTAAAAATGAACCTGAATCATTGTAAATGTACAACCACTCAGGGCTTAAGGGAGTATAATTCATATGCTGAGATAAAATGGAATCAAACTGCATAAAAGTACTGAATGAAAAGCAGAAAAGGAAAAGAATGGGTAGAAACAGGAGAGGGAAAGCAAAAGACAGAGAGATGCAGAGAGGCAAAGAATGGAACAGTCACAAATATGAAGTCTATAAATCAGATTATACCAGCAATCACTTTAAATGCAAGTGATCCAAATACATTGATTAAAATGTAAACAAATAAACTTTTTAAATGTTCCAATATGTTGTCTATTTTTTAAAAAATTTTATTGAATCACCGTGAGGTAGTTACAAGCTTTCATGTTTGGGTTACAATCACACAATGATCGAACACCCATCCCTCCACCAGTGCACATTCCCCACCACCAATATCCCCAGTATACACCCCCCTCCCCCCTCCCCCTACCTCCATGGCGGACAATATTATCCATACTTCTCTCTACTTTGGGGCATTATGGTTTGCAATACAGACACTGAGAGGTTATCATGTTTGGTCCTTTATCTACTTTCAGCACACATCTCCCATCCCGACCAATTCCTCAAGCCATCATTTTCTTAGTTATCCCTTCCCTATTCCAGCCTTCTCCCCTCCACTCATGAGGCAGGCTTCCAACTATGGAGCAATCTTCCTGCCCCGTGTATCTACTATCCTTAGGTGTCAGCTTCATGTTATGTTGTTTTATACTCCACAAATGAGTGCAGTCCTTCTATGTCTGTCCCTCTCTTTCTGACTCAATTTCACTCAGCATGATATTCTCCACGTCTATCCATTTATAAGCAAAGATCATGACTTCATCTCTCCTGACAGCTGCATAGTATTCCACTGTGTAGATGTACCAAAGTTTCTAAACCAGTCATCTGTTCTAGGGTACTTGGGTTGTTTCCAGATTTTGGCTATTGTGAACAGTGCTGCAATGAACATATAGGTACAGATGTCATTTCTACTGTGCTTTTTTGCATCCTCAGAATACATTCCCAGAAGTGGTATTGTGGGGTCATATGGAAGCTCAATTTCTAGTTTTTCAAGGACTGTCCATATTGTTTTCCAGAAAGGATGGACTAGTGGGCACCAACCAGTTTTCTATTACTGGTTATAAATAACATATGAAGCCACGTGGCTGCAGTAGTGGCCACGTGATTTTGAAATTCCGAAATTTAAACAATTAAATCTGGAGGGATTTCTTGCCAAAACCTGCTAGGTTCCGAGATTTGTTCCTGAGTCTCTGGGATCATGGCCATTATGCAGCTTGATCAGGAGCCAGAGAGGCCATTCATGGGTGGTGACTCGCAGTCTCATTGGGATGGGGAGGAAAGGGCCAGCTCCAACCCCATCCCGTGAAACCCCACATGTCTCGTCACTGAGGGCCCAAACCTGACTGTCCAATGGCATTTGGCAGATGGTGGCCACCAGGCCGCCAAGGGGGAGCAGGCGGAGAGACAGCACCCTTTCCCCCCCGGGGTGGCCTGGCAACAGCAACCTACTGTGTGGTCTGGACGCATTTCTTCCAAAAGCTGCTGGGTTTCAAGATTTGTTTCTGAGTCTTTGGGATCATGGTCATTAAGCAACTTGATGAGGAGCCAGAGAGGCCTTTTGTGGGCAGCGACTCAGGGTCTCAATGGGATGGGGAGGAAACGGCCGGCTCCACCACCATCCCGTGAGGCCCGGTGTGCCTTGCCACTGAGTACCCAAACATGTCCAGTGGCCTCCGGAGGATGGTGGCCACCAGAATGCCAGGGGGAACAGGCTAAGGCATGAAACTCATTCCCACCTGGGGTGGCCCAGCGCCAGTAACCTGCCTGAGGGACCAGACTCAAATATTTCTGCCAAAAGCCGTTGGGTTTCAAGATTTGTTTGAGTTTCTGAGATCATAGCCATTTAGCAGCTTGATCAGGAGCCAGAGAGGCCATTTGTGGGCGGCGACTCGGGGTCTCATTGGGATGGGGAGGAAAGGGCCGGCTCCAACCCCATTCTGTGAGGCCTGGCATGTCTCATCACTGCGGACCCAAACCTGACTGTCCAATGGCCTCTGGAAGATGGCAGCCACCAGGCTGCCAAGAGGGAGCAGGCGGAGGGACAGCACGCTTTTCCCCCTGGGGTGGTTCAGCAATAGTAACCTACTGAGGGGTCCAGACGCATTTCTGCCAAAAGTCAGTGGGTTTCAAGATTTGTTTCTCAGTCTCTGAGATCATGGTCGTTAAGCAGTTCAATCAGGAACTAGAGAGCCCTTGCTTCCAATTATATAGCTGAGCCGGAGGTGGTTTGTGGGTGTGTCTCCCACATACCTAACTTTTGGCCATTTACTTTCTTGGTAAACTTTGTCCCAAGTTTTTAGGGTCTGGCCAAAGGCACGGCAGCAACTTGGGGGTATCTGGAAGTCTGAAGGCGCTATGAGACTGCTGATGCACTCACCTCACAGGTACAAACAGACTTGCTGGCAGCACCATACCCCCTACTCTCTCATTGTTGTTTTGATTTGCATCTCCCTGATGGCTAGCGATGTGGAGCATTTTTTCATGTGCCTTTTGTCCATTTGTATTTCTTTTTTGAGGAAACTTCTGTTCATTTCTTCTCCCCATTTTTTGATGGGGTTGGAGGTTTTTTTCTTGTACAATTCTACTAGTGTCTTGTATATCCTGGATATTAATCCCTTATCTTGGTGTTCCTTCCCGGAGCCCCTTAGGGGAGCGGGTTGAGCTTTCCTCCCCGCCCCGACCAGGGCTCCAGCAGCCGAAGACCTCCAGGACCAGCCACCACCATGCTGAGACCACTCTCCGCACACATGAAGGTACTGGCAGAGGGACAAAGTCATGCGGGTTCCGGGGCGAGATCTCCAAGCCTACTCAGATTTGGGCCGAGCATCCTCCACCCAGATCCTCCAAATTCCAGTAGGCGGGGGTCACACCCACCACCTGGCCCCTGGCGCCGTGTAATCCCATTAGCGCCCAAGACTCAGAGACTATAAAATCCAGATCCCGGAACCGCGCGGCCGCAAATGCGGCCGCGCGATATCTTATCAGAACTTTTTTTATGACATCTTATTGTCTTATTCCTACTTTGGACAAACTTGCAGGCTATCGAATGTAGCCTGCCCACAGGGCAGAGTCTGGCAAACTCCCCGTGGCATACCAAATGTGCCAAATACCAGTAACAATGATGGGTCTCATTCTCCTAAATAGCCTTGAATATAATCTCAGGGCTAGGATGAAAGAGACGTTACTGGGG
Source organism: Sorex fumeus (assembly GCF_029834395.1). Classification (NCBI taxonomy): domain Eukaryota; kingdom Metazoa; phylum Chordata; class Mammalia; order Eulipotyphla; family Soricidae; genus Sorex; species Sorex fumeus. The sequence continues at coordinate 77,504,905 of NW_026606059.1, forward strand.
CTGGCTCGAGGCAATCGACGAATAACAGGATGATGAAATGAAATGAAATCCCTTATCAGATGGGTATTGGGTAAATATTCTTTTCCATTCTGTGGGCTCTTTCTGTATTTTGTTCACTGTTTCTTTTGAAGTGCAGAAGCTTCTTAGTTTGATGCAGTCCCATTTGTTTATGTTTGCTTCCACTTGCATGGTCAGTGCTGTTTCATCCTTAAAGATGCTTTTAGCTTCAATGTCATGGAGAGTTCTGCCTACATTTTCCTCTATGTTCCTTATGATTCATGTCTGATACTGAGGTCTTTAATCCACTTTGATCTGACTTTTGTGCCTGGCATTAGACAGAAGTCAGAGTTCAATTTTTTGCAGGTAGTTATCCAGTTTTCCCAGCACCACTTGTTGAAGAGACTTTCCTTGATCTACTTCACATTTCTTGCTCCTTTGTCAAAGATTGAGTGGTCAAATATTTGGGGATGGAATACCAATGGAACAGAATATTCAACTCTGTTCCATTGGTATGCAGTTCTGTTTCTAGCCCAATACCATGCTGTTTTAATTACTACTGTTTTGTAGTAGAGTTTAAAGTTGGGGAAGGTGATGCCACCCATCTTCTTTTTCCCCAAGGATTGCTTTAGCTATTCGTGGGGCTTTATTGTTCCATATGAATTTTAGGAGTGTTTTGTCTATTTCTTTGAAAAATGTCATGGGTATCCTGATAGGGACTGCATTAAATTTGTATAGTGCTTTGGGCAATATTGCCATTTTGATAATGTTAATCCTCCCTATCCATGAGCAGGGAATGTGTTTTCATTTCCTAGTGTCCTCTTTTATTTCTTGAAGCAGTGTTTTGTAATTTTCCTTGTATAGGTTCTTCACCTCTCTTGGTTAAGCTTATTCTGAGGTACCTGATTTTTTAAGGTACTACTGTGAACGGGATTGTTATTTTAACATCTCTTTCTTCTCTTTCATTATTTGTATATAAGAAAGCAATGAACTTTTGGGTCTTGATTTTGCAGTCTGCCCCTTTACTATACTGACCTATTGTTTCTAGGAGCTTTTCTGTAGTGTTTCTAGGGTTTTCTAAGTATAGTATCATATCCGTCTGCAAAAAGTGATAGCTTGACCTCTTCCTTTCCTATCTGTATGCCCTTGATATCATTTTCTTGCCTAACTGCTATGGCCAGAACTTCCAGTACTATATTAAATAGGAGTGGCGAAAGCAGGAAACCTTGTCTTGTTCCCAATCTTAGAGGGAAGGTGTTTAGTTTTTCCTCATTGAAAATGATACTTGCCAAAAAAAAAAAAGAGAATGATACTTGCCGTGGGTTTGTGGTAGATGGCTTTGACTATATTGAGGTAATTTCCTTCTATGCCCATTTTGCTGAGGATTTTCATCATAAACGGGTGCTGGATCTTGTCAAATGCTTTCTCTGCATTTACTGATATTATCATATGGTTTTATTATTTCTTTTATTGATATGATGAATTATGTTGATTGACTTGAGAATGTTAAACCATCCATGCATCCCTGAGATGAATCCTACTTGGTCGTGGTGTATGATCTTTTTGATGAATCGTTGGATTCTATTTTGAAAATATTTTGGCTAATATTTTGTTGAGGATCTTTGCACATGTGTTCATCAGGGATATAAGCCTGTAATTCTCTTTCTTTGTGGTATCTGTCTGATTTTTGATATTAGGAAGATATTTGCTTCATAGAAACTGTTCGGAAGTGTTTCTGATACTTCAATTTCATGGAAAAGCTTAAAGAGGATTGGGAGTAAGTCCTCTTTAAAGATTTGGAAGAATTCACTAGTGAATCCATCTGGGACTAGGACTTTTGTAATCACAAAAGTAGACTTTTTGTGACTGTTTCAATTTCTTTCATGGTAAATGTTTATACACCTAATGAGGGATCAGTGAAGTACTTAAAACGACTACTCATAGACCTGAAGAAAGACATCGATAGCAACACAATTCTAGAGGGAGATTTCAACACCGCTTTATCACTTTCAATAGATCAACCAGACTCAAAATTAGTAAGGACATACTTTATCTGAGGGAAGAAATGGAAGAAAGGGGCTTAATAGATATATACAGGTCACTTCATCCTCAAAAAGCTGAATACACATTCTTCTCAAGTGTGCATGGGACATTCTCCAAGATGGACCACATTCTGAGCTACAAAACACACCTCCACAAAATGAAGAAGATAGAGATAGTATCAACAATCTTCTCAGACCATGATGTGCTGAAAATAGAAATAAATCATACACAAACAGAAAATCAAATCAAAAACCTGGAAATTAAACAGCTCACTATTAGACAACGAGTGGCTTAGAAAGGAAATCAAAATGGAAATCAAAAGATTCCTGGAAAGGAACGAAAATGAGGACACGAGTTACCAAAACTTATGGGACATGGCAAAAGCTGTGTTAAGAGGAAAGTGTATAGCTCTACAAACATTCCTCAGGAAGGAAAACCGAGCCCACATAAATAACCTAACCTCACAGCTCAAGAGCCTGGAGAAGGACCAACAAAAGGAGCCCAACCCAGGCAGAAGGAAGAAAATAATAAAGCTCAGAGCAGAAATAAACAATATAAAAACCAAAAATACAATCAGAAAGATCAATGAAAGCAAGATCTGGTTCTTTGAGAAAATAAAACAAGATCGATAAACCTCTAGCAAGACTCACAAAAAAAGGGAGAGAGAAAACCCTAATAAACCAAATCAGAAATGGAAAGGGGGACATCACAACAGAAACTACAGAAATTCAAAGGATCCTCAGAGATTACTTTGAAAAGCTTTATGCCACAAAACAAGAAAACCTTGAAGAAATGGATAAATTCTTATATTCCTATAGCCTCCCAAGGCTGAACCAAGAAGACCTGGAATATATGTTGTCTATTTTTTTTAAAAAAAACTATTTTAAATATATACGCAAACAAAATATATGCATTAAAATATACTATGATGACACTAATAAAAAAGTAAAGTGTAGTGTAGCCACATTAATTTCATGCAAAGTCAACTTCAAGGCCAGAAAAATAGAGGCAGAAAGGAGGCATTTTATTATAATAATAATAAAGGGGTGGATTCCTTTAAAATTAAACAACAATCTCTAATATATATGAACCTATAAGACCAATGACAAAACACTGTCACTGCCACTGACCTCCCGTTGTTCATCAATTTGCTCAAGTGGGCCCAGTAACATTGTGAGACTTGTTACTGTGTTTGGCATATCGAATACAACACGGGTAGCTTGCCAGGCTTTGCCGTGCGGGCAAGATACTCTCTGTAGCTTGCTGGGCTCTTCAAGAGGGGTGGAGGAATCGAATTCGGGTTGGCCATGTTGGCTGCGTGCAAGGCAAATTCTCTACCTGCTGTGCTATGGCTCCAATGGCAAAATACAAAAGGCAAAAATAGATCTGCAACAAGACCAATCCATGGCTACCGTTAAGTGATTTCCCACTTCAATAAGTAATTGACAGATCCAGCATGCAGAAAATCAGAAAAGATGCTGAACTGAACAAGAGCCACTAAAATGTATCGAACTGACATTCTATAATACTTAACCCAGAAATAGCAGAATACACATGATTCTAAAGTCACATGTAACTCTTCGCACCAATGCATCACATTATGGGTAAAAACAATCTTTCAAAAATGTAAAAAATATAAATTATACAACATATGCCCCCACGTTTACAATAAAATCAAACTAGAAATAACAGAACTAGCACAGCAGTAGGGCGTTTGCCTTGCACGCAGCCAACATGGCCGACCCGAGTTCGATTCCTCCGCCCCTCTCAGAGAGCCCGGCAAGCTACCGAGAGTATCTCGCCCGCATGGCAAAGCCTGGCAAGCTACTCATGATGTATTCAATATGCCAAACACAGTAACAACAAGTCTCACGATGGAGACATTACTGGGCCCGCTCGAGCAAATCAATGAACAATGGGAGGACAGTGACAGTGACTTGTTTGTTTGTTTGTTTGTTTTTTGTACCATACCCACTAATGCTCAAAAGTTACTCCTGGTGATGCCTGGGGGGGGGGGGGGGGGGACTACATGGGATACCAGAGTTTGAACCCGAGTGAGTTGTTTGTAAGGTTGTAAGGCAAGTGCCCTACCCACTGTACTATCTCTCCAGCCCTAAATCACATACTTCTAAATTACACATAGTCAATGGAAAATACTGGAGAAGTCTTAAGTAGTTTGATCAGAGTGAAAATGTAAAACAACCTAACAAAATGTGTGAGGTGGAACTAAATCAGTGCTTAGACAAAAATGTCTGGGAAGGAAGGAGGGAGGGAGGGAGGGAGGGCGGGAAGGGAGGGAGGGAGGGAGGGAGGGAGGAAGGGAGGGTAATCTGAAATCTGGCAAAAAAATACGAGAGAAAATTGTATCAATCCTCTGCCACCTCTTTCAGAAAAAAGAAGCTAAGCGACCAGTAACAAACTAATTCTCTTAGAGCTACAGCAGCCTTATACAAAAATCAAAGAAAAGAAAATGATGGATCCATGTCCCTCATAATACAAATGCAAATATCTTAGCAACACAACAGCAATCGGAATCCCACAATGTATAAAGAAAACAATTGTACAACATGCCCACAGATCCTGATAGTCAAAATCATTTCAATTATCACATCAAAGACTAGAGAAAATCCAAACAACATGGCACAATCCAACTAATTCATAATAATGATTAAAAATATCCCAGCACAACAGGAATGTAAGAAATTTATTAAAGTTTTAAAGCACAAAACTGACAAATAACACAACACTAAATAATTAAAAATAAAGGTTTTTTCCCTTGGATCAGTGAAGAACTGATCACAGAGCAGTTATATAGGAAATTTTTAGGTGTTTGGACCTGTTACGTTAGATAATTTGTAGAGACATTACTGGTGCCCACTCAAGCAAATCAATGAACAACGGGAGGACAGTGCTACAGTGCTACAATTGAAAAAGATTAAGAATGGGCACTGGTGGAGGGTTGGGTAGTCGATCATTGTATAACAGAAGCCCAAGCATGAAAGTTTGTAAGTCTACAACTGTACCTCATGGTGTTTCACTAATTAAAAAAAAAAGGAGAGAGAGAGAGAGAGAGAGAGAGAGAGAGAGAGAGAGAGAGAGAAAGAGAGATTACAATTAGAAAATAAACAATTAAATTGACTAGAACATGACTGACACAGATACAGTCCTCAGCACCTCATATGGTCCCCCAAACACAGACAGGAGTGATTTCTTGACTACAGCTGGGTGTGGCTCAATATCCTGCCCCCACCAAAAACTAAAAATAAATCTCCACTAGATGAAATTGATGCTGATTGCAGAGAGGTATCTGCTTTCATGAACTCTGTAGGTTTTTTTTAAACTATTTTTTTATTTCACTAAAGAACCATGATTTACGAAGTTATTAAGAATTGAGTTTTAGGTATATAATATTTCCATCCCCATCACTCCAACACCAGTCACCCCCACCAATGTTCCCACTGGTTCTTCAATCTCATATAGACATAGTGGCGGGGGGGGGGGGAGGGAAACAGATGAAACTTATGAAACTTATGGAATAGGTTTCATGCATACTCTGTACAAAATGTATTCTACATACTCTTTAAAAATTCAGCCAGATTTGGACCACATTTTTTCAGTAAGCTAAAGTATTACAAGAACTGCTTCACAGTACTTTTTTAAGAAGGTTGGGGGCAGGGAGAAAATGTAATTCAAGTGGTAGAGAACATATCTTTAAATCTTGCACATGCAAAGCCCTGGGTTCAATCCTGATACAACAAGCCTACCTCCAGTACCAATCTGTGTAGTTCCAATGACTCCTGAGCACCTCCAGGCCTGAGAACTGCTGGGTGTGGCCCAAAAAAGTAATAAGTAAATAAAAAATTATATCAAGGCACTTAATGTAAAAGTACTTTAAATAAGCTAACACAAGATGATTGAGAAAAATATTTGGGCAAATAAAATTTCTTAAAATCAAAATGGAGAGAACAATTATGCATCCAATTATCTTAAAACTAAAGATGTTTGTGGCCATAGTAATACTACAGTAGGCAAGGTGCTTGCCTTGAGTGTGGCCAACCCAGATTCAATCCCTGGAACCCCATATGGTCCCCCAATTCGACCAGGAGGGAGCCCTGAGTACAGAGCCAGGAGTAAGCACTGACCATTGTTGTGTGTGTCCCAGAAACCTAAGAAACAAAATGAACAAAAAGCTAAAGATGTTTGGGGGCTGGAGCGATAGCACAGCGGGTAGGGCATTTGCCTTGCACACAGTCGACCCAGGTTCGATTCCCAGCATCCCATATGGTCCCCCGAGCACCGCCAGGAGTAATTCCTGAGTGCAGAGCCAGGAGTAACCCCTGAGCACCGCCCGGTGTGACCCAAAAAGCAAAAAAAAAAACAGAAACAAAAACAAAAAAAAAACTAAAGATGTTTGTTTAATGAAGGACACCTCCACAGACAAATTAAGATACAATAAAAAAAACAGAAAATACCTACAATATTAAAGACATTAATAGCTACATGACTCAAAGAATTATCAATCTACAACAACAGCAAAAATCCACTTATATTTCAATACTGATTATGGCCTTTTCTCTCTTTAATAACAAGTGGGAAGATAATGTTTCTGTTTCAATGTTGGACAAAGTTCATCACCAAAATTTCATTTTTCTACTCTCACTGGGAAAACGCTTGAAGGAATAACCAGACTCAGCTGCACACATGCACACAAGTGTGTGTGTGTGTGTGTGTGTTAAGAACAGTAAATGTTGCTCACTTGAGGGCTTTTATTAGTACACCATCATCTACAGAGTGACTCACCATGTACCATAAACTGAACTAAATCTAACGTTAACACATTCAATCCTCTTAACTCTGAAATAGATACTATTGTTACAGAAATCTTCTGATGATGTTTATACTGATCCGTCATTTTAATTTTTATGCAATAAACACCCAAACATACATAAACACATAAAAATAAACAATATAGGGCAGAGCAGAGCAATAGTACAGTAGGTAGAGTATTTGTCTTGCATGTAGCCAACCAGGGTTCGATTCTTGGCATCCCATATGGTCCCCAAAGCACCTCCAGCAGTGATTCCTGAGTGCAGAGCCAGAAGTAAACCTTGAGCATGGCTGGTGTGAACCCAAAAAGCTGAAAAGATAATAAATTAGAGGCTGGAGCGATAGCACAGCGGGTAGGGCCGTTTGCCTTGCACGCAGCCAACCTGGGTTCAATTTCCAGCATCCCATATGGTCCCCTGAGTACCACCAGGAGTAATTCTTGAGTGTAGAACCAGGAATAATCCCTGTGCATCGCCGGGTGTGACCCCCCAAAAAGCAATAATAATAATAATAAATTAATATACAAAAATATGTGTCTCTCTAAATAGAGGACTGTGAAGTTGGTTAGGGTGGTAAAGAATTCAAATGCACTATCTAAAAGCAGTCTTCCTTTACAATAGAATTAAAGTTTGCATTTTGCCGAACTTTTTCATCTATCATGTTTCTTGCTTCAGCTGGCTGTCATGTTTATCCTGTGCTACACAATATTACATTATACACTGTCATTGGGGGGAAGGAAGTATGGGTATGTAAAGGCTACAACGTTTTATTCATTTCAGAGCATAATGAAACTTTCTTACTACAAAGTAAAGCTGTCCATCAGAAAATATTTTGAAGTACCTACTATATCAAGCACAGTTCCAGATACTAAGGACAAAATAGTAAGTAAAATATTTTGCTCTCAAAGATCTCACATTCTAGTTCAAATTTGAGAACAGAGTACTCCTGCAAAGAAATAAGAAAGCATATTTAGAGTCAGGGAGATCACCGAAAGGACTGTAACATGTGTCTGGGATGCATGAGCCCCATGTTCAATACAAGCCCATGAGTACTACCAGGTGAGTCCCTATTGGCCAGAGCATCACCACGTGGTCCAGTCATTCAGGTTCACCTAATGCAGGTCTAGTCCAGACCAACTCATGCTACCCACACCCAACTGCCCTCACACATATTCCATATTAGTTAACACACTTTTTAGAAAACCCTTGCCCCCAAAAACCCTGCTCCAAAACTTTAATAAATCTCACCACTTTTTCAAATTGCCTACCTCATGCTCAAATTATTTCCTGTGGTGAAGGCAAGGAATTGGGGCAAGTTGAGAACAGTCTCGTTTCTCTCTCCAGATTTACAAATACAAAATCTCATCCCAGCCTCAGTTCCAAGCTAAAACTCAGAGAAGGGGTCTTCTCGGAGTGGGGGAAGGCACCTCCCTACACTCCTACATAATTCCAGAGGTCCCTGCAGCCACACTTACATCCCACAACCGCTGTCAAACGCACAGCCCAGTTACATATTCTGGAGTTTCTAGAGCAAGTGGTCTCATTTGCGGCCGCATGACAGCACCAAATTCTACAATGCTGACAATCCCAGTAGGAGCACACCAAGTTAATGGGAAAGTAACACAGAAGCCGACTATGCTGAATAAACAGTGTCACAGAAGGTTCTGCTATCAGCCAATAAGGAACAGTTAAGCAAACCCTCAGACAAGGACTTAATGATCCCATGGTGAGATACCATAAATTTTCACAAACTTTCTTTTACTGAAGTGTTTTTAGATCATTCTATTTGTGAATTTAGTTGTAATAAGCAATATAAAACAAATTATTTTGTGCCTTCTAAAGGGGCAGGCTTGGGAGGTGGTTGGAAAAATGGGGACAATGGTGGGGACAATGGGGGGGTCACACTGGTAGTGGGACTAGTGTTACACTGAATGCCTGTAACAACTGTATTATGAACAACTTTGTAAACCATGTTCTTTAAAGGGGAAATAAATAAATAGGACTCAAGAAGGGCTGAGGCTAATTTCCACCCAGGACTGGCAGCATGAGATGCCCACCAGGAGCAGGAATTCACCACGTTCTCCTTATTACTGTGGCCTTGCCCCCTCAGCATGCTCTCCAGCAACAACAGTATATTTAAAAATGCATGAGACCTAAGGCCTGTGCTTAAACAAAATGATGTCCCCTGGCTCACTTTTCATAAAGGGTGGCGCAAGGACAAAAGGTGATATGAGTGAAAACTATGTCAATTAAGTCAACATTTAGCAAACATTTATAGTCTACAATACCCTAACATTAAAAACTATTGTATGCTTTTAAAGTTAGACTAACTATAACATCTTTCTATTTTGTTTCTAACATATATGCATGTATTAATAATATATATAAGGTCTTTAACTTGATTAATCAAGAAAAAGTATGACATTAATGTGACCCTCAATGTATATAAAAGAATACTTCAGACAACTATATTCAAAAATAGAAGATGCAATGATACCTAAAAAATAGAAATATTTCCACAGTGTACTTAGAAATAAATATTCAGTAAATAAGTTGGAATAAATATACACTTCTACTATGACAGAAACTATAAAGAGATGTCTCTAAAACAACGGATAAAATTAAACAGTACAGTAAAATATATACTCATGTAACTCATAAGACTATGAGAAAAAAGAAACTAAGAAAGAAAAACAGATCGTATATAAAAAAATATAGGTCCAAATTAAATCTTCACCTCACCCCTTATAAAAGCTAGGTAAAAATGTGTAATAAATTTAAATGTAGCGTGAAAATCTATAAGACTTTTGGAACAAGTGAAATTTCTCATCAGTTCGGGTTACACAAAGAGCACTTAGACATGATAAGAAGCATGATCTCAAAATAAAAAATTAATAAACTGAATTTTAGCCATTTTTAACTTTGATATGTGAAAACCCCATTTAGAAGTTTTAAATTGAGTAAGCAAGTAAGTCATAGATTGAAAAAAATTGTAAATCACATATTTTTTACAATAATAAGGCCCTCCCGTTGATCGTCGATTTGCTCGAGCGGGCCCAGTAACGTCTCCATTGGAGACTTTTGTTGTTACTGTGTTTGGCATATCAAATACTCTCAGTAGCTTGCCGGGCTCTCCGAGAGGGGCGGAGGAATCGAACTCGGGTCAGCCATGTTGGCCGCTTGTAAGGCGAACGCCTTACCGCTGTGCCATCACTCCAGCCCACATATTTTTTGCAAAAATTGTAAATCACACATGCAATATGAACTGCAGAATATATAAGAGACTCCTTATCTAGTAAGACAAGCAATTCAATAATTAGAAAATGGGTGAAGATAGGAACAGATACTTTACTGTGAGAATATATTGATAGCAAATTCAATCAATCACAATCAATCACAAATCATCCTGTTATTCGTCGATTGCCTCGAGCAGGCCCCAGTAACGTCTCCTTCATCCTAGCCCTGAGATTATATTCAAGGCTCTTTAGGAGAATGAGACCCATCATTGTTCCTGGTATTTGGCATATTGGGTATGCCACGGGGAGTTTACCAGACTCTGCCGTGTGGGCAGGCTACACACGGTAGCCTGCCAGTTTGTCCAAAGTAGGAATGAGATAATAAGATGTCATAATAAGATGTTGCGCAGCCTTGAATGTGGCCGCACGGTTCCGGGAGCTGGTTTTTATAGTCTCTGAGTCTTGACCGTTGATGGGATTACACGGCGCCAGTAGGCTTGGAGTAGGCTTGGAGATCTCGGCCCCGGAACCCGTGTGGCTTTGTCCCTCTGCCAGTACCTTCATGTGTACGGGGAGTGGTCTCAGCATGGTGGTGGACTGGGTTCCGGGGCCGAGATCTCCAAGCCTACTCGGATTGGGGTCAAGCATCCTCCACCCAGATCCTCCAAATTCCAGTAGGCGGGGGTCACACCCACCAACTGGCCCCCTGGTGCCGTGTAATCCCATTAACAGCCAAGACTCAGAGACTATAAAAACCAGCTCCCAGAAGAGAACAGTGCAGTCTCCTGCCCCTGCGCCTGGCTGTCCTCGCCGGAGCCCCTTGGAGGGGAGCGGGTTGAGCTTTCCTCCCCGCCCCGACCAGGGCTCCGACAGCTGAAGACCTCCAGGACCAGCCACCACCATGCTGAGATAGCAAATTATCACATGAAAATATGTTCAACATTACTAGCAATAAATAAGATGCAAATTAAATCCATAATTAGCTGTCATTATACATCTAGTAAAATGGCTAAAATTATAAACTGGCAATTCAAGTGTAGACAACAATACAGAATAACTGAATATTTCATATATGAAAAAATAAGAATGGAGGACCAGAGAGATAGTACAGTGGATAAGGTGCTTGCCTTACCCACTGTACTGGCCCAAGTTTGATCCTAGCACTGCATACAGTCCCTTGAGAAAAGCCAGGAGTGATCCCTGAGCACAGAGCCAGGAGTAAGCCTTGAGAATAGGTATATATGGCCCAAAAAAACACCAATTTTTTTAAATTTACCAATAAAATTGCATAATGAGATAGTCATTCCAGAAAACACTGACACATTTCCTTTAAAAAACACATTTCCTTTAAAGTTAAACAAATATTTATCATTTGATACAGCAAGCATCTTCTGGATATTTTTCCAAATAAATAAAAGGATAGATACACCAAAAAAAACTACAACAATGTTCATAGTTGCTCTATGTGTGAGACCTAAAAGTATAATAGTCAAAATATCTTCTTACCAGTAAATAGAAAAATTGCAGTATAGCCATACAATGTAAAATTACTTAGTAACAAAGAGAAAAAAACTATACAAGCAACAATCTAGTTATATCTCAAGGACATAATACTGAATTTAAAAATTTTAAATCTAGGGGGTATGGTGCGGCCAGTAGGTCAATCTGTACCTGTGAGGCAAGTGTATCAGCAGCCTGATGGCACCATCAGGCCTTCAGATACCCCAAAATTGCTGCTGTGCCTTTGGCCAGACCCCAAAAACTTGGGGCAAAGTTTACCAAGAGAGTAAACAGCCAAAAGTTAGGTATGTGGGAGACACACCCACAAACTACGTCTGGCTCAGTTATATAATTGGAGGCATGGTCTCTCTGGTTCCTGATCAAACTGCTTAACAGCCATGATCCCAGAGGCTCAGAAACAAATCTTGGAACCCAAAAGCTTTTGACAGAAATGCGTCCTGTTCCTGCAGTAGGTTACTGGGGCTGGGCCACTCCAGGTGGGAATAGGTTTAGTGCCTTGGCCTGTTCCCCTTGGCGGCCTGGTGACCATCATCCTCCAGAGGCCACAGGACAGTCAGGTTTGGGCCTGCAGTGACAAGACATGCGGGACCTCACCAGATGGGAGTGGAACCGGCCCTTTCCTCCCCCACCAAGCGAGACCCCAAGCTGCCGCCTACAAACGGCCTCTCTGGCTCCTGATCAATCTGCTTAACGACCATGAACCCAGAAACTCAGAAACAAATCTCGAAACCCAGCGGCTTTTGGCAGAAATGCATCTGGACCTCATACAAGGTAGCCACCGCCTCAGAGCTTATTGGAAATCCAGGTATGAGTTGGCGATGACAAGCAACTGCAGTCTCATGGGAAGAGGGGCGTTCCCGGCTCGTACTTCACGCCCTACCGAGATCACGAGTTTCCCCCCACAAATAGCTCTCTGGCACAGCCATGGCTCCAGAGGCAAAAGGACTTAATCCAGAGCCCGGCAGCTTGCGGCAGAAAAGTGAATGGACCATGCGTTAAACTACGGTGACATGCCTCCCCAGGAGGGAAAGGGTATTGCTCCCTTCCACCTTTCTACCCCCCGGCAGCAAGGTGGCTGCCGCCTCACAGCTTATTGGAAAGCCAGGTAGGAGCCAGCAGTGATGGGGCAACTGCAGTCTCATGGGAAAGGGGACAGTACCGACTCATCCTTCATGCCCTACTGAGGTCACAAGTTGCCCCCCACGAGCGTCTCCCCAGCACGGCCATGGCTCCAGAGGCAAAAGGACTTAATCCAGAGCCCAGCAGCTTGTGGCAGAAAAATGAATGGACCATGCGTTAAACTACAGCGCCATGCCTCCCTGGGAGGGAAAGGGTATTGCTCCCTTTCACCTTTCTCCCCACCGGCAGCTAGGTGGCCACCGCTTCAGAGATTATTGGAAAGCCAGGTATGAGCCAGCAGTGTCGGGGCAAATGTAGTCTCATGGGAAGGGGATCGGTACCGGCTCATCCTTCATGCCCTACCGAGGTCACGAGTTGTCCCCCACGAGTGGCTCTCTGGCACAGACATGGCTCCAGAGGCAAAAGGACTTAGTCCAGAGCCCGGCAGCTTGCAGCAGAAAAGTAAATGGACCATGCGTTAAACTACGGTGCCATGCCTTCCCAGGGGGGAAAGGGTGTTGCTCCCTTCCGCCTTTTTCCCCCCTGGCAGCAAGGTGGCCGCCTCCTCAGAGCTTATTGGAAAGCCAGGTATGAGCCGGCGGTGACGGGGCAACTGCAGACTCATGGGAAGAGGGGCGGTACGGGTTTGTCCTTCACGCCCTACCGAGGTCCTGAGTTACCCCCCACGAGCGGCTCTCTGGCGCAGTCATAAAACCAGACACACAGAAACCAATCTCTAAATTAGCTGGCTCTTTGCAGAAGTCCAAAATTGCATGGTCACAATAGCGGCTGCGCAACATTATATGATTCTCATAACCAGCTATAGAAAACAAAGTATTTCACAATGCCTTTTTCAGCAATTCTGATTGTTGGGGGGGGAAATTCTAAACAATAATGGTGCATCTTTTGTCGAAATGATGAATGTAATCAATGTAGAGAAGAGTTAAATAGAAATCATCTGCCTCACAGGCATTGGGTGGGGTGGGAGGGGGGGTATATTGAAGTTCTTGGTGGTGAAATGTGAGTACTGGTGAAGGGAAAGGTGTTTGATCATTGTAAGACTGAGACTTAAAACTGAAAGCTTAGTAACTATTCCCACAGTGATACAATAAATAAATACAAGACGAAAAATAAATAAATAAAACTATGAAAAAAAAAGTAAGGTGGAGTTCAATGCCCAATTCAATCAGCTAATCAGTGGCTGAATAAATAGCAGTACTCCTACATAAAAAAGAAAAAATTTTAAATCTACATGATTTTTACAAATGTATATATACACATACACACACACACATATACGTATATATATAAATACTCCTAAAATGGCAAATGATACTGTTGGAGAACAAACTAACAACTATACCAGTTTTTAATGAAGGGAGTATACAACTATAAAAGGGTAATATAAAAGAATTTTTTTATGGTCCTGGAGTAGTCTGTCTCCTGATCGAGGTGGAAGTTACTAAAGTATGTATTTGTGAAAATATGTAGCCACAAATACATATAATTTTTAATCTCACACAATTATTCAAAATCAGAGTCTGTATAAAATTCAAATAAAGTTTATAATGTAATCATCATATCAAAATGAAAGTCAGTTGCTTTGCTAACTTCAACTATTACCACTAGGAGTGACAATGGCAAGAACCTCCCAAAATTATCTCCTTCATAAATAATAAGAAAAGTAGCAAAAATTATCAAAAATAACTTTTTCAAAACTCAGGAAATTAACCAAAAGCATACTGAAAGAAGGAGCATTTATTCTAGAAAAAAATGTCTCAATGTTAGTAAGAAAAGCTTGGGCTGGAATCATAGTACTGCAGGTAGGGTACTCGTCATGCTTAACTGACCAAGTATAATCCTGGGCACCCCACAGGGTCCACCAGCACTCCAAGAGTAATCCCTGAGTGCAGAGACAAGAGTAAGCCTAAACCCAGCTGGGTGTGGCCCAAAAAGGTAAAGAAGAAAGGAGTAAACAAAGAAAGGAAGAAGGAAAGGAGAGAGGGAGGGAGGGAGGGAGGGAGAGAGGGAGGGAGGGAGGAAGGAAGGAAGGAAGGAAGGAAGGAAGGAAGGAAGGAAGGAAGGAAGGAAAGATTTTGACTAACTGGATTTCCCATTCCCATGTTATCATCCTAGTCTTCGAAATCAATTCCTCACCTACAATCATGGTTTAAAAAAAAAATTAAAATAAAACAGAAATAAAAACAGCAGCCTGACAGCCACTAGAAGGTGTAGATTTGGGATGAAGTTCAAGTGAAGAGTTAGGGGTCCTACAAAGTCTCTCAGAGAGAATCATCAATATGTGCTATGTTTGGTGGTAACCTGAAAAGACCCCACTTGAAAGGCTGTTTTGATTTTACTGGACTGGTATTCTGCCAGGTTTTAAAAAGAGAAAGCCCTTCCCTGGAGGATCCTGTCAAAAACAATTGAAGACAGTACATAACAACTGGAGCGCACAACAGGCTGACCAAACAGTTTCAAAGGAATGCCAATTACAGTGGCTCAGAAAGGCTCCACCTGTTCCTGAGATCAGAAGGCCACACATCCACACAGGTCTCACTGAAAAGGTGCCAAGCGCTCTGTGTCAGTTGACTTAGGGGACTGCGGGAAAGCAGGAGGTGAAGATGTGGCAGAGGTGTAGGCAAGCCTAGCCGAGTGCTGATGAATATCCCCAATCTCTTTCAGAGCCCAAGGCAAAGACAGACCCTGGGCTCCATCTATGCACTTAAGGCCATCTGTTCAGTTATGTTTACAAACTGACCAGGGACATCATTGACCAGGTTGGTGTTGAACTACAGGTTCAAAACATCATAAAAAAAAGGCTAGGGATGTGGCTCAAGTAGCAGGGCAGGTGTCTGGCATGTTCAGATCCTGTGTTTCAAACCCCTGCCCCAGGTGAGGCCCTGTGGATACCAAGCACCAAAGGGTATGGCCCAAAGTCATTAAACAAACAGCATAAATAACCCTGCAGAACAGAAGAGACTCTAACCTAAAATACTGCCAAGGAGCTGGAGAGATTGTACAGCAGGCAGGACATTTGCCTTGCACACATCTGACACGGGTTCAATCCCCAACACACCATATGGTCCCCTGAACCCACCAGGAGTGATCCCTGAGCCCAGAGACTGGAAGAAGATCTGAATATCACTGGCTGTGACCCTCCAAAAGAAATTTTTATTGAAAAAAATTAATAAAATTAAATATTGCCAAAATGATTTTAAATATCTAATTTTCATCAAAATGATTTTAAATATCTAATTTTCATCCACACCTCCACTACCCAGCCACCACCACACTCCAGGACACTTTCCGGACACATTAGAAGACACTTAATACCCATCTTCCAGAAATGCCGTTTCATAGTTGATAGGGTTCAAATATGGTTTGAACCATGGGAACACCTACAAGGGCAATTAGAGGCTGCCCCAAAAGCCTCTATCCCTCTCAGAGAGCCTGGCAAGCTACCGAGAGTATTCCGCCCGCATGGCAGAGCCTCACAAGCTATCCGTTGTGTATTCGATATGCCAAAACCAGTAATTACAGTGGGTCTCATTCCCCTGACCCTGAAGGCGTCACCAATACAGCAGCGTTGAGAAGGATGAGAAACGAGAGGCCGATAAATTCTCAAGGCCGAACTAGGCTGCCACAACGAAGGAAGACAAAAATGATCGTCTGTACTTTCAATGCACGTACGCTAGCATCAGATGATCCATCAAGGACCTGATGGTACAAACACAAAAGATCAAGTACAACATCACTGGTCTGACCGAGACGAGAAGGCACCAATCTCATCACACCGTTTTTGACACTGAAGAAGAATCGTTCCTCGGAACATGCGATAAAAGAGGGGTTGGAGACATCGAAGTCCTTGTCAACACAAACTTGGCCATGAGCATTGATTCATTCGAATGCCTAACAATCCGAATCGGATGTTTACACTTGAACAGATGTGGCTCACTGCCAGCAGTTTCTATCTTTGTTGTCTACGCACCAACATCCAATTATGATTAAGGAGAAACTGAGAAGTTCTACATGGAGCTGGAGAAGTTCTATAAAGAAGACCACACCTTCTACAAGATCATTGTGGGTGATTTTAATGCCAAGATAGGACCGAGAAGATCAGCCGAAGAACTCCACATCGGGACCCATTTAGAATGGAACGAACAGGGTGAGAGACTGTCTGAGTTCATGTCAACTAAGACCATCCATGGTAACTGACAGTTCCAGAAGGTCGAATCTAAACGTTGGACATGGGACTCTCCCAGTGGATGGTTCCACAACGAAATAGACCACATCATATTCAATCGACGGTTTTGCCTGACCGATGTCGCTGTTGTCCCAAAATTCCAAACAGGATCGGACCACCGTCTCCTTCGTGCAAAATTCTACTTCACAGAGCAGGGGAAAAGGGCTGCAAAGTTTAAGAAGAGAACTCCCAGAATGACCACCAACTGGGAGCTCTTTGGCACTATTGCTGCAACATGGGAAGATGCCATTGTTGACAACATTGACGAGGAATACGATCAACTGGTTCAGCACCTCCATAATTGTGCGAGGAACGCCAAGAGAGAGATAGCCACAAAAAAAAAATGCCTGTCTTCGAAAACTCTTGAGCTTATTTGCCAACGTGGTGTGGCGCATGCCTCAGGCAACCGCAAGCGAACGTCCGAGCTCGCAAAGCAGTGCAGAGATGCCATCAAGGAAAACCTCAAAGAGAGAAGAGCAGAAGTGCTGGTAGATGCAGCAGAAGACGGGAAAAGTATTCGTAACGCCCGCCTGTCCTTCGCCAACTACAAGACCAAGATGACTGCCCTCTGACGTCCTGATGGATCTATCACATCTTCCAGAATGGCAATGGAGAAGATTATACATGACTTCTACTCAGATCTCTTCGATAGCCATGTCCACCTGCTGACATACCAAATTCCACAGGATGGATATGTCATTTCCAATGTTCTTCCTTCCAAAATCCAACACGCCATTTTGTCAGTAAAGAAATGAACGGCACCCGGCCCAGACAAGGTCAGACCTGAACACCTGAAGAACCTACCATCAGTACTCATCAATACACTGGCTCGGCTCTTCACACACTACCTGACTGAATGCAAGGTTCCGTCCCAATGGAAAACCAGCAGGACCATACTACTGTTCAAGAAGGGAGACATCCATGACATTGGCAACTATTGCCCGATCTGCCTATTGTCTGTCATCTACAAGTTGTTCACTCGAGTCATCCTGAATAGGATTGGCAGAACACTAGATGAAGGACAACCATGCTAGCAAGCCGGGTTCCGCAAAGGATTCAGCACCATCGACCATATCCACACAATAACCAAGCTCATTGAGGTTTCTCAGGAGTTCAAGATGCCGCTCTGTCTAACATTTGTTGATTTAAAGAAGGCCTTTGATTCTGTTGAGACGGAAGCGGTCATTGAAGCCCTAGCCAATCAGGGCATTCAAACTCAATACATCAGGATCCTCCATGAGCTACATCACGGATTCACTACCAGGATCTCACCATTCTACAAAGAAGTAATCATTGATGTCAAGAGAGGGGTTTGGCAGGGTGATACCATTTCACTGAAACTCTTCAGTGACACCCTCGAGAACATCATGCGACGACTGGAATGGGAAGGAATGGGAGTGAAGATAGATGGTCAGCAACTACACCACCTCCGCTTTGCTGATGACATTGTTTTAATAACACCAAACATTAGCCAAGCGGCACAAATACTGGCCAACTTCAACTGTGAGTGTGGAAAGGTCGGACTACAGCTGAATCTTACGAAGACAATGTTTATGAGATACAGCCTCGTTCCTGACGCTCCATTCACTCTCAACAGAATGATCATCTCCAAATGCAACAGTTATGTGTACCTAGGTCGAGAAGTCAACATTACAAATGACCTGGCACCTGAGTTGCGCAGGAGGAAGAGAGTGGCTTGGAACGCCTTCAAGAGCATCGAAGAAATAGAAATATTAATTATAATACTTCCCCACATGTGTTCCCTATCATACAGAAAACACTCAATTTTCTACTATAGCCAGAACACCAGAAGAAAGACAACAAAATATAAAACTTTTCTCCCTACACTTACAGTACCATTTTCCATTCAGCCATTCTGTCCCTGAAAAGATATTGCACAGGACAGGAAGTGATCCAGAAAAGAGCAACTGAACTTTAAGAGGAGATAGGGTTGAAATTGGGGTTAGGTTTTTAATTTTTGTTGGAAAAACGTGAGGCTATTTAAAATACAGAATTAAAATGTAAAGAATTATTAAAAATAAACAGTAAATAAAGAACAAGGAGCTCTAAATTTAAGGAAACAGAGTGACTAGCATTAAATTAGAACTGCAGTTTTATGTCATATCTAAAACAATTAAGAAATTATCTTGTCTTGGTCACATCCTACTGCATAACTCTACCAACTTACAAACAGAATTTGGACTTCACATTTAAGTTTCTCATCACAAAGCACAGGTACTCTTTCCTTGAAATAGGGTTTAAAAATAGGTCCAGGGAGATAGTACAGCAAGTATATCATTTGTCTTTCACTCAGCCAGCCCTAGTATAATCCCTAGTACTAAATAGGATCCCTCAAGCACCACCAGGATTTATCACTGATCACAGAGCTAGAACTAAGCCCTAAGCACTGCTAGATGTGGTCCAAAGACAGATAAAATAAGGAGTCTGAAAGAAGACATGCATTGTTGCCCAACTTTGGATGAGTGGATCAAAAAGCTGTAGTACATATACACAAAGGAATAGTATGCAGTTGTAAGAAAAGATAAAAATCATACAATATGCCATTACATGTATGGAACTAGAGGGCATCATATTGTGTAAAATCAGTCAGGAGGAAAAAGACTGATAAAAATGATTTCTCTTTTAAAAACATAGTAAAGGAGCAACAAATGGCCAAAGGCAAGAGAAGAGCTGATCCACAAAACTCAATTAACCTGGATGTGGGGAAGAAGGGGGCGCCATTTGGTAGAGGGAAGTGGGCACTCTGTGGTGGGTATGGTGCTGGAACAATGGCTGCATAAAACTTTCATTAACAAAAATAAATATGGGGTATAATCTTTTTTAAAAGATGACATGCTTTGCAAAAAATGTTAAGAAAGGAAGAAACATTTTGAGACTAGCATTAGGAAGTATAACTGAATTATAATGAATCATTCACTGCTAAAGACAATGTTTTAGAAACAACAAAAATGGAATTGACTCAACATAGAAAGATTTTCCTTAAATATTGACCAAGAAAGGAAGACATAAAGAAATGAGTATTTCCATCTGTCTGAAGTTGAAAGAAATAAAATTATAACACATCAGCAATGTGTTTAGTATTCATTCATCCTGTAATTTTCTTCTAACATCCAGTTAAAGGCAGCCAAACTTCTTGGCCAGCACATGCCCAAGCCTAAATCAGTAGTGAGGCAGTGAACTGTCTGCATAACTGATGGCTACTTTCCCCATGACCTCTGATTCCCAGTCACCTCTATAATAGAGTAAGATGAGGTTTGAGCTACTGAGGCCTCTAAATCCATTGTAAGCCAATTTAAAGTTAGAACAGATTACTGATATAAGCCAGGGCTTACGATATGAGCTCTATTAGGCCAACAAAGTGCCACAATAATATTTTTAATGAACACTTTCAAAACCATAATAAATCTAATGATGTCTACGTTGAGGGAGAATGGCAGCTTAATGGAGGCTGACTGAATTGTATCTCTGATCTACTTTCTATGCTCACTTTTAATACTTGACAAATGAAAAGATCAACAATCACTTGTTTTAATTAATCAAACAAGTACTAAGTATACATAAAAACACTTCCTTATAGGTCACATTACTTATCCATCTTGTATATATTTATTAATTCACACCTCCAGCTATGTCCCAAAAATACTGCATTAATTTAAAAACAAAGTACTTTGTGCCAGGGCAATAGAACAGCAGGTAGGGCACTTGCTTTCCATGTGGTCCCCAAATCCTCCAGGAATGATCTCTGAGTACAGAGCTGGGTGTAAGCCCTGAGTACCACCAGGTGTGGTTTAAAAACAACAAAAACAACAAAAATCAAAGTACTCTGGAACATTTAATAATAAGAGTAATGGAAACTGCACACTTTTTGGTTACTTGGTTTTAAGAAAGAAGTATACATTTGGCACTTTCTGGATATGTGGAAAAAATAAAACAATTTCACTTTCAAAAGTAGGTAGTAACATATTCTGTGTGAAGGGGTTGGAAAAGACAAAAAAAATAACAATGGGGGGGGACGTGGCAAAGAGAGATAATATAGGGGCTAAGAGCTTGCCATGCACATGCACATGGCTGACCCATATTAGATCCCTGGTACCACATATGTCCTCTAAGCCTTTCCAGATCCCTGAGGATAATCCCTGAGCTTAGAACCAGGAGTAAGCCCTGAGCACTGTTGAGTGTGACTCCTGCCCCCCCCCAAAAAAACAACAATGATAGCTAATTTTAACAATTCCCTTCTCTTTCTGGGCCTGAGTTTCTTCATATGCAAAAATATTTCAAGAGTGGGATGGTTAAGACTAGGTCTTTTACACTAATTCAAAAAACACTTTAGGTTTAGCTATCAGATACACAGACATTAAGACAGTGAACTTGAAAAAAGAAAGATTCTATCTTAGATTTCCCATTTCTGCATAGAAACAGACCGCAGAACTAGCTTTAAGTGAAGCCAAAAAAAAATCATTTAAAGAAACTCCTCTTTCAGTTTTTAGTCAAAACTTCAAATTTCTTTTAGAGTAAGGAAGAAATATTCTCAATCTGACAAGTTTTAAAAACTGAAAACCATCTGACCTTCTGCTTGCTGCTCCACCATCTGAGGTGAGGCTCCCCTCCAGCTGATACTGGGCTTATTCCAGAGCAGCAAGCAGAGCCCCTCCCTAATGGGTGGGTCCCAGCAGTCTCCACACTCAAACTGTACCAAATTAAGTACCCACATCACAAGTCCCGAGGCATGCAGCCACTTACGAAGCTGTATGACAAATTACTCTGCTCTGCTCAACAAATTACATGCTGTTCACAGTCATTCTTCCTGTCATTCTGTGAGGCAGGCAGAGAAGACAGAGAGCAACCTTCATTGTAATCTTCAGTAACTTCTGGGGTACCTTCAGTATCTTCTGGGGGTGGGGCCGGGGTAACTACAAAAACTCACCCCCAGCACAACAAGAACACTAAAAAAACCAAAGGGGAAAAAAACACAGAAGCCAACAAATGAGCAAATATAAGACCACAAAGACATCAATCACTTAATCACTTAATCACTTAACTTCCCGTTAGTCGTCGATTTGCTCGAGCGGGCGCCAGTAACGTCTCCATTTGTCCCTGTCGCGTGCTAGTGTAGCCCAATGGCATCTCTTCGCTCCGGGAACATGGAGGGCCTCAAACCGATCGTTCATGACCTTGACAAAGAAGTCTGACCATCTGGTAGGTGGGCGGCCACGCGGTCTCTTGACATTCCGTGGAATCCAATCAGTAACAGCTCTAGTCCAACGGTCGTCTTTAAATCTCATTACGTGACCAGCCCATCTGATTTTCGACACCTTGGCAAATGAGACAGCGTCCCTGATCCTTGATCGTCGACGGATGTCAGAACTCCGGATTCGTTCTCTCATTTGAGTGAAACGTGATATTCCAAGCATAGCTCTTTCTATTCTTCTTTGGGAGACCTGAATGGCGTTCTCATCTTGTTTGCGTAGGGCCCAGGTCTCTGAGGCATATGTTAATGCAGGAAGAACAGTGGACTCAAAGAGATGTGCCCGGAGCCGGAGGTTCTTCGTCCTCTTAGCTATTTCTTCGACGTTCTTGAAGGCGTTCCAAGCCGCTCTCTTCCTCCTGCGCAGCTCGGGTGCCAGGTCATTTGTCATGTTGACCTCTCGACCTAGGTACACATAGCTGTTGCATTCGGAGATGGTCGTTCCATTGAGAGCGAATGGGGCGTCAGGAACAAGGCTGTTTCTCATAAACATTGTCTTCGTAAGATTCAGCTGTAGTCCTACCTTTCCACACTCACGGTCAAAGTTGGCCAGCATTTGTGCCGCTTGGCTGATGTTTGGTGTTATTAAAACAATGTCATCAGCAAAGCGGAGGTGGTGTAGTTGCCGACCATCTATCTTCACTCCCATTCCTTCCCATTCCAGTCGTCGCATGATGTTCTCGAGGGTGGCACTGAAGAGTTTTGGTGAAATGGTATCACCCTGCCGCACCCCTCTCTTGACATCAACGATCACTTCTTTGTAGAATGGTGAGATCCTGGTAGTGAATCCGCAATACAGCTCACGGAGGATCCTGATGTATTGGGCTTGAATGCCCTGATTGGCTAGGGCTTCAATGACCGCTTCCGTCTCAACAGAATCAAAGGCCTTCTTTAAATCAATGAACGTTAAGCAGAGCGGCATCTTGAACTGCCGAGAAACCTCAATGAGTTTGGTTATCGTGTGGATATGGTCGATGGTGCTGAATCCTTTGCGGAACCCTGCTTGCTCACATGGTTGTCCTTCATCTAGTGTTCTGCCAATCCTATTCAGGATGACTCGAGTGAACAACTTGTAGATGACAGACAATAGGCAGATCGGGCGATAGTTGCCAATGTCATGGATGTCTCCCTTCTTGAACAGTAGTACGGTCCTGCTGGTTTTCCATTGAGATGGAACCTTGCATTCAGACAGGTAGCGAGTGAAGAGCCGAGCCAGTGTATTGATGAGTACTGACGGCAGGTTCTTCAGGTGTCCAGGTCTGACCTTGTCTGGGCCGGGTGCTGTTTGCTTCTTTACTGACGAAATGGCGTGTCGGATTTCGGAAGGGAGAACGTTGGGAACGACATACCCATCCTGTGGAATTTGGTATGTCGGCAAGTGGACATGGCTATCGAAGAGATTTGAGTAGAAGTCATGGATAATCTTCTCCATTGCCGTTCTGGAGGCTGTGATGGATCCATCAGGACGTCGGAGGGCAGTCATCTTGGTCTTATAGTTGGCGAAGGACAGGCGGGCGTTACGAATACTTTTCCCGGCTTCTGCCACATCTACCAGTACTTCTGCTCTTCTCTCTTTGAGGTCTTCCTTGATCGCATCTCTGCACTGCTTTGCAAGCTCGGACGTTAGCTTGCGGTTGCCTGAGGCATGCGCCAAACCACGCTGGCAAATTAGCTCAAGAGTTTTCGAAGATAGGCGACTTTTTGTGGCTATCTCTCTCTTGGCGTTCCTCGCACATTCATGGAGGTGCTGAACCAGTCGATCGTATTCCTCGTCAATGTTGTCAACAATGGCATCTTCCCATGTTGCCGCAATAGTACCAAAGAGTTCCCAGTTGGTGGTCGTTCTGGGAGTTCTCTTTTTGAACTTTGCAGCCCTTTCTCCCCGCTCTGTGAAGTAGAATTTTGCATGAAGGAGATGGTGGTCCGATCCCGTTCGAAATTTTGGGACAACAGCGACATCAGTCAGGCAAAACCGTCGATTGAATATGATGTGGTCTATTTCGTTGTGGAATCGTCCACCGGGAGACTCCCATGTCCATCGTTTAGATTCTGCCTTCTGGAACTGTGAGTTACCATGAATGGTCTTGGTCGACATGATGAACTCAGACAGTCTCTCACCCTGTTCGTTCCATTCTAGGCCATGGGTTCCGATGTGAAGTTCTTCAGCTGATCTTCTCGGTCCTATCTTGGCATTAAAATCACCCACAATGATCTTGTAGAAGGTGTGGTCTTCTTTATAGAACTTCTCTAGCTCCATGTAGAACTTCTCGATTTCTCTTTCATCATAATGAGATGTTGGTGCGTAGACAACGAAGATAGAAACTGCAGGCAGTGAGCCACATCTATTCAAATGTAAACGTCCAATTCGGGTTGTTAGGCATTCGAATGAATCAATGCTCTTGGCCAAGTTTGTGTTGACAAGGACACCGACGCCTCCAACACCTCTTTTATCGCATGTTCCGAGGAACAATTCTTCTCCAGTGTCGAAAACGGCATGGTGAGATTCGTGTCTTCTTGTCTCGGTCAGACCAATGATGTCGTACTTGATCATTCGCGCTTGTACCATCAGGTCCTCGATGGATGCATCTGATGCTAGCGTACGTGCATTGAAAGTACAGACGATCATTTTTGTCTTCCTTCGTTGTGGCAGCCTAGGTCGGCCTTGAGATTTTGTCGGCCTCTCCTTTCTCATCCTTCTCAGTGCTGCCATGTCGGTGAAGCCTTCAGGGTCAGGTGAATGAGACCAGTTGTAGTTACTGGTTTTGGCATATCGAATACACAGCGGATAGCTTGCCAGGCTCTTCCGTGCGGGCGGAATACTCTCGGTAGCTTGCCAGTCTTTCCGAGAGGTATAGAGGCTTTGGGGGTGACCTCTAATCACCCTTGTAGGTGTTACCATATTTGAACCCTATCAAATATGGTATGACAATTCCAGAAGACGGGTATTTAGTGTCTTATGATGTGTATAAGACATCAATAACACCAATAAATCCTCAGACATTATCTTTAGTGACATTATGATGCAGATGTTCAATGAGTTCAAAGAATGATATCACAGGTCATCAGCAAAGCACAAGAAAGAGTAAGAGTCAAAATGAAAATACAACTGCGGTCAGAAATGACAGACATGAAGAACAAAGTAGGTAATATTTTAAAAAGTCAACAGAAGTTCTGAACAGAATAACAGAAGCTGAGCAAAAGATTAAGGAGCTCCAAGATGAGAAGGAAACCACCAGCAGAATATGGAAAATAGTCTGAAAAGAAATGAACAGCGTACCAGAGAAATATGAGATAAGTTCAAGAGGGACCATATAAGAATTATCAGAGTCCTGAAGAAAAGGAAGGCAAATGTGACAAAGAAACATTAGTTGAAGAAATAATTGATAAGAACTTCCCAGAGTTGAGTATTACAGGCATCAAGATCCAAGAGGCCCAAAGAAATCCAGTGAAAATAGACCAAACTAGGAAAACCTTAAAACAGATTATACTTAAAATGACAAAAATCCAAAGATAGAGAGATAATATCGAATGCAGCAAGATCAAAAAAGAAACACATACAATGGAAATCCCATAGGATATACAGCAGAGCTATCAAATGAGACTCTATAAGCCAGATGAATATGGAAGGATATAGTACAAAAACTCGATGAAATGAATACCTCACCAAGAATACTCTATCCAGCTAGATTATCATGCAGGAACTATATAGAGTTTAATGGACAGGCAACACCTTAAGGAATTCATAGCCATGAAACCAGTTTTGCAAGAAAAAGAATTCCTTTAAGGACAGTAGGAAGTTCCCATCATATGGTATTGAGTATGGCACTCACTAATGGTGCACATGATTGTCTTCTACTAGATGAAAAAAAAAAAAAGCTTTAAAACATGTACTAATTGATCATCACAAACTGACTTTTGTTTATTTATTTTTGATAATTCTATTTGCCATTTAAGTTTTACTGGACCAAGTAATATGAAATTAATTTGTTGCAGGCCTGCCAAGGGGATAGCCTGGGGAGTGGGAGGGAACCTGGGGATATTGGTGAAGGGAAGGGGATATTGGTGGTAAGGCTAGTGTTAGAATGTTGCATTCTGAAACGTCATGTCTCAGTAAACATTCCTAATGAAGAAAAAAACTGAAAACTGTGTTCTCTCATGTTAGTGGAAAAACATTCCCCATTCAAGCAGATGACAAATAACGCTTTTGTATCAGGAGAGATAGGTTTTGCCCCAATATTATTGGTTCTTCATGTTCAGTAGCGTGCTACCATTTGGATCAAACTTATAATCCTTAACACATAATTCTCTTACTGTGCATTTTAATGGAAAAATAATGGCAAATGGCAAAATGATTATTTCAAAGAAGTTCATTTTCATAAGACTATGAATTGAAAGATATACAGTGATTTCAAACTTAAAGACTGGGCATCTTTCAGACCTACTCACTTTTGGTGTACGATAGAACCAAAGAGGCCACAGGAGGGTTTCAAAGGCTTGTGTGCTACCCACTTCGAATTCCAGTTTGCACAGTGTGTTACCAAATTAAATGCTAAGTCAGGGGTTTGAGAGAGGATAATACTGTCCTGGTTTCATGAAAAGACTGTGATAGAATTCTAGGGTGCCTACTGCAAGGAGTGATTCCTGAATGCAGAGCCAGGAGTACCCCTAAGCACCACTGGGCATGGCCAAAAATAAAAAATAACAACAGAAAAGAATTCAAGACTGTCTACTGTAAATTTGATGTTATTTACACCCACTCTTCAAGGCTTGATCAACTTCCAAAGTTGATCACAATCCTATGAAATGGTCTCTATCAGATGAATTCAATAAAGGTCCAATAACATCCAAACACCATTTTAACTGTAAGAAATAATTGTTGATTTTTTATTTATGAGTGTACTTACTACATCTTACATGTACTAGGTGACTTTATATAAATACACATAATTATAACATGGTTCCAAGAATCTATACTTATTAAGGGTGATACATAATAAAGTCTACTCTTTTCCATTGTATACATTCATTTTTTTTTTAATGAGAATGGTTTTTTCTTTGTTTTTTGGGGTTTTTTTTTGTTTTTCTTTAATTTTTATTAGTGAAACACCATGTGGTACAGTTGTAGAATTACAAGTTTTTGTGCTTGGGTTTTAGTTATACAATGATCGTGTACCCATCCCTCCACCAGTGCCCATTCTTCACCACCAATGAACCCAGTATCCCTCCCACTCCCCCATTCCCCTCATCCCATCCCACCTCTGTGGCAGGGCATTCCCTTTTGTTCTCTCTCTCCTTTTGGGTCCTTTTTGCAAAAGAGGCATTGAGTGGCAATCATGTTTGGTCTATAGTCTACTTTCAGCATGCTTCTCCCATCCTGGGAGGACCCGCTCAACACCCTTTACTTGGTCTTCCCTTCTCTACCTGAGCTGCCTTTTCCCCTAGCATGTGCAATTAGCCTTCAAGCCATGGAGTGAACCTCCTTGTACTTATCTTGACTATTCTTGGATGTTAGTCTCCTATTTTGTTTCTTTATCTTCCCCAGATGAATGCAATCTTTCTTAAGTCTGTCCCTCTCTTTCTGACTCATTTCACTTAGCATGATACTTTCCATGTAGTACCACTTGCATGTAAATTTTATGACTTCATCTTTTCTAACAGCTGCATAGTATTCCATTGTGTAGATGTACCAGAGTTTCTTTAACCAGTCATCTGTTCTCAGGCACTCGGTTTTTTTCCAAATTTTGGCTATTGTGAGCAGTGCACCAATGAACATAGAAGTGCAGATGTCATTTCGACTGTACTTTTTTGCCTCTCTGGGATATATCCCAGGAGTGGTATTGCTGAATCAAATGGGAGCTCAATTTCTAATTTTTTGAGAATCGTCCATACTATTTTCCAAAAGGGCTGAACCAGTCGGCATTCCCACCAGTAGTGAAGGAGAGTCCCTTTCTCGCCACATCCACACCAACACTATTTGCTTTTGTTCTTTTGGATGTGGGCCAGTCTCTGTGGTGTGAGATAGTATCTCATTGTTGTTTTGATCTGCATCTCCCTGATGATTAGTGAGTATACATTCATTCTTAACTGCTGGTTGCAATCTCATGAAACTGATTTCATGTCTTACTGTTTAAAATATGCTTGTCTACAATAAACACAGATTATACTTCTAATCCCAGGGTAAATCCCTGCCTCTGAATTCCACATGTCTTTAAGACTATTTTGAATGCTTAACAGAACAGGAGAAGACTTTAAAATAGCAAAATAACATGAAACACAGGCCCCCTCACCAATTACACATGCAAATATGATAGGCTATTGGGATACGCTATGGGTGTCAAATCTATTGCTTGTGTGAAGGAGGGCATCGCAGACAGAGGTGGTCAGAAGAGGGTGGTCTCTTGGGGCCAGAAGGTAAACCAGAGCACTGAGCAGAAAAGAGGAAAGGGACCAAACCCAGGTGGAAATGCGAGGCCCATGGGCCAATACAGGAAGCAGAGCAGGGAAAAGAAACACAGCCAGTGGCAGGAAAACAGGCAGAACCTGGAGCAGGAGACACCAGGGCTCCAGAGCCAGGAGGGAATGCAGAAAGGGGCCAACAGAGAGGATATTCTCTGCCAGGAGAGAAAAGCAGAAGCTGGCAGCTTCATGCTGCCTCACACATGACAGCAGAAAGACCTGAGCTGCACCATGATGTGTGTTCTCTGGAATGAGTGCAGTAACAAAGTATAGACATTCATACTTAGCTAAAACGCACTGTAGTTGGGTTGTTTTATTTTTTTCCATGTGTGGGAGAGATGAGGCCCACGCCCCACAATGCTCAGGGGTTACTCCTGGCTCTGCACTCAGGAATCACTCCTGGAAGTGCTCAGGGGACCATATGGGATGTTGGGGATGGATCCTGGGTAGGCCGCATACAAGACAAATGCCCTCCCTACCTGCAGTACTTTCTCTCTGGCCCCCATTCCATTGTTTAATAAACGTGATCTTGACTTCCTATACTCTGTTAATTAGTACTTCCTTCCTACTAATAATTTTGACCTACTTTTATTAGAATGCTCCACTGAGTAAGTAAACATATGTTTTTTACCTGTTTCATAATTTTCCACTGCCAGAATTCAGAGATAAGCTTAATTTCTGCCACACTTTTTAAGAATTATTTGCAGATCCAAAAGGTTACCTGGCTTTTTGGGGGTTTTATTTTTGTAAGTGTTTTGGGGTCAGACCCAGCAGTGCTGGGAGGCTAGTAACATCTCTGTGCAGAGGGGTCATTCCTGGAGGAGCTGAAGACCCATACACAATGTCAGAGATAGAGCCAAGCATTTGTATGCAAACCCTATGCTAACCCATTGAGTTATCTCTCAGGCCTACATCTAGATGTTCAATATCCAACCATGCTATAAAAACATCTATGCTGTTTCACTGGGAAATACATTATGATTCCTGTTGCCTTGGACTTACTTTTTATTTATTTATTTTTTATCTTATTTAACAATAAATATTATTTTTATCTTATTTATTGGGGTGGGCTGGAGCAATAGCACAGCATTTGCCTTGCGCACAGCCAGCCCTGCCGAGCCGGGTTCGATTCCTCTGCCCCTCTCAGAGCGCCCGGCAAGCTACCGAGAGTATCTTGCCTGCACAGCAAAGCCTGGCAAGCTACCCGTGATGTATTCAATATGCCAAAAACACAGTAACAACAAATCTCACGATGATGACGTTATTGGGCCCACTCGAGCAAATCAATGAACAAGGGGAGGACAGTGCTACAGTGCTACATTTATTGGGGTGTGTGTTTTGGGTCACACCTGCCAATGTTCAGGGGTTACTATCAGCTCTGTGCTCAGTAATTATTCCTGGCAGGGTCAGGGGACCATATGGAGTGTCGAGGATCAACTCAGGTTGGTCATATGCAAGACAAGGGTCATACCAACCATATTATCTCTACAGCCCCAAATAATAAAAATTACTTTTAAGGAAATTCAACAAATTAGTGATGCAATTACCAGAAAGTATTGTTTGTTTTAAGCAGAATCCTTAAGAAAAAAAGAATTTTTTATTATTTTATTATTTTAGAAAAGAACAAAAATCAGTAATGTAACAAACTGAAGTTGAACTGAGATTATATTTATATTTATCAGAATCAAATAATCAGAATTTACATCCCAATAAGGAAGGGCAAATGGTTTCACAGCTAAGATTCTACTAGGGAGGGGGCAGGAAAGGGAGAGTTACTAATTAGCAGAGTTTAGCTCTGGAATTTTTCTCAGGGTCCCTAAGGACCTTACACATGCACATGTATGAGAAGTTAGTTCATCCTGTGGTAAATCTCTAAAACCTATTCAATTCAGTTCATTGCCACAAAGCAAAAATTTGATAAGGCCTATGGGGTAGATGCTGTCAAAGTAATCGGTGAACCTAAATTAACTGGCAACAGATTCCTCAGTGAGATTTCTCAACCAATCATGAGACATTCAGACAGCTTCAGAAAGAGCATTACAGGCAGCAAGTCAGCAGATTGAAAGATGGTGGACTTAAGTTCTCAAAGGAAGTATCTTGCCGGCACGACCACAAGAAGGGGGTTATACAGGAGAAGAGAATGGGGAAGCGTGTTTTAGGTGGGAGGAAGGTATTTGCAAACCAATGGGTTCCTGAATGATCAATAAATTCCCTTGTGGGTTGGTCCTGGAAGGCACACTCTGCCTTCCTGAAAACCCTTTTGGAAGAATGACAAGATGAGTACAACTGTCCTGATCTCTAACCTTTGGGGGAAGGGAAGGCAAGATAAAATGAGGACAACTGTCCTTGCCCAGAGGAGCTTTAAGTCTTCATTTATCTATCTATATCTATACCTATATATATGCACACACATATATATCAATCAATATATTCTACAATATATAAGCATTTAACAGAATATAATATTCTGCTATTTTAAAAAGATAAAATTGTACCCTCTGGGAGAAAATAACTGGAATCTGAGGTGATTATATTGAGTGAAATAAGTAAGAAAATTAAAAGACAAATACCAGATGGTTTCACTCATATGTGTAATATAAATAAAGCAAAACTAACAAAACACAACAAAAATAACTCTTGATATCTGAGAGAAACATGCTGGTTACCGGAGAGTGAGGGGAGGAGGTAGGACAAGCGGGACAATCTGGTAGTAGGGATAATACATGGCAGTGGGTGCAGTGTGGTCCACACACCACATATGGGAAGCTGTGCTCCTGCTACTTACATGGGTATACTGAAAATCCATGCTAAATCAATGAAAGTATAGTTTAAAACAAATAAAACTGCATCTTTTAGATTTGCAAATTTTAAAATTCCTTCCTCATTCGAAATGATAAATATATCTCTATCTCCTTTGTATCCTGTGTTGATTATATACAATAAGTATAATTTAAATGAAAGAATCCCCCCCCCAAAGTAAACAATTCATTTATCTTCCAAAGTAAGGTCTTCCTGGAAACCAACTAGCCTCCATCACTAAAGCTCATTCAGAAGCCTTAGTGCTCATACTCAGTGCTCAGCCAAGAGTGGAACTCCCAAAGTTAAGCAGGAGCAAGAACATGTCTACAGAATAAATAAGACATTTCAGAAATAGAAAACTGCAGGGAATGCAAACCCTGCATGGCAGAGAATGACATCAGAGGAGTGGTGCAATTTTAAGTAACAAAGTCTTTCTGCAAAGTACGCAAGGGAAAACTAAAGAAGTATTATCTGAAGATCCAAAGTGATTTGCTTTCAAATGTTTAGCAACCTACAATCATCGACATTAAACCATCCCATGTACTGTTAGCAAATGATCTCAACCAAACGAGCAGATGTTTTAAGTCATCTATAATCAAAACTGCTGGCTAGTCTCTGAGAGTGACCACTGAACTTTCCACGTTTCATCTGGAGCCTTGTGTTGCTAAGCAGCATTGTCAACAAAGTGCTTAGTAGACATATGTTTTTTAATAAGCCCAAGATAATTTTCTGTAGAGACTAATCACCATGCCCCACACTATGTGGTTGTAATCAGGCTGCCAATGGGGCTGGGTATATGACTCAGCTCTGAGTAAACACAGCACCATCATTTCCTGTACAGAGTAACTTCTCAGCAAATGGGCGCGTGACTGGGACAAAGACAATGAGTGCTCCTCCCCGGATTGACTGGAGTGTGACAGCTCACAAAACTTGCCTACATTTTAATTCTTGGCTCTATTGCTAAGTAACTGAACAGTAAAGAAAACTACTTAATTGCTCTTTCTTAATTTCTTCACCTTTAAAACATAGCTATTAATAACATCCTCCACACGGAGCTCTTATGAAGATTAAATATAGTAAAACACATAAGAAATTATACATAGTTACTAGAACAGAAAAAGCATTGAATATATATTAACACTATTACTATTATGACCCTATTGTTTTTGTTACTGGTGTTATAAAAACATGATGAGATTGCTAAATTTGGATATATGACCTAAATATGCAAGAAGCCTGTCTTTGCCAGCTGCAGAGTGGTTGTGAGGTTTGGGGAAATTTTTGAAGCCAACAACCCAAGGGAAGTAGAATCAAGAGATCAGAGAAGCAAAAGACTCTTGAACAACATTCTCTGAGCCTCCATCCTTCTGGAATTTCCAGCTATAGAAATCATTTTCCCCTGAGCAAATTTAAGTTGGGGTATGTTTATTCAAAGCAACAAGGCTGACTAATATAAAATCTTATGTCTACAAATCACAAAATGAATGAAAATGTGTGTGCACCCACACATCAAACAATTGGGCTTTCATTATTTATTGATGCATCATCCATATTTCATTTTTTAAAAAAGGAAATAATCTTTATAAGATGAGAGAGCTTAATATAATTCTCCTGGATGGTAATAGCTATTCCTGAAAACCCTGGATAACTGCTAAATTAACATTCTGTTTCCATTAAAGTTGTATTATAATAGTTTCAGGAAGCCTCAAGAAGACTGGTATCACTGGGAGGATGGGAAAGAATGATCCTGCAGATAAGGGTGTACAATGAGCAGACTATCAGCAACTCTGTAATCATATAAAGAAATTTCCATTTTATTCTGCTAAAAACAAAGACACACAATAACTGAAATGTGACATTTTTTTACTTCGTAACTATTAACAAAGTACCTATTATGTGCCAAGTACTACATTAACAGCACATATAAATGAGAACTGTCTAAGGGGAAATTATAATATTGAAAGTCAGAATTGAAACTGATCTGAAAATTAATGCTGATTAGAGTTAGAATGGATAAGAAGGGACAAGGGAGATGCTCAAAGAACTGAGTATATGCTTTGCACGTGGGGAGCCATGTTAGCTCCCTGGCACCACGTGGTCCTCAGGTACCACATGAAGTAATCCCTGATCAAAGAGCCAAGAGTAGACCCCACACATTCCTGGGTACGGCTCCAAAACAAAAGTGAATAGGTAAAAAATAAAAGAGATAAAGCGCCAAAGAGAGAGAGAGAGTGCAGAAGTTAAGGTGCTTTCCTTGCACACAGTATACCCTGTTCCCCATTCAATCTCCAGTATGTCATATGGGTCCCTGAGCTCCACCAGGAGTGAACTATGAGTACAGAGCCAGGAATAAGCTCTGAGCATAGCCAAATGTGGCCCAAAAAACAAATGTACATAAGTATGTATATAGTTAGAGATATATAAAGGAGGAATAAGAGCCAGGGAAATCCATTTAAAACCGTATTCTGATGCAATCGTTAGAATTTCAGTTTTATCTATTATTAGGTCTTTTTTATTGTTCATAGGTCATATCCAGCAGTGCTCAAGGGCTGCTCTCAACTCTGTGCTCAAGGTCACCTCCAAGAGGTACTCAGGGACCACAGGGTTTAGGACTCAAACCACCGCGTTAGTCAGTCATATGTGAGGGAAGCATCTAACCCCTTTACTATCTCTCCAATAAGCTATTCTTCATAAGTGAACCATTCTCAAACTTCAGTAATTTTAACTCCTATTAGTAAAAATAATTTGGTGAAACTTATACAATATTGTAAACCAATTTTATAGCAATATAAAAAATAAAAGGTGGTGGGGGTGGAGAAACTGTAACCTGAAAGCAAGAGCCAGAGAAACAGCCTAGAGGTTAAGGCACCTGCCTTGGAGGGATGACCCCGCCTGGGTCCTGAAAACTGCATATATGGTCTCTCCAAGCAACAGCAAGAGTCACTACTGGACACAATGCCAGAAATAGCCCCTAAGTATTGCTGAGTGTGCCTCAAAAAAGAGAAATCAAATTTCTACCCATGAACAAGGGCATTAATGTGGCTGAAGAGGGTCAGAATATGCTCTGTGAAGTATAGCTTACCCATGAGAGGCCCTGACTTCAACCCCCAGACCACAGCACAGAGGAGTCTGTTGGCCCTAGAGCACAGCTAGAACCAAACTCTGCTGGGAATGCTCACTCTCTCTGTGACTCTCTTTCTCTCTGTCTCTGTTTCTGTCTTTCTCTGTCTCTTTCTCTCTGTCTCTCTGTCTCTGTCTCTCTCTGTCTTTCTGTTTCTGTCTCTGTCTCCCTCTGACTCTCTCTCAATCTCTTTCTCTCTCTTTCTCATACACACACAGTCGCAATATCATCAAAAATGAAAATATAGTTGGAAATAAACCTAACCAAGGAGGATAAAGATGTGTTCCCTACAAACTACAAGATTTCAATGAAAGAAATTGAAGATGCTAATATTTAAAAAATCCATATTCCTGGATCAATCAGGTTAATATTAAGATGTACCTAACACCATAGAACCAAATGTCACCTACAGATTCAATGCAATTCCTATCAAAATTCCAGTGGCATTTTGGGGCTATGTGCGGCACTTTCTGTTTGTTCTATTAAAAAAAGTAGATGATGGGGGGGGGGGGATGTATTCAGTAATTTTTTTTCCTGAAGGGGGGGGGGGTAGGCCAAGTAAATTTGAGAACCATTTTTTTTATATTTTTTTTATTAGTGAAACACCATGAGGTACAGTTGTAGATTTACAATTTTTGTACTTGGGTTTCGATTATACAATGATCAGATACCCATCCCTCCACCAGTGCCCATTTTCCACCACCATGGATAATGTCCCCCCCCACCCCCATCCCCCCATCCCCCCCCCCTGCCTCCATGGCAGGGCAATCCCCTGTGGAGAACCATTGTTTTATGAGAACAAAAGTGTTGTGACATTAGACTGAAGAGGTTTTATTTGAGAGTCCTAGAACTGCACACTTCAAATGATGAATTCTATGCGAGAGGGTAAAAGAGAGAAGTGAGTAGGAATTAGCAAAAATTAAGGGAAATGAAGTGTTAACAAAGCTACGGATAATTAAATAAGATGAAATTTTCTTTTGAACATTCTCTGATCCGTTTAGAGTCATTACCGTGATACTATGACTAGGAAATTTAAGACCATATAGAGGAGTAAAAAGATAGACCCTGGGAGAAGTAACCAACAACTACTACCAAGAATTACCTGAAGGGTACCATATACAAGCAAGGACTGAAAGGGGGAGGGGGGTAGGCCAAGTAAATTTGAGAACCATTGTTTTCACCTGAGTAGAACATAAACTGGAAGCAATCTCCTATGTTACAGGTGCTACTTCTCAGTGGCACAAGAAACCGTGTCAGCGATTGAAAGAGAGGAACACCAGAAAGGAGCTGAAGAGTGAACAATAATGCGAGAGTCAGGAGGAAGACAGAATCCCCTTCCTGCTCTCAGGCACTCTCAAAGCGTCCAGAGCCTACCTGTTCTAACAGAATGACACCTCCCTACCTGACCATTTTTTTCCCCACCGAATAAATTCGATACTTCAGTCTTCCCAATTTTCTCTTTGTTGGAGTTAAGGAATAATAGCACTACAGTTCAATAGGGTTGACATATTCACTGAAAAGCTAAACATCACAAAATCTAGGAATTCCTTCCCTTTCCCTCCTTCATCTTAGCACACTGAGATCTAATATCAACCACTAGAACTAATAAAAGTTGCAAGAAGGGGTTTATATAAGATATACCACAATTATTCTATTCTATCAGTACTTTGGTGCTATGTCCTTCTGTGACTGATATAAATCTTATTTTTTTTTAATTTTTTTTTTATAATTTATTTATTTATTGAATCACTGTGGGAAAAGTTACAGAGCTTTCGGGTTTAGGTCTC
Source organism: Sorex fumeus (assembly GCF_029834395.1). Classification (NCBI taxonomy): domain Eukaryota; kingdom Metazoa; phylum Chordata; class Mammalia; order Eulipotyphla; family Soricidae; genus Sorex; species Sorex fumeus. The sequence continues at coordinate 77,541,322 of NW_026606059.1, forward strand.
AGTCATGTAGATACCGAACACATTTCCCTTTACCAATACTCATTTTTAACCCCGAACCCCAATAGACCCCCACCTCCCACCCCTCCCAATTCTTATGAGGCAGATGAGTTCTAGTTAATACTCTGATGATATAAATCTTATTGACAGACAATAAAAACCTATACCCAGCACTGCCATTAGCCTAGCATGGTAAGTCTCAGAAGAGCCTAAACAGAACCAGTTCATGTCCCCAGAATGGGGCTTCTCTTCATTTGCTCATTCACTGTGGTACTCACTCTCTTCTCTCCCCTCCCTGTCCTTCTCTCTCTCCCTCTCTCCCTCCTCTCTCTCCTCTCTCTTTCTCTCTCTTTCTCACTTTCAATCTCACTCCGCTTCTTTCTCTCTCACTCTTACCCTTTCTCTCAAAAATACACAGCCATGCCAAACCCCAGATAGTGTGAACAGCAAGGATAGGAAAGTTAGAATAGACCTTTCCTCTTCCAAGCAAATTACTTATTTTGAGGATGATACTTATTCAAAGGCATGAGATCTGATGTTTATTTCAAAACTTATTCATTCTCCCCTATAATAATATTCTGATAAATATCTGAGGTGAGTGGAGATTAAGTTAATATTAAGTAGAGATTAAGTTCAGTTCATGTGCATAAGTCAGATCAGAAATGTGCAAGCAGGTTCAGAGCGATATGCAGTGGGTAGGGCGCTTGCTTTGCATGCAGCCAACCTAGATTCAATCCCCATCATCTCATATGGTCCCCTGAGCACTGACAGGAGAGACTCCTGAGTGCAGAGCCAGAAGTAACCCCTGCACATCACCAGGTGTGGCCCAGAAATCAAAAAATACAAGACGGCTGGAGACATAGTTCAGCAGGTAAGGCATTTGCCATGCATAGGTCCAACCTGGGTTTGATGATAAGTACCCCATATGGTCACCCAACACCACACGAAGTAATCCCTGAGCAGAAGAAGGAGTAAGCCCTAAGCACAGATGAGTATGGCCCAAAAACAAAAAAGAGGGAAAAAAAGAAATGTACAAGAGCTTCAGAAATTGCAATGCAATGGTAAAGTATGACTTGAAGTCATAGGGTCCCAGGAAACTGGGACATTGCAGCATTGGGGTCCTGTTTGTTCTACAGGATCACCATTTCAGTACCTGGTCCCAGGTCAGGACTACCCCAGAAGTACACAGGCGGATCTGCAGCCACACATTTCTTCACTTCTGAGTATTTCACCGGGAACATACACAAACATCCCAACTCTAGTCAACAAGTCACACAACACATGAGAAACACCTCTAGCTGCAAATGTTACAGTGGAAAAGCAATGCAGACACTCTCCAGACTTAATGAGTGAAGATGGTAGCCTGGACTACTCAACTAGTAATAACCAGCTATATAACCTCTCTGATAAAGACTTTAGAGGGGAAATGTTGAGGATGTTTAAGGAGCTCAAAGAAACAAGGGAACACCAATAAAACACAAGAGGATATGAGAGCAGAAATGAGAAAACTACAAACAGAAATGGCAGAAGTGAAACACTTGGTAGGCAAAATGAAAATCTCATTGGAAGGCCTCACTAGCTGAGTAACATTTGCTAAGGAAAGAATCAGTGAGCTCCAAGATGCAGTGCAGAAAAACCTCCAGACAATAGCAGAAGATGAGGGGAAAGCCTCAAAATAAACAAACAGCTGAAAACAGAACTTTGGGATGAATTCAAGAGAAGCAACATAAGAATCATCGGGGTCCCAGAGGGCCAGAAAGGCAACCCTGATGAAGCAACAGTCAAAGACATCGTTGCTAAGAAATTTCCAGAGCTCAGAGGCACCCAGATCTAAGATGCCCAAAGAATACCAACTGAAAGGGAACCAAATATAAATACTCCAAGACACATCCTAATCAGAATGACAAAAATAATCATAGATAGAGATAGAATACTGATTTGAGGTCATAAAAACAGGCCAGGAAAAAACACTTGCCTATATCATGATCTTGAGTAACCTAGTCAGTTAGTGCTAACCCTTTTTATAGTTATTATAGTTATCAAGTACCTATTACTTATTTTATCAAGAAATAATAGAAGCATACTTTTGGTCTTGTCATTTTATCATTGCTAATGTAAGGAAGTATTTTATTTTGTTTCTTTTTCTCATTTATTTTTCTTTTTAACTAAAATTTATTTTATTTCAAGTAATACTGCATTATACCATTATATAAGTTTCAAGTGTGCATTATTGAACATCAGTATGTCCTTTTGTCTCTTTTTAAAGAGAAATGTTTCCTAATGAATAAGAACTGTTCATTTCTCTATGCTGCTCTTGATTTCCACCATCACCCGATAATTTTAAATCATTATAAAAACAATAAATCAGCTGTCAAGACCAAGTAATTGGATTATATGCCAACTGTGAAAGTAGTTCTTTCATATAAGTAAATTTTCTCAGTGCAATGAATATGTATTTCTTATTTTATAAATACAAGCATCTGGAATTTCTATTATTTTTATCTATCCAGATGAGAACATCTAAAATAAAAAGTAATTGAAAACTATAGTCTTTATTGCTGATACTAAATTGTTCCTCTTAAATGATGAACAACTGAGATAATCCCTTAAGATGTGTATATTTCAGATTCTTGATCACAGGGAGGAAAAACGGCAGGAAGCGGTACTCTGTTAAATTAAGCCCGATAGTATAAAAAGCTCATGACCAATTATTTGGAACAGCTGCAACTGAGTCACTGGACTAAATTTTAAAATCAACCTAACTCTGTCAAACACCAAAAGAATTTAAAGATACAGACAGGGGTTTTAGTTGTTGGGTTGCTTTTACTGGTCTTTGGTCTCTAGGTCACTGGACTGGGGGTGGGCAAATGTCTGTATGTTTGTTTGTAAGCAACAGTAGTCAGATTTACGGATTAATCCCGATTTACTACGACAAGTACATCTCCACAGAATCTCAAAGAACATATATTACCTGGAGTTTCATTATTACTTAAAATTTTTATAAAGTCAATAAGTATCTTGAAATAAAGTTATTTCAGAAATTTAAAACTCAATTTAGATTTCCTATGGTTGAACCCAGCAATGCCGCTGACTGGCAAAGCATGTGCCTTGCAAGCAAGAAAATACAATCAATCCCTAACACTACTCTATCTCCTGAATGCAATCCTGGGCACAATGTTATTTGTGAACACCAGCAAGCCCTGCAACTAAACGTCCAAGCACCACAACCAAGTACATATCACAGCCCTGCCATGGCATAAACAACAAAGAGAAGGGTGGAAATTTTCATATGATCATGCAATGTGGTCACCTTGTATTTTTGGTTACTGTACAAATATCCAAACATTCACAAGCTTTGTTTTACTTCATGTATTTGGTATTTATTGCTTTTATGTAAAATAGTTGAATTATTATATGAACTAACTTTTCATCTCCTTGATTCAGAATAAATGTCATCAAGTCTTTAATCTGCCTGTCAACAAGACTCAAGAATTTACTTTAGAATTGCTCTTAGAGCATTTAGCTTCCTTTTGGGGGTGGGGAGTTGCAGGGGGTGAAGAGATGCTGGCCTCAGAATGTATCTGTGAAGCATATACATGAGCTTGACCAGTGAGCAACCTCCCTGGCCCCTAGGGTATCTTCTTTCCTGTAGAATTTTATGGAAAGCTCACTTGTTCTGCAGTGTCTAGTAATCCAGTGACAGGGATTGGTAAAATGAAATCCAGATCTTTCTTTCCATCCTTAACTCGTAGTAAAGACAGTCTGTTAGAAGACAACTCTTCATGGATCTCTCCTTTGGGCATGCCCTAAAAGCAACAGGACTGACTCCTTATTTATTTACACCATCTTCTCAAGGATAGTTGTGTAGAGCAGAAACTCAGAAAAACCTGACTCCAAAGCCTAGGGCAGATTTGCATCCAGTATTGGAAGATAAAGAGAGCACTTTCTTCTGGAGCATAGGGCAGACTTATTGGCTGCATAAATTATAAGGGATGTAGGACTCATATTTCTCTTATAATTCAAGCTGTCCTCAGTACAGACATAATCTGACTCTTTTCTTGCTACCCTGTGGAAAGGGAGTTCAGAGAAGTAGCACAAATTATGACACTCTAACGACTGCTATCACTACGGAATGAAACCAACTGTCCTTCATCTCTGATCCATAAACCAGGGTGGTTTAACTGGCTTTATACATGCTAGCAGACTCTTGACAGTTGTTAACAGTATAATGAATCAATATAATCCTATAAATACATGTTGAATGTTTTATGTACTTTATTAGCACAATGCTAGGTGGTGCACTTTAATTTAGAAAGAATAAGGTTCGAATTGTGTCCTCAAAGATTTGACAAAAATCACACATTCTATAAAGAATCCCAAAGACAATTTTGTCTTAAATTTTATTTATTTATTTATTCATTTATTGCCTCTTGGGTCACACCCAGAGGTGCTCAGGAGTTATTTCTGGCTATGCACTAAGGAATTACTCTGGCAGTACTCTGGGAACCATATGGGAGGTCAGGGATCAAATCCAGGTCACCCACATGCAAGGCAAACACTCTACCCACCATCACTATCACTTCAGCCCCCAGTCTTACATTTTCATTTTATTTATAATTAGAGGAGCTTATGAAACCTACTCACAGATGCACATTTAGAGGATAGTTACAACATGAGTACAGAATATCCAGTTTACATACACTTTCTACAATACATAAATAAAATCCAGAAAGAAACCAAGAATGACACAATTATTGTTAAACTTGCTTCATTAACACTTTCTGGTCTATTAGTACTGAATTAAAACAAAAAGCAAAACTGTATGGAGCAAAAGACTTACAGTAATTACATAGGGAATTAACAATACAGAAAGTTTTGTGGAGTTTTCCACAAAACGTGAAAATCAATGGGTTTATTTGAAGATCTTCATTCACTGCTTTGTCCCAAATTTGTAGAAATATGTGCAAGTAGCAATCCACCGTCCTCCCATTGTTCATCGATTTGCTCGAGCGGGCCCAGTAACGTTTCCATTTTGAAACTTGTTGTTACTGTGTTTGGCATATTAAATAAGTCATGTGTAGCTTGCCAGGCTTTGCTGTACAGGCGAGATACTCTCGGTAGCTTGCCAGGCTCTCCTAGAGGGGCGGAGGAATAGAACCCGGCTCAGCCGGACTGGCTGCATGCAAGGCAAATGCCCTACCACTATGCTATCGCTGGAAGTAACAATTAAAAAAAAAGTTTAAATTCTCAGGAATTAATACCTACCCAAAGTGAATTACCCATTTTACAATGGTAGTTAGATTCCACAATGGTAGTCAGCTGGATGAGGTCAGAGAAACTGTACAGGGGTTAAGGTACCTGCCTTGCATGCAGCTTACTCCAATTCAATCCTGGGTACCTCATGGTCCCCAGCAACAATAGAAGAAACCCCTGAACACTAAGCTAGGAATAGTCTCTGAGCAGCACTGAATGTAGTCCAGTACTCCCCAACAATTAATTTACTTTTTAATCACCATGAGACACACAGTTACAGAGTTGTTCATGAAAGAATTTCAGTCATATAGTGTTCTAACACCTGTCCCTTTACCAGTGTACATTTCCACCACCAGTTTCCCTCCCAGCGCCTCTCTCTCTCTCTCTCTCTTCTCTTTTCCTCTCCTCTCCTCCCACTCCTCCCCTTTTGGGGCATTGTGGTTTGTAATACAGTTACTGAAAGGTTATCCTTATATCCCTTTACCTCCCTTAAGCTCTCTATTAAACAATGTCTTTAAAAGAGCTGTGGGAGAGGCTCAAGTAGCAAAGCTCCTGCCTCACAAGTATTAGGCTACAAGTTCTATCCCTGGCACTGCCCACATGCACAGAGGAGCCCAAGTGCCTCAACACAGTGCACAACATTGTGTGAGCCCCAATGCACAACAAGGTGTGTATGAACACTACAGCTAAAGTAAATTCCCAACAACCACAACAACTATGGGAAATGTACACTGGTGAAGGGACACCTGATGGAAAATTATATGACTAAAACCCAATCATGAACAAATTTGTAACTGTATATCTCACTGTAATTCAATTTTAAAAATAAATAATAATTTAAAAGGCAAAAGAAAATAAACTCCCTCAAATACAAAAGTTCTTCAATATGGAAAAAGAAAAACCCAAGCACCATAACTAAAGGTGCGTAAACACCACAACCAGTGTGTAATCAACAGCACAGATGTGAGCACCTCAGCAACCTCTGTGGGTAAAGCACTGGTAACCAGAGTTGAGGTGCACAAGAGTGAGACCCTCAGCAAGCATGTGTGAAAGCACCGAAACAAAACTGTGCCCACCCCATCCCACCCCCACAGAGGACAGTCACCGCTTTGTCATCAAAACTACAATGATGGAAGCAGAAATGGAAAGCAAAAGAGTGTCTCTGATAATACACTGGCTATGGTGCATTGGGAAGGCAGTTCTGTCCTAGTTAGGAGACTGGGGGAGATCATATTCAATAGTAAAGGTGATCATCAATGATCAACGATCAGTGATAGGGGTCAAAGGACAGAGAGAGGCACATATGTTTTTTGAGAATCTACTACCAATTCTTGAGGTAATTACTATGTTGAGTCATTAAGATTTAGCGACCAGGGAGATAGTACAAAGGGTAAGGCACTTGTTTGGCATGTGGTTGACCCAGGTTTGATCCCAGTGTGGTCCTCCTGTAGTCCCCTGTACCCCACTATGAGTGACTCCTGAGCACAGAGTCAGGAGTAAGTTCTGGTACCACCAGGTATTCCCCACCCCCCCCAGAAAAGACTTCACCAATCCTTTAAGGAAAATTAAGGTTTCTAATTTTTATTTCTGGTACCACTGATCTAAAGTCTGTTACTGTGTAGAAAGTCTTCTACTTTGGAAAAATATATATTACAAGATCATTTTCCCATTGCTGAAAGTCTAAAGAGAGGACAGTGATAAAGACTAGAATCAAACCACAATCAGGGTTTGGTACTTCTAAGTAGTACTGTATTATAAATAATTGCAACTTCCTCCCTACTAGCTGCTTTACCATTTCAGGCATACTAACTAATAACTTATGGTATTAATATTGCTATCCCCCATTTTATACTAAAAGGCTCAGGCAAGAGAAATTAAGTAACTTGGTCAAGGTCAGTTGCTTAAAAGCCAGGCTTGGAGGGCTGAAGAGAAAGTTCAATAGATAGGGCTTTGCACATTTTGTATGCAAGAGACCTGGGTTCAGTCCTCAGTACCACATGTTCTCCAAGCACAGAACTTGGAATAAACAACCAGGCCTGGAATCCATATCCTAAGATCTGAAATCAATGAACTTAGAGCAAAGAAGGTGGAGAACCATATTTAATATCTTTGGCTTCAGATATTAAAACTTCTCCAAATGTCACACCCACAAAATTATCTCTAAATAAAGCTAGAGTTTGATACAACACCTTTTGAACTGTTCTTCCAAAAATTAAAGTCCCCTGATTTCATCTGGCCTTCTCCAGAACTCAAGTCTTCCAGCTCAGAGGAGCTGTTCCCATAGCATTTGTGCATAGCTTGATTACAATGGAATCACTATTCATTTCTCTATTTCCTCGCCAAACTATGGTAAGAACTCAATCTCCATTATGTGACCATTTGCTTTATAAGAATTTGAATACATTCACTAATTTTAAACCTCATACACAGGGCCAAAGCAAAAGTAGATAAGGTCAGGTACTTGCATGCAGCCAAGTTGGGTTCATACCCCTGCCATCCTATATGGTCCCCTGTGCATATAAGTGATTCCTGAGCACAGAGCTAGGGATAACTCCTGAGCACCACCAGACGTGGCCCCAAAACAAAAAAAAAGAAATAAATAAACCTCACACACAAAATCCTTTAAGGCTAAGTATTATAAACTGGTTTGTGGATGAGAACATTGTGATTTCTCAACAAGTAGTGGCGCTCCTTGCTAGAACATTGAGAAGCAATGAACAGTGAGCTGACAGATACAAAGCAAGTAAAGGAAAGCTCTGAGATTGCCCCTCAAGGGCTCACTCAGGCCCATCTCCACTGGAGCCAACTCCTGCCGTGCCAACAGGGTACATGTCACTAGAAAAATAAATGGATGACCACATGTAGCACCCTGGATTTAACCACAAGCAAGGCAAGTGCCTTAACAAGTACTGTCTTCTCTGGCCCAAAACATAATAAAGTTCTTTTGAGGGAGAATAACACTTTGGTTATTTGGGATTGAAAGCTAGTATCTGAAATTATCCAAATCAACTGCATATGTTTCTCTGTTCAAAATAGCATACAATATGATTTTAAGTATTTCTTCTTAGAAATGCAATTTAATACAATAAGGCATTTAAATATTGATACTTACTCACAAGAATATGAGTATAATTAACTATACTAATCACTTAAGGACATTTATAGAATTGACTTTGATTTTTCTCCTGATATTTGCTTTTTAGCATGACATTACATTGCAGATTAAGGTAATAGTGGTAGTTCTTCAATTATGTAGTTCTAAAATTAATTTTTAATGATGTGAACTTTCTTGCACTTGCACCAGAATCTGAAAAATACTGTTGGAACCATAGTAGAAATCTGAACTTGGAGAAGAATCTAGTAAAAACCTGGGTGAAAATAGACAGTCGGCTACTTGTCTTACTTTATACAATAAAAAAAATGCCTTCAATGAACTTTATGGATTCCAGTCTGATGTTGAGGTCATTAATCCATTTTGATCTTACTTTTGTACATGGTGTTAGGCAGAGATCTGAGCCCACTTTTTTGCATGTAACAGTCCAGTTTTGCCAGCACAATTTGTTAAAAAGGCTTTCCCCACTCCACTTCACTTTTCTTGCCCCCTTATTGAAGATTAGGTGATCATATGCTTGTGGGGAGATGTCAGTATATTCAACTCTGTTCCATTGGTCTACAGATCTGCCTTTGTTCCAGTACCATGCTATTTTAATTATTACTGCTTTGTAATAGAGCTTGAAGTTAGGGAGGTTGATTCCTCCCATTTTCTTTTTCCCAAGAATTGCTTTAGCTATTCGTGGGGGCTTATTGTTTCATATAAATTTCAGGAGTGTTTGCTCCATTTCTTTGAAGAATGTCATGGGTATCCTTATAGGGATCGCATTGAATTTGTACAGTGCTTTGGGAAGTATTGCCATTTTGACAATGCTAATTCTCCCCATCCATGAGCAGTTCCATTTCCTCGTGTCTTCTTTTATTTCCTGAAGCAGCGTTTATAGTAGAAGTGACATCTGCACTTGTTTGTTCATTGCAGCACTCTTTGCAATAGCCAGAAACTGGAAAAAAAAAACCTGAGTGCCCGAGAACAGATGACTGGTTAAAGAAACTTTGGTACATTTACACAATGGAGTACTATGTAGCTGTTGGAAAAGATGAAGTCATGAAATTTACATAAAAGTGGTACTACATGGAAAGTATCATGTTAAGCAAAATGAGTGAGAAAGAGCGGGATAGACACAGAAAGACTGCATTCATCTGGGGAACATAAAGTAACAAAATGGGAGGCTAACACCCAGGAGTGGCCGAGATTAGTACCAGAAATTTTGCTCCATGACTTGGAGGCCAGCCACACATGCTACAGGAAGGGGAAGCTCGGATAGAGAAGGGAGCACCAAATAAAGGGTGTTGAGAGGATCCTCCCAGGATGGGAGAAGCATGCTGAAAGTAGACTATAGACCAAACATGACTGCCACTTAATGCCTCTCTTGCAAACCACAGGACCCAAAAGGAGAGAGAGAGAGAGAACAAGGGGGGAATGCCCTGCCACAGAGGCAGGGTGGGATGGGGGGGATGGGGAGGTGGGATCGGTGGGGGTGGAGGATGGGCGCTGGTGGAGGGATGGGTACTTGATCATTGTATGACTGAAACCCAAGCACAAAAATTTGTAAGTCTATAACTGTACCTTATGGTGTTTCACTAATAAAAAATAAATAAATAAAATTTTAAAAATGCATAAAACAGATTAATTCATTTGTGAATTATTGTCATTATAATGACATTATAATGACTTTATTGTCATTACACGGCCGACCCGAGTTCAATTCCTCCGCCCCTCTCGGAGAGCCCGGCAAGCTACCGAGAGTATTCGATATGCCAGACACAGTAACAACAAAGTCTCCAATGGAGACGTTACTGGGCCCGCTCGAGCAAATTGACGATCAACGGGAGGGCCTTTACCTTTTTTTTTTTTATTGTCATTACAATGACTTCAATTCCAACATATGAACAACTTTCTTTGTACTTCTTTGGAGAAATAGCACAGCAAGTAGGTTGCTTGCCTTGCAAGCAGCAGTCTCAGGATCAATCACCCAGCTGTCCTGTTTCAATCCCTGGGTTCAATCCCCAGCAGAGCAAGGAGTTGTTCCCCAGTGCAGAGCCAGGAATAAACACTGAGCATCGAAAAGTGTGACCCAACCCCCCCTATATAGCACCACCCTCAAAAATTTTTTTCTCTGTACAGATTGATCTCAGAAATTTGGTAACAAATCTACAGCAAATGTAAATTTTCATATTCATTCATTGTTCAATGAAGATGTTTAAAAGTGTTCTCTCATGTAGAGACTTGTCTATTACCTCGAATCTTAAAATACAGCAGTAAAAATTTACTAATTTTAAGTCATCAAATTTCTATGTGATAGGCCAGGTTGTGGTATAGTTTCTAGTTATTCCTCACAAAAATGCAAATAACTGATAGCTATAGTCACAGAGATAATTAAATACATTGTTGATATTACTGATTCAATATCCCATGGTGACTCAAATATTTTTCTGCAAAATACCTATTCATAAAAAACAAAACATTGAAAAACTGTGGCCTTTAAATATGCTTTAACAAGCAATATCAGTGTAAATATAACCATCTTTGCATGTTTCCACACCACACACATTTCCATCATTGTCAGTTTTAACACATATTAGCATATTCCACTTCAAGTTGTACTGAATTAGCATATTTTCAAATCCTTTGAAAATGGTCTTAATACTTACTGTTCCATATAAACTATTCATAAAAGCTTATCATTCAATCACTTTAAACTCAGTAATGATTCCTCAAATAAATAGCACAGCAATATCAATAACATCTGTCAACTCAGCAAGAGCCAAGGGGGAAAAAAACTCAAAATCTTTTGCCATGTTTTTTAATTGACTATATAGACACTGTTTCCAATGTCCTCAACTCTGAATAACTGTTCTCATCTAAAGACTTAATAGCCTTAAGCAAGTTTATTTTCTCAGAATGTATTTTTTCCAACTGCTGCAATCAAATGTGATTTAATTAACTTACCATGGTAAATGGAATGACCAACAAATGAGTCATTCAGAAACTCTTTGTTGGTGGCCTCATTTTCATTTTCTGCTTTTGAAAAGACATTTTGCTCTAAGAAATGTCCTATTTTAAATTTCCTCATTATTCCTAGATGGGAATATTAAAATGGGTGCTTAGCATGATGAGGTCAACATCAGATGTATCCTTTGAGCGGGGCAGTGTTAGCACATAATAAATAATGCTTTTATCATACTTAACTTGATAACAAAACAATGCACACTGTAGAAACTTCACCATACTTAAAAGTGCAACATCTGAAGTCCACTTTACTTGTTCCAACAAGAAAAGAATGAAGTGGACAGCAATAAAATAAACATTACTGAATGACATAGTGCAGCAGTGCTAAAGGCCCTCAAAACACTGCTGAATTAACTGAGTCACTACACTCTGATGGCTCAGGGAGCTGTCTTGTGTAAGGCAAAGAGAACGCACCACCCAATCTCCAGCCGCACTCCTCAGCTTTGCCTCAACTGCAAAAGCAGCCGAAGGTCAGGGATTGGCTTAGTGGTGAGGTACATGCTTTGCATGCAAGAGCCCCTGGGTTTGATCTTTATGACAAAAATAACAAAGCAGCCATAGTCAGGACAGGCAAAGATGAGCGTGACTATATACTCTAATGGACTTCTATAAACACTGAAATTTGCACTCCATAATATTTTCATGAGCCATAAAAGTCTTTCTTTTTTTATCCTATTCTTTTGCCTTTTAAAAAATTCAAGTGTGGGGCCAGAGAGATAGTACAGTGATAAGGTACATGTCTTGCACACGACAGACCTAAATTCAATCCCTAGAATCCCATATAGGCCCCCAAGTGCCATGAGGAGTGACACCAGAAGCACTACCGGGTGTGGAAAAAATAAAATTAAATTGATAATTATAAATTTAGTTGTGGTTCTGGTCACGTTTGAAATAGTGCTGATGTTTACAGTTTCAATGCACGCCACTACTGCACCTTAACACTACCAAAGTGACCAAAACCCCACTAGTGCCCTCAGCTCACTTCTAGTCCACCTCTTCATTACTTTTCACCCTCTCCCCACCTATACTTGATAATCTCATTTTTATAATCCAAGGCCAAAGGGGTAGTATTACCCTTTATTGTCAATGCAATTTTTTTGTTTTAAATTTACAGGCCATACTAAAGAAAGCTAAGTAGATCAGTCCTTAGGCTATAACTTGTTAAACTCTAACTAAAATATATCACTGGAATGAGAATAGTAAAAATGTGAACAACTTGTAAAACGTTTTTCTTCATTCCTAAAACAGTCCAAGGCCACTGAATCACAATCCTGTACTGCAATGAATGAAGAGTAGATTCAACTGAAATCGAGGATCATATCTAAGAACAATGCAGTGCCAAAACATCAATTTTTTCCCACCCTCCTCTGGCTAAGATTCTCACCAAAACTTAATGTAGAGTGATTAGAAACTGACACTAGGGGTCGGAGCGATATTACAGCAGGTAAGGCATTTGCCTTGCACACGGCCAACCCGGGTTCTATCCCCAGCATCCCATATAATCTCCCAGCACCGCCAGTAGTGATTCCTGAATGCAGATCCCAGAGTAACCCCTAAGTTACACACATTTCCAGGTGTGACCACAAAAGGTAAAGGTAAAGGTAAAGGTAAAGGCCCTCCCGTTGATCGTCGATTTGCTCGAGCGGGCCCAGTAACGTCTCCATTGGAGACTTTGTTGTTACTGTGTCTGGCATATCAAGCTACCAAGAGTATTTGATATGCCAGACACAGTGACCACAAAAACTGAAATAAAAATAAAGAGATAAAGAAACTGACACTAGAAGCACACAAGCACAGAACAGTACTTATATCTGCGTATGACTATAATATTTATGCCTAAACCAACCTTATTTAATGAACTTCGCATAGTGTGTTCTTTCTATTTCTCATTTTTTATGTATCACAAGGAGTCTTCTGTGGAGTACTGTTAAAGAGCAAATGGAAGAAAAAATAAGAAGAAAAACGGAAATATTTTGGCTATCACTGTATGTATCTTGTGTTTCTCACTTAACTCTCACAGCCCTACAAGGTAGCTATCATTAACTTAAATTACAATCTCTTGGAGTAAGTAACTTATTAAAGGCCAAACTAGTGAATGGCAGATGAAATATTCTAAATTCACCTAGTCTGCTTACAAAACCTATCCTCTTTATCTAAATAGACTAAAACCTACCAATATCAAAGCATACATCCCATTGTTGATAGTGTAATCAACCAAATGTTTCTTAACAGTTTTTAAATAGCTTCAAATGAACATCACTGATCTTTAAATGATCCAAATTTATCTCCTACAGCAGATACCATTTTAAAACTGTAAGTGTATATCAGCTATAGTTACAACAATGAGCAGAAATTGGATGTGTACTATTCAAACCCATAAAGGTTTCCTATTTCAATTATTGTGGAAAAATCTAAAATAAAACTTATTTGCTCCATAATGTGGCTAAATTTAAATAGAGTTATAAAGGTAAGTTTAAGGCCCTCCCGTTGTTCATCGATTTGCTCGAGCGGGCCCAGTAACGTCTCCATTGGAGACTTTGTTGTTACTGTGTTTGGCATATCGAATACATCACGGGTTGCTTGCCAGGCTTTGCCGTGCGGGCGAGATACTCTCGGTAGCTTGCCGGGCTCTCCGGGAGGGGCAGAGGAATCGAACTCGGGTCGGCCATGTTGGCTGCGTGCAAGGCAAACGCCCTACCGCTGTGCTATAGCACATTGAAAGTGGGGAAAGGCTAGAAGCCATGGAGAGGGCTCAGCTATGGAGGATAAAATGCAAGTTTGAGCACAGGTGGAGTGGCCCTGATGGCCCCAGCACCACATACCTGAGCAGCTCACCTAGGGCCTTTGCATTGAGCCACTGGCAGAGTATCTGGCTAGGACTGACCCCTGGGCTCCCTGAGCACTGCTCAGTAGGACCCAAGAAGAAGGAAGAGGTCATAGAAACAATCTAGTCCAGACTTTCATTTTACAAATGCAAAGGAAGAAAGTTAAAGCCCACAGGACTAAATGACACAAGGGAGATACGTGTAGTTGGCTGACGACCTGACTCCCAGCCCAGTGCTCACTTCTTTTCATCATTTTTCCATCAGCTTATTTTCAAGAGAAATGGTGCACTATGCCACTATTTTCTACATGAAAAATTAAAAACAAATATTCAGGGGCTGGAGAGATAATATAAAGGGTAAGGCACTTTCCTTGCACACAGCCAACCTTTGGCTTATCCCTTGCATTGTACGAGGTTCCCTGAGCACTACCCGGAGTAAATTCTGAGTGCAGAGCCAGAAAAATCTCTGAACACCGTCAGGTGTGGTTCATAAAACAAAGAAATTAAATTAATTAATTTAAAATAAACGGTCTGGTAGCTGAATCTGGCTAACCAGAACTGACCCTGAAGAACTATTTTTAACCATTCCAGTTAAAATATCTATACTTTGTCAGCAGTGCACCACTGTCAAACTAAATTTGCATTATTCCTCTATCCCTCAGACAATAAGTTAACTATAGAATAAAAGAACAAATACCACAGATAGCTCAGAATCTAATGATCAGACAGACACAGAGATTTTATTAGTATCCTAAGTAAAACAGAGAAACATAGAGTTTCTATGGAATATATTTATTTAATAATACATAAATTAGATCTTTTACCAGAAAAAAAGGAGAAGATACCATTAGAGATGCTACATTGAAGACTGTAAGAAATGGGTCTGGAGAGAAAGTATCAGATACAACACATACTCTATCTACATTTTAAAGGATCCTTTGAGGGGATGGAGAGAATAGTACAGGGAGTGAGCTGCTTGCCTTGCATGCAGCTGACCTCAGTTCAGTCCCTAGCACCATAAACACTGCCAGAGTGATCCCTGATTTACAGAGGCAGGAGTAAGCCCTAAGCTTCAGAATGTGCCCACAAAACAAAAAAAAAAATTAAATCATTAAAGTCTCTTTGTCTATTTTCAGTCACATTATGATTTTTACCTAAAGCTTCAAATACCTCCTTTTCTCTCTTTGTACTCTCTACTGCTATCATTTGATAGACATTTCTATCAATGCAAGACAATTTACCATTTGCTGAATCACTACTATTCTTTTTTCCCCTCTACTTAGGAATTCTTCCCATAATCCCCCAAAAAATATTTTCCTATGTTATTTTCTAAAAATTTGTTGATTGTACTGATTATTGGACATAGGGCATGGTAAGAGGAAAGTACAACTTTTTCTCCAACATCTTCAGCGGGACTGAGATTTCCTGGAGAGCTTGCCTCTGTGAAAAATCTGGCAATTTCTTTAAAGTTCTTCTCGTAGTTTCCATTGTTGCATTTCAGAGGAATGTCCAGAAACCATGAACAACTTTAGTAATGAAGAGTTCTGAGTGCCCTCTCCTCAATAAAGGCTTCACTGCCAAGGACAACCGAAATTAATGAAGTTTCTTGTTCTGATGACAAGGACGCCTTCTATGTTGCAAACCTGGGAGACATTCTAAAGAAACAGCTGAGGTGGTTAGAAACTCTTCCTCGGCCCCCTTTTATGCCCTCAAATGCAATGATAGCAAAACCATAGCAAAGAATATTACTGCTATTGGGACTGGATTTGACTGTACCAGCAATAATGAAATATAATTGGTCTCAGGGTACTGCCAGGGAGGCTTATCTGTGCAAATCCTTGTAAACAAGTGTCTTAAACTAAGTATGCTTAAATGGAGTTCAAAGGATGACTTTTGTTTGTTTGGTTGGAGACAAGGGTGTTTGTTTGGGGGCCACATCAGCAGTGCTCAGAGTTTATTCCTGGCTCTGTGTTCAGGGATCACTCCTGGCAGGTTTTGGGGATAATATGGGGTGCTGTAAATCGAACCCAGGTTGACTGCATGTAAGGCAACCCACTGTACTACCTCTCCAGCTCCTGGATGATGAGTTTTGATAGTGAAGTCGAGTTAATAAAAGTTGCACATCCCTTGGGACCGGAGCGATAGCACAGCGGTTAGGGTATTTGCCTTGCATGAGGCCAACCTGGGTTTGAGTCCCAGCATCCCACATGGTCCCCCGAGCACTGCCAGGAGTAATTCCTGAGTGCATGAGCCAGGGGTAATCCCTGTGCATTGCTGGGTGTGACCCAAAAAGCAAAAAAAAAAAAAAGTTGCACATCCAAAAGCAAAGTTGGTTTTGAGGATTGCCACTGATTATTCCAAAGCAATCTGTCAACTCAGTGTTAAATTTGGTGCCATAGTCAAAACCAGGAGGCTGCTTTTGGAATAGGAACTGAATAGTGATGTCATTGGCGTCAGCTTCCATGTGGAAAACCGCTGAACAGATGTTGAGACCTTTGTTCAGGCCATTTCTGATGTTTGCTGTGCCTCTGACATGAGGGCTGAAGTGGTTGGTTTCAACATGCACCTGCTTGATGTTGGTGGTGGTTTTCCTGGATCTGAAGGTGTAAACCTTAAGTCCGAAGAGATCACCAGCATAATCAACCCAGAACTTGACAAGTATTGCCCTCCAACTCAGGAACGAGAACCATATCCAAGTCAGGAAGATAATACAATGGCCTCAGTTTTCACATTTGTAGTTAAAAACCACTGCCAAAAAACTTGCCATCAAGGAACAGACAGACTCTGATGATGAAGATGAGTCAAGTGAGCAAACTTGTACGTATTCTGTGAATGACGGAGTAAGTGGATTATTTAACTGCATTATTTATGATCGAGCGGGCCCAGTAACGTCTCCATTGGAGACTTTGTTGTTACTGTGTTTGGCATATCGAATACTCTCGGTAGCTTGCCGGGCTCTCCGAGAGGGGCAGAGGAATTGAACTCGGGTCCGCCATGTTGGCCGCTTGTAAGGCGAACGCCCTACCCGCTATGCTATCTCTCCAGATTTATGATCATCGTGATTTATGATCCAGATTTATGATCATCGTGCACGTGTGAAGCCTCTCCGCAAGAGACCCAAACTAGATGAGAGTATCATTCAGCCAGCATATGTGACAGCCTTGATTGTATAGCTCAGTGCTGTGACCTACCTAAGGTGCATGTGGGTGACTGGATGCTCTCTGAAAACAGGGTGCTTGGACTGTTTCAACTTTCAGTGGATTCCAGAGGCCCACCATCTACTATGTGGTGTCGAGACCAATATGCCGATTCACACAGCAGATCCAGAATCATGACTTGTCTTCAGAAGCAGAGGGGCAAGATAACAACGCTCTGCCTGTGTCCTGTGCACAGCACAGCAGGATGAAGCGACCCCCCAGCAGCCTGTACCCCCACTAGTATTAATGTGTAGATACTAGTCTCGTAGCATCTCACTGCAAGTTTAGTTTGAATTACAAGATTTGGGGAACCATTTAACTACTGCTAGGAACCATTAAATGTAACTACTGCTAGTTTAGAAAGGTCTTTGTAAGCAGGGAGAGTTAGCATAGATGTGACACTATGCAAGACTAGGAGATGGGTCGCACTGTGTTCCTTCAGGAAACTATTTGACTCTGTGTTTTGTATGGATTTGTATTCACTTTTCAAACAGGTTACTAAAGAGTGTGGCTCTTAGCTACTGAAGCTTGTGTCTTGGGCAATGGTGGGATAGGGGAACTAAAGCTTAGTGTCATAATCTGCTATAAAAATAAAGTGTCTTGACAGGTCCAGGCAATAGTACAGCGGGCAGGGCCATAGTACAGCAGGTAGGGCATTTGTCTTGTATGCAGCCGATCCAAGTTTGTTCCCTGGCACCCCATATGGGCTCCTGAGTCTACCAGAAAGGATCCCTGAGTGCAGAGCCAGGAGTAAACCTGAGCACAACCAGGCGTGTCTTCCTTCCCCCCAAAAAAGGTTTGGGATCTGATTTTGAGCTGCTTACAGCTCACCCCACGCTTCACTTAATCACTTAATCACTTAATCCCCGTTATTCATCGATTTACTCAAGCGGGTGCCAGTAACGTCTCCATTCATCCCGGTTGCGTGCTAGCGTAGCCCAATGGTATCTGTTCGTTTTAGGAACATGTAGAGCCTCAAACTGATCATTTAGGGTCTTGATGAAGAAGTCTGACCATCTTATAGGTGGGCGTCCACGTGATCTTTTGATGTCTCGTGGAATCCAATCAGTAATGGCTCTAGTACAGCGGTTGTCTGTAAACCTCATTACGTGTCCAGCCCATCTGATTTTTGATGTCTTGGCAAATGAGACAGCGTCCCTGATTCTTGAACGTTGACGAAGATCAGAACTCCAGATTCTATCTCTCATTTGAGTGAATCGTGATATTCCAAGCATAGTTCTTTTGATTCCTCTTTGAGAGACCCGAATAGTGTTCTCATCCTGTTTTCGTAGGGTCCAGGTCTCTGAGGCATATGTTAATGCAGGAAGAATAGTGGAATCAAAGAGATGTGCTCGTAGCTGGAGGTTCTTTGTCCTCTTAGTTATTTCTTCAATGCTCTTGAAGGCATTCCAAGCCGCTCTCTTCCTCCTGCGCAACTCAGGTGCCAGGTCATTCATCATGTTGATTTCTCGACCTAGGTATATGTAACTGTTGCATTCGGAGATGGTGGTTCCGTTGAGAGTGAATGGAGGGTCAGGAACAAGGCTGTTTCTCATAAACATTGTCTTCGTAAGATTCAGCTGTAGTCCGACCTTTCCACATTCACGGTCAAAGTCGTTCAGCATTTGTGCCGCTTGGATGATGTTTGGTGTTATTAGAACGATGTCATCAGCAAAGCGGAGGTGGTGTAGTTGCCGACCATCTATCTTCACTCCCATGTTTTCCCATTCCAGTCATCGCATGATGTTCTCGAGTGTGGCACTGAAGAGTTTTGGTGAAATGGTATCACCCTGCCGAACCCCTCTCTTAATATGGATGATTACTTCTTTGTAGAATGGTGAGATCTTGGTAGTGAATCCGCAATAGAGTTCACGAAGGATCCTGATGTATTGAGTTTGTACGCCCTGATTGGCTAGGGCTTCCATGACCACTTCCGTCTCAACAGAATCAAAGGCCTTCTTTAAATCAATGAACGTTAGACAGAGCGGCATCTTGAACTCCCGAGATACCTCAATGAGCTTGGTTATTGTGTGGCAGTCTCTGCCCCCGCGCCTGGGTGTTCCTTCCCGGAGTCCCTTGGAGGGGAGCGGGTTGAGCTTTCCTCCCCACCCCGACCAGGGCTACGGCAGCCGAAGACCTCCAGGACCAGCCACCACCATGCTGAGACCACTCTCCGCACACATGAAGGTACTGGCAGAGGGACAAAGCCACGCGGGTTCCGGGGCCAGACCTCCAAGCCTACTCGAATTGGAGTCGAGCATCTTCCACCCAGATCCTCCAAATTCCAGTAGGCGGGGGTCACACCCACCACCTGGCCCCCTGGCGCCGTGTAATCCCATCAGCGGCCAAGACTCAGAGACTATAAAATCCAGATCCCGGACGAGAGCAGTGCAGTCTCTGCCCCCGCGCCTGGGTGTTCCTTCCCGGAGTCCCTTGGAGGGGAGCGGGTTGAGCTTTCCTCCCCGCCCCGACCAGGGCTACGGCAGCCGAAGACCTCCAGGACCAGCCGCCACCATGCTGAGACCACTCTCCGCACACATGAAGGTACTGGCAGAGGGACAAAGCCACGCGGGTTCCGGGGCCAGACCTCCAAGCCTACTCGAATTGGAGTCGAGCATCTTCCACCCAGATCCTTCAAATTCCAGTAGGCGGGGGTCACACCCACCACCTGGCCCCCTGGCACCGTGTAATCCCATCAGCGGCCAAGACTCAGAGACTATAAAATCCAGATCCCGGAACCGCAAGGCTGTTATCAGAAATGACATCTTATTACCTCATTCCTACTTTGGACAAACTTGCAGGCTATCCGAATGTAGCCTGCCCACAGGGCAGAGTCTGGCAAACTCCCCGTGGCCTACCAAATATGCCAAATACCAGTAACAATGATGGGTCTCATTCTCCTAAAGAGCCGTGAATATAATCTCAGGGCTAGGATGAAAGAGACGTTACTGGGGCCTGCTCGAGGCAATCGACGATTAACAGGATGATGAAATGAAAAATGAAAACATTGTGTGGATATGGTCGATGGTACTGAATCCTTTTCGGAATCCAGCTTGTTCACATGGTTGTCCTTCATCTAGTGTTCTGCTAATCCTATTCAGGATGACTCGAGTGAATAGTTTGTAGATGACAGACAATAGGCAGATTGGGCGATAGTTGCCAATGTCGTGGATGTCTCCTTTCTTGTATAGTAGTACAGTCCTGCTGGTTTTCCATTGGGATGGAACCTTGCATTCAGACACCCCACGCTAGGCTCCTTTAACAAGTATCTTGTGGGTTTAAGTGCCTAATGTCCATTCTTCACTAACATCTCAAAATTTATTTGACAATCTAACCAACTATTAAGTAGAGCTGATGTCACTGAGTATTAAGGTGCTTTGTCTCCTCTAAAGTTGGGACACTAACTCAAGGAGGACCAAACTTTTTGCTTTCCTGCCAGTACTGTGGGCTTTCTGCAGAAACCAGTGAAGCAGACCCATACAGAAAGGAAGTGCCAGGAATAAGCTGCCCCTCCATTTCTGCAGACTTGCTCTATAGAGATATATCAATTTCTATTTTTCCGAAGTCCAGTTATTCTACTTTGCTGAGAGCTAGCTAATAATCTTATAATAAACATATTTTCTTTCTAAGTTAGCAGAACTCATTTTTTGTTGCTTAAAATTAAAGTGCCCAGATTGATCATTAGACAGACAATTCTCACTTTCAAAGGTTTCTACCTGGCCCCATAACTTTAATCTTTTCTTTGAACCAAGAGGTGGAAAAACAGTTTTGACATTTTTTTTAAAGTTGTAAAATTCTTTTCTCCATAATGATAAAGAATCAGTACTGTTTCATCCCTCTTGGCGCTGGCTCATGGTTGGCTCTGGGCTCTATCCTGCCTCTGTAGACTGTCTTGAGAGTCTAGAAACCCACAGAGTCCGCCGCTCACACTCCCTTGATAACTGCTTCCAACTAAGTTCTGTCACTGGGAAACACTGCTTAAAACTGAATGTCAGGAGAAGATAGCCCATTTTCCCTTTCCTCCTTCTTTTTCTAGCTGCGGGCTGGAGCGATAGCACAGCAGTAGGGTGTTTGCCTTGCACGCAGCCAATATGGCCGACCCCAGTTCGATTCCTCTGCCCCTCTCGGAGAGCCTGACAAGCTACTGAGAGTATCTCGCCTGCCTGGCAGAGCCTGGCAAGCTCCCCGTGATGTATTCGATATGCCAAACACAGTAACAACAAAGTCTCCAATGGAGACTTTACTGGGCCTGCTCGAGCAAATCGATGAACAACGGGAGGACCATGACCGTGACCATGACCATTTCTAGCTGCAGCAGAGACAGCAATGGTATTCCAGGAACCTGTGTACAAGTTTACCATCGATAGCTCAAAGGGCTAGGAGGCATGTTCAAGGCCTGGAGTTTGATCCCCAACACCACATGTCCCCTAAGCACAACCGCTTGTACCTCTGGGCCCTAAGGAGCACCACTTCAGCAAGCCTGAGCATGGAACCTTCCAGTCCACAGAGTCAGACCAAGTACACTGGCAGTGGCCCCTGCTCAACTTGAGCACTGCCTGGAACTCTGTCCACCCCAAACCCAACCGAAAATAATGTTTGCCCAGCAGATCCAGCGCACCAGGCAGCTGCCATGCCAATGCAGGTGAGGGCAGCTGCAGTGTGGGTGGGTGGGAAGCTGTGGGCACCTACAGGCCCCAGAATCCCTGGAGGAGACTGGGCCTCAAGCACAAGCTCCTGGGCTTCCTGCAAGTCCCAGCATCCAAGCGCCAGAGCCCCTACGGCATTAGGGCTGCTGAGTTCCCTTCTCCTTTCCTCTCCCTGGCCCCAGTCTGCTGTGTCACTGACCCAGGAAAACCCTTCCGCCAACCTGTCCAATGCTTCTAAACTCCTTTTGCCTGGATTTTCCTAATGACACACTTTTCCCTGGCCTGGGCCTCTTCTATTCTGCTTCTCCGGTTTTTATGTTTCTTTTGTCCACTCTTCCTCTTTCTAAGGAGCCAACTCTATTTATCTTCTTTATTTTCTCTATCTTTCTCTTTGACCAATAAATATACCAGTAGTATAGCCATTGGACAAAGAAAGTAGCACTGTAGCACTGTCCTCCCATTGTTCATCTATTTGCTCGATTGGGCACCAGTAATGTCTCACAACAAATTGTGAAACTTATTGTTACTGTTTTTGGCATATTGAATATGTCACAGGTAGCCTGCCATGCTTTGCCACATGGGTGAGATACTCTTGGTAGCTTGCCAGGCTCTTTGAGAGGGGCAGAGGAATCGAACCCAGATGGGCCGCGTGTAAGGCAAATGCTGTACCCGCTGCACTATCACTCCAGCCCGGACAAAGAAAGTAAAACATTTTATTTAAATAATAAGCAGTTCATGTGCAAAAACAACTTTCTCAGAAGCTACATTAAAATGCAATTAATTTTTGATGTTATTACAATTGTCAATACCTAGAAAATGGTTTCAGGAAACTCTATCACAATTCACCACTTGAGTGGCAGTACTTTCTTAGTCCAAAAGACTCAAGGTAAGCAACAATTTTAATTAAAATAAAAATACTGACTCAGAGCTTCATGTTACATTCCATGTATCATCTCAAACATACCATCATCCCCGAAGAAACAAGAGAAGCCTAGTATGTGTTTTAGAAGATCTCTGTGAGATCACGTCAATGTGTTTTAACTCATCGGAAAAGTTGAAAATGTCTATGCGTTGTATCTGGAAGAAGCGACCTCACCTGGTCACCTGGGGTCACAACCGTGGCCACGTTCCCCACAGCTGCAATCTTCCTTCAGCCAGAAACCACTGAAGGCCACTCTCTCTCATGCTCTCCACCAGCACCTCCTGAATATTACACCCCTCAACCCTGACCCCTTGAAGTTATCATGACATTAGGAAGAAAATCCCATGAAGTTTTCATGACATTCAAAGGAAAACCAAACCAGCTGCCGTGTCATCTGCAGATGGATTACTGCCTACTGGTCCATTAGTGAGGAGTGAGGGAACTCAGGAGTAGCAATGGCCCAGTCCTGACTCACCACACAGTACATGTGCACAGGCACTCAACCGTCCCATCAGGGCCAGTGAAGACTAGCAGTCTGCACACTAAACGTTCTTCACACATGGCCTTGGCTCCATCCCCCTCTTCTCCCAGAGAACCAGTTGGAATCAAAGTTTATATCAGCTTTCCCTAGCAGCTAACAGGGTAACTGGGTTGATTCTCATTCCAAAATTGAAGGTGAAAACTGCACTTATTTCTTTTTTGTGCTGATGAGCAAACCAAATGTTTCTCCAGCAAGCTCTCTCTCTTACACACACACACACACACACACAAACACACACACACACACACACGCATGCACACACGTACTTACACACTTATTTCTAGCTGAACAAAATGATAAATTCAGTGAGTCTTTAGAATTTGCTAATACTAGTTTAAAATTCTTTGACATTGTGCCCCCCATATTTCCCATCAGTACTTCCACAATCCTAAAGTCCTTCCTTCCTGAGTTACTGAGCACCTACTATGCACCCAGCACTTCACCAGCCTCACGAAGCTACAGTACCACATCACTCACAATAACTCCTATGCCTTCTCCACCTGAACATAAACCATTAATTACGATCTTACCCTGTAAACAAATATCTGCTTAAGTTATACTTTGATTATTGGCCATTCAGAAAACCTCGGGTGGTTTTGGCCATTTGGAAAAATGTAAATGACTGACTGCAATGTTCCAAATGTACTAGAAAATAAAGAGAAAAGACAAATAATGGGAGAGAGCAGAGGCCCCAAGAAGTGATCACAACCTAGAGAAATGTGTCAAAGGGGAAAGAAAACAGACCAGGGTCACCAAGTTCCCTCCTTTCCCTTGGCGGGTCCTTTTCCCATCTTGCTGGGCCAGAAAAGCAGAAACTGACTTGTCATTAAGAACACTCTCTTCAGGTGTTCACAAGCCTCCCAAGCATCCCGTTCTCTTCCATTTCCTGAGGTTGTTATAAAAGATCTGTGTCCTCAGGGATCGGTTCATGGAGGTTATGCCTCTACTCTGGATCAGCCTAAGAGAAATACTGCTGGGCAACGTATAACATCAGCCTCCTTTTCTCTAAGTAGACACAGCAAAATTCTTACCCAATTTTAATATGACTCTTATCCAGAGGAACTCATTGTCTGAAGGAATCTCTTAGAGACCAACCAAATTCAATGTATGGAAAAACTGATGCAAGAAAATAGAGAAATGCAAGAGAATAGAGAAAAATTATTTTACTAATGAGAGATATTTTTCCTTAGAAGACTGAAGAAACAAGAAAGTACCTAGTACCTGGCTTCAGAATGGAAGGAAAATTCCCAAGAAACAGATTTTGAGAAAACAATATATAACTAACTAGATCCATAAGAAAGCTAACAAAGACAAGGACAGAGTAGAAAGGGCTGGAGTGCATGCCCCACAAACACCACCACCGTGGCCCTGATGACCCCCAATACTGCTGAGCCCACAGAGTATAGGTATTGCAAGGAGCAGCTCTTGGCAAACTGCTATTACAAAAAAGTAATAACAATTAATAGAAATTGGAAAGTCGCGGGGAAATTAAAGAGAAGAGGAAGAAAAACAAAACAAAAGGTCTGGCTAACAACGTGGCCATGGTCAGGAACCGGAATAGGTAGAAATGCTCATACTTTTTAAGAATGGGGAAAATCAATGCAATTTTGAAATAGACACTCTGTAGAAAACTCTCTTCATTATCGCTAAACCTCCAGAGAAATTCTCCGAACCGGCTGCCTAATAGCAGTAACACTTCAGAATTCAGAAAATAAGGCTGTGCCCCACATTTAGCCTGACAACAGGGCAGAGAGAAAGGAGTTCAACACTCAACAAAGACTCAATAGTGAAATGTGGAACTTCTTATAACTGCAATGAAAAGTTCTGCCATAATGGGGATAGAACCCATTTAATGGAACATGCCTAGCTTCTGGTGGTGCGATAGAAGGCAGAGAAAAACATATTTACAGAAAAAAAGGAATTTATGATATTCTATCAAGTAAAAAAGATGTATAACGGACAGAAACGGAGTACAGAGGCTACATACTTGCCTTGTACAATGTTGACCCAGGGTCTATCGAAAGCATCGGATATGTGCCCCTAAGCACTACCAGAGCCAGGAGGAAGGCCTGAGCAGTGCCAGGTGTGGCCCAAAAACAAGCCAACCAAAAGAAAAAATCCATATTTCATAGTATTATGAATTAT
The DNA here is from genome assembly GCF_029834395.1 of Sorex fumeus. Classification (NCBI taxonomy): domain Eukaryota; kingdom Metazoa; phylum Chordata; class Mammalia; order Eulipotyphla; family Soricidae; genus Sorex; species Sorex fumeus. The sequence goes on from NW_026606059.1 coordinate 77,566,968, forward strand.
TAAAAAATTCAGAATATACTACTATACATATAACATGAATGCATCTACATAAAACATCGATGATTAGTATAAAAATTCTAAGGGAGTATGGATGGTTGACTGTGGAAGGTGCTAAGAATATACAAAATTTTCTGCTTAAGTGTCTATCATTAAGTTGTATAAAAAAAATTGAGATTAAGGGCTGGAGTAGATCAAGTAAGGCACTTGCCTTGCCAGGAATTGAAACTTGTAATGGTACACGTATAGGGCAGGTGCTCTAGGCCCCAGGGCAAGTACTGCAGGCCCTATACTGTCTATTTCTATATACTATAATCAGTGCTCTAGAAGAAAGTATTTGAAAGATTACTACATCAGTACCTAGTGTGGTCAAATGAAATTATAAATTTAAAAGTACCACTATTGGGACTAGAGAAATAGTACACTTGGTAAGGTGCTTGTCTTGCACACAGCTGACCAGGTTCAATTCCCAGCACCCCATATGGTTCCAGGAGTGATTCTCACCAGGAGTGATTCCTGAGCACAAAGCCAGGAGTAAGTCCTGAGCATCACTGATTGTGGCCCAAAAATCAAAATTATAATAAAGACAAGAACCACCTATTTGATGAATTTAAAAAGTGATGAGGGGGTTGGAGCAATAGTACGGTGGGTAGGGCATTTGCCTTGCACGTGTCCGACCCAGGTTCGATTCCCAGCATTCCATATGGTCCCCTGAGGAGTAATTCCTGAGTTCACAAGCCAGGAGTAACCCCTGTGCAATGCTGGATATGACCCAAAAAGCAAAAAAAAAAAGTGATGAATATCCTGAAATGTATACTCGACAAACTGTACAAATTATATTCGTGTCAGCTGTTTGCAGAAAAGAAAAAGCAAAAAAACTTACCACTATTAGTTTAGTAGTTCCGTTGAGACTTTAAAACTACACTTGTCAGATGAAATTACTATTGTCCAGAATGGAGCAAAGCTGGGGTTTTAATGAACAATTTTCAGAATATTATTTATTGGAGATGGAAGAAGAAATGAACCACCTTCCTTCCACAGAGGACAATTCACTTTTATCAACAATCTCAAAAATTCTGTAGAAAAGTGTTCAAGGAAAAACACCATATGAATTTCACCTGTGCTCTTCTCACTTCCTCTCACTCTAGTCTTATTTCTAATCTCATGCCTGACTTTCACATAAAGAGATGAATCTGTTTGTAGAGGATGATGAACTCAAGACAGGTATGCAGGAAGAGCAGACTAAACTGCACACAGCCATTTTTTCCTGTTTATGTGCATTGCATAGCTTCTGTGTGCCAGATGCATAGTATTTTGTATCTTACCACAATCCTGCAAAACTGGAAATATTGTGCTCAATTTATAGATAAAACAATAGAATCCAAGAGATTAAGAAACTTGCTCAAACCACATAACCAGTGGCTGGCAAAGGAGGGTGTGACCGAAGATGGCTGATGCCAAAGCTTCTCTCTCCTTTCTGCTACTCCACATGCTAGGTTCCTGGAAACCAGCTAAAAAAGACGTAGGATTAGGAGCTCAGTGAGCAGAAAATGCAATATTCACTGGCAAAAAGAGCCAGCCATTTATATAAATCTCTCTGAACTCATCCAATTTAAACTGAAGAAAGTTTCTGAAATTCTAACCAAATGAAAACAGGATTCCAAGAGAGAAATTCTGACTAAAACTGGTATCTTATATTGCTATAAGTATCTTATTCTGTTAGAAGGAGTTCTTATATTGTTATAAGGAGTCTGATATTGTTACAGAGATCCTAAATCATAGTGTTTCTGTCTCTGATAAATTTAAACAGCAGTAAAATAAGTAGCAAAGCCATAAAAACAAATACTGAGATTAGAATGCCCAACCTCAGCCAGGGATCAAGAGTTCTAAACTGCAGATTAAGCACCGCTTATGTTAATAGCCTAGAAAGGAGTCCAAGAAAGAGAACCAGTATAGAAATGACTCTAAACTACACGGCTATAAATGGAATTATTCATGAATCACAGAGATGAATGAGAATTGCGGGGTAAGAGCCGGAACAAAACTGAGAAATGTGAAGTGGAAAGGGTGGAAAAGAGGAGAGTGTTTGAAAACATTGGAAATATTGAAACATATGGTAAATTCGAAGACAGTCTGAGCTATGGCATGGTTATATAAATTCCTGCTGCAAAATCTGGTGGCAGATTGGAAGCATGTGTTCCAAAACGATTCCTTCCATAAGATTCCTATTGAGGCTGAATAAAATGAGTAATGGGATTTTTATGTCCTGAACAGTAGCTGAATTTCTTCAAAGGATTCTTTTAGTGAAAAACCTTAAATGAAAGCATCACTAATTTAGTACAAGTTGTAAATATTTTGGCATCTATGGAATATATATTAACTCACTGAATTGCTTATTCCATATCTATCCCATTATCTTCTTAATTTTAGTGATCCATAACCAGTAGAAATCATGCAGCTAAGCATAAATATCTGTGAAAGGAAGACAAGGAAGTGAGAAGACAGGTTGGGGGACATTGTGGAGGACCTAGCCGACAAAAGTAAGAGTTCCCCTTTTCTCCAGAGCAATGGTAAGAAAGGTCTTTACATTAAAAAGAATGACTTAAATTTGATTTTAAAGAAGGTCCTCTGCAGCAGTGCAGAGTTAAACCGAGGAAAGAAACTCGAGATCCCAGGCAATAGCAGTGGAAGTATACTGAGGGAAATGCACAGGTGAGAATTCTCATGCCACCTGGATTCTCTGACACTAACAGAATCTACTGATAAGGTCTGTGACTAATTCCTATCAAGTTCTTATTTCTAAATCTGTCACTTCTGATCAAACATGTCAATCAGATCACTGCCAATTGGGGTGCTTCTCCCAAGCAGTGCTCAGGAGGCATGGGCCCCACACTAGTGATTCCGGCCAACCATAGCAGTCATTCAACATGAAGGCCCAAGGATACAAAGCTGGGCCCTGTGATGCTAGGAATTACCTGGGTAACCCCAGGCAGTGCTTGGGCTCTATGTTATCAGGGATTACCTGGGCCACCCCAGGCAGTGCTTGGGCTCTGTGGTTCCAGGGATTATCTGGGCCATCTCAGAGCTGCACTGCAGTGTCAGAGGACCCTGTGGAGTTAGGGACAGAAATGGAGTCAGCCAGTTGCAAAGCACGTGACTTAACCCCTGTCATTGAAATGTCTCAACATCACATACATCAAAGGTGGTCCTAAATATTTAATATGATCATGTAAAATTAATATGCAAATCAATATATAAACTGTAGCACTGTGCACTGTCCTCCCATTGTTCATCGATTTGCTTGAGCAGGCACCAATAACGTCTCCATTGTGAGACTTGTTACTGTTTTTGGCATATTGAATACACCACAGGGAGCTTGCCAGGCTCTGCCATGCGAATGAGATACTCTCGGTAGCTTGCCAGGCTCTCTGAGAGGGATGAATAGAAAACCCAGGCCGGCCATGTGCAAGGCAAATGCCCTATCTGCTGTGCTATCACTCCAGCGCAATATACTTTCAGGAATCATTTCTATAATATACAAATTAACACTTAAAAAACTTTTACTAAACTATAAATATCTTCTTACTATGTAATGAGACAGCATATATTCTCCATCTGATAATTGTAGTAATTTTCAAATTATTTGCTGAGTTTTAGAAAGTGTTGATTTCATCTCTTAATGGAACTGTGATATAATATTTAAGACCGCATCAAGATTTCCCAACATCTTCCTCATCAAAGCAATAATTAGTCCCTAAAATTCAGCAGCACCTTGCCACAGCTGTTAACTGGGCACATTGCTTGCCTCTCACTGTCACACAGGCACTGTTGGATGCTACTGCTTCCCAACAGGAAGGAAACCCGTGCACCTCGACACATCCCCCAAAACTGGCAACTACCTACTCTGCCAGCTCTAATGAGAGGTCATTCTGAAGTGTCTGACAGACAGCAGCATTTCACACCCGGCCTCCTAAGGACCCTGGTGTGCCACATCATCAAGGTCACTAGGTGCTACAGTGATCTCTAGAGAATGTACTGATAAATAGCATTAGGCAACTCTACTCTCAAAATTTACCAACCTGCATCAGTGTCACTCTGTTTTAATGACCAGGATATCTTTACTAGTTAACATCAGTTGAAGGCCAGTTCCATACGCAAGGACTTTTACATCTGATCCCCACCAACTCACCTCACTTTCCACTATGCCATCCATTCTCCACCTTCAATGGCCTGGAAGCATGAAACACTGGTCATTACCCAAAGACACAATGACCTTTCACCAGCCATGCTCTTTATCACAGGATTGTTTCTCCACACACTGATTTCTCTTTTCCCTACAAAATCAGTTTGGATGTTATCTTTGGTTATAAACCTCCCCACTAAACCCACCACATTTCTTATATATATATATATATATATAGAGAGAGAGAGAGAGAGAGAGAGAGAGATCATTACAAAGCTGTTCATGATTAGATTTCAGTCATACAGTATTCCAACACTCTCCACCAGTTCCAACATCTCCACCAGTGTACATTTCCCAGCACCAGTTTCCCCAGTTTCATCAGCCCCCTCCCCCTCTATATTTCATATACTGTCCCTTCATTTTGGCACAAAACTATTTCAAATCATTTATCATTTTATTATGCATTTTGCTCTTCTCTCTTTGAGGTCTTCCTTGATCGCATCTCTGCACTGCTTTGCGAGCTCGGACGTTAGCTTGCAGTTGCCTGAGGCATGCGCCAAACCACGCTGGCGAATTAGCTCAAGAGTTTTCGAAGACAGGCATTTTTTTGTGGCTATCTCTCTCTTGGTGTTCCTCGCACATTCATGGAGGTGCTGAACCAGTCGATCGTATTCCTCGTCAATGTTGTCAACAATGGCATCTTCCCATGTTGCCGCAATAGTACCAAAGAGTTCCCAGTTGGTGGTCATTCTGGGAGTTCTCTTCTTAAACTTTGCAGCCCTTTCTCCCCACTCTGTGAAGTAGAATTTTGCACAAAGGAGACGGTGGTCCGATCCCGTTAGAAATTTTGGGACAACAGCGACATCGGTCAGGCAAAACCGTCGATTGAATATGATGTGGTCTATTTCGTTGTGGAATCGTCCACCGGGAGACTCCCATGTCCATCGTTTAGATTCTGCCTTCTGGAACTGTGAGTTACCATGAATGGTCTTGGTCGACATGATGAACTCAGACAGTCTCTCACCCTGTTCGTTCCATTCTAGGCCATGGGTCCCGATGTGAAGTTCTTCAGCTGATCTTCTCGGTCCTATCTTGGCATTAAAATCACCCACAATGATCTTGTAGAAGGTGTGGTCTTCTTTATAGAACTTCTCTAGCTCCATGTAGAACTTCTCGATTTCTCTTTCAACATAATGAGATGTTGGTGCGTAGACAACGAAGATAGAAACTGCAGGCAGTGAGCCACATCTATTCAAATGTAAACGTCTGATTCAGGTTGTTAGGCATTCGAATGAATCAATGCTCTTGGCCAAGTTTGTGTTGACAAGGACACCGACGCCTCCAACACCTCTTTTATCGCATGTTCCGAGGAACAATTCTTCTCCAGTGTCGAAAACAGCATGGTGAGATTCGTGCCTTCTTGTCTCAGTCAGACCAATGATGTCGTACTTGATCATTCGCGCCTGTACCATCAGGTCCTCGATGGAAAATGCATCTTATGCTAGCGTACGTGCATTGAAAGTACAGACGATCATTTTTGTCTTCCTTCGTTGTGGCAGCCTAGGTCGGCCTTGAGATTTTGTCGGCCTCTCCTTTCTCATCCTTCTCAGTGCTACCATGTCGGTGAAGCCTTCAGGGTCAGGTGAATGAGACCAGTTGTAGTTACTGGTTTGGGCATATCGAATACACAACGGATAGCTTGCCAGGCTCTTCCATGCGGGCGGAATACTCTCGGTAGCTTGCCAGTCTTTCCGAGATGGATAGAGGCTTTTGGGGTGACCTCTAATCACCCTTGTAGGTGTTACCATATTTGAACCCTATCAAATACGGTATGACAATTCCGGAAGATGGGTATTTAGTGTTTTATGATGTGTCACGCAGCCGCAAAGAGAGTTCCGCTTATCTTGTTCTGTGGGTCTTCAGTCATGCGTGGGTCTCGGCCGGAGCTGCCACACGGGTCCGGAAAGCGTCCTGGAGTGTGGCTACGGCTGGGTAGTGGAAGTAGTGTAAAAGTATTCGTAATGCCCGCCTGTCCTTCGCCAACTATAAGACCAAGATGACTGCCCTCCAACGTCCTGATGGATCCATCACATCCTACAGAACAGCAATGGAGAAGATTATCCATGACTTCTACTCAAATCTCTTCAATAGCCATGTCCACTTGCCGACATACCAAATTCCACAGGATGGATATGTCGTTCCCAACGTTCTCCCTTCTGAAATCCGACATGCCATTTCGTCGGTAAAGAAACAAACAGCACCCGGCCCAGACAAGGTCAGACCTGAACACCTGAAGAACCTGCCGTCAGTACTCATCAATACACTGGCTCGGCTCTTCACTCGCTACCTGTCTGAATGTAAGGTTCCGTCCCAATGGAAAACCAGCAGGACTGTACTACTGTTCAAGAAGGGAGACATCCATGACATTGGCAACTATCGCCCGATCTGCCTATTGTCTGTCATCTACAAGTTGTTCACTTGAGTCATCCTAAATAGGATTGGCAGAACACTAGATGAAGGACAACCATGCGAGCAAGGCCGGGTTCCACAAAGAATTCAGCACCATCGACCATATCCACACGATAACCAATCTCATTGAGGTTTCTCGGGAGTTCAAGATGCCCTCTGTTTAACGTTCATTGATTTAAAGAAGGCCTTTGATTCTGTTGAGACGGAAGCAGTCATTGAAGCCCTAGCCAATCAGGGCATTCAAGCCCAATACATCAGGATCCTCCGTGAGCTGTATTGCGGATTCACTACCAGGATCTCACCATTCTACAAAGAAGTGATCGTTGATGTCAAGAGAGGGGTGCGGCAGGGTGATACCATTTCACCAAAACTCTTCAGTGCCACCCTCGAGAACATCATGCGACGACTGGAATGGGAAGGAATGGGAGTGAAGATAGATGGTCGGCAACTACACCACCTCCGCTTTGCTGATGACATTGTTTTAATAACACCAAACATCAGCCAAGCGGCACAAATGCTGGCCAACTTTGACCGTGAGTGTGGAAAGGTAGGACTACAGCTGAGTCTTACGAAGACAATATTTATGAGAAACAGCCTCGTTCCTGACGCCCCATTCGCTCTCAACGGAATGACCATCTCTGAATGCAACAGCTATGTGTACCTAGGTCGAGAGGTCAACATGACAAATGACCTGGCACCCGAGCTGCGCAGGAGGAAGAGAGCGGCTTGGAACGCCTTCAAGAACGTCGAAGAAATAGCTAAGAGGACAAAGAACCTCCGACTCCGGGCACATCTCTTTGATTCCACTGTTCTTCCTGCATTAACATATGCCTCAGAGACCTGGGCCCTATGCAAACAAGATGAGAACGCTATTCAGGTCTCCCAAAGAAGAATAGAAAGAGCTATGCTTGGAATATCACGTTTCACTCAAATGAGAGAAAGAATCCGGAGTTCTGACATCCGTCGACGATCAAGAATCAGGGACGCTGTCTCATTTGCCAAGGTGTCGAAAATCAGATGGGCTGGTCACGTAATGAGATTTAAAGACGACCACTGGACTAGAGCTGTTACTGACTGGATTCCATGGGATGTCAAAAGACCGCGTGGCCGCCCACCTACCAGATGGTCAGACTTCTTCGTCAAGACCATGAACGATCGGTTTGAGGCCCTTCATGTTCCCGGAGCGAACAGATGCCATTGGGCTACACTAGCACGCGACAGGGACAAATGGAGACGTTTCTGGCGCCCGCTCGAGCAAATCGACAACTAACGGGAAGTTAAGTGATTAAGTGATAAGTGATGCATTTTGATTATTTCCATATCTCTTGGCCTCAAGACTGTGAGCACCTCCAGGCCAGAGCACAGAGTCTATTCCATTCTACTTCCTCAGTACATACAGCAGCTGGCAGAGAACTCACTCAAGCTACATATACTTTAAAAAACTGAGGCTAGGGGTGTGGCTCATGTTTACCTAAAGTGCATACCTTGCATGCTTGGGCCCTAAGTTTATCCCTGGTCACTGTCACTGTCCTCCCGTTGTTCATCGATTTGCTTGAGCGGGCCCAGTAACATCTCCATCATGAGACTCGTTGTTACTGTATTTGGCATATCGAATACGTCACGGGGAGCTTGCCAGGCTCTGCCGTGCGGGTGAGATACTCTCTGTAGCTTGCCGGGCTCTCTGAGAGGGGCGGAGGAATCAAACCCGGGTCACCCGGGTCGGCTGCGTGCAAGGCAAACGCCCTACCCGCTGTACTACCTTTCCAGCCCATTATCCCTGGTACTGCTAAGTAAATAAAAACAAAATTAAAAAAGTATGAATACCTAAGGCAAAAATTATCCCTCTCCCTGAGTTTTCTTTTTCTTTCTTTTTTTTTTTAAATTTTACTTTGTTTTGGGGCCACACCCAGCTGTGCTCAGGGCTTCTCCTAGTTCTGCACTGATCATTCCTGGCCGGCTAGGGGTGGGGGCGCCAAATCGGGTGCCAGAGATCAAGACTGAACTCAACTCAAGTGGGTCACATACAAGGTAAGCACCCTACCCACTGTAATATATCACTTGGGTCCCTGATTTTTCTATACAGTGTGTCAAACTAGAACAGGAATCCAAACTGAAATATGCAAAGAAATTACCTATTTATTTTAATTCACTTTAGAAAGTGCAGGGTACTTTTTAAAGTACCAGCAGAAGAGGCACCAACTAACCCCCCTATATATATACACATATATGTATGTATACACATATATACATGTATATATACATATACATCTCTCTTTCTCTCTCTCCTTCCCACTATGACTATCTCAGACAGTTCAATTACTACTCCTGCCCCAACAGGGTTATTTTTAGTTAAGGTCTTTGTGTATATACACCTGTAAAATAATCCTCTTAAATTCTACTTGCCTTTATTATTACATTTTTCTAACAGATGTTCTAACTAGAAGATCCGTTGAGGTAAACCCTTCCCTGAGGGTACCTCCCTCACTGTACGGGGGCTCAAGCAGGCCCAGTAACGTCTCCATTGGAGACTTTGTTGTTACTGTGTTTGGCATATCGAATACGTCACGGGGAGCTTGCCAGGCTCTGCCGTGCAGGCGAGATACTCTCGGTAGCTTGCTGGGCTCTCCGAGAGGGGCGGAGGAATCGAACCCGGCTCGGCCATGTTGGCTGCGTGCAAGGCAAACATCCTACTGCTGTGCTATGTACGAGGGAGAGGGGGGGGGAACTAATCCCTTCATATTTTTATTTTAAGTGGGGGTTTGAGGGGCTGGGCCATACCCAGCAATGCTCTGGGGATCTATGCTTGGGGAGCCATGTGGTGTCAGGAATCGAGGCAGGGTCAGTACATGTAGCTACATTTTAATGATTTAACCCCTGCACTAGCTCTCCAGCCCCTCCGTAAATATTAAGTGGCTGATGACACTGAAGACATCTGTGGCATTTCTAATGATATGTAAACTGCTGATATTTTCATTTATGTAGTCACTTTAATCCTGTGATAGCTGGAAACAAAATTTCCAGCTTCACTATTTGATGGAAATAAATAAATTTGTAATCTGGTTGGAAGTCACTGATGTAGAGGTTAAGACTACCACCAATTTCTGGTGTTGATGCACTCTTTCAATGAAAATTCATAAAAACTACAAGTCAAATAAAACAGAATGCAAAAGAAAAAACTACCCTAGAATGACCAACTCTCCTTTATGGCAGTTGTAATTTTTCCACAAATAGTCCAAATTCTCTCTCCTTCGTGGTGACTTGTGATCACGTAGCTTGCTTCAGCTACCGGAATGCAGGAAGAAGGTGCATACATATTTCTGAGAGGAACGAAGAGAAGCATTGCACTTCCCACTGTCTTTCTTCTCATCTGCTCTCAATGTTCAGTTTCTCCAAAGATCAGTGTCCTAGAATAAAGACAACATGGAGTAAGGGCTGCCAGAGACCCAGAGCAAACATACAGACTACATGGAAAGAATAAAACCTATGTTGTTTTGGTCTGGTGTCTTCTAACAGTATCACCAGCTCCAAATGGGTCACTGTGCTGCCCCTCTCCTCTAACTCCACCTTGGCTGACCAGCTGTGATGCAGACACTGCAAGCAGTTCTCCTTCACCACTTGTCACGATAGTTAGCTTTGCCAGTAGAGGGAGCCAGAGCGAAATGAAAGGAAGAAGGAGCGTCTCCGGTTCTAGGGACTCTGCTGTCCCACAAACCTGGTTTGCAGGACACCCCCCTCTGCTCCCCCTCCTAGAAGACTTCACCAATCCCTACCACTAGCGGGCCTCTTTCCAGCAACTCCGATAGTAGCCTGCAAGCAATTTCCCAACAGTCTCAGTGGCACTGGGCTGTTGGTGACAATGGCTGGCTTCTGGGCAGTGGGTGGTTCCTGAGCAGTGCTGACAGACCCGCCCCTTCCCACAGATGATTTCCTGCTCTAGTCTAGGGTAGCTCAGACAGCCAGAGCCGGGTCCCCCGGGAGAGAGGAATCATCCATCGCCATAGGAACAGGCCTCTCCAACTCACCATTCCCAGAGGCTCAGCCCCATCCTGGAGCAGGGGGCTGCCCTGTACCAAAGACCACTAACCCCAGACATTAAAGTCGCCCTATTGGAATCACAATTGGAGCTTCTGACTCTGGACAATGCTCCCACAGCTAGTGTATCTTAACACATCAAACTATACTGTGCAACATGAATTGGTGTTCTTCTAGGTTTGTTTTTTTGTTTGTTTGTTTGTTTTGGGGCCACACCAACAATGCTCCTGGATCCACACTCAGGAATTACTCCTAGAGGGTGAACAATATGGGATATCAGGGATCAAAATGGGTGCAAGGCAAGCACCCTTACCCATAGTTCTATTTCTCCAGACCCACGAATTGGTATTCATAGCATGTAGAACAATGGATTGCTTTCTTTTTCTACTTTATTTCATGTCTACTTTTACTGCTTTTTGTACCCATATTAAACAATCAAGTACATGTTAAACACTGACAAACTTAAAGTCATAATGTACATTCTATCTTGTCATCTGATGGAACTTTTTGGCTAGAATCATAAGCACTGTAGCACAGTCCTCCCGCTGTTCATCGATTTGCTCAAGCGGGCACCAGTAATATCTCACAACAAATTGTGAGCCTTGTTGTTACTGTTTTTGGCATATCGAATACATCACGGGGAACTTGCCAGGCTTTGCCATACGGATGAGATACTCCAGTAGCTTGTCAGGCTCTCTGAGAGGGGCAGAAGAATCGAACCCATGTCGGCTGCGCGTGCAAGGCAAACACCTTAACTGCTGTGCTATCGCTCCAGCCCATAACATGAAAACACACTTATTTTTCCCATCATGAAATGTTTGAGTATGCATGCCCCAAGTTGTCAGCCAGTTACTCACTTGAGTTAACTGACATTTAAGTTAGTCTGTGAAATAGGAATGTCCTTTCCCACCTGTCCCCAATATGATACATATAAAGTATTTCTTCACATTCTGGTGGTTTTGAGTTTAGACGTTGGAGTGATGGGAACTGGGGCCAGTGCCTGGGATAGGGGTGGGGTGCGATGGCTCACAGCTGCATGATCAGGCCTCGGACTTCCCTTTGTGTGGGTGTGTGGGATTTCAGGCGGGGGAGAGTGAGGGTCCAGTGAAAGCACACTTATAGTGGGGTAAGAAATTAGATTCTGAGTGGCCACAGACTTTGAGCCCACTCAGGGCACAGCAGGTAAGGTGATTACCTTGTACAAGGCCAACCCAGGTTTAGTCCCAGGCACCCTACATGGTCCCCAGAGCCCCACCAGGAGTGATCTCCGAGCCAGGAGTCATGAGCACCACTGAGAATGGGGGGTAGGGGGGAAGGAATGAGACTTTGACCGAACATACCAAGAAAAACTATATTCTTATCAAAGATTAAATCCAAGATCTTATATACTCATACAGAAATATAGTTTATGCTGGAATTTCTTGTTTTTCATTTGTGTTTGGTTTTTTTTCTTTTTTAAAACACACCAAATCATGAAAATACTATATCAGAAATACTTCAATTACTCTTCATGCTGCTATTCGTATAGTTAAAAAAAATTATTCTTCCCATTACAAAAATAATTCTAATTAATTTTGTTAATTAGTATTTTAACATTATCTAACATTAATTTCACTATTTAGTATTTTTGTTAAAATATTAGCATTTAACATAATTTTAACATTAACAAAATTCATATTTTGTTAAAATATTGGCACATCTCCCATGTTAATATTTTCATACTCTATCACATAGAAATCAATTTCATCATATTCTAGACAATTAATCTTGTCTCAACAGAAATGCTTTGCCCTCAAAGCCTCTGCACTAATCATTCAAATATGTAAGTTGGGCTGGGAAGATAGTACAATGGTCTAGAGCACATGCTTTGATTTCTGGGTTCAATTTCCAGCACTACATGGGTCCACAACTACCACTGGATATCGCCCCAAAACCAAAAATAAATTTTAAATAAATGTCTGTCCACACTTCTATGCCCTTAAAAGTCTATAACCAGCAAAAGGAGATAATAGCTCACATCCTAGAACAAATGCTTATTAAATTAAAAATTAAGTGAAAAAGTATTTATTAAATGTATTCTGTTCTCACTATTTATTGTTGATTGGTTGATAGATTAATTAATACCATTATTAATTAATGATCATTAATATCCCATGTCTAAGAAATACAATAAACCTTTTGTGAATCCCAGAGCTATACATTGTTTGGCATTAGCAGCTAGTCACTGAAGGAATGCCAGGCCTAATTATTCATTCAAAAAAAAACATCTACTACCTGTTCAGAACAAACCATCCACTGGGAACACTGTCCTTTCTCTAAAATCTACTAGAAAAGAAAAAGAAGTTCACAGCTATATAAATTTATTAAGACTGTAAACTCTACAACCTGCTAGAGTTTAAGTCCTGACTCCCTGCTGGCAACTTTAAACACCTAAAAAAGGTCAAGTTTTCTTTATCTCTAAAGTTAGGAAAGATTACAATGGGTATTTTATATAGCTATCATTGAAAGGACTGAACTTGACAATGTGTATATCATATCATAAAGCCTGATAACACCTCAGTAAGCACAAGTGAGCTATTAAGTATAAATGCAATAGGAGACAGAAAAAAGAGTAGCTATAAGAATTATGAAAGTACAGAGTCACTGACCACAGTTCTCAATAGATTGGACATTTTAAATGAATCTCCATGAATAATCAGTTGGACCTATCTAGAAAGAAAATGGTAGAGCTTTAGGGTCTGGAGTGATAGCACAACGAGTAAGGTGTTTGCCTTGCACTCAGCCGACCCGGGTTCGATTCCCAGGATCCCATGTGGTCCCCCGAGCACCGCCAGGAGTAATTCCTGAGTGCAGAGCCAAGAGTAACCCCTGTGCATCGCCGGGTGTGACCCAAAAAGCAAAAAAAAAAAAAAAGAAAGGAAGGAAGGAAGGAAGGAAGGAAGGAAGGAAGGAAGGAAGAAAAAGGTAGAGCTTTGAAGGCAAAGAAAACGATATGTGCTAAAGTACAGAAATGATTATTTTTCAATTAGGGAAACTAACTTCAAGTAGTTTGATGTAAACAAAATAATGCCATGAAAGTTCACCAGGTATAAAGACTAATGGGTCTTCTATGATGCTTCAAGACTTATAGTTTATACGAAATGGACAAGCACTGAAGAATTTTAAATGCATTTGAGTGTTGGACTGTTTTACTATTTTGGAAGTTGGAGTAGAGTGAGTGAAGGTGAAAAGGAAGAGACCTGGCTAGAAGAGAGCAATCAAGCAAGGGCCAAGATGCGGCTCAGTGGTAGATTATGTGCCTTGCATGAGGAAGGTCCGGGTTTGGTCACCAACACTGGACTAGAGCGCAGTTGCATGAGGTAAACTGGAATTCATCCTCAGTCCCACATGGTCCCCCAAGCAATGCCAAAAACCACTCCCAAACACTGTCAACTATACCCCCCACATACAAGAAAGAGAAAAAACATTCAAAATAAAATGAAGGCATTAAACAAGACAGTGACAATGAAGATGGAGTGAAGACAGATTTCAAAGATAACTGGAAAATAAATGACAGGATTCAGTAATTGATTATATTCGAGAGCTGAAGTAGAAGGAAATTAGAACGACTCCCGCCACCATCAAGTTTTAGTAACAAAAGCTTATTGAGCGACAGGAGGTACCATCAATTATGCTATCTTTTATTCATGGAAAGTCTAATGGGGCAGGGGTAGTCATCAGTTTTATAAGCTTAGAGATTAAGTTGATTGATTATGAATGGATCCAAACAGTCCTGATTTCTTCCTCCCCCTTTCTTTCTTTACCTTCTCTTCTTTTTCCCTTCGTCATCTCTTCACCCTGTAGTTCCATCATTTTCCACTCTACCCCACCTTTACCCACACTGTAATTACACTGAAAGCTCATACTGATGCCAGATAATTTTACAATAATTAAAGCACTAAATGAAACAACTTCCCATCTCAAGCGAACACGGGTACTGAGAGAAGAAGTATCCAGAAAGCTGCACAACGGGAACAGACATGGAGGCTGCCATCACAGGAGGTGCCTTCTCGTTTCACACACAACTGTCAAATGCTGGTGACTCTCCTGCATTTTTCAGAATCTGTTCTGCTTCTCTGCCTCCACCCTGACTGTCTTGCTCCATACTCCAGAATTTACCACCTGCATTGCCTTAAAAAGTCTAATCAGAGTCTGTGTCCTGAATTTAGCATTTTCTCATCCATCTGCTACTCTAAGAGAATGGATTCTTGTCCTAATAGAAAACTTTCATATTGTGACACAACCTAAAATCCCTCCATTACTCTATATTGTTCACAGGATTAAACCCAAATAAAAAAAAAATAGAAAGTTTTTTCAGGCTCTGACCTTGTTTTCTCCCCAATCTCCTTTCTGACTTACCTTCATTTAAATCCTATGCTCCAGGCCATTTCCAATGGGCTTGTCTAGACCATGTCTCTCCTGTACAAATAAAGGGCTGCTCTCCCTTTCACATTCAGCCTACATGTCAGCTCCCAAAACTGGGCCAGGAGCTCCTCTTGGATACGAGTATATGATATATGGATAACCATCATGCACTGTGCACAATGGTCTCTGAGCACTTGATAAGCTTTTGTTTTTCAGTGCGGGAAATCAAACACAGGTCCCTTAACTTAGGAGGCAAATGCTCTACCAATGCGCCCCATGCAATTGACCTGTGTCATGGTTCTAACAGTGAGCACATGGAGTTAGTAGGTAATGGTTACAAGTGTTTTAAGATTCAGAGATTTCATTAAGTAACTACAAAATACAAAAGTACTTCTAATCATTACTATAAGTAAAATTATATTACTATAAGTAAAATGCCTAGAAGTAAAATTTTAAAGGATTTTAAAGGATAAATTGATACATTTAAACAATACAAAAGAGGCAAAATATTCATTAGATTGTCTAATGTATTTTCTACTCTGTATTTTCTACTCTGGTTATCTACTCAAAACACATTTACCTTATTTTTTTCATGACACCTAACAGTTTTATGTAATGTGTATTTTATATTCTATAGTCAGGCTTAGATGGTCAGCCCTAAAGGACATGAATTTTTCGTAACAAAAACATTCTGCAAAGCCTTGTCATTCCATTCCGTTAAACACTTTGAGACTCTGTAAGTACTTGAAGATATAATTTTTAAAATAAAATGTCCCTTAATTTCCAATACTCCTCAAATTAAAATAATATGTGATAAAATTCTTCTAATTTCTGGTCAAAACAGATACATATTTAGTCTCAAGAAAGATAAATTTAAATCACACAGCTTCCAGTAAATTGAGCAGAATTGGACACAGGTATTACAATTATATTTGCTTTCACAAGCAAGGGCATTACCATCAAAGCAAATTTTTTTCTGTTAGATTATTGAAATTCATGTTAAAAAAATAAAGTCCTAAATAGACTTAGTATTTCACCCCAACGTTTGATCCATTCTTCCAACATTTGAACACTTCTGTGAGCACAGTATCATGGATCAGAAGCAGAGGCTTTAATGGTGAGCATTATTTGTTTTCAATAATTTTTTACTTAGGACTCATAATTTTAAAAATTACTTATAATAACCATAATGAAGTTTAGACATATAATATTTCAACACTAATTCCACAACCAGTGCCAACTGTCCTCCACCAGTGTTCCCGTATTCCTTTTCCCCTGAACCCACCCACACACTCTTCGACCCCTACCTGCCACCTTCACAGGCACGTTACAAAATTTGGTGGTTACAGTTTAGATCTCATGTTTTCAGAGTGTTGAGTTGTGTTTGAGATATATAGCTATACCAATGATGGGTACTGTAACAATTAAACCACCTGCTCTCTGGGAGCTTATGTGTAGCAAGTGGACAGAGGATATAATTTTAAATTATTGTAAACACTGTTAAGTATCATCTGAGAAGCATTAAAGATACTGGAATAAACAGTAAGGGAGAAACCCTACTTAAGAAAGCATTATCAGGGACTAGAGTGATAGCACAGTACATGCATTGCCTGCCTCACATGCGGCAGGCCTGGGTTCCATCACCGCATCCCATATGGTCCCCTGAGCCCTGCCAGAAGTGATTCCTGAGCACAGAGCCAGGAGTAAGTTCTGAGCACCACTGGGTGTGACCCCAAAATGAAAATATAAGTAAAGTATTATCAGCAAGAAGTTCTTGAAAGAGGGCTGAAACAAAGACAGAAGTGTGCAGAAGAGCTCTGGAGCAAAGACTGGAAGTTGGGAGCCTATGGGAAAGAAGGGGCATCCTCAGCTCTGATGCCAGGCTTCAGAATGAGATTAGCCTAATAAGATGCCTGGGTTCTCAGACATAATATGAGTAACACAAATAAGCACACATACATTTTGATTTTTTTTTTTTGGTTTTTTAAGTAACACCTGGCAATGCTCAGGGGTTACTCCTGGCTCTGCACTAAGGAATTACTTCAGGCAGCCATATGGGGTGCCAGGGATCGAACCCAGGTCAGCCGTGTGCGCATATAAGTTAAATGCTCTACCCACTGTACTATGGCTCAGGATGACACATTTTAATTTATTAATAGAGTAAGTCAATCCCAGACATATCTAACGATAATCAGTAACTTCTACAATTAATTTCCTCATATTTATTCACTTGCCAATAGCTAATAATTTGGTATCAGAAAGTAATCTTTTCACTACTACTACTCAGTTATAAAACTTCCTAAGAATGAGTGGCTTTCGCAAAAATACGCTTTCAAATCATCCTCTCCTGTCTCCCTATTCCTGGTCTTTGAGAAATTCTCTGGACATATTTTGACTTCCTAGTACCTAAGGAAAATAATCTCCCACTTTAAAAAAAAAGCGAAAAAGGAAGAGTTTATCCACATCCATATTGTTATGACAAATATTGTAAGGTTTAGAAACTGCTTGCCTATAATCAGTTAACAAAGCTATAGTTTTGCAGAAACTTGTGCTGGGCACTTAGCAGTCTACATTGATTAGAACTACGTATCAAGGTATGTACTGTTAGTCAGGAACTGTAAGTGAGGAGACATAGGCACAGAGTAATAATGCAAGCAAGACCATCTATTTACTGTATATCTTAGAGCTTCTCTGTGCAGGGTTTAAGACCAGCAAAACAGAAAAAATGAAAATGAAAGTGAAAGACAAAGATAAGAAATGCTAGTCTTACAATTAGTAAGACCCTGAGTTCAAACCCAGCACCCAAAAAAAAAGAAGAAATCGGAAAAAGAACTCATAGTTATAAAATAGTAAAGAAAGGTTTCAGCTGAAGAGATAGTACAGGGATTTAGGCAACAGACTTCATGCAGCCAACCCCAGGTCTATACCCTCATATGGTCCCCCAGAGCCCTTCAGAAGTGATGGCTGAGTAAAGCCAGAAATAGTTCCTGAGCACCTGCAGGTATGAAAAAAACAAAAACAAAAGAGTATTTCAAGTGAAAATTCACTCTATCGATTATGGTTGTCTCCACTACCTCTGTCTGTATCATACAGTATATAGAAGTATTTTTATAATATATATAACTAACAACAACAATAAAAAATCATTCAATTGTCTGAGTTGTTTTAAAATATAAAATATATAATTATTTTTATACTGCACCAATCAATTTTTAGGGTGCATTTTTTTATTTTATTTCTTTATTTTGGGCCTCACCTAGCTGTGCTCGGGGCTTATTCCTGACTCTGTACTCAGGGATCATTCCTGGCAGTGCTCAGAGAACCACATGGGATACCAGGGATCGAACCTGGGTCAGCAGCATGCAAAGCAAGTGCCCAACTCGCTCTAGCCTCAACAATACATTTTTGACTTCTTTGAATTGATGGCTTTGGGGCCAGGGACATTGCTAGCTGAAAGAGCCAGTGTGCATGCTGTGCATGAAGGCGGCAGGAATCCTATCCCTGACACATGATCCCCTGGGCAATGAACCAGCCAGGAGTGAATTCTAAGCAGTGCCAGGTGTGTCCAAAAAACTAACAAAAATTCTAGGTTTTCTATATTTGGGAATGGTCATGGTTATTTACATGTGCAATAATCATTTTTATTGAAAACCTTCATCATTAAATAGATTTTTCTGACATGCTTTATTCTTAAATTTTCATTTTGCTATAAAAGGAAAAATGGTAGCTTTTGAAAAAATTTTTTGATTTTGTTTTGCTTTGTTTTGGGAGGCCATATCCAGAAGTGCTCAGGGCTTTTCCTGGCTCTGCACTCAAGGATCACTCTTGGCAGGGCTGAGGAGACTATATGAAATGTGAGGCAAGTGCTTCATCTGCTGTAATCACTGTACTAGCTCTTGGGCTCCCGGTTTTTTAATATCAAAATGAGGAATAGTGGGTTCCCAAAGGTTTAGCACAGTGGGTAAGGCACTTGCCTTGCACATAGTGAACCTGGATTCAGTCCCCAGCATCCCATATGGTCCCCCAAGGACCACCAGAAGAGATCCCTGAGTGCAGGACCAGGAGTAATCCCTGAGCGACACTGAGCGTGGCCAAAAAAAAAAAAAACAGAATTTTTTTTAAAGGGAAATAAAGAAAATGAGTAAGTCCCTTCTAAGCATACAAAAATATAAAAGCCATAAGGCAAAGGCAGTAAATTCAAGTACATTTCTTAAAGATCACAACCAGAAAAATAGAAACAGCAGTGAGATCATAAAACAATTGACATATACAAGCAAATAAATGACCAAAAGAAAAAGCAACAGAAAAGGTTCTACACAGATGCAAAAGGCTCTCACCCTCACTGCTAATAACACTACAATCGCATCTACAACAGAACTTTTCCACAAATATTGGCAAAGATTATCACAGAGTTTGCATGTGGGAAGTTCCTAGTGTGTGACACTAATACAAACTTCCTCTATCAAAAAAGATGAAATCTTGCCTCCTACAACAATATTGTAAGAACCTGAGCAAAGACACTAAGCCAAGTCATAGAGTGAAAGAGGACTGCTGAATGGTTTCTCTCAGGTAGAATATAAAGAACCAAAACAAAAGCACTAATTATAACAAAAATAACTCCAAAAAAGAAAGAGATTAGCAGAGGGGAGAGTGAAGGGGGCTGGGAGGAAAGTGTAAGGGAATCAACTTGATCCTAAGAATGGCACTTGAACTTCGGTGGCAGTTTTTTTTGGCAAGAGTGGTGAAGCACTTTGGTGAGTGTTGTGAAACATTTACAGAGAGGTGTAAAGCTGCACCCCCACAATCCATGTACCATTGTACACCAATAAAAAAATCAGCAACATTTTAATTGGGAATAGTCCACAGTCCTCAAAGATGAGTTTTGAAATCTAGTCAGTAAAAGGATATTACAGACTTCATTGGGGCCAGAGTACAGCAAGTAGGACATTAGCCTTGCATGCCAGGTTCAATCCCTGTCATCCCATATGTCCCTAAACCCACCAGAGTGACCCCTGAGTGCAGAGTCAAGAATCAGCTTTGAGTACCACAAGATGTGACTCAAAAACCACACCAAAAAGCATATTTTACTGACATATTTACACAAACTAAAATTTAAAGAAATTGACATAAAGATTAGTTAACACATACTAAAGGTTGGAGAGACAGTACAGCAGACAGAGTGCTTGCCTTCCATGCAGCCAACTCAGGTTCAATCCCTGGCATCCCACATGGCACCCCAAAAACCACCAGGAGTAAAGTAAATCCTGACTGCAGAGCCAGGAGTAACCCCTGAGCATCACCAAGTGTGGTCCAAAAATCATATAGTAGTAGTAGTAGTAGTAGTAGTAGTAGTAGTAGTAGTAAAATAAAATAGTAACCAAGGAGCTACTGAGATTGAAAAAAAAATCCTGTTGCCAAAAATTGTAGTATCTCACTAATGTATCTAATGGCATAATTTGATTGTGACAGAAAACATCCTGAGCGTGTGTGGATGTTTAGCCTGACTTGAATAAATACTAATTATTAAATATAGATTATAATTACTTTCCTAAGAGAGGATATTATAGTGGTCTTCAAATGAGGGCTGCATACCCCTCATTAAAAGTATACAGAAAAGATATAGCTATAAGTTATATGTTTCTTAATACTGTAAATCTACATCGACTATGTAGTAATACCACTTTCTTTCCCAAATAAAATAGAAATGTTCTAATATTTTCTTATTATATTTCAATATAGCATGCCCTTGAGTATTCACATGCCACTCTGAATAAGCATTTATGAATATGTAAAAAGGCAGCAGATATTTCAATCAGTTTCTCTGCCCATGACCTTCTCTGGTAATAGATATTAACTTGAAATTAAATAGAGATGACTAAAGAAAAAAAGTATAATGTAGTCATCACCAGACAAATGGCCTATGACTTAATGGTAAATAGTACTCATTGAAGATAATTAATATTTTCCTTATAAATTATGTTTGCAACCCAATACCCAATGTTGAAAACTACTTAATAAATTGTCACATTATCCAAAACAATGTCTCTGATTACTATAACTCTATAATAAAGTCTATTCTTTTACCAAGCTACTCCTATTTTCTTAGAAAACAAAAGGCGTTTTTAAAGACTGTCTGAAATTAAGTTTTCAAATATATTATACTCTATTTTCAACTCACTAAAATAAAACATAAAAATAAGTCTAAAATTATGTAGGCCATATTTAAGTTATGATCCCTCCAATAATAAGGTAGACACAGATATTAAAATTAATAAGCTTACTATCATAATTTCAAAAATAGTTAAAGGATGTTTGCTTTCACCTAAACTATGTAAGCATGCAACCAATATCATAGTGACTTACACAGAAATGTAATATATAGACCTGGAAAACCTTTCTGAAATGTTTTCCGTCCACTTATAATAATTCCGGGATCATTACTAAAAGTTCACTTAAACTTCAAATTTCTACATAAGAAAAATATATTTAGAAATATATAGTGATTATTACTTAAAATGTCATAAGCACATTTAAGCATGTGGGTCAAAAGAATAAAGTTCCATTTTATATGAACAGCATCTTGGCAACACTGATTTTACTGTAATTATAGTAAAAACACAAAATCATATTATGTAAATATCAAACTGCTAGTCATCAAAATCCTGGCTTATGTCATATATTTCATAAACTTAAGCAAAGTTCAGACTGTGCACTATTGAAAAGAATGGAATCTTGCCACTGTGCCAATATGAACGGTCCTTGAGGGCATTGTGCTAAAGGAAATAAGCCTGACAGAGACAAATACCTTCGGACCTTGCTAGTAAGTGGTTGTTAGAGATGCGGGGTAAAGGGGCGACGGATGGGGCTGAGAGGAGCAAAGAAGTGCAAACCAGGGCCAGAGAGATCTGGCTCAAGTGTCTGGCTGAAGCACATGCTCTGCATCAGGGGTCACTAGTCCCAGGCACCACACGGTCCCCACTGCTTCTGAGCAGCACTGGGAAAGGCCCGAAAGTACAAAGTATCAGTTATCAAATAAATGAGTCACAGTTCTTAATTTATAGCGAGAGAGCTATGGTTGATACTGTATTATCAATTTGAGAGTTAGCGCATCACAAGGGGAAAAAAACTGCAAATGACTGAAACCAAGGAGAGTGTGGCAACCCCTTTACACCATCTATAAATATCAGTGACCAAGCCTGAAGGAAGTTATCACAGGCCAGCTCTCCACAGAGACACGGAAGAAATGCTTTGCTATCCAGCAGTCGAACCAAACTACTTAAATCTCTTAACTTGTCTTCTTTCCCAAGATTCTAGTAAGTTACATTCCCAAACACGTATTCAAACCCGGAAAGCAGCTTCTAAAAAGCAATTCTCAGTTCCCGTCAATGAGTAAGGAATGCATCTGTTCTCTTGAGCCACACATAGACTGGGGACCTGGAGGGCAGGACTGGGCCACACTTAGCGGTTCTCAGGGCTACTGCAGGCTCTGGGCTTCGGGGTCAACTCCGAGAGGTGCTCAGAGACCCAAACACTGCCGGCGACCCAACCCTGGCCACCCGGTGCAGAGCATGTCCTCAGCCCATTGAGCCTGTGTTACGCCTCATCCTTTGGTATTCTTTGCGGGAGGGGTGACGTTTTCTCAAACACGTAGAGATATCTGGCGTTTGTAGCACGGATTCAAGTGGTATTTTTCATGAAAAGGCTTAAATAAATACGTGCTGGGTAGTCCTGTTTCTCGACAGGTGCATTCAAGAACCCTGGATTCAATAAACTGTTCTCAAACATCACATGATGCCAGATCAGGGGGGACTCGACACTTTCTCCAAAGGCGGGCCAAAGAGAGCATCCTGGGCGGGCGGGCGGGCGGGCGGCGCGCCGAGAGAGGCAGTACCAGCTCACCTCCCGGCGAGCAATCCACTTCCAAAAAAAAAATTGAAGAAGAAAAAATCAAGTTGGTAAAAACATGCTCGGAAAGAGAAACGGCCACGTCTTGTGCACAACCTCTTCACAGAGTAACTCGGAAATCAAGCCGTCAAACAACCCGGGAAAGCCGGCGGGCAGAAGCCGGCCCCTCAGCTCGCTCTCAGGGGAGGCGGCCGCGAGCCCCAGCCCGCGCGGGTGGACAGTTCCCTGGTGCTGAAGTTCCGCCGCCCCCGGGCGCAGCCCGCGCCGCACACCCGGGGCAGGCAGGACGCCGCGCCCCTGGGCGCGACGCTCCCGCGGCTCCCGGGATCCCGGAGATTCGCCCGTCGCCACCGGGAAGAGCCGCCGGGGCCGGGCGCCCGCACCCGCCGAGGGGGGAGGGGCCGGAAGATGGCGGCGGCCGCACACCCACCCGAGCCGCGACGGGGAGCCCGAGGCCGCCGCCCGCCGCCCGCCGCCCGCGCCGCGCCCGCCGCCCGGCTCCGCTCTCCCCGCGCCGCCCAGGCCCGAGCGGCCGGCGGGGCGCGGCCCGAGGGAGAGGTCGGGGCGGCCGCCGAGGCCGGCCCCGAGCACCTGTGCACGGCCATATTGGATTCCGCCCCGCTCCAGTCACCGGTGGCCCGGGCCCGGCACGCGCCGCGGGGACCCCCGAGCCCCCCGCCAGCCGGACGGACGGACGAAGGACGCCCTCGGGAACGCAAAGCAGCGCCCCGGGTCGAGCCCGGCCGCCCCGACCCACACGCGCACCCACACACACACACACACACACACACACACTCGCTCTCGGTCTCTCTCACATACACTCGCTCACACACACTCGCTCCCTCACACACAGTCGCTCTCGGTCTCTCACACACTCTGTGTGTCTCTCTGTCTCTGTCTCTCTGTCTCTGTCTCTCACACACACACGCGCGCGCACACACACTCGGTCTCTCACACGTTCTCTCTCTCTCTCGCTCTCGGTCTCTCACACACTCTTCTCTCTCGGTCTCTCTCGCACACGCGACACCCGGCGCGCGCCGACACCCGAAAAAGTCTCCGGGCGGCGGAGCCCGGGGCAGCGGCCGAGGCGAGGCGGGGAGGCGGAGCGGGTCTTACTTGAGCACCGACTGCTCCTTCTCCTCCTCCTTCTTCTGGCGGTCCATGACGGCCAGGATGATCTTCCTCTCCTCCTCCGTGAGGTGGCTCAGGTCGGGCATCTCGGGCTGCGGCGGCGGCGGCGGCGGCTGCGAGGCCGCCGGGGCGGCCGCCGGGCGGCCCCGCGGCCCGAGCGGCGCCGACATGTTTGGGGGAGCCCGAGCGGCCGCGGCGGGCGCGGAGGCCACTCGGCCGGCGACTGCGGCGGCCCCGGCGCCGGGACCCGCACATGCAAGTCAATGGCCTCCGGTCGCCGCCGCGGCCCCCTCCCCCGAGGCCGGCGGGGGGGGGAGGGCGCGCGGGGGGCGGGGGGCGGCGGCCGAGCGCGCGGCGGGCGGAGGCGGGGGCGGGAGGGGGCGGCGCGCGGCGCCGGCGGGGTCCGGCCGCGGGGGGAGGAAGCGGGGAGCCGGGAGTCGGCCGAGCGGCGCGGCCGTCCCGCCGGCGGAAGCGGCTGCCGGAGCCCGCGGGGAGGAGAGGGGCGCGGGGCGGCCGCCCCCGAGGGCCGGCGGGGCTAACGCGGAGACGCGGCCGCCGCCCGGGCCGGGCCGGGCCGCGGGGCCGGGAGACCCGGGGCCGGGGCCCCTCGGCTGCCAACGCCCGGAGGCGAGCGAGCTCGGGCTGCGGCGCGCCGCGGGGTCGGGCGCCGCCCGCTCCTCATCACGCGCCCGCCCTGGTGTGTGTCGCGTGGGGGTCCCCGGGGGTCCCCGGGCCGCGCCGCCGCCGCCTGGGGTCGGTGGCGCGGACGCCGCGGGCCCTGCTGCCCTCGCTGCCGCCGCCGCTGCCGCCGCTCGCTGCCGCCGCCCGCTGCCGCCGCCCGCGCCTCCTCCGCCTCGCGGGCTCCTCCCGCGGGGGCCGCGTCACCTCGCGCTCAGGCCCGGGCGCGGCGGGCGCCCCTCCCGAGCGCCACCGGGAGGCCCGGAGGGGGGCGGGGGGCGGGGGACACGGGAGTTCAAGGGCGGAGTTGCGGGGCCGCGTGTGCGTGGGAGGGAGCGCCTGAGGAGCGGGAGCTGGGGGCGGGGGGGCCGGTGTGTGCCCGGGTGCAGGGGGCGCGCCGCGCTCGGGTCGGGAGGTGCAGGAGTGCGAGCCTGGCGCCGGGGAGGGGCGGCGGGACGGGTGTCAGGTCTGGCGACGACGCCGTGGGGGCGTCCGAGGTTCGGGAAAGGGGGGATCTGGGGGGCGGAGGGGCGGCACCGGGGCGCCAAGCCTGGCGTGGCGGGGAGGGTTGGGGGGATGGTTGAAGGACTGAGCGAGCGGAGGGGGTCCCCGCGCTTTGGGGGTGGAGTTCGGGAACTCGAGAGGACAAGGGGGGATTGGCCAGGCGGGGGGGCTTAGGTGAGGTCGCGGACCTCGCGGGGGTGGGGAGGAAGTTGTGGGTAACGCCAGGGAGAGGGAGAACACGGAAACGGGGGCTCGGGACAGGGGTATTGCCCCCGGTAGGGGGGTGCCTGGAGGGGTGCCGGAGCCCAGGGTTTGGGTCAGTTTGGCCCCTGGGGGCTGGCCTGGAGAGAAGCGGGGAGCCAGGCGATGGGATTCGAGTTTGGAGTCTGGTGGGCGATTCGTGGAGCTAGGGGCGCGAAGTCGAGTGCCAGCCGGAGAATCAGCAGCTGCGAGAACCGCGGCGGCCACGCGCGCAGGGTGGGGCTGAGCGCGCCCCCACAGCCCCCGGCGCGGACGGCGCAGGGAGATCCGGGAGGTGGAGGGCAGAGGTGAGGTCGCGAGGGCCCAGCCGGGCCGAACAGGCAGCGGTCGCCCTTCCGCGAGCTCTCTGAAAGCTCTGCGTGCGTGAGCAAGTGCGTGTGCGTGTGCGTCTGTGTGTGTGTCTGTGTGTGTCCCCTACCCCGCCTTCCACGTTCGCGCTGTTTTGTACCAGACTGTGCATGTGTATGTGTATTCGTGCACGCACAGTATACGTGTCTACCCATACCCCGCCTTCCATCTTCGCGCTGTTTTGTACCGGGCTAGATTCTGATCTGCTGAGTAGTACAAAGCCTTTGGGGGTTGTATTGTATTTACCTTCGTGGTGTGAGTAGTAAGCGCTCTCCTCCCTCTGTTCCCCAGGTACCATCTGACTAGCTCCCAATTTAAGAAAGCTGGGGACAGACGAAGCAGCCCTAGAAATCTCTTGTGATTTCTAAGCTCAAAGGTCTGTATTTCTTTTTCTCCCTGGCCTTGGGAAGGGAAACTGGTTTACTGCTATTTTTTTTTTCAAAGTGTCTGCTTCAAATCAAACTCATAGTCCAAATCACTCTGTTCTCTTCTCTTTGTTGCTAAACAAACTGGGTGAAATTATATGATTGTCAGTTTACTTGATCTTGTTTTCCCACTTAGAAAGTCTTTATAAATCGCTAATCCGATCTCCCCTTACGGGATATCGAACACTGAACTCGGCCAGCATGGAAATGGTGATGCTGGAATTAGATCCTAGATGTTTGTACTGAGATTTGAAACCTCCTTGGTTTTCAGCTCTTACTGCATTCAAGTTACCCAGCTCACTTTTTTTTTTTAGCGCCACTAGGTTCAATGAATACATAATTAAATAAATCTCTGGGATTAGGAAACTGGTCAGGGATGTGCTTTGAAAAGTCCCCCAATGACTAAAATGTATGGCCTCCGGGCCAGAGAGATTGTACAACAGGTAAGGCTCTTGTCTTACATGTGTCGGACACTCTTTGGATTCCCAGCATCATATATGTGATGCACTGCTAGGAGTGATCCCTGAACACAGAGGAGTAAGTCCTCAGCACTGCTGGGTATGGCTCAAAAAAATAAATAAATAAAATGTATGGTCAGGGCTGAGAACTCCATTATACGCATCACAAGATAGATCATGGGAGACCCCTGGGATATGGAAAATAGCAAAAAGAACAGTTACGGGGAATCTGTATTTTCTTGCCTAAAATTGCCAGTTAAGTTTCTTCTGATAACAATTGTACATTCCCTCTCATACACAGTGGCAGGTATAGAAATAGATAAATCTATGACTTTTGCTCAGAACCCCTATGTTCCACAAAAAATATACCAAAGCTCCTTTAAAAGAGGAGAAAGCCACACTAAAAATAATCAGAGAATGGGTGGAACACTCACTCTACCTTACTCAACTATTTCTGAGCCAAATGTGAAGTAACACCCCCACTGCCCAGCCCCTGTCGACTCGAGAGAAACAAGCCAAAATACTCCACTGGGAAGCAGACACGCTAACATTAACTTTGGTTATGCTGAGACTGTGCAAGGGGAACTCAAAAGTAGCGTTTCCCCCTGGGACAATTTGGACTTCCTTTACAGGAAAGACTCAGGTTGGGGGTCCTGCACAGTCTCCTACCAGTTACATGGTTTGCTTTGAGATGCCTGTACTGGTTTCTCCCTCTGCCCTGCAGTATATGAAATCCGGGGTGCATGAAGGCTTGATTCAGGATGGAGCAGAAATTAGTGGGCTTTCTGTTACTATTTGCTGCCGTCCTTAGGAGTCGAAGTATCTTAAAATCATCTCTGTCTGATGTGCAGGCCCCTTTTCAAAATAAAGTGTTACCAAGACATACATTATTTAATGGACTATAACCCAGAACTTTTTTAATGAGCTACTTTTCAAAAATTTTTAATGGGCCCCATTTTCGCATTAAACTGATAGATTCAGTGCTGAAGAAAGTAGTGACCTTGCATATAGCCACTTCTACAAACCCTGGCTTGATCCCAGGTACCACACACATACAGTCCCTTGAGCATGTCAGGAAGCATTCTGGAATACAGAGCCAGGAAGATCCCCTGAGAACAGCTAGGCATGTATGAAAATACCAGAAAGATATAATACATATAGCCTTGCATGCAGCTAACCAGAGTTTGATCTTTAGTATTGCATATAGTCCCCAAGCACCAGGAGTGATCGCTGAACTCAGAGCCAGGAATAAGCCCTAAGCACAGCCCAGAAACCACACACACACACACACACACACACACACACACACACACACACACACAGAGTCTGTATTTTGCTCTTACTACAATATGAATTCTGTCTCTTTTATGTTTGGAGCCTACTCCTGGCTCAGTGTTTGGGGAACCAAGTGATGTGAGAGATCAAATATGGGGTTCCTACATAAACAACATATCTCCCCATCTCTCCAGTATGGATCTTATGAGGTGATGTGTTCTGTTTTCTTGGTTTAGTTCTCATACCTCATTCAAAGCATCTATTTTTCAGAAGCATGACCCTCAGATATATTTTGGAACCTGTGAGGTCTTCAAGCACATCCTCTCTTGAACCACAACAATTTATTTATCCTTTGTCATGAATGTGTACTTGCTCAGCTCAGCTTGGATCTCCTTTTCCATTCCTTGTACAATAAAATGAGCGGAACTTAAAGAATGAGAAAACTCTTACTGGAGTCTGAAGCGAGGGAGACAGGAAGTGGTAGCTATAGATAAGGAGAGATAAAGCTGTAGAAAGAAGTTGTGGCCAGCTATGCTGAAGAATATGTCTATTGCCATAAAGTAGTGAGCAGGGCTGTAGCTGTTTGGTTTGGGTTTTGTTTTGTTTTGAAAACTGACATGATCAGCTTTGATTTTCAGGACAATATCCAAAACACCTGCTAATATCATTGTTCGTGTACAACAGTTTAGGCTTACAGACCCAGAGAGCAGAATTTTTTACTTCCTGAGTTCAGAATTTATTTTTTCTGGCTATTTGGTCAGTACATTTTAACAGCATAATAACGAGGCCAAGGTCACGGTTTCAATCCCTGGGTGACTCAGTCGGTGCAGTGGCCACAGCGACTGTTAATCTTTGCCAGTTGTCAGATGACAGCATATCATCTTGACCAGGAACTGAATGAAATAATTGTTGGGTCTGATTCATCAAAAGGCAATCAGTACTATTGGAAAATTAACTCCTAGGGCTTAACTATTAGGCTATAGAACCATGCTGTCCATTTAGGTTAAAATATCATTATTTTATTAGTGGTAACAAAAGAGCTCAGTAGCAAAGAAAGAATACATTGTTCTTAGAAAGGATGTTAAAATGCAATTAGTGGGTTTTGGGGCCTAGACATAATGAAAAATGGTGGGTATTGATATAAATTAGGTTCTTTAATTACTTTGTGTGCATTAAGCAATATGAGACTATTCCTAATTTTATCATAAAGTTCACACAGGCATTTGTATTTGAAGGATCTGGGAAAATCTTATTTAATCAAGTTTGTTTATCATACCATCAAATTACTTCAATTATTTTTCCTCTTAGCCATCAATGTGTACATCTTTAAAATAGAAGATAATATTATAGGTTGAGACAGGTTAAACCAATGTTAATCTTTACTTAATTACTGATTCCCTTTAATTATAACTCTGATCACTTACAGAAATGAAAACAACAGGTGAGTTTTCTGAGGTCAGAAAAAAATTTACAAGTTTTAATGAGCAAGTGGATCCAGGCATTAAACATCAATTAAGGAGCAACTGTAAATGTTATCTAAGTTTGATAGTTTTCTAACTTAAAAAAAAGTCTGGGGCTGGAGCGATAGTACAGTGGGTTGGCATTTGCTTTGCATGTGATGAGCCAGGTTCGATTCCCAGCATCCTATACAGTCCTCCAAGTACTGCTATGAGTAATTGCTGAGTGCAGTCAGGAGTAACCCCTGTGCATCGCTGGGTATGACCCCCCCTGCAAACAAAGCAAAAAAATAGCTTGCAGAGAATGGAAGGCAGTCTTTCCCTTTAAAATTTTTCAATGAACTCAGATAACCCTTTACCAAGCAGTTATTATTATTATTATTATTATTATTATTACTACTACTACTATTTTAACTGCTTTCACATTTCTTACCACTTTCTCATACCATCCTATGAAGAATATGTATCATTCCATTTTGCAGGTAAGAAAGCATCCCGAGAGGCTAAATGATTTCACAAAAAAAATTACATTTAAAGGCAAACTTTTTTCAATCTAGAGTTCCTGGGTCCTCTCCATCATTCATGGCACATATATAGTGGCTTAGTGTGCGCTTAAGTATATATGTTTTCCTGACTTAAATCTAAGTACACTTACTAAAGTGCCTGGCATACAGTAAGTACCTTGACATTGATATATTTAACCCAACCTTAATAACTATCATACACACAAAATGTAAATTAAAAAAGCCTCATGTTTACTCAAGGTGGCCATATGTTCTAGTTTGCCTGACACTATCCCAGTTTGCCCAGGACAGTCTCTTTAACCTCTTGATCATGGGTAATTATTAATTGCAACACCTTTCACTCTCAAAAATATCTCAGGATGCACATCAAGTTTTATGACCATAGTATATTTAATGAAATAGGAATTAAACTCAGAAGTACAATGAAATGAATGTATTAAAATCTATAACACCCAAGCAGAATGTTTCTAGAGTAAACATGTCATAACCATTCTGTAACCGCCATAGTTACAGACTAAACATTTAATGTTGCTGACGAGATCGGGTATGTTCACCACTTTAATGGTGGTAGAGATGCAGAGACTATACAACAACAACATAAACATTAACAACCCTCTTTAGGCAGGGGCAGGGGGTGGAGGGCCGGGGGCATGGTGCCATACCTGGTCGTGCGGCAGATCCTAGAACTGTGCTCTGGGATCACTCCTGGTTTGGTATGAAGGAACCATATGTGGTACTAGAGATCAAACCAGGGTCAACTACATGTAAAGCATAACACTCTTGTAATCATGGTTCCTAACTATAATAAGAATAAATAAAAGTGTCATTGAGGCATGCTTTTCAACCCATTTTCTCCCTTGAACACATGTCTCACTTGCTTGTCTCTATGTATCTTTGCTTTACTCTATCTGGAGTATCCTGTATTCTCTCTTGAAACCCTCTCTCTGTCCCTTCACATCTTTCTAACTAAATTTCATTCAATGAAAGCCATCTGGCTTCACTAAAAGAAATGTCATTGAAATAGACTTAAATTAATTATCCATTAGAAAAGAGTTAGCCCCTGGACTGGGGCGATGTGTCTAAGGCCTAAATACATCTTTTTCATGTTGGAGGCAATCCCCCCCACCTCACAGAGCCCCTTGAGAGCACCACCACCAGCTATGACACTCAAGCACTGCAGGGGGAGTAGCTTCTGAGCACCTCTGGTTGTGGTGGAGAGGATAGGGCAAGACAGGACAGGACAAGCTAGGCAAGGCAGAGGGTATGGTGGCAGGGAGGGGAGAAGATAGAGGAAGAGAAGAGGAATAGAGGAAGGGAGAGAGGGAGGAAGGAAGAAGGAAAAAGGGAAAATGGGAGGGGGAGAAGAAGGGAGGAAGGAAGGAAGGAAGGAAGGAAGGAAGGAAGGAAGGAAGGAAGGAAGGAAGGAAGAATAAATGGGAAAATTTCTTTGGTTAGAATATATTCTACCTTAGGACAATATTTGTGGGTGGTTCTGGGATTAAACCTAGCAGTGTTTTTGAGGCTTGTGCTCTTGGCCACATCCCTGACACCTCTGATAAGACTTTAACCCCAATACAAACCCAGATATAATTCAGACTTGCCAAAAATACAAAACCCATCTTTTAATGAAGATATACAACAAAAATAGACCCAACTGCCTAAGACTTATAAGACAAGAATAATTGACGTAGAAGTTGTCAAGCTGAAGACAGTGAAAAAGATCAAGTCATTAGCCATCTCCCAGGAAGATAAGAGAATGCTTGTTTATTTGAAAGCATGTAGGAAGTTACTGTGGATGCCTTGATCAAAATCTAATCCCTGAGGAATATCTAGAAATCCAAGATATTCTACCATATTGTGGTTTTCATAGACACAGTATGAATTTATCTCCACAAGGTTGCCATATACTGTAAATGTTGCTTTCTGCCTATGAGGATTGATTTCACCTTATCTAGATGGTGCCTTATCCAACTGCTTTCCTCCACATCCTTTACTCTGTCAGACTCTGAAATTCAAGAACCCGCATCCTAGATCTGATGAAAGGAGAGGCAAGGCTTACTATCAGCTGTGTACTGATGGTACTGCATCCCTAATTACTGCACTATCTTTCTGATTAGAGTCATATAACACTAAATTGAAAGGGAGATTGAAAAAGGCCTGTCATTTCCCACAAGGGAATGGTGAAGAAAATATTAGCAAGACAGATCAAGAATAATTCTAGTTTATCCGTGCCTCTTCCTACTTAGTAAGGGAAATTTAGCTCATCCAAAGATCAAAGAGAGGGAAATAAGTTTATCATCTTGATTGGTTGGTTCTTTTAGAGGGTGCCTGATAGATTGAAAATGTCACCAGGCCAGTCATTGCAGAAAAGCCATCCAACTTGAGAGATGTCCATTTCCATCTTGTAAAATTAAAGTCATCTTCAAAGAGATAACAAAGTCCAGGGCCTGGGGAGGGCTTAGTGGCAGAAACACCTGCCCTGCAGGCATGAGGCAGGTGGTTTGATTCCCAGTACCTTTCATGCACTGAGCCAGCTCTGCTGTTAGGGACTCTGACACCACAGCGGAGTGTGTGATGCCTGGCACACCACAGCCAGGTGTGTGCCACCTCGGCCAACTCTGCAAGGAAGCATGTGAGAGCACGTGGCCAGGCATATAACTCCCAACAAGCCACATGCATGAGAACCATAGTGATGCTGGACATTTACCATACCCAGAATGTGTGTGTGTGTGTGTGTGTGTGTGTGTGTGTGTGTGTGTATTTGCCCCAACTGAAGGGGTACAGGGAGTGAGATTTAATACAGTGGTTAGGGCCAGTGGCTTACATGCACCCTACCTGGGTTGATCCAAGACTTCCTGAGCATCATGGGCTATAGCGTTGGACACCCCCAAACACTACATTGCTTGGTGGCCCAGCTAATCCCCAGCACCACAGGGCCAGCAATACCACATCCTTGAGTCCTGGCACTGGCCCGCTAACATGACTGCCTAGCATGACTGCAAGTGGCCTCCAGGCCTCATAAACACGACTTGGAGAGGTCCCTCTACCAAAAAATTTTTAAAAGGATTCAGCCCCTGGTCACTGCAACCACACTAAAGGGAAAGGGAGGCAACTAAATATTAAAAATTTTTAATAACGTCAGATAGAGGCAGGCTGGAGGTGTTTGGAGGGAAACTGGGGACATTAGTGGTGGGAAATGTACAATGGTGAAGGGATGAGTATTGGAACATTGTATGACTGAAATCCAATCATGAACAGCCTTGTTTCTGTGTTTCTCACGGTGACTCATTTTTTTAAAATTAATTTAAATAAATAAAGATGGGGGAAAGCGATAACATTAAAATGTCAGTTCCTATGTTACACTTGTCACATTTCAGATATTCAATAGTGTCATCAGTACCATTGTTCTAAACAACTGATACAGAACGCGGAACAATGGAGGGAATTTCTGTTGGCAGCCCCATTAGAGGAGTATTTAGGCCTCAGTATTGCTCGGAGGCAATAATTATGCAAGGAATAAAAACATCCCATTGTGTTTATTCCATATTTTTTAGATATATCCTTTTTACTCCCATCCACTGCTGATGGAAATGTCTGGTAAAACCCCTGTGGAAAACAGTATGGAGAGTTCTCAGTAAATTTAGAATCCAGCTGCCATATGACCCAGCAATTCCAATTTTGGGTTTTTATCCCCAGGGCATAACAACACTCTCTCAAAAGGACATATGCACATGCACACCAGTATTCATTGCTGCACTCAATACAATAGCTAAGATATGGAATCAACCTAGGTGTCCAATGACAGATGAATTGACTATGAAGTTATTGTCTATAGTCTATATACACAGGGGAACACTATGCAGCTACAAGAAACAGTGAAATCATGAAATTTCCTGCAACGTGGTTGGACTGGAAGATACCGTGTTGAGCGAAGTAAGCCAGAAGAAGAAAGACAAACACATAATGATCTCATTTATTTGTGGTATATAAAATACTGGATGAATAAATGTGGTGGAGTAAAAGGAGGATCAAAAAACTTGATCCCAGTGTTTCAAAAGGAGAAAAACAGAGAAGGAAAAAAAACATGGGGGCAGGGAGAAGAGAAGGGGAAGTAATGGATGAACAGGCATCAGGGCTTCAGTTACATGGTGATATGGGAGAGTGGTATAGCCATACACCCAAAACACAGGCTCAGCAACACTGAAAACGTGAGAGCTAAGCTGCAGCCACCAGAACTTTTTAATGTGCCTGTCAAGTTGAAATGGGGATAGGGTAGGGCTGGGGAGTGGAGGGGAAGGAATATGAAAACACTGGTGGACGGAAGTTGACACTGGTGCTGAGATTGGTGTTGGCATATTGGTTTAGGCATATTCTATGCCTAAAGCTCAACTATCAGTAACTTCATAAATCATAGTTCTTTAATTAAAAATAATAAAAGATACTCTTCTTGAAATATATTTTAAGATTTTTTAAATGCAGTAGTCAATAAATTAGAGATGGGAGTATTTGAAACACATATT
This sequence comes from Sorex fumeus, assembly GCF_029834395.1. Lineage (NCBI taxonomy): Eukaryota > Metazoa > Chordata > Mammalia > Eulipotyphla > Soricidae > Sorex > Sorex fumeus. The sequence goes on from NW_026606059.1 coordinate 77,601,539, forward strand.
GAAGGTGAGGAGATCTTGGCAGTCTCAACAACAGCGTTTTCCTTTGAGATTCAACACCAACGTTTGTAAATCTCAGAAGATTTCTTGAGATCATAATACCCTTGAGAAAATGAGCTAGTTTGTAAGCAAGCAAGTCCTTGCTTATAGACACATCTCCCATATGTAAGGCATAGATAAATAGCCTCAGTGTTATTTTTGTTTGTTTTTTTTTTTGAGGGGGGGAGGGGGATACACACTCAGCTGTGCTCAAGATTTACTCCTGCATTTGTGATCAGGGATCACTCCTGGCATGCTCTGGGGACCATATGGGGTGCTGGTGATAGAACCCAAGTTTGCTACATGCAACGCAAGCTCCCCACCCAAACTTCCATCACTCCGGCCCTCTCAATGTTATTTTCCTTTATTTGTTTATTGGTTCATTTGTTTATTTGTTCCCCAGGAGTACTAAGGGGCTATTCCTAGCCCAGTGCTTGGTGGTGATATCACTTCTGGCAATGCTTGGGGGCCCAGCAGTGCTGGTGCTGAACCCAGTCCCCCTGCACACACAGAGCTTGAACCCCAATTCTTTAACATATCCCCCCAGTCCTAAGACTCAGTTTTAAAATGTTGTGCAATTTCCATGAATAGTTAGTTCATCAAGAAAGAAAAACAAAGGTGTAGAGATAGTACCACAGTTAGGGCACATGCTAGGCAGGTGAGTCTGATTCCAGGCACCACATGATCATTCTAAGTGTCATCTAGTGCTGCCTTAGAGGCATCCAAACACCAAAGTATGGGTTCAAGATGTGGTTCTGGAGGACCCCCACACCACCAGGGGGCCCCAACACCACAGAGCCAGAACAACACCTCATCCTCACTCCCTGTCTAATTGGCAAAACATTGCTGTTGAAATGCCTGGATCTTGAAATCCACCACCAACACCAAAAATAAAAATAATTGGAAAAAATCTCAGTATAGAGACTTAAAGAGCGTTTATTTATAGGTCTTTCCTCTCTGACAACACTCAGCCTAACAACAGGGAATGTTTTGTCTCTTACGACGCATTTAGTGGTATAGAAATAAAAAGTCGATGCAAATTGATGAACAGTTTGGACATGCATTGATTCATATCACAACAAAATCTAGGAGATAAGATTTCAGAATTGGTTAATCCAGCAGTCATTGCATGTTATTAGAGACCTTTTGGGTAAGTATTTTGCTGTCCGTGGTGCTGATTCAAGGTTTTCTTTGTCTGACACAAATAATCAGGGCCTTTTCCTGGCTGAGATAATACAGAAGTTAAAGTGATGCCTTAACAGGGGCTGATGCTAGTTTAATTCTCAGCACTGCAGACAGTCCCCCAGCACTGCCAGAAGTGATCCCTGATTACAGAGCCAGGAGCAAGCCCAGAGCACCATCTCATTTGACCCAATCGCCAACTTTCTAAAATACATATGAATGGAACTATTCATCTTATTAATTGAGTTTTTTTTAAAAAATACACTGTATCACTGTCATCCCGCTGTTCATCGATTTGTTCGAGCGGGCACCAGTAACATCTCCATTGTGAGTCTTGTTACTGTGTTTGGCATATCTAATATGCAACGGGGAGCTTGTCAGGCTCTGCCGTGTGGGCAGGATACTCTCCGTAGCCTGTCAGGATCTCCAAGAGTGAGAACTAGACAATAAGAGGTCATGCGGCCACAAATGTAGCCATGAGCTTCCAGGAGCTTGGTTTTAGTCTCTAAATCTTGGCCGTTGATGGGATTACACGGCCAGGACAGTTGGTGGGTATAACTGCCTAGCTACTGGAAGATGGGGGATCCGGATGGAGGAGGCCCAGTCCTGTTCCAAACAGGCTTGGAGATCTCAGCCCTGGGTCCCACACACCTGGGCTCCTCTGCTGATCCCTTCATGCATGAGGCTCGTCCAAGCGTGTGGAGAGTGGATATAAAAACATACAGATATATACTGAAATGATGGCCATGATAAGTCAAGCATAATTTTTCTCCACATGTTGATTAGAAAATTTCTACCCAATTCCAATAGAATTATTAGCAAAAAAATTCCAAATAACTGAAAATTATTCCCTGAAAGTTTTTTTAAGTAACTGAAAGAGCCAAGGTGATTTTAGGAGATTAAAAATAATAGTAAATGGGGCTGAAATGATAGCACAGCAGGGTAGGGTGTTTGCCTTGCATGCAGCCTGACCCGGGTTTGATTCCCAGCCTCCCATATGGTCCCCCGAACATGGCCAGGAGTAATTCCTGAGTGCATGAACCAGGAGTAACTCCTGTGCATCGCTGGGTGTAACCCAAAAAGCAATAAATAAATAAATAAATAAAAATAATAGTAAAAATAACTGATGCTCTCACTTTCTTTATTCTTGTTATTATTAATGATAAAAATTATTTCAACAGCTGCCTCAGTTAAAGTAATATTCAAAACATATCTTCAGATTCAGTCATTTGTTCTCTGTTGTCTATATGACATTTATAACTGAGATTTCCACTACCATCTCAAAATTAACAAGTCTAAGACCAATTTATACACAATATCCTTTCCCCCAAAACAAAACATTCTGGGGGATGTACCTGCCAGTGCTTGGGGCTATGTCTGATTTAGGGTTCACTCCCAGAAGTGCCTAGGGAAACATACTGTACCAAAGATCGAGTCAAATACTGTACCAAGTATGCAAAACGTTATCTCAGTCCTTTGAGCTATTGTCTCCATCCCCCCCTAAAAGTTTATTTTATAACTTCCTTTTTTCTGTCAGCAAAACCATCAACCCCCAGATAGTTGGGTTGCTTCTGTCAAAAATATCTGTGATTATTCCTTTTGCTTATCTTATCAATTATATTTTTATATCTCAGTAGTATCCCTTAAGTTATTCTCATGCCTCAACTCTGATCTATATTAATTACATTCTACTCAAAGAACTGTGAGATCCTGGTATAATGTAGGTGCAAAGTCATTGGACTTTGGGTCTGGAAACCAGGAGTGTTGTCATTTTAAAGGTGCCACAATTGTTGAGGCCCAATTCCTCTCTTAAACGAATCTACAAAATTTAAAAGATAAAATAAAAATAATTGACCTGGATCAGATGATCACTGTGTGCTCTCTTCAGTTTAAAACTTTTGTGTCTCCTTCACGCCCTACCGAGGTCACCAGTTGCCCCCCACGAGCGGCTCTCCAGCACGGCCACGGCCCCAGAAGCACAAGGGCTTAATGCAGAACCCAGCAGCTTGGAGCAGAAAAGTGAACGGACTATGCGTTGACCCAGGCCATCAAGTCTGCCGGAGGGGAAAGGGTGTTGCCCCATTCGCCCTCTCCTCTCTGGAAAGAAAGATGGCGGCCACATGGGAGCCTTGTGGACAGCAGGTATGAGCCGGGAGTGTGGGGGCGACTAAAACCTCATGGGAAGGGGGGCGTTTCGGTCCGCCCTTCACGCCCTACCGAGGCCACCAGTTGCCCCCACGAGCGGCTCTCCAGCACGGCCACAGCCCCAGAAGCACAATGACCTAATGCAGAACCCAGCAGCTTGGAGCAGAAAAGTGAAAGGACTATGCGTTAATCCAGGCAATCATTTCTGCCCAGAGGGGAAAGGGTGTTGCTCCCTTCCGCCCTCCTCCCTCTGGAAAGAAAGATGGCGGCCACATGGGAGCCTTGTGGACAGCAGGTATGAGCCGGGGGTGTGGGGGCGACTAAAACCTCATGGGAAGGGGGGCATTTCGGTCCGTCCTTCACGCCCTACCGAGGTCACCAGTTGCCCCCCGCGAGCGGCTCTCCAGCACGGCCACGGCCCCAGAAGCACAAGGACTTAATGCAGAACCCAGCAGCTTGGAGCAGAAAAGTGAACAGACTCTGCATTGATCCAGGCCATCAAGTCTGCCGGAGGGGAAAGGGTGTTGCCCCATTCGCCCTCTCCTCTCTGGAAAGAAAGATGGCGGCCACATGGGAGCCTTGTGGACAGCAGGTATGAGCCGGGAGTGTGGGGCGACTAAAACCTCATGGGAAGGGGGCGTTTCGGTCCGCCCTTCACGCCCTACCGAGGCCACCAGTTGCCCCCCGCGAGCGGCTCTCCAGCACGGCCAGGACTCCAGAACACAGAAACCAATTTCTTAACTATCTGACTTTCAGTAGAAATACTTCCAGGGTCAATAGGTAAAAGAGCAGAAATCCAAAACCAACATTTAATTCTTGAACCCAGCCGTAGAAAGCAAATCACTTCACAATGCTTTTTCAGCATGTCTGATTTGGGGGGGGGGGGTAAACTCTAAATAATAGTGGTGAATCTTTTATTGAAACAATGAATCTAATCAAAGCAGATAGAGTGTTAACTAGAATTCATCTGCTTCACAGGGACGGGGAGGGGTGGGGGGTGGGGTTTTATTGGGGTTCTTCATGGTAAAAAATAAGTATTGGTAAAGGGAAATGTGTTTGATATTTGCATGACTGAGACATAAACCTGAAAGCTTTGTAACCTTTCCCACAGTGATTCAATAAATAAATTTAAAAAAAAAAAAAAAAAACTTTTGTGTCAGAACGATTTTCCTTTGTTTTTGTTGCTCCTGCTCTTCCCCTCTAAATCCCTTTGTATACTGCTATCAGATTAGCCATTTTATTTTATTTTATGTATTGCAGTGATGGAAATTGAATCCAGGATCTTACATACAATGGCTAGATTTGACTTTCTTATTTGTTTGTTTGGGAGCACACTCAGAATTGCTTAGGGCTTTTTTCTGACTCTGTACTCAGACATCACTCCTGGCAGGGCTTGGGGGACCATATGGTGTGCTACAGATAGAACCCTGGTTGGCCGTGTGCAAGGCAAGTGTCCTACCTGCTCTACTAGAGCTCCAGTCTCAAGATTTGCCTATTTGAAAAGCATCACCAAGGGCTGGTAAGGTGCTTGCCTTACATACAGACAAGCCATATATGACTCCCTGCAGTTAATACAGTTCCCCAGCATTTCCAGGATCACTCCAGCAGTAAGTCACAGGCTCACAGGACTTTGAGTAGCCCCCAAATAAAAAAAATTAAGCAAAACACCCCCATGAAGATGGAATAGAGAGAGAGTAGAGCAATATTGAGTGTGCCAGCTCTCCCACCTGAAGGGAGAGTATAGCCTGCCAGGGCTCAGTTGTGGTCTGCCTTCCTACCACATGACCACACATGATCCTTGTCTGTCCCACAGAAATAAAACAGCATCCTATTAAGGATCCCTGGAGTTAAATGAGGTCACGCATGCAGAATGTCTGACACATTATAATTGCCCAATGAATTTGTGTTATTCTTGCCCTCCCAATCAAAGCTCATTCACAAACCCAAATTCTGTGGCTTGAGTTTGGAATGTTTCTACATCTGCCACTGAACCACTTACTTTGTACACTTGCTCATATTATTAGTCTATAAAGCTACAGCCCCTGGCTTATAGCCCCCCTGCTTATGGCTGAGGAGTTCCTGGTTTAATTTGCATCTCTTTACTTTCACTCATGCCTGCAATATTTCCACTTCTTGTTTTCCATGCACTCATCTAAATCAAATGGCTTTCAGTTACATGAGAGGAAAAAACAAACAAACAAAAAAAACTAGGTTTAACAGTAAGGAAATATATTGGTCCAGAGGTACGATCCTGTGCTTCTTGGTAGTTCTCTTGGCATTGCTATCCTCAATATATTTTCTCATTACTCAGCTAAAAAATATACATTGGTTGGTTTGAGGATTCACAGTCATACACTCTGTATGGAGAAAGAAAGACATTCTCCCTAGCATTCAGAACAAAATTTGTGAAGTTCACTTTGATTTTCTTCTCTTTGGGATGGAAACTCACGGATGCTTCTCCCAGGTGGGAGTATAAAAGAAGGCTCCCAGACCATGCCACCAGACTCCGCGCCAGGCTGTGGGGTGGATGAGAGCCCTCCCCACCTTAAGGGACCCAGCCCTGGCAGTCAACCTCCACTGCCCAACCACTGCTACGCTCCAGGCTGCTTTCCGGACCACGTGGCCACGATGCATCTCAGAGAGCCCAGCAAGCTACCAAGCGTATCCCACCCACACGGGCAGAGACTGGCAAGCTCCCCGTGGCATATTCAATATGCCAAACACAGTAACAACAATAGGTCTCATTCCCCTGACCCTGAAAGAGCCTCCAATTGTTGGGGAAAGACGAGTAAGAAGAGGCTGCTAAAATCTCAGGGCTGGCACACATGCGAGGGGGAAAGGGAGCTCAGATAGAGAAGGGAGCACCAAGTAAAGGGTGTTGGGAGGATCCTCCCAGGATGGGAGAAGCATGCTGAAAGCAGACTATAAACCAAACATGATTGTCACCCATTGCCTCTTTTGCAAACCACAACACCCAACAAGAGAGAGAGAGAACAAAAGGGAATGCTCCGCCACAGAGGCAGGGGGGGCTGTGGGGGTGGGTGGGAGGGATACTGGGATCCGTGGTGGTGGGAAATGGGCACTGGTGGAGGGATGGGTATTTGATCATTGCATAATTGAAACCTAAGCACAAAAAAATTGTAAGTCTACAACTATACCTCATGATGTCTCACTAATAAAAAATTAAATTAAATAAAATCTCAGGGCTGGGAGAAATAGAGACATTACTGGTGCCCACTCAAGTAATTCGTCGAGTGATGGGATGACAGTGATTCAGTGATACAGTGGGATGGAAAGAGAAGGTTATTTTCGTCATGAGCTTCTCTTCAAATTCCCAAAGTTCCAGCCAAGTTACGATGTAATAAGGAGAATGGAATGGGTCAAAGATCGAATTGAAACAGTGGTCCCCATATCTGCCATAGAGGCAGGAGAATGGGTAGGATGGGAGGAGAGGGATATTGGGGACATTGACGGTGGAAAATGTATACTGGTGGAGGGATGGCTGTTCGATCATTGTATGGCCAAAACTCAAAAATGAAAGCTTTGCAGTAATAATTAAAACAGCATGGTACTGGAACAAAGGCAGAGCTGCAGACCAATGGAACAGGGTCGAAGCATATGATCATCAAATCTTTGATAAGGGGGCAAGAAATGTGAAGTGGAGCAAGAAAAGCCTCTTTAACAAATTGTGCTGGCTAAACTGGACAGCTACTTGTAAAAAAGTGGGCTCAGATCTGTCCCTAACACCAAGTACAAAAGTAAGATCAAAATGAATTAAAGACCTCAACATCAGACCGGAATCCATAAAGTACATTGAAGACAAAGTTGGCAAAAACCCTCCATGACATTGAAGCTAATGGTATCTTCAAAGATGCCACACTACTGGCTAAGCAAGTGAAAAGAGAGATAGACTAATGGGACTATCTCAAACTAAGAAGCTTCTGCACCTGAAAAGAAACAGTGACCAAAATACAAAGACAGTCTACAGAATGGGAAAGGATATTCTCCGAATACACATCCAACAAGAGGTTGATATCAAGGATATACAAAATACTGGTTGAACTCCACAAGAAGAAAACAACCAACCCCATCAAAAAATAAAGGTAAGGTAAAGGCCCTCCCGTTGTTCATCGATTTGCTCGAGCAGGCCCAGTAACGTCTCCACTGGAGACTTTGTTGTTACTGTGTTTGGCATATTGAATACATCACGGGCGGCTTGCCAGGCTCTGCTGTGCGGGCGAGATACTCTCAGTAGCTTGCTGGGCTCTCCGAGAGGGGCGGAGGAATCGAACTCGGGTTGGCCATGTTGGCTGCGTGCAAGGCAAACGGCCTACCGCTGTGCTATCAAAAAATGGGGCGACAAAATGAACAGAAACTTTCTCAAAGAAGAAATCCGAATGGCTAAAAGGCACAAGAGAAAATGCTCTACATCATTAATCATCAGAGAGATGCAGATCAAAACAGCAATGAGATATCATTTCACACCACAGAGACTGGCCCACATCCAAAAGACAAAAAGCAACCGGTGTTGGCGCAGATGTGGCGAGAAAGGGACTCTCCTTCACTGCTGGTGGGAATGCCGACTGCTTCAGCCCTTTTGGAAAACAGTATGGATGATCCTCAAAATATTAGAAATGGAGCTCCCATTTGACCCAGCAATACCACTCCTGGGAATATATCCCAGAGAGACAAAAAAGTATAGTCGAAGTGATATCTGCACTTGTTTGTTCATTGCAGCACTCTTTACAATAGCTAGAATGTGGAAAAAACCTGAGTGCCCGAGAACAGATGACTGGTTAAAGAAACTTTGGTACATCTACACAATGGAGTACTATGCGGCTGTTGGAAAAGATGGAGTCATGAAATTCATATAGAAATGGTACTACATGGAAAGTATCATGCTAAGCGAAATGAGTCAGAAAGAAAGGGACAGACATAGAAAGAGTGCCTTCATCTGGGGAACATAAAGTAACAAAATAGGAGACTAACACCCAAGAATAGTCGAGATAAGTACCAGGAGGATTACCCCATGGTTTTGAGGACAGCCGCACATGCTAGGGGAAAAGGCAGCTCAGATAGAGAAAGGAGCACCAAATAAAGGGTTCTGGGAAGTTCCTCTCAGGATGGTAAATGCATGATGAGAGTAGACTATAGACCGAAAAAGATTGCCAGTCAATGTCTCTTTTGCAAACCACAGCACTCAAAAGGAGAGAGATAATAAAAGGGAATGCCCTGCCACAGAGGTAGGGTGGGATGGGGGATAGGGGATGGGAGGGATACCGGGATTGGTGGTGGTGGAGAATGGGCACTGGTGGAGGGATGGGTATTCGATCATTGTATAACTGAAACCCAAGCACGAAAATTTGTAAGTCTACAACTGTACCTCATGGTGTTTCACTAATAAAAATTTAAGAAAAAAAAATGAAAGCTTTGTAACTGTATCTCACAGTGATCCAACTTAAAAAAAATAAAAAGGTGTTCCCAGGGCTAGAGAGATAGTACAGCTGGTAGGCCACTTGCTTTGCATGCAGATGACCCAGGCTTGATTCCTAGCACTCCACATGGTCCCCAAGCCCTGACAGGATTTATCCCTGAAAACAGAGCCAGGAGTAAGCCCTATGCACTTCTCAGTGTAGCCCCAAAACAAACAAGCACTGTAGCACTTTCCTCACTTTGTTCGTCAATTTGCTCCAGCGGGCACCAGTAATGACTCCATTGAAATTTGTTGTTACTGTTTTTGGCATTTTGAATATAGCACGGGTAGCTTGCCAGGCTTTGCCATGAGGCCGGGATACTCTCGGTAGCTTGATGGGCTCTCTGAGAGGAGCGGAGGAATCAAACCCTGGTCAGCCGCATGCAAGGCAAATGCCTTACCTGCTGTTCTGTCAATCCTCCTGATTCTCGAAGTGGATTTTGCTTCTCTTAAAGTAGTAGAGCTTATGCTAAAGGATATTTTCTGGATTCTGGAGGACCGAGGGGATAACTGATAGAAGTGTGCTATCACATGCCCCCAATTATTATTAATTGTCCTATTGGCCTCCAACCACCGTGGACCTGGTGACCTCCAGTACAAACAGATCTGATAGGCTCACACAGATGGACCCCCAGTGATGCTTCAGAACTCCCGGCTCAGTGGACCACCCACTGCAAAAAAGTTTAGGTTCTGTTAGTGAAGAGCCCAGCCATACCTAGTATCCCATGAGACTGCCTCTTCTCTTGGACAATGTCGGTTTCTGCATTCACTGCCTTAGCTTGTCTAATACTGTGCCTCTCGCCACAGATTTTACCTCCTTTGATAGATTGTAAGTCCTTGAAGTCAGGATTATTCCCTTAACTTCCCTGAAGTCACAATACTCCCCTTCAGTACTGAGCGCACTCAATGAAGGATAAAATAGCTTTATGGTGGATTCAGTGCCAAATTCTTGAAAAGTGGGAGTTAGAGGGTCAGAAGTACAATGGGTGGGAAAAACCATATCATAGCTCTCAGAATTGCCTTGCGAAGCAGGAAAAAGTTAAACTCTGGATCCTGGGTAAAATAATGTGGGCAATTCTGTTCTCTCAACCAGGAGCCCACAGAATTCCATTTCTGCCTAGAATGAGTATGAGACAATATTGTGTTCTAATAGCTGGATATGGGGATATCCAGGCCTTCAAACTAGCTTTCTTAGCCTTGACAGGCTCTGTTGAAGTTCCTTATTTTCTTCAAATCTTGCAAAGTGCTTTTCCTCGAACTGGCATCTGGGAAAATTTACTCTATTAATTTATTTTATAACTGTTCTCTTGACCTCTTTTTTGCTTCTCCATTAGCCCAAGAGGTTCCTGCCAGCGGGATTACTGTGGAAGGTCTTCATGCTTTGCCAATGAATATGATGACATATCCATTACTCTGTGTGAAAATGCTTTTATATTGTTACTGAAAATATTTTATTAATGGGAACTATATTTGATGTGTTTCACTGAAGTTTTATGACTTGGTATCTAATAAGTTTTGAGTAATAAAGTCTAGCATTGCTTGTAGATTTTCAACTGGTCGGAGGTTTTGTTTTTTAATTATCATTTTTTATTCCAAGAGGGCTGATCTGAAATATTAAGAAAATCCTCCTCGAATCACTGCACTTCAAAAGGAGAAAGTCCATTGTCTAATTATGATACAATCTTTTATTTATAAATTGATATCATTAGCACTCACCTAATGCTTTTTTTCTCTATATAAATGTACTTCTAACAAAGCTAAATGAAATGAAAGCACTTTATAAAATTAAATGTGTAGAGCAATATAGCAAAGTATAGGAGGTGAAATTTATCAACATGCTCAGAAAACTCGTTTCTAAAAATAGATTTAATAAACAATAAGAATGCAAATAACCACTGCAGTTTCTCAAGCCTTGAACACTGTATTCCTAGGTGATAGTTCAAATCATCATTCTTTCTTCCCTGCTGGAATATGAATACTTTGGAGTTATGTAAAATGCCTTTTCTTAATTTTTATTCCTTCTCTGAGTGGCTTCTCACCACTGAATGCTTGTGGAATTTCATTGAAAATCAGTAAGCTCTGCTAATAAGCCATAAGCCAACAACAGATTGGTGATGTTTTGGTTCCCAAATCTTAACTCTTGAAATAAAACTAAGATATGCCTAGGAATGAGATTTTTTTCATTTTAGTGTAGAGGGTTGTTTTTCCCCTTTTTGCTGTTACCGTAAGTATTAAAATTTGTGTGATCTTGCTCTAGTTTGGTGAATTGATGAAACAACACTTCCAGACTTGAGTTCATCTTCATTTTCACTGAGCTGGACTTTCCCCTCCGTCCCCTTTGCTGTCTCTAGGTGCGAGGGCTACACCCTCAGCTGTGTTGCTCACACACTCGGCTTCATCCAGTGTCTCAGACGTTGCACCTTCATTGTGCACTGGGGGTTACAGTGGCTGTTCCACTGAGGATCATCCCAGACTATGTCGACCCAAGTCACAGTCTTACTCCTGCAGGCAAGCACTCTTCTCCTGAGCCATGTTCTTGAATATAGAAACACACACACACACACACACACACACACACACACACACACACACACACATTGCTTTTTTGAACAAAGAAAACTGATGAAAGTTTTCTAACCCAGTCTGCAGGGGATCATCATTTCTTGTCCCCAACTTGCTCATCTCCCCACCCCACCCCCCGCGACCCTCCACTACCTTTCATTACTGATTGCTTCTGTTCGAGTATTACGCTGGCCTTCCTGTGTGTGTGTGTGTATGTGACTAGCAATACTTAAAGTTCATGGTGATGATGTTAATGAAAAGTCAGTCATCTCCTTCCATAGAATGCTCAAGAAGTTTACAGATTTATTAATCTCAGCCAGAAAGCTTTGACTAATTCATTGCATGGGTCTGAGTAACTTGAGTCTGCCACTGTGAAAAAAAACAACAGGCTTCAGGCTAGAAATAAGGCGGCAGGAGAAAACCTGAACCAATGGAAGAGGTGGACTCCAGACTTCTAAAACTTTCTCTAATAATAAGTTACTCTGCCAAGAAAGCTCTCAAGTAATGCATTGTGCTTATATACTACAGTTTTTCATCATCATCGGTTCTTAGGCACTAGGGTTCTTTCAGATCTTGGCTATTGTGAATAGTGTTTAGGGGTCCTTGGGATGCATGGATGGAACTAGAGGGCATCATGCTGAATGATGTTACACAAAAGGAGAGGGACAGACACAGAATGATTTCTCTCATATAAGGGACAAAAAGCTCTGCTCGAGCAATAGCACAGCGGGTAGGGCATTTGCCTTGCACATGACCAACCGGCCGACCTGGGTTCGATTCCTCCACCCCTCTCAGAGAGCCTGGCAAGCTACCGAGAGTATCTCGCCCACACGGCAAAGCCTGACAAGCTACCCGTGACATATTCGATATGCCAAAAACAGTAACAACAAGTCTCACAGTGGAGATGTTACTGGGCCCACTCGAGCAAATTGATGAACAACAGGAGGGCAGTGACAGTGACAAGGGATAAAAAGAGGTTAGTAAGGGAATAACAACAGTCAAAGGTACCAGATCCTGAGAACTTGTCTATAGGACTGAATTTACTAAGGGTGGTAGTGGAGGGCTTGAGGGTACAGGTTGCTGGGGTGTGCAGGGGGAGATCCTGGGGCAGTGCTGGTGGGAAGCAGACCTTCTGCTGAAGGCTGTGGTGTTGGGATGTTACATGCATGAAACCCTGTTATTAGTATAACTCACAGTGCCTCAAACAAAGAATGGGAAGGGGAAAGGAAAGAGGGAGGGGAGGGGAGGGAAGAAAATGCTCTTTGTAATAATCAATAATCTGCCCACGATACAAGACCCGGGATGACAGAGAAGGAACCCTACCTTGCAACTCTGATCTATGTTTTCAAGTTGCTGCACCTTTACAATTCAAGTCACCAGCCAGAGAATATCTCTTGGACTTGATTTTCTGGGGTCTTTCTTAATTATGGGGGCCATATCCAGTCATGCCAAGGAAGCCACCTATTGCCAGGGCCTCCCGTCAACAGTGTGCTCCACCCCCTCAGACACCTCCTTGGCCTCTTTGGTTTGATTTTCTATTGTTTGGGGCACATAAGATTTTTAAGATGGAAATAGGGTTGCTAAAGGTTTAGTAACATTTTCAGCATAACCACCTCTTTTCTCTGTCTTGGGAATTGAGAAAGGAAATATTGCTCACAGTACAACTGCATTTGGTGCCCATCAACATTCAAGACACTCCAGCACAAAGTTTCCCCGGCAGGTGTGATGGGGAGAAAGAACTAGGTTTCTCCTTCCAGATCTTCTGGAACAGTCACTGGATAAACTGCAACGTTTGTTGTTTTCATGTTCACAATAAAGAGGTATTTCAAACCATGATGCCCAGAAAGTAAGAGAGAGAGACAGAGACAGAGACAGAGACAGAGACACAGAGAGAGACACAGACAGACAGAGACAGAGGCAGAGACACACTCACAAAAAAAGGAGAGAGACAGAGAGAGAGAAGAAAAGCGTTTGCCATAGAGGCAGACTGGTAGTGGGTGCAGGGAGGGAAACTGGGGTCATTGGCAGTGGGAAAAGGACACTGATGGAGGGAGGGGTGTTGGAACATTGTATGACTGAAACCTGATCATGAACAGCTTTGTAACTGTGTTTCTCACAGTGACTTGATCACTGGATCACTTGACATCCCATTACTCATTGATTTGCTCGAGTGGGCACCAGTAACGTCTCCATTCGTCCCTGTCATGTGCTAGTGTAGCCCAATGGCGTCTGCTCGCTCCAGGAACATGAAGAGCCTCAAACCGATCATTCAGGGTCTTGACAAAGAAGTCTGACCATCTTGTAGGTGGGCGGCCAAGAGACCTTTTGCCATCCTGTGGAATCCAGTCAGTAACGGCTCTAGTCCAGCGGTCGTCTCCAAATAGCATTACATGTCCAGCCCATCTGATTTTCAACGCCTTGGCAAACGAGACAAAGTCCCTGATTCTCAATCATCGACGGAGGTCAGAACTCCGGATTCCTTCTCTCACTTGAGTGAAGCATCATACTCCAAGCATAGCTCTTTCAATTCCTCTTTGGGAGACCCGAATAACGTTCTCATCCTGTTTTCGTAGGGCCCAGGTCTCTGAGGCATATGTTAATGCAGGAAGAACGGTGGACTCGAAGAGATGTGTCCTGGAGCCAGAGGTTCTTCGTCCTCTTAGCTATTTCTTCAACACTCTTGAAGGCATTCCATGCCGCTCTCTTCCTCCTGCGCAACTCAGGTGCCAGGTTGTTCATCATGTTGAGTTCTCGACTATAGGTACACATAACTGCTGCATTTGGAGATGTTCATTCCGTTGAGAGCGAATGTAATGTCAGGAACAAGTCCGTTTCTCGTGAACATTGTCTTAGTGAGATTCAGCTGTAATCCGACCTTTCCACACTCACGGTTGAAGTCGGCCAGCATTCATGCCACTTGGCTAATGTTTGGTGTTATTAGAATGATGTCATCAGCAAAGCAGAGGTAGTGTAGTTGCCAACTGTCTATCTTCACTCCCATTCCTTCCCATTCCAGTCATCGCATGATGTTCTCTAGGGTGGCACTGAAGAGTTTCAGTGAAATGGTATCACCCTGCCAAATCCCTCTCTTGACATGGATGATCACTTCCTTGTAGAATAGTGAGATCCTGGTAGTGAATCCATAATACAGCTCACGGAGAATCCTGATGTATTGAGTTTGAATGCCCTGTTTGGCTAGGGCTTCGATGATCGCCACTTCAGTCTCAACAGAATCAAAGGCCTTTAAATCAATGAATGTTAGACAGAGCGGCATCTTGAACTCCCAAGAAACCTCAGTGAGCTTGGTTACCATGTGGATATGATAGATTGTGCTGAATCCTTTTTGGAACCTGGCTTGCTCGCATGGTTGTCCTTCCTCTAGTATTCTGCCAATCCTATTCAGGATGACTCGAGTGAACAGCTTGTAGACGACGGACAACAGGCAGATCAGGCAATAGTTGCCAATGTTGTGGATGTCTCCCTTCTTGTACAGTAGAACATTGTCCATCATCTACAAATTGTTCACTCTCGTTGACTAAAAAAAAAATGTTTAATTATGACACTGCACAATTTGTTTTTACAACCTTTGTAAGCTCTTTTTTTGTTTGTTTTGGGGACACACCCAACAGTGTTCAGGGCTTACTCCTGGCTCTGAAGTCAGAAGTAATTCCTGGTGATGCTCAGGGAACCATATGGGATGCCAAGGATTGAATCCAGTCAACTGCATACAAGGCAAGGGCTGACCTGCTATCCTCCCAGGATTAGAGAAGCATGCTGAAAGTAGACTATAGACCAAACATGATTGCCACTCAATGCCTCTTCTGCAAACCACAGCACCCAAAAGGAGAGAGAGAACAAAAAGGAATGCCCTGCCACAGAGGCAGGGTGGACGGGAAGATGGGGGGTGGGAGGGATACTGGGATCCATGGTGATGGAAAATGGAAACTGGTGGAGGGATGGGTACTTGATCATTGTATAACTGAAACCCAAACACAAAAATTTCTAAGTCTACAACTATATCTCATGGTGTTTCGCTAATAAAAATGCAAAAAAAAAAGAGCTGACCTGCTATACTATCTCCCTGACCCTAATACAAGCCCATTCTTAAGATGGCAGTTATTATGACTTCCTAAGAGAAGGAGGGACTGAATGCAATGAAGAGAATCTCCTCAAAACAAGACTTTCAGTGTGTGAACATCCCCGGATTTTTATCATTCTCATCAAGGTAATGAGAAATCCCCCTTGTGCCTGCTGGTTTTCTTCTCTGCTCCACACAGGTTTGGGCTGGTGCAGCGTCAACTCCTCAGTGGGGTCACATGTTTAGTAGTAATGGGATGCCGAGCTGAAATAATATTGCAAGACATAAAAAAGAAGACACCAAAATTCAGTTAAAGGGAAGTTTAGAAGCGTTTGAAGTAAACGAGAAATAACAGTGTGATGGAGACAAGGGGTGGGTTAGAAGGTAATTCTGTTATCTTCATTAACAGAATTGAGGGGGGGGAAATGGTGAGAAATGGCTGGGGAACATCAATGCATATAAAATGTTCCTAGGTTGAAAGGGAAGAGCAGACCTCTCCGGTGCCTAAAAGGTGAGAAATAAAGTTCTTACCTCCTATCAAATGGATCAACAGCATCATTCAGAGCATTTTAAAGCTTTTTTTATTATTTTAAAATTTTATTACACGTAGTTTTTGGTTAGAGGGTTGCACCTGGGCAGTAGTGCTCAGGGTTTTCTCCTGACTCTGTGCTCAGGGATCACTCCAGGAGGGCCTATGGGACCAAACCCAGGATTGAACCCGGGTCAGTCTCCTGCAAGGCAAACACCTTACCAGCTACATTATCTCTCTGGCCTTTAAAACTCTTTGTAAATGTAGATTTTTATTGTTTATTTGAGGGGTTGAATCTGGTGGTTTTGGAGGGGGCTAGTCCGAGCTTGGTGTTTGAGGTGGGTGGAGACCATTCGGTGCCTGGGTTTGATCTGTGCCTCATGCATGCAGACATGTTCCGTGTTCATTGAGCTATTCCCCCTCCTCCTTATTCACCTCTGGCTTATAAGCCAGCAAAAGTCGTGCGGCACAGCCTTAGACCTTTGTGGGTGCAGAAGCCTCACCACAACCCCACCAAAGCCACTGCACTATTATCTTTAATTCTTCTACCAGCCTAGGTGTATTAGAAGCCCGTATGCAGAGTGAGAACTGCCCTGGACCCCTACCTCGCCTGAGTTCCTATTCTCTGCTATCACAAGCCTTCCTCTCATAGTACATGTCACTGGGTCTGAGAGCCAGCCCAAAGGGCTGCAGAACATGCTTCACATGTGGGAATTCCGAGTTTAATCCATGTCTCCAAGTGTTCCCCCAGCAGTCCAAGAGCTCCCTGAGCATCACGAGATATGGACCCCAAAGGAAAAAAAATATGGTTGGACTGATAGTACATACAGTGGACAGGGCACTTGCCTTGCATTCAGCCAATCTGGGTTCCATCCCTGGTATCACATGTGGTTTCCCAATCCCCGCTAGGAGTGATCCCTGAGTGAAGAGCCAGGAGGAAGTCCTGAGCACCACTTGTGTGACCAAAATAAATAAAATTAATACTAAAGAAGATTAGAACAAAAACCCTGCAATTACCAATGCCTTATATCAGTGAGCAACTGTCTTCCCTGCTAGCTTGGCCTTGGTTCAGACTGGAATTCTACCATTTTAAAATTGCAACAGATAAGTGCTCTCCCTCCCTTCTCAATTTTATTTATTTTTTTACAGTGGTTTACATTTCTAACTTTATTTTTTTAAATAAATTTATTTATTGAATCACTGTCTGAAAAGTGTCCTGGAGCATGGCGGTGGTGGGTAGTGGAGGTAGTGGAAATCTGCCGTTGAGGTCTTTATCTGGTACCAGTAGAGTGGGTCTTCTGTATGTAATCCCTGGGTCACTGTCGGTTGGTGGAAGCAGACAGGGCAAGGTAGGGTGGGGCTCCTGGTTTTAATCCCTTGGTCACCTGTGGTTGGTGGAAGCAGGCAGAGGATCTCTGTTCCCAGGTCCGTTGAGCCTGGAGTCCAAGGTCTCAGAGTCCCGCTTACCTGATTTTGTGGGGCTTCACTCATGCGTGAGTCTCGGTCTGAGCATCCGGAAAGCGTCCTGGAGTGTGGCAGCAGCTGGGTAGTGGACAGCTTGGAATGCATTCAAGAGCGTCAAAGAAATAGCTCAGAGGACAAAGAACCTCCGGTTCCAGGCACATCTTTTCTATTCCACTGTTCTTCCTGCATTAACATACACCTCAGAGACATGGGCCATGCGAAAACAGGATGAGAACGCTATTCAGGTCTCCCAAAGAGGTATTGAAAGAACTATGCTTGGTGTATCATACTTCACTCAAATGAGAGAAAGAATCCGGAGTTCTGACCTCCATCGACGGTCAAGAATCAGGGATGCTGTCTCGTTTGCCAAGGCGTCGAAAATCAGATGGGCTGTACACATAATGAGATTTGGAGACAACCGCTGGACTAGAGCCATTACCAACTGGATTCCATGGGACATCAAAGATCGCGTGGCCACCCACCTATGAGATGGTCAGACTTCTTTGTCATGACCCTGAACAATCAGTTTGAGGCTCTTCGTGTTCCTAGAATGAGCAGACACCATTGGGCTATACTAATATGTGACAGGGATGAATGGAGATATTATGGGTGCACGCTCGAGAAAATCGATGAGCAACGAGATGTGAAGTGATCAAGTGATTGAATCACCATGAGAACAGTTACAAAGTTTTCAGGTGTAAGTCTCAGTCATACAATGATGAAACACCCGTCTCTTCACCAATGCACATTTTCCACCACCAAAAACTCCAGTATCCCCCCCATCCCTCACCCTCCTCCTACCTGTGTGGCAGATGATTTCCACATTACTCTCTCTCTACTTTGATTACATTCAATATTTTGACACCAGACCCACCATTATTATTTGGGAATTTTCCTCCAACACTCAGAAGCTGAAAATGCAACTGTAGACAATTTGTTTCCTATTGCTGATTATGAATAGCATATGATTTTGGAATTCTGAAATTTGAATAATTTTATAATAATAATTTAATAAATTTAATTTTGATAATTAAATCTCGTGGGCGGCAACTCAGGTCTTGTTGGGGCAGGGGAGGACAAGGGGCAGCTCCACCCCCATCCCATGAAGCCCCGCATGTCTCGTCACTGCTGGCCCATGCCTGACTGTCCGATGGCCACTGGAAGATGGCAGCCACTGAGCCACCAGGGTGAGTAGGTGGAGGATGGCACCTTTTTTGACCTGGTAACCTAATGCAAAGTTTGGTTGCATTTCTGCCAAAAGCGCTGGGTTCTGAGATTCATTTATATGTCTCTGGGAGCATGGCTGTTAAGCAGTTTAATCAGTAGCCGGAGGAGCCGTTCATGGGCGGTGACTCAGGGTCTCGTTGGGGTAGGGGAACACACCTCTTCTCCATTTTAGCGCAGAGCCAGTGATGCTCAAAAGCTACTCCCAGATCTGTGCTCAGAAATTGTCCCCAGTTATGCTTGGAGGATCATGTGCTGGGACTGGAACCTGGTCCCTGGTGTGCAGGGCTCCCATGCAGTGCTCAACTTGCCACTAGGGCTTCCTGCTGGAATATGCTGCCAACTGAGCCAAACAGTTTGATTCTTGGGCTCAGAAGTGAGTGAGAGAGGCAGTGGGGGATCAAGGGCATCATAGACTTTTTGATGTTCTGGGTGGAACAGGAGATGCCATGGATTGAACTTGGGGCCTTACACATGCAAGGCATGTACTCCTGACACTTGCACTATCTCCCTACCCTTAAATAATGTTTCAAGGTTACACATAGTTGATGCAGGTGAGATTTCAATTCTGTATCCAGCACTTTTATTCCCTTCATTCTCATACTACATTGCTGTACTGGAAGTACTGAGAACCAGGAGAACTCAAAGGTCTCTCTAGATCATTCTGGAAAACGAGTAGGAGACTGCAGATGCCTGCTGATTGATCTCATTGCTGAGGACAAACACTGGCTTTGTTCTCTAGTAAATGTGTTTCAAAGATTTTATCAGAGCAAGGTGTATTTCAACCTCAACCACCCTACTTACACCAGCCATAATTTTGCTCAAAATACTTAACTCACAAATAGAAACCCTAATTCTCCTCATTCAGACTGTGAACGCAATCAGTGGGCACTCCCCACTCAGAGGAGACAAGCAGGGAAACAGGTTTGAAGCCTGATTCCAGAATCAGCCTCACGCAGCTGCCTACCCTGAGCCCTTGGGTTGAGATGCGGCTCTAGTGCATAAAATAATGAATTGAATTTATAAAAAAATTAGTCTTTTGCTATTGGGAACAGCACCAATTTAAATTATTAAAGGGGGCTGCTCAAAAGGCTGAGTGCATGTTTTGCATGCAGGTGACCTGTCTTCTGTCTCTGTACCCCATAGTTGCTCAAGCACAGAGCTGGGATCAGCTCTCAAGCACTTGGGGATGTGACCCCAAACCTTAATGGATTAAAGGAACTTGAAGGAAAACCTAAAAAGAGTGATTTCTTTGTTTGCTGATAAAGTCAGCATACATCAGTAATAACTAAATGAGGAAAACTGCTCAATGCTTCTCCAGGAAGAATTCTGCTTAACTAAAAGACACAGAGAGCAGGAAATTGAATGTGAGACTGGCATGACCATCAACTACAAGGAGACTACAACAGTTGTGTTATTCAACTTTCTGTTTCCATCAAACACACAGAGAGCAAACAAGAGCCTCCTTTACTGTTTGTTCAACGGCTTTGTTCACTGTCTCCAACCATCAACTCTTTTCCCCTCCAGCTTGTTCTCCCTCTAAAATATCTCCTGTTTTCTCAGTTTTGCTGACCACACAGATGCCTCCCGGTTTTTCATGCTTTGCGTCTCACCTTCACAACCACTTCTGAGAAATGCCTGCCTGCTTATCCTGCCATCAGTGCCAAGCAAATATATTTAAAAGTCACCATCATTCCCCTCCCATCTAAGCTGCAGAAAGCTGGAAAGAATATCGTTTTCATGCTAATCAAGAGGAAAAGTGGGATAATCAGCATAATCAGACCTTTCCTTCAGCCTAGCAAAGAATAAGCATCACAGACCAGCCAAGTTCATGGAAACCCAGAGACAGGCAGAAGGGTGTCTTGAGACAAAAGGAAGAAACACAACTTCAGGGGCCAGAGCAATAGGACAGCAGAGAGGGCAGGCTTGCCTTGCATGTGGCCAACCCGCATTCAACCCTTGGCATCCCCATATGGTCCCCTAAGCACCGCCAGGAGTGATTCCTGAGTGCAGAACCAGGAGTAACCCCTGAGCATCACTGTGTGTGACACAAAAAATCCGGGGAAAAAGGGGAAAAAAAGAAAAGGAAAGTTAGTACGGGGGTTTAGACCCGTACCTTGCATGCAGCCAACTCTGACTCCGTGTTTAGCACTGCATATGGTCCCCCGAGTACAGCCATGGTTATTCCTGAGCAAAGAGCCATGAATCCGTCTCTGAGCATCACTGGGTGTGACCCCCCCCAAACTAGAATTAATAAGAATAAAATAAGGACTGAGTGTGGGCCAGGAGAGTTAAGAACTATGTGGAAGCTGCAGACAGACACGTGGGAGCTGACACCACTTCACAGTCTGCCCAGGAAAGTCCAGGTCCATGTGACTCGATGCCTGGTGGGTAGAGAGTGCAGAGACTCTGATGCCTGGACAGGGCCCTTCCGCAAGCACAGGAAGCATGAGCAGTGACCGTCAGGGCACTCACTCGGGCTGCACAAATGCTTCACTAAGACTAACACAGACATTACTGCCCCCTGCACAAGGATGATAAACAAATTCCTCAAGCGCTCCACAAAATATCAATAAGCTCCAAGATGAGATGCAGGAAACCCCTAGAAAACAAAGGATGAAATTAAAGTCCCTAAATAAATGAGCAACAGCACTCCAGACAATTATGAGATGGGTTCAAGAAGAACAATATAAGAATCATAGGAGTGATAATATGGCAGGTAAGGCATTTGCTTTGCATGCAGCTGACTCAGGTTTGATTCCCAAAAGGAGTAATCCCTGAGCATCACTGCGTAAGGTAAAGGTAAAGGTAAAGGCCCTCCCGTTGATCGTCGATTTGCTCGAGCAGGCCCAGTAACGTCTCCATTGGAGACTTTGTTGTTACTGTGTCTGGCATATCGAATACTCTCGGTAGCTTGCCAGGCTCTCCGAGAGGGGCGGAGGAATTGAACTCGGGTCAGCCATGTTGGCCACTTGTAAGGCGAACGCCCTACCGCTGTGCTATCACTCCAGCCCTGTGTATGGTCAAAAAATAAAAAGAATCATTGGAATTTCTGAGGAATAGGAAGGAAGGACTTCTATGAAGAATCACAAGTCAGATAAGTTATAAAGGAGAATTTCCCAGAGTTGAGTCATAGTGAAAAGGGTGGGGTGCACATGGCAGATCCAAGTTTGTTCCTTGACATCCCAGGGATAGTTCCCTGAGCACTGCCAAGAGTGATTCCTGAGTGTAGAGCCAGGAGTAACCCCTGAGCATCACTGGGTGTAGCCCAAAAGCAAACAAAAATTAATAATGAAAGTCAAAATGTGCATAACCAAAACCAAACTATTTTAAAATAAAATCAGTCTTGGAAGAGGAAAAACCTTCTATAATTATATCTTTGGAATTTCACCCACCCAAAATCAAAACAGATAATTGGTGGGGGAGGGGGGCTACTCTCAGGTCTGTGCTCAGAAGTAACTTCTGGTGGTGCTCAGTACTGAACTCGAATCTTTCACATGCAAAGCATGAGTCCAGGCTATTTATTTATCTCTCTGGTCCCCCAAATCAAAGCAAATGAAAAGTAACCCAAATAATAAACAATCAAGACTTTAGTCATTTTTACCAGACTTTATCTATAAAAGAGTCTTTGCTTTTAGGCAAGAATCAAGCAATGGTGGTAGAATAATAGAGAAGAAAGACTTGGAAAGTTTCTTTGGTTTTAACCTCCTTCATGAGCAAGTTTTGCTTCAAAGAAAAGCGTGTCTAAAAGCATTTCATTTTGACCTCAATGATGCATTGGATTTCAGTGTGCATTGAAAAGTGGGGGGAAAGCGCATTTTGACATACCTCAGCTCATTCTCAAGATGTAAAGAATATTAAAAGGATCTCTTAACCTAAAATAAGCCTTTGTAGATCTTTTTATACCTTGGGACAAAAATATATCAGAGTAAATATATTGCAAAATATTTTTTATATATTGCAAAAATATATAATATTTTTATATATATTATTTATTATATATATTTATTATATATATAATATATATTTATATATAATTATATATATTTATTATATATATTATTTATTATATATATTATTTATATATAATATTTTTATATATATTGCAAAAAGAATCTTCTACAACTCTATGAGTTTCCTGGCTTTTTCCTTGATCACTTTTTTCCATCTCTGCAGGAGCCCCCTTTCCTGGTCTTATTATCTCAGTCTGGTCAGTCACCGAAGGTTCAACTTGACTTTGTTCTGTCTGGTGAGGAAATTTCAGGATCTGAGTCACCCAGAGGGCCAGAAATGCAGCCTCTCAAGCCGGCTTGAGGCTTTTAAATTCAGAAACCTCCATTGTAACTGATGATTACTCCAAATTCACTGCCAGATCAGATGACCATTCAGTTTAATTGCAACCCCAGTCCTTGTCCTTAGTTTCAGACAAAGACCACGTCCTCTCGCCACCTCATTGCTGAATTCCATTTGAAACCCTTTTAATCTAATCTCTTCTCCCAAGGTCCCTGTGGTCCACCTAGATGAAATGATTGGAGCTGCTACATCCTCGGTCCAAGTCTCTAGATAACTTCTCTGGCAAGGCTAATATATTTCTCCAACTGGGTGTTCTGGTATCCTCACATCTCCCAGAAACTCTGTTCTAGTTTCTCATGCTTTTGGAACGTTCCCCAAGTCTATCTTTAAGGAGCTTCGTTTTTAGTTGATCTACTTTCTCTCTCAAAGTTCTTCTTCCTGTGCTCCCAGAACCTTCCACCTGATCCTTCTTGAGTTCATGTATATTTCAATTCTTCTCCCTCTTGGGCCCATTTACATTTTAATTCTTCTTGCCTTACATCTACACATGCAGTGGGAATGGGTATCATTTTTCAGTCACAAGTGTTAATCAACAAAACCCTTGAGAGAAAAGATCACTTGACTTTGGGCATCAGAATGAGAAAAAAAAAGGTCCTTTCTCTGCTAATCTGAGGTATGGATGCAGAGAATTGAGATTCAGTACAGTGACTCATCTTGCCTCCAAAGAGATAAAGTTCCAAAATCTGAGGATGAAGTAAAGGGAATTTTCACTTTTATTAAAAGTAATGAAAATTAGCTCAGATAGTACAGGAGTTGTAGCACTTCCTCTGCACACAGGCAACAATTTGATGCCCAGCAGTACACAGGATCCCGCAAGAATCCCCAGAAATGGTTCCTGAACCCAGAGCTAGGAGTAAGCCTGAGCACTGCTGGGTGTGAACAAAGCCTCCCCTACCCAAATGGTTAAGATTGTCTCTGCAGAAATGGTGACCTTGAATGACTTGTAAGCAGACCCCAACGGGAGCCATTGTCTCATAGCCCAACATCTTCAGTTGATAACAGAAGGAAGACTGAAAATCTACCCCATCCAAGAAAAGGAAGGCAAGAGAGCAAGTTGATTTCTCCAGCCTTCCCAGAGAAAGGCGCTTTGAACCACAGAGAACCCATGTCAGTGATTAAGTTAGCATGCGCCTAGAATAGAGCTGGTGTAAAACTACACTTCATTTGATAAACATACATCCATTCTTGCGATTATCGTAATGCAGTGCCACAAAAGGCAGAAAGAATGAGAGAGAGGAGAGAAAGGAATGAGAGCATGGAGAAGTAGATAGGAGCATCAGGAGTGAGAATAATGTATATTTAGTGCCAGATAGAAGAATAAATGCAAGAAGAATAAAATTTCAAGATGAAAGTGTGCGGAGAGATATGGCGTGGGAAGGGGCTGACAGAGAGGAAGAGGTCTGAGGAAGGCCACCCAGACCCACTGATGAAAGCCAGAGAGAGAGCAGTCACGAGGGAATGTATTTTGTGATAAATGCTGAATCTGGATGCTGGAATGAGGAGGAAGATTGGGAGAAGACACCCCCTGCAGAGTTTGCCAAAGTAAGCACTTGTTTTTTCCCCAAACAGACTTGATAATTTGTAATGCAAAAGGCCGGAATAGGATGCAATGCGGCGAATGGGTGGATTAAATCCTCCAGCAGTGCAGAAATGCTGCTGAAAATACCTTTCCTTTTTCCCTTGCTCTGTTCTTGTGCCAGCTCTTCTCGTACTTGTTTCATGGGATTTTCTAAAAGAAGTCGGCCCCACTTAGCTACAGAACCCACGATACTGTTTGAGAAGCTAGTTGGACGTTTTTCTAACACACTGCGGGGGGCCCCGCCAGACCACTCTCCGGCCTGCGGAGGTGGCCCTAGGATCCGTAGGTGCTGGGAAGGACCGACCGAATGAACACGAGACACAAGAGACAGAATGCAGCTCAGGAACAGAGAGAAAAAGGGACAGGCTTTATTGAGGGTGATGGGGGTATATATAGTGAGGCAGCTACACAAAGGGTCGTGCTCAAAATGTGGTTAGGAAAGTTACAGAGTCTATAAGTTTAACATACCATGCATTACAAGGCTTATACTAAGTTAATCATTGTCAGTTACAGCCATGACAATTGTTTTCTCAGGATACCCATACAAAGCACAGGCTTTACCTGCCGAGGGTCACGTAGGTCAGGATAGCCCTACCTAGCACAGGCTTTACCTGCTGAGGGTCACGTAGGTCAAGATAGCCATGCCACAGGCTTCACCTGCTGAGGGTCACATAGGTCAGGACAGCCGCACAGGCACTTAGGCTCTTGGTCAGTTAAAGGGCCAGCTTCCCACAACACACATTAGAACAAGAACTCTATCTGGTGAGCCTGTGGGCCACTATGTGAGAATCCATTTCATCCTGTACCACCTAAGTAGGTAATTTGCCCACAATTTGATTTGCTGCATAAGAAGGGAAGAAATACCTGCATTTAGAAATCATTTTTTTCTACAGTCCTTTTTCTTATCTATTTTTAGGGGGGTGGGAGTGTAGATGGCACCTGGTAGTGCTCAGGGACTGTTCCTGGCTACAGAGCCTGGCTACAGTGCTCAAAAGTGACCCCTGGTGGTTCATAGAAACCTCAGGTGCTGCCAGAACCCATATGGGGCTGTCAGCGTGCAATGCAAGCACCTCTTTTTTCCCGGTTTTTGAGAGAAAATAAAAGCACTTCTAACTGTTTCCTCCTTGAGTGGCACCTGGGATTACTTTTGGGGGCCACACTCCGCTATGCACAGGGGTTACTCCTGGCTTTGCACTCAGGAATCACTCCTGGTGGTGCTTGGGGGACCATATGGGATGCTGGGGATTGAATCCAGGTCGGCTGCATGCAGGGCAAATGTCCTACCCACTGTACTATTGCTCTGGCCCTCCCGGGCTTTTTTTTTAAATTTTGCTTTTTGGGTCACACGCGGCAATGCACAGTGGTTACTCCTGACTTTGCACTCAGGAATTACTCTTGGCGGTGCTCAGTGGACCATACGGGATGTGGGAATTGAAACCAGGTTGAGCACATGCAAGGCAAACACCCTACCCGCTATAGGCAAACTACTGGATTACTTTTAAGTGCTTGAAACCATTGGCTTATGCACAGGCTTGGAAAAAGAACTTTATTTGTCGTGGAAGCACAACCAGCTGTGATCAGATCTGACTCCTGGTTCTGTGCTCAGGAATCACTCATGGTAGAGTTTGAAGGATTACATGTGATAACTGGGATCAAATTCATGGTCAGCCACATGCAAGGCAAGCCACTATTCACTGTGCTCTTTCTCTGGCCCCAGCCCTTTACTTGCAGGTTTTGTCATGCTGTGAATGGATGAAGTAGGTGACAAGCATATCTTCCTGCATCTGTCCAACACACTCACTGAATTTCCACCAACTGCAGCATCAGTCACTGGTCATTCCCAATGGATTTCCACCACAAGAAAGAAGTTGTATAAGCAGCCAGGGTTGGCACGAAGGCAGATAGAAATGTCACTGAACCTGAGATAGCATCCTTACTTGAAAAGCAGCGTCGGAGGACCTGGATGCCACCAGGAGTAATCCCTTAGCACTGAGCCATAATTAGCCTCTGAGCACTGCTGGGTATGACCCCAAAGTAAAAAACAAAAAAAACACAGAAAAATTCCAACAAAATCTAACTTCTTGCTAATGAAGTTAGAATGAATTTGCTACTCCCTAGATGAACAATTTTGTTGGAAGTTAAGCTTGTCTTTGGGGGGACATGGGTGCACAGGAGGGATCCAAGAGATAGTGCAAGGGTTAAGGAAATTGACTTGCAGGCAGTCAGGGCCAGTTCAATTGCTGGCACTGCATATGGTTTGTGAGCATTACCAGGAATAATCCCTGAGCACAGAGCAAGGAGGAAGCCCTGAGCACTACCAGGTGTGACCCAACTTTCTTCCCAACAACAACAACATAAGAAATGAAGGGGTTGGAGAGATCATCTAGTGTTTGTTTTGCATGCAGTTGGCCTCTGTTCCATCCCCAGCACTGTGTAATCTCACATAAAGAGGGGGCACGGCACTCAGCAGCGGTGGCTCTATCTCTCCCGCCGCCTGCGTTCGATAGTCTCACCCTTCTCCTGCCCCGGGGAGGTCGATGGCGATGGTCAGGCGGAGGAAGGAATGAGGACCAGGCTGGTTGGTATTAGTAGCAGTTTATTCCATTCCTCTCTCCATCTACACCAGTCTCTCTTGTCTGTCTCTCCTCTGTCTCTGCTCCCTTCTGCCCAATCTACAGTCTCCTTATATCTCTCTCCAAGAGGAATTGGGGAAACAATCACACATAGGTGCGGTCACAATCAATAGGGGTAAAACTCTTAGCCTCAGGGAAAGCCGCTCCTAGGACAGATCCTCATTAGCAGATCAATCCACCCTAGAGCGGATTCTCCTGGGTGTGTTTCTCCTCTCCTTGTCTAGCAAACATATAAGTATATATAATATAAATCATTTTGTATGGATACAGTAAGAAATATCTTAAACTTATAAAATTGCTTCCTAGGGCCATCTCGATCTCAGACTACAGTGCTCAGGCCAAATAGTCTTTCCCACCCCTAGCAGGATCCTAGTCTCGTCGTTACTTTTGGATCATGACAGCATTTGTCTATGATCAAACTCTTAACCTATAGTTAAGAATCATGGCACTTTGGCCTGGCCCATTTCGATGCCAGGGTAGCTCACCACTTGCACTGGGTCCATTCCGTCCCTCGTCGGGACTCTGCTTTTGGGGTGTTAGGAACTAAGGGCAACTGAGGCTTAAGTCGAGAAAGCAGATGCCCGGGAGTGAATAATATTCAAAGCCAATCAAATCCTAAGTTACAAAGCATAATGTTAACGGTCTTCCTATATCTATACAAAAAGACATTGCTTTAAAGTAAACTGTTCATAAGGCATAAGGAGAGAAGAAAGGCAATATTTCACTCAAACATATCAAATCATAGATTTCTGGGAAACTGATCTTACAAATTAACAAAGTCTGATTAAGGGGAAAGCTGATTAACTGGGTGGGAAGGAGAGCATAGGGAAGACTGGAAGTGGAAGTGCCTCCGGAGCACTGTGATGGGTATAACCAGATTAATGGGTGTAACCAGATAAACCTAAGCTTCTTGTGGAAGGACAAAACTTAAATCCCCGGAGCTCTGCCAGGAGTGATCTCTGAGCATAGAGTCATCCTACTTGCTGTAGGCTTTGTCCACAAAGAAATAACTGAAAACAAATAAATGAATGAACTTACAAGTGAGGCAGAGAACTCTGAACCCCAGAGAAGATGGGCCAGCACTGTGAGCTCACCTTTGGTAAAAGGCTTGCTTCGCATCATAGAACCCATCCTCTTCTGTCTTTCAGGGAAGCTACGGACAGATCGAGTTTCCCATTGACCTTTCCTCACTTAGCTCATCACTTCACAATCTCTGTTAATTTGAGGCCAAGAGGACAGTGTGATGTCTGTGGATCGGAGTCCAGGACCAATTGCTCACTGCACAGAGCTGGAAACCAAAAGACTGGGGCTGGAGTCAAGGTCTCTCCAGAGCAAGTGGTTACCTGGTGTTTGTTGGTTCCCATTTGCCTTTCAGCAGTTATGCTGTGCTAAAAGCATTTGACTCTATTAAAGTTTTAGAGAAAAACGATGTAACACTTTGTGACCCTAGATTTAGCCATCTTAGCTAGGACCCTCGAAGTATGAGCAATAAAAAAATAAAGCATAGCACCCTGGGGTTCTTCAGTTAAAAGTGTGTGTTCAGGAAAGGTGATGTTCACAAAAACTGAAAGACCCCAGGATGGCCCTGGTATGGGTCTACCACCAGTGGACTCAAGCATCAAATTGTCAGGCCCCATTGGCCAGATACTGCCAGGCATCACTGAGAATCATCTTCAGTGCCCTGGCTACATGAGCACTGCATGTGCCCACCCACTCACTTCCACATATACACAAAAATATCTGATAAAATACCCACCTAAGTGACAAGAGGATTTACTAATGCTATATTCATCCAAGGGAGGACTTGTATCCAGAATATCTAAAGAAGTCAATAACGAAAAGACAAATAGCCCAATTTTTCAATGAGGGAAGAATTTGTATAGAAGCCAGAGAGAAGACGCAAGGGGCTAGCGTACCTGTTTTGCATGTAGAGGCCCGGGTTTGATCCTTGGCTCCGAATGGTCTCCCAAGCACCATACCTAGAGTAACCCCTGAGCTATACCAGGTGTGTTCTAAGAATGAACAGAAAGGTAATTTATTTAGACATTTCTCTTACACTGACAGCTGCCAAGTTCATTAAAAGATGGTCAATAGCTCCCATTTGACCCAGAAGTATCACTACTGGGAATTTATCCTGGGGGACCAAAGCCACTCAGTAGAAACACCGTCTGCACTCCTATGTTCATTTCAGCACTATTCACCATAGGCAGAATCTGGAAACAACCTGAGTGCCCAAGAAAAGATGACTGGGTAAAGAAATCATGGCACATCTGCACAATGTAATACTACACAGCTGTTAAGAAAAATAAAGTCATGAAATTTGCCTATAAATGGATGGATATGGAGAGTAACATGCTAAGTGAAATGAGTCAAAAGGAGATAAAAGTGACTGCACTCATTTGTGGGATATAGAAGAAAAATAGTATGAGATTAATATCCAAGGGCAAAAAAATCAGGTCCAGAAGAACTGGTCAATGTTTGTAATCTACTGCAAGTGTAGTGGGGGGTGGAGGTAGGTAAGACAGAGAAGAGACCAGTATGACAGTAATATTTGGAAATGATCACACTGGGTAAGAAATGAGTAATGAAGGTAGGTAAAGGGATATACACAATAACTTTCAGTATCTGTATTGCAAATCACAATGTGTCATAGGAGAGAGAGAGTGAGAGCAGAGAGAGAGAGAGGAAAGAAAAGTACCCATAGAGGAAGGCTGGTGAGAGGGTGATGTTTTGGAGATGGGGCGAGGAGGTGAAACTGGGGACACTGGTGCTGGGAAATGTACACTGTTGGAGGGATAGGTGTTGGAACACTGTATGACTGAAACTCAATCATGAATAGATTTGTAATGGGATATCTCACAGTGATTCAATTAAAAAAATTTTTTAAAGATGCTCAACACCATTACTTATTAAAAATGCAAGTCAAAGCCACAGTCTCCTGCTACTTTACCTCACTTTCCACCTTATGATGACTACATTTTTAAAAGGGAAAACAGCATCAGTCAGAAAATAAACAAATTGGAACTCTTACACATTGTCTATGAGTATCCAAAATGGCTCAGATGCTGTAAACAGGTGGGTCTCTCAAAAAGTGAAACAGAAAATAAACATATAGTCCAATACTCAAAAGAATATTAAACAGACACTCCAACCAATACTTGTACATAAATATCTACATAAGCAATATTCAAAACAACCCAACGGTGAGAACAACCTAATTTTCCACCAGTGGATAAACCAGGCGTGGTATATGAATATAATTGAATATTCATTAGGCATCAAAACAAGGAGCCCAAGCATGATGTTAAATGAGAGAAGTCAGACACAGAAAAGAGTCACTTAATATTTGACTCCAACTCTTTACATATTGGAAGAGATGAAGCCATAGAGAGAAAAGGCACATTGGTGCTGGCTCTGGTATGGAGTGAGAGTATGTGGAGTGACTTTCATTGAAAGGAGTTTTCTTTTGGAATGATGAAAATGTTTTACCATACTGTGAAACACCAAAGGTTATTGAATAGTCCACTTAAAACTTGTTCATTTTTATACTAGATGAACTTTTTGTTGTTATTGGTTTTTTTTTGGGGGGGGGCGTTCACACCTGGTGGTGCTCAAGGCTTACTCCTAGCTCTGTACTTAGGTATCACTCCTGGTGGTGCTTAGGGAATTGAATGGTATTGGCTGCAAGCAATGCGAGCACCTTAAATCCTGTATCAATCCTGCTCCAGCCCTGTTATATGAATGTCACCCAAATTAAATTTTAAAAAGCAGTTGTTGATATAGTGGTCTGACATGCACATCTGAACTCAAAGTCCACAGAATGCAACACAATTAGACCGAGGATGTTACATGCTATCGACAACCTGTTAAAAGGATTTTCCAAAGCATCATAAACAGCCAACTTTTCTGCTGAACCCTTCACATGAATGTGCTCTGCTCAAAGTTTAGCTCTCTGTTAAATAGCAGTATGAATTATTTAGCTCTGCATTCCCATAACTGATGGAGAATCAGTTTAGAACATGTGGTATGAATTGGAACATGACTGACCATCTGAAGTGATTAGGTCCTACTGTGGAATTTGATCGCGCCGGATGATGAACCTGACAGGTACAAGGCATTGCAGCTGACAGCCCAGAAACTGTCGAAGTGCATCCAACATCTGGGGGATACTGATTAGGACCAGGAGGGGTTGGCAGGAGAGGGGCTTCCATTGTATATCAGTTTTACTCAAAATAGATGTGTTTGGTGAAAGACACAGATCCCTACTCCCAAAGATATTGAATTAAGCTAGAATTAGCAAGAGTGCTTAGGGGAAGATGTGTTTTTCTATTTAATGGAAGTTTCACTAAGTTCCCCCAGAAAATGCCTTGATATTATTAGCCACCTGAATCCCTGATTCAATGGGATTAACTTTAAATGTTCCCCTTCTTGGTCTATAATTGGCTCATTTTCAAACTGGTTAAAGGCCATTATCACGCGGAAAAAGCTTCTTGAATTGTGTTATATGCTCATCTGGGTAATGTGCTAATGTTTGCATAACACCAAACTTCACTTCTATCTTTTAGTGGAAAGATCCAAGTTATTTACTGAACTGAAAAAAGGCAGGGGAGTGGGAGTGAGGGTGTGGGAAACCTTATGGTGTTGGGGGTGTGACTCAATGATGAAACACATACCTCCCAGGCAGGAGGTCCTGGGTTTGATCCCAGCACCAAAAAATAAATAAGCTTTTAATGGTTACTACAGTGGAACAATCTTACCTAAAATAGGCAAAAGTGGAAAGTATTAATTATCCTTTGTGTTGGGAGTTGATGCTCAGACTGAAAGTCAAACCAAGTCTTGTATTAGTTAAGATCTTTTCTTGGCTCTAAGTGTTTAGAAAATCAAACTACAAGTGACTTAAACCTATTGAAATGAGGGTCCAGAGAAAGAGAAAGAGAGAGAGAGAGAGAGAGAGAGAGAGAGAGAGAGAGAGAGAGAGAGAGAGAGAGAGAGAAGAGAGAGACAGCAGGGATTAGGGTGCATAGTTTATATGTGACCAACCCTGGTTTCACACGGTCCCCTGAGCATCAACCAGTACAGCCTTGGAGACCCCCAAGCAGCATTTGGGGTAAGTCTAGAGGCCTCCCTGAGCATAGCTAGGGTGATCCAGGTAAGTCCTAGCCCCACAGGACCCAATCTGCAATACAGCCTCCAGTCCTCACTTTAAACTGTCCTCATGCAGGTTGACTAAGAATCACCCAGAGGGACCTTGTGCCTGGAGCCCACTCTTAAGCCTCCCACTCCCTACCCCAAACTATTGAAATTAATTCGTCCCATACAATTGGAAGACAGGAGACAGGTGTCTCTTTCCCATCCCCTGTAGCCCAAGGGATGCCTTTAAAGACCATGGCCTTGTCTCTCTCATCCCACCTTTATCATCCCATCATCCTGGTCTAGACTCACATCCCAGCACGTGACCACAGGACAGGCACCTGGACCCACACTGGTAGAAAGTGAGAGTTCACTGATAGAAGGTGAGAGTTCTGAGGCCTGAGGGAGAGAACAGAGGGGAAGACACTGACCTTGCAGGGCTGACCCAGGTTCGATCCTCACCCTCCCATACAGTCCCCTGAGCACCACAGAAGTGACCCCTGTACGCAGAGCCAAAAGTAGCTCCTGAACACCACTGGGTGTGCCCTTCTCCCTCTCCCAGGAAGAAGGTGCAGACTTTGTGGTTAATATATACTGGCTTGGGCTACTGTTTTGTATGAAGTCAACCCCAGTTTGAATCCTCAGCACTCAATCCTGAGCACTGAGCCAGGGGTCACTCCAGAGCAAAGAGCCAGGATTAGCCTCTGACACATGTGGGTGTGGCCCCACTCTCCCCCAAAGAAGGGGGGTTGGAGGGAGAAGGATGACTAGGGGTGACTGGGGGTGGTCCCAATCGCCTCTTCTGCCTGCCCCCATCCCTTTCTGTAGCAGGAAAGAAAAGTTTCCCTGAAGCCTCATGGTAGACCTCCCTACTATCCAGGGTTCCGGTTCTCTTGGCTCCTTCAGCATCAGGGAAGTGAACAAATAATCTCCACTGTGAGCCGAAGCTGGAGAGGTCTTGGAGGAACTGAGTTTTAGGTGAGTCGGATTTCCCCATTGTCTGCTTTCCTTGTCTATACAGTGAAGAGATTCTTAGATGAAGCAATATCAGGTTCTGTGCACAGTAAACAAGACCGGACAACTTGGGCCTTTTCGAGCAGTTCTTACCTGGGCAGCGGGTGGGGCTGGTAATTTCACTTTGAGGCAGGGGAAAGGAAAACTGATGCTGGCCTGGATTTGGGGGGTTAAGGGAGGACAGGAAACCAGCTACAGGATTAGTTACTCGCCCAAATTTAGAACTCTAGGGGGGAAGGTCTTGGTTTGGAATACAGGATTTTGGGGGGTAAGATCTTTTTTCTCTACTGTTCTTTCTCTTCTACTTAGCCCAATTAAACATATACACAAGCACATTCACACACAGATATAAATAGCTACCTCCAGTGTAGGGGAAGGAAACAATTATCTTTTTTTTCCATGTTTTCTTTCTTTTTTAAAAAATTTTATTGAATTACAGTGAGATAGTTACAAGCTTTCATGTTTGGGTTACAATCACACAATGATCAAACACCCTCCCTCCATCAGTACACATTCCTCACCACCAATATCCGGTATACCCCCCCCCCCCTTTCCCACCCTCCCCCTGCCTCCATGGCAGACAATATTCCCCATACTCTCTCTCTACTTTTGGGCATGATGGTTTGCAGTACAGACACTGAGAGGTTATCATGTTTGATCCTTTATCTACTTTCAGCACACATCTCCCATCCCAACCGGTTCCTAAAGCAATCATTTTCTTAGTGATCCCTTCTCTATTCCAGCTGCCTTCTCCCCTTTGCTCATGAGGCAGGCTTCCAGCTATGGAGCAATCCTCCTGTCCCATCTATCTACTATCCTTAGGTGTCAGCCTCATGTTATGTTGTTTTATACTCCACAAATGAGTACAGTCCTTCTATGTCTGTCCCTCTCTTTCTGACTCATTTCACTCAGCATGATATTCTCCATAAGAATCCATTTATAAGCAAATTTCATAACTTCATTTCTCCTAACAGCTGCATAGTATTCCATTGTGTAGATGTACCAAAGTTTCTTTAACCAGTCATCTCTTCTAGGGCACTTGGATTGTTTCCAGATTTTGGAATAGTGCTGCAATGAACATATAGGGACAGATGTCATTTCTACTGTGCTTTTTTGCACCCGCGGGATATGTTCCCAGAAGTGGTATTGTGGGATCATATGGAAGCTCAATTTCTAGTTTTTGAAGGACTATCCATATTGTTTTCCAGAAAGGCTGGACTAGTGGGCATTCCCACCAACGGTGAAAGAGCTTCCCTTTTTCCTCACATGCACGCCAGCTCTGGTTGCTTTTGTTCTTTTAAATGTGTGCCAGTCTCTGTGATGGGAGATAATATCTCATTGTTGTTTTGATTTGCATCTCCCTAATGGCTAGCAGTGTGGAACATTTTTTATGTGCCTTTTGGCCATTTTTTGGGAAAACTTCTGTTCGTTTCTTCTCCCCATTTTTTGATGGGGTTTGAGTTTTTTTATTGTACAATTCTACTGGGGCTGGAGCAATAGCACAGAGGGTAGGGCGTTTGCCTTGCACGCAGCCAACATGGCCGACCCGAGTTCGATTCCTCCGCCCCTCTCGGAGAGTCCAGCAAGCCACCGAGAGTATCTCGCCCGCACGGCAGAGCCTGGCAAGCTCCCTGTGACGTATTCGATATGCCAAACACAGTAACAACAATTCTACTGGTGCCTTGTATATCCTGGATATTATTGGGTAAATATTCTTTCCCATTCTGTGGGCTCTTTCTGTATTTTGGTCTGTATTTTGGTCAGAAGCTTTTTAGTTTGATGTAGTCCCATTTGTTTATGTTTGCTTTCACTTGCATGGTCAGTGCTGAGAAATAATTATCTAAGCCTTGGCCCGGACAAAGGAGGGTTGTGACTGAATCCCCAAAGTCATAAAAAAAGGGGGGGGATTATTATTTCTCTAGGAAATACAATTTTTTTTACATTATCACACCAAAAAAATGGATTTATGTAGCAATGTTTCAGGTCAGATCAACAATGTCATAAAATTCATTCAATTGGGGGAAAAAAAAACCTGCCTTTTCGTTATCCACAAACCCTATCTTACTCAACCAGGCAAAATAAGCTTCACCTTGAGAAATTTTCTTCCTGCAACCAATGTTTGCATCTCGACTGCAGAATTTCCTGACTGTGGGTTTGTAATTACTTTCTGCATTTTGAAGAAGAGATGAAATGACTACATAAGGACCTGAATATTGCCGAGAACACATCTTCCTGCTGACTGGCCACTATGAGTTATTAAATGTGTTTTCCATGTTTCATAAGCATTTCCTGTGTCAGTGTCTCCTTGGCAAGAATTCAGATAGCATCTGTAAAAAAAAAAGGATTCGATAATAAAATACGGATATCAAAGAAAATGAAGCCAAGAGTAGCAGTAGACTTGATTTCCAGAAAGATTGCTCTAATGTCTTGGATATGCAAACTTTATAGCTTGAGTCACAAGACAAAAAGAGAGCTTACCCATAAATGTTAAGGTTCACACATAAATGTTTAAGTTGCACATAAATGTTAATGTAAGTTCTAGCTGAAGAACTGAGGTTTTTCTAGGTGTGATGCAAAGTTTATAGATTTAACATTTAAGCTTGAATAACTGAGTTGCAACCATAAAAAAAATAATATGTAAACATCACTCTTTAGAGGTAAAAGCATTCTTTCCTAGGTTGAAATGAATTTCTAATTTGCTAGCCAAAGGGCATAATTGAACAATCTCTAAGGCAACCTTTGTTTATTTCTTTTCAATACCTCACTTATCCCAACATCTTTGTACTGCGGGGTTATGCTGATGTCCTAGACTTTAATAAAGGAACTTTCATGTACTCTTGGACAATTTTTAATATATCTACAATCTTAGTCATTAAGGTTGAGTGATACAGAGTCTTCATAAAGTTCCTCTTCAGATAGCTGGGTATATGAATCCTCTTTGAAAACTGCTCATACAATATTTTCTGTTTGGATTCTAATCATTTCCACTTCTCTCCTCAATATCCGTCAGCAGGGTGGAAGCTCTGGTCAGGGAAAGCACTGGCCAATATTGAAGGCAGAAGCCTATCTGCCTGCCTTAAAAGCATTAGAGCAGCTGTCAGAATCAGAGGCTACAGAAGAACATCTGGTGGCAAATGCCAAAACAAAGGAGGCTCGAGTATTAAATAACAAACACCCAAGGGAGAGAACTGAGACCCCAATCTTGGAACCCAGGGCAAGAAAGATCTACTGGTTTCAAAACTTGGGGAGTTCTAAGAGCCTAGTGGAGCTCAGCAGGTGGGGGAGGGCACAGTATTTTCCGAGTTTCTTGTTACTGAGGCCCCACTAGAGTTCTAAACGAAGACAGTGTTACCACCATTTTCACACAAGGAGAGAAGGTTTATGGAACCTGTTCACTAAAACTCGTCTCTGCTCACCTCCACTGCGATGATGTTTAAGGAACAATTTCATGCTGCAGAAATCGCATGGCCAGCTAGGTGCTAGCCCTTGGGTGAACCAACAAAACTGAGCCCGACATAAGCTCCCCACAGAGGGTTTGCTTCATTACTCTGTAAAAGAAGGAGGGGTCTGCAAGGGCCTTAGTGGCTAAAAGCACCAGCTT
Source organism: Sorex fumeus (assembly GCF_029834395.1). NCBI lineage: Eukaryota > Metazoa > Chordata > Mammalia > Eulipotyphla > Soricidae > Sorex > Sorex fumeus. Next base: position 77,638,542 of record NW_026606059.1, read on the forward strand.
CACAAGCTGGGTGCTGAGAAGGTGTACCCAGGACCCCAGAAACGCACCCAACACAGGCAGATGACACATGTTCCCACCCGACTCCGTGCTCCGGAGCATGAGCTGCAGTGCTGGCTCCACGGCTAAATAGGGGCGACCCCTGGCAAGTGCTGAGAGTAAAGTGCGTGATCCTCTGGACCCTGCAACTAAGTACCAGAGCATCCCGCTCAGCTGTGCAAAGCCTGGGTCATCACAGCAAACAGCGGCCCCAAAGGAAAGGCTTCCTTTCTTTAGAGGAGGGGAGCAAAGATAGCTAGGAGGTGTTTAAGATTTGATGAGTCATGGTGTTTAGGATGCGATGGCAGGGAGGAGTCAAGGACATCCAAAGATAGCAGTCTGGAGTCTGGGTAATTACCGCACTAATTAGTAGAGCAACGCTAGCTGGTTTCAGGGCAGGTAGAAATGGGGTGGAGCGGAGGGAGGTGGGAGGGTGTGGGGGAGAAGGCAGCTGGGTGTGGGGGGAAGCAGGCAGTGTGGCTGACTAGGGAGCCCCCCTGACCCCCCCACTCCCCAAGCTTCTTCAGCATTTTCTAAAAACCCCTAATAAGTATTCACAAAGATTCACTTTAAATGTCTGGTGCACGTTGACTGCTGAAGACAAACGATTGAGCAGAAATTTAGAACAAAGAACCGTTACAGTTGTTATCAACTAATATCTGAGAGTGCCGTTCCTGTTTGCTCTGTGAACTCAAATCCACTTGGCCCCAATGTCTCCTCTCCTTGGGGACTCACCACTGCTGACATTAGCCCTATGCCACCCAAAAGGCATCCCCTCAGTGGCCAGCAGTGAACTGACAATAACTTTTTTTTTTCCAGACTAAGTGCTTGAGAGCAGGAGGCAGGTATTGGAGACCTAATTCAATTCCAGGCACCACATCCACATGACCCCACAAGCACCACCAGGAGTGATCTCTGTGAACAGAGACAAGAATAAGCCCTGAGCACCGCCAGATGTGACTCCCAAACAAAGACCAATGATTGACTCACAGAGCATAATTTCCATGTATGAAAGTTGGAAGTTGTGGATAAGTGCCCAAGTTAGCTTACAATATTTTAAGCCTGACTATAATCAGAGTAAGAATATATGGAAAGCATGTTGGAGAGATGCATTTACTCAACAAACTCCACTGAACATCTCTAATGGACATATTCTGTCAACAAGCTGAGAAATCAACAATAAACACTGCCAGTCCTGACAGTCTAATTGGAAATAACGGCTGAGGGCAGGAAGTTGGACAAGAGTTTCTTCTCTTTATTTACTCTGATTTTATTTATTTGTTGTTACTGTTACTGTGTCTGGCATATCGAATACTCTCGGTAGCTGGCCGGGCTCTCCGAGAGGGGCGGAGGAATCGAACTCGGGTCGGCCATGTGGGCCGCGTGTAAGGCGAACGCCCTACCCGCTGTGCTATCGCTCCAGCCAGCACAGCGGGTAGGGCGTCTGCCTTGCATGCAGCCAACATGGCCGACCCGAGTTCGATTCCTCCGCCCCTCTCGGAGAGCCCGGCAAGCTACCGAGAGTATTCGATATGCCAGACACAGTAACAACAAAGTCTCCAATGGAGACGTTACTGGGCCCGCTCGAGCAAATCGACGATCAACGGGAGGGCCTTTACCTTACCTTTACCTTTATTTATTTACTTGGGGACCCAGCCCTGGTAGCCAACCTCCACTACCCAACCACTGCCACACTCCAGGCCTCTTTTCGGATGCTCAGGCCAAGCCTCATGCGTGAAGTCCCACAGAACCCAGGTAATGTGGAACTTTGGGACCTTGGACTCTGGACTCAATGGGACCCGGGAGCAGAGATCCTCTGCCTGCTTCCTCCAGTCTCTGGTGACCCAGGGTCACACCCATAAGCCCCTCCCTGCTGGCCAGATAAACTCATCCACCACCCTCCAGAACTCATTGGCAGCTTCTCCTGGAAGGGAGCAGAAAATGAGGCTCCCACAACCATGCCTCCGGACTCTGAGCCAGGCTGTTTTCACTTGGAGTGCCCCAGGGGGGCGGGTGAGAGCCCTGCCCTCCCCTCCCCAAAGGACCCAGCCCTGGCAGCCGACCTCCACTACCCAACCACCACCATGCTCCAGGCTGCTTTCCAGACCACGTGACCACGTGACACATCATAAGACACTTCCTACTCATTTTCCATAATTACCACTCCATATTTGATGGGGTTCAAACATTAGGCAACAAATCATAGAGAAATATATATAATATATATTATATATATTATGTAGGAGTACTGCTATTTATTCAGCCACTGATTAGCTGATTGAATTGGGCATGAATTCCACCTTACTATTTTTTTAAATTTTATTTATTTTTTTCTTATATTTATTTATTGAATCACTGTGGGTAAAGTTACAAAGCTTTCAGGTTTAAGTCTCAGTCATACAATGATCAAACACCTTTCCCTTCACCAGTACTCATTTTTCATCACCAAGAACCCCAATATACCCCCCACCCCTCCCAATGCCTGTGAGGCAGATGATTTCTACTTAACTCTTCTCTACATTGATTACATTAATTATTTTGATGAAAGATGCACCATTATTGTTTAGAGTTTCCCCTCCCAACAATCAGAATTGCTGAAAAGGCATTGTGAAATACTTTGTTTTCTATAGCTGGTTTTGAGAATCATATAATGTCGTGCGGCCACTACTGCGGCCGCACAACATTATATGATTTTGAATTTCTGCAAAGAGCCAGATAATTACGAGATTGGTTTTAGTGCATCTGGTGTTATGGCTGTGCCTGGAGAGCTGCTCGTGGGGGGCAACTCGTGACCTCAGTAGGGTGTGAAGGACGAGCCGGTTCCATCCCTCTTCCTATGAGACTGCAGTTGCCCCATCACTGCTGGCTCATACCTGGCTTTCCAATAAGCTCTGAGGCAGCAGCCACCTTGCTGCTGGGGGTCGGGGAGAGGGCGGAAGGGAGCAACACCCTTTCCCTCCCGGGAAGGCATGGTGCTGTAGTTTAACACATGGTCTATTCACTTTTCTGCTGCAAGTTGCTGGGCTCTGGATTAAGTTCTTTTGCCTCTAGAGCCATGGCCATGCCAGAGAGCCGCTCGTGGGGGGCAACTCGTGACCTCGGTAGGGTGTGAAGGACGAGCCCGTACTGCCCCACTTCCCATGAGACTACAGTTGCCCCATCACCACCGGCCATACCTGGATTTCCAATAATCTCTGAGGTGGTGGCCACCTTGTATGTGGTCCGGATGCATTTCTGCAAAAAGCCTTTGGGTTCCAAGATTCGTTTCTGAGTCTCTGGGATCATGACTGTTAATCAGTTTGATCAGGAACCAGAGAGGCCATGCCTCCAATTATATAGCTGAGCTGGAGGTGGTTTGTGGCTATGTCTCCCACATACCTAACTTTTGGCCGTTTTCTTGGTAAACTTTGCCCCAAGGTTTTGGGGTCTAGCAAAAGGCACTGCAGCAATTTTGGGGTCTCTGAAAGTCTGACGGTGCCATCAGGCTGCTGATGCACTCGCCTCACAGGTACAGGTTGACATGCTGGCGGCACCATACCCCAGAAATATATATATTTAACATATATATTTATTATATTTATATTTATCTGACATGCCATTTTGTCAGTAAAAAAACGAACAGCACTTGGCCCAGACAAGGTCAGACCCAAACTCCTGAAGAACCTGCCGTCAGTACTCATCAATACGCTGCCTTGGCTCTTAACACACTACCTGTCTGAATGCAAGGTTCCGTCCCAATGGAAAACCAGCAGGACTGTACTACTGTACAAGAAGGGAGACATCTACGACCTTGGCAACTATCCCCTGATCTGCCTGTTGTCTGTCATCTACAAGCTTTTCACTCGAGTCATCCTGAATAGGATTGGCAGAACACTAGAGGAAGAACAACCATGTGAGCAAGCTGGGTTCCGCAAAGGATTCAGCACCATCGACCATATCCACACAGTAACCAAGATCATTGAGGTTTCTTGGGAGTTCAAGATGCCATTCTGTCTAACATTTATTGATTTAAAGAAGCCTTTGATTCTGTTGAGATTGAAGCAATCATCGAAGCCCTAGCCAAACATGGCGTTCAAACTCAATACATCAAGATCTTCCATGAGCTTTATTTCAGATTCACTACCAGGATCTCACCATTCTACAGGGAGGTGATCGTTGACGTCAAGAGACGTTTGGCAGGGTGATACTATTTCACTGAAACTCTTCAGTGTCACGTTTGAGAATATCATGCGACGACTGGAACGGGAAGGAATGGGAGTGAAGATAGATGGTCGGCAACTACACCACCTCCACTTTGCTGATGACATCGTTCTAATAACACCAAACATTAACCAAGCAGCACAAATGCTGACCGACTTCAACCGTGAGTGTGGAAAGGTCAGACTCCAGCTGAATGTCATGAAGACAATGTTTATGAGAAACAGTCTCGTTTCTGACGTTCCATTTGCTCTCAACGGAATTACCATCTCCGAATGCAACAGTTATGTGTACCTACGTCGAGAAGTCAACTTATTTTTTATATATATATATATATATATATATATATATATATTTGCTTGAGCGGGACCAGTAACGTCTTCATATTTTTTTTTGAGACTTGTTGTTACTGTGTTTGGCATATTGAATACGTCACAGATAGCTTGCCAGGCTTTGCCTTGGGCGAGATACTCTCCGTAGCTTGCTGGGCTCTCCGAGAGGGGCGGAGGAATCAAACCCAGCTCACCCAGGCTGGCTGCCTGCAAGGCAAGTGCCCTACTACTGTGCTATTGCTCCAGTCCATATATATATATATATATATATATATATATATATATATATATATCGGAGAGCCCAGCAAGCTACTGAGAATATCCCGCTGATATGGGCAAAGCCTGGCAAGCTACCCGTGGTGTATTTGATATGCCCAAAATAGTAATGATAACAGATCTCATTCCTCTGACCCTGAAAGAGCCTCCAATCGTTAGGAAAGATGAGTAAGGATAGACTGTTAAAATCTCAGGGCTGGGAGGAATAGAGATGTTACTGGCCTGCTCGAGTAAATCGAAGAACAACAGGATGACAGTGATACAGTGATGCAGTGATACTTGGGGAGAGGGACTGGAGCACACTTAGCTGTGTTTCAGGCTTACTCCTGGCTCTGTTCTCATGGGTTCCATTTAGTGGTGCTGGGTTGGGGGTAATGTCGGCGGTCCCCACAGGTGGCTTATGTGAAGCAGGGAGGACTGTCATTTTCTCCAGATCCTCCCCTGCCACCCGGGACCCAGAGTTACTGGGTTCTTGTCTTGCCTCACAAAAAAAGAATTTCAGGAGTAGACAAGCAGTGAAGTAAAATAAATTAGAATGACTGCACTCATTTGTGGAGTATAAAATAACGTAATATGAGACTGACACCCAAGGACAGTAGAGACAAGGGCCATAAATATTGCTCCTAGTTGGAAACCTGCCTCATGAGCAGGGGGAGAAGACAGCTGGAATAGAAAAAAGATCACTGAGTCAATGATGGTTGGAGGGATCGTTCAAGATGGGAGATGTGTGCTGAAAGTAGATAAAGGACTAAACGAGATAGCCTCTCAGTACCTGTATTGCAAATCATAATAACCCAAAGTAGAGAGAGTATAGGGGAAATTGTCTGCCATAGAGGCAGGGGTAGGGTTGGGATGCGGCGGGGAGGGGGGGACACTGGGGACTTTGGTGGTAAAAGATGTCTATTGGGGGAGGGATGGGTGTTCGACCATTGTATGACTGAAACTCAAATATGAAAGCTTTGTAATTGTATCTCATGGTGGTTTGATCACTTGACTTTCCGTTAATCATAGATTTGCTTGAGCGGGTGCCAGTAACATCTCCATTTGTCCCTGTCATGTGCTAGTGTAGCCCAATGGCGTCTGTTCATTCTAGGAACACGAGAAGCCTCAAACCGATCGTTCAGGGTCTTGACGAAGAAGTCTGACCATCTGGTAGGTGCGCAGCCACGCCGTCTTTTGACGTCCAGTGGAATCCAGTTGGTAACGGCTCTAGTCCAGCGGTTGTCTCCAAATTTCATTACGTGTCCAGCCCATCTGATTTTCGACGCCTTGGCAAATGAGACAGCATCCCTGATTCTTGACTGTAGACGGAGGTCGGAACTCTGGATTCTTTCTCTCATTTGAGTGAAACGTGATACTTCAAGCATAGCTCTTTTGATTCCACACCATATTTGATAGGGTTCAAATATGGTTTGAACCATGGGAACACCTACAAGGGCGATTAGAGGCTGCCCCAAAAGTCTCTATCCCTCTCGGAGAGCCTGGCAAGCTACCGAGAGTATTATGCCTGCACGGCAGAGCCTGGCAAGCTATCCATTGTGTATTATATATGCCAAAACCAGTAATTACAATGTGTCTCATTCCCCTGACCCTGAAGGAGTCATAGTGGTTTAATAAAAAAAAAAACAGATTTTATTTGGAGGTTTTGTAGGGGAGGAGGAAGAGAAAGTGGGAGAGAATGGGGAGTAATGTGCTCAAGAGAGAACTTGGGCTTCTCCAAGAGCAGAGAGAGCCCTTACACACATCCCAGTATTAGACACAAAAGCATGAAATACACATCTCAAGAGGGTTGATGCAGGTGACACATGTGCTCAGGCACCACATGTGCTCAGGCACCACATGTGCTCGGCCAAATCGGCACAAGCAGCACGTGGGATTGGGCAGCGTATGCGTGCCTTTCCTTTGCTCAAGTTGGCTTTTATAGGGTTTTTCCAGCCAGCCACCACAGAGGGTTTCTACCGAGGTAAACATTCATTGCTAGGGAGCTTGCCAAGGGGGGTAGGGTTGGGAGTAGTGATGGTCTTCTTTGAAATTCCTTTCCTGGCCTTTTGTTCCTGCTGGAACTTCTCTGGGTCTGTTGCTGAAGATAGGTGAGGTTCCTATCAGGCCTTCATTCCTGTTTTCTTCAAGGTTGGCTTTCACAACTTCAGGGCTATTACTTCCCAGGAAATTTACGGCCATTGCCTTGGGAGGGGCCTTCCCTATCTGCCTGCCTGCCAACATCAGGGGGAACCATATACGTTGCCGAGATTTGAACCTGGAACGGCCACATACAAGGCAAATGTCTCATCCCTTACTCTACCCTATTTCAATTTTAAACAAAAACCGATTTAGAATGATTAATTTCTTCTACCATCTGTAGTTCGTTTATACAAAACATGACTCATAAAATTATCATTATTTTAAGTTGGGGTACACATCCAGTGGCGTTGAGAGGCCACCAGGATCTCTCCTTTGTGCTTGGGGAGTCATGTGGTACCAGTGTCAAACTCAGGACCTTGTTTATGCAAGACATATGTGCTACCCTCTGAGTCATATTCTTGGCCCTAAAATTACTGTTTTTTAAAAATACATATTTCCTCTAGAAATCATACCACTTTTTGTCTTTTGTAAAATGAATGATGGAGATTTGAAAGTCCTGATGGAAAACAGGAACTTTCTTTGTTACATTTGAAATGGAGTTCATTAATTATAAACCAGGAAGGATAATGCTATTCAAAGTTTCACATTTCACCTGGAGAGACTCTAATTAACAAGATTGCTTTTTATAAAATAATTTACTGGCCTATTTCCTTATAGAATTGAAACCAGACTCAACTATATTTGCTCTAATTACTTGGTTATTCTATTTGAGCTTGAAAGTTGTATATTTGAAAGTCTAAGTATACTGTGATCATATACGTAAGTCCAAGTGAATTCTTTAATTAAAAAGATAACACTGGGGCCAGAGCAATAGTACAGCAAGTAGGGTGCTTGCCTTGCATGAGGCTGGCCGGGTTAGAACCCTAGCATCCCAGAGGGTCCCCCTGAGCCCCACCAGGAGTGATCCAAGTATAGAGCCAGGAGTAAGACCAAAGTACATCTGGGGATGGCCCCAAAACAACCAAGAAATATTTTTAATAAAAAGATAAAAGTTGGGTTGAAGAGACCACATAGCTGGGGAGGTATGGTTTTTCATGCAGTTGACCTGGGTTCTATTGCTGTACCATGTACAGTTCCCTGAGCAGTGCCAGGACTCAAAGCCAGGAGTAAGTCTGGAGCACCTGCAGGTGTGGCCCCAAAACAAAAACAGATAAAAGATAATATTGAGACCAGAGAGATTTGTACAGGGATTAAGGATAAGGTTAAACCACTTTGGACTCGGCTGTCTCCAATTTGATCTACAGTACCACAAGATCCCTTGAGCACTTCCAGGAATAGCCCCTGAGCACCTCACAGAGTGAACTTAAGCCCCCCGAAACAAAAAATATATGTTTGTTTTATAAGATGTATTAAATATATAATAAATATAAAACATATAAAACAATATATTCTCTCTCTATATAGATAAAAAATAATTTTGAGACATGTTTGTGACCAGCACGCCCAATTCAGTATTCAGACCTATTATATTCCTTAGCAATTCTCATGTTTGAGGCTACTTTTTCACAAACCTTAAGCTGTGATGTTTTGATTAAGGAATCCTTGGAGAAATAAGTTTCTGAGGAAGTTTAAGGTGTTAAAGCCAACAAAAACTTCATAAATCCTGCAAAGCAAGGCTTCCTGAACTTGTTAGCAGCACGACACCTCTGTACAGCGCTTTTATTTTATCCCTGCTAAGGTGAAGATAAAATTCCCTTTGCGGTAATTATGCACTCAGCTCTTTGTGGCCTCGGGGGCAAAGCACGCTGGGACTTCAGCCACAGGAAGCAGCTCAGGTTGGATAAAAGAGGGGCTGGTCAGTTCAGATAGAGAAGGGAACACCAAATGAAAGGTGTTTGGAGGATCCTCCCAGGAGGGGAAATGCATGTTGAAAGTAGACTATGGACTGAACATGATTGCCACTCAATGCCTCTTTTGCAGACCACAACACCCAAAAGGAGAGAGAGAACAAAGGGGAATGCCCTGCCACAGAGGCAGGGTGGGGGGGGGGGGGGGGAAATGGGCACTGGTGGAGGGATGGGTATTTGATCATTGTATGACCGAAACTCAGGCACAAAGATTTGTAAATCTACAACTGTACCTCATGGTGCTTCACTATAAAAAAAAAAAAAAAAAGAAGAAGCAAAGGAAAAAAAAAAGAGGGGCTGGGCTGTGGGGCTCTCAGCAGAGCTGTGGCTTAGCAAGGCTGGGTTGAGTCGGACAGAGCCTGTAGGGGAGTTTTCACACAGTGGTCTAGTTTAGGAGCCAGAAATGCATGCGCCCCAGAGTCCCACTGAGCCAGCAGGCAGGGCAGGATTGCAGCCGTGGGAAAGCTGATTTGGTAGGCGCTAATAGGGGTCTGCAGTCCCATACACCCCTGATTCTCAGTTCGGAGCCACAGGGAGAAAGGATTGTAGCTGGGATCCTTTCCAGAAAGACACAGAGGGACTAGGGACCCTACCTAAATTCCAAGTCCCCCTTCCACTTCCCACCCCAGTTAGCAAGACAGACCTGGAGAGTCTGGGAGCTAGGAAAGCAGACAACAAAACGAGGCTGCCCGGTAAGGCCCAAAAGAAAGTGGAGGGAAGAGAAAAAAAAAGTGGTACAGAGCAATATGCTTTCTCTGGTAGGTCAGCGACTTAGCAAGCAGCAAGGCTTATCACAAGCATTTGATGCAACTTTTCTCTTTTTATGGAAGGGAAATTAGAGGAGTTTGGGCCATACCGGGTAGTGCTTAGGGCTTATTCCTGCTTCTGTGCTCAGGGATCACTCCTGGCAGGGTTTGGGAGACCATATGCGTTGCTGGGGATCTAACAGGGTTCACCACATGTAGAGTAAGTGCCTTAACCCCTGCACTGTCTCTCCAATCCTTGGTGCAACTTTTCCTTCTGGACGGACCATTATAAATCTAGTCTCTCCACAGCCCCCCTCCCCACTTGGGTCACATCCAGTGATGCTCAGGGGTTACTCCTGACTGCGCTGGCAGTGCTGGGGAACCAAATAAGATGCTGGGGGTCAAACCCAAGTCATCCATGCCTATCCACTGTACTACTGCTCTGGCCCCACAAATCCAGTCTTGACAAACATTTCTCCTTCTCCAGAAACCTCTTTGCATCTACACCACCTCTTTTCCTCCTGTGGAGTTCTACCCTTGCAACCCCACTTAAGAAAACACATCTGTGCATGTTATTCCAAAAGATTTTGAACGCTCACATTAAATGTCCAGAGGCTGGAGATAATACTCCACTTTTCAGATGCATAATATTGAATGACAGGGAATCGCGTATGCCTCTAACCATGCAGATTCTGTGGAGTGTGGTGTGCTGAGACGTCACCATGGAAACAGCAGGTCGAGGCAGGAGGGGGTTCCAGTGGCTCAGCAGGAGGCACATCCCTTCAAGGCACTTGTCCACAAAGCCCTGGCAAGATACAGGCAACCCCCATGTCTGCTGACTTCCGCTGGGCTAAGCTGCCACAGGCTTAGAAGAAACAAAATGAGAGCTCCAAAAAGCCAGAGGAGCAAGATTGGAGTCAAGTGGGACAAAGAAAGGTGGAAAAGCAGCTAACTTGTATTTTTTTTTTTTTTGTCTACTTTGTACTCTCAGGCACCCCTCGAAAGCTTTGCTTTCCCAGGTGGAGGCTGGAGGGAGCTCAGATGTTACTCAAAGCTTTTCTACCTGGATTTTACTTCTTAGTGAACAAGAAGCTGCTTCCAAAGCTCCAGGTTTGAGTTTTGCTCTTGAAGTCAGTGGGCCCCACGGTGGCTTAGGTAAGGCAGGGAGGAGAGAGACAGTCACTTTCTCCCGATTCGTCTCGTCACCTGGGACCCAGGGTTACGGGGTTCTTGTCTTGCCTCACAGAAAAAAATGTCAGGAGTAGATGAAGTAGTGAAGTAGAACAGATTTTATTTGGAAGCTTTCAAGGGAAGGAAGGAGAGTAAGTGGGAAAGAGTAGAGTAACGTGCTCAAGAGAGTGCGAACTTCTCCAAAGGCGGAGAAGCCCCTACACACACACCCCTGCATTAGATACGAAAGCATGAAAAGTCCACATCTCGAGAGGGGAGATGTGGGCGCCACATATGCCAGGGCGCCACGTGTGCTAGGCTGCCACGTGTGCTGGGCCAGGCAGACACAAGCACACATGAGTTCAGACAGCATATGTGCGCCCTTCCTTTGTCCAAGGCGGCTTTTCTAGGGTTTTTCCAACCTGCCCCCATGTGGGGCTTCTACCTAGGTACAAGCACGTTGCTAGGGAGGTTGCCAAGGGGGTAGAGCTGGGAATGGCCCATGGTCTTCGAAATTCCTGTCCTGGCCTTTTGTTCCTGCTGGAGCTTCTTCCAGCACAGCCTTCTCTGGGTCTGTTGCTGGCGCCCCCGGGAGTCTTATCAGGTTCCTGTGCTCACAGCAGCTGCCTTGTAAGGCCCTGATAGCCTTAAGGCTATCTAAGGATTTATTACTTCTAAGGAATTCCATTGCCATGGGCTTCCCTGTCTACTTGCCTACACCAGCCTCAGAAGAGATCTGGGGTTTTCCTACCCATCCCCAACTCCCTTCACTAAGCAGAAACTGCCCAGATCCTCCTCCCAAGCCTGCCATGGTTAAACAGAAATGGGGCAGAGGGAAACTGGGTTCTGTGGTTCCCTGGAGGGGGTCCCGGGAGCCGTGCTGGATATTCTGGGCCAACTGGATGGTAGTTGAATGCTCTCACTAAGGATTCTCAGCGCCCTACCCACGGTGGTGCTTGAGGGGGCTCCAAGCAGCACCAGCTGATGTCCAGGGGACATGATGCTGGGACTGAATCCAGGTCTGCTAAATGCAAAACATGCACCTTAACCTCAGGGCTACTTCCCAGGCAAACCTAGGTTCTATTTCTTTTGTTTTCAGGCTACAAGCACCTGCGCTCAGGGCTTACTCCAGGTGGTGATCAGGTGGTGATCTAGGGGTGGGGAGGTTGATCATATGGGTGCTGAGAAACAATCAGGGGAGCTGTGACCCCTGGATGCAGCCTTTAAAAGAAACCAACAACAACTCTATTTCTATCTACACACTCTCATCCTTCAGAAGCACATTAGGTTAGGGTGATGACCCTCCCTGCCACCCTCTGCAAAGCAGTAAAATTGGAATTGTGTTTGTGACACGGGTTTGCCTCTATTTGCCTTTTACATCTGAGTATGGCTGTAAACTTATTATTTGAATCCGTAATTTCAATAAACTCATTTCAACTGTGATATGATATAGACGACAAAAAATAACTTCAGTATCTCTTCATTCTGGTGATTTTCATCATTATGATAGAGTTTAATGGCTTGATTTTAAATTAACTTAATTTTTAATAAACTTTGTTAGCATCATCAAAAACTGAGAAAGATGTATGTTACTCATGTAAAAAATATAAAACACAGCGACTAGCATGCATTTTATCATGCACATGTCTATAGTGTGTGTGATGATGCACATCAAGCTAGGAACAGTATTTTTTTAATATTTCAAGAAAAATGAGAAAAAATGGGGGGGGGGCATACCCTGCTGCACACAGGGCTTACTCCTGGCTCTGCACTCAGGGGACCATATTTTTAACTTACCATAGTGAAGGTAATGTGTTTATAATATTGTTGACATTTATGGGCTTGCTGTACAAACTCTATTTTAAGAAGGTGCTCTCCTTTAGTACAGTCTTTGTTGCCAGACTTGAGGAAGACAGAAAGAGGAGAAAAGGGTTAAGTCATAAAAATAACATTAACTAAAATCATCAGCAAATATTCTTTTTTGATTGGGTGGTGCTTGCATTGAACCCAAGGGCCACACATGCAATGCATATTGTGGGCTACTGCTGAGTCATATCTCCAGATCCAAAAGACTCACTTGTTTAAATCTTTGATTTTTAGGGTTACTCCTGGGGGTACTCAAGGGCCACTCCCAGTCATGCTGAGGGGATATTGTGGTGCCCTAATCAAACCCAAGGCAGCGTTTAGCTCACACCACCAGGAAATGCTCTGAACAACTGTCTGGGTTTTATTCTAGGTCCCTACAGCACCCACTCAGTGTCCAGTGCCATGTGGGGTGCCACTCCTTTCTCTTGCCTTGGGCACTTGCAATTCTGTGACACTTATGTCACAGAGATAGGATGGGGTTGAACAGTTAAAGCATTTACCTTGAGGGCAGCCAACACTGGTCTGATTCCTGGCACCATATATGGTCTCCTGAGCACTACCAGGAGTGACCTCTGAGCACATGTCCCCCCCATTCCCCTCAAAATAAAAGGCTGACATATATTGCAGTTTTTAAATTAAATGTTTTTCACTTACATCGAGTCAAAATAAGACCAAAATTACTGTGTAGCATTTCCTCGATCTGAGTCTTCCAACCTAGGAGTGGTCAGGAAACTGTACAATGGATAAGGAAGTGGTAATTGTGCCTGTCCACAAATGTGTCCCTTAGATCTCCTTGGAGGGAATGGGCAGTGGAGGAAGGGCCCACACACTGGCTGGATTAGGGGCTGAGCAGACACCTGACTACAGGGGTGCATTCTCTGCTCAGTGCTTCTCTAAAGTGAGTTTGACTCAAGGATCTCTCCTAGGTGTGGTTCAAGCTTGCTTAGAACTCAAGTTTAAGGTGTTTCCTTCTCCTTCCTTCCCTCTCTTGGTCACGGGTATGAAATTTCCAGTACAGAGCAAGTCTAGTCTGCCCACTTCTGTGTGCTCTCTCTCATACAACTGACTGCCCTAACACCCTCCATCCCTTGATTGTGATCAGTCCCTTGAGGTTCTGGCTCTGCACTCAGAATTACAGGATTACTCCTGGTGAGGCTCAAGGGACCACACCAAGTGCCAGGGATCAAATCCAGGTTAGCCTTATGCAAGGTCAGCGCCCTATCTGATGTATTATCTATCTCTCTGGCCCCGATAATTATTTCAGCTTTGGGGTCACAGCTGGCGATGCTCAGGAATCACACATAGTGGGGCTCCATGGCCCATATGGGGTACTGGGGACTGAACCCAGGTTGACTGCATGATAACCAAACACTATTTCTCCAGCCATCTAAATATATATATATATGTATATATATATATATATTTACTTTTTGGGTCACACCTGGCGATGCACAGGGGTTACTCCTGGCTCTGCGCACAGGAATTACTCCTGGTGGTGCTCAGGGGACCATATGGGATGCTGGGAATCAAACCCGGGTCAGCCACATGCATGGCACACACCCTACCCACTGTGCTATCACTCCAGCCCCTATAACAATAATTAAAAAAAATTTTTTTTATTAGTGAAACACTATGAGGTACAGTTGTAGGTTTACAATTTTTTGTGCTTGGGTTTCGATTATACAATGATCAGATACCCATCCCTTCACCAGTGCCCATTTTCCACCACCATGGGTAATATCCCCCCCACCCCCATCCCCCCTGCCTCTGTGGCAGGGCAATCCCCTGTGTTCTCTCTCCTTTTGGGTGTCGTGGTCTGCAAAAGAGGCATTGAGTGGCAATCATGTTCAGTCCATAGTCTACTTTCGACATGCATCTCCCCTCCTGGGAGGATCCTCCAAACATCCTTTATTTGGTGCTCCCTTCTCTATCTGAGCTGCCCTTTCCTCTAGAATGCCCGGCTGGCCACTAAGTTATGGAGTAATCCTTCTGGTGCTGATCTCAGCTATTCTTGGATAACAATAATTTTTAAACAGGTAGATGGTTGATCTTTTCTTGGCCTGTAAGAATGGAGTCTATAAGATACCAAAAAAAGCAGGGACAGAATATATATATATATATATATATATATATATATTATATATATATAGCACTGTACTGCAGCACTGTCCTCCTGTTGTTCATTGATTTGCTCAAGCGGGCACCAGTAATGCCTCCATTGTGAGACTTGTTATTGTTTTTGGCAAATTGAATACATCAAGGTAGCTTGCCAGGCTCTGCTGTGCGGGTAGGATACTCTAGGTAGCTTGCCGGGCTCTCTGAGACAGAACAACCGAACTCAGGTCGGTTGTGTGTAAGGCAAATGCCGTACCTGCTATGCTATCGCTCCAGCCCATATTTTATGTATATGCGTGTGTGTGTGTCACATACACACATAAATAATAAACATGCATTTCAAGAAATGAGCATGGGTTCAAGCCCCAACATCTCCACCTTGTCCCCAAGCATAGCTGGGTATGGTCCTGTTTGTCCCAGCACCAACAAAGTCCCCCCCCCCCAAAAGAAAACAAACCTTTGCACAAGTCTCCTGTATGCCTCTCCTCCCTCTCCCTCCCCAATCTTGATCATCCCTGTGCCTTCCTTAACATTTTTACTACAATAAATCTCTTTACTTAAAATTTCCTAAAATACGGGCTTATGAGTTTATTAAGGTAATGCAATAAAATTCAAAACTCCTGTCTACACAGAACTATTTATGAATTAGTTAGGATGAAAAAGAAGTCTTTAAGTAGAAACAGATCCGAGTTACAAATGCTAAGAAAAAGGATGGTTTATTATCTTGACCATAAATTATAATGAATAGTTATAGTTATAAAAGATATACAAAGAGAGGCTGATCCTTTTGCTCAAAGACAAAGATATCAATAACCCTGGGAAACAAATTCAATTAACAGAAGTCCCGGCATAATTCTTCTCTACATGTTATAGGCAATTACTTACAAGAAGAGTCATGGTGACAAGCATTTGGAGAAACGTTAAAGAGAATCGAACATATACTCCGAAATGTAAATTCAAGAACAGAGGCCTCACTAACAGGTTGGGAGAAAGTGCGCCTATGATTTACCGCTCACTGCCTCCCCTCTTGCCCTTCCTTCCCTAATGATTGCTGTTGTTTTGCTGATGGCACAAGATGAGGCTGCGATATGCCCCGTTTTCTGCTGTGGTGTTGGACCTCCACCACGGTGTACACCAAGGTTTACTCTTCAATGAGGCACATGTGCTAGGGTGATGGTCCTCCCCGAGCTATGGCGGGAGCACTTCCTATCTATAGAGCACTTCCAAGTTTTTCAATTGTGGTACTGGCCAAGGTCATGTCCCTTAACATGGTGTTCACATGTGCCCAGCTGTGAAGTGGCCGGAAATGGCTTGCAACATGGGTGAGTGCAGAGACCGGAGCTGTCGGGATCATGCCTGGCACATCATGGGACTCGTGGATTAATTCATGGCCATGTGGCTCCCGTAGACTATGTCAGGTCCACTCTGCAATTTCTAACAGCCAAAACTGAGCTAGCGAAATACGGCATTCTTCAGTGAAATAAGAAAGCAAACCGAGGGGAACAAGTTGGGAACAGCCCACATCTCCTAAGGAGTTCAGGGTGGCTAAACTGAGCTGCAGTGAAGTTCTAGATACAATGGCACTCTTATCTGTAGAGCTTCTGTACCAATAAACACCAACAATTAGACACGGTCGCAGACGGGAACACTGTCTTATTTCACCACTGCCACCACGTGCTTCTTCTTCTCCGACACAAACGGCACTGACCCAGGCTTGCTATGTTTGCGGCGATTCACCTCCCTGGGAATAAGGAAATACACAAAACATAAGTAAGTTTATGAGAAGCCATCTTAACATAAGGTGGTTAAAAAAATCTCAGAACAACCCTATTTTCTTGGACTGGAAAACCATCTATAGGAGGTGGACAGAGAAAGGTTTCATGTAAGAATAGGTAAACACTTGCATGACATCAACTTTGGCTAACTGCCTCTTAGTATGCCGTGTCCTTAAGTAAGAGAATTGAAAGCACAGTGACTTTTGAGCTCTGGGCCACTCAGTCTATAGACTCAAAAAGTCGCACCACAGTCTACTGCAGAGTTGCTGACTGCCAGTCTGCAGATAGGTGCTGGTTCGCAGGCGTGAAAGAGAGCTGAAAACCATTAGTCTAATCTCTCCATTTCTTTTAAATACTAAGGATTCAAACCCCAAACCTATCCAAAGACACTAAAATAATCATTTGTATGGTCCAGTTAAAAAAAGAAGCGAAAAGAGCTGTCTTAAGAGTTCTGAGAACACTTTGCAAGAATCCAAGAACCCACAGGTTCCAAGAGAGACGTGACTAACCCCCAGAAACGAAGCAGTGATATTCTGCTTCAGACCCCGAGGTTACGATCGAGAGGAAGATGAAAAGGTCTAATAACTGAACTCTTTGCATTCTTTAACGAGTGGGGGTTGGGTTGGGTTGGTGGGATGTCTCTTCATTAGAGCTTACATTAGAAATCTTTTATCTTGGCTTTTGGGCCGTAACCCACTGGTACTTGGGAATTGCTTCCAGCAGTGCCGGGGCCAAACAATGCTGAGAACTAAGCTAGGGCCTCACATGTGTTTACTGAGCCCAGCTAACTGGAGAGTTTCTAGAATGCTCTGCTATTCTAAAAAGTATTTCTCAAACATTTATTCACATTTTTTTAAAAGAAGGAGCAGAAACATTTCCTTGTTTTCATTCAATTCATTCCCACGACTTGTCCACTAAAACCGTCTCAAAATAAGTAAAACTGAATAAAAAACAAGTAATGGAAATTTCCACAATATCAGATGATCCCGCTTTGACCAAGAAAAAGAAAGAAGCTCAAAAACGTTTCAAAGAAACCAGAGCGCCATGCACTGCTCGTTCAGGGCAGAGAGCCTGGTTTTGCAGGGTGGGGGGTGGGAGGGGAAAGGCAGGCCCCACGTACTTCCTGCGCCGGGCCTCCTTCATCACCCGCTGCTCCTGGATCTGGCTGTAGATGGACTTGGGGAGATGTCGGTGCCGAGCTATTCGTTTTATTTGAGGATAGTGTTGGAATTTCTCCTTCAGCTTCTGGTTATAATCTATGGCTGCTTTTTCTCGTGACGTGAGCTGGGCGGGGGGGGGGGGGGGGGGGAGAAAAAGAGGCATTTTGAAATTTCAAGCATGTAATGATCTTTGTTTTCCTCTTACACAGCAAGAATCCTTTTCCTGACAGTCTTGTGAGAGGTTGCCAATGGCCAAGCAGCCTCTCCTTCCCTTTCCTTGCATTCAGCATTCCCTTGTGAGCTACACGCTATCATGGCCAGAAGCTGGTGAAAGTGGCTGGGCTGGGCATGCATGGTGCAGATCACGGGCACCTGCACCAGGCCCAAGGAACACAGCAATGTACTGTGTCACACTCACATTTTGTGTGTGTGTGTGTGTGTGTGTGTAAGGGCTGCAAAGGGGGGCAATTTGGGCCACACGTGGCGGTGCTCAGTCAGGTCTTACTCCTGGCTCTGTGCTAAGGGATCACCCCTGGGGGTCCCTGGGATCCCTATGCAGTGCCCGAGATCAGACTCGGGTCAGCCATGTGAAATGTAAGCTTTCCCCACTGTACTCTCTTCACATTGTTGCTCTGCAAAATAACTCTAACAGGAGAGAAAGCATTTGATTCCGTAATAACCAGCATTTAACCAACGCTGAAAGGACACCAGATTAAAGGCCATTCTTGTGGTGATACGAAAGCCAGGCATGAATCAGAAATAGAAGCGACCTCAATTACTGTCTATTTTATCTTGGTTTCCTTACTGGAGATAAGTAGAAAATAACTCTCACACACTATCCTTTCCTTCTTAAAATAAGTATCCGTTTCTGTTAAAAAAAAAAAAAAACAACACTCCATATGTTTCATGTAAAAAAAGCTAGACACTTAGAAAAACATCCAGGAGGAAATGAAAACGAACTGTCCTTCACAGCCAGGCCTGACTTGTCCTTGACAGTGTGTGGGGGTCCCTGAGCCTTGTGAAGTCTAGAATGTCACACACACACACACACACACACACACACACACACACACAGAGTGTGGTACACAAATAGATGTACACTTTCCTAGAGGACATACACACAACAGTGCAGCAGACACACAGACACAGAGACAGACAGACAGATGCCGCCTCCTAGAGGGAAGTGGGCTAGAGATGAAAGTGACTGCTGACTGACAAACAAGGACTCCACCATGCCCCTGTGATGAGGCTGTGGGCGTTTAGGCCCAAAGTGCACCTGGAGAGAACAGGGAAGCTCCTTATGCTTCCCCGCCCCCCCCCCTCCGCCGCCACACTGCACACACATACCTTGCCCCCAGCATCTCTTCCATGAGCTGAACCCTTTTGAGCAGCCACAGTGTTTGATGGTGTTTGAGTTTACTGAACTGGCTACACAGCAAATTTACTAAGCTTAAGGCAGGGCTGACTCAGTGCGGTAGTCAGAAGTCCTGGAGTCCAGGAGATAATACAGCGGGTAGGGTGTCTGCCCTGCACACAGCTGACTCAGATTTGACCCCCAACACCCCAGATGGTCCCCCTGATGCCCACCGCGAGTGATTCCTGAGCAAGGAGTAAATCCTGAGCACCTCTGGAAGAGATCCCAAAATAAAAAAGTAAAAGAAAGTATGTGGAAACACAACCTGGGTTTGCAATGAGTGTTTCAAACCAGAACAGCAGGTTTCCAAACCTTCTGATGTGTAGTGGGTGGGCCAAAAGCACAGGTACACTGCTGGCTTTTCCAGCACCCGGGGAGCATCCAGCACTGCTGTGGGTGCTGTGGAAAACATTCCAGCCATCACTGCACCCACCCACTGGAAATGGGTCTTCTGATGTGTAGTGGGTGGGCCAAAAGCACAGGATCACTGCTGGCTTTTCCAGCACCCAGGGAGCATCCAGCACTGCTGTGGGTGCTGTGGAAAACATTCCAGCCATCACTGCACCCACCCACTGGAAATGGGTCTTAAGAAACCCACACGGCCTTTTTAAAACCAGCTTCCCGGTGTCTGTGATGCTCAGAGACCACTCGGCGATGCGCTGTCTTTGACCGGCCTGATTTCTATCCCCTTAGCAGAAGAACAGGCCTGATCCCTGCGCTGACCCCACTGTAAGGAAAACACGCTCAAGAAGGCTCAAATATCTGCAAAAGTCTGCATTCACCAAGGGGGCCTCAGGCAGGAAGAAAATATCTCAGTACAGCCTGATCTGCTTCACTGCTACCTGGCTCTGGATACCTTAGAGGCCCTGAAATAACTTCTTTACAATCCCCAGCAAAATTTGAAATCGCTTTATGAAAATGAAGGGGTCTCTTACCACACCCAATTTTTCCGAAGCATTGGCTTTCCATAGGCGAATGTTCATCTCGTCAGAGCCGCACATGATGTACTTGCTGTCGGAGGTCCACTTGACACAGATGACATGCTGCATTCGCTTTGTGTGATAGACTTCCCTATGGAACGAGAACAGACAGATACACAATGACCCCTCTCCTATGTGGCGCCTGATACCCAGGCAGGGAAGGGGAAGACACTGGACACAGAGGTGCAGAGCATACTCAGAAGTCACATGCATGAAGCCCTGTCAGGAACAGTGCTGGAAACCACAGTGCCAAAACTTGAAAAGAAATTTTTAATTTAAAATGAAAAGGAACCACGTCAAATCCCTTAGGATTTGGTACGGACTTTCTTTCACATCTCTCTGTCAAGTACCAAGATAACAATTTTGAGTGTTCACAGAGTACAAAAAGGAAATGCAAATTTGTTTTCATGTAGTCTTACTAAATCAAACTCACAAGTTCTATGTTTAGATACTGGGAACTTAAAAAAAAAGTCAGCCTCAGTTATAGTCTAAAAAGAAAAATCATTTCAGTCAATTGAGAATCCCACAAAGTCTCACAAAACAAAAACATTTAACAAAAAAGATCCTAGTTAGCTGGGGAGCTAGTAGAGCAGGTGGGGTGCCTGCCTGGCACATGTCTGACCTGCGTTCGACTGATTCCCAGTACCACTCATGGAGCCCATTAGCCCTACCACAGTGATCCCTGAGCAGAGCCAGGAATAAGCCTTAGCACCTCTGGGTGTGCCCCCACACCAAAACCAAACAAAAAGCAAGGTTAGCCGGACTAATTCTGCATCCATAAAAACAAACCAAAAATGAACAAATTTCTTTGTTTCTGAGTCACCTTGTGGTGCCCAGGGATCACTCTTGAGCACATGAGGGCAGCTATGCAGTGCTGTGAGTGAACCTAGGCTGGCAAAAGCCTTTCCTCCTGGACTCTCTGGTCTTTGGTGTCATAATTTCGAGTCATACCTAGCAGTGCTCTCCTGGCGGTGCTCAGGAGACCATGTGACATCAAGGCACAAACTGGACTTACTGCATCAACGCCATCTTTCTGGGCCTGAAATGGATCCTTTTAAACAAGTCCCTTCAAATCAATTCAGATCAACAATGTTCCCCTTGTTATTACAGGAAGGGATAAAAAAACGTAAATGCAATAAGTTCTGTCCTGGTCAAATTATTTAAAACAGTTGACTGAGTCCAAAGTTGACGGTGCACACGTGTGAAAAGGAAAGGAGAGCTAAGAAGTGCCTGAGGACATGCGGTCAGAACCATTTAATAAAGGCAGATGTCAAGTATCTTTCCTCCTTGAAGAGACTGTGAAACATGCTAAGTGAAGTCACAGGAGATACCATATTGGGAAGTGTTAAGAAGAGCATTCAAAAGACAAGGTCAGAGAAAATAAAACACAGAATGCTGGAGAAACCAGCTTCCCCGCGCAGCTTGACTGCATTGCACGGAGTGTTGGGAGAGAGGCAGGAAGCCCAGCCAGGTCTCCGCCACCTACACGACTGAAGCCAGCTGCAACCCTCTCTAACAGCTCTCCTGGGCTCCAACAGATGCAGCGCCCCAGCCAATGCCCCAGGGGACAGGGGTCAAGTGAGCAAGTTGAAAGCGAGGTGAGCCATATGGCTGCTTTTCTTCTCAATGCTCAGCTTTCACTGCTCCAGTCTTCCCATCTCTACTGATCTATGGGCTCATTTCCCCCAGCACAATAGGATGATGAATGTAAATGCAGGGAATTCAATCGGCACCCACTGGGGTCTTAGACCACTCAAGCCCCACGGGCAGTCGTTTAACCACCTAGAGTTCCTCCTTGCTGTCCACACAGAATGTTGAGCTTCTAGATACACTGGTAAGTCACTCTATTAGGAGACGAATGCCCTTTTTAAAAGTCTTTATGTGCAGGGTCAAGATAAATGATTCCATGGGAGTTCAAAGGATTTATTTGCTTAGTATATACTGAATGAAACTGCAATAAACAAGCTTACTCTCAAATATGGCTTATATGTGGTTTAAAAAAAACTACTCGAAGTCTGTTTTAAAATATACATAGCTGTTTTCAGGACTTTCAAAGAAAAAATGTTGTTAAAATACAGGGTATTCAAAGCCCTGCTGTGTTTTTGGATGCTTACAATGACAGGAACAAAAGCAGCCACAGAAACAGGTGAAGCTAGCTTTTGAGGGGAGGTCACCACGGAGATAACGCTGGGGTCAGGAAGCAAGCGCGCAGGATCAGGATTCGGTTCCAAGACTGCATACCCCCTGGCCACGCCCCCCACTCATCCTGGGGGAGCCCCCTGAGCACTGCCCTGGTGGTCTGCAGCACATCCTTGACGCCATCTGTGAGTGTCCAGACTGATAAGCCAAGAATCCAGGGAGCAGCCTCCAGGCCCCCTGAGTACCCAACACTTAGGAGCTCCCCCTCCCAGCAGATGAAGGCCAAGGTCTGGTGCAAACGAAATGATGGAGGCCCACATGCTCAATTCTTAATATCCTCTGGAGACATGAGAGAAATAAAGTATCAGTCTTGCATTGGGCCTGAACGAACAATCCCAACAAACCACTCAATGGCAGTTTGGATGACACTGAGTTACTCAGGAAGCAGCAGCTAGCTGGGAAGCCACAGCAGTTCTACAACGGCGGGGACCATGGCTCGAAGATCAGTGTGGCAGAAGTGCACCAGCAGTGCGCATTTTCCTGTTTGAATAGGGGCTTCCCACGGGTGCTCAAGGACCTGGAGCCCAATTCTGGGATCTCTGCCTGGTGGTTCAGCGCTTTGACCAAAGGTAACTAGGGAGCTGCACAGTGCTCGGACTCAGGGCCGCACTCCTGCAAAGCACATGTTCCTCTCCTCAAAGCCTTCTCCTTGGCCCCCCTGCAGAATATCTATGTTGGGGGCTATGTCCAGCAGTGCCAAGGGGCCCCTATGTGGTGCCAGGGACCTGGACCAGGTTCATAGCTGCAGCCACCTTAACCTCTATACTATCTCTCCAGGCCCTCCAACACCTTTACAATAGGACACACAATGATGACACCAGGGGGTTTCAACACCTATACGGCTTCTTCAAATCTGAGGAAATAGGATGCAACCATCACAAATCAAATTTCCAAAAAATTCAGACAAGCATGTTGGCAATGAGCACAAGATGGCTGGGCCAGCTGCTGGTCCACCTCGGAGCTCCTGAGGAGGGTAGGATGGCCTAAGTTTCCCACCTCTTGACCCTTCCAGGGTACCCTACACAGAATTTGAGGAAGTAAGAAACGACACTTTCTGAACACAGGGCGGGGATCAGGGCCGTGAGGACGCAGGGCAGGCACTGGCAGAACCCTGCAGATGAGGAACTCCTGCCATTCATACTCGGGTTCTGTGCTGATTCTCCCCTCACCCGACTGCTCAGGCAGAAAGCAGATGAGTCAGAGTCAGAGCTTCAAGTCAGCCAGCAGAGCAGAGAAGTCAAGTGCTGTCAAAATCACCCTGGAAGGGGTGAAGAGACACGACTGCAGGCTCATCGCTTGTCCTGCACACAGCACGCCTGAGTTGTCCCCAGGACCCCTTATAGAGGTCCACAGAGCACTGCTAGGAGTGACCTCAAGGCACAGAGCCAGGAGTAAAGCCATGAGAACCTCTGGGTCTGACCACAAAGTAAATTAAAAATGGTCCTTGAAAACCATGAAAAAGCTATAGCTGTCTATGAACTACCCTAATACAGTAATATACATAGACTCCAACAGCACACACTACTGTCAGTGACTTGTAACAGAGAAGAGGAAGAGGAAGAGGCTGTACCAACACTGATTTCAGTGCGAGGATCACACTTTATCTGTTAAGAGGACAGGATGAGGAGGGCAGGATGGCCTAAGTTTCCCACCTCTTGACCCTTCCAGGGTACCCTACACAGAATTTGAGGAAGTAAGAAACGACATACTACATTATTACTGTTACTAACTGCTCTTAAACTATTAGGGCAAAACTTAACCTAAGTTCTCCATGGTTAGACTGAAATTTTCTTAACGTTTTCTGTATCTTGGTGCAATGAAAATACTTTGATATAATCACGATGGATACATGCCATCATGCATCTGTTCCAACCCACTGAACGTACAATACCAACAGCGCACTATGGAAAGAGAGATTAATACAATTGAGTGTACCATTCTGGTGGTGACCTTGATAATGGGAAACTCTATGCAGGTTTGGGGGTGGGGGCACATGAAAAACCTCTGTTCCTCCCTCTCAATTTCATTACAAACTTCCCGTTTCTAGTGGGAAAAAAAAATAACAACACAGTCCGTATTTTTTTCCTAGTTTACTTAAAAAGAACTTCAAATAAAAGACCCTTCCCTGGGGCAAACCCTAAGATTTCCTAGCCACACATTCCATAAATGCATGCGCATATAACATTAAATGAACGCATGCGCACAGAATTATACAATCCTTTTACGAAGAAGATGCTGATGTTCAAGGCAAGGAAGAGTCAGCGCAGCCACATACCTGCTCCGGCTTTTATCCACAGGAAAGATGCGAATTGACTTATCAAAACTTGCAGACACGAAGTCTTTTCCGGTGGGGGAGTAATCCACATCCAGCACAGCAGACACGTGGTCCATGTGGACCATCATAGGGGTATCCAAAGCACGCATGTCAAAGGTATACAGGCTGCAAAGAAGCTGGCGTTAGTGGACACAGTTCTAGAACCAAGCAGGTGTGGCACTGAGGCCGGTGAAAGGAAGACTGAGAGCTAAACAGGGCATGCCTAAGCGGACTCTGGGAAGTAAAGGGCAAAAGGATCAATGGCTTTGATTATTTCTTACAGTGACATCTGCATGCTTTCCTCTAACCAAATAGAAATCTGCTTGGAGAGTATATGGAACTTTGAAAAAGCATAAAACATGAAATTTCTTGCCTTAATTGAACCACCCAGAAAAATCAGTGAGTACATTGAGATCCTTTCTAATCTCACCATCCTATTTTTTCTAAAAGTTTTATTTATTTATTTATTTATTTATTTATGTTTTTTGGGTCACACCCGGCGATGCTCAGGGGTTACTCCTGGCTCATGCACTCAGGAATTACTCCTGGCGGTGCTGAGGAAACCATATGGGATGCTGGGAATCGAACCTGGGTCGGCCATGTTGGCTGCGTGCAAGGCAAATGCCCTACCCGCTGTGCTATCGCTCCAGCACTCACCATCCTATTTTTAAAAAATAATATTTAATAAAACTGTTTAAAGCTCTATACACTGCTGATACTCCATATAGCTTATAAACATTTACCCACTAGTCTCCAAAAATATGTTAATGGTCTCTAAAAATATGTTAATGGTCTCTAAAATATGTTAATGGTCCATATTTAAATACAAATTAAATTACTTTTGAAAATTTCCAACTTCTTAATATTATATATAATTCCTTTTCAAATTGTTGTGCAGTGCCAGGAACAGAAATGAGGCAGTGTTATACTACTGAATCCCATCCCTGACCTATAAACATTTCTTAAAGAGTCCAGCATTTGAATACTTAAGATTCCATGAAATCAGGACAGGTTCCCACAAGTAGAATTATTAGGTCCAAAGGTATCAAAGCAGAAAACAAAGTAGACTGGACCAACATAGTACTGTGGGTGGCCCTACTCCGATGTGAAGTTTTTCTTGAGGCGAGAAAATACAGGGTTTGAGGCTACACCTGGCAGTGGTCAGGGGCCAGCAAAGGTCAGTGACTGAACCCCTTGAGCTATCCCTCCAGGCCCCCATTTTCTATTCCCCTTTCCTGCCTTTTTTGTTGCTGTGGTGCTGTTGCAAGGCCTCAGGGGATGGGGGTGCTATGCACACCTGGTCGTGGTACTCACTCGGGCCCTGTAACTGGCCGCTGTAGATGCCTACTTTAGCTGTGGTGCTTACACACACCTGGCCATGGTGCTCAGAAGCTCCCACACTCCCCTGTGGTGCTGGGGATCCCCAACTCAGTGCTGCTAGGATGGCGCTGGGTGCATGAGACGCTCAAAACTCCTGCCTTAGCCACGGAGCCCTCCCCAGGTTCCTGAAGCTTGCTGCTGGCCAGATGTGGGGCAAAGGTGGTAGCTGACTGTCCCTGGTCTGTGGCAGTTTGAAAACTGAGCAGACATTCACGAAAAAGTTCTCTAATTTGGGAAACAATTATTTCAGCAAGATGAATGGCAGTTTTCTAACTTACACATGAAGGACTATTACTACTTAGGGAAACATCTCATTAGTTGAGACTCTGGCAACTGAAATATTTCTTAAATTGAAAAAAAAGTTTGAAAAGAAGCCAACATACTTGTAATCTTCATTTGCCGCAGTGAAAACAAAAGCTTCCATAGGGTTCCAACAGATTGTATTTGTTCTCATATCTAAGATGACCTGAAAGAGGAAGACTATGTAAATCCATCTCCTAAAATTAATTTCCTTGAAAACACACATACCTCCCATTTAATTTCCTTTCCTTCTTTTTTTCACTGAATTGAGCACATATATGATAAGTAGCTCAACTCGCTGCAAAAAGAAATCAATTATTACCATTTCCTGAATACAAAGGGTAGTAAACATAAAAATTATTAAAAAGCCTAATACATGGTCCTTTGTAGCGTATATGCATGTGATACAAATACAACATGACTAATTTAGAAAACTGAGACACACTGACATGTTAATAGAACACAACTAAGCCGCAAATTATTAACTATTGAACTGAGGTTCAATTTAATGGTGAACTTAGGG
Source organism: Sorex fumeus (assembly GCF_029834395.1). Classification (NCBI taxonomy): domain Eukaryota; kingdom Metazoa; phylum Chordata; class Mammalia; order Eulipotyphla; family Soricidae; genus Sorex; species Sorex fumeus. Next base: position 77,665,314 of record NW_026606059.1, read on the forward strand.
TTAAAGTGGAGGAAAATTTCAAAGGTTACTGGACATCTGGTCCAGTGCAAAACATCCGCTGAGACATCTGGTTCAGGCCACAAAGCTCTTCATTTATTTATTTTAATTTTTTGTTAGTGAAACACCAAACTTGATTCTACCAAACACATCTATGAGACCAGGGATAGCACTCAATGGCACCTGCTCCACAGGTGCAAGGCCTGGGCTCAATCCCCAAGAGTTATACGAACAAATAAATGAATAAACAGTAAACAGAAGCAGCCATGAGTCTATCTGGCAACGGTTCAATAAATAATACAAACACTAATTTTTGTTGCAGGATTTATTTTTATTGTAAGTCATGATTAAATTAGGCTGTTACACCTTTTTTTTATGGGGCTGGGTTAACTGAATGAATGGCAGGATACATCTGGTGGTACTTGGGGACCCTCAGCAGTGCTAGAGATGAAGCCGAGGCTGGCCATATGCAAGGTGAGTACCTGACCTTTTGGGCCACCTTTGCTACCAACTCGGCCCCTCACGCTGACCTTTCTTTTATCATCCTACCTGCATGATAAGAGATCAGGTATGATGCCAGCTGACCTGTGAGGAATTATTATAATGTTCTGCAGCAGGATCGCTCCTGGCATTTTAGGTAAGACAACCTTTGTTCTGTGTGACTGTCTATGCACCAGGCTCAGCCTTTCAGACTTCCAGCCCACATGTAAAAAAAAAAAAATCACCTGGTGGAGAAATACAATGCTAAGAGATTGAACACTATTACATTTAAGAGAGAAAAAGATGGGCTAGACAGAGAGTACAGTGGGTAGGGCGCTTGCCTTGCAGGTGGACAACCTGGGTTTGATCCCCAGCACCCCACTTGCTTGTTCAAGCACTACCAGGAAAGATTCCTGAGTGCAAAGCCAGGAGCAACCCCCTGAGGAGCCCTGGATGTGGCCCAAAAACAAAAATTCAGAGAAAAGATGGAAAACAGATTCATAAAGCAGAAAACAGGGGCCAGGAGATAGCACAAAGGGCTGGAGCACATGCTTTGCATCCAGAACGCTGATTCCACCCCCAGCAGCACGGGGAGCGACCCCTGAACATGAAGTCGGGAGTAGCCCCAGAGCACTGCTGGGGGAGCACCACAAACAAAACAAACCCACAGGAGTAAAAGAAAAGAACATCTTTTCTTTTGTATCCAAGGTGACTGGCATGTGACAATCAAATTAAATGCTCTTTACTGACTGAAAACAAATAAATAAATGGAAAATAAGCGTGGAACAGATTTTGGAGGAACTTGAAAGCCACAGACATGCCTATGTTTTTTGAAATGATACAAGGATGCTCTGAAAAGACGATCCTATTTCCTGCGATCAGCCTCCAATGAATACATTCCCTTCTACTACCTGTGAACATACGGTGTGTCATAAAGTGATCTGGCCATTTAAAAAGGATCCGAGGAATGTTTCCTCTGGTGGCCCATGGCCCTAGAGTCCAGGCCCAGGCCCTAGAGTCCAGGCCCATGGCTGGTCCGCGCGGGGTCCCCGTCCCAGTCTCCCAGCTCCTCTCACTGGGTACAGACTGTTCTCGCCCACCTCACAGGCCACATGAGCAGGTCTGGCAAGCCCACACACGTCTCCTCCTACAGGCCCAGGGTCCATCCCTGGCACCATGTAGCTCCCAGGAGTGACCCGAGAACAGAGCCAGAAACAGCGCCCGAGCACCACTGGGTATGGGGCAGAATTTAAATTAAAAAATAAAACCACAACAACAAAGCAAAAAAACCCACAAACCAGCAACAAGCTTTCATAACTAAATACTGGAGTGACTACCTTAGACTGTTGGGAAATCTGTTCCCCTGAACAGTCCTTGTCTAAACAAAACAAAGCGTCAAACTAGGGCCCATCAGCAAATAACTCAATAAACACAGCTGCCTGTGTCAATTAGTTATAAAATCTGCTGGAACCAAGTACCACCCAAGTCATGATAATCACACAGTCTGAATCATGGTAATACGTACTTCCTCATTATGCACTTTCAGTCCTGCCAGTATTAAAGGCACAAAGGCACAGAGAGGACCGGGAGGAAATTTAAGGATCTTCAGAAAAAAAACAAAAGGAAGCAGGGTGCCTGCGATGACAATCGCTTTGGGTAAAAGGAAATCTCTATGAAAAAGATGTATTAATCCTATAAAAAAAAAAACATAAAAACATGTGTTACACATTCCAGTCACCTGACTCACGGAGGAACACATCGACAATGGTTATGTTCAAAGCCGAAGATAAATGGAAACTCACCTTTTTCAGAGGAGTAGCTTGCCTCATGTCATACAATACTATATTCCTGTCAGAGGCACAACTTCCCAAGAGAAACGTCTAAAAATAAGATAACAAATAGCAATCAAAAGCCAGCCTTGGCAGCTCAGCATGTCTACTCAGTGGAAGAATGATCTCTCTAAACGTTCAAGGAAGAGACAAGCTGTAGCGCCTAGGTCCACCAGAAGAGGGTAAGGACTCAATCTCAGCAACTTAACCCCTTCACTGTTCAGCCCCATCCAGGCAGCTCAGAGGCCAGTGAAGACAGCATAGAACTCTGTACTCCACTTTAGTCTACATCCTCTTTGATAGCTCCACTTTTCATCTCAAGACCTGTTTCCTAATTTTCAGTATTATAACTGTTTTTGGGCGGGGCGGGGGGGAGCATACCTGGCTGTGCTCAGGACTTATCCTGGCTCTGCACTCAGAGATCATTCTTGGCAGGGTTTAGGGGACGATCATGGGGTGCCCGGGACCAAACACCAGTCCTGGTCTTGCAAGTCAAGCGCCTACCAGCTGTACTCTCTCTCTAGCCCCTACAAATAACATTTCTATCAACATTTTCATATATCTAAAAGCTATCAAATGTAAGGCTTCTTTCTTTTTAGTGTTCAAAAATGGCATCAGTGAGTCAAAAAGCATGAACAACTTTACACTTCTTGATATATATTTAACTGTGTCATAGAGTTGTATTAACAAGCACTATTGTGGGGGAGTATGTCGATTTTCCTGCACTCAAACAGTTGAGGGAATGTTACTTAAAAATTAAAATCTGTACATTGATATTCCTTAATGACATGATTGCCTGACTAGTGGTTACACATTTCCTCATGTTCATGAACTAAATTAAGCATGTCCTTTGCCTCACATGTTTCAAGTATCGGTCAGGTATTACACATACAAGGTGTTACACAAACAAGGTGAAACACATACAACCCTGGTCATTAAGTGACACTATGCACCCCCACCTCACCCCTCCCCACTCACTATTCCTGACACTCACGGTTGGCCTCTGCCTCTATTCCCACTGCAAATGGAGGAGAAATGAGCTGTTTACTCCCTCACTGCACCACTGGCTGGCTTCTACCACACTCACGTACCCAGACGGAATAAACCACACGAAGCGTGGTTTATCATAATCTCTGCTCAATTCTTTTCCAGTTAGCAATAATTGCGCTTTGGAGAGAAAAAAATCCTCACTGACCACGGTGCCAAGCCTCGGTTCTCTCAGGAAACCCTCCTCATTAATCACTTCCTTCCTGAAACTTTCCATTGGTGAGTGAGTCCTCTCCACCCTTCTTCATTTTTCATGATGTCACCTCAAGGTCTGACCAGGTTCCACTTATATAAAGACTGATCTGAGCAATGCAAAAAAATAAATCTGCCTAGCCTGAATGCCAATTTTCACACTCAACAACGTGGCAATGCACAGCATACTTTATTGGCTTTATCAGAATACTGTGCTAGAAAAATTGTTATTGGAAGAGAGAAAAACAGTCTATTTGTTCACAGCAACATGCCCTTACCATTAAGTTTAATAGGAAATAAGAAATATACACACAGTTTGCTTTTATCACTAAATCAGTTCGTAAGGTTAATTAAACAACAAAACACAGCTAAACAGCACTGTTACAGAGGCAAACTTGAAAAACAGGGTCGCAAAGTCATCACTTGCAATTAATTTGGATTTTGGAACTGGCATCAGCTCCTCTGACCCAAACAGAGATGCCAAAGATCTCATTTAGCCACTGGAGAAGAAGGAATCATATCTGTCTGCTCCTCCTGGGGTGGTATTTTTTTTTTAATAGTAATAACATCAGCATCTTAAATTTGATGGCACCTTTTAAAAATATTCGCATATATTATCACATCTTACACTCACAACAGACCTATGAATTACCCTGGAAGATATAATTAAGCTCACTTTAAAAATAAAGAAGCAAATATAGAGAAAAACTGTGACCTGAAGAAGGTCAAAGCCAAGACACAAAGGCAGGAAACACCCAGCAGGACAGACACTGCTCCCGACCCACTCCTGCATGCTCCTGCCTGGGGTCACACCAGCTCGTCTGCCCTCTTGGACCCCAGTTCACCAGGTAACCACGGGGAGCGCAGGGAGAAAGATGGAGGATGAAAGTCATCACTTTCTGGAACAGGCTACAGAGGAAGTGCTTTGGGCTTGCCAACCCCCAATCCACACAGTCTCGGCAGCATTTACTCAACTCTGCCATCAAGCAGCTATAAATGACACCGAGGGGAAGGGCACGGCTGTGCTCCATGACAGGACAAGGCAGCGGGTAACCAGACCATCATTCGTCAGCCTCTCTCTGCTCTCGACCTGGAGTGTCTTGCAGAAGTGGTCGGGGGCAGGAAGCGTGTCCTGGACTGTCTGGCTGCTCAGCCGCACCTTGGGGCCAGGATGACCTCAGACCACGCACCCACGTTCCAGCTCATCATCGAGTTTATAACTGACTTTTCAACCCTCCTTCTACGAGCCTGGCTCTCTGAGAGTATCAAATCGGCATGTCAGGATTTTCTCCTCCACCGTGTAACACAGTGACTTCCTGACAAACTCTGACCTCAGTTTATGTATGAGGCAACTTCTCAGGAAAAGGCATCGCCACTATGTCTTCTAGATGAGTTTGCCTACTGCCATGTCCAAACAAATCTCAGGGAGGGCAGAGGAGATGGTACAAAGGGCCAGAGCTCATGTTTCCCTGCAGGAGCCCAGGGTTTGATCTCTGGCGCCAGATGGACCCCTCAGCACAGCTAGGTGTGGCCCCAAAAGGAGAAAAACAAAACAGAAGGGAAAAAAATCTCAGTAACAGTCAAGAACCTTAGTGGTAGTTGCCTTTCCTAAACCTGGGCCTGAAAAAGCAATAGCTAATCTCCAACTCTTTCCTTGGCTAAAGTCACAACTGACACTTCGAAGCAAAGAGAAATATCAGTTAACCGATACATGGCATAACAGTAACCATACATTTCTCATTATGCATTGATACATTATAAATACAAAACAGTTGTGGAAATTAAGAGCGATTTTTTAAAGGCGCAACGGTGGGGTCTGGAGGCACAAGCAAAACTGAAGCTTCACTGAATGGCCAGTGCTGCAGCCTACCTATCCCCTCAAGTACATGTGTTCACCTTCCTCTACCCAGTGTGACCAGGAGGCAGGCAGACCTGCTGAGATCTCAGCAAACGTTCCAGAACACAGACATAACAGGGCAAGTTGAATAAAAGCTAGAACATCATTTAAATTTCAGTAAATTTTCATACTACGTATCCAAAATTTTTCTAAAGGGACTTGAAACTATTAAGTAACGAGGAAACAAAAGGAGCACTTTTCAAGAAGGAAGCGTACCTCGATTGGGTTAAATTTAACACTACTTATACTGTCAAATCCCCAGGTCATTGAACAGACAGGATTTGTTCTATGTTCATCCCAAATGTCCACTTGCTGTCCACATGTGGCAAAAACAGGATCTTTCCAGTGATGATCAATTCCTGTATATACTGTCTTTAAAAGCAAAGAGATAATGCAATTAGTTTTTTTCATTGATAGTACAAATTTAAGGAGTATTATTTTAAACCTATTTATTTATACTCTCATTTAAGAGATTTAAAAAAAATTTAGGTACTGAGATTTACAAAGTTGTTAAAAATAGAATTTTAGGCTCTGTTGAAAACATTCCAACTCCAATCCTACCACCATCTCTCCATCAATGACCCCAGGATTCTGTTGGCCACCCAACCTATCTCCTTAACTAACACTCTGGTTTTTAAAGAAAATCCCTGTTCAGAAAAAAATAGTATCACAGAAAGTGATTTTTCTCATCTCACATATGGGAATAAAGAAAAATTATTAACAAGATATATTTAATTAAGTTTGAAAATCTATCACCTAAGTACTTTTATTTAATTGGTAGTAGTGGTACTCAGAGATCAGTGCTCAGGGCATACCCTTGGCTTGGTGCTCTGGGGTCATCCTCAGTGTTACATGGAGTACCACATGACATTAGAAATCAACTGAAGTTGGCCAGCAAAGCAAATGCCTTAACCCCTACACCATCTATCTGGCCCGAAGTACTTTTAAATTATTGAATATTGAAAGATCTTAAAAAATCAAGTAATTAGAGGCCAGAGCAATAACAGAGCAGGTAAAGCACTAGTCTTGCATGTAGCTATCTCAGGTTCAATTCCCAGCATTCCACGTGGTCCCTCAAGCCACTAGGAATGATCCTGAATACAGAGCCAGGAGTAAGCTCTGAGCACCATTGTGTGTGGCTCCGAAACAAAATCAAAACAAAAATCAAGTAATGAAATGCTAAAATAATTAATAAAGAATTACTTCCATGGTTTACACAAGAAATAATGACACCCAGGACTGAAATGCAGAAAGTGACAAATGGATTACAACTTGGGGCTGGGGGGAGGGGGGACTGGAGAGGCAGCACATGGGCTAAGGTACTTGCCTTGCATGCATTGACCCCCACTTCAAATTACAGCATCACACAGGGTTGCCCATGGGCTGGAGTGATAGCACAGAGGTAGGGCGTTTGCCTTGCACGCAGCCAACATGGCCAACCCGAGTTCGATTCCTCCACCCCTCTCGAAGAGCCCGGCAAGCTACCGAGAGTATCGAGCCCGCATGGCAGAGCCTGGCAAGCTCCCCGTGATGTATTCGATATGCCAAACACAGTAACAACAAAGTCTCCAATGGAGACGTTACTGGGCCCGCTCGAGCAAATCGATGAACAACGGGAGGACAGTGACAGTGACAGGGTTGCCCATCACTCAGGTGTGGTCTCTGAATTCAGAGCCAGGAGTCAACCCTTAGCACTGCTGCGTGGGGCCCAAAACACACCACCCCCCGGCCCAAATTTGCGGGGTGGAGGAGGACGGATACTAATATTGGCACAAACAATAAACTCATAAATCTGAAACAATTCGTTTTAAATATGAAATCAGCCAACTTGGGACTGCATTATAGTCCCAAGTTTGGTAATTTAGTTTTTTTGAGGGGGGACATATCCAGGATGCTCAGGGGTTACTCTGGGCTCTGCATTCAGGAATCACAGGGGGATCAAACCCTGAGGGTCATGCATGCAGGTCCCACTGTACTATCTCTCTGACCCCAGCCTGCCTATTTTGGATAGCTGGTTAAAAAAAAAAAAAAGCTAACTGAAGCGACACAGTGACACACAGTGGTTCTGTCTTTATTCCTCCTTCCCTGCCCTTCTCTTTCCTGTTGCTGGGAAGACTGGGTTGCACATTTGGTGTGTGCTTAAAGACATTAGTTGTGGTGCCCACACACACTAAGTTGCAGTGTGCAAGAAACAGCATACTCTGCTGTGCCACCGGAACTTCGACAAATATACTGATATGTGAGGTGGTGCTGGGGTGGGGCCTATAGCGCTACTCCACCTACTCTGAATTCAGTGTGCAGTGCTGTGGCACCATGCAGTTCTTTCGTTCTCTCATTCTCTCTTTCTCTCCTCTCTCATCTCACCCTTCCTCTTCCCGCCCTCTCAATATTCAGCTCCAGGGATCGACCATCACCAGACTGGTGACGTGTAAGTGCCTTCCCCACTGCATTCTCACACTGGTCCACTTTCGCTGATCCTGCCCCCGGCCCTCTCACCTTTCTCCAGCCATGCCCATTTTCTCACAAGACCCTGTCACAGGAACTATTTCATTGTACCCTCTAGCTCAAACCTTGATATACGCCATATTGAAAAACTGTCAAAAGTTTTTAGCTTATAAATTTATATTTAACTGCATTAAATATTGCTTAAAAATAGTTTAAGTAACATAGGCCAAAGTCTTTGATTTCTTCTTACATTTTGTTTTAGGAATTGAAATTATGGCAAATTTTCAATGAAGTATGTAAACAAGACAAGCGTGCATCTGTTCACTGCGTACCTTTCCTAATATTGTATGCAATGGTTCTTCTTCTGCTCCAGAGTCTGGCCCATCCATCTTCCACTGCTTCACAGTTTTGTCATCACCAACCTAAAAATATTCATGATAATGATGATAGTGAAGTTATAAACTAACCAACACATACTAAAAAATGCTGTAGTTTTTAAAAAACAACATATTTTCCAGTCGATTTAATAATGCAGTATATCCCATCCTGTTACAGTAAAGATGAATACAAATGAGTAGAGAAAGAAAAAGGAGAATAGGAACAAAATTGGGTCACAAATGTGGCAAAAACTGCACAATATAATAAAAATAGTATCTCACATTAAATAGAAGATGGGCTGCAAAAAGGCATCGGAATTTCACTAAGTTGCTTAAATTTTCTGATATAAAACCAAAGTTCAAAAAGGCAGGAGATATTATAGTGGGTAAGGGGACTGCCTTGTACATGGCTAACCTGGGTTTGGTCCCCAGCATCCCCTAAGCCTTGTCTGTAGTGATTTCTGAGTGCAGAATCAGGAGTAAACTTTGAGCACTGCCAGGAGTGGCCCAAAACACACACACAAAAAAACCCCCAAATTCCAGATAACTGTAAATGTACAAAAATGTAATAAAAACAGAAATACTAGGGAGATAGCATTTTAAAATTTGGCATGGGAAAAATCCCTCTTTGCAAAGTTAAACCTTCCAGAAAAAAACCATCCAGAAACAAAGTCAGCTGTTTTCAAACTGTGAAATGCAGATCTCTTAAGGATGTGGAAAGTTGCACATCTAAAAAAGTAACGGTGGATAGAGCAGTTAGCATCCTAGATCATTCTCAAAGCAAGGCATGAAACTATGATGCAGCATATCCAAGATACAGAGTGAAAGAGCTGCAAAACAGAATACTTAATATAAATCACAGGGCCAAGTTCAGCAGCAAGAACACCCACCCTGCACATGTGAGGCCTGGAGTTTGATTGCCAGTACCAACAGCAACACCCCCCCACCCCCTCAAAAAATAAGATTTTGTTGGGGGTTTAAAAAAAAAACAACTCTTTATGACACTATATAACTCTAAATCACTGTCACTGTCACTGTCCTCCTGTTGTTCATGGATTTGCTCGAGCGGGCCCAGTAACATCTCCATTGTGAGACTTCTTGTTACTGTGTTTGGCATATTGAATACTCTTGGTAGCTTGCCAGGCTCTCCGAGAGGGGCGGAGGAATCGAACCTGGCTCGGCCAGGCTCGCTGCGTGCAAGGCAAATGCCCTGCCGCTGTGCTATCACTCCAGCCCATAACTCTAAATAAAACAAAAAATGCTAGTTTACCAGAGAGTAGAATTACATGGTATATTAACCTGGGCTTAGCCTGGGCTTGACCTTTCTGTATCATACTCACTCTAAATCACCCTTTCAAATATTAACAAATACTTAAAAACGAGCAATAGTGTTCTCTTGCAGACTACTGCAAGAAAAGCTGAAAACCATTCCAGTGAAACAATTCACAGTATCCACAAGACCGGTCTACAGGGAAGAGGTCAGGAGAGACACTCTAGTACGAGGTCAGCCAGGAATTTCCTTCACTCAGGATGCTAATAGAATCCTGAACAGCATCTTTACATTAGGAAAGAAGTATTAAACTGAGCTCCCTCTTATTAACAACTGAATCTGGGGACCACACTGGCTTCCTACCAAAACTAAGCTCTGGAATCCCAAACCTACTGGGTATGTAGGTATTAAGCAGGCACTGTGGTCCTGTTGCATCTGAACCACAGTAAATCTTTTAGTGTCTCCGGAAAAAGGGAGAAATGCCTTTGAGCATGCTCTCCCTGAAGACGCTTTCCTGCAGTCAAGCTTCTGCGGGCTTGAGCCTGAACTTGCTGGTAGAAGATGAAGCTGCTCTACCAAATGCCAGTGTGAGCAGGCATGAGCTTGGGGGAGTTGAAAGACGATGTGTTAGGGGATTCGGAAAAAGGGAAGAGATCCGTTGCTAATAGTTGTCAGAATGAGGAGAGTAGAACTATAGATCTAAATTGGCGGGTGGAGGTTGGGGGGGTCAGGGAAGTTGGGTCATACCCAGGCGCTCAGGACGGGCTGCCATGTGCAGAGTACTGGGGCGTGGGCGCTCCAGCCGTCCCCACGGCCCCTGCTTTACAGGTCTGGACTTCCGGGAAGCAGCAGTCTCTGTCACATCATCCTTCACAGTAGTTCACACAAGCAGCTTCCTCTTGGGAAGCCAAGCTCCCTCACGGGCTCTGTTCTCCGACTGCTCTAGTCCTCTCACTTCCTAGAGGTGGGAACACCCCAGGGCTATCACCCTGGCATTTTGGTATTTCTACATTTCCCCTCTCATTGCCCCTCAGCAATGCCACACTGGGACTTTAGTCACAACTTCTGTATCTTAGGATGCCTGGTTTAGCTCTGACTTCCCTCCTGAGTTCCTCATTTGCGGTCACAAAGGTTTATAGGTATCTTTACAGCAGTTCAGCTTATTACACACCTCCCCATTCTCCCCTAAAGTCACTGGTAATCCTGACTTCCTGTCTCTGTGAGGGGAATCATCTTCCAAGTTGCCACTCAGCTCTGAAGCGCATCTAAAATGTTTCTAAACCTAACAACCACTTTCTGCTGCTTTTACTCCCTACTGCTGATTTGTATCACCACTTAAGCAGATTAAAGTCTCCGAATGGATCACTGTCATCAAATATATCTCCAAGTACAACTTTGATCAATTTCCTATTAAAAACCTTCCACAAACACAGAAAGATACTGATCACATATTCACAAAGCCAAAAAGTGAAATCAATCCAGATGACTATTAACAGAAAACAAATGTAGTATGTACACACATAATGGAGTATTATTCAGCTTGCAAAAGGGAAAGAAATTCAGTTCGGTCTAAAACATGCTACAACATGGTTAAGTCTTGAGGGCATCATGCTTAGTGAAATGAGTCATACAAAAAAAAAGGGGGGGGCACATATTACATAACTCCACCTATACGAGGTATCTAAAATAATACCGGAGTTGGACAGTAGTTATCAGGGAACAGGGGGAACAGGGGGCCTGCTGCTTAATGCTATGGAATTTCAGTTTGGGAGGATGGTAAAGTGTGAAGGTGGGTACATAATGGTGTCAATGACTTAATGCCACTGAACTGTCATTAGAAATGAGTTAGGATGCTAAATTTATTGTTCTGTGTATTCTGCCACACACAAATATGCTTCAATAATTTACTATCAACATACATGGCTGGCTCTTTAAGCCGTGATCTCCCTTTAACACTTGCTAATCTCTATGGCTCTCTGCTTATTTTCTCTGGAGAAGCCCGTGATCTCTCTTGAACACACATCTCCCTTTCTCTCCCCTTACATCTTTCTTATAATCTAAATAAAAACTAACTTACTTCACAAACTGATGATTATAATAATGATTCACTATTGAAACAGGAAGGCTAGAGCGATAGCACAGCAGGTAAGGCATTTGCATTGCATGCGGCTGACCCAGGTTCGATTCCTCCGCCCCTCTCCGAGAACCCAGCAAGCTACCGAGAGTATCTTGCCCGCATGGCAAAGCCTGGCAAGCTACCCGTGACATATCCGATATGCCAAACACAGTAACAAGTCTCACAATTGTGAGACATTACTGGTGCCCACTCGAGCAAATCAATGAACAACGGGAGGACAGTGCAGTGCTACTGAAGTACAAATCATTCAGGCCCAGCACTGAAAATCCTTCAGAGTACACCAAACGATCCTTCTAGCTTTACTGTGCATTACTACTTCTTGACCTGCTCCGTTTCCGACCTGGGCCGGTTCACCCCTCTTAGGCAACCTGGTGGTCCTCCGCTCCCGGAGGGTCACCATATTGATGCCGAACTTAGTGCGGACACCCGATCGGCATAGCGCACTACAGCCCAGAACTCCTGGACTCAAGCGATCCTCCGGCCTCAGCCTCCCGAGTAGCTGGGACTACAGGCGCGGCGCCCGCACGCAGTCAACATGGCCGACCCGAGTTCGATTCCTCCGCCCCTCTCGAAGAGCCCGGCAAGCTACCGAGAGTATCTCGCCCGCACGGCAGAGCCTGGCAAGCTCCCCGTGACGTATTCGATATGCCAGACACAGTAACAACAAAGTCTCCAATGGAGACGTTACTGGGCCCGCTCGAGCAAATCGATGATCAACGGGAGGGCCTTTACCGTTACCTTTACTACTTTTTGATAAAATAACCATTAAAATCTGGGAAGGGCCAGAGAGCTCAATAGGTTTGGGGGACAAGCTTTGTGTGCAGGAGGCCTGGGTTCAAACTCTGCTATCACGTGGTCACCTGAGCACCACTGCGAGTGAACCCCTGAGCACAGAGTCGGAACTGAGCACTAAGCCACAACAGGATTGGCCCAAAAAAACAAAAGGAAAAAAAAGGTAAGGGGAAAGCTGAATTACACAACAAAAAGCAAGACTTTAGAGCTTTGGAATAAATACACGAGTGCAGAAAATGTTCAATTACCAACAGTGAAAGGAGCCAGTGAGTTAGTTATATTTACTATACTTACCGTAAAAAAAGAAGACCCACAAAATCGAGTACATATTCCTCGTACAAAACCTTCGTGCGCTTGTATTGTACGGATACACTTTCGTTTAGTCAAGTTCCAAATCTTAACCTACAAGAAAGCATACCAGGAAATTTCAGTGATCTATAAATATATAATGTTCAACCACTGAGCACTGCATTCCAAGAAAAATAAATTCCATGCTGCAAAAGCAATGAATCACCTTACCAGACAGTACAAACAAAAGCTTCTGGGTTAAAATAATACAAGGCCTATGGGTAAGTACATCAACAAGCAGAAAATTCAATCTGTTGTGTACTCCACGGATTCTAATCTTAAGTTTTGAAGTGTGTTTTTTTTTCTTTACAGACTTGAAAATAATTAAGTGCTGAATTACTAATAACACCCTGGGGGGGGGTGCAACACCCAATAAAATCTCTTTAGTATTAACATGATTTATTATTCCTTTTTAAGCACTAGAGGATTTTATTCTATTTTTGACATTTTGGGCCCCATCTGGCAATGCTCAGAGGTTACTCCTGGCTCAACACTAAGGAATTACTTCCGGTGGTGCTCAAGGGACCATATGGGATGCCAAGGATCGAAACTGGGTTAGCCACGTGTAAGTCAAATGTCCAATTCACTGTATTACTGCTGTGGCCCACATGACTTATTATTGACTGTCAAACTGAGTCTTAACCTACATTTTAAATCTCTTATCTTTATATCTGGGCTGGAGCGATAGCACAGAGGTAGGGCGTTTGCCTTGCACGCAGCCAACATGGTCGACCCAAGTTCGATTCCTCCGCCCCTCTCGGAGAGCCCGGCAAGCTACCGAGAGTATCTCACCCGCACGGCAGAGCCTGGCAAGCTCCCCATGACGTGTTCGATATGCCAGACACAGTAACAACAAAGTCTCCAATGGAGACGTTACAGGGCCCGCTCGAGCAAATCGCTGATCAACGGGAGGGCCTTTACTTTACTTTACTTTATCTTTATATCTGAAATGACTAAAGTTACCAAAGCAACCAGAATTTAGTTGAGATATAAAACTGGACACAGAAGTGTTATCAATCCAATTAATACAAAATTTGTATTTGTAATATAACTTCTGATTTAAAATATCCATGTTTGGAGCACACTTGCCTCTCCGTCGCATGCCCCCGAAAGGACAGTAGCCAAGCTTTTGGGGTGCTTTGCCAAGCAGTTGACTCCATCTCGGTGTCCATCCAGGGAAGCAAGGAATGGTTTGGCAAACACCCGCTCCAACTTGGTAGCATTTAAAGCTCTCACGTATTCTCGCGGGACCTCAAAAGGATGTAAGGTAGGATCGTAGTTTCTAGGAACTGAAACAAGATTAAGTCCTCTTAATAAAAAAGTTACACTTAATACTTCCTGTGGCTGTTTCCTTTAATCATTGGACTTGCTAAGACACAATTCTCTGTTGAGTACTGTGACAAAAACCAAAGTAAAGGGGGGTTATATGTAATTTCCAAAATGACCAGAAGATCATGGAACATGTACACTTGCTAAGGAAAGAAACTGAATAGCTCCGACTCTTCCTCCTGTATGTACTCGAGCATTCTTCATCTCCGGGGGTGCATTTACTTACTTAAAAACAAAGTTTACCACAGAAAAGATGGGCCCATTCAACCACCACGACACTGTGTGGCCAGGTCTCCAGATCACAGACAAGGAAGCAGAGACACAGAGCAGGAAATTACCTATTAATGATGGGGTCAGGATTCCAACCATGGCAGTCTGTCCCCCACCCCCTCCACCAAAAAAAGTAAAGAACTCCCCAATAAATGTAAACTGTAACCGAAGGCAGAAGCAAGCTAATACTTGGTGGTCAATCCTCCAGTTTTTCCTCTGAATTCCTGGCCTGCCACACATAACAGAACCAAGGCTGCCAGTGTCATCCAGACAGCCTGAAAACTTGACTGGGAGGTGCGGGGCACAGAAGGAACTCAAAGGGCTGAGTGCCCGCTGGGTTCTGCACCTGTAAGTGCCCACCACCACCAGCAACTGTGGCCCAGAACCTTCCCTCCACCACAAATTAGGCTCTTTATTTTGGTTTGAGGGACCCATCTAGTAGTGCACAGGGAACACTCCTGGTGGGCTTGGGGGACTACATGGAATGCCAGGGACTGAACCTGGGTTGACCACGGGCAGGTACTTTACCTGCTGTAGAGCGCTTCATCCATTTTGTGTTTAATTTTTTAAGATAACAAATGTGAGGGGTTGGAGCGATAGCACAGCAGGTAGGATGTTTGCCTTGCACATCGCCGACCCGGGTTCAATTCCTAGCATCCCATATGGTCCCCTGAACACCGCCAGGAATGATTCCTGAGTGCAGAACCAGGAGTGACCCCTGAGCATTGCCAGGTGCGACCCAAAGAGCAAAATAAATAAATAAATAAATGTGAGTTGAAGTGCTGTTTTTTCCACTCAAGATAATACATATTATGAAGTGCTGACCGTTTTTCCACTTTGAAGTGGATTTAGGAACCTCTGGTCAATGAAATGAATCCTTTCTGGTCTTCGCCAATCCGATCCCAAGATGTACCATGAGTTTGTAAGTACTTTCAGAAATTCAGCCCTAGCCAAATTGGTTTCTTTGCCTTCACCTCTACTGACCACTCTTAGGTCTTGGCAGAAACCATTCCTTCTGAGCAGACTGAATCCCACCTTCCATGCACACCTCAACCCCATGCATCGAAACACTGATCTAGAAGGCCCAAAGAGTGGCAAACAAAACAGACTCAAAACAGTTATTGCCAGGGAAACACAAACCAGAACTACAATATCATCTCACACTAGTGAGGAAAGAGTGAAAATATGGAGCCAGAGTGATAGTACTCTTGTGGCCACCCAGGTTTCATTCCTGTACACACAGGCCCCCAAGCACCTCCAGGAGTGAATACTGAGGGAAGAGACAGGAGTAAGCCCTGAGTGCAAGTAGTGTGCCACCCCACCCCCCCAAAAAAAAGTGGAAATAATAAATGTTGGCAGATTTGGTGAGAAAGGAACCCACACTCCTGGTGGGAACATTGTCTGGTTCAGTCTCTAGGGAAAATAGTATCAACACTTCTCAAAAAAGTAAGACTAGAACATCCACGTGACCCTCAAGTTTGCTTTCCGGTATCTACCTCAGAACACAAAAGCATTAACTTGAAGTGACATATGAATCTCTATCACCTATAAGGCTACAGAAGCAACTCAAGTGTTGAACAATAAAGTGGATAAAGCTGTGAAAAATGTTACAATATTTAGCTATCATCAAAGATGAAATCTTGCAATTTGTTTCAACTTGTATGAAACTAGAAGATATCCTTGCTAACAAGCAAAATATCCATGAAAGAAGGACAGATACTGGATAATCTCATTTTCCCCATATCTTGAGAAACAAAGTAAGGGAACAGATAGTATCAAATAAAGACAATCCCTTAAATTTTTTTAACTATAAAGAAGAAGGGAGACTTAGGAGAGGAAGAGTTGAACAGTAGTAACTCAATCCTGAGCACTTTGGTGGTTGTGGTGGGGTAGTAACTATGTACATTAAAACCAGAAACACTAACGCTATTGTAACTATTTAGCTAAAATAGAAAAAAAAAAGGCATTAGTGTTAAGCACAAGCTTTCCACAGGAAGATGCTAAAATGGCTCTGTGCCACAGTAAACCTGAAAGAGAATGCCCACGATGAACTCAGTCTGGTAAAGGTCGATGTCAGTTACTGTGGCAGGTGGGGTGACTGGGGAACGGGGCAAAGGGACCAGATGTTCAAGGCGTAAGGACGTCCAAAGATACAACCACCACTGCCACCTGAACCCCAGGCCCAATCTGCAGCATCCACAGCCGCTGACATGCAACCCATCTGTACTGATTGGCCAAGAGGGGAGAAGGGAGCGCTCCCCTCGACCCTCCCCCCCCCAAACACTTGTTACTCCTGACACAGCCCTCCTCTTTTTTCTGGGGAAGGGGAGGTGGTGGCTGGGGGACCTTGCACTCAGCGGTGCTCAGGACTTACTCCTGGCTCTGCGCTTAGGTACCTTTCCTAGAGGTTCTGGGGACCATTTATACGCGGAGGCCGGGATCCAGCCCCGGTGTACAGTAAGCGCCCTACTCGCTGTACTACTGCCCCAGCACCGCAGCCCTTCTCCTAACGCTTCTTTAACTTTGCTCCCACCGTGAAGGGTTTGCACGCCTAACTCTACGGCCTTAGCCAGGGGGGAGCTCTGAGCCCAACCTGGTGTGATCCACAAAAAAAAAAAGCTAAGGAAAAATTATGTCCAAGTTTCACTCTGTTACTGCCCTCATCCACAAAAAAGTTAACTTTTAGTAAAGGAGACCAAAGTCAGAGCAGTACTAAGGTTGAAAGCCTTAAATCCTTTGATCTAGATAGTTCCAACTGCAGGGATGTGGAAGCAGCAGCCGGCGCGTCCCGAAGTTTTGTTTCTGTTTTTTCTAAAAAGGAGTGTAAAAAGAAGTTTGTTTGCTAACCAGTACCGCAAGGATGCGGTCACTCGCTTTTCCTGGGTGGGAGGCGACGAGGACGGAAGGCGCCAGGCGGGTCAGCCAGACTCCGGGCTCACCTCTCTGTAGGTCCAACTTGGTCTCGCGGACGTAGTTGTCCGGGTTCCGGCTCAGCATCTTCACCTTCATCGCGGCGGCTCGCGGGAGACACCAACACCTCGAGCCCTCCTCCCTCGGGCCTCCGCTCGCCTCCACGCCAGCGGGCCCAGGCTCCTTCCGTCCCGGCGACCCGTTCCGGTCACGTGAGCCGCGCGGAGCGGAAGCCGCCGCCTCTCTGGCTCCGGCGGCGCTCCGTCGCGCGGCGTCCGAGGTTCCGGGCGCCGGGCGGGAGGCGTTCTTCGGCGGGAGTCTGCGGCCGGGCCCTTCCGCCCCCACCGGGCGGCCGGGCGTCGGGGCGGGGCGGGGCGGGGCGGGGCGTCGGGGGCGGGGCGGGGGCCCGGCCGCCCGCGGCCTGAGCTCTCGCGGCCCTTCGCGCCCTCTCGCTCCGTCCGCCCGGGCGCCGGCGTTCGCGCGCCGCTCCGGAAGTGGGCTCGTGGCCCGCGGCTCCTGCCTCGGGCCGGCGACCGTCGCCACGGTGGCGGCCACCGCGTCACGGCCCACCTCGGCGGCGCTGGGCGCCGTGGTGACCGCGGGCCCCGAGCCCATGAGCGGCCAGGGGCAGTCGGGGTCCGGGTCGTCGGCGTGGAGCGCGGTGTTCCGCCACGTCCGCTACGAGAACCTGGTGGCCGGCGTGAGCGGCGGGGTCCTGTCCAACCTCGCGCTCCACCCGCTCGACCTCGTGAAGATCCGCTTCGCCGGTAAGGGCCCGGCCCGCGGCGGGCGCGACGGACCCCCCTCCCCTCTCGCCCAGGCCCCCCCACACACACACGCAGCGCGGGCTCTGAAGAAGACGCTGTCCCGTCCGGGCCCGCCGGGGCCACTCGGGAAACGGGGTCCGGGCCCCAGCCGAGGGCAGAACTGCCCCCCACCCGCCGCACCGCTCGGCGGCGTGGAGCGGGGCCCGGAGCGGAAGTGCAACGACGACCGGGATCGCGGGCGGGCGGTGGGGCTTTCGTCCTGACACCTGCGAGCCGCCCGTCCGCCGTGGCCAGGCTCTTGGACGCCCGAGCCGGGCCGGCCACGTGTTTGGCGGCGCCCGGGTAGGGCGGGAGCCGCGGCCCGGCGCCGGGGAATGGAACCGGTTTCGGAATTCTCTAGAAGGTCAGGTTTGGGGTGCGGGACGCAGCTTGGCGTGCAAGGTTCTGTGACCCGAGCGCGAGGGACTCCGGCCCCTAAAACAGTGCAGTAGGTGGGCCGAGAGCGTTGCGTTTGCGGGTCGTGGCGTTAACTGAGGCGCGCTGGCCGTGACGGATCTGAAGCTCCGCGGGTTTCTGCTCAGACTCCGTTTCGAAGAGGTCCGGTTTGAGTAACCGTGTCTGGCAAGCGTGTCGCCGTGGTCTTGTTCCCGTTACGGAGGAGTGCAGTTCCGCTTGGAGAGTCGTGACGCACACGTGGTTTGTGTGGAGTCAGGTTTTAGTGGGGCTTAGCTCCAGCACCGAGTTCCTTCTTGTCGATCGCAACGTCGGTCAGGTTGTTGGGGGGGGGGGGGGGTTGGTTTGGTTTTTTCTTACTAATCAAATCTGGAGCGATGGCACAGCGGGTAGGGCGGTTGCCTTGCACACGGCCGACCTGGGTTCGATTCCTCCGCCTTCTCGGCAAGCTACCAAGAGTATCCCGCCCGCACGGCATAGCCTGGCAAGCTCCCCGTGGCGTATTCAGAAGTATGCCAAAACCAGTAACGACCAGGCTCACAATGGAGACGTTACTGGGCCCGCTCGAGCAAATCGATGAACAACGAGGGGACAGTGCTACTAATCAAATCACCGAAAATTACCAGTTTACAAGGTTACTTATGATTGAGTTTCAGCCACAGAATTCAAACACCAATCGCTTCACCAGGGTCCACTCCCCTCCACCAGTTTTCACATTTTTTCTTTTGCTACCCGCCTGCCTCTTTGGCAGGAATTTTTTTCTTTTTTTTTTTTAATTGACTCACCTTGAGATACACAGTTACGAAGTTGTTCCTGATTGCATCATGCAATGTTCTAGCACCCCTTCACCTGTGTACATTTCCTGCCACCGATGTCCCCAGGTTTCCCTCCTGCCCCCACCTCCAGCCTGCTTCTATGACAAACACTTTTCTTTTTTTTCCTCCCCCCCCCCCTTTCCATTTAGGCACTGCGGTTTGCAATACTATTACTGATAAGGTATCATGCATATCACTTTCTCTCGGTTCAACAACAGGTTCTCCAGTGTGAGTTTTATCATTGTTGTGGTAGTTCCTTCCCTGATAGGGCCTTCCCTCCCCCAATTGTGTGAAGTTTCCTACTCGGAACCAGTTTTCCTGGCCTGTCAATTCTGTTGTCTTGGGGCATTAGTTACACCCCTACTATATTTCCTGATATCCTGAGTGAGTGAGATCATTGTGTCCCTCTCCCTCTGAGAGACAGGTTAATTCTATTCTGATAGATAACATTTGCTTACTGTTTGTGTACTGATTTAAGAGTTAGAAAGCACTTAAACAGTTCCTGCCCTGGCAATTTATAATCTTAATTTTAGGCTTATCTTTAGACTTATCTAAAGGGTGATTCTGGATATTGGTACTTGATAGTACTTCCCTGTGGTTGACCTGGGTTCCAGCCTCAGCACTAATGGTCCCCTGTGTGATTCCTGAGTGCAGAGCCAGGTGTGGCCCAAGCACCCTCCCCATTCCCAAAGAAAAATGAGCACCCCTGTGAGCAACCCCCAAGAATTGCCAGGTGTGTTACCAAAACAAACCAAAAAAGCAGGGCTTTGTGTTGAAGCCCACAGTGCCGCTATGAACCTGGAATAAAAAAGAGGAAAGTTTAGGAAGATGAATAACTGAAACTAAATAATTGGCATTTCGTGTCACACTCTAGTCTTTATACTTTCATTAATTAAGCCTTTAATATTGTCTGTTGACATGGGTGTTAGTCTTGAATTAAACCAGAGCTGGAATATTTCAGCGCGTTCAGGTGCAAATCGGAGTTCTGTGAGGTATCCAATGTGGCGGATTAGAAATCCTTTTATGTAAGAAATGCTTACAAGAACTAGTTGGCCCTGGAAGTGGGACGATTAAGATGTTTAGAGCAAGAAAGGTGAGCTGTCCTATTGTGCGGTGATCTGAAACACCTGTTCGTAGCCTTACAGCCGTGGACCAGAACTGCCACCTGCGGTCAAAACCCACTAGTCTGCAGGGCTGACAGTTTAGGTGAAAATGACAGAGAAACAGATTTTTGACCCCACAAAATGGTGGTGCTGGATCAAGAACTCTGGGAGAGACTGGAAATAGACCAGAGATCGAGGTGGCAGAGATGAGAGCAGGTAGCAGTATTGGCTGCAAAGACTCAGTTTGTCTTTGAAGCCCCTTCTAAGAGTAACATATAATTCTGAATCTCCAGAATAATGAGATGCCTAAGAAATAAGAATGTGAATGAAACTTCAAAATGGTAATTTAGGGGCAGAGTGATAGAACAGTGGCTAGAGAGTTTGCCTTGCATGCAGCTGACCTGGGTTCAATCCCCAGCATCCCATATAGTTACCTGAGCCCTGCAGATCCAGGAGTAACCCTTGAGCATTGCCAGATGTGTCCAGGAGAGAGTAATTTACAGGCCAGAGAAAGAACACCAGAGTTAAGACAATTGCCATGCACGCGGCTCTGTTAGCTATGGCCATGATTGTGTCTCTGGCACCGCTTGTGGTTCCCCCAGAGTATCTCCAGAGCTCACAGAACCATGAGTAGCCGCTGAACACCATCAGGCATGACCCAAGCCCCCCTCCCATGCCCACTAAACAGTAATTTTCAGAAATAATCTGAAATTCTAAAGTGAAAGGAACCAAAACATAGAGCCCCATAAGAATAGCTGACAGCAGATTTGTGTATGTGTGGTATAATAATAGCTAACAGAATGCCCAGGATTTGTTGTGTGCCAGGTGTGAACTTAAAGGCATATGTGTTGACTCATTTAATCCTCTGTCATTCTTAGAAGAATTGTGTTGATATCTTTCCTATGTAATGGATGAAAGACTCAGCACAGAAATCAGGTAACAACTCAGAGTCACACAATAAAGTGTTGGGACTCAAATTCAGATTTAGAAGTCTTACTGCATAGCAGTCAAGACGAATACTATTCGTTTGAAAAAGTGAGTGGTTTGGTGTAGTTACAGCATCAGGTGGAAATAAAATCCACCCCCTACCCCCAATTAAGAGGCTGTTAATTAACACATTTCTCAGTACCTTATAAAATAAAACAGAAGTAGGTGTGGATTTAGGAATGAGGTAAAAGCTAGAGATTTAGAAACACAGGGAAAGCAGTTTACTGAATTAGTGACTAAAACAGAGGATGCATATTCACACACACTTTTAAAACATGGGCATGACACATGCTAGGGGAGAAGGGAGCGCCAAATAAAGGGTGTTGGGAGGATCCTCCCAGGATGGGAGAAGCATGCCGAAAGTAGACTATAGACCAAACGTGTTTGCCATTCAATGCCTCTCTTGCAAACCACAGGACCCAAAAGGAGAGAGAGAGAACAAGGGGGGAATGCCCTGTCACAGAGGCAGGGGGGGATGGGGGGGATGGGGAGGTGGGATCGGTGGGGGTGGAGGATGGGCGCTGGTGGAGGGATGGGTACTTGATCATTGTATGACTGAAACCCAAGCACAAAAATTTGTAAGTCTACAACTGTACCTCATGGTGTTTCACTAATAAAAATTTAAAAAATAAAACATGGGCATGAGAGATGGAATTTTAAAGGAAATTTGGCAGGCAAAGAAGTAGGACGAAAATCAAAAGGGTGTAGAATGAAACTAGCCTAAAGAAGAGCGAATAGAGGGTAAAGAAGGCCAAGCCAGGCACGGCTGAGGACTTCCGGAGAGCCCTTGAAGGTCTCTTGAGTACACTTGCAGGAACAGTGGCAGAGGGTGGAGGGAAGAAAATCCCTTGAGCTAGTTATCTCCTGAGGAGGATTTACTGATACTGGTATCCTTGAACCTCTGGAGGTTGGAGAGTTTACTTACTGGTGAGAAAGCAGTAAAGCTGGAGAAGGCAGAAGAGAGTGTGGCTGCTTAGGCTCTTTGTCGGAGACTGAGTTGAACATAACCCCCAGTAGGAAATCAGTTATCTTGCTAGCCAGTGTACACATACACACATACACACACACACACACACAGCCATTACTGACTCAAATTTCATATAACTGTATTTAGTTTTAGAACTGGTGGTGTTATTTACGTTGCTTCATTACAGTCTACATATATATGTGTATATATGTATATATATATGCGCTCAGTTTCTTGATCTATTTTGTTTACTGTCTTGTTTAATACCAGGGTTTCCTTACGGAAGTGTGCATCTGATTATCCCAGCACACTTGAACTCAAGACTGAGAAATAAAGAACTTCGAAATCATACTCCCGTGTGGTTTTCAAACCTTTGCAGTTAGACCTGTATTAGTTGGCCAGGGCTGCCACAAGTAATACTATAGATTTCAGGGTTGGGGGTTGCTAAACACAGAAAATACTTTGTTCATCATTCCGGGAGTTGGAATTCTGAGGTCCTGGGCCAGCAGGGTTGGTATGGGGCAGGACCTTCCCTTGGGCTTCTGACAAGCTGTGTCCTATGTCCTGTGTCTTCAGGTGGCCTTTGCTCTGTGCCCACAATACTAGTGTTCTTCCTCTCTAGAGGGACACTGAACCAACTTGACTTCAACCATTGTGACCCCATTTAATTAGAATTACCTCCTTCTAGCCCCCATCTCCAGCATCACTCTGGAGTTAGGGTTTCAGCATAGAAACTGGGATTTGGGGGCAGACGCACCCAATTCAGTCCCTAATTGGAACTGAGGGTGTACAGTGGCTAGGGCATTTACCTTGCTTGTGGCCAACCTGGGTTCTATCCTTGACATCACATATCATCCTCTGTAATGAAGAGTCACTTTATAGCCTGGTTGAATATGGGCTACATAAAAGAAATTGTGATAGTCTGTTGCTGTATTTCAGTTGCAGGTGTAAAGGTCTAAACTGTTCTTAGGTGTGAGGAGAGCAAATATTTGCTGGCAAGTTGCTTTTAGAGAAGCATGGAGTGCCTTTGCTCTGTGTCCTCACCCATAGGCCATCAACCCACATTCGAATCATCCTCAGTCTGGAAGGCAAAAGAGGATCTTTGAGTTGTATTTGATCATTGCTTCTTGCCTATTTTTTCTCCCTGTGAACTCAGAGCTTATGTAATTGGCCTATTTTTCTTAGGAACTTTTATTATTTTCTTGTTGATTGATAGGTATCTCTGGTATATTAGATATGTCAATGCCTGTGTCTGTGGGGTGAGAGGAGGTGCCAGGGATCAAACCCAAGGCCTTACATATATGGATAAACAGTTTTTCTTCAGCCTCTCTGTAGAGTCTTGTAAAATAGAAGTTTAAAAGTTGATCAAATAAATATTACCTCATAAACTTCCAAAACTTTTTAAAATTCCCTTAAACAACATAAAATCGATATATTATAACATCATTTGCTTTACAACTTCTGAGAATAAGAAAACAATAGATGAGGATCCCTTTCTGCTGTTTTGGTTTTGGTGTTTGTATGTGTATTGGTGGGAAGGGTAAAAGACTGAAGGAAAAAAGGTGTATCTCTTTCTCTATGTTTTCTTTCCTGCCACTCTTAGGGTCTTTGTCCAGGGGGCACGCCATGCACTTAAACCTTTGTCATTGGGGGCATGCTATGCACTTAAAACCTGGCTACATTCATGAACCAGAGAGGGACCTTAGCAGCTTGAGTATGTTTTGTGTGGTAGAGGCCTGGGTTTGACTCCTGGCACTACATCAGCACAGAGGCAGGAGCTCGAGCATGACTGAGTATGGCTCCTTCAAAATGGAACAATGCATGCTTTCACGAGTGCACTGATTTTATTAATCCTTGGAAGATGGTTTTCTTACTGAAGGAGTTTTTCCTTCTGAATTCATCTCCCCCCATTTGATCTATATGTGGTTCAGTGCTCTAACTTTGTTCTTCACTTTGTGTATCCTTGACTGCAGTAAGTGATGGATTGGAATTGAGGCCAAAATATAAAGGAATTGTGCATTGCTTGACGACTATTTGGAAACTTGATGGACTACGGGGGCTTTACCAAGGAGTCACCCCAAATGTGTGGGGTGCAGGCTTATCCTGGGGACTTTACTTTTTCTTGTAAGTACATCTGGGGACTTGACGGTATTAAATAAAAGCGATTTTAGTTTTTATAATTTTTTTTACATTTAATTGATAAAGCAAGAGGTATCATTTATTCAGTTTGTCTAAACTAGGTGATAGAAAGCAAAATGGCTTGTTTAATCCTCTGTCAATTATTACCAGAGACATTTGATCTGAAAGGAAGTTCTTAACGGGAGAAGGTGAAAGGATGAGTTGGATAAACACTCTTAGAGAAGCCATGTCTGAGATCACCTCAAGAAGACATTACATTTGCTCCATACCAGAGTTGGAAAAGCACGGGTGGCGAGACCTGAGGGTATTGACAGAGCTGGTGCCCCTAGGAGCAACTTGCTGGGAGAAGCGAACCAAGTCCTGCCTGGTTGACTTTGGGCAGATTCCTTCTTATTTGACCAGCTCCACTGGGGGCCTCACTGGCCCCTTTCCTTCTCCTCTATGGGCCTCGGGGCATGACCATGGGAAATAGCTGCTGCAGTCCCTTCTGAAGAGGCTGCAGAAGGCCCAGTGGCAGCCCCATGGAGCTTACTGAGGGTGCGGCCATGGGAACGGAGCTACCTTGCTCTAACCAGGGCCTCCGCCCAGGCCGGGCTCACCTCTGAGCCGTGACCTAGATGGCAGGAGTGGGAGACTCTTGTTCACTGACGGCCTGTTTAGGAAAACCACACCTGCTATACTCCCATTTCCTCTTGTTCATCTATTTTACTTGAATTCATATTTTTATAGCAATATCTAAACCAATCTTAAAATTTTTGTTTTGTTTCTTGATCACATCTGTCAATGCTCAGGATGTACGTAGGCTCTGTGCTTAGGGATCACTCCTAGCAGTGCTCAGGGACAAAATGAGGTGCCGGGACTTATGTAAGGCAAGCACCCCATCCACTGTACTATCTTTTCGGCTCCCTTAACACATTTTTTAAACAAAAGAAAAAATTCAACCTTATTTTTAAGTATTTTTACATTTTAAGATATCCCTGTGTGAGGGAAACTATTATTATAAACTTGGTTGTTACAAATTTCGGAGATCATGTGGTTTCCTAAAGAGGTTTTTTGTTTTGTTTTGTTTTCTTGGTTTGGTTTTTTGGACTACACCCCGCAATGCTCCGGGTAACTCCAGGCTCTCCACTCAGGAATTACTCCTGGCTGTTCTCTGGGGACCATAGAGAATGTGGGATTGAACCCGGGTTGATTGTGTACAGGGCAAGCACCCTACTCATCTTTCCAGCCCCTCAAAAGATAGTTTCTAAGGACAAACTTTAGGATGATTGTAACTTAGGTGCTGAGACTTTCTCATAGTAGCACTACATTTGTTTTTAGGTTAGGTTGATACTAATTGTGCGAAAGAATTTAGTTCAAGTCTTCTATAAGAAAGTGGGAATTAGAGAGTTCAAAAGGCTTGACTGGTTTGGTTTCTCTGCTGAGAAGCTTTGATTAACTCTGTTTTCTGGCTGAATGAAGCCCAGATGCCTTTCTGCCACTCAAGGGACCTGGTTTTGCTTGTGCTCTCTCTCACCCTATCAGAACTTCTGACCCAGCTCACCCAATCCCTCCTACACAGAGCCTTTTGGTGAGCTCAGCCATGAGTTTTGAATCTTTTATGAAACCATCCATGTTCTTTCGTTATAATTACTTGCTGATGTGTTAATTAGGATCCACCGTGCAGATGCCAGCTGTAGTACTAGGACATAGATGCTCAGCTCATATTTATTTAGAGCCTTTTCCTGCTCCTTGTGTTATCTGCCTGGCCACTCACTATTCTGCATACACCCACCTTCCAGTTTTCCTATTATGTGTATTAAAGGAGAAATAAGTGTGAGGTGCAGTGTCTGAAAGGTGTGTTGTTTGCCATAATCTCTCCATGTTGTGGAGAGGAGTTAATGGACTCACAGTGATCCCTTTCTGGAAGAGGTTTTATTTTCTTAGGTTATGCTCTGCCTTTGGGGTGCTGTTAATGTATACTTAAAGAACACACTTGACTGCTTTGTGACATCTGTTTAGAAACGTACCATTTCTCCTGTTTTAATTCTAGTTACAATGCCATCAAATCCTATAAGACGGAAGGTAGAGCTGAGCAGTTGGAAGCAACAGAATATCTTGTCTCAGCTGCTGAAGCTGGTAAGGCATTGTGAGAAGTGTGACTTCAACTCATTCCCCCCCCCCCTTTTTTTTTCATTTTGTTTGCCCGCCATCCTTTGAATATCTAAGTTTAAGTGTATGTGTCAAGCAATACTAATCAGTTCACATGAGAGTTCCAAAGCTAAGTATTCTGACTCATTACTCTGGATAGATCTCAGTATTTTGGGACCTGATAGATAGTTCAAAGGACTAGAGCATGCCTGGCATGCTTGCAGCCCGGAGTTTAATCCCCATAATGCATGCCTTCCCCTCTGCCCCCAAGTACCTCTGGGTGTGACTCCACTGGCCAAGCATCACCAGAAGTGGTCCCCAGGCTCCCTGAGCACGTCTGGGATATCCCTCCCTGGCCCCTGGTAAAAATATATATGTAAAGAATAATTTATAATTTAGAGAAGCTACAAATCAAAAAATTTATGATATTTCTTCAACTCTTTCTTTCAGTCTGTACTGAAAGCCTTCTAACTCCTATTTTGATATTTTGCTTACTTTAGTTTGTTAACTAGTTATTCTCTATGGAAAGCAACTCATTTTTAAATCCTGGTCAGTAACAGGAACCTGGATCACTGACAGCCTCAATGAATATTTGTTGAGAACGATTGCTTAGGAAACTTTACCAGTGGATATTTTTCTTTCTTTTTTTTCTTTTTAAACAGATACTGTCATTTTCTGTAAAGAGTGTAAAATGGTACTGATTACAGCAATAGTTTAATTTTTGAGGCCTGCTGCTGCTTGGAATGGATTATGATCAAGCTGGGGTAGATCCTTGTGTGCACAGGTGCAGATGCCTGAAGCACTGGGCTGGGCCTTTTTCTAAATAGACCATTGTTCCTGGGCCACACAAGGGAGAAAGGGCCGGTGGGCTGAGTGACCTTTTTAAAATCTTGATTCCAGGAGCCATGACCCTCTGCATCACAAACCCACTGTGGGTAACAAAAACTCGCCTGATGTTACAGTACAACGGTGTGGTTAATCCCCCGCAGCAGCAATATAAAGGAATGTTTGATACACTGGTGAAAATATATAAGTATGAAGGTGTGCGTGGATTGTATAAGGTAATTTAACATTTTGAATAACTGACAGCTTCAATTTCCTTTGCTCTGTTCTCCAAGTTCTGGATGATCCATAGTCAGCCCTAAAACAAAGCCAAATTTATACCAGAAACAATTCGGCGAAAGACTGAACTCTCCTTTCCATACTGACCTGTGTGTTCCAACACTCACCTCACTCCTCTAGGCTCTGTCAGGACACAGGCTGGCATGAGAAGGGCCCTTGCACGCTCCTGAGCAGCCTTCCATTCTCCCAGGCACACAGTGGGGCTGCCCGCTTGCCTTCCCACCCCTACGGCTGAGAGCTCCTGGAAACAAGGTGTGAGTTTCAGTTCTTTTAATTGCTTGCTCCTTTCTAGGGATTTGTTCCTGGCCTCTTTGGGACATCACATGGTGCCCTTCAGTTTATGGCATATGAATTGTTGAAGTTGAAATACAACCAGCAAATGAACAGATTACCAGATGCCAAATTGGTAAGATGACTCTTAAAAACAAGTCTTGTATATATTTTTTAGCCTATTTATTGTAATAATGACGAACACTGACTTTACAGCTAATTTCACTTATGGCTGAATATCTTATAGGCCATGTACACAGATACATACACGCACACCAAAAAATTCAAAATAGACTTAGTGAATTGCACAGAGCTTGTTTTAAGAGTGGAAGCTTTTTGGTGGGACTTATTTAAAAGTTTGTTTTCTGGAACCAGGGATATCACTCCATGATGAAGCACTTGTCTTGCATGTGTGAGGCCCCAGGTTTAATCCCTGTTGCCACCAAAAAAAAAAAAAAACCCCAAGTTTGCTTTCTTGTATAATTTAAGTTTTATAGTTTTTAAGGGATCCAATCTGAAAAAGAGCATGTTTTGTGCTGTCTTTTCAGAGCACAGTAGAATATATATCTGTTGCAGCACTGTCCAAAATTTTTGCCGTAGCGGCAACATACCCATACCAAGTTGTGCGAGCTCGTCTTCAGGATCAGCACAAGTACTACGCGGGTGTGTTGGATGTGATCACAAAGACCTGGAGGTGAGTCCTGTGGGCAGTGCACAGGGCCCTCAAGAGATGCCTTGCAAGCATTTGGGGGCGGGGGGGGCGTGCATTTCCTGATACCCATACCCATTTACATTCTTTAGGACTATATTCTCTGTGAGGCTGCTTCTTCATTTGGCAAAGTGAGATCCTCAGCCTGGTTGGGTCTTAGAGAAGTCAAATGCATTGACAGAATGAAACAAAATTTGAATCTTACAAGATTTTGGAACAGCATAGAATCTTCGGAAAAGCTATAAAACCCCTAGTTTGATGAACGGGCCCTGCCCCTGCTCCTGCCCCATGTCTTCTGCACATCCTTGTCTCTGCATGGGGAGGAGAGCTACCATGTCAGCATGGGCCAGTCTTACTGCTCCAGAATTTTGCTCGCTCAGAAGGGCCACAGTAGAATATTTAGAGCATTTAAATTTGAGAACCTTGCAGACAAATTCTGAGTCGTATTCCTGTTTTAGGCTAATGAAGTAAGTTTCATTTTTGCTTGTGTGATATTGATTGTTCTCTAGCATACTAAAAACTGAGATTTTAGAATGCCTCTCAGTTTATATTTCTGCCTATTTAGACATTTAAAGGCATTTTAGTGCCCAGGAAAGGGCTCAATAGGCTGAGTGCAGGCTTGGCATGCAGGAGAACTGGGTTCAAGCCCCAGCGGTCCCCCACACCACTAGGAGTGATCCCCAAGTACTGCCAAGTGTAGCTCCCTGCCATCTCCCCTGCAAAAAAAAAAAAAGTCATTTGAAAGATGGTTATTGTCAAAGCCCCTTTCAGTGTTGTGCTACCCACAGCCTCTCTCCACTGGCAAAATGAGTGCTAAGCCCTATCACTGTTCATAAGCCACATCACTTTGGACATTGAAAATCTACTTTTCAGTCATGGTGTAGTTTGACTTCACTCACTATCAGCACTCTGGGGCATTTAAATAACTGTCACTTAAACTTTATCGGCCTCAAAAGCTGGCTCAGAAGGCTGGAGCATTCTTTGCATATGGGAACTTCAGGGTTGATCTCTGGCACCTCCTGATCCCCCCAAGCATTGTCAGAAATGGTTGGAAAAAATTAAACTTTTACATCTTTACACTGGGCTGGAGCGATAGCACCGCAGGTAGGGTGTTTGCCTTGCAAGCAGCCAACCTGGGTTCGATTCCTCTGTCCCTCTCAGATAGCCCAGCAAGCTACCGAGAATATCCCACCCACTGGGCAGACCCTGGCAAGCTCCCCATAGCATATTTGATATGCCAAAAATAGTTACAACAGACGCAATGATCCCCAACAAACCATTAGCAAATAGAATCCAACAAGTCATCAAAAAGACTATACACCATGACCAATTGGGATTCATCCTGGGGATGCAAGGATGGTTTAACATTCAGAAATCAATATAATCCATCTTATTAACAAAAGAAAAGATAAAAACCATATGATCATATCAATAGATGCAGAGAAAGCATTTGACAAGATCCAGCACCCGTTTATGATAAACCCTCACCAAAATGTGGATAGAGGGGACTTTTCTCAATATACTTAAAGCCATCTACCACAAGCCTACAGCAAGCATCATCCTCAATGGGGAAAAATTGAGAGCCTTCCCTCTAAGATGGGGGGTGAAACAAGGATGCCCACTCTCTCCACTGCTGTTCAATATAGTACTGGAAGTACTTTCAATAGCAGTTAGGCAAGAAAAAGATATTAAGGGCATCCAGGTAGGAAAGGAATAAATCAAGCTCTCACTATTCGCAAATGATATGATACTATACTTAGAGAACTCTAAAACCTCTACCAAGAAACTCCTAGAAACAATAGACTTGTATAGGAAAGAGGCAGGCTATAAAATCAATACCCAGAAGTCCATGGCTTTCCTGTATGCAAATAGTGAGAAGAAAGTGACATAAAAAAAAAATCCCATTCACAACTGTGCCCCAGAAAATCAAGTTACTTAAGAATCAGCTTAACTAAGGATACAAAAGACCTTTACAGAGAAAACTACAAAATGCTACTTCAGGAAATAAAAGAGGACACGAGGAAATGGAAAGATATCCCCTGCTCATGGATCGGGAGAATTAACATTGTCAAAATGACAATACTTTCCAAAGCATTGTACACATTCAGTACGATCCCTATAATGATACCCATGACATTCTTCAAAGAAATGGAGCAAACACTCCTGAAATTCATATGGAACAATAAGCCCCCACGAATAGCTAAAGCAATTCTTGGGGAAAAAGAAAATGGGAGGAATCAACCTCCCCAACTTCAAACTCTACTACAAAGCAGTAATAATTAAAACAGCATGGTACTGGAACAAAGGCAGAGCTGCAGACCAATGGAACGGGGTTGAATATACTGACATCTCCCCCCAAACATATGATCATCTAATCTTTGACAAAGGAGCAAGAAATGTGAAGTGGAGCAAGGAAAGCCCCTTTAACAAATTGTGCTGGCAAAATTGGACGGCTACATGCAAAAAAGTGGGCTCAGATCTCTGCCTAACACCACGTACAAAAGTAAGATCAAAATGAATTAAAGATCTCAACATCAGACCAGAGTCCATAAGGTACATTGAAGACAAAGTTGGCAAAACCCTCCATGACGTTGAAGCTAATGGTATCTTCAAAGATGTCACACCACTGGCCAAGCAAATGAAAACAGAGATAGACAAATGGGACTATCTTAAACTAAGAAGCTTCTGCATCTCAAAAGAAACAGTGACCCCTACTGAGGTCACGAGTTGCCCCCCACAAGTGACTCTCTGGCATGGCCATGGCTCCAGAGTCAAAAGGACTTAGTCCAGAGCCCAGCAGCTTGCAGAAGAAAAGTGAATGGACCATGTGTTAAACTACGGCGCCATGCCTCCCCAGGAGGGAAAGGGTGTTGCTCCCTTCCGCCTTCCCCCCCCCCTCCCCCAGCAGCAGTGTGGCCGCCGCCTCAGAGCTTATAGGAAAGCCAGGTATGAGCCGGCGGTGACGGGGCAACTGCAGTCTCATGGGAAGGGGGGCGGTACTGGCACGTCCTTCACGCCCTACCCAGGTCATGAGTTCCCCCCCACAAGCAGCTCTTCGCCACGGCCATAACACCAGACACACAGAAACCAATCTCGTAATTATCTGACTCTTTGCAGAAATCCAAAATCGTGGCCACATGACATTATATGATTCTCATAACCAGCCATAGAAAACAAAGTATTTCACAATGCCTTTTCAGCAATTCTGATTGTTTGGGGGGAAATTCTAAACAACAATGGTGCATCTTTTGTCGAAGTAATGAATGTAATCAATGTAAAGAAGAGTTAAGTAGAAATCATCTGCCTCACAGGCATTTGGAGGGGTGGGAGGGGGGTATACTGGGGTTCTTGGTGGTGAAAAATGAGTACTGGTGAAGGAAAAGGTTGTGATCATTGTATGACCGAGACTTAAACCTGAAAGCTTAGTAACTTTTCCCACAGTGATTCAATAAATAAATATAAAAAGAAAAATTAATAATAAAAAATTAAGGTGGAGTTCATGCCCAATTCAATCAGCTAATCAGTGGCTGAATAAATAGCAGTACTCCTACAAAAAAAAAGAAACAGTGGCCTTGAAATTTACATACAAGTGGTACTACATGGAAAGTATCATGCTAAGCGAAATGAGTCAGAAAGAGAAGGACAGACATAAAAAGATTGCATTCATCTGGGGGACATAAAGTAACAAAATAGGAGACTAATACCCCAGAATAGCCGAGATAAATACCAGGAGATTCACTCCATGGCTTGGAGGCCAACCACACATGCTAAGGGAAAAGGCAGCTCAGATAGAGAAGGGAACATCAAGTAAAGGGTGTTGGGAGGATCCTCCCAGGATGGGAGATGCATGCTAAAAGTAGACTATGGACTGAACATGATTGCCACTCAATGCCTCTTCTGCAAACCACAGCACGCAAATGGAGAGAGAGAACAAAATGGAATACCCTGCCACAGAAGCAGGGTGGGGTGAGCAAATGGGGGGTGGGAGGGATACTGGGATCAGTGGTGGTGGAGAATGGGCACTGGTGAAGGGATGGATACTCGATCATTGTATAATTGAAACTCAAGCACAAGTATTTATAAATCTACAACTGTACCTCATGTGTTTCACTAATAACAAAAAAAAAACTAACAAGTCTCAAAATGGAGACGTTAGTGGTGCCCACTCGAGCAAATCAATGAACAATGGAAAGACAGTGCTACAGTGCATCTTTACAATGCTATGTAGAAAATTAAAACTTATATTTATTTATTTTTCCTTCTACAGGAAAGAAGGCATTGGTGGATTTTACAAAGGAATTGCCCCCAATTTGATTAGAGTGACTCCAGCCTGCTGTATCACCTTTGTGGTATATGAAAATGTCTCACATTTTTTACTTGACCTTAGAGGAGAAAATAAGCAATAAGATAATTTCTGCATATCAAGCCAAGGCAGCAACAATGTTCCTTTATACCAACATGGAAAACTCAGTAACACAGCACAGTAATCCTGGCTCATAATCAAATTGGTCCACAATCAGTAGAAATCCGAGAACTGCCAAGTCACGGTTTTTGTCTGCTTTTTTCCTTCCCCTGTATGGGCTTGATTCCCACTGCCTGAACCGGCCATCAGCGACACCCAGCCCTGAGTCCAGCAGTTTCGCATGTTTCTCCATTTCCTCATTCAAGTCAAAGCCGATGGGCAGCACTTGCTAAGGGATTTAGACACACTTGCTGCTGCTCCTGAACTCTGGCCTGCATCAGCTTTAGAAGCCGCGTCTGTGCAGTTAGCAAGAAAATGGCCTCTGAGAGGAAAGCTGGGCTGTTTCAAGGGTAAATTTTGATGTTTAAGGATTTACTGATGAAGGGTTTACTCAACTGGACTGCTTTAGAATCAGGACATTCTTGCAAATGCTGTGTAGTTTTTTTGATGTAATTAGAATGCAATCGAAATTTGAAGTTCTGTACTTCTCTTCATTTGAGAGATCACATCTTCAGTCATTCTGGTACTAGTTTATTGTGATGGAGCCCTATCTGTGATTTAAAATGTAGTCCTGCATCCAGTTATTTTTAATTTGGGGGGCCACAGATGTTTAATGTCTTTTAAATTTATAAAATCTGAACCTCTAAGGATTCAGCTGTGTTGCCCTTCTTCAGCATATATAACCGTGAGGTGCTTGTTGGTGTCGCTAACACATCACCTCACCTTCCCCAGGTGTTAGCATGGTTGGATATTTTTGTTGACTGACTGACTGAATGAATGAAAATGAGAAACTTGTAACTTCTTCATTTAATTTTCAGGTAATAGGGGCTCAGGCCCCAAATAAGTGATTACTCATCTACATTGATTGCACGAATTCAAACTTGTATACAGGTTGCATAATTGGCTATTATGGAATTTACTTTCATTGTGTTGCAGATATCTCTATAAAGACCTGATCCTAAGATGCAGGAATATTTCAAATGTTTTTATTTATTATTAGTATCTGTAAAGGCTGTTGCACTACCATTTATTTGTTCCGAACAGAACTGGTTTTCAAAGCCATATTTAGGTGGTTCTTTGAAAATAGGTCTATTTTTTTATATTTAAAAAATGGCACTGTTTAAAAAATAAAGATGAAATGATAAGTATCTAATTGTACTTCTTAGAATCTCTTGTAAAACAAAGGAATGCTTTATAAATTAAATTTGGTGTATTTTTTCACACTTGTGGATTATATAATTTATCTGAAGTCCTGAAATCAGTTCCTGTATGATACAGAAAAGCTGTAATAGAGTTTCAGAGGCCACATCATTACCTGAACGCTTCCTGTGTGGAATTGAGGAGAGCATCATTCCTGTCTCCAGAGTGCACACAAGCCAGCTGTCAGTCCTGCAGCCAAGTTCCTGCCAGATAACTGTAGTTCTGGATTACGGGCCAGGGGAGAGCTCTCCAAGGCCCAGGAGAGAGGTCCCTGTTCCCTCCCCATCACCACTGACTGTGCCCCCAGCTGTTGCTGGTGAAGACACAGCCCGCAGAAATTGCTGTCTTGATACCGGGCGAGTGCTGGACAGCAGCAAACTGTAGGCTGAATGTCGGGATGAAATGCAGCCGCGCGGTGGGGAGACTTGCTATGTGAGGATGTTTGGGGCAGGAAGGCTCTTGGGGAGGTCGACTTAGAAGCATGTTTACAAGTGAGGAAGCAAGGCCCACGGGAGGACCGAGCCCTGGGAGGAAGAGGCTCTAACTGGATGTCATGGGACAGCTTTGCTCTTTCTGTTTCACTTTAGACGGATCTCACCCCTCTGCCCACCACCCTTTGCCTCTCATTCATAAAATCGTGTCTTGGGTCAATTCAAGCCTGAGAGGGTTTTTGCGTTTTGTTTGGGACTGGGGAGAGCCACACCCAGCAGTGCTCAGGAATCACTTCTGGTGGGGCTCAGGGGACCATATCAAGTGCCCTCCAGATGTGGATAGAGAATGACCACTAAGGATGCCCGGAGCAACTAGCTATTCTGCCCCTGTTGAGTAGAGACCCAGCATGTGGGTACAGCGCCACTGAGGTCTGCTGCTGGGGAACTGGGAGTCCAGGCCCATAAACAGTGGCCAGGGTCAACCCTTGGAGATGGTCCTGGGGGCTCTCTGGAAACAATTAGGAATCTTGAAGAAGAGAGGGTTAAGGCAGAAGCTGGCGGCACTTGGGAACTCATGAAACATCGCTGACGGCTTGGGACGGTGACTAGAACAGGGTTTTCAGAGTGGAAACATGTCAGCTGGGTCTTGAAGCGGTTGTAGAGGGAAGCTGGAGGGAGGGAGCCATGGATAAAAGGCATTTCTAAAGCAGTCGGTGCCAGTGAAGGGCAGAAAGCTGAGCCTAAATGCTTGGAGTGTTACGGAACTTGCTCAGTTTTGTTTGGTGAATTAAATATAATTAGTAGAACCAAGAAGCATGGCCATGCATCATAGGGGTGACCGGAAGGCAAATAAAGCGAACTCGGAAAGGGAGGGTTCTCACCCAACAAATACGGGATGAAGATGAACGGCAGTGATGATAGATTGGAATTATTCCTCTGAAGGCACATTGCAAGCGGTTTAGCTGGGAAGGCTAAGGGCAAGTATTTATTTCAGTTAAGTCCTTGGATTTCAGCAGATAAAGGAACTTTAGGGAACTGTAGCTTGGGAGCCAGATCGTTCAGGGATTAACGCACTTACTTTCCTGTGGACCTAGTACTTATGGTCCCGCAGCCCTACCAGAAGTGTTCCCTGATCACAGAGCCAGGAGTAATCCCCAGCACCACTGGGTGTAGCCAGAACCCCTCCCCCCCCCCCCCCAAAAAAAACCAAAGAAACAAAAAAAAGAAGTGCTGCAAGTCTAGAAATAGAAAGTTGGGGAAGTTCACAAAACCAGGTCTATGGAGCTCAGTTGGACATGAAGATAGAGTCCAGGAAGAGCAACAGAAAGCAGGGCTGGGGTGGGTAGGATATGGCAGAATGTGAGCAGGCCTTGGGCGAAGATGCCGATCGCATCTCAGTACATGCTTTTGGGGGCTCACAGTTTTAGAAAGTGATGTTTCTTCAACACTATGCTAAAAAAAGGACTCCACTGAAGATCCTTGAGTTTCATGAGTCATCAGAGCACGAAGATCTTTTGAATGTGGGCACTTGATGGGATTTAACACCTTCCAGATAAAACTCTATATTACCACTTTCATGGCAAGGTTTTTTCCATGGTTATAGAACTACTTAGAGAAACAAAACACTGTGAAATGTTTTACTTAACCTTTCTGGCTGTTGACTAAAGTGTGTTAGATAACATGCAGAAAATAAGGAAATCTGGGTTACATAAATGCTTCAATGTCTTCCTAGAAGAGTTAAGTAGGAATTAAAATCTGAAAGTAATGTTGAGTGATCGCTGCCTCGCACTTCTCTCTGATCTTGGAGGAGTGGCATGAATTTCCTGATGGCACCTACCT
This sequence comes from Sorex fumeus, assembly GCF_029834395.1. Lineage (NCBI taxonomy): Eukaryota > Metazoa > Chordata > Mammalia > Eulipotyphla > Soricidae > Sorex > Sorex fumeus. Next base: position 77,702,028 of record NW_026606059.1, read on the forward strand.
GTCCACTGCATGCATGGGAATCTTTGTGATTTAATGGGAATGGCCCGGAGCTGTCCCTGAAATGGGCTGAAACCATTTGGAATTGGCCCTGTCACCAAAGCTCATCCAGAAGACATTGTCTTCTGTATACACTAAGATCCTGCCCTTTAACTAGGGGAGGATTCGTGTCACTCAGACCAACTCGACCCCTATTTAGGATCATGAATTCGGGGGTTTGTCTAAAATAGAGTCAACAGCAATAGAAGGAAGGACTCAAGACCAAAAGAGAAACCTGGTCCTGAACAGCGTTATTTAAGTGTGGCGGAGGACTTGCCGAGGCAACAGGCGTCACTCTACTTTCAACAGTCTCAGCTGGAAACATTCCCCGCTTGGGGAGTAAGAGCTCGACATTACCAGGACAGGAAGGTGAAGTCCACACATAGGGCCAGAGAGGGCACAACAGGCTGAGCACACACTTTGCAGAAGACCAGGGTCAGTCCCACCTCTGACACTGCGTGGTTCCTCCTGGCCCCCAGCACTGCCAGTGTGGCCCCCAAACTAGACTGTTACATCCACACGGGTTATTAGGTACAATCGCGAAGGAAGCCCCTACCCCCGTGTTCTGACTCCAGGAGAAATAGCATGTAAAGCTCCATGGTCCAAAACCTATGCTGCACACAGGACAGGTGTGCTACCGTCACCGCGGAACAAATATGGAAATAGGCTCTTTCAAGGATGAATGAAGTACTATTAATTTTAGCGACGAGCTTAAAGTTATTTGAAATAGTTTTATTTCACAGATACAAAAACAATTTGACCATTTACAAATCGTACAAAAACAGATGGCTTTCTTTGAAACATGCTAAGTAAGAGACTGGGCCAGAGAGAGAGTTCAGGTGCTTGCCTTGCATCCTGCCAACCCCAGTTCTGATTCCCAGCACCATACATGGTTCCCAGAACACTGCCAGGGGGCACTTGATTAGAGCAAGGCAGAACCCATGAGCACTGCCAGGTGTGACCCCAGAGGCCCTTCTCCCCCCGCATTCCCCTCCCCCCCCCCAAAAAAAAATACTGGACTTAAAAACAGTGTGGATTCACACTCTGGTCTGTAAACAGGTTTGGCTTTGTTTTTCATTCAGATGCATACATAAAAGTGATATAAAATAACACACTAAATGAACCTTGCAAAGGTATGATTAAAAAAAAAGAGGTGGGGTGAAAACGAAAGGATTTATTTTGGTAGCTCTTCGATGATGATACGAGACACGGAGTTCCAGCCCGTCGAAGCATCTCCTTTCGGGTAATCTGAGCAGGTACCGACCCAGATAGCAACATCCACTAACCCAGCTCCGATGCCTTCACACAGTCCTTCCACTGCAAAACGAGGGGGGAAGTTAGGTCTATTTTTAGAATAAAAAGCAGAAGCCAAGTTTCTTACTCTAGTAGGTAAGTTAGATGGGAAATTGGTTTAGTAGGCTCTGAATTGAAAATGCTCATGTGTGACAGTTTTATAGAGAGTTCTCTTTTACTTAATTCATAAAGATTTTCAAAAGATGTATGTTGTGGCATAATAGAAAATTTTCTTATGGGCTTTAATAAACAGTATCCATTTGGTGAAGGGATAACCTAAAATTTAAAAAGCAATTTAATTCTGAACAAAAGAAGCTTATATTTTAAAAAACTAAGACTTAGTACAGTGGGTAGGGTACTTGCCTTACATGTGGCCGACCCACGTTCAATCCATATGGTCCCCTGAGCACCATCAGGTGTGATCCCTGAGTGATTGAACCTGGGTTGGCCATGTGCAAGGCAAGCATCCTATCTGCTGTCCTATCACTCTGGTCCCCTCCCCCCCGCTTTTTTTTTAAATTACCTGAAATGCCAGAGATACAGGACAGTGTTTGCCTTGCACACTCCAAACCCATGTTTGATTCTCACAGCACCATATATGGTCCCCTGAGTCCCACCAGAAGTGATCCCTGATCACAGCCAGAAGTAAGTCCTGAGCACCACTGGGTGTAGCCCAAAACCAAAAAGTAAATAAGATTACCTAGATACTTGATAATTTTTAAGTAGAACAAGGAACTTTCATAGCACTTAAATTCTAGGCTTGCCTTGCATATGACTGACCCTGGTTCGATCCCTCTGCATCCCATATGTTTACCCATGCACTTCCCAGAGCAATTCCTGCGCATCACTGGGTGAAGCCCAAAAACCAAAAGAAAAGAAAAAGAAATTCTAGCATGATTACTATACCAAGCCTTCAAGTCTGAAATTTCCATCTTGACATCATCAATGTGGAAAAACAAGCAAAAACCCTTGTTTTTTCACTGTGTTCTGCTTTGTATTGAGTACCTTTTCTTGGGACTTCTGGACTTCATATACTAACATCCGACTTGCATTCCCTGTTACACAGGTACTTCTAGATTAAATATATCCCCCCTGCAGTCATTTTGATAGGCCAAGAAGATAGGGCTCCTTTGATGTCTATAAGGAGGGAAAGGTAGCACAGGTTGGCTTGGCGGGTTCTTGGGAACAGAGAGTGCAAACAGAAGTGGGGCAGGCAGGTGCCCTGGGATTGTCACTTTCCTCCCAGTTCTGCTGCTCTCCAGCGGCTGGGGATGGAGGACAGAAGCCGCCTGCTTTTCCATGCTGGAATTAGCATCAGTGAATCGAAGGCAAGTTCCGAGGATTCTGGGAACTGGCTCTGGTTCAGGCCCCTTTGAACATCAGGAACAAAGTTCTCATCAGCCCTCTCAAACGTGTATCCTGGGAGTTACGCCGGGTGAGCTCTCCCCTCAGCTGGCCTAGAGACTTGTTCCTTTCACCCTACAAAATGGTAGCTTAGGGTTTACTCTTCACAAGGAGAATTCAGTGGTCTGGTCATGGTCTCTAATACAGAAAAATAAAATTCTTAAGAGTAAATGAACACCTTTGCTGTGATCACATATAATTATATTGCAGATTACTAAGCACCTAATATATGATGGATTCATGAACTGGAGAGTAAGGCCTTACCGGAGGGTAAGACCCTTGCTTTGCATCATGGTCCCCTAGGCCCCTGGGAGTGACTCCCAAGCACTGCCAGGTATGGCTCCCAATCATAAGCCTCCCCCCACCACACACACACACACACACACACACACACACACACACACACACAAAGACAAATCAAATTTTCTCAACCCAAGTGGTAAGATGACCTTAATACTCCCATGGGTATAGTCGAGGCCTATGGCATTTTCTGATGTGCTGACACAAAGGAATCCCTTTTCTTTTTTCAGGGGAAGGGGGCAGGGATGTTTGCCACACTGAGTTCAAATGTTTCTCCTGGCTCTGTGCTTAGGGATCACTCCTGGAGGTGCTCAGGTGACCATATGTGATGCCAAGGATTGAACCAGGGTTGTTGCATGCAAGGCAAGTGCCTTAATCTCTGTAGTATTTCTCTGGCTCCAGAAATCTCTTTTCCTTTCCCTTAAGAAAATACGTTAAGAGGCCAAGATAGGGCATTTGTCTTGCATGTGGCTTGCAGAGTTCGATTCCTGGAAATCCATAAGGTCCCTTGAGCCTACCAGGGGTAAACCCTGAGTGCAGAGCCAGGAGTAATCTCTGAGCACCACCAGGTAAAAATAAAACTTTAAAAATGTTTTAAATGTGCTAAAGTTATTTCACTCTAGGGTCAAGTTTTAATTCATCATAATCAAAAGCTGTTATGAATAACAAATTCCTTCTGACATTCAACATCCAGCAGCTCAATTAACACACCATGTTTGGGAAATGCTTCTCTGAATAATTTATGAAATTTATGCGTATATAGGTCAGTGTTCCTGAGCATAAGAACTTTTATGTTATGACAAGATAGAAATACCACCTCTCACATCTTAAAGATAACAATCAAAAATTGCTTCTATCAACCACTCTCCAAACACATATTACTCCCTATCCAATTCTGTTCTTTTGTATATAGATTTTTCTTACTTTAGAGACTGTTTCTCAGCTGAAAGGCACAAAACTCTTCTTTTCCTACATAAATATCTAAGAGTTTGGTGAAAAGATCTGTTAAATATGACCAGAGAGGCCTAGATCTCAATATCTGTATTGCAAACCATAATGCCCCAAAGTAGAGAGGGAGTAAGAAGGAAACTGCCATAAATAGAGGCAAGGGGGTGGGTGGGAGTGGGGAGGAATACTGGGGACATTGGTGGTGGAAAGCGTACACTGGTAAAGGGATGGGTGTTCAATCATTGTATGACTGAAACTCAAACACGAAAGCTTTGTAAGTGTAGCTTACTGTGGTTAAATTAAAAAAAGGGTTTTTTACTTAAAAAATAAATAAAAAGAAGAGGTCTTGAGGGAAGACAACATGGCTTGGGTTTCCATTATCCTCAACAGTGATTCTACCTTCCTGAGTAATGACTCTAGTTCCCTGGGCCTTCTCCATGTGCACTGCAAGGGGTTAAACTCTCTGTCTCAAGGATCTAGTGGGAAATTAAGGATGTGGAAGAGATCCCTTGGTTATTTGGGATAAATATGTTGTATTCAGTTTTTGACTCCGTGCATCACTTGGACTCCAAAAGCATGTTGCTGGTTTACAATGATCTCTAGTGTGCAATGGGCTGGGGTGGCAGAATCAAATCTTCTCTCTTTCCTCTGCCATATGTAAGTACAAGATTAGTGAGACATGCCTTCACGAAATCAAGGCAATGTGGTGATTCTCCCAGTCTATGCTCTCACAATGGACCATGCCCAGTAAAAAGCAAGAAACCAATATGGCGGCAGTCAAGTCTTGATAGTGGTGTCTTGGGGTTAGGACATTAATCAGTTGGCTTTTATCCCTTCTACCTTTTGATATGTTCTTAGTTTTGTTTGTTTGTTTTGTTTAGTTTTATTTCTTAGAGAAACTTTAAACAGAACAAAACAGGGGCCAGAGAGATAGTACAAAGATTAAGCCACTTTCCTAATATGTGTCTATGGCGTCAGCAAACTTCATCCAAATCCAGACACCACTCATGGCCCCTGAAGCATCATCAGGAGTGGTCCCGGAGAACAGAGCCAGGATAGTCCCTGAGCACTGCTGAGTGTGTGGGCCCAAAACAAAATAAAACAATAAAACAAGAGCAACAATTTCCCCCTGATTATGACCCCTAGTTTGAATGCCTCTCCCCCCATTGTACATAGAATGAGTACAGGAACATACTATAAATTCTCTTTTTCACAAATTCACACACCATCTCTACCCTTCTTGAGGACAAGGTCCAGAAACAGGTCTCCTGAGCACTCTTGAGTTGGTGGACCTCCCCGGAGGAGGAACAGTAGAATCACTTGCGGATGGTTTGACTAGCTTGGCCACTGTCTGGTCCATTCTAGCCTGCTTCTCTGTAGCAGAATGAACTACCCAGCAGTGGGGATTACTTGGATGACCCCAATATGAACTGAAGAAGAAAATTCACTGCTCCATGGTATTATTAGCTGTTTTGCATTTCATTTAAGTCTATGGTTTTGAACCTTGGCAGCTTTAAAAAAATACAGATGCTGTTGTCTTCTCCCCAGAGATTCTGACCCAGTTCCTCAGCGATAGAATCCAGGCATTCATTGGTAAAGATCTCTAGGAAATTCTGAAGTTCAGCCAAAATAGAGAATTATTTGCAGAAAACCCTGCTACAGGCCTGTTTTGTTTTAGGGATGCTCCAGGGTTACTCCTGGCTTTGTGCTCAAAGAGCATTCCTGGCAGTGCTCAGAGAGTATTCCCTGGCAGGAATACTAATGGCCCTGCCAGGGAAAGAACTGGGGCACCGAAGACAAGGGCCTGATATCCGATACCATCTCTCCCAATTGTTATGGACCTTTCTATAACTAGTCTACTTACCAGAAGAAGTGCGATGAATATTAATTGTCGAATTCAGTTCAGGACTTCCTTGGTCCAGATAAATGATGGCTTCGATGGGAAGCGGCCCTGCACATTCAGCTCCATTGAATGTGAAGTACCAGCGCTGACAGCAGGCGCTTCTGCATTTTAAGCGCAGTGCACCACTGAAGAGAACCCTCAGGGCACTGTTGGACCGCATCTTCGTGAAAGTACACTCCTAGCACACACACACACAGTGCTCAGTGAGCATTCTCCTCTAAGAAGAGGCTTTTGAATCAAATTGTCATTATTCTTTGCCCCAAACCACAGTTTATTTCTTAGTGAAGTCAAACAGTTTTTAGAGAAACTTACTTAGACAAAGAGGATGAAAGAGAGAGAGAGATTGGGTGCTCAGAAGGGAACACGGACATCTCCAGGAGGGAAAAAGCACATCTCAGATTGAGTCAAAGAAAGGAATTACACATTTCAGGTTGAGATGAGGTGGAGAATGTTCCCCAAACATTATGATGATGATGATGATGATGACGATTAATTAGATTTTTTGCCATACTCAGCTATGCTCAGGGCTTACTCCTGGCTCTGTAATCAGGGATCACTCCTGGAGGGGCTTGGGGGCCATATGGGGTACCTGGGATCAACCCTGGGTCAGTTGCATGCAGGAGAAACTGTGCTATCTCTCTTGCCCTCGCCAAACCACATTTTACATAACATTTTTTATTTTGAGGAGGGAAGAGTTTGAACCACACCTGGTTTGCACTGTGATCATTGTAGTGGCTCTTGGGGACCATATGCAATGTGAGAGATCAAACTAGCGTCATCTGAGTGAAGGCCAGACCATTTTACTCTCTCTCTCTACAACCCAAAGAACATACAGTGTTTTGTTTTTGTTCTGGGGTCACACCAGGCACTGCTTGGGACCTACTCCTGGGTCTGCACTCAGGAGTTACTCCTGGCAGGGCTTGGGAGACCATTTGCCGAGGATCTGTAAAATGGGGCACACGGGAGGTTGACTCAAGAAAAAGAGTGTTTCTACATCTCCACTCAACACACCTAGAGCTGGTCAGTCCCCGCGTCTTTGTGTCCATCACCTTTCCCTCACAGAAAAGAATTTCAGAAGGAGGTGAAATGGTGATACAAGAGTCTTTATGGAAACTTGTTTAGAAAGAGGTGAGGAAAGAGAGAGAGGGAGAAGTGTGTATTCAAGAGAGAACACAGGCATCTCCAGAGTGGAGATAAACAAGCAAAGAAACATAGAGACAAACACATGAGATGTATGATGTTCAAGGGAGAATACAGGCTTGAAAAGCCAGCCCAAACCACATTATAAAAGCTGGCCTTTTTACTGAGGGAGAAAGGTGCTTTGCAAGGGAGCTAAATAATTTTGAATCTAGGAACACTAAGAAAATTTAGCTGTGGCTTTCTTAGGATTTCCCATTGAGAGTATATCCCAATTGTGGCCAATCTATTTATTTGCTTTCTGTTATTTCCAGAAGTAGTTCCTGAGCATTTCATAAAGACATTGAATACACAAAACAGAATTTCTGGCCCCTGGCATGGACACAAGCCTGTGTACAGGCTGTGTATATTTCTTCTTATTTCCTTATGAGCCACAGCAAACAGTATGGGGGGCAGCAGAGAGGGAAAGTTCTTACTCGTTATCTGTGAAACACGCTTCTAAGCTCTTTCCCTTTGACCAGTTTTTGTGAAATGTGTTTATTGCTTCATGGTTCTACACTCTTCTATTTGCAGAAGGCTCCCAACCCTGTTCTGACCCCTGCTAAAAATAACTGAAAGACATTAGTAATTCAGACCAAGAGGTACCACTTTCATTATTTATTTTTTACTTTTTCTAAAAAGTTCTGTGATTTATAATACTCTTACTGGTAGGGAAAGGATTACTTTCAGAGAAAACTCAGCCACTTTGGAGCAATCAATTTGCCAATACCAGATGTTTATTTTATTTTTCTGGTTTTGGGGTTACACCCAATGGTGCTCAGAAGTTACTCCTGGCTCTGCGCTCAGGGATCACTCCCGGTGTTGTTCAGAGGACAGATACAGTGTTGGGCATTAGGGGATAGCCACATGCAAGACAAATATCTTAACCCCTGTACTATCTCTCTGGTTCTCTCCCTTTTTTTCTTTTTGTTTTTTGGGCCATACCTGGCAATGCTCAGGGGTTACTCCTGGTGATGCTGAGAATCAAACCCCAGCCAGCTGCATGCAGGACAAGTGCCCTACCAGCTCTACTGTCTCTCCAGCCCCACCTCTGGGCCTCTTTTTAATTAATTGTGAGTATATAGAGATATATATGTATAGATAGATATTGATTTAACGTTGGATATTTGAAGGAACAGGCAATGTTTAAACAAAATACTTTCTAGAAATTACATAAGAAATCACAGAACAACGGCAGCTGTGTGCACAGAGAGCTGCTCAGGATCCTCTTAAGCATTTTCAAATAAGCAAATGAAGCAGAGATGAAAGGGTGGAAGAATAGTACAAAGATTGAATTTTAAAATCTCTTGAGTTTCTGGAAAATAAAATCACTGCTTGTGGCCTGGAGGCAGTTACCCTGTCAACCAAAGCCAGGTAACAGGAAAAGGCTTCCAAGAGAACCTCTGGGCCAATTGGGAAGCAAGTACTAATCAAAGGACTGAATCATTCATCTTTTCAGTTATTTCTCCTGTCAATGTTGCAGAATAATTTCGAATGGTCAATACAGACCATTGCTCATCCAACCCACTCCAACTTAGTAATGTTAAACTTAGTAAAGTTAGTAATGTTAAACTTAGCAATGTTAGTAATGTTAAGCTGCTATAGTGTCTCGTCCCCGCCAACCTCTGCCCTGCATAGTGACAAATGCAAACTGGACTCTGCTGCATGCAAGGCAACGGACCATCTCTCCAGTCCCCTTAATTTGGGTTGTTGGTGGTGGTGTTAGTGGTGGTGGTGGTTGCTGCAGGGGCCACCCTGAGCCACCAGGGTGTGGGGGTGTGCTGGGGATGTGCAGGGTTGCCGTGGCTGGGGTCAAAGCAGGCAAGACATGGACTCCACCCCTCCCCCTGCCACATCCCCCACCTCTTCATTTTGGAAAAAGTTTTAGGTCATAAGTAAATATATAAACAAAGTTAAATTCCCATCCCCCCCATGATGAAACCCTCCCCTGCTTAACCCCCAGCAACATCCAGGCCCGACTCACCGCAATTTTCCCGAGATCGATGCCGTAATTCAGCGAGCTCCAGGAACACTGCTTGTAGTTGGGGCTCCAGGACTCCTCAAAGGTCTCCCTCAGGCATTCTCCCTTCTCTCCTTTGGATCCATCCCGCCCTGGAATCCCAGGGGTGCCAGGAATGCCGTTGGCCCCAGGGCTCCCGTCCCGACCCGGCACGCCAGCAGGCCCTTGCAAACACATCCCGTTGTACTGTCATAGAGAAAAGCGAAGATGAGCCACACTCTGGTGAGCACTGCCTTTCTTGGTTTGCTGTGGAGGCCACACCCAGTAGCACTTAAGACTCTGTGCTGGGGGATCGCTCCTGGCAGGGCTCAGAGAACCATGGCTGGTACTGGGCTTCCAGCCTGGCTCAACTCCATGGAAGACAAGCACCTTCAACCCTGTACTATATATGTCTCAGTCCAGAGCTACATTGCTTTGGAGCCGCTGGGGGCCAGAATCCTCACTGAGTCACTGTTGGGGATCTGATTTTTTTCGGGCAATGAAGAAAATCACTGAGGCAATGCAGGTGCTCAACTACAGATCCACATCCCCTGCTGCTAGGGAATTGATTTTTAAATGATTTTGAAAGTATTGACATTTCTTTTTCTGATCTTTTCTTACACAGGCTTCATTTTTTTATTTGATCTTTACATTGTTACTGAGGTACCGTGGTATGTCACAGCATTAATGTTGATGGTTTAGGCATCCAGTGTTACTGCACCACACCTACCCCTGAAACTCTGACATCCTGCCACCACTGACCATTGTCCCTAGATCCATTCTTGTCTTTCCTACCCCTTAGTAAGCTCAGGTCTGTGGTCAGATTCAAAGAGTTTGTTTTTGCTGGACATTGTCTAGGACCTTGCTTTGTTTGTTTATATCCCACAGGCTTTAAACACACACACACACACACACACACACCACAGATACACACACACCCCCCAGACACACACTCCACAGACATCCCCCCTGACACATACACACATACACCACAGACACCCCCCCACACATACACACGAAGACAATGCTCTCATTTGCTGCCCTTTTGAAGTGCTCATTAAAAGCACACACACATTTCAAATTCCAAGGAGGGTACAGTTTAATATATTGCTTTTTCTTTTGAACCCTCGAGGTCCAAGGTGATACCTCGAGGTCCAAAGTGTTTATAGCAAGGTCTCCCTGCGTGCAAGGCAAATGCCCTATCGCTGTGCTATTGCCCCAGCCGGGAGCGATAGCACAGTGGGTAGGGCTTTTGCCTTACAAGTGGCCAACATGGCCGACCCGAGTTCAATTCCTCCGCCCCTCTCGGAGAGCCCGGCAAGCTACCGAGAGTATTCGATATGCCAGACACAGTAACAACAAAGTCTCCAATGGAGACGTTACTGGGCCCCCTCGAGCAAATCGACGATCAACGGGAGGGCCTTTACCTTTTTTTTACCTTTACCTCCCCTGGTCTTTATGTGGGGATCAGTCCTGAGGGTCACACTTCTGTCCTCTAGCACCCCCTACAGAACAGGAGGAACAGGCTTGGAGCAGCTCACCAAAGGCCTTAGCTAAGGGGCAGGAACCCATCAAACATCTGTATGCTCAGATTCTCTTGTTGTTTTTTTGGGGGGGGGGGGAGGGGTGCTTTTTGAATAGGGACAGTAGTATTATTTATAGAAGTTGGGTTCTCTAAAGCATGGTTTCTGGAGTTTTAAGTCCATCCAGCCAACACGTGAGATTGTACACGTTCCACACGTTCCTTCTGGTGCCTGGTACTACCTCTGTAAAATGGGGGAAGTTATCGACAGTCTTCCCTTATAGGGTCCGTGTGAGCACGAGTGAAATAATATATAAAATATGGGGCCAGAAACATAATATAGCAGGTAAAGTGCTTGCTTTGCACGTAGCTGGTCTGGGTTTCACCTCCAGCACCACCTATATAGGTCCCCTGAGCACCATCAGCAATAAATCTGAGAACAGCTGGATGCAACCCCCAAACAAACAACAAAATACAGTGAAATGTTTCTGGCTCCCAGGAAAGAGGAGACACGTTAGCCAGGATCATTCTTTTCTTGGATGAGAGAAAAAGAGGAGGGTTTAGGTATTCAGATACTACTGCTGGCTCAGGACACAAAAGATGGTACCAGAGATTTGAACTAGGGTCAGCCAAGTGCAAGGAAATCACCTAAACCCCTGTACTATCTCTCCAGCCCCAGCCATGGTCATTCTTATTGCTTCTGGACAAGTGTACTCAATTCACTTCAAGTTTTGCTTTGACACTTCTCTACTAGTGTAAATTTTGCAATGTTATCATTCTATATAAACATATTATCTAAGAGAACAACAGTCACAACAGCAAAACTACCAAGATTCCTTGTAGACTAAAATTTCTCATTTATTTGTTTACTTTGTTTTGGGGGCCACACTCAGCAGTGCTCAGGGCTTCTCCTGGTTCTGCACTCAGGGAATCAATCCTGACAAGGCTCGGGGGACCAGATTGGGTGCCAAGGATCTAACTCACATGCAAGGCAAATGCTCTAACCACTGTACTATTGCTCCTGCCCCTAAGTTTATCTTTTAATTGGGCCAGTTTTGCATAAACATGGTCATATTATAAAATTTCGTAATGACACTTCCTAAGAAGGCCCCTTCTAGACCTATGCATAATGATCCATCTGCTCCTCATAGTGCTGACTTGATCTTTGTTTGGAAGCATGACATGCAATTTTGACAATGATGATGTGCCAAGTGTATGAAAAGCAACATAAAATGAAATAGCTTTCAAGACATCACTATTTATTTGCTGCTGCAGAAACAGAGACATTAACAGCTTTAGGGGCAGAGAGATAGAACAGCAGGGAAGTCCTTGTGTGTGACCCACTTGGGTTCAATTCCTGGTACCATGTACACCCCAGAGTGATTCCTGACAACAGAGTCGTAGTAAAACCTGAGTATCACCAGATAAGGCCTCCAAAACAAAAACAATGAAATTAATGGCATTGTAAACATGCTGAAAATATAAAATATCCTGAAAGAGCTGGAGACTAGAATTCCATTTTAAGGATTTCCATCATTTCCCCTCTTAGCAACAGGCATTGTTGGAAGGCAGAAATGATAAGATTTCTGGGTTTATTTGTATATTCCTTCAGGACCAGGTGTAACACCAAGTTTTTGTTCTCCATATATTCGTCATTTTCAACCAGGAAAGATGTTGTTGGCCAGAGGACACTTGGCAATGTCTGAAGACATTTCAGATGCTGCAGTCGGGAAGGATAGATTGCTATTGGTATCTAGTGAGTAGTGGCCAATTCAGTTTCTGGACACACCACACACAGCACAGGCCTGCAACAAAGGGTTATTAACCCCCAACGTCTGTAAGGCAGCAGACAGAGTTCAAATGGGCTGGAGCGCAGGCTGTGCGTGCAGAAGATCCTGGGATTTGACCTCTGACACTGCATGGCCTGTGAGTACTGCCCTGAGTGATCTCCAAGCAATGAGTTTGGAGTAACCCCGGAACACTGCCAAGTAAAACCCCCAAGACACCATCCCTCAGTGTCAATAATTTCATGGTGGAGGATTTCTATTCACCCTTCCTATCTAATCCACATTTCCCAGTCCACAGAAATTTATCTAGTTTGAATCCACAGATATAATTACTTCTGTCTTCTTTCACTTTTAAATTACTAAGCCTGCACGCACAAGCAAAAAAGCCAAAATTTTTTGTGACTGCGGAAGGAACGCTGTTTCTCTCACTCACCAGCAGGGGGCAGAGCTCGCTGGAAGCTGAAAGCCGCGCTTTGATCGCTCCTGTACAAAAAGCTCCTTCATACAATCTGTAAACTTTCTTAATGATTCTGGGGACTTTTTTCCTTCAGGCAAAACCAAAATCCAACCTCCAGGATGCACCTGATCCTGGCTACTTCCAAATGGGACTAGAGTTGTGGGAAACCGCAGCTACTCTAAATCCCTGGAGGGAGAGGGAGAAAGGGGCTGGCTGTAGGGAGAAAGGGCTGTTTTCTGGATCAGAATGACAGATTCATAAGACTCGTGCTCGCATGGTAAAGCTTTTCAAAACAACCCAAAGTAGAAACTAAGCCTTGAACTTTCTGCTTTATGAAGCAAAACGACAGTAACCTCTTTCTCTTGCCCCCCACACCCATCACCCCCCCACCCGCTCCCCAACAAAGTGTCATGTAAAATGGGTCAAGAATGTTTTTCCTCCACAGAATTAAAAAAATTAGGCATAGAACCAGTTTCCAGAAAAGGGGGTGGAGTGTTTCTTGGTTTGTTAGCTTAGTTTACAACAGGCAAGCTTAAATTCAAAACGGTATTTTTGAAATACTTTCCTTGTTAGCATTTGGGCCGGGCTTAGGGATTACTCCTGGCTGCACTCTGGAACGAGTCCTGGCAGGCTTGGGGGATCCTATGGGGTGCTGGGGATCGACCTGAGGGTGGTCTTGTGCAAGGTAAGTGCTACCTGTTGGGCTATTTATTGCCCCTGCCACCCAAACAGCTTTTAATACCAAAAAAAAAAACCCTCCCCATTTGAAATGCCCAGATAAGCCTAGAAACCACATTTGTCTGCGAAGATTGGTTTGGGAGTTGAAACTTGCAGTGACCAATGGAGTTGCATGCTCCCTCCTCTGCCTTTTTTTTTTTTTAGCTTTTCGGGTCACACCAGCGATGTTCAGGGGTTACTCCTGGCTCTGCACTCAGGAATTATCCCTGGAAGTGTTCGGGGCAATGCATGGGATGCTGGGAATCAAACCCAGGTCAGCAGGGTGCAAGGCAAACGCCATACCCTCTGTACTATTGCTCCAGCCCCCTGCATGGGGCCCCACGTAAGCCCTACAGGCAAGACTTCTGGGTGGCCGCTCCTAGAAAGTACCAAGGGGCGACCGTGTTGGGGCTCCTGGATACTGTCTAGTGCTACCTGGTGGCCACGGCTCCAGGAGCCGAATGTCAGTAAGACCCCTACCCCTCTCTAACAACACACTGGCACCCGAGCTGGGGGCCCTTCCTTCCCCCTGCAGCTCTCTGAACCCCTCCTGGCCCCAGCTGTGGTCCAGAGAAAATTGCAGCCCCCAGTCCCTCGGAAGATGACCCAGCATGACTCACGCTCTTAAGTTTCAAGGAGTTGGCTAGAGAGTGGCCAGGGCGGTTCTTCATCCCTCCTGCAGGCAGACGTGGCAGCGGCCCCAACGGGACACGTTGCTCGTGACCCCCAGTCCTCCCGCGGGCAGCGGGGTCGGGGTCCCTGGGAGCTCCTGGGCCCATTGTTTAACCTACCCAAGCGCCCCGTCCTGCTCTCCTACCCCTCCAACCTCGGGGGCAAGGAGGGGGGAGTCTACATCCCTATCCTTGGGGGAAGGGGGGAGTGGAGGCGTCCCACCTAACCTCGCCTCCTCTGCTGCATGCCTCCTGTCATCCTGGGGTCCCCTCCGCGGGTGCCTCTTGCCCTCAGCTCCCCTTCCTCCCTCGCAGAGCCGGACAAAGCGAGGGTGCACTCGGCAGCGCCCCGTGCCCTCCACCGGTACCCGGCCCCCCGCGCCCAGCCCGGGACTCACCAGGTCCACCACCTCCCGCTGCCGGATCACCGCCTTGGGTTTCGCCTTGGGCATGTCGGGGGCGCCGGCCGGCAGCTGTGGCTGCAGCAGCAGCAGCAGCAGGAGTTGCAGCAGCAGTGCGAGGCCAGCGGGCCGGGCCGGGCCGGGGGCGGCGGGCCGTGGGGGGCGCATGGCCGGGGACCGGGGCGCGAGGGCAGCAGCGCGAGCAGGAGGCTCTCAGGGTCGGTCTCCGCCGCGCGCCGCCGCCGCCGAGGGCTGCATCAATGAGCCTTTCACCCGCCCCCGCCCCCCAAGAACTCGGAGCTTCCACCGAGCCATAGGCTGGAGCCCCCACCCGGGAGCCCGGCCGGGGCGGGCCAGGGCCGGGCCCGCCCACGCACAGCAGCCCAGCTCCTGCGGGGTGCAGGAGGCAGAGGGGAAGGGAGGGAGGGCAGAGGGGGCTCTTGCTGCAAGCTAGGAACTGCCTTCAAGGGCTCCCCCCACTGCCAGCAAGCCCTCTGGGGCTGGGAGTGCTGGTGACCGCTTCTGGGGAGAGGGGGTAGAGGCAGCCCGTTAGCAGGAGCCAATGGCCCAGGCGACAAAGAGTCGCTTTTCGCTTTTCGTAGTAATTGCCAAGGGCCACGGAGCCCTTTTTTGTAAGTCTGGGGTTCAGACTAGAGATGGAGATTCAACTAAGAGAAAAAGCCTGGGTTAGTTAACTTTGGGTATCTTTAAGCCATATATGGTGAATCACTTTTTTTTTTTTTTTTTTTTTTGCTTTTTGGGTCACACCCGGGGATGCTCAGGGGTTACTCCTGGCTTTGCATTCAGGAATTACTCTGGGAATCGAACCCAGGGTTACAAGCAAATGCCACACCCGCTGTGCTATCGCTCCAGCCCTGGCAAAATATGCACTGTGAAATATGTAAACCAGATCAGGGGTTCTGTGTTTTGGGGATAATCTGTGGTAACAGGCAAATGCTTTCCAGCATGCAGTGGGCTTTCACCTCCACATGCTAAAATTACCACAGCACTGCAGGCGCTGAGCACTTACTTTGCATGCAGGAGATCCCCCTATATCCTCAATTCCTCTACACCACACGGTTCCGCAAGAACTCCAGGGGCGCCCCCAAACCCAAACCCAAACCCCAAACAACATAGCAGAGCTCAGCTCCAGGAGCCCTGCACTGCCTTCCACACACTGTGCTCTGGGAGAGCCTGGGCTGGCAGACGCCTGCCCTGCGCCGCCCTTTCACAGGCGGGTAAACTGAGGCTTAGGTGGGTAAGCAATTAGTGGTAGAATTCACTTTTGCGGCGTTACTTTTGGGGCTGCCTCCACTGATGCTCAGGAGAATGCTCTGGTGGCATTTCTGGTGTGGTGATGGAGATTCGAACCTGGGGCAGCTACGTGCAAGTCAAGCACCTTAACCCCTGAACCATCTCTTCAGCCGTGACATTCACTTCCTGTTTGGGGCCACACACAGCTGCACTTGAGGGACCATGAGGTGCCAGGGAGAGAACATGGCATCCGGTGCATCGAGGTAGCTCCCAGGCCTGGAAACTCTCCACCTGGAGGTTTCTTTCTCCTTCCCCCACCCTGTGGGCCATGTTCGCTCATCTGTGGCCCTACTCACCCGCATTTTGGGAAGAGAAGCTCCGGGGCACAGGCCATCTCTGAGGGGGTGGAGCAGGAACCTTTCACATGCCCCTCTGGAACCCGGCAGAGTTCCACCCCAACCTGGACACATATGGAGGCCAGGGCCACTCAAGCGGGACTCCTTGATGGGGCCCAGCCAGGTTCCTGAAAGTTACAGGGAGCCCTGTTGAGGGTTATTCCAGGAAAAACTCCAGGGGAGCAGACGGGAGTATTTCTCGCTGCTCACTGCAACTGCTCAGGCCTGACCAAGGGAAACTGTCATTCCTGTTTGCCAGAGGAGCCAAATGCCAAGGGGGGCTGGAGAGAGAGAACAAAGGCTAAGGTGTTCTGCAGCTGCCTCCACAACTCCAATTTGAACCCTGGCAGTGCATCTGCCCTGCGGGCAGGGGCAGTCCCTGAGCACAGAGCCAGGTGTGACCCTGAATATAAGAGACAGATGTGGCTCCCCCACCTAAAAAAAGAAAAATCCGAATGGCTTTAGGCCAGGACTACCTCCATAATCTGCGGTCCCACTGCAAAATGAAAATGTGAGTTCTTTGTTTTAAAATGGTTAAGAATTTCCCATGGTTTCCCAGCACTGTCTGCTGAGCAGGGACGCTGCATGGATTACTAGCGTGGGAACAGGGCTGGTGTGATACTCACCGAGGGCCCAGCAACCAGCCCTTTGTGGCCCAGTTCTGGCGGTGCTGAGGGATTCCCAGAGTCTAGTTTGTCTCTCTGTAGCTGCGACTGTGTAGCTTCAGAAGATCCCTTTCTCTGTAAGTTTGGGGTCCAGGTTGGGGATTCAACTAAGAGAGAAGCTTGGGTTAACTCTAAGCGTCTTTTTTTTTTCTTTTTTGGGTCACACCCAGCAAGGCACAAGAGTTACTCCTGGCTCTGCACTCAGAAATTACTCCTGGCGGTGCTCAGGGGACCATATGGGATGCTGGGAATCGAACCTGGGTCAGCCGTGTGCAAGGCAAAAACACCCTACCCGCTGTGCTATTGCTCCAGCCCCACTCTGAGCATCTTTAAACCATACATTCACATGGTGAGTCACCTTGTACTGTAAAACATGTAAACTGGATCAGCGGTTTTGTGTTTCAGAGATAATCTGTGATAACACGCAAATGCTTTCTAGCATGCAGTGGGCTGTCACCTGCATGTGCTAAAATTATTCTCCCAAATGAATGCTCATCTATATAGTATATGGTGAACTATACCTCTGGGCTTGAAAAGTCATTGATGCTACCACCTTTGGAATTTACTCTCTCAGCCCAGCTTTCTCCATCTAAATTTTAGATGTTTACGATCACGATCATCCTGTTATTTGTCAATTGCCTTGAGCAGGCCCCAGTAACGTCTCCTTCGTCCTAGCCCTGAGATTTTAAAAAGTGCCATATTCAAGGCTCTTCCAGGGTTAGGAGAATAAGACCCATCATTGTTACTGGTATTTGGCATATTGGGTATCCCACGGGGAGTTTGCCAGACTCTGCCGTGCGGGCAGGTAACACTCAGTAACCTGCCAGGTTGTCCAAAGTAAGAATGAGAGAATAAGATGTCCCAGCTTCCAGGAGCTGGATTTTATAGTCTCTGGGTCTTGGCTGTTGATAGGATTACACGGCGCTGGAGGTCAGATGGTGGGTGTGACCCCTGCCTACTGGAAGATGGAGGTTCTGGGTGGAGGATGCTCAGCCCCAATCCGAGCAGGCTTGGAGATCTCAGCCCTGGGACCTACATGCCTTTGTTCCTGTCGGTACCTTCACACGTGTGGAGAGTGGTCTCAGCATGGTGGTGGCTGGTTCTGGAGATCTTTGACTGCCGGAGCTCTGTTTGGGACGGGGAGGGAAACTCAACCCACTCCCTCCAAGGGGCCCCAATGAGGATAGCCAGGCGCAGGGACAGGAGACTCTGTGCTGTTCTCTTCCGGGAGCTGGGTTTTATAGTCTCTGGGTCTTGGCCATTGATGGGATTACACAGTGCTGAGGGTCAGATGGTGGGTGTGACCCCTGCCTACTGGAAGATGGAGGATCTGGGTGGATTTTAGGAAAGAAAGGAAAAAAATGGGCCAAGAGTCCTGCCTGGAATGATCCTTGAGCACAGAGCCAGGAGTAAGCCCTGAGCACCGCCCGGTGTTAACAAGAACAGGTCTGACAAGTAGTAAGATCAATAGGTCAGTAAACATACTCTCATCACTAGTGCTGGAAGCCAGCCAGCGGCTCTTTATTTCCTTTGTGCAGAAATAAACACAACAGTCTCTCAGTGCTAAATTGTTCGTGTGCCTGTCTCTCGGTTCCTGTGTTCGCTGAGTGTATCTTTATGAATCAGAGGGTGATGATTCTTTCAGAGCACCACGGAGTCACTGCAGGCTGTGAAGTCCCATTTCAGCAGCCCTTCTAACTGTGTAAACAGTGTTGTTTCCCTGGGGGAGGGAGTGATCTGTGATTCTAGGCCAACCAGACTGGAGGTTTTTTTTTTTAATTTATTATTTATTGAATCACTGTGGGAAAAGTTACAAAACTTTCAGGTTTAGGTCTCAGTCATGTAAATATCAAACACATTTCCCTTTACCAATACTTATTTTTTACCACGAAGAACCCCAATAAAACCCCACCTCCCACCCCTCCCAATGCCTGTGAGGCAGATGAATTCTAGTTAACACTCTATCTACTTTGACTAGATTCATTGTTTCGATAAAAGATGCACCATTATTATTAAGAGTTTACACCCCCCCCCCCCCCCCAAATCAGGCATGCTGAAAAAGCATTGTGAAATGATTTGCTTTCTACAGCTGGGTTCAATAATTAAATGTTGTTTAATTTTTGGATTTGGTTTTGGATTTCTGCTATTTTACTTATTAACCCTGGAAGTATTTCTACTGAAAGTCAGATAATTAAGAGGTTGGTTTCTGTTCTCTGGGGCCGTGTTCGTGCCGGAGAGCCGCTCGTGGGGGGCAACTGGTGACCTCGGTGGGGTGTAAAGGACGGGCCGAAACGCTCCCCTTCCCATGAGGTTTTGGTCGCCCCCACATCCCCGGCTCATACCTGCTGTCCACAAGGCTCCCATGCGGCCGCCATCTTTCTTTCCAGAGGGAGGAGGGCGGAAGGGAGCAACACCCTTTCCCCTCCGGGCAGGCATGATGGCCTGGATTAACGCATAGTCCGTTCACTTTTCTGCTCCAAGCTGCCGGGTTCTGCATTAAGTCCTTGTGCTTCTGGGGCCGTGGCCGTGCCGGAGAGCCACTCATGGGAGGCAACTGGTGGCCTCGGTAGGGAGTGAGGAACGGGCCGGAACGCCCCCCTTCCCATGAGGTTTTAAAGACTGAAGGTTTGATGCAAGGGCCTGAGCAAGGGCTGCTGCTTGGGCTGTGCAGTGCTGGGGATCTCCAGGGCTCAGGGACCATGTGGCAGAGGGAATCAAACCTGAGATGGGCACATGCCAGGTGTGTGCTCCTGTGCTGCCTCCAGGCACCTGTCACAGTATTTATCAAACGATTTTGTTTGTTTGTTTGTTTTGGGTGGGGTCACACCTGGAAGTACTCCCAGTCAGCTGGTCACACCTGGTCTACTCCCAGTCAGCTCCATGCTCAGGAGTTGGTCCTGGTGGTTCTCCGTGGACCATAAGTAAGGCTGTGGAATCACACTCAGAGGCAAAGTACCATGAGCTCTGTCACTGGCCCTGTCAGTTATTTGATTGTTTTTTTTTTTCACATTTGCTCTTTTTTGTCTGTTTTTGTTTTCTGAGGCTCACCCAGCAACGCTGAGGGGTTACTTCTGGCACAGAACCAGGAATTATTCCTGGTGGTGCTTGAGCGACTATGTTGGATGCTGGGAATGAAACCAAGGTCAGCCACGGGCGAGGCAAATGCCCCACCTCTTGTATATTGCTCTGACCCCTGATCTTATTTTTTCAAAGAGCAAAAATGGCAATGAGGAGCACTGATATTAATAATCGCTGATAAACAGGAAATTGAAATAAATATAGAAATCAATGGGCTGGAAGGGCCAGATGTTTAGAATCAATGGGAGATTTGTTGGAATTAAGGTAAAAGAACCAATATAGCCAACTGGACCGGGAGTAACCCAGACCATATTAGTTATTTCAACTTGAAGGGCTATAATTCAGGAGATTGGTGATACATATAATGCAGGAGATTGATATTACAGGAAATGTTGGAGTCTGCAGTGCTGAGGTAAACTGAGAAAGCAGCTACCATGCAAAGTCTGGGAAGCATGGAGAAGAAGCACTGTGTCCTCGGGGCAAGGTTCCAGAGGTAGCATTCGGAAAAAGTCCTGTCCCGGTCTTGGGGTTGACCAGATGGTTCTTAAACTTTCAGTAGGAGCACCAAGTATTTAGGCCAAGAAAGCTATGGGCTGTGTGCAAACAGCCCAGAGGGATGAGGCATAACTGTTTCCAGGGAAAACTGGAGGCTAAAATTACAGTTATCTTCTGCTTAGTTACATACTAAGTACTTTTACCTGTTTCTTAAAAAGTGCTTATGCTATAAACTATTATTATTTTTATAATAAAATTAGGGATTCTGTATAAGATCTAAGAAAGGTTTGATTCAATAGATGACTCTTATACACCATATCACTCAAGATCCAATAGGGAAACAGAATTCACTCAAAACAGAAGGAATTGAACATAGGAAATTGGTCACAAGGGCCAGAAACTCAATGAGAATTATGAAGAATGGGGCCAAAGAGTGCTAATAAATCCTTAAAAGAAAATGGGGAAGGGGGAAGCAAATGACTTATTCCACTGACTTGTGTTTACACAGGCATAGAGAGTCTAAAATAAAACCAGTGATTGAGTGGCTTCATGTTACAAAGTACCTAGATTATCAGGCTGTTTGGATTGGTATGAAATGGTTATAAATGGTCTTACTCTAGCTCATAATCCCTGAGCACTTTCCGGTGTGTCCACACCCCCCCCCCCATTTTTCCCAACAACCCCACCCTCTGCAAAGGAAAAAGGAAAAAAAGTGCTGAAAAGTCACCATCAATTTTTATTCTCTTACTGTTGCTGATCTCCAGTTGCTCATCAATTTGCTCAAGTGGGCCCAGTAACATCGCCATTGTGAGACATGTTGTTACTGTGTTTGGCACATCAAATTCGTCACGGGTAGCTTGCCAGGCTTTGCCATGCAGGCGAGATACTCTCGGTAGCTTGCCAGGCTCTCCGAGAGGGGTGGAGGAATCGAACCCAGGTTGGCCCGGCTGGCAGTGTGCAAGGCAAACGCCCCACTGCAACAAAAACTCCCATCGCTCATAGCCAGGCATGTTTTGCCCTCACCAGCCAATGATGATGGGAATTTTTGTTGTTCTGTAAGAATAAAAGTTGACGGTGATTCGTCAAACCTAACTCACTGATGAAAGATGGTGAAAATTCCCTGCCTGGGATTTAGTCTGATACACTCTTGTGCACTGGATTTTTTGGTATTTGGAGCTTTGTGTGTTTGCATATAGAGCTTGACTCATGCTTCCTGCTTAGGTAGTCTTTCATTTCCAGTTAAATATGCCTTCTTTTTCTTTTAAATTTTTATTCTGGGTATTGGGGGCACAGCCAGTAGTAATCGGGGACCCAGTCGTGCCAGGGATTGAATTCAGGGTTCTCACTCACAAAGCAAGTTCTCCAGCCTTTTAATCCTTCTCCTGGACCCTTCCCTTTTCTGAAGTTACCTCAGAATGTCTCTTCTTCTCTTAATTATGTACTGTGTACTGCAGTTTCGAAACCAGTGGCCTCTGAACAGGCTCTGTATTGTAAGAATTCTTCAGAAAATTATAAATTGTTTGCTGTGGAGATCTGTGTTTGAAACTGACCAAGATGAAAGTCACTTCTGGGTATTTCAAATGACTCTCTGTGGTCTGTGTCTTTCAAGGCACAAAGAACTGCCTGTCTTAGGAGAAAGGGAAGCCAAAGAAAGCAGGGTTTTGTTTTTTAATTACATCTTAAAACATCAACTTTTACCAAATATATCCAAGACCTCTATTTTCTTCCCCAGATCCAAACCCATCAGATAATCCACTGGATCTGGCTCTTGTCCCCTCAGTTCCCTTAATGATAGAAGTGATAGTTTTGTGGATAAAAGTCAGATTATTGCAATGGAAATTGAAACAAGCCAGCGACATTCATTTCTCTGGTGCCAATCAAAAATTTAGTAAATGATAGCACTTAATATAGTTTCAATATTCTCCAGACTGCCCGAGAGAGAATGCTAAGCACTGACAAAATGGGACAAAACTGGTGACAGGAGGGAGGAAGATGAAGACGTGTGATATGAAGCATGAAGTGGGCAGCTATCCATAGAAAAACAAGAGACTGGCCAAAAAAAATCATACAGGAGTTAAAGTTCTTGCTTTGCCTACAGCTGATTCTGGTTTGATCCCTCACACCACACATGGTTCCCTGAACACTGCCAGGAGTGACCCTGAGCACAGAGTCAGGAGTAGCCCCTGAACACTGAAGAATGTTATTCACACCTCCCCCAAAAAAGAAGCCTTCAAAAAAAAGATAAACTAAAAATAAGAGTAGGGATCAGAGAGATAATACAGTGGGAAAAGCACTTACCTTGCATGAAGCCACCCCAGGTTTAGATTCCCAACACTGCATATGGTCTCCTGAGTACCACCGGGAGTGACCCCTGAGAGTAAACCCTGAGCATAGCTAGGGGTGGCCAAAGGAAAAAAAAACAGAAAGAAGAGTGAATGGAATAATTTACTGTCACTCTGTCAGAGATAACCCTCGGCATCCAGGCAGGTATCAGGGATCAAACTCACAGCCTCATGCCTACAAGGCATCCCTGTCCCCCCGGTCACCCGTGGGTGCAATTTCTACTCTCTGATTCCTGGACCAGCAACTGCAGAGCTGGTTAGAGAAACAGATCCTGGTGCTTCTCTCCAGACTGCCTGGCTCAAAGTGCTAGAGGTTGGAGCCAATGATCAGGGTTGAGAAACATTCCTGGTGTGAGAACCTCTACTCCAACTCATGCCCCCATCCCCTGTCCAGGAGACTGCAGGGACCTCAAACAGTCTGGGCAAGGCAGTGGCTCTGGCTTCTGCTCCTGACAAGCTGCTGGGGTCGGAGGGGCTTAAATCATGGAATTAGATTTGCCCAGGGGCACAGAGAGGCTAGTTGTGTGACTTGCTGGTGCCAGCAGACGTAGCTTCTCCCCAGGCTCTCTTCTCAAGGGGCAAGAGGTCTCCTAACTCTGTTCTCCCCCTCCCTGTGATGTCCTGGGTGCACCATGAAAACTCTTCATTCTGCTGGGCATTTATTTCGGTAGTTGGCAGTGAGATGGTCATGAACTCCTGGACAAGGGTAAGAGTGGGGGTCTTCTTCTGTGCCCCACACCCAAGACACACATGATCAACTTCTAGTTCCTCTGGCGGCATCTTCTGGAGTTTTCTTCCTCCTGAAAACACCCACGGACCTCCCAGCAGAATTACAGTGCAGAGAAACAGCACAAGGATAAAGTGTTTGCCTTGCATGCTGCAGACTCAGGGTGTAAAAGTGGCATTGGAGGGCTGGCTGGAGCGATCCGACAGGGAGTAGGTGTCTGAACATGGGGCTGACCTGAGTTCTACTCCCAGTGCCCCATATGGCCCTCTGAGCCCACGAGGAGTGATTCTTGAGTGTAGAGCCAGGAGTAAGTCCTGAGCACAAGCAGATGGGGCCCCCAAACAAAAACAAAATATTTAAAATTTTAAAATAAGAAGGGGGCACTTTGGAACAGACATCCCTAGAAGGAAATGGGGTGAGCATGCAGGGGTCTCCAGGGTTCTTGGACTATTTTACATGTCACTCCATATTCCCTTGCTGATCCCAGGCTTGGAGGTGCACTGATTTTAGGAGTGCACTGTTCTTCCTTTTTAGCTTCTGCCCTCAGCTTGCATTCCCCGCCCCCCCTCCCTCCCCCACCTCCGCCCGAGTAGCCATTCCCACCAGCTAGGAGAGGCTCTGTGCCTCCCCAGCCTGGCAGGGATCTCCTTCCCGAGTCAAATGTCACCACTTCCAGGTTAACTCTGTTATTTCAGGGTACCTGTGGTCAGTCCATGTTTGTTGAATAAATTAACAGATGCTTGACTTCTTCGGGAGAGAGACCAGGAAGGATGTGCACAGCCTCCTTTCAAGAGGGAGTTCCCTGGGCGTGTCCCCTTGACCTGCCCTGTCTCTCATGCATTGTCTACAAGGACTCCAGAGCACAGGGACATAGCCCAGAGAGAGGACAGAGGAGAAGACTCCTCTCCTGCAGAAAGGAGCTGATTGCTGGCAGGGTGGGGGAGGGAATGGGGGGAGTTGTTATTCACAGAGAGGAAGAGAAAGAAGGCTGCCAAGAGGGAATTGGGGGTGTGCTGAGGAAGAAGGGCCAAGGGGCCAGGCGCTAACCTCCAAGAATGTATTTGAAGGTTTGATAGGGAGAAATGAAGCCGTAGTCCCTGAGGAAGTAAATCCCCAAGTTCCAAAACTGATTTCCAGTTTTCACCCACAGCTATACACCCTAGATGTCCTGAACCCCTGTTCCTGTTTGCCCTGGTGGTGTTTCACAAAAGACAAGCAGCTCTACTTCAAAGGATGGAGCCCCACCAGCTCAATTGTGTTTGCAGTGGAATGTTTTCATTTGGGGGGGAAGGGTGGGAAGGTGACACTCAGAGCTGCTCAGGGCTTATTCCTGGCTTTTAAGTCAGGGATCACGGAGGCCCATTAGTGGCCATATGTGGTGCTGGGGATGGAGCCTACTTGGCTACTTGCAAGGCGAACACTTTGTGTGCTGTATATCTCTCCAGTCCCAAGAATACTGTTGTTTTAGGAGTGTTTTCTGCAAAGTCCATCACATTTGCAGAAATGTGCATATTTGATCAGGGTCTTTTCTGCAAGATTTGCTTCCTCCAGTCCTAGGGATTCTAATCCTGAAAGAAGCTACTTCCCCTCCATCCCACCCAGGCTCGTGGGCGGAGCCTAGTGGAGGGAGGGGCCTGTGAGCCTGGGAAGTGACCCCAGGACCTGAGTTTCTGGTCAGGCATTTTCCCACGGGCATTTTATTATCTCTTGATAATTTCTCACTGACACTTAGTCCATTTTAATGCTCACACTTTTGCCTCCACTCATTACAGTCTTCAGATTCCTGAAGGACAGGTCTGATTCACTGGCAGAAACTCAGTTAATAGGTAGCTGTTTTCAAATGGGTGTTAATGATTGTGCCCCTTAGCATAATTACAATAGCATTCAAGCTCCCTCTTGCTCCTTTCCACACTGTTCCTCATTCGCATGGATATGGTCCCCCACAGAAAATGAGCTATAATTAAGTTAAAACTGTTCCCAGTAAAAAAAGATGCCACACAGCTGACAGTTAACTTATTATAGCCTTACTTGAGTGTTTTCTAATGTTTCATTGTCAGGCTGTAGGTTTGCCCCCAATTGCCAAGATGCCAAAGCAGCAAGCTGACATTTCTTGATTTCCATGGTGATACTTCAATTTGTCTTGGGACTGGAGAGTTGAAAGGAATCAAACCAGGATGCCCAGGTTTGCTCCTTGGCACTGTATGGTCCCTAGAACACCCAAACAAAAAACCAAATAAACAATATGAGCAGGAGATCAGGGAGCTGGCACAGGGTAGGAATGCACACGATGAACTCCTGTTCCCCCTGAGCACTACCAGTTGTACCCTGGAGCTTCCCTGGATGATTGGACAAGTATTTCTGGATTGGGCCCTAAACTCCCTAAGGATTGCTGGGTAGGTCTCCCCAAAAAGGCACTGGGCACATCACATGCTTGCCCTTCCCCTCCCCTGCCCTGCCCCCCACAGCCTGTCTCTATGGCAAATACTTTTCTTCTTTTCTTCTTCTTCCTCTCTCTGTCTCTGTCTCTCTCCATCTCTCTGTGTCTCTGCCTCTGCCTCTGCCTCTGTCTCTCTGTCTCTCATTTTCCTTTCAGCACTGTGGTTTACTATTACTGAAAGAGTGTTATGCATATCCTTTACTTCTTTCAGCACTCAGCTTTTGTCTAAAGTGATCATTTCCAACTATCATTGTCATAGTGGTCCTTTCATTGTCCTAACTTCACTCCCCCTCCCTGTTGGTGGCAAGCTTCCTACTATGGACCAGTCCTCCTTGCCGTCGTTTCTACTGCGTTGGGTGTTATTCACAGACTATGTGGTTTATTTTATACCCTACAAATGACTGCAATCATTCTATGTCTATCCCTCTCACTCATTTCACTCATTTTACTCAACATGGACTCTCCGTGTCCATCGATGTATAGCCAAATTTCATAACTTCATTTTTCCTGACAGCTGTATAGTGTTCCTTTGTGTAAGATGTGCCATAGTTTCTGTATCTACTCATCTGTTCTCAGGCACTTGGGTTGTTTCCAGAAAAAAAACATATGGTTTTAGAGTACCTGAATTAGACAGACAGAATCAGGTTAGGAAGAGCTGTCCTTTGAGATCTGTCACCAAAATGAAGTTTCATGTTGGTTTAAAAAAAGGGGGGGGGGGCAATAGCACAGTGGGTAGGGCATTTGCCTTGCATGTGGCCAACCTGGGTTTAATTCCCAGCATCCCATATGGTCCCCTGAGCACCTCCAGGAGTAATTCTTGAATGCAGAGCCAGGAGTAACCCTTGTGCATTGCAAGGTGTGACCCAAAAAACAAAAAAAAAATGGGGACGGCAATCCAGTTAAAACACCTGCTCAAGGACTAGAGAGGAGAGAGGGCAGAGGTTAAGGCAGGTGCTTTGCATGTGACTGTGACAATGGTTTGAATCCCAGCACCATATATGGTCCCCTGAGCACCATCAGAGATGGCTCCTAAGCATGAGCCAGGTACAGACCCTGAACATCACTGGGGATGTATTGCCCAGCCCTTTCCCTTGGGGTTGGTTGTGGGGGCAGAAACAGGCTAAAGACCAGAGTAGATAGCTCACCCAGGAAAATGCACACAGAACAAATGGCAAGTGGAAAGTCGCCTGTCACACTCTATGCATCAGGATAATGCAAACCCAAACAGCAGTGAGAAGCCACAACACACCTATTGCAAGGCAAATCCCACGTGAGGACTGCACTCAAAATGGCACAGAGGTGGAGAGACAGGAAGCCCAGAAATCACTGTTGGTGAGTGCATGCCAGTAGTGAAGCCATTTCGGAAGACATGGTGGTGGTTGGCAAAATTTAACCTCTCTTGCCAGAGGTTCTGCTAACTAGGCTCCTTAGCATGTCCATCAGTAGAAACGAATTGGAAACTTCTGTCCACAAAGACCTGCATCTATAGCAAGTCTTTTCATGATTGCCCCAAATTGGAATCCAAAATTGACAACCAAGATCCAAGATAGTCTTCCATAGGTGGATGGAGAGATAATCCATGGTATGGCCAGGTAATGAAATATTTCTCAGGGCTCAAAAGAGAACAAGCTATGAAATAATATGGAGACACTTGTGATATAATTCTTCATCTAAAGAAGTTGATCTGAAAAGCTTACAAACTGTAGTAGGATTCCAGTAAGAAACAGCATTCTGGAAAAGTCAAAACTCTGAGGACAGTAAATAGATCAGTGGTTTCTGGTAGTGATGCAGGGGTGAGGGGTGGGGGGATTGCAGGGGGCGAGGAATCAATGAGAGAATACAAAGGATGTTTAAGGCAATGAATTGATTCTCTATGATACTCTAATGGGAATGACATGTCTGTATCTATTTGTTGATCCATGGACTTTGCAATACCAAGTGTGAACCCTAATATAAATTAAGCACTGTAGGTTGTTACAATTTGTCACTGTAGGTTCACAGTTGGAAGATGTTGATACTGGGGGAGCTGTGCCTGTATGGGACAAGGAGTATATGAAATCCTCTTACCTTCCACTCAATTTTGCTGTGAACATAAAACTTTTCTTAAAAATTATCATACAAAGTATAACTGAGTCTGAGTGGGTAAGTGAGGATGGTGCTGACTGGGCACCTCGGTTGTTTACAACTCTGGCCATCCTATAAACTGAACCTTCCTAGATTCTCCATCTCTTCACCAGGAAGTCCACTTGAACGGTAAGTTGAACAGCAAGTTGAACAGCAGCTTGGCAGGGAGCGTCCCTTCTCTCAGTACAGAACAGGAGTCACCTTTAGATCATTTGTTCTAGAAACTCACTAGCTATTTTATTTGTCCTCAGCAGATCTCAGCTGGGAAAGCCCTGCCTTACTCTCCTGAGTGTTGCCAGTCCCCAATTTTACACTCTTCAAGGATATGAGTATCGGTGGAATTTGCTATCTCCATGTCCTAGTTCCCCAGCTAGATGGTGACAGTTTTGTCCCCCACTCACTCTTAACCTAAGTGACCCCCAGATTCTCTGACTCTGTGATTCACCCACAGAAATTCTCCATTATCCTCTTTGTTGTTCAATTTTCTGAATAAACAAGTTGAGATGGGAATGACCTAACTCTGGGTGAGGTCATTGAAGGGTCTGATCTGATCTATACAAACTTAAAAGATTTGAACAAAAATGTGTTGAGTGTTCCTCATGTGGTAGACACTCTGTAATGGTGATGTAACACTGGTGCATCGGTTAGGGCGCTCGCAGCAGTAATGGAAAATTTAATGCAGTCAGACTCAATAAGGGCTGGAGCGATAGCACAGCGGTAGGGCTGCCTTGCGTGCAGCAGGCCCGGCCGAGCCGGGTTCAATACCTCTGCCCTTCTCAGAGAGCCCAGCAAGCTACTAAGAGTATCACGTCTGCACAGCAAAGCCTGGCAAGATACCCATGATGTATATCGAATATATTCGATATGCCAAACACAGTAACAAGTCTCATGATGGAGACGTTACTGGGCCCGCTCAAGCAAATCGATGAACAACGGGAGGACTGTGACTGTGACAGACTCAATAAAGAAATGAATTTTCTGATGGTGACATATTATTATATCTGTTAAGATGCTTACAGCAGTAAGTAACAGAAAGTTCAATTCAGTGACATTCACCCCACAAGGAAATGAATTTTCTCTCCTAACAAGAAATTCAGAGAAGGATGCTTCAGTTCTGGGTAAATTCTGTGACTCAACAACACGGCCAACAATGCTGATTCCTGGCTCATCTTTCTCTTCTGTCTCTCTGGGATACTGGTTTTTTCTCCAAGCCATCAGTCCCACCAGGAGTAGACACAGGGGCAGGGCATTGTTCTCTTGTGGCAACAATGTCTAGAGGAAGAGGAGGAGATTCTCAGTGCATGTTCTTTTTAAGAAGGGAATCCTTCTCAACAGAATTTGAACTCTCCTGCCCTTTCATAATCCACTAACTAGAAGGGGTTTTATTCTCAGCCTGCAAATAATTTTCAACTCAAAGGGAGAGCTAACCACAATGGATTTAAGCAAATCATGAGAAAATTTCACGTAGCGTAGAAGTGCAGCTTGAGCTAAGTGATATTCTGAAATAAAAGAGGTTGAGGGACTGAATGTTAAGTTGGGGACCAATAGCTCACAGCTGAGGGCAAACATATGGGTAGCCAGAATGACAGTTTCTGAAATTTGGCTGAAGGCAGTATAGGAAATAGGTGTCTGCACATTCTTTGGATAGATACTAAATGTGCCCAGACAACCTCTGACTTCTTGGCAGGTCTATCCCCATCCCCCCATCAGGATTTTAGGACTAAATATTTTTGTGTAGTCCTTTCTTCTTAGCCTTTGCTCACCATCATACTTTTGAGATCATCCATCACGGTCACGGTCACCTGTTGTTCATGGATTTGCTCTAGTGGGCCCAGTAACGTCTCCATCGTGAGACTTGTTGTTACTGTGTTTGGCATATCGAATATGTCCCAGGTAGCTTGCCAGGCTCTGCCGTGCGGGTGAGATACTCTAGGTAGCTTGCCGGGCTCTCCGAGAGGGGCGGAGGAATCGAACTGGGGTCGGCCATGTTGGTTGCGTGCAAGGCAAACGCCCAACCGCTGTGCTATCACTCCAGCCCAGATCATCCATAATGCAAATATTATTTGTTGTTTCTTTTTTTAATTTGAAGCACTGTGATTTACAATAATGTCAATGACAGGGTCTTATGTACACCAACACCTTACCCTCCACCATAGTATCCACTTCCCTCCACCAATGTCTCAAGGATCCCTCCTATACTGCCCAGATAAGCTCTGTTCTGTAGACCAACTCTCCATTTCTGTTGCTTTTGGTCATTCACTGCTCCTTACTATTTTTCTGTATAGCCGACCTATGGGGAAGATCATTCTGTTTCTGTCCCCTCCTTCTGATTGACTTCACTTTCATGATGCCCTTTGATTCCCTCTGCATAGAAGAAAATGGAAAGATTTTATTTTTCTTGTAGTTGGATAGTGTTCTACTGTGTATACCTCTTCCTCCCTTCCATTTTCTCTATTTCTTTCTTTCTTTCTTTCTTTCTTTCTTTCTTTCTTTCTCTCTTTCTTTCTCTCCTTCCTTCCTTCTTTCCTTCCTTTTCTCTCTCTCTCTCTCTCTCTCTCTCTCTCTCTCTCTCTCTCTCATTGGTTTTGGGTCACACCCAGAAATGTTCAGGCATTACTCCTGATTCCACACTCAGAAATTACTCCTGGTCATACATGGGACCATATGGGATATGGGTATTGAACCAGGATTGGCTGCATGCAAGGCAAATACTCTACCCACTAAACTATCCTGCCATAGTTTCTTTACCCACTCCTCTGTTCTTGGACTGTTGAGTTGTTTCCAGAGCTAGGCTGGAAACAACATAGGAGCATATATGTCTTTTTGAAATACTGTTTTTTTCATCCTGAGGATAGATATCAAGAAGTAGAATTGTTGTATTGTATGGAAGCCTAAATCTTGGGTTTTCAAGGTGTCCATATAGGGAAATGAGAACAAAACAATGAGATACTACCTCATACCAGTGTGGCTAACACACATAAAAAAGAACAAAATCAACCATGCTGGTATAGATCTAGGGAGAAGGAATCCTCATTCACTGTTGATGGGAGTGCCAACTATTTTATCCTTTTTTTTTTTTATTGTGAACCTGAAGTCAAAGTTTCTTTTTGTCTGCGAAGAAATAGCACTGACCATTAAGAATGTGTTAGTGCCTCTATTCACAGTAGCCAAAATCTGAAAAAAAAAAAAAAAACAACCCGAGTGCCTGAGAACAGATGACTGGTTAAAGAAACTTTGGTACATCTACTCAATGGAGTACTATGCAGCTGTTAGAAAAGATGAAGTCATGAAATTCACATACAAGTGGTACTACATGAAAAGTATCATGCTAAGCGAAATGAGTCACAAGGAGAGGGACAGACATAGAAAGATTGCATTCATCTGGGGAATATAAAGTAACAAATTGGGAAACTAACACCCAAGAATTGCCGAGATAAGTACTAGGAGGATTACTCCATGGCTTAGAGGCCAGCCGGGCATGCTAGGAGAAAAGGCAGCTCAGATAGAGAGGGGAGCAGCAAATAAAGGGTGTTGGGAGAACCCTCCCAGGATGAGAGATGCATGCTGAAAATAGACTAATGACCGAACATGATAGCCACTCAATGCCTCTTTTGAAAACCACAGCACCCAAAAGGAGAGGGAGAACAAAAGGGAATGCCTTGCCACAGGGGTGGGGTGGGATGGGGGTGGGGGAGTGGGAGGGATGCTGCGAGCTTTGAGGTGGGGAATGGGCACCAGTGGAGGGATGGGTACTCAATCATTGTATGGCTGAAACCCAAGCACAAAGATTTGTGAGTCTACAACTGTACCTCATGGTGTTTCACTAAAAAAAATGTGTGATGCTATAGCTCCCTCCTAGAGAAAGAAGGTTGGAGCTCAGGGGTACACCCACTTCTCCCCCCGTCAGAGGATGACGACCCCCCAGAACAGGAATGTGCTAGAAGCTAAAAATGTGACAGAGAATCATCCTTTCGCCTCCACTGCAGAAGAGACACAAATCGGGTTATCTGGAGACTCCTGAGGAGTTCCCAAGAAGAGAAAGTCCAGCTCTTCTTCCAGAATAACTTGCCACCAGTATTCCATTTGTGCTGACATTCTTGGGCTTCATATCAGAAGCAAGAATCCAAGCCATCTCGTGGGCTGTTGCACTAATCTTTTTCCCTCTTGCTTGTCAGGAAAATAGAAAACAGAAGGATATTCATCAAAGCTATTTTCTAAGCCAAGTTATAGCAGGAGGTGAGGGAGTTTTCCCCACCTACTGGGTCTAGTGGGGTGCATTATTGATCTATCTTGGCCTGGATGTTGGGACTCCTCCCTGGTAGGTTAAATCCACTTCTAATTTTATGTAGTGTTACAGAACCCCTAGATCTCTGTACATTTAGAGGTATGAGCAAAAGATGAAATCCCTTGGTATATTTAACTCATGTGGTTATGAGTCATCGTTAATACATTCAACAGATACACGGGTTTCCAAGCTGCATATCCAAAGTAAGGATTTTAATTGTTTTTCTTGGTGATTTGCTCATGTCTGCATACCAGCAGCAATGACTTGG
Organism: Sorex fumeus; assembly: GCF_029834395.1. Lineage (NCBI taxonomy): Eukaryota > Metazoa > Chordata > Mammalia > Eulipotyphla > Soricidae > Sorex > Sorex fumeus. The sequence goes on from NW_026606059.1 coordinate 77,734,712, forward strand.
CTGCCCCAAAGCATCTTGAAGTATTTAACTTCGAATTTGGTATAGGTCTCAAGCATGTCAACTATTTCCACCATGTCTATCCAGGGACACAGATCCCTCATCAAAGCCAAGTTCTAAGCCAATTTACAGCCGGGGATGAAATCAACCATTTTACACATTAATACCATTTTTATCATGAATAAATGAAATTTTACATAACACATAGGAAAATGTTATGCATGAGGAATAAGCAATGTTCTTTAGCAAAATTGTGGGGGAGGGAAATATTTATCTGTCAAGCAACAACTTTGAAAATTCTATGAAGATAATAAAACCATAAATTGTTCAACTTCATGAAATGTGTTTCAGGAACTGAGAAATGTCTTCACTTACCTTTGAAGAACTTTGTGACTGTTCTATCATTTTGAGCACCTGGCCCCCACATTTTGGAGGTGCAAGGGGAGCAACATTTTGAAAATAAAACAATGGAAAGGAGTAAAAAGCAAAACATGAACTTCTTTTCATTATTAACACTACTTTACTCTCACTTCTCTAAAATACTTGTTATCCATATCTATTATGAGACTGACACATGACAGAGTATTTATGTAACTGTTTATATTAGGATTAGTGCATATATATTGTGACTGTTAGGTCTTCAAATATGTTTCTGTCACAGAGTTCCTGGAATCCTTGAAATTTCCAAAGTAATTAGAGTGATATGGGTATCTTTTTAAATAAAATTTGAAGCATCATGATTTACAACACTGTCAATAGTAGTTCATGCTCACAACATTCCAATACAAAACCCTCCTCAGAGTGTCCAATTCCCTCTACCACTGTATCAGAGTTCCTGCCCATCCACTCCCCTTGGTAAGTTCAGTTCTCAGGTTGTATTATCTTTGACCATTTGTTATTTCTGTACTATGTAGTTTTACATTCCACATATGAGAGATCATTCTGTCTGTCCCTCTCCTCTGACTGACTTTACTCAACATGATACTATTTGGTTCCATCCACATGGCAGAAAATATAATGATTTTATCTTTTTGATAGCTGAGTAGTATTCCATTATCAATCTATGCCACCATTTCTTTATCCATTCCTTTGTTCTTAGACATTTGGGTGTTTTCAGACCTTGAATTTAGTAAATTGTGTTTCAATGAATATTGGGGAGAAAAATGTCTTTTCAAAAGAGTGTTTTGGGGTGGTATGGTACCGCCAGCAGGTCAATCTGTACCTGTTAGGCGAGTGTATCAGCAGCCTCTTGGCACCTTTAGACTTCTAGATACCCCCAAATTGCTGCTGTGCCTTTGGCCAGACCCCAAACACTTGGGGCTAAGTTTACCAAGAAAGTAAACAGCCAAAAGTTAGGTATGAGGGAGACACAACCACAAACCACCTCAGGCTCAGCTATATAATTGGAGGCATGGCCTCTCTGGTTCCTGATTGAACTGCTTAATGACCATGATCCCAGAGACTCAGAGACAAATCTCAAAACCCAGAGGCTTTTGGCAGAAATGCATCCGTTCCTGGCAATGGGACACCCCAGGGGGGGAAGGGTGTTGTCCCTCTGCCTGCTCCCCCTTGATGGCTCGGTGGCTGCCATCTTCCAGAGGCCATTGGACAGTCAGGTTTGGGCCCACAGAGACAAGACACGTGCAGCCTCATGGGGTGGGGGTGAAGCCAGCTCTTTCCTCCCCGTCCCAGAGACCCCGAGTCGCCGCCCACAAATGGCCTCTCTGGCTGCTGATTAAGCTGCTTAACAGCCATAATCCCAGAGACTCAGAAACAAATCTTGGAACCCAGTGGCTTTTGGCAGAAATGCGTTCGGTCCCTGCAGCAGGTTACCAGCGCCAGGCCACCCTAGGTGGGAAAAGGTTTCTTGCCTTGGCCTGTTCCCCCTGGCGGCTTGGTGGCCACCATCCTCCAGAAGCCATTGGACAGTCAGGTTTGGGCCCACAGTGACGAGACACATGGGGCCTTACGGGATGGGGGTGGAGCTGGCCCTTTCCTCCCCACCCCAGCAAGACCCTGAGTCGCCGCCCACGAATGGCCTCTCTGGCTCCTGATCAAGCTGGAGCCATGATCAGGCCATGATCCCAGAGACTCAGAAACAAATCTCAAACCCCAGCAGCTTTTGGCAGAAATGCGTCCAGACTCTTCAGTAGATTACTGTTGCTGGACCACACAAGGGTGTAAAGGGGTCTGTTCCTCCACCTGCTCCTCCTTGGCAGTTTGGGGGCCACCATCCGCCAGAGGCCACTGGACAGTCAGGTTTGGGCCTACAGTGACGAGACACGTGGGGCCTCATGGGATGGGGGTGGAGCCGGCCCTTTCCTTCCCATCCCAACAAGACCCCGAGTCACTGCCCACAAACGGCCTCTCTGGCTCCTGGTCAAGCTGATTAATGGCCATGATCCCAGAGACTCAGGAAAAAATCCCGGAACCCAGGAGGTTTTGGCAGGAAATCCCTTCAGATTTAATTGTTAAAATTTCGGAATTTCAAAATCATGCGGCCACTTCTGCAGTTGCGTGACATCATATGTTATTCACAACCAGCAATAGAAAAAAAAATTGTCTACTGTTGCCTTTTCAGCAGATCTGAGTGTGGGAGTAAAATACCAAATAATAATGGTGGCTCATGCCCAATTGAGTCATGCCCAATTCAATCAGTCTAATTAATGGCTGAATAAATAGCAATACTCCTACATTTAAAAAAAATGTTTTGGGGTCCTTGGTGTAGATGTCAAGAAGTTGGAATTGTTGAGTTGTATAGAAAATCAATTCTTCATTTTTTGAGATTGTCCACAGTGTTCTCCAAAGAGGTTGGATTAGTTGATTTTCTCACCAATAGTGAATGGGGCCTCCTTTCCCCCATGTCCTCAATGTAAGGCTGTTTTGAACATTCCCAATAAACCCCTTTCAAACATACCTGTGTTTATGCAAATGAGATTACTTGTGGAAAGTGTCCAAGGATGGGGATTGCTTGCCAGGGAGACCAACCACAATCCGGAGTAGAGGGTTGAAATTTACAGACCCATCTACTGGCTTCCCACGATAACAAAGTCACCATAAAACCCCAAAAGGGCCTTTCAATATCTGTATTGCAAACCAAACCAAACGGGTGTGTGTGTGTGTGTGTATGTGTGTGTGTGTGTGTGAGAGAGAGAGAGAGAGAGAGAGAGAGAGAGAGAGGTGTCATAGAGGCAGGCTGGAGGGCTAGTGGAGGGAAACTGGGGGCATTGGTGGTGGAAAGGTATACTTGTGAAAGGATGGGTATTGGAACATTATATCACTGAAACCCAATCATGAACAAACTTGTAACTGTGAATCTCACTGTTAAAATTTCTTTTAATTTTAAAATGTTAAAAAATTTAAAATTTTGGTAAAAATTTTTAAAAATTTAAAATTTTGATAAATTTTTTTTCTTTTTTAAAATTTATTGAATCACTTGGCCAAGTTTGTGTTGACAAGGACACTGATGCCTCCGACACCTCTTTTATCGCATGTTCCAAGGAACAATTCTTCTCCAGTGTCGAAAACAGCATGGTGAGATTCGTGCCTTCTTGTCTCGGTCAGACCAATGATGTCGTACTTGATCATTCGCGCTTGTACCATCAGGTCCTCGATGGATGCATCTGATGCTAGTGTACGTGCATTGAAAGTACAGACGATCATTTTTGTCTTCCTTCGTTGTGGCAGCCTACGTCGGCCTTGAGATTTTATAGGCCTCTCCTTTCTCATCCTTCTCAGTGCTGCCATGTCGGTGAAGCCTTCAGGGTCAGGTGAATGAGACCAGTTGTAGTTACTGGTTTTGGCATATCGAATACACAGCGGATAGCTTGCCAGGCTCTTCCGTGCGGGCGGAATACTCTCGGTAGCTTGCCAGTCTTTCCGAGAGGGATAGAGGCTTTTGGGGCGACCTCTAATCACCCTTGTAGGTGTTATCATATTTGAACCCTATCAAATATGGTACGACAATTCCGGAAGATGGGTATTTAGTGTCTTATGATGTGTCGTGTGGCCGCTTGCGGGTCCGGAAAGCGTCCTGGAGTGTGGCGATGGCTGGGTAGTGGAAGTAGTGTCGAGAGTGAAAGTCTGCCAGTGGGGTATTTATCTGGGTAGGGTGGGTCTCCTGTGCACAATTCGATCCCTGGGTGGTTGATGGAAGCAGACAGGGCAGGGTAGGGTGGGGCTCCTGATTAGAATCCCTTTGTCACCTGTGTTGGTGGGAGCAAGCAGAGAAGCTCTGTCCCTGGGTCCGCCGAGCCTGGAGTCCAAGGTCTCAGAGAGTTCCGCTTATCTTGTTCTGTGGGTCTTCAGTCGTGCGTGGAGCCAAGAGCATTGATTCATTCCAATGCCTAACAACCCGAATCGGACATTTACATTTGAATAGATGTGGCTCACTGCCTGCAGTTTCTATCTTCGTTGTCTACGCACCAACATCTCATTATGATGAAAGAGAAATCGAGAAGTTCTACATGGAGCTAGAGAAGTTCTATAAAGAAGACCACACCTTCTACAAGATCATTGTGGGTGATTTTAATGCCAAGATAGGACCAAGAAGATCAGCTGAAGAACTTCACATCAGGACCCATGGCCTAGAATGGAACGAACAGGGTGAGAGACTGTCTGAGTTCATCATGTCGACCAAGACCATTCATGGTAACTCACAGTTCCAGAAGGCAGAATCTAAACGATGGACATGGGAGTCTCCCGGTGGACGATTCCACAACGAAATAGACCACATCATATTCAATCGACGGTTTTGCCTGACCGATGTCGCTGTTGTCCCAAAATTTCGAACAGGATCGGACCACCGTCTCCTTCGTGCAAAATTCTACTTCACAGAGCCGGGAGAAAGGACTGCAAAGTTCAAAAAGAGAACTCCCAGAATGACCACCAACTGGGAACTCTTTGGTACTATTGCAGCAACATGGGAAGATGCCATTGTTGACAACATTGACGAGGAATACGATCGACTGGTTCAGCACCTCCATGAATGCACGAGGAACGCCAAGAGAGAGATAGCCAGAAAAAATCGCCTATCTTCGAAAACTCTTGAGCTAATTCGCCAGCGTGGTTTGGCGCATGCCTCAGGCAACCGCAAGCTAACGTCTGAGCTCGCAAAGCAGTGCAGAGATGCGATCAAGGAAGACATCAAAGAGAGAAGAGCAGAAGTACTGGTAGATGCGGCAGAAGCCGGGAAAAGTATTCGTAATGCCCGCCTGTCCTTCGCCAACTACAAGACCAAGATGACTGCCCTCCGACGTCCTGATGGATCCATCACATCCTCCAGAATGGCAATGGAGAAGATTATCCATGACTTCTACTCAAATCTCTTCGATAGCCATGTCCACTTGCTGACATACCAAATTCCACAGGATGGATATGTCGTTCCCAACGTTCTCCCTTCCGAAATCCAACACGCCATTTCGTCGGTAAAGAAACAAACAGCACCCGGCCCAGACAAGGTCAGACCTGAACATCTGAAGAACCTGCCGTCAGTACTCATCAATACACTGGCTCGCCTCTTCACTCGCTACCTGTCTGAATGCAAGGTTCCGTCCCAATGGAAAACCAGCAGGACCGTACTACTGTTCAAGAAGGGAGACATCCATGACATTGGCAACTATCGCCCGATCTGCCTATTGTCTGTCATCTACAAGTTGTTCACTTGAGTCATCCTAAATAGGATTGGCAGAACACTAGATGAAGGACAACCATGCGAGCAAGCAGGGTTCCGCAAAGGATTCAGCACCATCGACCATATCCACACGGTAACCAAGCTCATTGAGGTTTCTCGGGAGTTCAAGATGCCGCTCTGTTTAACGTTCATTGATTTAAAGAAGGCCTTTGATTCTGTTGAGATGGAAGCGGTCATTGAAGCCCTAGCCAATCAGGGCATTCAAGCCCAATACATCAGGATCCTCCATGAGCTGTATTGCGGATTCACTACCAGGATCTCACCATTCTACAAAGAAGTGATCGTTGATGTCAAGAGAGGGGTGCGGCAGAGTGATACCATTTCACCGAAACTCTTCACTGCCACCCTTGAGAACATCATGCGACGACTGGAATGGGAAGGAATGGGAGTGAAGATAGATGGTCGGCAACTACACCACCTCCGCTTTGCTGATGACATTGTTTTAATAACTCCAAACATCAGCCAAGCGGCACAAATGCTGGCCGACTTTGACCGTGAGTGTGGAAAGGTAGGACTACAGCTGAATCTTACGAAGACAATGTTTATGAGAAACAGCCTTGTTCCTGACGCCCCATTCGCTCTCAATGGAACGACCATCTCCGAATGCAACAGCTATGTGTACCTAGGTTGAGAGGTCAACATGACAAATGACCTGGCACCCGAGCTGCACAGGAGGAAGAGAGTGGCTTGGAACGCCTTCAAGAACGTCGAAGAAATAGCTAAGAGGATGAAGAACCTCCAGCTCCGGGCACATCTCTTTGATTGCACTGTTCTTCCTGCATTAACATATGCCTCAGAGACCTGGGCCCTATGCAAACAAGATGAGAACGCTATTCAGGTCTCCCAAAGAAGAATAGAAAGAGCTATGCTTGGAATATCACGTTTCACTCAAATGAGAGAAAGAATCTGGAGTTCTGACATCCGTCGACGATCAAGAATCAGGGACGCTGTCTCATTTGCCAAGGTGTCGAAAATCAGATGGGCTGGTCACGTAATGAGATTTAAAGACGACCGCTGGACTAGAGCTGTTATCGACTGGATTCCACGGGATGTCAAAAGACCACGTGGCTGCCCACCTTCCAGATGGTCAGACTTCTTCGTGAAGATCATGAACGATCGGTTTGAGGCCCTTCATGTTCCTGGAGCGAACAGATGCCATTGGGCTACACTAGCACGCGACAGGGACAAATGGAGACGTTACTGGCGCCCGCTCGAGCAAATCGATGACTAACGGGAAGTTAAGTGATTAAGTGATTAAGTGATTGAATCACTGTGAGAACAGTCACAAAGCCTTTCAGTTCAAGTCTTGGTCGGTCACACAATGATCAAACACCCGTCCCTTCACCAGTGCACATTTTCTACCACCAAGAACCCCAGTATACACCCCCTCCCAACCACCCCCCACCTGTGTGGCAGATTTCCACTTTACTCTCTCTCTCTTTCTACGTTGATCACATTCAATATTATGACAAAAGACCCAACATTATTATTTGGAATTTTCCCCAACATTCAGACATGCCAAAAAGACATCATTAGATCATTTGTTTTCTATTGCTGATTATGAAGAGCACATGATGTCATGTGGCCACAGTAGCAGCCACGCGAATTTGGATTTCTGATGTTTTAGTAATAAACCTAGAGGGATTACTGCCAAAAGCCCCAGGGTTCTGAGATTGGTTTGTGTGCCTCTGGGATCATTTTAAATTTTGATAAAATTTTTAAAAAATTTTATATTTTGATAAAAATTTAAAACATCAAAGAAGGGTTCAGAAAGCTCTCGAGGGTGGGGCTGGAGCAATAGCGCAGCGGGTAGGGCATTTGCCTTGCACACGGCCAACCTGGGTTCGATTCCCAGTGCCCTGAGCTCCACCAGGGGTAATTCCTGAGTGCAGAGCCAGGAGTAAACCTTGTGCATCGCCAGGTTTGACCCAAAAAGCCAAAAAAAAAAAAAAAGATCTCGTGGGTAAGCAAGTGGAAGCCCAAGAAGAGCTGTCAGGGGGGCTGTGGACACCTCCCTCGCTGCTCCCCACATTCCCGGCCCTGAGTTTGAATTCCTTCTCACATTCACCCTTCTCTAAGTGTCTTTTATGTGAAACTAATAAATATGAACCAATGCCTCTGAATTTCTGAGAGGTTTACTTAGCCAGTGAATGGCTTGAGGAGGGAGTAGTGTGTGCCTCTGGTCTACAGTGGTGAGTGATAACCTAGCCTGCCACTGGCATGTAAAGATGGGGCCAGGCTTCTAGAATGGAGCTGTAGTTTGTGAGCTCTCCAGGTAAACAGTGTCAGAAGCAAGTAATTTCCCTGGGAGTGTTGAAGCAGACACCAAGGTTATTCTATCGCCTGCTTTGTTCATTGGCAACATGTCTTGTACTTCTTTCTCATTGAACATTTATTATTATTCCCGGTCCCCTTGGATATTTTCAGAGCAATTCATTGAATGGAATAAATTCTATAACTGAACACTTAAGTGACCTTTTATAAATGAGGCTTCAATTTATTTCACTGAGCAATATTCTAGTACAATGCTATTTCCTGTCTGAATTTATCTTGTTTCCCCCCTTAGTTGCTCATTGTCAACAGTGGCCCCAGAAGTCTGAGCTTTGAGAGACCAGGGATCTGGTCCCTTGTTCCCCTTTATACTCTGAGCACTGGGCACAGAACCTGAAAGATTTTGTCCTTTGTGTTTTTTTGCTAGCAATACTTGGTTCTTTCTAGTATCCTTGAATGGGGCAGGAGAGCTGAGAGTAAGAAGGACTTCCTGTCCTCTCCTTCATCCTTCCCATTTGAGCTGTGCCCTTTGGAGAGGCAGATTTCTCCAAAGCCCTGATGACTCCTAAATGTGCAATATGGAACCTTCCCTGACATCTCAGAAACTCCACCCAACTCCCAGTTTTCTTCTTTGTAACTTCCCTGGCCATACCAGATCTGGGAGAGCCAGACTGTATTCCTGCATTCCAAATCCCACACGCTGTGTTCCTGAACTCCACTTGTTGGTTTAGTTGTTTTTGGGGGGTCCCACCTAGTGGTACTCAGGGCTAACTTCTGATTCTGTGCTCATGGATCACTCCTGCCAGTAGTTCAGGAGACCATATGCAGTGCCAAGAAATCGCTCCAGGGGGGGGTATGGTGCTGCCAGCAGGTCAATCTGTACCTGTGAGGCAGCCTGATAGCGCCTTCAGACTTCCAGATACCCCCAAAATGCTACTGTGCCTTTGGCCAGACCCCAAAAACTTGGGGCAAAGTTTACCAAGAAAGTAAACGGCCAAAAGTTAGGTATGTGGGAGACATACCCACAAACCACCTCTGGCTCAGCTATATAATGGAGGCATGGCCTCTGGTTCCTGATTGATCTGCTTAATGGCCGTGATCCCAGAGACTCAGAAACAAATCTTGAAACCCAATGGTTTTTGGCAGAAATGTGTCCGGTCCCTGCAGTAGGTTACCGGTGCAGGGCCACCCCAGGTGGGAATAGGTTTCGTGCCTTGGCCTGTTCCCCCTGGTGGCCCAGTGACCGTCATCCTCCAGAGACCACTGGACAGTCAGGTTTGGACCCACAGTGACGAGACACGTGGGGCCTCATGGGATGGTGGTGGAGCCAGCCCTTCCTCCCCACCCCAACAAGACCCTGAGTTGCTGCCCACTAACAGCGTCTCTGGCTCCTGATCAAGCTGCGTAATGGCCATGATCCCAGAGACTCAGGAACAAATCTCGGAACCCAGCAGGTTTTGGCAAGAAATTCCTTCAGATGTAATTGTTAAAATTTTGGAATTTCAAAATCGCGTGGCTACTACTGCAGCCATGCGACATCATATGTTATTCATAACCAGCAATAGAAAACAAATTGTCTATTGTTGCCTTTACAGCAGATCTGAGTGTTGGGGTAAAATCTCAAATTAATAGTGGTGGGTCTGGTGTCAAAATACTGAACGTAATCAAAGTAGAGAGAGAGAGTAATTTGGAAATCATCTGCCCCACAGGTAGGGGAAGGTTGTGGGATGAGCATATACTGGGGTTTTTGATGGTGAAGAATGGGCACTGGTGAAGGTATGGGTGTTTCATTGTATGACCAAGACTTAAACCCGAAAGCTTTGTAACTGCTCTTATGGTGATTCAATAAATAAAATTATAAAAAAGGAAAAAAGAAGTAAGGTGGAGTTCATGCACAATTCAATCAGCCTAATCAGTGACTTAATAAATAGCAGTGCTCCTACATTAAAAAAAATCTTGTTCCTTATTTCCATATGCTATTATTTTTTGTAAGCTGAATAAACCTAATTTATTATTTCCTAGAAAAAAATCACACCAGGGTCAGCCACATACAAGGCAAGTGTCTAAACCACAAAGCATCCTTTTTGTTTCTTTATTTGGGATTTTTTTTGGTATTTAGGCAGTACTCAAGGCCTCGCCCTGGCTCTGTGCTCAGGAGTGAAGTTTGACAGTGCTCAGTGGTCCATATGAAAGGTTGGGGGGTGAACTACAGTGATAGCTGAAGTGACTACATGCAAGGCAAATGCCTTATGTTCTTGGACCCCTTGGTTCCTGGTACCCATTTATCCTCTGAGGATGTGAGTGCTATTCAAGACTCCCACGTGCTGGGAGTTGCATGGGAACAAGAAGCCCACTTGATAAGAAAAGTAGATTGAAATAGTTTCAAATATCAACATTGCAACAACAGGTTGATGCCCATAGTTCTCTTACATAAAACGAGAGCTAGGCCATGCTGGTGGCCTTTGTAGAAAAGGGGGAGTTATGGGCTTCAGGCTGATGGTCATGGCTATCCCTGCATTCTTCCCTTCAAGCCCCTCCCTCCCTCTGACAGTCCTTCACCTGCTTGAGGTTTCCCTAATGGGTGACCCTCACTTTTCGACACTGGGGGGGTCTCAGTGGTTCTGTTTGTATTGGGCTGTCTCAGTTTTTCAAACCAGAACTGTAAGCTAATGGATGGTGAGGCAAAATTTGACAGTAGACAACCACTTTGGCTGTCTTCTCTGGGAATATTCCTTTTGTAAATGCTAACCTCTTTGTTTTCTAGAAACGCTGTGTTCTCATTCACACATTTACATGCTTAAGTCACTTCAAACTTTTCCCAAACTTGCTTATACCACTTCTTTTGTGCCTTACTGAGGGCAGGATTCCTGTTTGGGGTCCTGCTCCTAATGTTTTTCTATTTCTTTCCTGACTTTTAGCAACAGTTCATGATGTTTCTTCTTGTGAGTTTTCTTGACTCATCCCTGAGTTCTGTGCCTCTTTCATATACTTTACAAGGCAGATCATGTCACTGTTTGGTTTTCTTCTTATTTTTTGGCAGCATTTTATACAAAATAGCATGTTTAATCAAACCATGGCATTGATATTTTCTAGGGAGTACTCTGGGTTGGTCATGTTTTTTGTGTTTTCTTTTTCCTCCTTGTGGCTTCATTGTAAAATCCTGGGTTCTTTTCCTTCCTTCCTTCCTTCCTTCCTTCCTTCCTTCCTTCCTTCCTTCCTTCCTTCCCCTTTTCCTTTTCCTTTCCTTCCTCTTTCTTCCTTCCTTCCTTCCTTCCTTCCTTCCTTCCTTCCTTCCTTCCTTTCTTTCTCTCTCTCTCTCTCTCTCTCTCTCTCTCTCTCTCTCTCTTTCTTTCTTTCTTTCTTTCTTTCTTTCTTTCTTTCTTTCTTATTGGTGCTCAGGGCTTAGTCCTGGCCCTGGCTCTCTCCTTAGGGATCACTCTTGGTGGACTCAAGGGACTCTATGAGGTTCCAGGGATTAAGCCCAGGTTGTCCATGTGCAGACCAAATGCCCTACCCACTGTACTATTGCTCCAGTCCCCAATGGGTTCCTTATATTTCTGTCTTGTCTTGTTTTGGTTTGGGGGTCACAATTTTGGTGCTCAGAACTTACTCCTGGTTCTTTCCTCAGGGATTACTCTGGGTAGTGCTCGAGAGACCATATATGGTGCCGGGAATAGAGGGACCATTTATGGTGCTGGGTCAGTTGTGTGCAAGGCAAGCACCCTATCTGCTGTACTATCTCTATGGCCCCCATTTTCAAACTATACCTCCTTTCTGGAGGAGGGGTTTAATTCTGGATTGACTCTTTTGAAAGTTCATATGAGGAGTAAAAACCCAGAGTATTCTAGGATAACACTGATTTTTTTTTGACTCCGGATTTCTATGTGAGGGGTTTATTGAAAGTAGTTTTCAGAGCAGTTTTAGATTCATAACAAAACTGAGAGGAAGGTGCAATACACCAACTCTCCTTCCTGCAACATCCCCCCACTTCCAGGTAAGCCTCCCTCAGCTCTCATTAGAGTTAGAGATGATCAGATAGCACTCAGGGTGTTCTGTGCCTCTTCTGTTTCCATATCCAAAGCCATGTGGGTAGGTGTTTTGGTGAGACAAACATTTATGCTCATACACACGTACAAATAGTTGGTTGCTGCCATGGTCTGCTGTATGAGACTGGAGAAGCAAGTAAGAAGTAAGAAAAAGCTCCGTGCTTGCAACCAGAATTAGACAATTGCTGACTTACCACTCCCTTGTCCCCTGAATGAGGAGTGGCTGTAGCTTATGCCTCAGCTCATGCCAATGGAAACAATCCAGTTTGGACACCAGCCTCTACTTCTGCAGAAATTATTAAACTGAATCCAAATAGACAAACTACATAGCTAACTGGGATGGCTAAATGCAGGGTGCTTTGTGTGAGTGCTATGTAGCCAAATGAGAACTTCCATTTTCTTCTTGGCTGTATTTTATTTAGGGGTTGAATGATAGGGCCACACCCAGCAATGCTCAGGGGCTATTCCTGGCTTTGTACTCAGGAATGACCCCTCAGCCAAGCTTGGAGGATCATACACAATGTTAGGACCAAACCCAGGTAGGCTGCAATGCAAGGTAAGCATCTTATCTTCTGTAATATCTCTCCAAACAGCTATACTATTTTTCAGTTGTTTGTTTTGTTTTTCTGAGCTATATCCAGTGGTGCTCAGTGCTTATACCTGGATCTGTGTGCAGTTATCACTCCTGGTGGGGCTTGAGTGACCATATGGGGTGCCGGGAAATGCATGCAAGGCAAGCATCTTACCTGCTGGATAGGTTCTCTAGCTCTTTGTTTTTAAATAGGTACCATTCCTGGAAGTGCTGAGGGTCACCAGGACCATATCCCACAGTACAGGAGGTGGGATGTTACAGTAGTAGGGACTGAACTCAGCTTCAGGACTTTTATGTGCGAGGCATGTCTTTTACCCCTCAGCCTCCCATGGCTATTCATTCTAGAGATGAACCGCAGATCTGACAGCCAGAGATATCAAGGATCAATGAGCAGGACACAGGTGGGCCTTAGTTGCGTCTGATGTTTAGGGGATTCCAAGGGGAACCTTCGATCTATAATGAAATGCTGGTTTAAATGTCATATGTTATTTGTTTGCTCTTGGCAAACAAATTGAGAGGGAAAAACAACTCACCTGGTATTCAGAGAAAGGACTAGGTGAGTTCTAAAAGGAGCACCTAACCACTTAAGCAGGTGAGACAGCAGACAGGTCTAGACAAGAAACTTATTCCCAGAGTTTCTGGGAAGAATTTCGAATTGCCCAGCCAGGTGGGATGGGATGGGGTGATCCAGAGACAGCCCATAGTCCATAGCTATAAGCTAGATTGTTCTCAGATCCATGGGCCCCATCCCTCCATCCAGGACCTGCCGTCGGGGCAACCCCTTCACTCTAAGGCTGAATTTCTAGGGATTGGGAGTTGAACTGCCTTCTGCAGAAAGCCCTAAACTCTTCTTGACCTGCACATCTCAGCCATTGCATTGGAGAATTCTTGACCAACTTCTTAACCCAAAGTTGTAAATATAGAAGCAAATTATAGTGATGAACTGCAAAGTGCTGGGGACTTGATGTGGTGGCTATGTGTGTGTGTGTGTGTGTGTGTGTGTGTGTGCGCGCGCGCGCGCATGCATGCCTGTGTGCATGCCTGTGGGTATGTGTACTGGTGGATAGAAAGAATCTGTCACTGCCATTTCAGATGTTGTGTTGAATGCTGCCATCGTGGCTTCCTCTCCTTATGGTCACCGATATCACACCCCAGACAGGCAGGCTGGTCCTTGGGCCTCTGTGATAGATCAGCAGGCTTGAACTTTGTTTGTGGGGCTGGGAGGAGAGTTTGGGGGAAGGAACCGGAGAAAAAGATGAAAACATGGAGGGTCTCGAACAATTGGATGTGGTTGCCAACTAAAGAGAAAGTGGTTTGGGTGAGAAACCAATGGGATTTTGAACTGGGTGAACTAGGGAGGTCTTCTCCCTCTTGCTAGGTGGGCCTACCCTCCCAGTGTGTGTACGCAAGCCCAGATCCCCTGGGTACATGGAATTGAACCTACTACCTCTCCAAGCAAGATGTATCACTTGGGGGATGTTCTTTTCTAAGAAATGAAACTTTTTTTTTTGCCATATGCAGTGATGGTCATTGGGGTCCCACATTCGGGTCTGAGTTTAGGGATTACTCCTGGTAGGGCTCCAGGGACCATATGTGGTACTGGGGTTCAAACCAGGGTTACGGAACTGGGCAAGTGGCTTCACCTTTCTACTATCCCTTTGACCCAAGAAAGAATTTGGGGGCCACTCAGGGTTTACTCCTGGCTCTGTCCTCAGGAGACCATATGTGGTGTCAGGGATCCAACTGAAATCAGCCACAGGCAAGGCAAGGGTCTTATCCCCCTGTACATTCTGACCCATGATTTTCTTTTCTAAGAAATTAATTTTGGATATCACCATGTACCATTGGAATAAACCTTACATATCAGAATGCAGACACGCTTACTTTAAAGTCAACTTCAATACCAACCTTGCATCAGTTTGGTCCCCAACATGGTACAGCGCCCTGAACAGCTCTGGTTGTGGCCCCAACTAATGAAATCAATATACTTGTTCCACACCCAGAGTGAATTCCATTTGTGGCCCGTGTCCCAGCCTTTTGCAGTCTTCTCTGCATTTAGGTGCATATATAAGCATGCTCACATTTGACTCTAGCAAATATGCAACATTGCACTGTGGGCTGGGTTGCTTACATATCACTTGATCACTTGACTTCCTGTTAATCGTCAATTTGCTGGAGCGGGTGCCAGTAACATCTCCATTTGTCCCTGTTGCATGCTAGTGTAGCCCAATGTCGTCTGTTCCTTCTAGAAACACGAAGAACCTCAAACCGATCGTTCAGGGTCTTGACGAAGAAGTCTGACCATCTGGTAGGTGGACGGCCATGCGGTCTTTTGACATCCCATGGAATCCAGTCGGTAATGGCTCTAGTCCAGCAGTCGTCTCCAAATCTCATTATGTGTTCAGCCCATCTGATTTTCGATGCCTTGGCAAACGAGACAGCATCCCTGATTCTTGATTGTCGATGAAGATTGGAACTCCGGATTCTTTCTCTCATTTGAGTGAAGCATGATACTCCAAGCATAGCTCTTTTGATTCCTCTTTGGGAGATCTGAATAGCATTCTCATCCTGTTTTCATAGGGCCCAGGTCTCTGAGGCGTATGTTAATGCAGGAAGAACAGTGGAATCAAAGAGATGTGCCCGGAGCCGGAGGTTCTTCATCCTTTTAGCTATTTCTTCGACGCTCTTGAAGGCGTTCCAAGCCGCTCTCTTCTTCCTGTGCAACTCAGGTGCCAGGTCATTCGTCATGTTGACTTCTCGACCTAGGTACACATAACTGTTGCATTCGGAGATGTTTGTCCCAGTGAGAGTGAATGGAACGTCATGAACAAGACCATTTCTCATAAACACTGTCTTCGTGAGATTTAGCTGTAGTCCGACCTTTCCACACTCAAGGACTGAGTCGGCCAGCATTTGTGCTGCCTGGCTAATGTTTGGTGTTCTTAGAACGATGTCATCAGCGAAGCAGAGGTCGTTTAGTGCTGACTGTCTATCTTCACTCCCATTCCTTCCCATTCCAGTCGTCGCATGATGTTCTCAAGGGTGGCAGTGAAGAGTTTCGGTGAAATGGTATCACCCTGCCAAACCCCTCTCCTGACATCAATGATCACTTCTTTGTAGAATGGTGAGATTCTGGTAGTGAATCTGTAATTCAGCTCATGGAGGATCTTGATGTATTGAGCTTGAATGCCCTGATTGGCTAGGGCTTCAATGACCGCTTCCATCTCAACAGAATCAAAGGCCTTCTTTAAATCAATGAACATTAGACAGAGCGGCATCTTGAACTCCCGAGAAACCTTGATGAGCTTGGTTATCGTGTGGATATGGTCAATGGTGCTGAATCCTTTGCGGAACTTGGCTTGCTCACATGGTTGTCCTTCATCTAGTGTTCTGCCAATCCTATTCAGGATGACTCAAGTGAACAGCTTGTAGATGACAGACAATAGGCAGATCAGGCATTAATTGCCAACGTCGTGGATGTCTCCCTTCTTGTACAGTAGTACAATCCTACTGGTTTTCCATTGGGACGGAAACTTGCATTCAGACAGGTAGCATGTGAAGAGCCGAGCCAGCGTATTGATGAGTACTGATGGCAGGTTCTTTAGGTGTTCAGATCTGACCTTGTCTGGGTCAGGCGCTGTTTGTTTCTTTACCAACAAAATGGCGTGTCAGCTTTCGGAAGGGAGAACTTTGGGAACGTAATTGCTTACGTTATATCACTTAATCACTTAACTTCCCGTTAGTCGTCGATTTGCTCGAGCGGGCGCCAGTAACGTCTACATTTGTCCCTGTCGCGTACTAGTGTAGCCCAATGGCATCTCTTCGCTCCGGGAACATGGAGGGCCTCAAACCGATCGTTCATGATCTTGACAAAGAAGTCTGACCATCTGGTAGGTGGGCGGCCACGCGGTCTCTTGACATCCCGTGGAATCCAATCAGTAACAGCTCTAGTCCAACGGTCATCTTTAAATCTCATTACGTGACCAGCCCATCTGATTTTCGACACCTTGGCATATGAGACAGCGTCCCTGATCCTTGATCGTCGACGGATGTCAGAACTCCGGATTCGTTCTCTCATTTGAGTGAAACGTGATATTCCAAGCATAGCTCTTTCTATTCTTCTTTGGGAGACCTGAATGGCGTTCTCATCTTGTTTGCATAGGGCCCAGGTCTCTGAGGCATATGTTAATGCAGGAAGAACAGTGCAATCAAAGAGATGTGCCCGGAGCCGGAGGTTCTTCGTCCTCTTAACTATTTCTTCGACGTTCTTGAAGGCGTTCCAAGCCGCTCTCTTCCTCCTGCGCAGGTCGGGTGCCAGGTCATTTCTCATGTTGACCTCTCGACCTAGGTACACATAGCTGTTGCATTCGGAGATGGTCGTTCCATTGAGAGCGAATGGGGCGTCAGGAACAAGGCTGTTTCTCATAAACATTGTCTTCGTAAGATTCAGCTGTAGTCCTACCTTTCCACACTCACGGTCAAAGTCGGCCAGCATTTGTGCCGCTTGGCTGATGTTTGGTGTTATTAAAACAATGTCATCAGCAAAGCGGAGGTGGTGTAGTTGCCGACCATCTATCTTCACTCCCATTCCTTCCCATTCCAGTCGTCGCATGATGTTCTCGAGGGTGGCACTGAAGAGTTTCGGTGAAATGGTATCACCCTGCCGCACCCCTCTCTTGACATCAACGATCACTTCTTTGTAGAATGGTGAGATCCTGGTAGTGAATCCGCAATACAGCTCACGGAGGATCCTGATGTATTGGGCTTGAATGCCCTGATTGGCTAGGGCTTCAATGACCGCTTCCATCTCAACAGAATCAAAGGCCTTCTTTAAATCAATGAACGTTAAGCAGAGCGGCATCTTGAACTCCCGAGAAACCTCAATGAGCTTGGTTACCGTGTGGATATGGTCGATGGTGCTGAATCCTTTGCGGAACCCGGCTTGCTCGCATGGTTGTCCTTCATCTAGTGTTCTGCCAATCCTATTCAGGATGACTCGAGTGAACAGCTTGTAGATGACAGACAATAGGCAGATCGGGCGATAGTTGCCAATGTCATGGATGTCTCCCTTCTTGAACAGTAGTACGGTCCTGCTGGTTTTCCATTGGGACGGAACCTTGCATTCAGACAGGTAGCGAGTGAAGAGCCGAGCCAGTGTATTGATGAGTACTGACGGCAGGTTCTTCAGGTGTTCAGGTCTGACCTTGTCTGGGCCGGGTGCTGTTTGCTTCTTTACCAACGAAATGGCGTGTCGGATTTCGGAAGGGAGAACGTTAGGAACGACATACCCATCCTGTGGAATTTGGTATGTCGGCAAGTGGACATGGCTATCGAAGAGATTTGAGTAGAAGTCATGGATAATCTTCTCCGTTGCCGTTCTGGAGGATGTGATGGATCCATCAGGACGTCGGAGGGCAGTCATCTTGGTCTTATAGTTGGCGAAGGACAGGCGGGCGTTACGAATACTTTTCCCGGCTTCTGCCGCATCTACCAGTACTTCTGCTCTTCTCTCTTTGAGGTCTTCCTTGATCACATCTCTGCACTGCTTTGCAAGCTCGGACGTTAGCTTGCGGTTGCCGGAGGCATGCGCCAAACCACGCTGGCGAATTAGCTCAAGAGTTTTCGAAGACAGGCATTTTTTTGTGGCTATCTCTCTCTTGGTGTTCCTCGCACATTCATGGAGGTGCTGAACCAGTCGATCGTATTCCTCGTCAATGTTGTCAACAATGGCATCTTCCCATGTTGCCGCAATAGTACCAAAGAGTTCCCAGTTGGTGGTCATTCTGGGAGTTCTCTTTTTGAACTTTGCAGCCCTTTCTCCCCGCTCTGTGAAGTAGAATTTTGCACGAAGGAGACGGTGGTCCGATCCCGTTCGAAATTTTGGGACAACAGCGACATCAGTCAGGCAAAACCGTCGATTGAATATGATGTGGTCTATTTCGTTGTGGAATCGACCACCGGGAGACTCCCATGTCCATCGTTTAGATTCTGCCTTCTGGAACTGTGAGTTACCATGAATGGTCTTGGTCGACATGATGAACTCAGACAGTCTCTCACCCTGTTCGTTCCATTCTAGGCCATGGGTCCCGATGTGAAGTTCTTCAGCTGATCTTCTCGGTCCTATCTTGGCATTAAAATCACCCACAATGATCTTGTAGAAGGTGTGGTCTTTTTTATAGAACTTCTCTAGCTCCATGTAGAACTTCTCGATTTCTCTTTCATCATAATGAGATGTTGGTGCGTAGACAACGAAGATAGAAACTGCAGGCAGTGAGCCACATCTATTCAAATGTAAACGTCCGATTCAGGTTGTTAGGCATTCGAATGAATCAATGCTCTTGGCCAAGTTTGTGTTGACAAGGACACCGACGCCTCCAACACCTCTTTTATCACATGTTCCGAGGAACAACTCTTCTCCGGTGTCGAAAACGGCATGGTGAGATTCGTGCCTTCTTGTCTCAGTCAGACCAATGATGTCGTACTTGATCATTCGCGCTTGTACCATCAGGTCCTCGATGGATGCATCTGATGCTAGCGTACGTGCATTGAAAGTACAGACGATCATTTTTGTCTTCCTTCATTGTGGCAGCCTAGGTCGGCCTTGAGATTTTGTCGGCCTCTCCTTTCTCATCCTTCTCAGTGCTGCCTTGTCGGTGAAGCCTTCAGGGTCAGGTGAATGAGACCAGTTGTAGTTACTGGTTTTGGCATATCGAATACACAGCGGATAGCTTGCCAGGCTCTTCTGTGCGGGCGAAATACTCTCGGTAGCTTGCCAGTCTTTCCGAGAGGTATAGAGGCTCTTGGGGTGACCTCTAATCACCCTTGTAGGTGTTGCCATATTTGAACCCTATCAAATATGGTACGACAATTCCAGAAGATGGGTATTTAGTGTCTTATGATGTATCCGGAAAGCGTCCTGGAGTGTGGCGACGGCTGGGTAGTGGAAGTAGTGTCGAGAGTGGAAATCTGCCAGTGGGGTATTTATCTGGGTATATATGTCATCATATATATTGCACTTAGGACTTTACTTAACATGACCCGGTGTTCCTTGGAAAGGACAGCTTGAAGAGAAATGACAGATTAGGGCAGGGGTTAAAGCGCTTGCATTGAACATGGCTGACCTAACCCGATTCAGTCCGTAGCACTGTACATGGTCACTAAGCATCACCAGGAGTGATCCCTGAACACAGAGCCAGGAGGAAGCCCTGAGCACTGTGGGTTGTGGCCCCACAAACAAAACCAAGAGAGAAAGAGAAATGACACATAAGGAAAGCAAGTCCTGGAATGTGTCTGCCCCATCAATATGTGTGAAGGTTTTTTATTTTCCTTTCTCAGTTACAATGAAATGAAGTTATTCCTAGACCTACTATCTAGAAACAAAATAGGAAACATTTACTATTGTTCTGTCAGATGGGGGTGGCTTGCAAACATGATGTTCAGTAAGTAGAGTTTCACAGCTTCCTTTTTCAGGTTTAACAATGCGTTGGCAGGCTTCCACATCAGCTCATTCAGATTCCATTTTCTTCTGCCTTCTGATGTTCCTACCTCCTACATCAGTGGCTTCCTGGGCACTTGGAGGCTGGATCCCTCAGGTTTTTATGCTGCTCTGGGTCCCTATGGGGCTCCGGACTCTGCCCTGAAGGTACCCTGGTGTACCTCGGGTTCCTGCACCCTGGGAATGGTTGGGGGCTGAGGGGGGGAGTCTTGGAAGTATTCCAAAAATGACATAGGAGCTTACACTGGTCCTCCATGCAAAATAGGCAAAAAGGCGGCCCAATTCCCATTGGTCTGATAATATGCAATGCAGCCGGAGACCTGCTCTGGTCAAGCGGTGATTGGTTGGGCTTCTGTCCCGGGCGGTCCGTGCTAGCCGGTTGTTTCCCAGGCCTTCTCCATCCTCTGCATCCTCCCGTTCTGGGACTGATTTCTTGTTGCTTGCCAAAGAAAACCTGGGATCCTCTCTGGGTCTGTGGGGCAAGCCTAGGAAAAACCGAGCCCCAAGCCGTGCGACAAAGGGGCAGTGATCACAGTCCGTCGAGGAAACAGTTCTGGTTTGTTCGTACTTTTTTTCTGTTGCCTGCAGCGTGCAGCGTTGCCAACAAGGCCAGCCCTGGAAACACAGCCTGGCATTCATTCTTCTTCTCTGGGCGCCTGCATGGAGAGAGGGGGCTTTTGAGCCACTGGAGAAACCGCCAGCGCGGGCTTTCCCGAATAGTCGAATCTGTTTGCAGGCTCTGGAAGTTTCTGTTCCGCGAAAGTATGATGGATGGGACCCATCGGAAGGGAAAGGAGGGAACCATCAGGGACCCTCCTGGGCTGGGGAATTTTCCAAGGCAGCCTGTGCTCTGTCTGTGCTTGCTAGCAGAGACCCGTTCACTGATAGGCCCTGAAAGAAATAAACACACAGTGTTGAGTGAAAGGAGAGAAGGTTAGCATTCCCCTTGACAAGGATGCAAGAGGCCTGCAACACGCAGACGGTTAAGGCACTGCCACCCACTTCGTGGCATCTAACCAATGTTTTTGCCAAAATCTGGAAACAACCCAAGTGCCCTAGAACAGATGACTGGTTTAGAAACTTTGGTACATCTACACAATGGAATACTATGCAGCTGTCAGGAGAGATGAAGTCACAAACTTTGCTTATAAATGGATAGACATGGAGAGTATCATACTAAGTGAAATGAGTCAGAAAGAGAGGGACAGACATAGAAGGACTGCACTCATTTGTGGAGTATAAAACAATGTAACATGAGGCTGACACCTAAAGAGAGTAGATACACGGGACAGGTAGATTGCCCTATAGCTGGAAGCCTGCCTCATGAGCAAAGGGGAGAAGGCAGCTGGAATAGAGAAGGGATCACTAAGAAAAAGATGGTTGGAGGAATTGGTCGGGATGGGAGATGTGTGCAGAAAGTAGATAAAGGACTAAACATGATAACCTCTCAGTGTCTGTATTGCAAACCATAACACCCAAAAGTAGAGAGAGAGTATAGGGAATCATGTATGCCATGGAGGCAGGGGGAGGGTGGGAAAGGGGGGTATATCGGGGATATTGGTGGTGGGGAATGTGCACTGGTGGAAGGATGGGTGTTTGATCATTGTGTGATTGTAACCCAAATATGAAAGCTTGTAATTGTCTCATGGTGATTCAATTGAAAGGAAGGAAGGAAGGAAGGAAGGAAGAAGAAAGACACAGTTAATTGTTTTGCTTTAGTGAACCTTAATATAGAGCATCATATATAGTTATAAACACAGTATTAAGTGGGGGTTTCATGGGGTGGGAGGGGAGATAACTCAAAAGGCCTGGAGAGCATTTGGGAAACCCAGCTTCTTTCTAGACCCTGGATACCTGGTCTCTCACCACTACCAGGGGTAACCCCAAAAGATATGACCCTCAAACACAAACCCAAAAGACTCTTTGTACTTAATTATGAGAGCATCTAGCATTCATTTAAAATGCAAATGATGATGAACCCAAGCCTGCCTTTGGGAACTTATTTGAGAAATTTTCTCTATGATATTTCCAAAGTTTCAGCTGATATTCTTTTCTTCCTCATTCCCTTTTTTAAGGAGGAAAAGTTAGAAAACTTATTTTTAGAAGTTTTTCCTGGCTTTTACTTTTCTCCTTCTAGGGATGGAAAATAAAAACCTCAGATTAGTCTGTTAAGATTTCTTTTCTTTATAAGCAACAATTTCCCCCCTACTTATTCTTATTTTTACTACTTACTGCTTTTCTTTATTGTTTTGGTTTTGGGACCATACCCAGGTGTGTGCTCAGGGATCACTCCTGGCAGGGTTCAGGGGACAATATGGGATCCTGGGAATCAAACCCCTGTTGGCTGTATGCAAGGCAAACGCTCTATACTATTGCTCTGGCCCCAGATTTCCTGAGTGTTTACCAGAAGGTTCATCTTGCTTTCAGTCATCTTTTCTTCTCCCTTTCCCTTATGCTTCCCTAGTAAAGATCTTGGAGCCAGAGAGATAGTACAGCAAGCAGGTGCTAGACTTGCATGTGTTCAACCCAGAGTCAATCCCTGACTCCCTGTATAGTATCCTGAGCCCCTGCCAGAAGTGATCCCTGAGGGCAGAGCCTGGAGTAAACCCTGAGCACCACCCGGTGTGCCCCCCTCCCAAAAGACCTCAATACATATTACTATGCCACCAGCTCTGTTTCTAGTTCTGTGTCTGGCATTGAATTAACCTTTAATCTTTCCTTCTCTGCTTCTTGGTTCCGCATGTGCAGTTAGGAGTTAATAAAAGCTGCCCTCATCTGCACATGGCAGATCACAGCTGCCATTACTCAAACCTTCATCGTCTGGAGTCGAAGTCTTAATTGTGCTGTGGGCAGTGAGTTCTTAAAGATTATGCTTTCCTTGCAGAAAAGCAACAGAAAAGCACAAGGCTGCTGTGGTCGTGAAGAATTCTATCCTTCATTTCCTGAGAGCCCCAGAGACTGCCTTGGCAAAAGAAAAATTTTCCAGCCGAAGTCACAAGAAATGCCCAACACCAGTGCAAATTTCTGAGAAAAGAGAAAGAAAGCACTGAAACTGTGAATTTGACAGTGGGAGCAATTGCAAATTGGATTGGTCTAGGTTTCTGAATATGGCCTAGAAATGATGGAGCACAGTGGGTATAGTTGAGGCCCTGTGAACAATGGCATTCTAGAAAGTTCTAGCTGCCTTCTTTAATGGTGCTCTATTACATCTTCACTGTTCACAACCATAGCTGCACCCTTTGCATGCCAATTGTTATTGTAAACCTATAAAGTGAATTTCCTTGCTTTAAAAATGAGTATGTCACTAAAAAATCTTTAAACATTGTGTTATTCAAAGTTGTTTATATTACAGTTGTTACAAGGTCTTGATGTTCTAACACCAATCCTACTACCAGAGTGACCTTCCCTCCCTCACTGTTCCCTTTTCCAAACCACTCCCGAAAACCTGTCCCCTTAGCAGGCACACATAATTTATTTTATATTGCTTGTTACAACCAATGGCTCATGAAATTATCAAAAAATACTTTAATAAAAGAAGATTTGTGAAAACTGTTATACCTGTCCATAAGGTTGTTAAGTCCTTGTCTGAGGATTTACTAAGTGTGTTGCTAGTAGGGCCTTCAGTGTTCTTGTTTGTTGAGTTTAGTAGGTTTCTATATTACTTTCCCATCTAACTTGGTGTGGTTCTACTAGAATTTCAGCGTTGTGGAATTTGAAGATGTCATGCAGGATCTGTAATCTGGGCCAACATGGTGTTGGCTGTGGGAGGTGGGTGTGGCTTCCAATGGTTCCAGAAGTACAGTGAGATAAGGCTGCCCATCCCCATTCTGAAGATTCCCCAGAGTTCTCAGATGGGCACCGGAGTATTTGAAGTTTTTCATGGTTTATGTCTCTGCAGAGAATATTAGTGAAGCGGTCACTTGATCACTTGACTTCCTGTTAATCTCTATTTGCTCGAGCGGGTGCCAGTAACTTTTCCATTTGTCCCTGTTGCGTGCTAGTGTAGCCCAATGGCGTCTGTTCGCCCTAGGAACACGAAGGGCCTCAAACTGATCGTTCATGATCTTGATGAAGAAGTCTGACCATCTGGTAGGTGGGCGGCCACGGGGTCTTTTGACATCCCGTGGAATCCAGTAGGTAACAGCTCTAGTCCAGCGGTCGTCTTTAAATCTCATTACGTGACCAGCCCATCTGATTTTTGACACCTTGGCAAACGAGACAGCGTCCCTGATTCTTGATCGTCGACAGAGGTCGAAACTCCGGATTCTTTCTCTCATTTCAGTGAAACGTAATATTCCAAGCATAGCTCTTTCAATTCCTCTTTGAGAGACCTGAATAGCGTTCTCATTCTGTTTGCATAGGGTCCAGGTCTCTGAGGTGTATGTTAATGCAGGAAGAACAGTGGAATCAAAGAGAAGTGCCCGGAGCCCGAGGTTCTTCATCCTCTTAACTATTTCTTCGACGCTCTTGAAGGCGTTCCAAGCCGCTCTCTTCCTCCTGCGCAGCTCGGGTGCCAGGTCATTTGTCATGTTGACTTCTCGACCTAGGTACACATAGCTGTTGCATTTGGAGATGGTCATTCCATTGAGAGTGAATGGGGCATCAGGAATGAGGCTGTTTCTCATAAACATTGTCTTCGTAAGATTCAGCTGTAATCCGACCTTTCCACACTCACGGTCAAAGTCGGCCAGCATTTGTGCGCTTGGCTAATGTTTGGTGTTATTAAAACAATGTCATCAGCAAAGCGGAGGTGGTGTAGTTGCCGACCATCTATCTTCACTCCCATTCCTTCACATTCCAGTCGTCGCATGATGTTCTCAAGTGTGGCAGTGAAGAGTTTCGGTGAAATGGTATCACCCTGCCGAACCCCTCTCCTGACATCAATGATCACTTCTTTGTAGAATGGTGAGATCCTGGTAGTGAATCCGTAATACAGCTCACGGAGGATCTTGATGTATTGAGCTTGAATGCCCTGATTGGCTAGGGCTTCAATGACCACTTCCATCTCAACAGAATCAAAGGCCTTCTTTAAATCAATGAACGTTAGACAAAGCGGCATCTTGAACTCCCGAGAAACCTCAATGAGCTTGGTTATCGTGTGGATATGGTCAATGGTGCTGAATCCTTTGCGGAACTCGGTTTGCTCGCATGGTTGTCCTTCATCTAGTGTTCTGCCAATCCTATTTAGGATGACTCGAGTGAACAACTTGTAGATGACAGACAATAGGCAGATAGGGTGATATTTGCCAATGTCATGACTGTCTCCCTTCTTGTACAGTAGTACAGTCCTGCTGGTTTTCCATTGGGACGGAACCTTGCATTCAGACAGGTAGCATGTGAAGAGCCGAGCCAGTGTATTGATGAGTACTGACGGCAGGTTCTTCAGGTGTTCAGGTATGACCTTGTCTGGGTCGGGTGCTGTTTGTTTCTTTACTGACAAAATGGTGTGTTGGATAGAGAAGCGGTGGAGTTGGGTAATTGGTGTGGTTGCAGTGGTGGGGTGCGGGTGCAGCTGCCCAGGCTTCAGCAGGGCAAGGACGATGCCCACACCCCCCTCTTGAGGGTGCCCCAGAGTTTGCAGCCAGAAGACTGGTGTTTCCATGAATTTTATCTGCTTGCCATGCATCTCCTAGGAGATTCAGTCCTGATACTGAATAATACTAATATGCTCTGCAGAGACACTAAACCATGAAAAATTCCAGGTACTCTGGGGCCCAGGCTGAGAACTCTGGGGTATCTTCAGAGTGAGGATGGGCAGCCTTATCCCACTGTACTTCCGGTGATTCAATCATGAATTCATGGCCGTTGGGTGAGTCAAAATGGCGGTGGCTGTGGGAGGTAGGCGTGGGTCTTTTGGAAGTACGGGGGTGATGTAGGGAGAGGTTGCCCACCCCCATCCAATAAGAGAACAGAGTTATCAGCCTAGAGATAGGAATACCTGAAATTTTTCATGGTTTGGTATGTCTGCAGAGAAGAAATACATCATTCCTATAAACATAACCATCACCCGTCTAATATAGTGATCTTTTTACATCAAAGACTAAAAAAAGAGAAACTGCCGTTTGTACTTTAATCGGGTGATGGTTTTGAACTTTTCTATTAAAAAGAAATGAAGAAATGATTTATGAATATTATATGTTCTGAATGTTATTTTCCTAAAGAGACCAGCAATGATACAAATCCAACATGATATTAAATGATATCTCATGGCCAACTTGAATTAGCAAAAAAAAAAAAATTAAAGAATGGCATTATGTTTGGCAACACATAGGCAAAATCATATCTGTAAATTGAAACATTGCTAGCCAATTAATTGTTCAACGGCTGGTTCTTCCTCCCCATGGGCACGCACCAACTCTACATCTCTCAACCTTCCCTCACTTAGGTATGGCTCTGGGACTGACTTCTGGTAAATGGGATGAGTTAGAAATGGTAAGAGGCACTTCTGTACTTCTGTATAAACTTTTTAAATAAAGGATATATCTTTATATATAAATGCATCATAAAAGAAGATTAAAATGTATTGTTTTTGTTTGCTTATTTTATTTTGGGGCCACACCTGGCTATGCTCAGTCTACTCTTGACTGCTCAAGAACCAGTTGTTTTTTATTTTTTTGGGGGGGGGAGTTGGGGCCACACCCATCGATGCTCAGGGCTTGCTCCTGGCTCTGTGCTCAGGGATCACTCCTGGCAGACTCAAGGGACCATATAGAGTGCTGGGAATTGAACCTAGGTTAGCCAAGTACAAGGCAAACACCGTATCCCCTAGTAGTTTAGGGAATTTTGGCAGTGCTCAGGGGACCATATAAAATGCCAAGGATCAAACACTGGTGGTGACTATGTGCAAAGCAAGCACCGTATCCACTGTACTATCTCTTTGGCCCCAGAAAATGACTATTTTTTTTAAAAAGAGAAAATTCTCAGTGGATCTAAAAAATACATAACCAAAATATAAATTCAATAGAAATTCAGAAGATAAAATTGAGAAATTTTTCTTAACTTGACAACAAAAATTTAAACAGATGGGCAAAAGGAAAGAGGAGAAAATGAGAGACTCCACTTAGGATATCTATACCCAGCTAAAAGAAATTACAATGCAAAAGAGCAAGCAGAAGATAAGAGATAATCACATACTTAATGAAAGAACGTTTCACTGAACTGAAGGACTTTAAGCACAGCGCATGTTTTATTCCAGTTTCCTTTAGCTCTACTGTTGTGCCTTTTATAGAAGACCACATTGCACCTAGGTCCCTGCCTCCTTGGACATCTCTTGGGTAGGAGATGCTCATTTTGAGATTCGCTGGTAAGATGTTTTGTGAAAAGTTCATCAGTGGGGATTTGATTTATACTTTCCTTTGAACTCTGGCGCCATGTAATCCCATCAGCGGCCAAGACTCTGAGACTATAAAAACCAGCTCCCGGAGGAGAAGAGTGCAGTCTCCTGCCCCCGCGCCTGGCTATTCCTCGCCGGGGCCCCTTGGAGGGGAGCGGGTTGAGCTTTCCTCCCCGCCCTGGCCAGGGGCCCGGCAGCCGAAGACCTCCAGGACCAGCCACCACCATGCTGAGACCACTCTCCGCACACCTGAAGGTACCGGCAGAGGGACAAAGCCACGTGGTTTCTGGGGCCGAGATCGCCAAGCCTACTCGGATTGGAGTCGACCATCCTCCACCCAGATCCTCCAAATTCCAGTAGGCGGGGGTCACACCCACCAACTGGCCCCCTGGCGCCGTGTAATCCCATCAGCGGCCAAGACTCTGAGACTATCAAAACCAGCTCCCGGAATCGCGCAGCCGCATTCGCGGCCGCGGGACATCTTATTATGACATCTCTTTCCTACTTTGACAAACTGGCAGGCTACCGAATGTAGCCTGCCCACACGGCAGAGTCTGGCAAACTCCCCATGGCGTACCCAATATGCCAATACCAGTAACAGTGATGGGTCTCATTCTCCTAAAGTGCCTTGAATATCTCAGGGCTAGGATGAAGGAGACGTTACTGGGGCCTGCTCGAGGCAATCGACGAATAACAGGATGATCTGTGATCTGTGATCTGTGAACTCAACCACAGCAGTAGGTTTTGGTTTGGAGAAAGACAGAGGGTGAAGTGTTGCTTTCATCACATCAAAAAGAAAGGTGTCTGCTCCATGAGGGACACAGCTGATACTCTTCACCTGGCTTGGGAAGTGCTTGTCAGGTTTCACCACTGAGAGTTATTTGACTCTACACCCCTTCCTGGCTCTGTTAGTCTTTGGAAGAAAATGACTATATACTCCTCAGACTTAATGAGTGAAGGAAGACCTGCCCTCACAGTGGAGTAACTGCATGCCTTGGTCAGATGAACACCCAAGACTGGGATTGCTGGATTATATGCTAAGACCATGTTTAAAAGGCACGGACTAATTTTACATTCCACCCAGCAATGCATTGAGTGATCTCCTGCTGCTCTGAATCCTCGCCAGAAACTGGTATGGTCAGCTGTATTTTAACCTGTGTGTATTTCAGTGCTTTTCTCTGAGGGCATGAAATTAACAAGCCACACCTAGTAATTCAGGATCCCTTGGGGATTTGCTCTCTCCTCTTTCATCATCTCATGATTGTACTAGTTCTTTTTTTTTTTCCTTTTTGGGTCACACCCATGGATGCTCAGGGGTTACTCCTGGCTCTGCCCTCAGGAATTACTCCTGGCAGTGCTGGGGCACCATATGGAATTATGGAATGTCGGGGATCAAACCTGGGTCGGCTGCGTCCAAGGCAAACACCATACCTGCTGTACTATCGCTCTGGCCCCTGTACTAATTCTTGTTCATGAACTTTTTTGCCTGGTAAATTATATAATAATAACATTTTCTTTCTCAGAAGATTTTCTTTTTTCTTTTTCCTTATGTTATTTTTTCTCAGTCTTAGAACTTTGACAGTTCCTCTCATTTATTACTGGTGTGTGTGTGTGTGTGTGTGTGTGTGTGTGTGTGTACGTACATAGGGATGGAACTTGAGGCTTTACACATGAAAGATAAGTGCTCACCCACCAAGCCACATGTTTTGAGGATGATACTATTTACTTTTCTGTGGAAGAACAGTCCTGGCTTCCCTTTACTATCTCCCCCTGGTGTCTCAATGGCTTTCAAAAGACTCATAAACGTGGCTGTATACTTGGGAGAAACTGTGGCAAAATCTAAAGAGTTCTGTCTTCTCCTCCAGCTCAAAAGACTCAAAAGAAGTTTCTGGGGCTAAGAGGATGTCGCAAGGGGCTGGGGCCACGCTTTGTAGGTGGGAGGCCTGGTTTGATCCCTGGCAGGGCCTGGTCCCTCAAGCACCGCAGGAAGCCACCCCCGAGTACCCCAGGGTGTGGTCCAAATAAAACAACAGGAGAAAATACCTTCTTGTTTTGTTAGCCCTGGACCTCTTTCAGTGATCTCTCTGCTTGTGTCATGAGCACTACACATAACCACGAAACAGTCCAGCCGCTTATAGAGAGAACGTTTATTAATGAAAAGACCACACAAAACAAGTTTTTTTATATGAAGTGTAAAAACATGGAGAGGTTCATATTTACATTTCCCATACAGTACACAATCATTTTCTTTTTATGTTTTAACATAATGCTAAGCAGAGAAAAACCAAAAAGTGTCAGAAAACTTCGCTAGAGGAACAATACTTAAATGGAAACAGAATTAAGAAAATTATTTAATATTTTAAAGCACACTATATGAAATACGTCTTGTTTATCAGGACTACACTTCCCTCATTTTAAATTGGCACTAATATTGCAAACATGCCTTTGAATATTCACCAAAATCCTATTTAGCTGTAAAAGTGAATCCTACATAGCTGAGAAAAACAGTACACTATACCAAGTGTCTGTAGTTTAAGTGTTAAAAAAAAAACAAGAAAAAGTTAAAAGTATGGGGCCAGAGAGCTGGGACAGGGGTTAGGGCACTTGTTTGCATGCAGTTCACCCCAGTTTGGTCTCTGGCACCACCTAGTCCCTCAAATACTACTGGGAGTGACCCTGAACACAGCTGGGAAAAGCCCATGAACATGGTGACATGAGGCCCAAATGCACCTCACCATAAAGTAACAACCAAAAAAGAATAAGCAACTGCAAGTGTTCCTGTCAATATTATAATCTTGGATTGTTATGAAACATTTAAAACGTGCCATCAATTGCACTTAATTTATCAAAAAGTAGCACTGTATCTCTGAATCCTTCAGGACATTTTTTACCTAAGAAAATGTAGAAAGGTCAGGGCCAGAGAGATAGTAAAGGGGTTAAGGCACTTGCCTTGCACATGGCTAGCCCCAGTTCAATCTCCCCAGCACCACATATGGTCCCCTGAGCACCACCAGGAGTGATCCCTGAGCGCAGGGCCAGGAGAAAGCCCCAAGCAGAGCTGGCCTGGCCTAATCCCACCACCCACCCAATGTAGAAGTGTCAAGGAGCAGCAAAATACAATCAAGAGGGACACCTATGAGCACCTTATTTTAGCTGCATGATGGATCTGCAAACTTCCTAAAACCATACGACTTTATAAAAGTTCACACACTTGAGAAGATGTGTGTGTGGATTTTTAAAAATGAATTCCCTTTATATCACAGTGGTGTGTTTACAATCTTTGATGATACAAAAGAAATACAGTGTAGAAGTCCCTAATGAGTGCTAAAATAAAATCAGGCTACCATAATAAAAATACCTGAACAGTTTTCCCAGGATTTCTAAAAAATTTCAGAAACATACAAAGTTCTTTGCAAATACATATATATAAAAGACACAAAGCTTTAAATATTTCTGCCATGTAAAACTCAATTTTATACCATAAAAGGTGAACAGCCTATTCCATCCTAAAGTACTTTTAACCACAGTAGAATCTTCTGAAAGAGAGAAGATTCCTCTACTTCCTTCTCCCACATGATTAAAAAAAATATGACGGGCCTACACATTTTCCAGCTGCATCGCTTTCGCCTAACAGCTGAAGAATGCAGCGGACAATCGATCCTTGGACTCTGGCTTCCAGTGTAACAGCAAGCAACGTGGCTTGAAGTGCAAAAGGAGAATTCTAGTCACAGTTTCTGGAAGACAGTAGCCTGGTCACCTCCAGTGTAAGTAACTCCCAGGAGAAGTTGGAGGGTTCAGGTGCCTGCACCCTGCTCCTCTTGCGCTTCCGATGCTGGCTGAGGGAGCAGCGATGCTGAGCCTTTGAGGCTACTTGGCTTGGAGGAACTGGGGACCTGCAAAAGGTTTCCCGGTGCTGGGCCTGAGTCAGCCACCTCACTTCTGGGGGTTGCCCTAGGGAAGAAAAAGAGCACAGTGACACTCAGACAAAGCAGAGCACAGATGTGACGCCGCTTACTCTGACAACGATGCCCACTTTTCCTGCCTTCTTTTTCAGTCCTGTATCAGATGGCAGATACAAAGCTCCAAATGCAAATAATCTCTCCTCTGACACCATCCAGCTGGCAGCTCCAAATACAAAGAATTTCTCTTCTGATACCATTTTTGCCAACTTGAAAAATTTCATCAACAATCACTCATGCAGAAGCTTCATGAGGAAACCCAATTTCTAAGACTCCTGCCCTCTGGTTAGCAATTATTGGATGGATTTCTCACCACAGCGCAGACAGGATCTAAGAGTTTGGGGACACAGAGATGACTCAGACCTTGGCTCTGTCTTGGAGTAATTTACAAATGTGGCTGGGGACAAAGGTGTGTGTCTAATGACAGTCTCATATGCCATGAGGCTAGAGAATACTAGTTTGTGAGGGCGAGGGGAGACAATCTTGAAATCTCAGAGTAGTTAATTAGCATTTCCACTAATTAAATGTTTACCTGTATGTGGATCTCCTAGACCCACTTGGAAACGTCAATATTATTTCATGTTCAGAAAAAAAAATACAGAACACATTTTGTAAGTGACTTTGTATAAAAGGAAAAATGCCTTGTAGATGCTGTTCTAATTTAGCATGAATTGAAGTATAACCCCGGGAGGCGAAGGGGGGGGGGCAACAGTGCTACTACAGCAGGCAGGATGCTGGCTTTGCATGCACCAACACAGGCTCAATCCCCAGCATCCCATACAGTCCCCTGAGCTCCACCACAAGTGATACCTGAGCCCAGAGCCAGGAGTAAGCCCTGAGCACTGCTGGACGTGACCCCTAAAATAAAATATAGTGTTGCAGCCTGTATTTCAGATGGACCTAAATCATGTACCTAACCCGACAATGTACACGAAGGCTTTCTCAGAGCTGAGAAGTAATTCTGGATTCTACAGCCATACCACCCTGAACATGCCTGATCTCATCTGATCTTGGAAGCTAAGCAGGGTCTGGTCTGGTTAGTACTGGATGGGAGAGTTAAGTAGGGAGAAGGCATTCCTAGGCTGAACCAAGGCACAGAAGCAACATCTCTTGGCACCCTCCCAGGCAGACAGAAGTGTTCTGTACTAGTAAAGTAAGTCAAATGCCCAGTTCTGAAGGGTCAGGGCTGAGGAAACCGAGAACAAAGCTCACCTTCCTTCACTCCGTGCACTCCCAGACAAGCTGATCTTGTCATGGATGGTGCCGGCCCGACCCGGCCTGTCTGCCTGGTCCCCGCAGAGTCTGATGCTGGAGGCAGCGGGGGAGGCAGGCTCCACGCCTTCCTGCTCCCTTAATTTATTGGGGGTGCTTGTGCCCTCTGTCCTCGCGTCTCTCGCTGAGGTGTCGGGAGAGGTCTGCATTTCAGTTGCTGTTTCCTGTCCCAGGTAATCGTGGCTGGTGATGGCGACTGCAGAAGTGCCGTGGTTGGCAGTTGCCCCTGTGCTGGTGCCCATAGATTTGGAAATGACCTTCAGCTTGTGTGAGCTCGGTTTGTAATGCTTCTTTTTGTGTCTGACTTTAGAATTATGCTTCAAGAAGAACTCACAGGACTCCTGCAGGACTCTGCGGCTCTCACTGATGGGGCTGAAAGACAGCGCAAGGAGAGGTGTGAATAGGCGTGGCTGCAGAAGCCACAACACATAGCGTAACTTCTGCCGACGATCTTAATTCAATGCTTAGACGTTCTATGTGATTTATTCTTTCTAAAACCTAGGCTTGGAAATTCAGCGAGGGCCAGGGACATAGTTCTGTGTGTGCCTTATATACAGAAGGTCCTAGTTCAGTTCATGGCCTGAACCTCACCAGAAATGGCCCCTAAGCACTGCCAGTGTGGCCAAACATACATGTTTAATGTAAAGACTATGAGATGCAAGTAGACTGTCATGTAGCGAAAGCTTTCGTGCATACACTCTTCACTGCTTCTGTCAAGCCCAAATAGTAAAGGAGTGAGAAATAGACAAAAATCTATATTTAGATAGGAAAAGGATGCTCAAACCAGCACTAAATGCGGGACTATCCGTGTGTGATAGTGCCACACTTATATCAATACACTGCAGCACTGTGGCACTGTCCACCTGTTGTTCATCAATTTGCTCGAGCGGGCACCAGTAATGGCTCACAACAAATTGTGAGACTTGTTGCTACTGTTCTTGGCATAACGAATATGTCACAGGTAGCTTGCCAGGCTTTGTGTGTGGGCGAGATACTCTCGGTAGCTTGGGCTCTCCGAGAGGGGCCCAGGAATCGAACTCGGGTTGGCCGCATATAAGGCAAATGACCTACCTGCTGTGCTATCGGGAGGCTAGATCAATACAAATATATCAAATGAAAAAATAAATTAGAAGAAAAAGGTCACAAGATATATTTAATGGTCTTGAAATGAAAATTCAATTAAACGTAATTCTTCAGACTTTCAAAACTTACTTGTTAGGTCTAGAGTTCTGAATATTATTTTCTTCTGGTGGGGGCCAGGGGCTTATACCCAGCAGTGCTCAGGCTCACTCCTGGCTCTGTGTTCTGGGATCACCCCAGGCTCAAGGGACCACCTGGGATGCTGGCAACTGAACTCAGGTTGGCTGTGTACAAGGCAAACACCCTACCTGCTATATTATCACTTCAGCCCCTTAGAGTTCTGAATTTGTTTTACAAAATTTCTCTAATCAAAGCAATGGAGAATAGCCTTTAAATGATACAGGATACTGTATATCATGTAAGTAAATCACTAAAATGAATTATTTACTCATAAATGTAATTATACTGTATTGCTATAGAATTTTCTCTAAGTTTAAAGTTTTACCATCTTGCACAAGGCAAATTAGTGACATTTAGGGCAGAACTATGTGTAATTAAGATAGGAAATAATGATCATTTGGTACATTTGAGTCATACTCTATAGGTTATCTTACATCTGAGTCCACTTAATCTTTTACTATTGATTAAAAAGGCTATCATTAGTAAAAATGCTCTACCCCCAAATAATCCAGTGGTAGCAGTAATGATACTGGACACATTATAAATTAGGGAGAAAATGTACATTTTGCCTATATTTCCTTCATATTTCAATAAAATGTCAGACTACTACAAGAACTTCCACAATAAAACCTATTTCACTAAGGAAGTTATTTCCAAGTTTGAAACAACAGCTGATATAAGCAAAGTCTAATGCAGTGGTTATTTTAACAGTCTGGCCTATTTGCTCTCAAACACCAGACAGGTTGCAAACAACACCAATAGGATCTTACTCTCTCTTGCGATTTCTCTTAAAAAATCCAGCCCATTCCGTGCAAGTCTTTTTGCTTCCAACCCAGAAGACAGCAGAGATGCCAACAATCAAAGTCATCAGATACTTTATCATAAATAATGCCAATTCTGGTCGGTTTTTTTTTGCCTACAAAAAACAAGTCAATAATCAAAATTTTGGTGATACACTTAAAGTGGAGAGATAACTTTATGGTCAATGTAAAACCTGAATAGAAAGCATACATCTTCAGTCCGTTTTGTTATGAAATGTTTGACATAACAATCAACAGTGCTTGAAATATAATACACTCCTTCTAAAATGCTAAACAAAGAGTCTTTATCCAGGATTAAAATCCATACCTATAGAAACACCAAAGTATATTTAGGAAGGAGGTCCCCAAATCTGAGTTTGATGCGTCACCATTTATTTTTCTCTATAGATATTGCAGTCTCTTATAATTGCCAAAAAATATTGACTTCTAAGTATCTATTTTCCTTTACTACAAAAAATATACATTGCAACTCATTATAACAACATACCATTTTTGTCTTTATGTGTTACCAATGTTTGTGTTAGAAAAGTTTAGTTGGCTAATAAAAGGAATATCAGTAAAATGAAAAAATATCAAAAGCTCATGAAGATTATGCAATACCTTTCTTTTAAGACAACATTTAAAAAACAAATTTCTAAAGGTTGCACACTATCATAGGATTACATATTTGAAATTATTTCTTGCATTTTGCACCTATTAATATTCCTCAGAGGCCATTCATTCTTTGAAAGAGCCGTTCCATGGTGGGTGTGAATGAACCACAATTTATTCAGCTACTGCTTTTGCAGGAGACTGGGGTTCTGGTATGCTCCAGTCGATGCCAGGCAGGGTGCAGTGGCACTGCTGTGTGGACGGGGCTTCTCATGCTGATGGGCACATGTATGCCACAGCTGCAGGGGGCAAAATCAGAGTGTGTGCCTTTCAAATGCAGACTTCATCAAAATGCTTCCTACAGACTGCAGAACTGAAGGGCAAAGGTTGAGAATGCTTATTTTGCCACGACTTTACCAACACAATAGTTACAATGAATGTTTGCCATATGTAATAGGTTTTTATTATCATTTCATTTGGAGTCTTCATAAAACACTTTTGCTCCCATGTTTAATGATGTGAAGCATTTTTGATGCTCCCTTTGTGTGAATCCTCTTCAATTTATTTAGTGTTTTCTTTTAAGATGTCTAATTTTTCTTGTTGGTCGCTAGGAACATTTTTTATAATAAATTACAAGAATTATACCTGATGTGGATTTTCCTGATTAGATTATGGTGGTTTTCATGCAGAATTATAAAAAGTTGTCATTTTTTATTTTCACTTAGTCAAATTTATCAATTTAAAAAAATCTTTTTTTTTTCTTTTTGGGTCACACCTGGTAATGCGCAGGGGTTACTCCTGGCTCTGCACTCAGGAATTACTCCTGGTGGTGCTCAGGGGACCATATGGGATGCTGGGAATCGAATCCAGGTCAACCACGTGCAAGGTAAATGCCCTACCCGCTGTGCTATCGTTCCAGCCCTGCAATTAAAAAAATCTTTGAATTTTATTAATTATTGTTTGTGTTCTGGGGCCAAACCCAGAAGTGCTCAAGGTATACTCTTGGCTCTGTGCTCGGGGATCACTCCTGGTAGGTTTAGGATACTGTATTTGGTGCTGGGATCAAACTGGGGTCAGCTGCATGAAAAGCAAGCTTCTTATCCACTGTACTGCCTTTCCAGCCCCAATAATTCTGATTTTTATATAGCTATATCGACTTTATTCATTTTTAAGATTAGACTTTTCTCACTTTATTTCATAATGCATTAGTTGCTTCAGATGAAGTTTTGTTTTGGGCACACCCAGTGGTGCTGGGGAGATAGATAAAATGTTTTAAAAATTATAATCTTAAACATTTCTAGTTGTATGTAATTGTTCATTCCCCCATTAATTTGTCAAAAAAATTGAGTACTCTAGGGGCATTTAATATATATATATATTAGGATCACTTTAAAGCACGACTCCCTTTTAAATGTATAGTAAAAACAATGGGTAACAGACTACATAGAGTGAGTATTGAAGTAAAATTTTTATTCCCACACATTACAGTATATGAAAAGATTTCCACAAAGTTACAAAGCAATAGCTTAGTAACTTTCTAGAATACCAATTATGTGAAGGATCCTAACCCACACACTGCTTGATTTGATACAATGAATGACAGCTCTCACCCTTGTTACAGTTAATAACCACATATCTTCAAGAAAAATGTACAAAATCTAGTAAAAAAAAAAAAAGAACAAAATTTCTACTAAACAACACAACTAAAATGCTTTGAGGGATGTTTACAGAAACTGACTTTCAATCTTTAAAGCTCCATCCTTATATTAATTATAAACAACAAAAATAGGGTTCATTCCAGTTGTGCTGTTTCAGCTGAGATGATTAAGTGCACCAGAAGACAGCACATAGGTTAGGGGCAGCCCCTTGCAAACACAAGGTCCCCTGGAGCACTGCTGGGTATAGTTCCCGGTTGCCCTAGCACTGTCAGGCCCAGGCATTGAACCATTTGGCCTGACCAACTCAGTCTCACTGGAACCAGCATGGGGCTCCTGAACACTGCTTGGGGCGACCCGCCAGCAAATTAAGATGTATGGGATGGCTTAGATTAAAAACGTCCTATTAGCCGAGTATTCCCAGGAATACTCTGAGCACTACCTGGGAGACAGGCCCTCCGCCCCAAAATCAAGTTTAGCCTTTATAGTTATATGCCAGACACAGTAACAACAAAAGTCTCCAATGGAGATGTTACTGGGCCCGCTTGAGCAAATCGACGATCAACGGGAGGGCCTTTACCTTTACCTTTACCATGCAAAAAATGATAAAACCGATGGACAGACTCAAACAAAAATTCCTCCATTACCTGAAGAATATAAACCAGTTCCCAAATCATCAGATGAGACCTCTCTTCCTCTTTCTCACTCTGCCCTTCACTGCATTAATCAGCCTTTGCAATCCAGAGTGATTTTTGAAAGAAAAGCTAAATTAAGCACATTATTATCGTAAAGTGAAGCAAAAATCTGAGGAAAGAACTCTTTTGCAGGGTAGTAGGGGAGCACATCCAGTGGTGTTCAGTGTTTACTCCTGGCTCTGTGCTCAAGGGTCACTTCTGGTAGGGCCTGAGCAATATGTATGGTGCTGGGAATTGAGCCTGAGTTGTCTTGTGCAAGGCAAGTGCCTGCGCCACTGTACTACCAGCCCTTGAGAAAAGAATCTGAGACACTAACTTCAGCTTCAAGTCATAAGCAGGAATCATTCCTTATGTCCTCTGGATGTTCTCATTTGAAACCCAACTGTATGTTCACAACTAATACAAGCAGATTTCCAGGGCTCATTTTCTTTTTCTCTCTCTCTTTTTTTTTTTTTTGCTTTTTGGGTCACACCCAGTGATGCACAGGGGTTACACCTGGCTCTGTGCTCAGGAATTACCCTTGGCGCTGCTCAGGGGACCATATAGGATGCTGGGAATCGGCTGCGTGCAAGGCAGACGCCCTACCCACTGTGCTATCGCTCCAGCCCCCCAGGGCTCATTTTCTATGTGAAAATGAAACAGTCAGATGAAACAGTTGTTATGTTTTACCTGGTAAGGGCACGGGATGTGGTACTGACTGCAGTGGTCGGAGACCCACGTGATCTCCCATGTAATCCTGTTCACCTGCTCGTAGACATAACACCCCAGAAGCGTCACTAGCGGCACGAGATAGAGGCCACTGAAGACTCCTATTCGGATCATAAATTTCTTTAGCTTCTCTTGGTTCCGGCCATCGTGCTGTATCACTTGTCGGACGTGATTTAAGGAAATGATGCCAGCGAGAAGAAGAGACAGGCCCACAAACACACAGAGGCACAGCGGCAGGAGAACGAAGTAGCGCGACGCGTCCAGGTCATAGAGGCCGACGAAGCAAACTCCACTAATGTTGTCACCTTCAACTTTGTTCATAGCCAGAAGCATGATGGTCAGGAAGCCTGGTGTGCCCCACGCAACAGTATGAAACCACACGGCCTTCTGTTCAATGGCTTCACAACTCCACTTTCTTCCTGCTGCTAAGAACCAAGTAATGGTCAGAATTACCCACCACACGGTACCAGCCATGGTGAAAAAATAGAGAAACATAAACAAGATGGTGCAAGCCTTATTCTGAGAGCCGAGAACCACAGTATCCCCAATTTCAAGCTTTTCATCGGCCTTATTGCAGGCTGTGCGATTGCCCAACAAGAATCCAATAAAGTACATGAGTGACACGATGCTATAGCAGACTGAGTAGTAGATGATTGGTCTCTCTGGGTATCTGAATCTTTTAACGTCAATTAAAAATGTAAGGAATGTGAACAGTGTTGCACACAGGCAAAATATAGAAACGATCCCGATAAAACTTTTTGCAAACTCGAGCTCGTCGCTTGTAAAATACATGTTGGGGCATGGGGGTGCACATTGGTCAATGCCCAGAAATTTCAAGCCATGCCCCCCAGAAGTCTTAAGATGCCTGGGACACCAAAAGCCAATGTCTCTTTGGACTTGCTCTGTTTTCTTCTGAGGGTCAAGAAGCTGTGTCTGCGGATCAAAAGTTACAGGCGCCGTCCCATCACAGTATTGCAATCTGTTGAGACAAAAGAAAAATTAAACAGACGATGTCAGTATTGGATATTCATGATTTTAATGCTATATTTCATAAAATATTTCCCTATGCAATGATAATTGATGGTAGGACATACAAACCTAGACAGACACTAGGTCAGAGTTTGGTAAAAAGTTGTGAAGTAGCCTGAAGACTTGTGATTGTTCCGAGGGCCAGGTGCACTAATGGAGATTAAATATGGGTGAACCTGAAAAATCCCTTTTTTGGAAAACAATTCATTCTTAAAGAATTAAGAAAGAATTTACCTTGATTGTGGTCTCAAGACCCAAAAAAGTGAGGGGCTGTCTGATTATAGCAAATGAAATATAAAACTTTGGGGGGAATGGGGGAAGAAATAGTACATGGGTAGGACACTTGCCTTTCATATGGCTGACCTAGGTTCGACTCCCAGCACCCTATATGGTCCCCCCGAGCACAGTCAATGGTGATCCCTGAGCACGGAGTCAGGAGTAAGACTTGGGGAAAATGAATGCTTGTTTTCTTTGTTTTTTCCCTTTCAGTTTTTAGGCTATACCCAGCAATGCTCAGGGGTTACTTCTGGCTCTGCACTCAGAAATGACCCCTGGCAATTCTCAGAGGACCATATGGAATACCAGGGATCAAACCTGGGTCCATTGTGTGCAAGGCTGACCCATTGTACTACCACTGCAGCCCCTAAATATTCATTTTCTAAGACCCACAAACAGAGTAGATCTACTCAAGGACCAATTTGATGGCAACTGAAATGGTGGAAATGATGTAATTTCCTGGATTGATGGGGTGGCATTCAAGTGAGAGTTATGGTCTCAAAGCAGTGCAAGAATGCATAAGCCTAAGGAGAAGTTTCAGCCATGTCACCTTTCTGCTTCCTTTCAGATATGGCCCTCCCCTGACTACAGGTAGACCTGAATGAGACACAGGACACCTCTGTTTGGTGCCAAACTTTACCACAGAATCAAGTTACAAACTGCCACTATTGAGAGTCTCTCTCCTCTCTCTCTCTCTCTCTCTCTCTCTCTCTCTCTCTCTCTCTCTCTCTCTCTCTCTCTCTCTCAGACACACAGAGAGAGAAAACAGCAGATAGGGTGTGCTTGGCTTGCCTCCACCCAACCTGCATTTCATCTCCAGCACCAGCACCCCACAGGGTTACCTGAGCTCTGCCAAGAATGATCTCTGAGAGCAGAGCCAGGAGTAAGCTCTGAGTAGCCCCAAAACAAAGCAAAAAAGAAACTGCTAGCATTACTGAGGGGGCAAGGGGGAATCTATATGGTTTAAGAATTAATGAGGATTTTAAGGAGAAAGCACTTAAATACGCTTCAAGTAAGAATGGAACCAAATAAAATGTATAGCCATATATAGATTTTTGTGTGCATATCTGAGTGTTTGCTGCACTGAGGCCAAACCCGGGGCCTCCTGCATTCGAGGCCTGAGCTTCCCCAAGTCCCCGGCCCCAGTCACACAGAGAATGCTCAAGGGTCTGTCCATGTCTCCACCATGACTGACTTTGGCAGTTTTGCTCTGTATCTAACTCAGTACAGCAAAACATATTACAGACAAAATCGGGAGCCCTTTCTGGCTCGAGACCTTCTCTGCCTCCCCAGAAATATGACCACAAGTGTAGTTTTTATTCTTTTCATGCAATTTAAAATCTTTTTCACAAGAGTATTTTTTTAGCCACAATGTGACACTGTATTACTTCAAAGATTCCGAACGTGATATAAATGATACCATGCTGCGTATACGCTATGGTAATTCCTTTTCCCTCGCTGACCTCTTGGATCTCTGTATGCTGATAGCAGGGGGCAGCTGCTCTCATATGCTCAAGGGCGTGGTGTCTCTCTAGTGGGTGCCCCCCCCCAACTGTCTAATCACTCTCTTACAAAGCACTTTTGGCTCTTTTCTCATTATTCTTTTTCCCAAGTTAGGAAAAATATTAGAATCAAAATTCTTGTGCATGATTTTTAGTTCAAAAAGTTTCTGTAGAAGGGGACTTCCTCAGATGTCAGGTATAAACATCCTCAGCTTCACTACATATTATCATTGTTTCTGAAAATGATTATGCATCAGCCAGCAGTGCCCCAAAAGCTGACACTTCCTTCCATTTACTGCAAGGAAAACGTAAGGGCAGCCCACTTCCTCCCCAGATTTATTATACGAGGTCCTATTATGTCAGTAGAACACTTCCAATTATAAGCCCTCGATATCTAGGAAAAAAAAGAGATAAAAATAACCAAGACTAATGAATGGGAGGAGGCATTGAAAAGAAGGGCAAAGGTAGGAAAAACTCAGCGAGTTGATAATAAGGTTCACTTCCTCCCAGCCAAGGTCAAAGGCACCATGGCACATTCCCACGGGACTCGATGCATCTCCTTTCTTGTATGGTTGCAATTTTGCATTTAGTTTTAGAGTTGGCTGCTGTCTTCTGAGCCCAAGAACAAAGTTTGGTCTTATATCCCACAAATGAGTACAATCATTCCGTGTCTGTCCCTCTCCTTCGGATTCATTTCACTCATCATGACACTCTCCATGTCCATCCATTTGTAAGCAAATTTCATGACTTCCTTATCCCTGAACAAAGTTCTGTCTTGCTCTCCACTGAGAAAGTCAGACTTACTACCCGACATTCAGCAACTGTTGAACAAAATAATGAAAGTCTGTCACATAGATTCTAGAAAACAAACCCTACTGTTAAAGGAAACTATCGATACTAAGTTCCTCCCCATTTGGGGAGCTCCTTTTGTTTTCTCTTCTACTTTCCAATAAACTTTTCTACTTTCCAAAAAATAAAAGAAACCAGTAGTGGCTTTTATCTTACCATTTAGTAGCTTTTATATAACTTACCTGTCACATTTAAGTTCCTTTGGCCATCTGATTCCAAAAGTGTCGATTAGTTTTTTGCAATCAGAATATACTTTTTCACAAAATTTACGGCAGGGTGGAACCACTTGAATTTGTTCAGTGCAGGTAGGTACAAA
This sequence comes from Sorex fumeus, assembly GCF_029834395.1. Taxonomy (NCBI): domain Eukaryota; kingdom Metazoa; phylum Chordata; class Mammalia; order Eulipotyphla; family Soricidae; genus Sorex; species Sorex fumeus. The sequence continues at coordinate 77,777,071 of NW_026606059.1, forward strand.
AGCTTTGCAAAGGAAAGTTTCAACGTTTGGTGAACATTCCAGATTTGCAAGAGGAAGAAAATGCTATTAGGAAAGACAACAAAATAAGGTTAGTAAACACTTTAACAACAAAGGACTTACAAGAATTCATTTACTGCTTAAAGGAAATATAGTGAACTCTTGAACAAGGTTGGGGTTCCAGCCACCAGCACCCTGTCCTCCCCTCTCACACCTCGAAAAATTTCATTTCATTTCCCACTTCCCCCCAAACTTAACTACTAATCAGCTGCTGTTGAGTGGACAACTGAAACTGCCGACATTTTATATGCTTTATTCAGGATAGACTGTATTCTTACAAGTAAGCTAGAGGGGCTGCAGCGATAGTACAATGGGGAGGGCATTTACCTTGCATGCTGGTGACCTGGGTCCAATCTCCCACATCCCATATGAACCCCTAAGCACTGCCAGGAGTGATTCTTTTTTTTTTTAATTTCTCACTTGATTTATTTTTTGCTTTTTGGGTCACACCCTGCAATGCACAGAGGTTACTCCTGGCTCATGTGCTCAGGAATTACTCCTGGCGGTGCTCAGGGAATCATATAGGATGCTGGGAATCAAACTCAGGTCATCTGTCTGCAAGGCAAATGCCCTACCCGCTATGCTATTGCTCCAGCCCCAGGAGTGATTCTGTACTCCACATCTGGGGTGTGGCCACCAAAACGCAAAAATAAATAAAATTTAAAAATAAAACAAAATTAGGCTAGAGAAAATTAAATATTAATAAATCCCTACTCTGGGGCCAGAGTGATAGTACAGTGGGCAGTGCAAGGTAGGATATTTGCCTTGCATGTGATCAACCCGGGTTCGATCCCTGGCACCCCATATGGTCCCCCAAGCACATCCAGGAATAATTCCTGAATTCAGAGTCAGGAGTAACTTCTGAGCATTGCTGGATGTGAACCAAAAGTCAAAAATTAAATAGTAATTTAAAAAATAGTAATTAAAAAAAAAACTATGAGAAAATTCATCTTAAGACTGCACTGTGTGTTTAGAACACTAATCTGTGTAAAGGGACCCACACAGTTCAAATTCCTGTTGTTCATCTGAAGTGTGCCCTGAAATAACATGACACTGCACTGAGCATTCTGGTGAATAATGGACATGTTCAGGCCAGCAGGAATAGCCTGAGAGAAGGTACCAGGGTCCTGAGAACATGCTGTGCTCAGGCCAAGAAGTTCTGCATGAAGGGAACCGGAGGTCAAGATCTGTCAGGACAGAGAGGGCAGAGGGCAGGATCATGACGAAGAATGAGGAACTTGGCTTTTTGGAGGAAGGGGTCCTCCTGGCAATGATCCGGCAACCAGCCAGTGGTACCTGTTGCCCTCTGCCTCAACCCCTCCCTACACCATCTCCCTGGCCCTGGGATTTTTCAAGGAAGGAGATTGCCCGGAAGCTTTTCAAGGGGAAGACATGATAAAGTCTTGACGGCTGAGTAGAATCCAAATTTCATACCCAGAGCCTCCTCTGGGACTCAGGTGGGAGCACAAAGTGCGGGGGCTCACAGCAGGTCCTCCTTACTGCCCAAGTAAGCCGGGGCCTAAAACGCCCTAGTGTCTCAGAATCAGATTCTGTGGTAGGAAGGATGAACTAACCCTTTCTTTTGTTTGGAAGCCATGCCTGATGGTGCTCAGGGCTTACTCCTGGCTCTGCACTCAGGGATCACTCCTGGCAGTCTCAGGGAACCATATGGGATGCCAGGGATTGAACCTGGGTCTGCTGCTTTTACGGTAAATGCCCTGCCCGCTGTACTGTATCTCTGCAGCCTGGAACCACACTTTTAACAGTGAAGTTGTTTCTCAGTGGCGATGGTAGCTAATGATCAGTGCTGAGAACTACAAGTACAGCTCAAAGGCTGGACAAGTGAAACCATCACAGGGCCCGCTACAGGAAAACTATTTTCTTCCAGAACAAATACAGCAAGCTGTTTTCTTCATTTAATTCTCCAGAGCGACAGGACAGGCTGATCCAACAGTGTGCACAGGTGCTCAGAGCAGAGGATCCAAAGACCAACTGAGGCTGCGGAGGTCGGGGTACAGGGTAGAGAGGAAGAGGAGCAGGAGGAGCAGCTGGCTAGAGCAGGGGAGCAGATCACAGAACTGTCAGATCTGGCAACTTTTCACAAGAAAACAGAATCTGGTGCGTTCTGTGAAATACTTCCCAACTCTTGACGCTGAGCACACAGAATGAAATACGGTGTCGAGCAGAGAAAATCCATCATGGGGTCAGACCCAGGGAGGCCCACAGAGGTCCCGGATGATCACAGACTACTGGGCAGTTCCTGGTTTAAAACTTGGAGAGGACCCACCAGGACATTCAAGTTTATTATTTTCAAAGTGTGTGTGTGTGTCTGTCTGTGTGTGTGTGTGTGTGTGTGTGCGCACATGTTTGTCAAGGAACACTGAAGTTGTTTTTCTCTTTTTCTACTTTTCTTCCCTGCTTTCTTGGTTAAAAGTTTCCTCAGTGCTCACATAACTGAGCATGTTTAAGATTCCACACTGCTCACCCAAACTTGGATTGTGTGGATTTCTTCCATTTTTTAAGTACGAGGTTACAGAGAAGGCTGATCCATGAAGTTTCAAAAGCACAGCTGCCCTGGCTGAAAGGCAGTGCTCAGTCTGTTTCTGTTTGTCTGTCTGTCTCTCTCTCTCCTCTCACTGCACCCCTGCTTCCCTGCCCAAGACCTCGAAGCACTTCCCAAGATTAGTCTGCAAGGCATGGGGCCAATGCAAGCCCCGATTACAAACAAGACAAAGTATCCCATTTCTTATTGAAATTGTAACCGAATCCCCGGCGTACTTGGACTAGAATGAGGTGCCCTTGTCACTGATCTCAGGCAACTGTTATCAATAATATCCGAGTGACTTGTGAGAAACCAGAGCCCAAGTCTGCCCGCTCTCCCCCAACACTCTGCTTGGCGCTTTTTCTGTCCAGGGAGACAGAGGCAAGCTGCCTCTGCGGGGAAGGACCTTGGGGGGACCGGGCTGTGACCCTGGTCAGGGCATTATGTCCTCTTCAGTCCTGCAATGCTGTGCCCCAACTTCTCCCCAAACATTGCCCCTTACCAGGTGACAGATGGGCAAGGATGGCAATTGGCGGGGTGGGGTGGGGGGGCGAAGGGAAGAAGATGTTCAAAAAAGAGGCCCATGAAACAAACCCAACCAAAAACTGTTTGGGCAACACGTAAATCAGATTATAAACCTCAAACTATGCTGACCACGTTCCAGATGATGTAGCTACCTCCAGAAGCCAGTAATTAGGAGACAATGTATTTTAGAGCAAGTAATGTCACTTTAAAGTGGGCCGAAAGTCCATTATTGAACATATCATTCAAAAACAAACAGAAAGAACTTCCCTAACTTGTTTTTGTTCTTCTGGGACCACATCTGGCAGTGCTCAGGGCTTACTCCTGGTTTTGTGCTCAGGGATCTCTTCTGACAGGGCTCAGGGGATCATAAGTGCTGCCAGGATTTCAACCCATGTTGGCCATGTGCAAATCTAGCACTCTACCACTTCAAATCCTTCAGCCCCTAATTTTGGAAGCAAATTTTGGAAGCAAAAATTCTCCACAAGAATATCCTGAGAATCATCCTCAGAAATGAAATCCTGGGATAAAGAGACTAATGACTCATTTGTAACATTTCTGTGTCCAGAGTCTTAGAGTGAAAATCTCGCCCTATTATCCAACTCGCGTTTTAGGACTGTGGACTGTGAGTGTTATGAAGGCGCGTGTACGGGGCATAGTCACCCTTTCTCGGCTCCTCGGGCCGTTGCTTCTCTTCCCTTTCATGGACACCCTCTTCCACTCATGTCATCCTATGCCTTCGTGATCTTCAGCAAGAGTCTCTCCTTTTCACAAGAGTCTCTCCTTTTCAAACTGCATTTTCTGAGAAGGCCCAGGAACACATGTGACCACTAGTCACAGCATAAGATCAGAGAACAGACCACTCAGTCATAACTAAAAGAGTCATGCTTTCATGGTGGTGGTGTTGAAAGAAAAATAAAACAACACAATAGAAACAAAATCATGGCTGGTTATATGCACAGAATAATCTGTTTCTTTTTCGTTGCTCACCATCAAAAATCTTTGTTGGGCCAGAGCCACAGCACAGCAGGTAGGGTGTTTACCTTGCACGAGGCTGACCTGGGTTCAATCCCCAGCATCCCATACAGTCCCCCAAGCACTGCCAGGAGTAATTCCTGAGTGCAGAGCCAGGAGTAACCCCTGTGCCTAACTGGGTGTGACCCAAAAAGCAACATATATATATATATATATATATATATATATATATATATTTGAATTTCCTAATCTATCTTGACTTGTCCTGCTGTAATAGATTTGATGCTCAAAGAAATAAGAGGAAGGTCCCTTGGCAGAACTGATCAGGCCCTGGCAGAGATCCCCTCGAAGCTCTGACTGGTATGCAGGCATGAAGAAGACGACAATTCAGACAATGACATGTGTTGGAGTACACGGAGCTTAGGTTTATCAGATTGTACCCATCACAGTGCTCCCGAGTCACTCCCATTACTTTGTCTGTCTGTAACCTCTTCTATGCTCTCTTCCCCAACCAATTTGTAAGGTCTCATCCTTCTTAGACACTGAAGCTGTACTGTAAGTTAATATTGCCTTTCTCCTCTCCTTATGTCTTTTGAGCAGTTTACTTTAATGCAATGTCCTTTTGTATGGATACAGGAAGACAATTAATTAATATTATGCTTTATAACTTAGGAATTGATTGGCTTTGAATATTATTCACTCCTGGGCATCTGCCTTCTCAACTTAAGCCTCAGTTGCCCTCACTTCCTAGCACCCCAAGGGCAGGGTCCCGACGTGGGACTGGATGGAACCAGGGCAAGCCGGTAAGTTATGTGCTACCCTGGCATCGCGATGGGCCAGGCCAAGGTGCCACGATTCTTAACTATAAGTTAAGAGTTTGATCATAGGCAAATGATGTCATGATCCAAAAGTAACGACAAGACTAGGGCCCTGCTGCTAGGAATAGGAAAGATATCTGGCCTGAGCACTGCAGTCTGAGATCGAGATGGCCCTAGGAGAGCAATTCTATAAGCTCAAAGTATTTCTTACTGTGTCCATACAAAATGATTAATATTATGTATGCTTATATGTTGGTTGGATAAGGAGAGGAGAAACACGTCCTAGAAGCAGTTTCCTGGGTGTCCTGACTAGCTTGGATGAGACTGCTTTTTGGAGATGTAGATTCCAAACTCTAGCAGACTGGTCTTTGTTGTGCTAATCTAAGTGCTTGTAGCTTGTGAAAAGGTGAGGCCAGGATTACTGGCCTGCGGATGTAAGGAAACAATGTATGTTTGCCGCCTCAATGTTCGCCTCAATGTTCGTTCTGTAACTCCTTTTGATGACATCATTATATTGCGCCCTTTAGAGGTACTATGATCTATATAAGGGAGATTTCAGGGCTCTCGGGGGCATACGTGCATCAGAGAACCTGGGAAGATGGGGCTGAGGACAGAAGCGGAGAGAACAAAGGCGCACGTGCTCGAGGATTCCTGAGGCCTCCATGACATACATCTCTTCCATGTAATAAACGGCTACTAAGACCAACTAGCTTGGCCTCGTTTCCTTCCTTCGCCTGACCATCGCCATCGACCTCCCTGGAGTGGGGAAACGGCAGACTGCCGGCCTTTTATTTTTTGTGTGTTTACACAGACATGGAGGCTAGGAGGAAGCCTGAGGACAACTCTGAGCTCTGGTCCCCCTGAGCAACACTAGGTGCAGCACCAACCATCAGACCAAGGGGAGCAAGGGGCAGACTCTACTCACAAAAGGCAAAACTTGAAAGATCAACCAGAGCTGGACAGCAAGAAAAACAGATAATGAAAAGCCAAAGGCATGGGCTCACAGATCAAATCACACCTGGGAATAATGTCAGTGTCAGGATTCTGGTCCTAGCTCTGCCTTGAATCCCTGTACCTCTGGCCAATGATTCTCTGAGGAGTCTCAGAGCATTCATCAGTGAAGAGGGAGAAACACGCACAGCTAGATTGTCTGTAAGGTCACTGGCCATTTCAAAACATATCTGGAAAGGGTCAGAAAGGCAGAGCCGGAGAGCAGGGTAGAAAGTTCAAAACAATTGTAGCCGCAACAACGCAGCTTTCTCCTGAGTGGGTCTGGTAAGGGATCTGGGGTGAGGACTAATTTCCAGTTTGCCCAGCACTCCGTTCTGGGGACCAGCCCAAGCAGACGCGGGGCATGGAGCGACGGAAGATTAGGGAGGGATGGAGAGATGCAAACTGGTCTCAAAACACAGGCATCCCACGGGTTTGGCTACCGCATGCTCCAGGCATCATGATTCTCGGGGAAGGCGTGTGAGGCGACCTGTGCTAGGGTCAGGTGATGGAAATGCGTGGGAAGTGCCGCAGTGGGACCCACACAAGCACCAAAGCAGCCGAGGACAATGGTCCAGGAAGTGTCTGCTGGCACCCGCACTTTTGACGGGTCCCGTACCAGGATCTTAACCAAGCCAAAGTTCCATGGGTTTTTCCCTATGCTCCGAGCCTGGCTCTCCAGCCTCCTGAGTCCACATACTATCCACCAGTATCCCTTTCCAGCTGAAGTAGTTAAAGTTGGCATCTATTATCTGCATCAAAGAAGATCACCAAGTGGAAAAGCAATTACATATATATATACACAAAATTAAACACAAAGTAAAATCCATGAAATTAAATTTAATCCATTTTTTTAAGCCAGTGTGAAAGAGCCAGTTCCTGGGCTGTGCACATGTTTTGCCTGTCGATGTCCCTGGCCACATCCCAGGACCACATGGTCCCTGAATAGCCCCTGAGTATCCCAGGTATGCCCCCTCAAAAAAAAATAATAAAAGCCAGTGAGGCCAATAAGGGATTAACCCTACACAATTTTTTTTTTGCTTTTTGGGTCACACTCAGAGGTGCTCAGAGGTTATTCCTGGCTCTGTACTCAGGAATTACTCCTGAAAGTGCTCGGGGGACCATATGGGATGCTGAGAAACAAACCCGGGTCAGCCACGTGCAAGGCAAACATCCTACCTGCTGTGCTATCATTCCAGCTCCACAAATTATTTTTTTAAGGGGGCATCTTCCACATAGACACTGATAGACACTGGATACATCTACAGGTCATCTAGAGACAATCAACCCACATCACTAGTGGACTGGGTATAATCGAACTCATGTAATGCATCTCAGATACACGTGAAGCACCCCAGAGGCCTGAGCCTGCAGCCTGCATGGACAGGGAAAAGCACCAGCGTGTGCAACTCACTCATGTACTGTTTTCAGCCAAATGCCCACCTTTCCCCATAGCCCCCCTCTGGCTTCTTCCTGCGGCCACCTGACCGATGTAGCCACTCGGGCCTGACTTACACACTGACCCCTGAAGACAGCACAGCCAGGAGGACTCACTCACTTATCCATGTGGTGGGCACAGAGATGGTCTGAGGGAAGGAATTACATGGCTGGGGCACCAAGGCTAGAAGACCGGTGACCAGGTGTGCAGAAAAGCAGTCTGAAAAGACTTCTCCCAAATGAGCCCGTAACGGGCATAAATGACACCGATGAATGTTGTTCTCAAGGTCCCCAACAGAGGTACAGGGGAGTGAAGCCAGGGCCTCACACACAAACACAGAGATTAAAAATACTGTATACGCATGTATATGCATGTGAGTTGGCCTTTCCTATGATCACCCCAGTGCTTGCACAAGAGATGCAGGGACAAGAGGACAGCAATGAGGAAACAAGAACCGGTCCTCTGGACGCCCTCCTCCCTGGCACTAGTGAGCAAACTGATGGCTCCAGGTGAGAGGAAACAATCTCCACACACTTTCTTCTAAGGAAATCTTTTTTGATCATTTTTAGCATATTAATCATAACAAGCACTAAAAAAATAAATCATTTCGGGCCTGCTATTGGGGCAGGCTTGGGTGGTGGCTGGAAAAATAGGAAACAATGTGGGAAGGTATAAGCGTGGTGGGACTGGTGTTGGAATATTGAATGTGATAAATCACTGTGAACGGTTTTATAAAAATAAAATTAAAAACAAAAGAAATAGAACTCTAGGGCTGGTACAGCTATTAAGGTGCTTGCCTCCTCACGTCCCAAAGACCTGGTCTGAGTCACATATTGTCCCCAGAGCACCGCCAGGGGTAACTCCTGAGCACAGAGCCAGAACCAGCCTCTAGCACAGCAGGCTGTGGGACAACCACACCAAACCATAACAAAGAACATCCTAGATCTGTTCTGTCGAGGACTGGCCTGGTGCCCAGCACAGAGCCTCGCCACTGACCCAGATTTGGCAGGGGGACTTTTCCTTCTACTTCCATACAAAATCGCAAAGGCTGGAGGCTTTCAGTTTCCATGGTCAAAGCACAGCACTCGACACAAGCCCAGCTGCCAGGACATGTCTCATCACCCATCTCGTGCATTCAGTGTCTTACTTTCAAAATAGTTACAGTGATTTCAGAAAGTCATCTCTGAAAAATAAGGATTTTTCTACATTAAACTTTCTCTCCTACACATGGCGAAAAAAGAACAGAGGAAAATGGTGGGAAAGAAGGGTGCCAGAGACTTTGAAAAGCAGGACAGTGAAGGTGATTTTAAAATACTACCCAGGTTAGGATAGAGAAGGGACCAGTGTGACAATAATTATTAGAAATCATCACTCTGGACAAGAGCTGAGTGTTGAAAGGAGTAAAGGGATATACATGATAACCTTTCAGTATCTGTACTGCAAACCATAATTCCCAGAAGGAGAGAGGGAGGGAGGGAGGAAGAGGGAGAGAGAGAGAGAGAGAGAGTATGTGTGTGTGTTGTGTGTGTGTGTGTGTGTGTGTGTGTGTGAGAGAGAGAGAGAGAGAGAGAGAGAGAGAGAGAGAGAGAGAGAGAGAGAGAGAGAAGCGCCTGCCATAGAGACAGGTGGGGGGAGGGGGACTGGGAGGAAAACTGGGGACATTAGTGGTGAGAAACGTACACTGGTGAAAGAACAGACGTTGGAACATTGTATGACTGAAACCCAATCATGAACAACTTTATAACTGTGTATCTCACAGTGATTCAATTTAAAAATAAATGTTTAAAAAAACTACTGCCCAGTAGCGGCTATTCTGCAAGTCAGTGTTCTCTGTGAGAACTGCATCTCGCTCACTTGCCTTGATGTTTCTTTGTTAATTTGCATTCTCTCTTGAACACATATATCCCCTCTTTCTTTCCTTTTTTCCTTTCACATCTTTGTAAGCAAGTTTTGTTCAATAAAAGCTAACTTGCTTCACACACACACACACACACACACACACACACACACACACACACACATATGCATTACTGCCCAATAGAAACATCCCCTGCCCGCTTTGGAGTTTGTTTACATAGTCTCCATCCCTTCATTTTTAATGGAATCACCACATTTCAGAAGTGCCTACTAACAGGTGGAACGGAAAGGGCGGTTTCCCTTGGCTCCCGGCCCTTTAGAGTTCAAAAGCGGAATGACCACGGACTGTTCTAAACACAATACATGACTTGCTTCTGCTGCGACCCTGCTGAAGGCAATTCACATAGAAAATACAATATTCCTGCTTCCTCTTTCCCTAGATCGGTCTCGGTGCTTGCAGGATGAAATCACTCTCTCTCGGGACACCGACCTTGCCGAGTGAGAAACAGGCTGGAGAGAGGAAACCAAGAGCCACGCAATGGGAAAGCAGCCGTCATTTGTTTGTGCACTTGGAAGAGCCCCACTGGCCGACATCCTTCTCACTACAATGCCCGGCCACACTTCAGAGTCCGAAATTAACTCTCGGTAATACCCAACTTCAGGTTCTGATGAGAAGCCACCAAAAGAAACAAAATCCTATTTCAAGCAATTTCTGAAACATAACTTGAGAACCAGGGCATCCCAGCCAGATTCCTTCAGCTCAGAATAAACTGATGAAAGGAATTTTATGTGCAAAATAAAATAATATGCTAATCATTGGTTAAATCTACAGAATGAGGGCTGGAGAGATAGTACAGCAAGCTGGGTGCTTGTCTTGTATGTGGTTGACTGGGGTTCAGTCCCTGGCACCATATATGATCCCCTGAGTCCTATAAGAAGAGATTCCTTGGGGCTGGGAGCGATAGCACAGCAGGTAGGACGTTTGCCTTTCACATGGCCGACCCGAGGTTGATTCCTAGCATCCCATATGGTCCCCTGAGCACTGCCAGGGGTAATTCCTGAGTGCAGCAGAGCCAGGAGTAACCCCTGTGCATCTCCAGGCATGACCCAAAAAGCCAAAAAAAAAAAAAAGAAGAGATTCCTGAGCAAAACCAAATGCCTCCCCCACCAAGAATAAACAATAATTGATTTATTAATACTTTACATGTATAATCCTTAAGAACACATTCAACGAGATGGATGATAGTACAAGATATAGGGCATTTGCCTTACATGTGGCTGGCCCAGGTTCAATTCCCAGAACCCTATATGGTCTCCTAAGTCTGTCAGGAGTAAGTCCTGAACACCCCTGGGTGTGACCCAAAAACCAAATAAAAAAGAACACAGTCAAATATTTTAAATCAGGAATCAATGATCAATAAACACCAGTCCAAATATAGTCTGCTGCCTCTTTTTGTAAATAAAGCTTTATTAAGGGCTGGGGTTAAGGTACTTGTTTGCCTTTCGCAGAGCTGACCCCAGTTTGAGTCCGTGGAACCACATGTGGTCCCTTGATAACCAACAAAGATCACTCCTGAACACACAGCCAGGAGAGTCCCTGAGCATCATTTTGTGTTTCTCAAAAACCAAAAAATTAAAAAATTCCTTAGCTGCTGCCATGTAAACAGCCCAGCTTCACAACATCATGACTAATATCGGAAGAGAAGCCAAGTCAGTGAAATTCATGGTAGCCAGGTCTTTGGGCTGCAAACTCTGGGGCTCCCTCAGGAGGGGCATGGCTGAGGACAGTTCCAGTTCTACAGAGCCTGGAGCTCCTGAACACCTCCAGCTCCACCATACTGGCAGCCCAGTAGGAGCACAGCAAAATAGATGGAAAAGCAGCACGGAAGCCAACTAAGCTCCATAACCAAAAATAAGAACAAAGAAAGCTCAGCTAGCAGCCAACAGCTCAGTAAACCCTCGGACAATGACTTTAATAACCGCACGTGAGCTAAAACAATTTTCAGAAACTTTGTTTTACTGAACTATTTTTAAATAATTCCATTTACCATTTCATTGTAACAAGCAATATAAAAATAATTTTGTGCCTGCCAAGAAGGGGGCAGTCTTAGGGGTGGGGTAGGGGTTGGGGAAACTGGGGACAATGGTGGAGGGAAGGTCATACTGATGGTGGGATGGTGCTAAAGCACTGAATGCTGAAACAACTGTATCATGAACAACTTTTAAAAATCACGGTGTTTAAAAAAAGCTTTAAGAATGGGGAAAAGTTTAATTTCTTAAATTAGATTTTATTAAAATATATCCACTCTTTTAGAAAAAACACATGATCTATGACTGCTTTATTATTAGCACCACAGACATGAATTCCTGTGACAGACTATATGCTTTGCAAACCACCCATAAAGAGTTATTATCGTGCCCCTTGCAGAAAACATTCGCTTTCCCTGCTCTAGTCTCAAACTTGAATGTACGTAAGAAACACCCTGACAGCTTGTTGGAAAGTTTCTTGGTTCTCTCCTCACAGATTCGATAGGTCAGCACCGGGCCCATCACTTGCCTTTCTACCAAGTTCACAAATTACTCACCGCAAGACCACAATCATGGGGGAAAGTATATAAAGACAACAAAGCACAGGAAGTAGTTTTGGGGGGGAAGGAAGAGCCACACTCAGAAATGCAAAGGGTTAGTCCTGGCTCTGTGCTCAGGAATCACCCCTGGCGGTGCTCCAGGTGCCCATGATGGAACCTGGGTCGGCAGTATGCAAGTCAAGTGCCCTACCCACTGTACTATATCTCTGGCCCCTGTATGTCCTAAGCACTATCACAATGGAGAGAGAGAGCGCTGATTACACACAGCATGAGAAAGCCTGAAGACATAGAACAGGGAAGGCAGGGAGACTGTCTGCAGAGGCAGAGCAGAAGAAGAAAGTGATGGGGACTCAGGTGCTACCAATAGGCGGCTTTGATGGTAGCAGAGTATATAACTGGGGAAGGGATAAGAAGTGGCTGAACAGGAAAGCAGGTTACCTGTGAAGCAACTGAGGGGCCACACAAAGCATTAGATCTTTCCTTTTCCAGCTTTAGGCTGGATAGAGAGAAACAAAAATATGAAAATGGCCCACTAGGAAGGGTGGGAACCTCGGGGGGGACCCCTTGGGTGCAGCAAGGGTCTTAAGGGGTCTGTGCTTGAAGTCATTCAGTTCCCACCCAGCAGTGCCAGGTTTCACTTGATCCAAAATCCAGAGGCTAACTTAGTCCATCCCTAAGTTCTTGTGAAACATCTTTGAAGTGGGAGCCTGGTTGGCCACCTGTAAGGAGATCTCAGTGGCTTAACCCACCTAGCTTCTTTTTTTCTCACCTATCACTACATGTGCAAGAAACTGGGTCTAGAGAGGTGCTTAGTCTCTGCATCTTCCGAGCTGCTGCTTCTGTTTCTGTGTTTACAAGTAAGGACTCTTGCTCTGGTGCTAAATTCCTGCATCAACCCAGGGCTCTTAATCTGAGCTATGACTAGTGTATCAATATAATTGGATTCATTTCCTCTGGAACTCTACTCATTTTTTCTTTTATGTTTAAAAACATTCTCTTATTCTGAGAAGTAGTACAAAAAGACTTCTTAAATATTTTCTGTTTGTGTTTTGGGCCATATCAGCTGTGCTCAGGGCTACTCCTGGTGGGGTTTGGGGCGCCACATGGGGTGCTGAGGATTAAACAGCTTCTAGACCCACTGTACTATTGTTCCAGCCCCTTTTGTCAGATATTTAAAGTCACTTAAAACTCTTGTATGAAGCATACTGGACATTCAACACAGGAATGAGAAGAGGACACTGCTGGTCATATATAAGGAGGGGACAATAATGTAATACCACGGGCCCCAAACAAAAACAAGCAACCCCAAACACAAAAGAACTCAGAAGTCTGACTTAATATTGCTTTCTCTTTCTACTTCCCTTATAATATTTTTCTTTTGTGGACTTCATTTAATGCCAGCATCAGAAATTACTTGATGGTTTAGATGGCTTATATTTTTTATAGTCTTAAACTAAAGTATCATTTATAAACTAAAAATTCAATAAAAGCTATAAAAAAAGTTAAAGAAAAATTACATCATCAATGAAGAGACTAGAAATGTTAGCAACCAAAGAAAGAACAAATAGAGCTTCCTGATAATATCTAGACACACAATAACCTGAGAAAGAAGGTAGATAAGGACCCCCCAAAAAAAACTTCTTAGTTTTCAGTCAGAACCAATTGCTTTTAAAAAGATGTGTGAAGAACAAAAAATGAATTCTTATCTTAAAACGACAGGAATTTGCAGGCTCTATGCTCCAGAGGGACCCAGGAGGCCCACAAGCAAGGGGACACCAAAACAATGTCAGGTGTGACCCCTTCACCAACCTAAGAGAAGCTGAGGGAAAAACACCCCAAATCAAACAAGCTATAGACGGGAAATATCTCTGAAAAGAAACTCCTGACTCTGAGCTAAATTTGAAATGCCAGTGTTAGTACTCAAACTTAAAATGCAGACAGCTACTACACAGGAAGGAAAGCAGTCAAAGAATGAGTTAGAAGTCAGGAGTTATAGAAAAGGTAAAACTGAATAAATAAAACGATCCCCCTTGCTACTTTGCTGACTCAGCCATCACAATGGTTCTGATAAATCAGTGAAAATTCCCAGAGCGTTATTGCCCAGTCTTCACAAAATGACATCTTGGTCTGGGTAGGAAAACCCACGGAAGGTGGTGGTGGTATGTCATTTGTAGTATTCTTTGAAAGTACCTCTCCTTAGTATTTAAAAGTCCTCCCAACTTAGACAGGCAGCTCCAATGAGGCGGCCAGACAACTATTCAAGGAAACAATGAAAGGTTTTCAAAGTTGCCAGATCAAGTTAGGTCAGTTTTTAATGCCTGGAGTACAGCTGTGGAGGTTTCCTCTCAGCAATACTTTGGGGGGGGGGGGGGGGGGCGGAGGGGAGAAAACCAAAATGTTGAACCACCTTTGAGTGATTTTTCTGGAGAAGAGCTGCAAAGGCGTTGTGTCTTTTCTTCCTGAGAGTCACCTATCAGATCTGGGAGGGCGGGCAGGCTCCAGTCTCCACAGGCAGCTCCTTCTTCCCACAGTCCCGGCCAACCTGCCTTTCTCTCAGCCCTGGCAAGTAACTGAGACTCCTTGCTCCCTTGGCTAATCTTTCCTGTCACTCCAACCCTCCCCGGCTTAACTTGTAGTTCAAGCATCTGACAAGGAGAACTCAAGTGTTACTTTATTATTTTGTAAAAGTCACTTGTTAACATGTTATTAACAGTCTCCCAAATCTTCTAAGATGGATTTGTTCAGAAAATAGTGTCAAGTAAACTATTAGGATCCTGTCAGAAAATATACAGAGGCCAAGCCATGTAGGATACACGTTCAATAAATGAAGTAGGAAATATCCAGAATTTGCATTTCAAGAGGAGAAATTAACTCTATCTAAAATTTCCATGTACTTTTTTTTAAAAAAAAGGAGAAATTAAGAAAAAAGCAGAATATTAGTCAGGAAAAGACATATCAAAATCATTTATAAGTAGATTTCATAGAAAGAGAACCTCAGCATAAGAAAATTCACCAGGGGTCAAAAAGATAGTACAGAGTTAACTGCATGGTGGACCTGGTTTCAAATCCCAGTCCCACACAGGGTTCTCTGGGCACTTTCAGGTCCTTAAGCACCCAGCTAGGAATAAGCCTGAACACCATGGAAGGTGGCATCTGCAACTTTTCAACAAGAAAATCCAGTACCCAAAGGGGCTGTAACTGCAGAAAGCCTCCTTGGCTGGGCAGGTCTGGTGCCAATAGCTTGTGTGCAGTTTGGTGTTGAATGGACCTAACTTTTTAACTTTTTTTTTTTTTTTGCTTTTGGGTCATACCCGGCAATGTACAGGGGTTACTCCTGGCTCTGCACTCAGGAATTACTCCTGGCAGTGCTCAGGAGACCATATGGGATGTTGGGAATCAAACCCGGGTTGGCCACATGCAAGGCAAATGCCCTACCTGCTGTGCTACCGCTCCAGCCCTCTAAGTTTTCAACTTTTAAAGGGCGCATTCAAAATATGAGTTGTACTCAACTTGCTGTTGAGTACTCAACTTCCTATTTCTGTTTCTGTTTCAAAGGCGACATGCATAACTGATACTGGCAGAAAGGATGCGCCTTTGCCATTTCTACGCACTCACCTTCATTTCCACAGCAGCAGTGTTCTGGTCGTAATGACCCATGAGATTGGGGAAAAACGTCATGTTGTAGGGCATCTTCATGCAGCGGGGCACGGTGATGGGCTCGCAGGTGAAGAGGCTGTGCCCCTGCACAAGGGGGAGCAGCAGCGCGCACGCCCACAGGAACGAGCAGCTTCCCATCCTTCCCCCAGCCCTGGGCTTCACCGCGGGGCTGCTACCAGGGGCTCTGAATTTTACAGGCTCTCGCTTCCATCCGGGGGTGGAAAACGCTCACGTCCCTTCCTGCCTTTTCCTTATTTGACCATGTTGAAGGAAGCGCCTTTTCCTGCGTCCTGGGTCAATCACTGTTCAAAGAAACAAAACGATCAACACGACGTGGGGATCAGCCACAGGTGTGATGGCTCAAAGTCGGGAAGGGGTCTCTAAGAAGTTGGACAAGGCTGTCGCGTGGGGTCCCTAACTACGAGAGAAAACACGGAAAATTCCATCCTCTTGAGAGCCTTTCCCACCTGCCCCAGCATGCAATCATCATCTCCCCCCCCCCCCCGCCCCACACACACACTGAGGACGACTCACCTTGGGGGGGGGTGATAGGGTTAAAAGAAAAAAGAGGGGGCAGTATCGGGTACGGAAGGCATCTCGCTGGGGCAAAGTAGGTAAAGTTGGGACCAAGTTTCTTAGAAACTTAGGATGAAAAGCTTCGACTGGGGGCCGTGTCGGATATGGTCTCCCGGCGGAGAACACGGGGCCCCGCGGCAACTCCTTCAGCCCGAGTGAGGAGCCCGCTCAGGGAAGCGCCTAAACTTTTTGGATCCCCCCATCAACACCCCCCCAAAAAAGGCCGACCCGGATTGCAATTTCCAGGACTGCACCTGCGGAGCGCGGCTGCGTTCAAGCGCTGAAGCAGCGCCGCTCCTCCCGAAGGGGAAACCAAAGAGCAGCTCCGGAATGTGGGGGTCCAGAGCGGCCCCCGCAGCCCCGCTCCAGCGCCCGAGTTCGGGCCCCCAGCAGCAGCACCAGGTCACCGCGGCCCCTCCCGGGCACCTGCTGCAGGCCTCGGCGGCGCGATCGCGTCCCGCCCCGGTCCGCCGGCTCCCGGGAAGCCCCTGCCCCTCCCTTCCCGGGTGGGTCCCAGCTCGGGCGCACGCGGGCGCGGCGGGGGGCGGCGCACCTGCGCCTCGGAGCGCGGCCCGTCGTGCCCGCCCGCGGCCCCGGCCCTCACCTCGCGCCGCGCGCCCACCCCGGCGCGTCCAGCCCGCGGCCCCGCCACCTGCGGCCACCCCCGGGCCGGCCCGGACTCGGCCACGAGAGCTGAGCGATCCCGCGAGATCGCGCCGCCAGGTTGGGCGGGCAGGTCCGGGCTCGCGCAGGCGGCGGCGGCCTCCACGCCGGTCCCGCCCGCGCGTCTGCCCGGCCCGGCGGGGCCGCCCGCGCGCGGGGCGGGGCCGCGGAGCCCCGGGGCGAGCGGGCGGTCGGGTCTCTTCTCCGGGCAGTCTGTCCCGCGTCACGCGGTTCCGCCCCAGGGTTCGACTCGTGATAGGACTTGGGGCATTGGGGAAAGTTGTGGGTGCTTCTCCAGACCCCCCCAAATGGACTGCACTTCGGATCGCGGAGCCGAGGGTGCTCAAGTGGAGGGCGCGCGTTGAAACGTGCGTGACTTCTAGGCTGACTTCTTTTTTCGGCCTTTTTGGGCCACACCCGGCGAAGCACAGGGTTTACTCCTGGCTTTTCGCTCAGGAATTACTCCTGGTGGTGCCCGGGCGCCATATGGGATGCTGGGAATCGAACCCGGGTCGACCGCGTGCAAGACCAATGCCCTACCCGCTGTACTGTATTGCTCCAGCCCGTGGGCTGACATCATCATCATCATCATCATTATTATTATTATTATTCCTTCGGGGAGTTCAGCCACCAACTTAGGGCCCAGGTATCAGTGAGGTTCTAGCCCTGGTAGATACTTTTTTTTCTTTAATTCATTTATTTCATTTATTTATTTATTTATTTGCTTTTGGGGGGGTCGCACCCAGCGATGCTCAGGAGTTACTCCTGGCTCTGCACTCAGGAGTGCTTGAGGATCATATGGGAAGCCAGGGATTCAACCACTCCGCCGCGTGCAAGGCAAACACCTTACCCGCTGTACTATCGCTCTGGTCGCTAATTCTTTTTCATTGTGCTTGGGCTTAATGCTTACATTAGTGCCAACGTGTATGGTATTGTTGTGCACAGTTAAGGCATCACCACCACTGATGTGCAAGCAGTCACTGCCACTAAGATCATTTCTAGTCATGTCATTATTTCCTCCCCCACCTCAGGGTCTGGTAATCAGTACTGAAGTACAAGTTCAAGGGGTACTGTTGATTATACCTTGTCTTATTTCTCTACTCCACTGATGAATGAGACCCTTGTCCCCTTGACTTTAATACCGCCTAGTTCTATCAGCTCCAGGTGGATTGCATGATTTCATCATTTTTTATAGCTGCATAGTGTTCGTGTGTGTTTATGTACCACAACTTTTTTATTCAATCACCTGTCATTGGTCATTTGGGTTGGCTCCATAACCTGGCTATTGTATTAAGTACTACAATGGGCATAGGTATGCTTATATCTTTGTGAATTAATGATTTTTGTGTGTGTTTGTTTTGGCAGTAGATGCTAAGAAATGGTATTGCTGGGTCATATGGAAGCTCTTAACTTTTAAGAGATGTCTCCATACTGTGTTTCTCAGATGACTTTCCCAAGAGAGAATGTGGATTCCTTTCTCACCACATCCCCGCCTGCACTGGGTATTCCTATTTTTCTGTTATCTGTTGTTCACACTGGCATGAGATGATATCTCATTTTAATAACCAGTGACAATGAACACTCTTACATATGTCTACTAACTGTTCATATGTCCTTTTGGAGAAGTGTCTGTTCATCTCCTCTTCCCATTTTTTTTTTGAGCCAGTTGTTAGAGTTTTGTTGTTGAGTTTTGTGAGTGTTTTGTGTATCTTGGATAATATCCCTTTATCTCATATTGTGTGCAAATTTTTTTCTTTTTCTTTTTGAACCACCATTTCAAAGCTGTTTGTGATTGGGCTTCAGTCATGCAATGTTCCAACACCCATTCTCCATCAGTGCACACTTCCCCCATCAATGTCCCCTGTTTCCCTCCCACCATCCCCCATCTCTCTTCTTTTGTGCTTTTGTGCATTATGGTTTTGTGTACAAATATTTTCTTCTGTTCAATAGGGTGTATTTGCAAGTGGATGTCTGGTTTCCTCATCAATATTTGGGGGTCAGGGTAGAAATGAAGGTGAAGGGCTGGGGTTATGACTCAAGGGGCTAGACTGTATACCTGGCATGGACAAAATCCCAAATCCAGTCACTAGTATTGATCACCACCCTTTCCCCTCAGCACCACCAAGTTTAACAGTGGTAGCCCCAAGCATCAGTCAGTTTCACACTGCCAGCCCCCCCCCCCCATCCCACAAGTACTGATGGGCAATCAGGAAGGACTTTTGATATGTTGATTTTGCTACCTGACAGGATGTGGTGTCTACCCCCAATGCAGGGAGTTGGTGAAAGACTCGAGAGAGACCAGGGCAGCAAGATGGAGCGCAGAGAAACGAGCAAGGGGAACAGAAGAAGAATGTAGGGGAAGAATGCAGGAGCAGGCGCGTGGAAAGAGAAGAGACAGGGCAGCAAGACGGAGCGTGGAGAGATGAGTGGGAGACAGGAGGAGACTGGAATGAGGGGCGTGTGAGACTAGAATGGGGAACTTAGTGAGACTGGAACAGGCGCGGGGGAGAATGGAATCAATGGCAACTGATCATCAATCAGCCGATTGGCCCTCGTTTCCTCCTTTGTCTGCCCATGGCATCGGCCATCCTGGGCGAAGAAGTGGCCCAAGTCCACCGAATGTAGGTGGCAAGAGGGAGAGGGTGGGGGAAAGGAGGGGGCTGGGGAATAGTGCCTGCCGTGGTGCCATGGAGGCAGGCTGGGGATGGAGGGATGGGGGATGATGGGAGGGAAATAGGGAGCATTTCCTAGTCAGAGTCAGGACATTTCCTAATTAGAGTCAGTCTCTAATGTTCTTTTTCTCAGTATTTGTCTTTTTTAGGTCTTCTTGCTCTACATGAAACTTCCAAATTGCCCACACCCAAAAGAACAAAGGCAACTGGTGTTGGCACATAATATGGTGAGAAAGGGACTCTCCTTCACTGCTGGTGGGAACGACTGGTCGAGCCATTTTGGAAAACAGTATGGACGATTCTCCAAAAATTAGAAATTGAGCTCCCATTTGATCCAGCAATACCACTCCTGGGAATATATCCCGGAGAGGCAAAAAAGTATAGCCGAAATGATATCTGCACTTGTTTGTTCATTGCAACACTGTTTACAATAGCTAGAATCTGGAAAAGACCCAAGTGCCTGAGAACAGATGACTGATTAAAGAAACTTTGGTACATCTATACAATGGAGTACTATGCAGCTGTTAGAAAAGATAAAGTCATGAAATTTACATACAAGTGGTACTACATGGAAAGTATCATGCTAAGCGAAATGAGTCAGAAAGAGAGGGACAGACATAGAAAGATTGCATTCATCTGAGGAACATAAAGTAACAAAATAAGAGACTAACAGCCAAGAATAACCGAGAGAAGTACCAGAAGGTTTACTCCATGGCTTGGAGGCCAGCCACACACGCTACAGGAAAAGGCAGCTCAGGTAGAGAAGAGAGCACCAAATAAAGGGTGTTGGGAGGATCCGCCCAGGATGGGAGAAGCATGCTGAAAGTAGACTACAGACCGAACATGATTGCCACTCAGTGCCTCTTTTGCAAACCTCAGCAACCAAAAGGAGAGAGAGAACAAAAGGAAATGCCCTGCCACAGAGGCGGGATGGGATGGAGGGGCGGGGGGACAGGAGGGATGGGAGGGATACTGGGATCATTGGGGGTGGCGAATGGGCACTGGTGGAGGGATGGGTACTCGATCACTGTATAATTGAAACCCAAGCACAAAAACGTGTAAGGTCAACAACTGTACCTCATGATGTTTCACTAATAAAAAAGAGAAAAGAAAAGAAAAAAGGAAACTTCCGAATCATTGTGTCCCTGCTCATTAAATAACATGACGGGACTTTGCTTGGGATTGCGTTGAACCTAGATGAAGTTGGGAGGCACGGACATCTTGTTTTTTGAATTCATACTGGGTTTCTCTATCCACAATCATCAAACATCTCCCCATTTATTTAATCTTTAATTACTTTCATCGACTTTTTGGGTCTTGTTTTTCCTCATATATCTCATGTTGATTTTAATGGATTTATTTCTAAGTTTTTATGGCAGGGGTGCTAATGTAAAAGTTACTGTGTTTCAAGTTTCAGATTCTATTCTTTGTGGGTATATAGGAAATTGACTCTTTGGGGTGAGACATTCCCATGGTGCTTGGGGTCACTCCTGACAGTACTCAGGGAACCATATGATGCTGGGAATAGGACCCAGGACCATCTTCCCACCCACATTTAGTAGCCTTGAGAGCCTGTGGGTCTATAGCATTGTCCCATGTGACTTCTGACAATACTTACTTGTCTTTTGTTTTTTCTTAGTCTTACAAAATGTTATTGATTTTCTTCATCTTTTTAAAGATACAGATTTTAATTTAACTATCTGTTTTCAATTTCATTGATTTTTCTCTCTTCTATTTCTCTCATTTTGGCATCCACACCCAGCAGTGCTCAGAGGTTATTCCTGGCTCTGCACTCAGGGGGCTATAGGGGGTGCCAGAGTTGAATCCAGGTCTGCCACAAGCACCCTACCCTCTATACTATCTTTCCAGCCCCTCTTTTCTAATTTCTCTTGAGACTTATTCTTTGACTCGTGTTTAGATATCAATTGTAAATACTTTGGATTATTAAGCTTTCTTTGTCTTCTTGATTTGTAATTTAATTCCTTTGTGGACTGAGATCAGAGGATGTACAATTTCTGTTCTTGTAAATGTGTTGCGTTTCATAGCCTAGGATCTATCTTGGTGAATGGCCCTAGTGAGTTCAAAAAGAAAGTGCATTCTTAGAACTGGAGATGTAGCTCAGCTATAGAATGCTTGGCTTATATGTATGATGGCCTGGGTTCAATCCCTGGAACTGTAGAAGAAAAAAGAGAAAGAGAGAGAGAGAGAAGGGAGAACAACAGAGAGAGAGATGGGGAGGTAGAGAAGGGGTGAAGAAACAAAATGAAATAATTTCACGGTCCATTATGGGGTTGCCACACATCCAGTAAGGCTGAGGTGCATCCCTGGCACCTAACTGCTTTATTTCTTTACGAGACGTTCTTCTTCCTCTCTCGTAGCTCCTAAATAAAACAATTCTCTTCTTTTTCTAACACGCTCTGCCATTATTGAGCAAATATCTACCACATTGGGGAGTGTTTTTATTCATCGCCCTTCATCTTTGCAGTTGTTATTCTTGTCCTTTTCCCCGCTTTACATGTTAACTGAGCATTGCATGTGATTCAACTCTCTTTTCTTGGCATCTCACTTTTACTTTTTTTAGTGGTTGCCCTGGAATTTGCAATATATATTTACAACTCATTCAAATCCACTTTTAAGTAAAACTGTTCTGCTTTATAAGTTGGGCCAGTGCTCTGAGGTAACAAGATACTCTCTCCCCTCCCAGCCCCGAAGGCATTGCTGCTGAATTCATTTCACCTATACACAACTTATAATCAGTGAATGCATAGTTGCTATTATTGTCCTGCACAACTTTTCTGTTGGCTCAATTAAAATAAGAAAAAGAAGTTTATTTTGCTTACTCAAAACTTTTCTCTATTGCTTTTCTTCTTCCTTTATGTCAATCAGGTTTCTCACCTAAATCATTTTCCTTTTATCAGAACTTTAATTGTTTTTCTTTTGGGGGTTGTTTATTCACCACACATGTCGTGATCAGAGACTATTCCTGGCTCTGTGCTCAGGAATGACCCCTATAAATGCTGGGGTGTGTATGTGGGGTGGGGAGGCTGGTGAACCAATGTCAGTTGCCTTGGAAAGCAAGCATCTTAACCCTTGTACTGTTTCTTGGGCCCTGAAGAACTTCTTTGACATTTCTTATAAGGCAGCAAATGTGCTCAAAGTTTCATACTACAAGGCATTTTTCCTGGACCGGAGAGACAAGTTAGTGCGCTGGGTACATTGTCTGCCTTCAGCCTGCATTTCCTGGGCAGCCTAGCTCCCTTCGCCCCACTGAGAGTGACCCCCCAAGTACCACCCATGGTGCCAGAAAATGAAACACAAAAAGTATTTTCCTTTTCTGTTGAAAGATATTGTCGCAGGGCATACCATTTTAGATTAGTGGGTTTTCCTCTTAACATGTTAAATATTTCACTCCTTCTCTTCTTGCTTATGTGGTTTCTAACGAAAAGTCAGATGTCACTCCCATCTTTGTTCCCCTGTAAGAGAGGTTCCTCCCACCCCGGACTGATATATTTTTTAAAGCATTTAATTTTCAAGCCAGAGAGAGAGTACAGAGGGCAGCGTGTTGCTTTGGATGCAGCTGACCCTGGTTTCCATCCCTCTATGGTCCTCTGCACCCCACTAGGAGTGACCCCTGAGCACAGAGCCAAGAGTAAGCCCTGAGTACCACTAGGTGTGGCCCGAAAGCCAAAATCAATCAATTATGCAATCAATCAAGATTCCAGCAGGGGAAGGGGCAATGGTTCAAAGTGTGGGAGTCAGACCTTCCCTGTGCCAGGCCTGGAGGTAGATCCTCCACACAGGGAACAGAGATGTAGCTCGTGGTGAAGCGTATGCCTTGCATTTGTGAGGCCCTGAGTTTGATTCCCAGCACTGGAAAAAAATCTTTTGAACCACATCATCCCCTTCACTGAATACTATCAGGTATGGCCGTTGGTCACCCCCTAGGATATGGGCCTTTGGAGCCTGAGCAAGAATTCTCAGGCCTTGTCACCAGGCATCATGAGGAGTGGCCTCCGGAACCCTCCCCACAATAACCAGCAAAGTCATAGTTTGGCATAATAGCCTGAATCTTTGTGTACTGACTTATTTGGGGGGTTTGGGGCCACACCTGATGGTCACTGAGAGGCTATTCCTCCTTCCTCTGACCTCAGGAGAGGTCCAGGCAGTGCCCAGAGGACCATGTGGTGCTAAGGATCAAATGCACATACAGCATGCATTGACAAGAGCACTAACCCCTCTGCTGTCTCTCTGGCCCCAGTCTGGCAATACTGTGAAGGAGCCACTGATGGTGTCATCAATTATATCAGCCCGCACCAAGTGCTTTTGCTGAAACTAAAGGAAAGAAATGAACCAGACGGGGTACATATGTAAATTTATGAATGGTGTCTGTTTAATTTCATATCCAAACACCTCCATCCTATCTCCAGGCCATGAGCACATATTATAATAATTTATTCATCTTTGATAGTGTGGCCGTACTCATACTTTTAGCAATTAAAAGCACTTTTATCCTAGGACAAGGGTAGGAGGATAGAACGTGCTTGATTGGAACAGCTTGTTAGCTTAACTTATTTTTTGTGTGACTTTTCATAAAAGCTTTTAATATTTTTATTTTATTTTTTATAATTTTTTAAAATTTTATTTTCAAAAAAGTAGTTCACAATAGTTCATTACAGATAATATGCAAACACCAATCCCACCACCAACCACCTTCCCACCACAATAAGTGTGTGAGGGTTGCTCTATTTCATTCTGGAGCAATTTAAGCCTGAATATAAGAGAATACAAGCAAGTATGTTAGAAACCAAACAAATGTGCGATTTTTGTAAGTAAGTGAAGTAGAGTATAAGAGGCCATGCGGCCATGAATGCGGCCACGCGCTCCATGAAATTCTGAGGTGCTCTCTTCCGGGAGCTTTAGTTTACTGTCTCTGGGTCTTGGCCGTTGATGAGATTACATGGTGCTGGGGACAGTTTGTGTGTGTGACTGCCAAGCTACTGGAAAACTGGGGAGCTGGGGGAGGAGGCCCAGCCCTGATAAGAGTGGGCTTGGAGCTCTCAGTCATGGGTTCCCACATACCTGGGTTTTCCTGCCGGTCCTCTCTCTGGTGAGGTTCATCCCGTCTTGGGTGAGGCTTGTCCCCTCTTGGGTGAGGTCATCAGGGCATAGGGAAGAGTGTCCTTGAGCATGGCAGCGGCTGGGTTCTGGAGGTTTTTGGCTGCCAGGGTTCTGCTTGGGGGGGGGGGAGGGAAACTCAAGGACTTTTCACTGTGTGGACATAGGGTACAGCAGCTTCCTTTGCCTTCTTGTCAAGGGCGTGCACACTTAAGTGGAAGGTTGGGGTTCAGAGGCCACTGTGGTGTCTGGCACAGGCCAAGGCTTGCAGGGCGGGGGAAACCTACAGCCCAAGGGGGCCCTCAGCTGGAGGAGCCTGGCTGAGCCACTCACCAGCGAAAATAGAAAGAACAGGCGCTATTTCTCAAAAGCTCTGTTTTCCTGCGCCCCCACCCGCAGAGTGCCCCGAGGGAGTGTGGACTCTGTTTCCGGGAGTCTGTCCTGGAGTCCAGCCTTCCCTAACTCTTGCTTCTAGGCATCGCGTGTCATTCCGGTCTCTCCAAGCTCACTGCTGAGTCTGCAGCACAGCAGCTGCTGTTTGCATCCATGACGGTTGGCCAGAAATAACACAGCTTCTCACAGCGGCATCCAGGATTCCTGGGAAATGGTGCTCGCAGCCAGCAGTAAGCGGATCCTGCAGGGCTGGGTCACAGGCTTTCGAGACCGTCTGCTGTGTCCGGCCGCCCCTGTGGAGCTCTGCGATTGTCATTTGCAAATCCAGAGAATTGTGGTACTCGGGGAAGACAGCTTCAGCCTGCGCACGCTCTGAATTATGTTTTCGCTCCCTTGGCTTTGTTTGGAGCCGCTTCAGTGCCTCCCATCTGGTCACCTTTAATATTTAATGCTTCCCCACCCCCCACTTTCTCCTAGCTAGGCAGCAATACTGAGTCAAATATTAGAAATGGAATTTCCCTCAACGCGTTTTTGCTATGAAAGAGCTTCTTTCCTTATATATTGTGATTTCAATCATTAAATTCATTTCCTTTGACGTGAATAAAAGCACCCTTTGGGCTCATTGTGGAGGATCAGTGAGCACAGGCTCAAATCTCCCTGAAATCAAATGGGTTAATGCTAACACCAAAAGTATGATAAGTGAAGAAAAATACAGGATCAAGGTTTTTGAGAAAGTAGCATTAAAGAAATAGGATTATTATTGTTGTTGTTGATGAATTTTTTTTCAGTTCAGCAGGAAAAATTTTATAGACGAGAAGAGCTTGGAGAGTTAGCTGACTGTGAGAGCACTGGGGGACCTGGCCTTCCAGCCTTGCTGTGCATCCAGAGACAATTCTGTCACCGTGTAGGGTGAGTTACTGCAGCAGATCCAAGGTTTGCGCCCCAAGACAGAGGCAGATGGACCATCAAGCACCAGAGGCTTAAGTTTCCAAAGCTCTAACTTTGCACTTGAAACCTTATACTGTCCTTAAGGAGAGAAGGGCTGGGTCATAGGTTCTGCATGCAGGAGCCTGTGTTTGATCCCTAATACTGCAGGGTCCCCCACAGCGCTCCTGAGAGTGACCCTGAACAGTGAACTGGACATAGTGACTATGCACAGGAGGGTGTGGCCCCAACACTGACAGAACAGAGTCCCTAAAACTGTATAAGCTCTAAGAGCCTTACCATCAGAAATCACTCATTTTCTCTCTCTCTCTCTCTCTCTCTCTCTCTCTCTCTCTCTCTCTCATACACACACACACACACACACACACACACACACACACACGTGTAAAACCCGGGAAATAAACTTTGAGGTCTTTCTCAACAACAAGAACAGTTGAACTGATTTCCTCCAGGAAGGCGAGAGAATACTGTGGTCCAGTGCTATTACTAATAATGAACCTTTAGAACTAGTTTTTCTTCATACAAATTTAACAAAACTTAAAATTATGTATTCATCCATTCTTGTGGGGGATGGTGTGTATGGTGCCAGGGATTGAACCCAGGACCTCGCTCACTCAAGGCAAATGCTCTACTGCTGAGCTGTGTCCCAACCCCTCATTTATTCTTAAATTGCAGGTGGGGCCATGCTGCTTTTAGGTGACCCTGGAGCTGCCCCTGGAAGTACTCAGCCAACCAGGTTTGTGCTGGGGCTGCCGTGGGCGGCTTGAGCCCCCACAGTGCTTCAGAGCTACCAGGATCACACCTTGTTGTGCCTGGCAGGGGGGTGGGGGTCATGTGGTGTTGGGGCTGGAAGTCAGGACTGCCTCTTTGCTGTCTCCCCAGCTCCTCATTCACTGGATTTTAGGAGGGAAACGCAGCTCGAGACAGCATGTGTGCACCCACTTCTTTATTGCAGAGATGATCAGTAAGACCATCCACTTCTTCATTGCAGAGATGCAGGGTAAGGTCACTTCTCTATTCCTGCACGACTCCCTCTGACCAGCCCTTCAACAAGGGCCCTATGCTGCTACAGGCAGAGGACACAGGGAGGAGAAACTCTCTCCTTGCTGCTAACCTTTCACTTCTTCGTGACAGGGGAATAGCTTTCCACGATGAAGATTTTTGCCTTAATTCTCTCTTGATTTTTTGCCATTATCCTCTCCTGGGGACTAGTTCAAACTCGCCCCTCCCTGTCATGCACTTCCATTATCTGAGGGCAGAAATTCTCCAAGGATATTTCAGAAAATTCACAATCGTAATAATTGGTCACTTGGGTTTCTTTGAAAATATAATTTTGGATGATTGCCTTCATTTTGAACTTTAAGGCACATCTTTTATTTAAATGACCACACTTTTGCTCAGATTGAATGGATTTATAATGTTAAGGGTTATATCTTCTCAAAAAACAACGATTTAAAGAGGAGTCTTGGGAAGGAAATATTCCTATATTAGTAAAAACCCTGAGTAAAATAGAAAGCTGTATTTTAATGACCGAATCCATTATAGGCAAAGTGCCCATAAGAAAAGTAGAAGGGTAATTTAACTAGAAGAGACGCCCAAGATTGCAAAAGCAGATAGTTCTACGACTGGAATGATAGTTACAGAATGTTTTCTGAAATAAATGTTCAGAGTTTAGAAACAAAAGCACAATTTGCAGGTCTCAGCTTGAGTTGGGTGAGACCAGGATGTGAAGGGAGGGACAGAGGAGAGATAAGATTTATTTCCAAGGAGGTATAGGGAAATGTTAGCCTGGGCCCTTTGTTGCGGGTTGAAGTAGAGTCTCAGACAGAGACTGGTGTGCAAAGGGAATTTGTACTTAGTGAGTTTCTATTGCCTATTTAAAGGTGTTGTGAAATTTTCCCCGGGGTCTGAAAACCTGCCCCGACGACTCCCATAATGCCCCAAAGGGGAGAGAGAGACAGAGAGAGAGAGAGAGCGAGAGAGAGCAAGAAAGCGAGCAAGAGAGCGAGAGCGAGAGAGAGCGAGAGCGAGAGAGAGAGAGAGAGAGAGAGAGAGAGAAAGTGCCTACCATAAAGACAGGCTGGGGGAGGATGGCGGTAGGGAAACTGGGGACATTGGTGGTGGCAAATGTTCACTGGCGGAGGGATGGGTGTTGGAACATTGTGACTGAAAGCAGCCAGGCACAATTTTATAACTCTGTATCTCACTGTGATTCAATTTTTAAAAAAAAGCATTGTAAAGGAAAATAGGAAAATCTAAGCATATGGTATGTGTGATATTCCGAGCGTAGCTCTTTTGATGCTTGGAATATCACATTTCACCCAAGTGAGAGAAGGAATCCAGAGTTCTGACCTCCGTCGACAATCAAGAACCAGGGACGCTCTCTCTCATTTGCCAAGGCGTCAAAAATCAGATGGGCCAGACACATAATACGATTCAGAGATGACTGCTGGACTAGAACTGTTACCGACTGGATTCCACGGGACATCAAAAGATTGCCTGGCCGCCCACCTATGAGATGGTCAGACTTCTTCGTCAAGATCTTGAACAAACGGTTTGAGGCTCTTCGTGCTCCTGGAGCAAGCAGATGCCAATTGGGCTACACTAGCTCACGGCAGGGATGAATGGAGACATTACTGGCGTCCGCTCAAGCAGATCCATGAGCAATGGGATGACGAGTGATACAAGTGATGGTATATATACCTGAAAGCAAAGAGGGTAACTGTAAATTAGCGGCACAATGTTAAAAATAAGGAGCCACCAACCCCCCAATACAGAACATTGTCTAGGAGGACATGGAGTCCAGAAATGGGGGTGTTGTTGCAGGAATTGTAGGCTGCGTGGACACTCGAAAGAAAGCGTGGCCACTTCCCATGAAGCCAACAATTCTCTTAACATCCTGCATAGGCACTAGAATGTCACTTTACTCCAGTGAGTGGCAAACCTGTGTCCGTGCAGAAACCTGTACACAGATATTCAGGACAGCTTTATTCCCAGGCATGGGGACTTGGAAGCAACCAAGTGGCCTTTCTGAAGAACTCACTGGATGAATACATATGTCCCCCTCAAATTCTCAGGCTGAGCTCCCAGTGTGGGAGTATTCAGAGGTGGGTCTGTGGAGCATATTCAGAGGTGGGTCTATGGAGCAAATGGGTTAGAGGAGGGATCAGTGGCCTTTTAGGAAGAACTGGTGCGGGCACCCCACACAGAATGCCCCCTCGAAACAGTCAAAGTAAAATTCTATTTGCAGCAGCTCAACTTGTGGTAGTAACAAATTCAAGGAAAATGAAACAAGAACTTGAGAATGTATGCACCCATCCATGTTCAGTGCACTGTTGTGTGAATAATTGTCCAGGTTTTTGTTTATTTGTTTGTTTGTTTGTTTGTGGGATGGGGGGATGATTTGGGACTTTACCTCATGTTGCTCAGGGTCTGCTCCTGGCTCTGTGCTCAGGGATCACTCTTGACCTCGTGACAACTTGTACTGTCTCTTCAGTCCCAACTTTCTTTTTTTGGCTTTTGAATTATTTGGGGGAGAGGTCACTCCTGGCTGCTCTCAGGGCTTTCTCATGGCTCTGTGCTCAGGGTTTGCTCCTGGCAGTGTTTGGCGGACCTTATGTGGTGCCGGGGATTGAACTAGGGTTGGTAGTGGGCACAGTAAGAGCCATAACCCCTGTACTATATCTCTGATGTTATGTTTTTCCTTTTCTTCTACTTCCTCTTCACTGCATTTGTATGAGAGGATAAATGTTAACTGAACCTCTTGTGGTACTCATTTAATAACATATGAAAGTAAATAGTCATGTTATATACAATTTATATAGTACTAAAAATCGGTTACTTCACAATACAGTTGGGGATAAGAAGAGGAAATGGACCCAGAGTTTTTGCACAGCAGAGGGTATGGTCAGGAAGCATCCCTTTGCAAACAGGAAGAGGGGTCTCCTGGAGGACCAAATCCGTCAACACCCTGACCGTAGATGTTTCAGCCTCCAGACTGGGAGCAATTAACTTGCTGTTACTATCCCATTTTTTTTGTGGCTTAAGCCACTGACTCTATGGTATTTTGTTAGAGCAACTCAATAATAGAATGAATTATCCATTCTAAGACTTAGTGGATAAGTCAACGGTGGTAAATCCAGATAATGGAATATTATTAAGTGCTAATATGAAATAAGCTATAAAACCATAAAATGTAGGTTGGGAGGGGGTGAGGGAACCCTAAATACATGTTCCCTAAGTGAAAGGAGATGAGCTTTTTTGGGGAGAAGGGGGAACCCCACAATGGTAGGGAAATGAGTGATACTGCCCATTCTTATGGAGAAATTAGACCAGACAGAGGACATTTCTAGACAAATTATGGCTCATGCAGTTTGGAAGTAAAGTTGGAAAGGAATTTAAGAGATCTCATAATCCTATAATACTGCAGAGAATGTGGGAATGAGCACATTCCTTGGCTTCCACCACTGGACTGTCTTAACTATGGGTCAAATATTTGCATGAATTGTACTTAATAAGAAAAGAAGTGAGTGGTGTGAGACATTTTGTAAGATTCTAAACTACAAAGAAGCTACATTAGAGACCAAAAAAAAGGACACATTTGGAGACTGGATTTGATGCATTAAAAATTTTTATTTATTTATTTATTGAACCACTGTGGGAAAAGTTACAAAGCTTTCAGGTTTAGGTCTCAGTCATGCAAATATCAAACACATTTCCCTTTACCAGTACTTATTTTTTACCACGAAGAACCACAATAAAACTCCACCCTCCACTCCTCCCAATGCCTGCGAGGCAGATGGATTCTAGTTAACACTCTATCTGCTTTGATTAGATTCATTGTTTCAATAAAAGACGCACCACTATTATTTAGAGTTTACCCCCCACCCCAAATCAGACATGCTGAAAAAGCATTGTGAAATGATTTGCTTTCTACAGCTGGGTTCAAGAATTAAATGTTGGTTTTAGATTTCCACTATTTTACTTATTGACCCTGGAAGTATTTCTACTGAAAGTCAGATAATTAAGAGATTGGTTTCTGTGCTCTGGAGTCGTGGCCGTGCCGGAGAGCCGCTCGTGGGGGGCAACTGGTGACCTCGGTAGGGTGTGAAGGACGGACCAGAACGCCCCCCTTCCCATGAGGTTTTAGTCGCCCCCACACCCCCGGCTCATACCTGCTGTCCACAAGGCTCCCATGTGGCCACCCTCTTTCTTTCCAGAGAGGAGAGGGCGAATGGGGCAACACCCTTTCCCCTTCGGGCAGACATGATGGCCTGGATTAACTCATAGTCCTTTCACTTTTCTGCTCCAAGCTGCTGGGTTCTGCATTAAGTCCTTGTGCTTCTGGGGCCGTGGCCGTGCTGGAGGGCAGCTTGTGGGGGGCAACTGGTGACCTTGGTAGGGCGTGAAGGACGGACCGGAAAGCCCCCCTTCCCATGAGGTTTTAGTCGTCCCCACATCCCTGGCTCATACCTGCTGTCCACAAGGCTCCCATGCGGCCGCCATCTTTCTTTCCAGAGAGGAGAGGGCGAATTTTTTTTAAGCATTTTGTTTCCTGCCTAAATCTTTACCTGAACCCATTTCATATGTTTCTATTTTAAATCTAACTTATTCATATTTTTATTTATGGGTAGGATGAAAACTCCATACAGAAAAATGAATTCTTTTGGAAATGGTGTTTTTCCCCATGTTTCTAGTAAGGAGAGCTTCTTAAACATTTTTCCTGATCCTGGGTTCTAGATTCAAGTGCGAGTGAAGTGCCTGAGTAACAAGAAGTCAGAATAGTTTGAGAAGCCAGAAAAATGAGCGAGGGACACAGTTCCCTGAATGTCTGAAAAGTGATCCAAGAAAGCCTTTTCCTGACCTACAATGACAAAACAAAGGAGTAGTTTTCTTTAATTTATATGGGATATGGTTTTGCAATCCCAGATCCCAAAATATCCAGCTGAATCATACTGAAGAGCCTAGAAAGCTGAAGATCCCGCTGCGACAGAGTAAATGCAGAGACGATATGATCAACACACAGCCTAATAAAGTCATTCCGGAGGATGAACCTGTTGGGGCCACTCTTCCTGCTGGGGTACCTGCTGCCCCCAGATCCGCTGCTGCAAAACCAAAGGCGCTAAATTCTGCTTCCACTTTTGGCCTTGGTCATCAAATCACAAATCTTTATATTTCTTCCTGTTAGCAGAGCTGGGTACTAATATAGGTGTTCCATAAAAGCAAATGGCATGACACAAAAGTTGGGAAAGCAGGGGAGACTTGCATTTGATGGAAGGTATCAGGAGGGTGAAAGGGAATCCTTATGCTATCCAGGAGTTTTGGGGTAGAGTCCTGCAAACTATCTTCCTCCTTTATGTTGGGTTAGCAGCAAGGCTTTGGGCTGGTTTGAATCCTGCCGGCCATTGTCTATCTCTGTGTCTTAGGTATCAGTTACTTGCCATTAGCTCTAACACTGTCACATTAGTTCAATAATAAAGAGAGTAGATTTTCTTTTTTTATTAATTAATTAATTAATTTATTTATTTTGAATACTCATCCCTCCACCAGTGACCATTTCCCACCACCACGGATCCCAGTATCCCTCCCACCCATCCCCTCCCCTATCCCACTCTGCCTCTGTGGCAGGGCATTCCCTTTTGTTCTCTCTCTCCTATTGGGTGTTGTGGTTTGTATAAGAGTTAAGCCTGATTTTCAGGGAGAAACGTTGGATGATTTACTTTCCATTGATCACTTTGTACATAGGGAGATGGATTAAAAGTCCTGGTCCCCGCATACTCGAGCTATGCTTGTAGAGACTCATGGTCACCGGGGTTCCATCTGGAGGAGGCGGGATGCTGCACCTACCCCATCTGGGACTTCCCGGTCATCTCGGCTCTTTTTGGGACCTGGTGCATTCTCCGGGAGCTGTGGAGCCGCCCAGCGGCCTTTCTTCTCTGCGGCTGTGTGCTGTAAAGATGGCGCTGGGGGGCTGGGTTTTGAGCGGAGAGTAGATTTTCTATTAGTTGTGAAGCATTGAAAATTAATTTACAGGACTGGAGAGTTACTCCATGGATTGGAGTGCGGGCTTTGCATGCAGGAGGCCTTCCTTGGACCAGACACCCCCATGCCCCAATCCCTACAAAAGACCAAGCCTGGAGTGGTCCTTGAGCACCACCTTTTTGGGTCTGACCCTCAAACAAATAGCATTTTCGTAAAGTTTTTTAACTACCGCCTGCAAGATAGTAAATGCTTAGTTCACGTTGGCTGTTCTTAAATTCCTTGACCAAGGTCCCCAAAAGTCTCCTGGGATACAGACACAGGTGAAAAGTGGTGTCAAGAGCTGCTGTGGTTGATCTTTAGGCTTTCCTAATGTCTCAGTGGGTGTGGAGGAGCTCTTGGGAACCATCCATTTACAGGTTTCCCAGGCGCTTCTGGTCTCAGCAGGACTCTTCGTGCCTCTGCTGTCAGCTTCAGGTCCGCTAGGAGCTGTGTCTCTAGAGGATGGTCAGCTTCCAGCTCTGATGCTTCTTTTATCCGTTTAGTCTGACATTCTGCAGTGGGCTAATCTACCCAGGCTCTGCTGACACATGCCTGGGGTTTTCTAGAAAGATAGTTAGACTGTGCAATGCTTTGAGGGGACTCAGCTCAGAAATGGAATATTATTGCTTCTGTCACATTCCCTATGGTAAAGAGAGTCACAGGCCAACCCAATATTTAAGGGGTAAGGAAATGTCTCGTCGCTACAGAGGGAGAGTCAAAGTTATCTGGAAAAGGAGAATAGAGAATGAAGAAAGAATGAAGAACAGAAAAAGAAAATAACTACGACCTTGTTTTTTTTTTTTAACAAATGTCTTTTCCTAGTCTAGCCAAATTAGTATTTCTGTATTATTTTTTTTTGCAATATTTCTGGCAGCTGGTCCTGAAACTAGAATAGTTTCAAAGATGGGCAATTTATGGATTTACAAGGCAACTCTCCTTGTTGGGATACTTACTATTATGGCATCATAGAGATACTGACTCTCAGAGAATCTTTGAATCATAAAACTGAAAGTCATCCTGCAGTGAACCTTTTGGAGCCAGATTCCTGTACAGAGAGTCTGGCTTGTCCCACTTTTACCTTTCAGAGCAAAACAAAACCTTTGTGATTAATTAATCATTTGATTTTAAGGGCATCTAATGAAGGCTTAGGTGGGTATGATGTAATGGTGAGGAATGTATTCTTGCCCCCGGCCCTTTTCAGCCATTTATTCAACTTCCAAGATATACTGAGTACATTCCCTGGGCCAAGTGCTCCTCTTCAGATGGCTGAGAGCTGAGTATTTCAAGTTTCTTCAATTGAACTCAGTCTTTCTTCTGAGTTCCTTTCTTCTGATGCTCCTGTTCCTTTCTTCATTGTGTAACTTGGGGAATTTTTGAATTTTTAATTTCTGGAATTCTCTGTTTTCTAACCTGAAAACTGCATAAACTCTTTTCCACCTCAAAGAGTGATTGTGTCAAGTAAAACAACAAATATAAAATGCCCTACCAAATGGGAGGCACTCAATTAATAGTCATTTTCTTCTGAGTAGTAGTATTCAGGGCTGATTCCTGCCCTGGATACTCTTCTAGACTCTGGGGTCCCTGCTCCATTTGTCCAGGATGACTTTAGGATGATTAATACTCTGCATAGACCAGAGTGTAGCATGGTAGCAGCCTGAATGAATGACTTTGCTTGACTAGGCTT
The DNA here is from genome assembly GCF_029834395.1 of Sorex fumeus. NCBI lineage: Eukaryota > Metazoa > Chordata > Mammalia > Eulipotyphla > Soricidae > Sorex > Sorex fumeus. Next base: position 77,811,583 of record NW_026606059.1, read on the forward strand.
GAATCCTGGTGTAGCCATTTATTCACTTAATAGCTTAAACTTTCAAAGCCTCAATCTGTAAATTTTTACACAAAAACTCCATAGGAAGTCACAGATTTGGCATATAAGAGAAAGCGCAGAAAGTCCTGAATGTGTGGCCCACCACCCACTATCCTCCAGATGGAAGATTTTTGTTTCGTTTGGGGGCCACACCTGGCAATGCTCAGAGGTTACTCCTGACTCTGCATTCAGGAATCACTCCTGGAGGTGCGTGGTGGGGGGCCTGAGTATGGGATACCGGGAATGGAACCCAGGTCAGCCACGTACAAGCGCCCCAGTTACTGTGCTATCCCTCCAGTCCCCCTGTGGAAGTGTTGCATGTGATTGGATGCTTTTTGTCATAGTGGCCACACCAAGTGAATCTGTGCTTAGGTTTGTGGTTATTAGGGACCTCCAGAGCTACACTAGATGATGCTCCTTCTCCTCGATGAAAAGGGAGTTGTGTCTGGGAAGTGAACTGAGAAGCAGATATTGTCCTCTTGGGCCCAGGCATGATGCTGAGAATTTTGTCGGGTACTGAGTAGAATGTAGGGTCACGGTGAAGGGACAGTCAGCTCTGGGAAGCAGTCCACAGGGCCAGGCCAGTGCTCTGCCAGTTCTGCGGCTTTTCCCACCATCCCCATGCTCAGTGGCCCTGGAAGCCTGAGAAAGCATACGTTTTGCTACCTTCCTTGGCATCTTCTTTTGTGCTTTCTTGTGGCCCTACCCCTCCCTCACCCCAAGTTACAGACTGCCAGCTATTTCCAGGGCAGACATAACTTGAAATGAAGACAGCGTGAGTTCATGACCAGGGCCTGATTTCCTGTCGCTGACTTCAATGCGGTTCAGAGGGGGACAGGAAGATTGTGGTTGATGATTTCCTTCCAAGCCATGTGCCTTCAAACGCACACTGAGAAAAGAAAGTGTGCCAAGTCTGGGCTGCGGGCAGCCTTCACAGGAGCTGCCCCAGACAAGTCGACCCGGAGCCTGGGTCGGGGGAGTGCGGCAGAACAACTGGGGCTGGCGACTTCTTTTTTGCTTATTGTCAGGAGCCCCCAATGGTGTCACCAGCTTATCCATAGGAACAGCTCTGCTGGAGCTCCACTGCAACTGGCTCGTGTGAACAGCCCATGGTGCCCTGGGACTCATTCCTCCCAGCATCCACTCTCAAAAGTTACCGAAGAGGGCCAAAGCAATAGTACAGTGGCAGGACCTTTGCCTTTCACGCAGCCCACCCAGGTTCAAACCCCGTCATTCCATAATGTCCACCAAGCCTGGAGTAATTCCTGGGCACAGAGTCAGGAGTAAGCCCTGAGCACTGCAGAGTGCAACTCCCACAAAAATTGCCTAAGAAATATGCATTTATAGATATTCTACATGCTTGTATATGCTAATATGTTCACAAGTTCATGTATATTAAACATGTTTAACAATGTAGTTAAGCCACAAAAACAAAATATGGTCTTTTTTTTAAGAGGGCGTCACAGGTGGCAGTGCTCAGGGGAACCATACAATACCAGGGACCAAACTAGGGACTCCCACATACAAAGTATGTGCTCTGGCCCTTTGAGCTCTCTCCACTATGTCTTACTTTCTCAGTAGAATCTTTTCATTTCCAAGGGTGTCCTCTCAGTGCTGTTTCTAACTTGAACCAAGATAAGATTTCTTTATTTGGTTTGGGGGCCACACCAGCAGTGTTCAGGGCTTACCCTGGCTCTGTGCTCAGGGATCTCTGCTGGTGGGGCTTGAGAGACCCTGTGCAGTGTCATGGATGGAACTGGGTTCTGCCATGTGCAGGACAAAAGCCTTAACCATTCTGCTCGCTCGCTCTCTGGCCCAAGATATTTCTTGAATGTCATTGCATGGATGGTCAGGCTGCATGAGATTCCTGTGATTGGTGACTGGAATATGGCTCCTAAAACAGTGGCCATGTCAGGGATATATCAACAGTGCTCACAAAGTGAGTGTGAAAAAAATTAGCATCCCAGTGCTCATGAGCTCTCCTAAACTCCTAAATGAATAGAGATTTGGGGAGCAAGAGAAGCTGCTCTGGTCCAAAAGAAAGTCTTTTGTAATGATGAAAGACCTGCAACGCACAAGAGTCATAAGACACAAACAAGCTTTTATAAATGGTGTCCTTAGGCGTATGAGAAGGCCAAGTCAGTCCTTGTGCTTAAAGTGCACTGCACCTGGCTGTCTGTCTTCATGTTCATCTTCAGAGATTTTCAGAAACTTCCAGCAGATGGCACCAATAAATTCTGTCATGGGACTTCATTGGAAACTGGTTGAGTAAAGCAAACAGAACTTCCTGGTCTGGGTTGGTAGCAAAAGCTGGCATTTATTTGCCCTTCCCTCGTGAACAAAATGCTTTCCTAGCCCTGTCTCAATGCTCAGTCCTGTCTCAAGCCCTGGGTATGGAGCAGGCTTTATGATCTCCTTTGGGGTTTCAGTGCCCTGCCATAGGGTTATAGCCAGAGGGTCCTCGATGCCAGGTATTGTCTGAACAATCGCTTTATATTTATGACATATAGCCTATCAAAGACCAGAAAGTTCTGTGGAAAATGGGGGCATGATCCTGCACATGAGAAATGAACAGTCACAAAGGTGGCTCATCATTGAGGATCTGGTTTTTGGGCTCATCAAACAGCAACGATTCCTTTCATTTATAGGGTGCTTGGCAGCTAGGTAGCACTTAAAGAGACACAGCTGCCTTTGATCCTTGTAAGAGTGATGTGGACCAGACAAGTTTTATTTTCATAGCAGAAGACAATCTCCTCCTCTCCTTTTTTTTCCCACTCCCCCTCCTGCCTCTTAGACCTCAGGGCTGCCTTTCCCAGTTTGACTGACCCTGGCATCTAGTGTCATAAATCTTAACAAGACACCCATGACAGATAAATGGCAACGAGAGTTGGCTTCACTTAGAAATGACAAGGATGTCTTTTGAGAAGTTAAAGCTTATTTAGAAGTGCACAGAGTTATTTGATAATAGAGTTTCAAGTTGGAAATGCAATTACCACCTACCCCACAGCTATGAATTATGAGTTATGAGCCAGGAAAAGGTGGTGCTTGATTCTTTGCCCTTTCTCTGGGGCCTGAAAATTGATTCACCAAGGAGTGAGACTTTATGTGGCACTTTCCCTTAAAGCAACTGACACATGATTTAAAGGAAGACCCAGAGTCTCAGCAGTATTAGACTGTGAAGAAATGAATGGACAAGGCTGCTACTTTCCTCAGCTTGGAGGATAAACAGTAAATTTCCTCAAGTGAAATATGGGTAGTGCGGTAAGACCCAAATAATTAATTCTCACCCCATTATTATTTGTTTTCTTAATTAAGTCTTAATTCACATACCATATAATTCATCTGTTTAAATGTACAATTCAGGGCTGGAGCGATAGTACAGAGGGTAGGGCATTTGCCTTGCACGCGGCTGTCCCAGGTTCAATTCCCAGCATCCCATATGGTCCCCCAAGCACTGCCAGGAGTAATTCTTGAGTGCAGAGCCAGGAGTAACCCCTGAGCACTGCTGGGTGTGACCCAAAAAAGGAAAAAAAAAGAAAAAAAAGTACAATTCAGTTTTGGTATATCTAGACTATTGTACAAACATCACTACTAATTCTGCACTGCACTGTCCTCCTGTTGTTCATCGAGTTGCTCGAACAGGCCCAGTAACGTCTCTAATCGTGAAACTTGTTACTGTATTTGGCATATGGAATACGTCACGGGTAGCTTGCCAGGCTTTGCTGTGAGCACTAGATACTCTCGGTAGCTTGCCAGGCTCTCCAAGAGGGGCGGAGGAATAGAACCCTGCTGGGCCGGCCCGCTGCACGCAAAGCAAACGCCCTACTGCTGTGCTATCTCTCAGCCCCTACTAATTCTAAAGCATTTTAATCACTCTCTTTTTTTTTACAATTCACAAAGAGCTTGTTTGAGTTATTTTTGTGAGCCATTTTTATTGAGATCCTGGGATTTGCAATTTGTTACTCATACTTTCTGTGGATACATCATTCCAACACCACACCCACCAGAGCCCGCTATCCTCCCCCACCAGGGAAGATAGTTCTAGAAACAAAATCTACAATTCTGTTGACTTTCACCTTTGTTCTTCCCTTACCATGCTTCTTTTTTTTTAACAGTAGACAATTTGTGTTCTATTTCTGGTTATGAGTAACATGATGTCGCGTGGCTGCAGTAGGGCCACGTGATTTTGAAATTCTGAATTTTTTTTTAAACACCATGAGGTACAGTTGTAGATTTACGATTTTTTGTGCTTGGGTTTAGATTATACAATGATCAAATACCCATACTTCCACCAGTGCCCATTTTCCACCACCATGGATAATATCCCTCCCACCCTCATCCCTCCCATCCCATCCTGCCTCTGTGGCAGGGCGATCCCTTGTGTTCTCTCTCTCCTTTTGGGTGTTGTGGTCTGCAAAAGAGGCTTTGAGTGGCAAACATGTTCAGTCCATAGTCTACTTTCAACATGCATCTTCTCTCCTGGGAGGATCCTCCAGACATCCTTTATTTGGTGCTCCCTTCTCTATCTGAGCTGCCCTTTCCCCTAGAATGCCTGGCTGGCCTCTAAGTTATGGAGTAATCCTCCTGGTGCTGATCTCAGCTATTCTTGGGTATTAATCTCATATTTTGTTACTTTATATTCCCCAGATGAATGCAATCTTTTTATGTTTATCACTCTCTTTCTCTCATTTCGCTTAGCATGATACTTTCCATGTTGTACCACTTGTATGTAAATTTCATGACTTCATCTTTTCTAACAGCTACATAGTACTCCATTGTGTAGATGTACCAAAGTTTCTTTAACCAGTCATCTGTTCTTGGGCATTCAGGTTTCTTCCAGTTTCTGGCTATTGTAAAGAGCGCTTCAATGAACAAACAAGTGCAGATGTCACTTTGACTATACATTTTTGCCTCTCTGGGATATATTCCCAGGAGTGGTATTGCTGGGTCAAATGGGAGCTCAATTTCTAAATTTTTGAGCATCATCCATACTGTTTTCCAGAAGGGCTGAACCAGTCGACATTCCCACCAACAGTGAAGGAGTGTCCCTTTCTCGCCACATCCGCACCAGCATCGGTTGCTTTTGTTCTTTTGGATGTGGGCCAGTCTCTGAGGTGTGAGATGGTATCTCATTGTGGTTTTGATCTGCATCTCCCTGATGATTAATGATGTAGAGCATTTTCTCATGTGCTTTTTTGCCATTTGGGTTTCTTCTTTGAGAAGGTTTCTGTTCATTTCATTGCCCCATTTTTGGATGGGGTTAGATGTTATCTTCTTGTGGAGTTCAACCAGTATTTTGTATATCCTGGATATCAACCCCTTGTCAGATGTGTATTCGGCGAATATTCTTTCCCATTCTGTAGACTGTCTTTGTATTTTGGTCACTGTTTCTTTTGAGGCGCAGAAACTTCTTAGTTTAAGATAGTCCCATTTATCTATCTCTGTTTTCACTTGCTCGGCCAGTGGCGTGGCATCTTTGAAGATACCATTAGCTTCAATGTCATGGAGGGTTTTGCCAACTTTGTCTTCAATGTACCTTATGGTTTCTGGTCTAATGTTGAGGTCTTTAATCCATTTTTATCTTACTTTTGTACATGGTGTTAGGCAGAGTTCTGAGCCCACTTTTTTGCATGTAGCCATCCAGTTCTGCCAGCACACTTTGTTAAAGAGGCTTTCCTTACTCCATTTCACATTACTTGCACCTTTATCAAAGATTAGATAATCATATGATTGAGAGGAGATGTCAGCGTATTCAACCCTATTCCACTGGTCTGCAGTTCTGCCTTTGTTCCAGTACCATGCTGTTTTGATTATTTTTACTGCTTTTTAGTACAGTTTGAAGTTAAGGAGGTTGATTCCTCCCATTTTCTTTTTCCCAAGAATTGCTTTAGCTATTCGTGGGGGCTTATTGTTCCATATAAATTTCAGGAGTGTTTGCTCCATTTCTTTGAAGAACGTCATGGGTATCCTTATAGGGATTGCATTGAATTTATACAATGCTTTCGGTAGTATTGCCATTTTGACAATGTTAAGTCTCCCGACCCATGAGCAGGGGATATCTTTCCATTTCCTCTTTTATTTCCTGAAATAGCGTTTTGTAGTTTTCTTTGTACAGGTCCTTTACTTCCTTAGTTAAGCTGATTCCTAGGTACTTGATTTTCTGGGGCACAATTGTGAATGGGATTGTTTTTTTCATGTCGCTTTCTTTTCTCTCACTGTTTGTGTATAGGAAAGCCATGGACTTTTGGGTATTGATTTTATAGCCTGCAACTTTACTATATGAGTCTATTGTTTCTAGGAGTTTTTTGGTGGAGGTTATTGGGTTCTCTAAGTATAGTATCATATCATCTGCGAATAGTGAGAGCTTGATTTCTTCCTTTCCTACCTGAATGCCCTTAATATCTTTTTTCCTGCCTAATCGCTATTGCAAGTACTTCCAGTACTATATTGAACAGCAGTGGAGATAGTGGGCATCCTTGTCTCGTCCCTGATCTTAGAGGGAAGGCTCTCAGTTTTTCCCCATTGAGGATGATGCTTGCTGTAGGCTTGTGGTAGATGGCTTTAATTATGTTGAGGAAAGTCCCCTCTATACCCATTTTGGCTAGGGTTTTCATCATAAAGGGGTGCTGGATCTTGTCAAATGCTTTCTGTGCATCTATTGATATAATCATATGCTTTTTATCTTTTCTTTTGTTGATATGATGGATTATGTTGATTGATTTCCGAATGTTAAACCATCCTTGCATTCCTGGGATGAATCCTACTTGGTCATGGTCTTTTTGATGAGTAGTTGGATTCTATTTGCTAATAGTTTGTTGAGGATCTTTGCATCTGTGTTCATCAGGGATATCGGTCTGTAATTCTCTTTCTTTGTGGTATCTCTGTCTGCTTTTGGTATCAGTGTGATATTTGCTTCGTAGAAACTGTTCAGAAGTGTTTTTGATATTTCAATTTCGTGGAAAATCTTAAAGAGGATTGGGAGTAAGTCTTCTTTAAAGATTTGGAAGAATTCACTAGTGAATCCATCCAGGCCAGGACTTTTGTGCTTGGGGAGACTTTTTATTACCATTTCAATTTCCTTGATGGTGATAGGTCTGTTCAGGTATTCCAGGTCTTCTTGGTTCAGCCTTGGGAGTCGGTAGGAGTCTAGGAATTTATCCATTTCCTCGAGGTTTTGATGTTCCGTGGCATAAAGCTTCTCAAAGTATTCCCTGAGGATCCTTTGAATTTCTGTAGTTTCTGTTGTAATGACCCGCTTTTTGTTTCTGATTCGGTTTATTAGGGTTTTCTCTCTCCCTTTCTTTGTGAGTTTTGCTAGAGGCTTATCGATCTTGTTAATTTTCTCGAAGAACCAGCTCTTGGTTTCTTTGATCTTTCGAATTGTTTTTTGGGTTTCCATCTCGTTAATCTCTGCTCTGAGTTTTATTATTTCCTTTCTCCTGTTCGGGTTGTGCTCCTTTTTTTGGTCCTTCTCCAAGCTTTTAAGCTGTGAGGTTAGGTTACTTATGTGTGCTCGCTCCTCCTTCCTGAGGAATGCTTGTAGAGCTATAAACTGTCCTCTTAACACAGCGTTTGCTGTGTCCCATAAGTTTTGGTAACTCGTGTTCTCATTTTCATTCGTTTCTAGGAATCTTTTTATTTCCTCTTTGATTTCCTGTCTAAGCCACTCGTTGTTCAATAGCGCACTGTTTAATTTCCAGGTGTTTGATTTAGTTTTCTGTTTTTGTGTGTGATTTACTTCTAATTTCAGCGCATTATGGTCTGAGAAGATTGTTGATACAATCTCTATCTTCTTAATTTTATGGAGGCATGTTTTGCACACATGCAAACATGCACACATAATTTGTGGCTGCACATTAGATACTTCCTACCCATTGTCCATAATTACCACACCATATTTATTTATTTATTTATTTTGCTTTTTGGGTCACACCTGGAGATGCTCAGGGGTTACTCCTGGCTCATGCACTCAGAAATTACTCCTGGTGATACTCGGGGGACCATATGGGATGCTGGGAATCGAACCCGGATCGGCCGTGTTGGCTGCGTGCAAGGCAAACACCCTACCCGCTGTGCTATCGCTCCAACCCCCCACACCATATTTAATGGGATTCAGACAGTAGGCAACAAAACCATACAGAGAAATATATATATACCTCTTGGAAAGCCTGGCAAGCTACCAAGAGTATCCCACCCGCACAGGCAGAGCCTGGCAAACTTCCCATGGCGTATTCAATATGCCAAAAACAGTAATGATAACAGGTCTTATCCCCTGACCCTGAAAGAGCCTCCAATTGTGGGAAAGAGGAGTAAGGAGAGGCTGTTAAAATCTCAGGCTGGGAGGAATAGAGATGTTACTGGCGCCTGCTTGAGTAAATCGAGGAACAATGGGATGACAGTGATACAGTGATACATACACACATACACAGACACAGACACACGCACACACACACACACACACACACACACACACACACTGCTTCTCTCCTGGACATTCCCCGTCACCTGGTAGGAGACACAGCCTCCAGTCCCTCATTTTCCTTGGGAACTTCCAGCCACCTGGGTTCTCCATTGGAGCCTATCAGTCTTGGCCTTTTCTTCCACTGATCTGACAGGAATGAACATATTAGCCCATCAGGACTTGGAAGAACCCAGTGGTCTGGGATCCCCACCCCCCCCTCCGGTCCACACCCCCCCCCCCCGCTCCCCCAGAGTCAGAGTCAGAGTCAGCGCCCTGACTCTGCCTTTTCTCTCACCCATCAGCTCTGCAGCAGACCCCGCCCCCCTCCAGGACCCTGCCTTCCTTGTCCTCCCCAGGGAACAGGAGCGAGACTGTTTTCATGACCACACTCCCTACACACACACACACACACACACACACACACCACCACCACCACCACCACCACCACCACCACCACCAGGTTTGTGGGACCTTCATAGAGGACTCAGGATGAATATTTAGGACTTAGGAACCTGGGGGTGGAGGGAACAAACCCATTTCCCCCCTGGCTTTTATTCCTCTCCTCACCTCAATCCTCACCTCATTCCGCATTCCTCTCCTCACAAAGGATATTCGGCCCATACCAGGTGAGAAAATCAAAGTCTCAATGATTTTCACACCTTCTGTCCTTCAGGTTCTGAGGCAGAACTGACTGTTTGCCGCAGTGTCCTCACTCACTGGCAATTCCAGGATCTTACTCAGGTCACCCGTGGACCCCTGAGAGGATCTTGAAAGGGTTCGTGGCAGCAAAGCATCATCTCATAACCAAATCAAACCATGAAGCGGTGACCCTGTGGGACCTAGGGGAGGGCTGTGGAAATGAGGCGGCAAGGCAGTAAAAGCCCTCCCAGCCTTTCTTATTCCCTAGTAGGGACACAGTGTCCTTGAGACTCTTCAGGGCTGGGATTCTGGCACTAGCCTTTTACCCAGAGGTCACCACCCCAGCAGAGGGAGAAGCGCCCAGAGGGAGAGTGAGTATCTGTCACTGCCAGCTATGGGCCACCAGATTTTCTTGTTTGTGTTTTGGGCCACACCTGGCTGTGCTCAAGGGCTTACTCCTGGCAGAGCTCAGCAAATCATATGCTGTGTCAGGGATCAAATCAGATTCGGCTGTGTGCAAGTCAAGCATGTTAACCCCTGTATTATTATCTCTCTGGAACCAGAATTTTTTTTTAACGAAAGAGAAATAAACATCTTTGTTTCAGCCTTTTCTATTAGGCAGCCCAACTCATTCTAACAAGGTTCACTAGAGTGTTCTTGGAGATCCTTCCTCTCCAGCTTCTTTCTCTCCGGTTTCTTTCTTTCTTTGCTGTACATTTCTCTACGTGGAAAGCCAAACACCGGACTCTGTATTTCTTTGTGAGTACTTGTGCCCTCTCTTTTCCGCAAGCCACGAGGAGAACACCATGCTGCCTGACAGACGAAAGAAACAAAGGAGAATGTTTCAGAACGTTCTGTCTTCACAGACGTGTGGAGGGCCTTGGACCTCTAACAACAGCCTGAAGTGGCAAGCCTCAAGCACTCCTTTCTGGCAGTGAAGCAGAAAGAGGCATGAAAAGGTTTTAGTAAGTTTGACAGGGTCTGAAGACTGTAAGTGCAAATGACAGTTTCCCAGCTGCTCCTCAGTATCCTAGCAACTCCCCCCCTTGGCAGGTGGGTCGTTGTCTGTGTCCCCTTTCTCTGCACACCACTGAATTTCCAGAACCCTCCTGATCAGCTTTTGCTTGCTGAATTGAGCTTGTCTCATTGTCTAGTCAGTGAAAGGCACCAACTTCTTGCATAACTCAGTGCTCCTCTATGTTCAAAATGAGAAAAAATTCTGTTCCTTTTTTTTTTTTCTTTTTGGGCTTCACGCATACTCAGGATTTAACTCGCTCTGTGCTCAGGGTTCACTCATGGTGGTACTCCGGGGAGGGACTGTATATGGTGCCAGGGATCGAACCTGGGTTGGCCGTATGCAGGGTAAGCACCTTACCCTCTGTACTATATCTCTGGCCCCATCCTCTTCCTAAGTGTGGAAATCCTGGTTCACTAAATCAAGGTTCCTGCCACCTGTATAGATCACTGGGCATGTGGCTCTCTCTGAGTTTTCTTGTTTTACAAGGTTGTGGTTAATTTGGTTATATACTTTTATGATTTATTTAGTTTGGCAATCTAGACAAGTAGAATTAATTAGAGTGAAATTTTCACTTCTATTTGAACATATCCAAGCCAAAGTGAGTTTTCATGCTTCTTCAAAAACATATACCCCGGGGGTATGGTACCGCCAGCAGGTCAATCTGTACCTGTGAGGTGAGTGTATCAGCAGCCTGATGGCAACGTCAGACTTTCAGATACCCCAAAATTGCTGCTGTGCCTTTGGCCAGACCCCAAAAACTTGGGGCAAAGTTTACCAAGAAAGTAAACGGCCAAAAGTTAGGTATGTGGGAAACACACCCACAAATCACCTCCGGCTCAGCTATATAATTGGAGGCATGGCCTCTCTGGTTCCTGATAGAACTGCTTAATGGCCATGATCCCAGAGTCTCAGAAACAAATCTCGGAACCCAAAGGCTTTTGGCAGAAATGCGTCCCGTTCCTGCAGTAGGTTACTGGCGCTGGGCCACTCCAGGTGGGAATAGGTTTCGTGCCTTGGCCTGTTCCCCCTGGCAGCCTGGTGACCACCATTCTCCAGAAGCCACTGGACAGTCAGGTTTGGGCCTGCAGTGACAAGACACACGGGGCCTCACCACATGGGGGTGGAGGCGACTCTTTCTCCCCATCCCAACGAGACCCCGAGTCACCGCCTACAAATGGCCTCTCTGGCTCCTGATCAAGCTGATTAATAGCCATGATGCCGGAGACTCAGAAACAAATCTTGAAACCCAGCGGCTTTTGGCAGAAATGCATCTGGACTGCATACAAGGTGGCTGCCGGCTCAGAGCTTATTGGAAAGCCAGGTATGAGCCGGCGGTGATGGGGCAACTACAGTCTCATGGGAAGGGCGGCGGTACCGGCTCATCCTTAACGACCTACTGAGGCCACGAGTTGCTCCCCACAAGCAGCTCTCTGGCACGGCCATGGCTCCAAAGGCAAAGGACTTAATCCAGAGCCCGGAAGCTTGCGGCAGAAAAATGAATGTACCATGCATTTAACTACGGCGCCATGCCTCCCCAGGAGGGAAGGGGTATTGCTCCCTTCCGCCTTTTCCCCCCTGGCAGCAAGGTGGCCGCCACCTCAGAGCGTATTGGAAAGCCAGGTATGAACTGGCGGTGAAGGGGCAACAGTCTCATGCGAAGGAGGACGATACTGGCACGTCCTTCACGCCCTACCGAGGTCATGAGTTGCCCCCAACAAGCGGCTCTCTGGCACGGCCATGGCTCCAGAGGCAAAAGGACTTAGTCCAGAGCCCAGCAGCTTGCAGAAGAAAAGTGAATGGACCATGTGTTAAACTACGGCTCCATGCCTCCCCAGGAGGGAAAGGGTGTTGCTCCTTTCCGCCTTTTTCCCCCCTGGCATCAAGATGGCCGCCGCCTCAGAGCTTATAGGAAAGCCAGGTATGAGCCGGCGGTGACAGGGAAACTGCAGTCTCATGGGAAGGGGGACGGTACTGGCACGTCCTTCATGCCCTACCCAGGTCACGAGTTACCCTCCCCCGAGCGGCTCTCCAGCACGGCCATATCACCAGACACACAGAAACCAATCTCATGTAGAGAAGAGTTAAGTAGAAATCATCTGCCTCACAGGCATTTGGAGGGGTGGGAGGGGGGGTATACTGGGGTTCTTGGTGGTGAAAAATGAGTACTGGTGAAGGGAAAGGTGTTTGATCATTGTATGAACGAGACTTAAACCTGAAAGCTTAGTAACGTTTCCCACAGTTATTCAATAAATAAATATATAAAGAAAAAATAAATTAAAAAAATTAAGGTGGAGTTCATGCCCAATTCAATCAGCTAATCAGTGGCTGAATAAATAGCAGTACTCCTACTGTTGGGATTGGGAGTTCCCTAGCCCTGGGAGGCGCGGAGAGACCAGATAGACACAATTCCTGCAGGAGTAAAAATGGGGTTTATTTAGACCAGCATGTTGGGGCTCCGCAGCATACCCCAAAAATGGGCAGTGGCTGAGAGCCCCGAACTTCTTCAAAGGGGATCTTATATAGGCCTTCACTGGCCGTTACAGCAAAGTCCGTGCATTTCATAGCCAATAGATTTGTAACAACATATACTTTCTTAACCAATCCATTTAAAAGTACCTCACTCCTTAGCCTATAGATTCAAAGATCAGCATTTACGTACATCGTACATCGATTGTCAGCACAAGCAAGGTTATAGCCGGAATCATTAAGCCTTAGGTAATCTCCCTTGACCATCCTCGTTTTGAGTTACCCAAGTCTGCAGGGTGCTTTAGTGAGACAATACACTCCAGGAAAGGGCAATTTCCCCCAACCACCCGCATCCTGAGTTATCCTTTACCCAAATCTGCAGGGTGCTTTACTGAGATAATACATTTCAGGAACACCTGAATCCTGTCACACTTGGTTTAGAAAGAAGTTATGCCCTGTTCACTTTCCAAGTCCCCTCTCCCCCAGGAGCAAAGCAGCCAAGCAGTTTTACAGAAAGCAATGTTTCAAGTTAGCTGAAGTACACAAAAATTTGATGCCCTAATATGGATTCTTTCACTACAAGGAAAAAAAAACCCATATACCCCACACTGTAAAGATCCACTCTCCTCTCTTGTTATGAATCTATAGAACAAAATGTCTAGCTTCAAAACATCCACTTAAACAATTAAGTCTTCAATCAGGTACCCCAGACTTAACCACACTGGATAAAGAGGGCCTGTGTCACACTTTTCGGGGCAGTCTTGATTTTTTTTAACTTTTTTATTGAATCACTATGAGATAGACCATTACAAAGCTGTTCATGATTGGGTTTCAGTCATACAGTGTCCCAACACCCATCCCTCCACAGTGCACATTTCCCAGCACCAGTGTCCCCAGTTCCCTCCCATCACCCCCATCCCTCACCCCCTGCCTGCCTTTCTTCTCTCCCTCCCTCTCTCTCTCTCTCTCTCTCTCTCTCTCTCTCTCTCTCTCTCTCTCTCTCTCCCTTTTTGGGCATTGTGGTTTGCAATACAGATACTGAAAAGCTATCCAAAATATCCCTTACCTACTTTTAACCCTCAGATCTTGTCCAGCATGATCATTCCCAGCTATTATTGTCCTTCTAATCTCTTCTCTGTCTTACCCACCCTTCGCTCAGCAATCTTGATTTTTAACTGAAGTTTGTTTATGCTCCACCCTGCTTCACAAAGAGTATCACATCATTCACACAAGCACATACACAAGAATCCCACTTAGATTCAGATGCAGAACCAGGGCTGGGAAAAACAAAGATCAGATAAAAGAAAACATTAATATGCAAAACCCCAGGGCCTGTGCCAGCGATTGTCTTCTATTTGTCTTAGGGCATCCGGAGTGCCCAGGTCCCAGGGAAGGGACATAAATCACATCACAAGACAAAGGAAGCAGACAACTTCCTCAGGACATGCAGACTTTGTCAAGGCACTGAAGTCTCAAAGAAATGTGTCATTTGAGGACTTAGAAGTTCACCCCAAGATGCACTGTGGACAACCATATTCACAAGGAGACACACTGTGGCTCACTTTCACTTTAACTCCAAAGCTGAGTAAATAAATATTAAGACTTGGGGCCCAGAGCTCAGTGAGTTGAGCACATGCTTTGTATGCAGGAGACTTGGGTTCAATCTCTCTGCACCACACGGTCCCCTAAGCATATCTGAGAAGCTCCCAAGCACCATGGGGTGTGGCCTCAACCCAGAAAGAAATTTTTGGGGACCAGAGCATCCACTCTAAGGATTCAGGCACAGTCTTTGTATGCAGGCAGCCTGGACTTAATCCCTGACTCTATGATTCCTGAGCACTGAGTCAGGACTGACTACCTCTCGGGCCTTCCATCAGGTCATTTTCTATCTTTCCACTTCTCACTCACTCCTGCTCCTCTTCCCTTTCCTTCTCCTCCTTAAAGCCCTGTTCCTCCCACCTCAGCTGATCTTGGGTCTTTGTCTGGCATCTCAGGTCACTTTGAGCCCCAGAGAAGTGCCCGGAGCAGAGTCACGTGCTTTCGGGCAGGGGACTTTGTTGCTTCCTGCACCAGACCCCGCCTTCCTTCACTGAGTTCATCTCAGGACATCCGGTGAGCAAACACAGGCCAGGTTCCAGCTAAGGAGAAAAGAATTGCACTGCAGCAGGCTAGGGGAGCATCTCCTATTGGTGACCTTTTGTCCAGTAAGGAGCTAAAATTGGGTCCAAGAGATAGTAGAGATGTAACGGCATTATCATTGTTTGCCTTGACCCCAGTTCAAACCCCAACGCCTCCTATGGTCCCTCAAGCCCCACCAGGAGGAATCCCTGGGCACAGAGTCAGGAGAAAGTCCTGATCACAGCAGGGTGTGGCCCACAAACCAACGCAAAAAAAAAAAAAAAAAAAAAAAAAGAAGTAAAGGAAAAGTCCAGAATGCTTCGAGTAGGTGTGATTGTGAATGGCGGTTCTGGAGCTGGGAAAGCAGCCCTCGTTGGTGTCAGAGGCCCGAGGCTTGGCCTCCTCCTGCCTTCCTCTTTGCCCATCAGCACCAGCCTGCCTCAATTAGTTGTTCCGTTCTCTAGGGGTTTAGCTCAGGCTTATAAAAATGGTCAAATGTAGAAATATCACCAGACAACACAAGTATTTATGACATTTAGTCTGAGCTGGTTTCATGTGTCAGGCAACTGTCAGTGACCTCATTTACTCTCTAGTCTAAGTCCAGCAAATGCTGCCTCCTTTTTCTCATGACAAAAGAGAGAATCTTAGGCTTAAAACCATATGGAGAAATAGTATCAGTGTTAAGGAGTTTGCCTTGCATGCCACCAGCCTGAATCTTCAATATCCCATGTGCTCCCCCACGCACTGCCAGGCAGTACCCCCCAAGCACAGAGCCAGACACAGTTCCTCAGTACTGCCAGGTGTGGTCTGCCATACTACCCACACTCTGACTTCATTAATTCATTCCAAATCACTCAGGCGGTAAGAGAGTCAAGGTTCAAGCTGAGCTTCCTACCTCCAAGCCCGTGTCCTTTCCTCTCCAGCAGTGATGCACAGCCCCGGTCTTAAGCCAACATCACAGGGAGGTGAAGGGGGATTTAAAAAAAAATGCTCAACCGCTTAGGCCCACTCCAACACAAGTCTGAAACTGTGATTCCACCTGGCATAAGCTTTAAGGATACCTTCAAGCTGCCTACATTATTCTAATATGCAGTGAAGGCTGAGAATCTCCTTATGCTTAATGTTGAATGTCACAGCTAGGAAAAGGAGCCAACTATTGCAGAGCCTAACTCATGTCTGACCAAGTTGCTACAACCACGGTCACGAACACGCACCGTTCTTTGGACACTTCTCTCCACCACACTGTACTTCCCGCTCCACTTGCCACTGAGAATCAGCAGATCCATCCTCTCCAGCTCTGCCGGGAAGCTGAGCACAAAGGCCCATGCTCCCAGGTGGCCGCGCTGTCGTCAAGGGAGCACTTGGACAGAGATGAAGAGAATTTGCAGCCTTTTGTGCAGTTCTGGGAGCCTCACGGCTTCTGCTGACCCTGGCCGGGGTGGTCCAGCAGCTCAGTTCCCAGGCATCTCGGGCAAACGTGTCTTAAAACTGGAGCAAAGGATTGAGAGCGCTTGAAGGGCTGGAGCGGGCACTTTTGCCTGAGCCAGAGAGCTGGGTCCTAAGCAGCAACACTGAATGTAGGTGGGTGTCCTCACTGGTAAGGTTGAGGTAAAAAATAAAATAGTAATATCCCATAAGACCATACATGCATTGTATACATGCATAATATATGTACATATATATGTGGGGGGGCTGGAGAGATAGTACAGTGTCTAAGGCACTTGCCTTGCACACAGCCAACCTAGGTTCAATCACTAGCACCCTATATGGTCCTCCAAACCCTTCCAGGACCAGGAATACTTCCTGTGCACAGCTGAGCACTGCCCCAAACATTGTACATCATATCACTGTATCACTGTCATCCCGTTGATTGTTGAATTACTTGAACCGGCACCAGTAATGTCTCTATTCCTCCCAGCCCTGAGATTTTAGAAGTCTCTTCTTCTTACTCATCTTTTCCCAATGATTGGAGACTCTTTCAGGGTCGGGGGAATGAGACCTGCTGTTGTTACTGTATTTGGCATATCAAATACACCACGGGGAGCTTGCCAGGCTCTGCCAATGCGGGCGGGATACTCTCGGTAGCTTGCCGGGCTCTCCGAGAAGCATATATTTATATATTTCTCTTTATGATTTGTTGCCTACTGTCTGAACCCCATCAGATATGGTGTAGTAATGTGGAAAATGGGTAGGAAGTGTCTTATAATGTGTCGCGTGGCCACTTTGCAGCTGCACAGTCCAGAAAGCAGCCCGGAGCATGGCGGTGGTTGGGTAGTGGAGGTCAGCTGCCGGGACTGGGTCCCTTGGGGTGGGGAAGGCTCTCACCCACCCCACAGCTTGGCACAGAGTCATATATATATATATATATATATATATATAGTGCTTGGCACTTAGTAAACATTTGACACATGACCATTCCTTGCTCCCTTTACTATGTTTCTGGAGCTGGGTTCATGTCTCTAAACAGCGGTATTTTACAAAATCTCAAACAAAACTTTTCTTTGGCAGGGGGTACACACCTCGCTGTACTCAAGGCTTACTCCTGACTCTGTTCAGCGATTACTCCTGACAGGCTCAGGGAACCATATGGCAGTGCCAGGGATTGAACCCAGGTCAACTGTGTACAAGGCAAGCACTCTATCTGCTATACTATTTCTCCAGCCCCTCACATAGAGCTTTTTTGTTGTTTTGTTTTGAGGCCACACCCAGTGATGCTCAGGGCTTACTCCTGAATCTGCACTCAGGAATCACTTCTGACAGTCCTTAGGGGACCATATGAAGTGCCAGGGATGGAATTCAGGTCAGCCACATGCAAGGCAAGAGCCCTACCTGCTGTGCTATATCTCTGACCCCTCAGATAGAACTTTTTAGGGCAGTAATTTCATCATAGTCACAAATAATGAAGTATTGTACAAAATGTACAAACATTTATCCGCTCCTTTCCATATTGTTTATCAACAAGCTATTTTCCGTGGTTATGGTAGGTCATCATTCAGACTTGGAAATGTGTTCTAAAATTCTCTCTCTAACTTTGTGAGCACTTAGTAAATTGCATGATTAAGGACAAACAAATGAATAGCCTCCTAATTAAGCATTTAGGCCCTTAATGCAACAACCCCATGACTGTTTTCCATGCATTAAGCACGCTGAGCAGAGCCCGTGATCCACTGTGTTCCAAGGGACGAAGGTTTGCTTCCAGGAGTAAAGTACTCTCCTCTCTCTGCAGACACACTGCTGACCAGGAGGGCGGGGCTGGGAACTCCAGAGACCTGGGCATTAAGGACAGGGTGGGTGCGTTTTTTTTTAAAACATGATGAAAGGGTTTCATTGAGGATTCAGGTAGCCCTGAAATGTTCCCATGAAAGCTGGAAGCAATTCCAGCAGCTCTGGGGATGGGGGCCAGAGGCAGAAAGAGAAAGTGGGACAAGCATTGTGAGGACCACAGAGCCTGGTCCGGAACACGGGAGCTGCGGAGACACAAGGGCTTTGAAAGGCAGCGGGCTGGGAAATGTACCCTTAGAAATGAGAGCAACCGCAAATTCAGAGTGAAGAAGAGTTTCCTTTTCCCTTTCATTCTCCCCAAAGAAGCCCACTCTGACCACTTCCTCCCCCTCACCAAGCCAGAGTAGGTGCTGTCCTGGGGGTTAAGAGCCAGTCTGCAGCCGCATAGACCCCTGCCTTGGAGAACAGCTTGAGAGGGGCAGGCTCTGAGCAGAGGGGGTCCGCAGGAGTGGACACCTGGCCTGGGGCTGCTGGCTTAGTGCACACAGGACACTCGGGGCATAGACTTAACACTTGGCAAAGCCCTCAATCACCAGAAAACAAGCCAAGGAGGACCAGAGCTATAACACAAAGGGTGGGATGTTTGCCTCATGCACAGCGGACCCAGGTTCTATCCCTGGATCTCATAAGGTCCCTTGAGCCCTCCAGGAGTGATCCCTGAGCTCAGAGCAAGAAGTAAGCCCTGAGCACCATCAGGTGGGGCAAAGGAAGGAAGGAAGGAAGGAAGGAAGGAAGGAAGGAAGGAAGGAAGGAAGGAAGGAAGACCGAAAACAAGCCAAGGAGGAGAAGGAGAATTTGGAAGAATCAGAAAGTCCCAAGAACTGGCAACAAGCTTCGTCCGTTTTTTTTTTTATCATTTTTATTATTTTATTCCTTTTATTCTCATGAACAACATGTCATTAAAAAATAAAGAAAAAAGAAAAGTTATCTTGATGCCATGGCTCTCCATGTACATTACTAATTATAATATCACAAGACTGAGGTCATAAAACAACATTAATATGTATACTTTATGTGCCCTATTACTTTAAAACACAAAGCAAGAGAGAAGGCATAGATTAACACCTATAGGATGTGGTAGAAAGATGCTCTAGTACAAACTTACATAAACTTAGAATCGTATGTTATCTTCTCTCCTTTTCTCTATAAATATTAGATGTTCACTGTGATAATATGTGTACAAAATCAGACTTTGTACACAAAATCAAAAACAAGCTTCTGTTTGGTTACGGCACTTGAGGCCAGGAAAGGAGAGGATGGGACAAGCAGAGGGGTGTGAGCAGGTCACACCCGCTTCCTGAAGACCAGCCCAGGGTGGGCAGGGGGAACAGGAGCAAGAGATGGTGCGGATCCACTCCTGCACTTATTTTCTTGTTTTTGAAGGAGACCAGCTTTGTGCTTCTCAGTACTGGGGGGTTTCTGGGGACCCAAGAATGCCCAGGAAAAAAAAACTCTAGTGTTGCTGGAGAGGCGGAGGAAAGACACTTTCACATAGGGGAATGCATTTTAAAGGGACAGAGACCAAACGAGAAGGCTCCCGGTCATCCTGCCCGGGGAGCTGCTTCACCCTCTGTGCTGTCTGCTGCTGCAGGGAGAGAGAGAGACAGCTTAGCCTAGGATGATGATTCATTAAAGGCTCAGCGCTGAGGACTCCAAGTCAGGAGAGAAAGAGACTTAGAGACCCATTCACTGAGAGGGTCTCTTTTATCCCCTAAAAGTGGGCTACAGCCTACATACATTCTTACTGGTGAAACAAGGGAGACAGAGCAAAAGGCAAACAATCAGTTCATCTTTCCCACATGGTACAGCCTTCAGATGCACAAAAGGAAAACTGTGTCAGTGTTTCCTGCCCATCTGCTGTGGTGTTCAGGTGCCACCTCCCATGCAAGCCCATCAGTCTGGTGGGCTGGTGGGTCCTTAATTCGGTTGGTGGGCCCTTAACTCCTCCCCTCTCTTCTTTAAGCTAGGGGTCAGTTTCAGTTTCCCAGTCCCCATTACATTTTCTAAGTTCTCATTACAGTTTCATAATTCTCATTACACACAGCTTCTTATTTGTCATTACACCTGTACTGACCCGTTGCTGCCTTAGTGGTTCACAGGTGGTGGTGGTGTGTGTATGTGGGCAGCAGGGGCAGGGGGTGAATCCTAGGCCTTTGGTCTGAGGCTGAAAATGTGACCCAGGCACCAACAGCCATGCCAGAGTGATCAGTCTCATCCACCAGCTTCTCCCGAGGGAAAGTGTGGCATTGGTTTTGCTGAGAGCCGTGGGAAAGCTGCCCCTCTTCGTCCTCTTTCAGGGATCTCAAATAAAGTCACCTGAGAGTCACTTCTGAATTTACATTTTCCCTTTTTTTTCTGCGGTGCTGGGGATTGAACCCACGCCTCAACATACAAACAAGACAAGTGTGCCAGCCCTGAGCCACCTTCCTGGTTCTCTCTTTTGAATTTCAAAGGAGTCAACTGTCAGTGCCCCATTGAGTAGCACTGCACGATAGCGCTATCCTCCCAGTAACGTCTCCGTTGTGAGACTTGTTGTCCATTGTGAGACTTGTTGTTCTGTGTTTGGCATATCGAATGGGTAGCTTGCCAGGCTTTGCTGTGAGGGCGAGATACTCTCGGTAGCTTGCAGGGCTCTCCAAGAGGAGTGGAGGAATCGAACACCGGTTGGCCGGGCCTGCTGGGTGCAAGACAAACGCCCTACCGCTGTGCTATAATCCACACTGTAGGCATTTGAAATACAGATTCTGTGGGGTCTTTGCTGGTTTTGCCAGTCAGGGAGAAAGCTGCAATAAATCAGGTAGCCCTGAACCACAGGGATCTGACCAGGTCCTTCAAACAGGCCAGGATGGACTTCTCTTTCCCAGGAAGAGATGCACATACTGGGGCCAGGGCCTGGGAAATTATCAGTACAAAACAAAAAAAAAAAAGTGCAAAGCCCAAGTTCACGAGCACATCTCCCACCCACAGGACTCCTTACATGGTCCATTTGCTAGTTATTCAATTAAAAGAGATTGCAAATGAAAACTCCACATTTTAAAGGGACAGCTGAAAGTCTCTGGAGCCTCAAACCGACCAAGCAAGAGTTCTCTTTTTCCTTTTAAGAATAAAAGGGGGACCTCTCTGGAAAGAAAGATGGCGGCCGCATGGGAGCCTTGTGGAGAGCAGGTCTGAGCCGGGGGTGGGGGCGTGACTGAAACGTCATGGGAAGGGGGCATTCCGGCCCGTCCTTCACGCCCTACCGAGGTCACCAGTTGCCCCCCACAAGCGGCTCTCTGGCACGGCCACGGCCCCAGAAGCACAGAAACCAATCTCTTAATTATCTGACTCTCAGTAGAAATACTTCCAGGGTTAATAAATAAAATAGCAGAAATCCAAAACCGTGCGACTAGCGGCTGCGTGACATCATTTAATTCTTGAACCCAGCTGTAGAAAGCAAATCATTTCACAATGCTTTTTCAGCATGGCTGATTGGGGGGGGGGGTGAAGTCTAAATAATAATGGTGCGACTTTTATCGAAACAATGAAGCTAGTCAAAGTAGACAGAGTGTTAACTAGAATTCATCTGCCCCACAGGCATTGGGGGTGGGGGGGTTTATTGGGGTCCTTCGTGGTGAAAAATAAGTATTGGTAAAGGGAAATGTGATTGATATTTGCATGACCGAGACCTAAACCTGAAAGCTTTGTAACTTTTTCCACAGCGATTCAATAAATAAAAACAATTAAAAAAAAAAAAGAATAAAAGGGGAGTGCTTACTTCGGCAGCACATATACTAAAATTGGGACGATACAGAGAAGATTAGCGTGGCCCCTGCACAAGGATGACACGCAAATTCGTGAAGCATTCCACATTTTGGGGAACATAAAGTAACAAAATAGGAGACTAACACCCAAGAATGGCCGAGATTAGTACCAGGAATTTTGCTCCATGGCTTGGAGGCCAGCCACACATGCTAGGGGAAAAGGGAGCTCAGATAGAGAAGGGAGCACCAAATAAAGGGTGGTCCCCTGAGCAACACCAGGAGTGATTCCTGAGTGCAGAGCCAGAAATAACCCCTGAGCATTGCCAGGTGTGACCCCCCCCCCCCCAAAAAAAAGAATAAAACGGGAAATGCCTCTTTGGTTGGACTCCACCACTTCATGACTGAGCTTTGCAGGAATGCTAAGCTGCCAACAATTTCAGGTATATGTGTGTTTTTTTCTTTTTGGCTAAAACCTCCAGGTCTTCTCAGGATGGGTGACCCCCACCAACACCTTCCCGTACTTCTGGAAGCCTCAGTAGTCACACTCATGTTCCCCCACC
The DNA here is from genome assembly GCF_029834395.1 of Sorex fumeus. Taxonomy (NCBI): domain Eukaryota; kingdom Metazoa; phylum Chordata; class Mammalia; order Eulipotyphla; family Soricidae; genus Sorex; species Sorex fumeus. Next base: position 77,833,906 of record NW_026606059.1, read on the forward strand.
ACTGCCACCTTGTAAGCACATCCACCAGCCCAGTTCCAGAGACTCATAAATAAATCTTTAAAGAGATTAGCTAACCACAAAAAGTTCTCATCTATCTGGTCCCACTCAGACCTCTGGGGAGAGCTCCACAGGGGCTGGAGCCAAGTTCCCACCCTGCCAAAGCCCTGGCAGCCACACTCACCCCAACCGCTGCCTCCATCCTCCAGCCAGACCGCCCAGTTAAGTATTATGGATTTTCTGGACTCAGAAGCAAAGAGTTTCCAAAGCCCCCAAGTTCCTGCATATGAACCCGTATATGTCAATAGTGGGGACCACAGAAACACACACGAGTAGGCTTCCTTGTTCTGCTCAACACCAACTTTATTGACATCAATAGGTACAACAGAAGCCCGATACCTTCCCAATTGCAGGCATGTTAACATTTAGAAAAATTTAAACATAATCATGCTACATGACTTCGTAGGGAAGTACTTCTGCCTTCACGGGTTCAAAGCTATGTTAGAAAATCTTCCTAACAAAACCACATGTCTCACAGGGAGCACATGAGTCTCAGGAGAAACTTGGGACTCTCTCAGGATTCTTGAGTTCCCAAGCTTTGTATAGAGAAGCCAAGGCAGCCCTGTGGATGCTGGATGGTCTCCCTCTTGCAGGCAGTGCTCAGTTTTTGAGAAACAGTTATAAAAGACAGATTGACCAGAGAAAACACTTAAGGACACAGTGTATGGAGCTGCAAAGTCATGGACACAGAACAGAAACCAATATCTGCTTGAGCCTTCCAAGGGGTATTCTGGGGCAGGTATGGGGACCACAACGAACTGTGTGACCTGGGGAACATCAGCATGGGGGACAGGGAGGGTAACAACATCAAGGCAGTTGAGAAGTACATGTGACTGGTCGTATTTTTTTGTTTTTGTTTTTTGAGTCACACCCAGCGATGTTTGGGAGTTAGTCCTGGTTCTGTACTTGGGAACTACTTCTAGAGGTGCTGGGGGAGACCATATGGGATGCTAGGGATCAAACCTGGGTCAGCTGCTTTCAAGGCAAACATCCTCCGCTGTCCTACTGCTCCAGCCTGTCATGTGACTGCTCCTCCCGCCCCCCCACCCCGCCCCGCTGCCCAAAGGACTCATGAGGGGTGTGAGGTGGATTTGTTTATGTGAACTTGGATCAGACACTGTCTCCTACTGAACCAAGTAAATGAGAATACGAGGGAACCACCCCATGTCCAGATTTTTCTCCTACACCTGGCCTGAAAGTTGGGTGAATAGTCAAGTCTGGGTCGGGGATTTCTCAATGACAAAACAACAAGAAGAACGACCCGGCCCAAATCATGCTCCCTATTTGGCTTCAAGGGCTGAGAACTGATGTGTGAGTCCTGTACCCAAGAACTCCTCTCCTGCTTTTCCTGAACTGGCCTGTGCCTTGAGCCCTACTCCACCCAGGACACGGTGCAGGAGCTGCAAAGAGGCTACTGCGTGGACCCTCTGCAGCCTGAGACCCGAGGTGAGGGCTGTGCCCGTGCATTTGTGTGGTGCGTGGGGGGGCTGAGGCAACCCCTCAGTACAGGCCACTCTGGGCTGCCAGGGGAAGAAGACCCTCCGGCAGCAGAGTCCCCCAGCGCTTGGCAATTCCTCGATGAACTCCAGTCTGTGAGGGGCACCCGGGTCTGTCTGTGTTTCTCATCCAACACCTGCTAGTCGACACAGTTCTTGACGAGCTTGACACTCCTGTCCATTGGTCGGATGCTAGTGGATACATTAACGGTGACTTCTTCTGTGGGTGTTCGCTTAGCGTCCCTTTTAACCTGTGGAAAGGGGGCACTGAATTACTGACAGGGCACTGAAAGGAGAGATGGTCAAAGATCTCTCAATGTACATTAATCTCCTGAGGGTAAAACAAATGGGTGCACATCCGGAGGTAGGAAGAGAGGCCGACAAGAACACACACACACACACACACACACACACACACACACACACACACAGGTGACACTGTTGAACTTCCAATAACAACCAAACACAGAGGCTGCTGGGAAGGCCTCATCAAACACTGCTGAATGAATGAATAAATGAATGAATGAATGAATGAATGGGCCCACTAAGGCCACCACTAGAGAATGGCGTGAAAAGGTTCACAGTCAGTTTGGCTCCAGCGATTAAAGCTGTGAGCTTTGGACTCAGACTTTGGTTCCAATGCTCCCAGAATTTCACTCACTGTAACTAACTGAAAAATTAGTTCTTTTCTAACCTCTCTAATCCAGACCTTTATCATCTGGAAAATGGACAATAGTAGGGGCCAAAGAGGTAGTGGAGGGGATAAAGCTTTGCATGCAACCCACCTAAGTTTGAATCCGTGACACCATATATGGTCCCCTGAAAACTAGCAGGGGTCACGCCTAGATAGAGAGCCAGTAGAAGCCCCTGAGCACCACATGGTACGGCCCACCATCCTCCCACCCCCAAATAAAGAAATAAATTAGTGCTCAGGGATCACTCTTGATGGACCTCAGGGGGTGATGTGGGGTGCTGGGAATAGAACCAAAGTCAGTCACGTGCAAAGCAAGCACCCTCCCATAGTGCGATTTCTTAAGCCCTTTTTATTTTACATTTTTATCCTGGACATACCTGGAGGATCTGGGGGCATTCAGGGCTACAGTAAGCAGTACTCAGGGGTCTGCAATGCTGGGGACTAGAGTCAGGGCAGTGCTCCATTTCCTGAGCTATCTCCCTAGCTCCCAGACCATATTCCAGGGACATCACCCCAACTATAGCTGCTGATAGCAATGCTATTTGCAAAATGACAGTGTCAGTCACAAAACCCAATTTAAATGGATAACCTTCTCACTCTCCCAAGCTGATGCCTATTAGCACCCCTGCTTCCGAGGAACAAGTCCTGGACAAGATGAGCTTCTGAATAAAAGCAAGTCAAGGGGCCAGACTAATAGTATAGTGGGTAGGGTGTTTGCCTCGTATGTGGCTGACCTGGGTTCGATCCCTGGCATCTCATACAGTCCCCAGAGCAACTCTAGGAGATATTCCTGAGTACAGAGCCAGGAGTAACCCCTGAGCATTACCAGGTGTGACCCAAAAAGCCGAAAAAAAAGGAAAAAAGAAAAGACAAGCCATGAATCTATAAGCCATCAGATCCAGAAGTTTCCACTGCATAAAAAAAAATGCATTCCCAACCAGAATGATAGAACAGCAAGCATGGTGCTTGCTTTGCATGCAATCACAACCAGCACTGTGTATGGTACCCTGAGCACCACCAGGAGTGATCCCTGAGCATAGAGCCAGGAGGAAGCCCTGAGCACCACCAGGTGTGGGCCCCTCAAAACAAAACAAAACAACATCCACCCCAAATCAAAGAAAATGCATCTGCTTTCTGACACTGCACTGTATTCCACAGAGCAAATAGAACTGGAACAGGGGTACTCTTGGGAGCATTTTACAAAGGAGAAACCTTCAAAGCTGAGGTTCATGGGGAGGTGTGTCTGCCAGGACAGGGTGGAGAATCTGGGCCTCACAACTGAGTTACACCCCAACTGAGGGGGGCAGGGCAGGACAATGGCAGACGATTTCTCTAGAAACTCTCAGACATGCATTGGGTTGGCCCTTGAGGAGATAAAGCACTTCAGAGACAGGGTCCATCATCCCCTCAGGGTGGGGGGTGGGCCTTTCAGACACCTCCTCGAGATCTTGGGGTCACACAGCTCTTCCTGTTGGGTGGAACTTTGAGCCCATCAAACTGTACCCCTCCCGCCCGCTTTCCCGAGTGATGGAGAAGAAAATGTGCCCCTCTTCAAATGACTGATGGCAGAGGAAGGAATCCTTGATCCCGGTTTAGCGATGAGTGAAGGTCCCTTTGGCACTTCTGTATGGCTCTGGTGGCTGTGTATGCACTCAGTCCTCCCCCCCACACACACACACTGCTGGGAACTGGGGATTGGGGGCACTCTTAGTTCTTATTAATGGGCAAGAATATCACCCAAGTTTGCCATGTTTCACACACCTCTTTCACTCCCACGGGTCTCACCCCCCATGAATCATCTGTCTCAGCCTTCTTTCTTTTTAAATTTTTTTACAAAGCTGTTCACGATTGGATTTCAGTCATACAGTGTTCCAGCACCCATCCCTCCACCAGTGCACATTTCCCAGCACCAGTGTCCCCAGGTTCCTTCCCATCACTCCCACCCCTCACCCCCTGCCTGCCTCTATGGCTGGTGCTTTTCTTTGATTCTCTGTCTCTCTCTCTGTCTCTCTGTCTCTGTCTCCCCCCCCCCCACTTTGGGGTATTATGGTTTGTAATATTGATACTGAAAGGTTATCCAGAATATCCCTTACCTACTTTTAACCCTCAGATTTTGTCCAGTGTGATCATTTCCTGCTATTATTACCATTCTGGTCTCTTCTCTATCTTATCTACCCTAAGCCCCCCACACACTTGTGGTTAGTTACAACCATTGACAAGTCTTTCTAACTCCTGTTTTCCCTGCCATGGATATTAGTCTTCTACTCTCTCTCTTTCTCCTCTCTTTCTCTCTCTCTCTACATATATATATATATATATATATATATATATATATATATATATCATGGTCACAGTCATGGTCCTCCCATTGTTCATCAATTTGCTTGAGCGGGCCCAGTAACGTCTCCATAATGAGACTTGTCGTTACTCTGTTTGGCATATCAAATACATCACGGGTAGCTTGCCAGGTTCTGCCGTACGGGTGAAGATACTCTTGGTAGCTTGCCGGGCTCTCCGAGAGGGGCGGAGGAATCGAACTCGGGTTGCCATGTTGGCCGCTTGTAAGGAAAACGCCCTACCGCTGTACTATCGCTCCATACACCACAAATGAATGCAGTCATTCTATATCTGTTCCTCTCCTTCTGGCTCATATAACTCAGCATGATACTCTCCATTTATAGGCAAATTTCATGACTTCATTTTTCCTAATAGCTGCATAGTATTCCATTTTGTAGATGTGCCATAGTTTCTTTATCCATTTATCTGTTCTCAGATACTCAGGTTGTTTCCAGAGTACTGGCTATGGTAAATAGTGCTGCAGTGAACATAGGAGTGCAGATGGTGTTTCTGGTGTGTGTATTTGTGCCCCAGAGTATATTCTCAGAAGTGATACTGTCTCGGTCTTCTTGATGCAGATTCTGGGAGGGAAAGTCACACCTCAGCTACTGATTCTCCAGGGAAGCTGCTCGCTCGCCTGTGAACCCTCCTGAGGCCCCCAAGCATGTTTCTCTCTGAAGGCTCTGAGTGCACCCATTGCTCAGGGAGGTCTGAACTCAAGAATAAAAGCTACAGGGGCTGGAGCCATAGTACAGTGAGGAGGGTGCTCACCTTGTGCGTGGTCAACCTGGGTTCAATCCTCAATACCGCATATGGTACCCTGAGCCCTGCCAGGAGTGATTCCTGAGTGTGGAGCCAGGAGTAACCCCTGAACACCGCCAGGTGTGGCTCCCAAATAAATACAGCTCAGCAGACTCACTCCCGCGCTGTGCTCCCCAAGTAGAAAGAAATGTTCTCTGCTTTATTTTGTCACTTCTACTCTATCTCTACCTAGTGCCGGACCCTTTTCCAGTCCCTTGCACTCATTGAAGAAAAACACAGTTCCCAAGATACCTTAGAACAGCTCCGTTTTCTGTAAATCTAGTTACCTAGTTTGTTGTAAACAGTCAAGGCAGGGCAGGGCTGGGGAGAGAGCACATTGGGCCGGAGCACTGGTCTGACACACACAAGGCTCCAGGCTTAATTCCTGACACCTCGTGGCCTCCCAAGCACCAATGGGTGTAACGCTGGGCACCCCCAACACTGTTGGGGAGGTCTGTCCCTTACCAAAAAAATCAATAAATCAGTATGCAACTTGGTAAGAAATTTAAATCATAGAAAAGGGCCCTGTAGGCAGATTTGCCAGGCAAGACTTGCTCCCCAGAGGAACTACTGCTCTCTGCTCTCTGCTCTTTGCTCCTAGTTTTGGTACTTGCCGCCCATCCTAAGCAGATCGAAGAGTCTGGCCATCTGCCTCTCTCTCCTGCCGTGCATCACTGCCTCCTCCCTCAGGGACCTGGAGATCACACAATTTCCGATCGGGATTGGATATGTATTTGCTTCCTCTTTAGTTTCTTCATCCTCAACAGTAAGTCACGAAGGTGGGACCCAGTGTGTTGTGACCGGGACAACCCCAGGATCACAGCAGTGCCAGTCACACAGGAACTACCCAATGAACGGTTGGGTGAAGGGCAACAAGGGACGACAGTGCTACATATATAGATAGATAGATAGATAGATAGATAGATATAGATATATATAGATATGTCACTATTACTGTCCTCCCGTTGTTCATGTAGTGATATAGATACTGTATATATATATATATATATCACATATATCACTGATAAATATCACAGTTATATCTATATATATCAGTGATATATATGTGATATATATATATATCACTGTATCACTGTCATCCCATTGTTCATCGATTTCCTTGAGCAGGCACCAATAATGTCCTAGCCCTGAAATTTTAGCAAGTGCCACATTGGAGGATCTTTCAGGGTCAGGGGAATGAGACCCATCATTGTTACTGGGTTTTGGCATATTGAATATGCCACAGGGAGCTTGCGAGACTCTGCCATGTGGGCAGGATACTCTTGGTAGCTTGCCGAGTTCCCCGAGAGCAAGAACTAGACTCATGGTCTCATACTTCCGGGAGCTTGGTTTTATAGTCTCTGGGTCTTTGCTGTTGATGGGATTACACAGCGCCGGGTGTGTGTGGGGGGGTGGTTGGTGGGTGTAACACCTAGCTACTGGAAGATGGGGGATCTGGGTGGAGGATGCCCAGTCCCAATCTGAGCAGGCTTGGAGATCTCAGCCCCGGGTCCCGCACACCTGGGTTCCTCTGCCGGTTCCTTCATGCGTGAGGCTCATCCAAGTGTGTGGAGAGTGTTCTTAAGCATGGCTGTGGCGGTTATATATATTATCAGTGTATCACTGTATCACTATCATTCTGTTGGTCTTCGAATTACTCAAGCAGGTGCCAGTAACATCTCTATTCCTCCCAGCCCTGAGATTTTAGCAGCCTCTTCTTACTTTCTTTTCCCAATGATTGGAGGCTCTTTCAGGGTCAGGGGAATCAGACCTATTGTCGTTACTGTATTTGGCATATCAAATACACCACGGGGAGCTTGCCAGGCTCTACCCGTGCGGGCGGGATAGTCTTGGTAGCTTGCCGGGCTCTCCAAGAGGCATAAATGGGTAGTAAGTATCTTATCATATGTCACGCAGCTTCAAAGGTGGCTGATGAGGAGATTTTCTGGTGCCGGCAGGGTGTTGCTTATGGGTGTGATCCCTGAGTCACTGGAGACTGGGGGAAGCAGGCAGAGGATCTCTAATCTGGATCCCCATTGAGTCCAGAGTCCAAGGTCACAAAGTTCCGCATTATCTGGGTTCCATGGGACTTCATTCTTGCATGAGGCTTGGCTTCAGCATACGGAAAGCGGCCTGGAGCATGGCGGTGGTTGGGTAGTGGAGGTTGGCTGCCGGGGCTGGGTCCTTTGGGGTGGGAGGGGGCTCTCACCCGCCCCACAGCCTGGTGCGGAGTCCCATAACATATATGTTATATATGTTGTACATACATAACAGGAAAAGAAATGAGTTAGAAGGCTTAATTTTCATGCATCTTATTTTTCATAACTGAAAACATTTTTATATGCGTGTATTTTTTAAATAAAAAAATCTTTTTTTCGATTTTGATGGCCAAACCTAGCTGTGCTCATGGCTTACTCCTGGCTCTGTGCTCAGAGATCACTTCCCGCAGTGCTTGGGAGACCATACCTCGTGCTGGGGATCAAACTCGGGTCGGTTGTGTGCAAGGCAAGTGCACTGTTATGTGCACCCACTGTACTATCTCTCCAACCCCAAATTAAAATTGTTCTGTATTGATGAGTGCATAGTCAAGCCCACGCTCCATGTAAACTCTTTGTTGTTCTCTTTCGGCTCTGGGAAGGAAGAGTTGCAGTTGGGCATTAGTTGCAGTCAGCCCACTGGGCACAACTGCCCATGCAACCCTGTGACCACTTCCTGTGTGCCAGCTGACCAAATCCCTGCTTCCCGCTGAAGCCTGTTGACCAGGAGGGGAACGTTGCCAAGGGCTCAAGATTGTTGCATAGAGGGTGTTTTGGCTCACAGGAACTAGACTTTTTCATTCTCTCCTCCTTTCCAGAAGACTCAAGACAGTCAGGTGTGCTGCTGCCCCCAAGATACTTCCCTCCTTTCAGTTGGTAATAACCCTTTGACTGTCCACAAATGCCATGAGGAATTCATTTGCTTCCCCCTCAGGAATTTTCGTGTCATCACTGGAGATCAGTTAAGACTTGTTTAGTCTCAGTTCTACCAGAGACCCACATGCTCGCTCCCAAAGGCGAGGTTCGACCATGAGAAACTCCCAAACCCACCTCCACACAGCCCACAGCCACAATGCACAGGCAGGGGGCTCGGCCAGGGGCTTCCCTCACAGTCCTGGGTCCCTTTGACCCTGTGCCTTAGAAGGATATCAGAACTCGCTCAGGGAAATTCCCAGGCTCCATCAGATTAGTCATCAAACGTGAAGTGGGGGCACCAAAGGGCCCCCAGGAGGGAGGGAGAGCTGAAGGCATGCCAGAGCCTTAGGCTGGTCAAGAGCACAAGGCCAATGGCTGCAGCGATAGCACAGCAGGGAGGGTGTCTGCCTTGCGCGTGGCCAACCAATTGCACGTGGTTCAATTCCCAGCATCCCATACGGTCCCCTGAGCACTGCCAGGTATGACCCAAAAAGAAAAAAAACTTAAAAAAAGAACACAAGACTAGGAGCAGAGAGAGAGGACAGCTGGCAGGGCACTTGCCTTGCACACAGCAGACCCGGATTCCATCACCAGCATCCCGTATGTTGCCCCCAAGCACCCATGAGTGATTCCTGAGTGCAGAACTGGGAGTAACCCCTAACCATGGCTGCGTGTGGCAAAAAGAAAAAGAAAAAAAACCCACAAGGTCAGAACCAGAGCAACAGTACGGTGCAGTACAGTACTGCTTGCCTTGCGTGCTGCAGACCCGGGTTCCATCCCCCCTTTGGAGCCCTGAGTCTGCCAGAAGTGATCCTGAATGGAACCAGAAGTAATCCTGAGTGTTGCCAAGTGTGGTCCCCAAACCAACAAAAAAGAACTACTGGGCTCCTGGAGGAGGTGGGGTTTCTGGACACACAATGGTTGCCAATGAAGCCAGCCCCCAGCCAAGAACTCAGTCTGCTGGGCAGCACAGCTACAGACATTTCTGGGGAAGAGGGACTGCCAGCAGGGGGGCGGGGGGGGGCAAAACAAGAGAGAGAGCTTGCCCAGCAAGCCGCTGGGCTCCAATGTGTGAAAGATTGTGGCAGCCACGTTCTTTTGCCAGGTGGTACCTATGAACTCAGGGAATGAGACTGGCTTGTAGGAGCCGTGGGCAGGAAACGAGCAGGTCTGCTGCGACTCAGCACTGGATAACGTGTGGCTGCTCCAGCAACACTAGAGCCCCTTGTGGCCCTTCACAGGGCTGTGGGCCGGGGGCCGGGGTGTGTCTGATAAACAGCAGGTGCCCCTGACTCTTAATGGCCCTTCTAATGTCTTTCTAGCCTGTTCCAAGCCTACAAACACACTGTTCGTTGGTTCAGTGTTATCTGACTGTCCTCCTCTGCCCTCTTCACATTGGCAGATACTTCCAAGAGAAGGACAGGTGTGCCCTCTCCGCTGTGGGATCCTTGGCACTCCCGCGGGCACCTCACTGGGCTCAGGGGTGTTGGATGGATGGAGCCCAAGAGCGCGGCGGGGAGCAGATGAGGAGAATGTCCTGGCCTGGCCAAGGTTGCCCGTAGGACACTAGTTTGTGACCACGTGGAAAAGCTTTGGGGGCAGGGATGGGAGGGAGAATGCATGGGAGCAGTCTCTTCCAGAAAAGGAACATTTTAAAAATAGTTCACCCTGGTGGCCCGAGACCACAACTCCAGGGGAACACTGTGAGGTGAGACCAGGTCATCCTGGTGAAGCAGAAGCAAGCTGTGGAGATGGTGCAGGAGCAAAGTCTCTTGTCTTGCATGTAGATGGTTCTGGTTTGATCCCTGGCACTGCAGATGGTCTCCCAAGCCCTCCTAGGAATGATCTCTGAGCACAGAGCCAGGAGTAAGCCCAGAGCACTGTGGGACGTAGTCCCAAAACTAAAGAAGAAAAATTAAATCTCAAATAGAAAGATGGGAGTGGAGGTACCGGGATCCCCAGGAAGGTGCCCGCTACCCTTTAAGTCATTCCCTGTCCCTAGAAATGGTCTCCTTGGGGTGATTCCTGCAGCTGGGAGTAGGGTTGCCGGAGATGGCTCTGCTGCCAGACACATCTGTTAGAGGCAAACTTTCCTGGAAAGTTGCCGCTTAGTTCAGAGAACTTTTGTCATGGTCATTGAGGGGCTCAGACTCTCTGGCGGCTGGAGACAGGTGTGGAGGTTGGGGAGGGGGTTCTCAGGATGCAGAGACCAAGAAAACACCAATGTTAACTGTGTGCGGCTTGAGAATGCGCTGGGCAGCTTCCAGATCCGGCTTTGAAAAGTTACCGCACAGCCATGGTTCTCCCAACAGTACAGCAAGCGTCGCAGGGAAGCTCATCAGGCATCATGGCGCTGCACGGGGCAGGGGTGCGAGGGGCTTACTCAGGTGTGTTGTTCCTCAATCAGGCGTGGATGATGGCGGTCATGTCTCTCTGGTCACTGGTGGGCGTGACATCACTGGCCAGGTGTGTGGAGTTATTGAGTAGGGGTGTGTGGGTACTTGGCCAGGTCTGAGGGGTTATTGAGTAGGTGTATGTGAGTCACTGGTCAGGTCCGAGAGTCAGTGGGGCAGGGTGTGTGGGTCATCGGCCAGCTGTGTGGGGTCATTGAGAAGGAGTGTGTGGGTCATCAGCCAGGTGTGCAGGTTCATCAGCCAGGTGTGCGGGTCATTGAGCAGGGGTGTGTGGGTCATCAGCCAGGTGTGCGGGGTCATTGGGCAGGGATGTGTGCTCACTGTCAGGCTCTAGACTCACTGACCAGGTGCGTGTGCTCATTGTCACATCCTGAGGGATCCCGGAGTACAGAACCAGGAACAGCCCCTGGGCATAGCCAGGTGTGGCCCCAAACCACCGCCCTCTCCGAAAAGAGCAAGAACCAGTAATATGGGTCATGGAGGTCTGGAGGGCATAAAGTCCCACCTGGCAGTGCTTAGGCTGACCCACGGCTCTGCACTCAGAGATCACTTCTGGCAGTGCTCAGGGGACGCTGCGGGGCTCCAGGATGTGAATCAAGTCAGCCTTGCCCTCCCCACTGACTATCACTCCAGCCCCTCTGATCACACCACTCTGCTTTCTCCCTGCCTGGCAGTCCTCAAAGGATGGCCGAAGGAACCCCAGCCCTGGGCTGCTTTCTATAATCTGCCCAGGCCCCATGGCCCAGAAGGCGAGCACAGTACCAGAAAGGCCGGTCTTGGAGCAAGATGGGATTCAGGGTGATACCCAGGACCACACTGCAGACCAACCAGCCAGGGCTTGCAGTGGGGCTGGGGGCAGGAGGTGGGGGGTAGGAACCTGCTGTTTTGTCTGCAGTGATTGTCCCTTGGAGCTGGCATCCCCCACGTCCGCCCTCCCTCCCTGGTGGGTTCTGTGGCTCTGCCCTACCTCTGCGGAGTGGAGGCCGGGGCCGAGGCCCTGTGGGTGCGGGCACTGCGTTCCACAGCTCATCCTCTTCTCTGAGCTGGAGATTGCCCCAGGGGCTGCAGAGCGGGGTGCGCCGGTGGAGGCCAGTCCATCTTCCAGCGCACCTGGGGGAGGGAGAGAGCGGAGGGGTGTTGCTGCAGCCTCACCCAAGAACCCCCAGAGCACGGGGGTGGGGCAAGACGGAATATAAGTCACAAAAGCTCACCAGTGGCAAAAGACCCAATTAGGAAAACTCCAAAACGCATTATACTCAAAATGACAAAATCCAAAGACAGAGACAGAGTATGGAATGCAATGGGTCAAAAAAAGAAAGTTATATGTAAAGGAAAGTCCATAATATGGACAGATAGCTACTATTTCCTCTAAGAACAGCTGTAGGGATTTAAAAAAATTAATAAAAAAAATAACGTTATGGAGTCAGAGCAATAGTCCAGCACATAGGGTGGTTGCTCTGCACACAGTCAACCCAGGTTCAGTAGATTCGAAACCCAGCACCCCAGATAGTCCCCAAGAACTGCTGGGAGCGATTATTACGTGCAGAGCCTGGAGTTAACCCTGAGTGTCACTGGGTGCTGGCCCCCCAAAAACCAAACAAAAGACAATGTTTGGGGGTCAGAGAGACAGGATGTGTAAGGTATGTGCCTTGCACCCCGCCAACCCAGGTTCTATCCCCAATACCACCTACAGCCCTCCGAGTATTGCCAGCAATGATCTCTGAGCAGAGCTTGATGTGCCCCAAAAACAAAAAAAAAATTGTTTAAGTGACCCCAAAACTTTTTTTGTAACCTGCGACTTTCACTGAATGATCCATCACTGGCACGTTCCCAGACGATGTCCTGTTTGTGCATCACTCAGGACCTGGCGCTGCACGGACACTGGAGGATGTCACCATCTATTCACCTGATCCCCTGGAACTGGATATTTGTTTTCACCTTTTTTCATAGTAAGTGTCATTGTCATGCAACTCCTTGGGATTCGGGTCTTGTTCTTAATTGCTTCCTTAGGAAAACATCCTTGAAGTGAGACTACTTCTCACATCTAAATATCGAGAAGTGGGTTTAAGGGTTCTACAGAGTTTTCCTTACATAATTCCACTGCCAAGACATTCCACCAAGCCTATGTCCCTCTCATAACAAATACCAAGACACAATAGAATTAATGTGCTTGAATAGTCTCACTTGAGGAGCATGTTAAGTCAGAGGGACGAGGACAAATACCAGCTGTTCTCACAAGCCTGTGAGATACAGAAAGACTAAGCAAGGAAAAGGAAGACATTACATGGTGGCAAACACTTGGACCTGGGTTACAGAAATGAGAAATTCATGGAAGGAGGAAATGCGGGGACAGGTGAGAGTATAAGGACATTGATCAAGAGCCGTGGTCATTTAGATGGAATAGAGGTTAGGTAACTCTATGTACATCAAAACTATCAGAGTCAGGGGCTGGAGCAATAGCACAGCTGGTAGGGCGTTTGCCTTGCATGCGGAAGACCCAAGTTCGATTCCCAGCACCCGATATGGTCCCCCGAGCACTGCCAGGAGTAATTACTGAGTACATAGCCAGGAGTGCATTTCCAGGTGTGACACAAAAAGGAAAAAAAAACTATCAGAGTCAAACCTGCTTGTTGCTCCAGCATCCCAGGTCAGTCTTGTTTCTGGCTGATACCACTGGGCCTATTCTGAAACTAAAGGCAGAGCCACCCTTCCCCACCCCCCCAAACTGGGTGGATTCCAATAGCTTCCACACCCAATCCACGCCATATTAAGGGCCCACGCCACAGGTCCTGCCTCCACAGCAACCAGCTTCTGCTTGCTGCTCTGGCATCCCAGGATGAGCAGAAAAGACAAAGAAATCTTCAGTTTACTCCCTCAGCATCTTCTGGGGGTGAATTACAAAGACTCACCTGCCAGTACATCAAGAACACTAGAAAACTGATTGGGAGGAGCATGTAGAAACCCACCAAGTGCAATGAGTGAAAACAATATCACCGAAGACATCAGCAACACCAGAAAAACCTCGCCGTCTTTAGTGACACTGTGATGAGGGTGTTTAATGAGCCCACAGAAACAATAGCACAGGCCGTCAGCAAAGCACAAGACAGTATGAGAGCAAAAATGGGGGGAAAGCCCCCATTACAGTCAGAAATAAATAACAAAGCAGGTAATATTTTTTTAAGCCAATAGAAGCTCTGAACAGCAGAATAACAGAAGCTGAGCCAAAGACTGAGAAGTTCCAGGATGAGAAGGAGAAAACTGCTAACAAACAGCAGAAGGTGGGAAGTAGTCTGAAGAGAAATAAATAGCACACCAGAGGACTATGGGATGAGTTCAAGAGGAGCATTATAAGAATCATCAGGGTCCCTGACTAACAGGAAGGCAAATGTGATGATAAAACAATAGTTACAGAAATCATCTATAAGAACTTCCCAGAGTGGAGGATTACAGGCACCAAGATTCAAGGACATCAAAGGGAAAATGGACCCAATTAGGAAAACTCCAAAATACACTATACTCAAAGTGACAAAATTCGAGGAGAAAGAATATTGAATGCAGCAGATCAAAAAGAGAAAGTTATAAGCAAAGAAAAGCCGATAAGATGTACAGGGCATCTATCAAATGAAACTTTACAAGTCAGAAGAATATGGAAGGATATAGCACAAAAACTCAACAACATTAACACCTCACCAAGAATACTCTGTCCAATCAAATTATCATTCAGACTTTAAGGAATTATACAGAGCTTCATGGGCAGGAAACTGCTTAAGGAATTAATCGCCTTGAAACTATTTTTGCAAGAGTTAAAAGAGCTCCTTTGAAGGACAGGAGAAACTTCCCAACATGTGGCACCGAGTATGGCATTCACTAATGGTGCATGTGGTTGTCCTCTACTAGGTTAAAAAGGTTAAAAACATATAGCAGTTAATCATCACAAATTGATTTTTATTTTATTTTCTGATAATTCTATTTGCCATTTGTTTTAGCTGACCAAGTAATATGAAATATATTTGTTATATTCCTGCCAAGGGGCAGGCTGGAGGGGAGGAAGGGAACCTGGGGATATTGGAGGGAAAGGGACATTGGTGGTGGAATATTATATGACTGAAACAACTATTACAAACAATTTTGTAAATCACAGTTTCTCAAGAAACATTCTGGAAAAAAAAAGAGAAAATAAAAGCGACAAAAAAGGAAGAAAGAAACCCTTAAGAGTCAACAGTAGCGCAAGCATGTGATCCAAACTATAATAGATGAATTTTTTTAATGTGTTTGCTAGAAGAGGGAGCCAACTTTGGGTCATTGGTAGAGGGATGCTGACCCTGGTGGTGTATTTGGAGCTGAAATCTGACTGACACCATACAACAAATATAACAATAAAACTAATCAGGATTGCCTGACACCCTGCCAGCAAGAGTTTTATAAACTAAAAATATGAATAAAGACACAAATAAAATAGTCAGTAGCAACTGGAGGTCATGGTGAAGAGGTGATAGATACAGTGTATCTGATTTGAAAATGAAAAGGTGCTGGTGAGGTGGGGACAGGAAGTGGCAGGGGCTTGATGGGAAGAGCCACGGGAAGTGGGGGCGGCCAGGCAGGCAGAATTCCTGGGCTTCTCCATCAATCCAGGCCAGTGAGTGATGATGGAGCAGTCTCTGAGGAGGGGATATTGTGATATAAGAAAAAAAATAACGTATTTACCTCTATCCCTAGTTCTAACCACAGAGCTCCTCCACATTTGCCTGTCCATGAGAAATGGGGTAATATTTTATCTATGAATTTATTTATGTATGGCTCTGCACTCAGGGATCACTCCTGGCAAGCTCTGGGACCATACATGGAGCCAGGGATCCATCCTGAGAGGGGGTATATGCAAGGCAAAGCGCCCCAACACACTGCACCATCTCTTTGGCCTAGGAGTGATCTTTTGTTCTAAGGAGGCAGCTGGTGATGGGCCATAGGGAACATCAGGATGGGATCAGTCAACAGAGAAACCCACCTCTGATGGGGACGTGGAAGGAGGAAGGGGTGGAGGTTGAACTGATGCTTAAGTATGCCTACAAGATGCCTCCATAAAGACCCTGTCTTGTCCTGTCCCAACCATTCTTTTTTATTTGTTTATTTAGTAGGGTTTTTTGTTTAATTTTTATGGTGCCAGGAATCAAATGTAGGATCTCACAAACGTGTGACATGTGCTCTGCCACTGAGTCACATTCCCAGTCCTAGTTATCATTACTCTGAATCATTTATTCTCAAATTGCTGTGATATCAACCTACAGTATAAAAAGCAATTAATATCATAATCCAGTGCACATAAATGGAACAATTTAATTGATTACAATAATGCTCATATAATTTTTTTCACTTTTTGTTTAATTTTTGGTCACACTGCCTTAAAATGAGTTCACAACCTCTAATCATTAGAATCCAAAGTTTGAAAAAACACTTGTCTAAGCTACTTCTATATTTTTAACTAAAACCCCTCCATTCTTACAAGTTACCGAGCCTGCAAAGTGAGGGACAGGAACCCCTATTAATAGCTGCTTGGTCAGAAGTTCAGGGAGGCAAAATGGAACTTGCAACAGGACTCTGAAGGGGTAGGGGGTGGGGATGGGGGCCAGGGAGAGTCTGTGCTAAGTTTGGGTGGTTAGGGTTCAAATGGAACTTAACTGTAGGACGACACCTAAGTGGTGTCTGGAGACAAGGAGAACACTTTGCCTGTGGTATCAGAAGAGTTGGAGCGATAGCACAGCGGGTAGGGCGTTCGCCTTACACGCGGCCAACATGGCCGACCCAAGTTCGATTCCTCCGCCCCTCTCGGAGAGCCCGGCAAGCTACCGAGAGTATTCGATATGCCAGACACAGTAACAACAAAGTCTCCAATGGAGACGTTACTGGGCCCGCTCGAGCAAATCGACGATCAACGAGAGGGCCTTTACCTTTACCTTTTATCAGAAGAGTTGTGAGTAGAAATGGCAAAAGGAAGGGCTTGGCTCAGAGAGAAGGGCAATGATCGTGGGGTTCCTGACGCCTGAGAGGAGAAAATTCCCACTGGGCTTCTGAAAACAATGCCAAGAGTTAGGCCAGTTTTAGTTTCCTGTCTTCCAAGTATGAATCCAAAAAGGAGGAGGAGGAGGAGGAGGAGGAGGAGGAGGAGGAGGAGAAGGAGGAGGAGGAGGAGGAGGAGGAAGGGAGGAGGAGGAGAAGGAGGAGGAGGAAGGGGAGGAGGAGGAGAAGGAGGAGGAGGAGGAGAAGGAGGAGGAGTAAGAGTAGTTGTTGTTCTAACAGGAAACATCAGGTATAAGAAATTTTGCAAAAACAAATATAAACAAATATTGGGGGAAAGTCAGCACCCTCCACAAGCAAGTACTCTGTAAGAGAGCTGGACATAGAGAGCTAGACACAGAGTTTATGTGGGGGTGCAGTGAAGGATTTTAAATATGATTTATCTGCTCAGAGACATGGGGGAAGAGTACAAGAACAAAAAGGGACCAAGAGTTAAATTAGAGACATTTGAAGTAATAACTGCAAGGTATTGAAATGAATTGTAAAAGGTCAAGTGGAGGAACTGAAAAGCAGGAGACTAGAGACATTTAGATACAGATGAAAAGAAATTTAGTGAACTGAAAAGCCAGCAGAGGAATTCTGGAAGGAAGCACCAGGGGCAAAGGGAACCGTGACAAACATTAGGGAATAGGGAATAGAAATGACAACAGTGATCCATCAGGACCTCCATGAAGGAGGAGTCAAGAAAAATGAGGGCAAGTCACAATCATAGATATTAAAAGTATTTCTCAGAACTGAAGAAAGATGTCAAGCCTCAGATTGAAATTGTACTCCCAAACATGTGTTTAAGTCAAAGGAAAAAACCCTAACCTAGGGAGATCTTAGAGAAATGTCAGCACATGCCTGATGACCAGAGTAGCTCCAAAAGCAGAAAAATCTCAAGGATGAGATCAATAGTCAGACCTTTCACCAGCAGCTGATGGATTGCTGACAAGACCTTCAAGTTCTTGAAGAATACAAGATCTTCCAGTTCTCAAAGAATATGCACATTTTTAAGTAAATTACAACAGATGGTCTTGTTTACCTCTATAAATCTTTCTTCTGTTACCCTAATTTCTTTTTTGTTATCTGTGCCAATTAAAATGTCAAAATAAAGTATGCTGAGATTTCACTGATATTTCTTGATTTACCAGTTTTTCTTCAACCAGATTTATCACCTCTTGATTTATAGTCTTGGTTAAGTGTGTGTGTGTGTGTGTGTCTGTGTGTGTCTGTGTGTGTGTTCATTTGCTGATCTTTCCTTTGTCAGGTTTGCCTGGGTTTGCTTTTAATCAAACTTGAGGAAAACAAACAAAATCCTTTCCTGGAGTGCTAAGACAGGCGTTGCCACAAGCAGTTATCAGAAGCTTGGAGCATGTGCTAAGAGAGGCGCTGGGTGGCTGAGAAGCAGAGCTGATGAGGCTACAATCGCAAGACAGCTCAGTGGGTAGTGCTGGGAAGCTGAGGCCAGATCCCAGATGTACTGAGGAATGCACTTCTTCAGCTGGGCAGCTTCCAACTCCTTGTACCCCCTCTTCCGTTCCCCCTCCCTTACTGAGCTGTAATCTGCCCCATTTCGCTTCCTCTCTCCCTCCTAGCACAGAAAGACCACCCAGGTCCCACTACCCTCCACCAAAAGGCAGTCGACACACCGTCTCCTACACATGTCTGAGCATGCTGGTAAACACTGACAAGCACAAAGGAGAAATGATTTCAGCTCATCACCCAGAGACCTCTCCTGGAGGTGCGCGTCCTTCTGGAAGTGTCCAGGCCAGCCCAGGTCCACGTCCCAAGCCCCACCCGGCCCCCAGCTGCAAGGCACTGTGGTCACTCTAGGCTATTGGCCCCTACCTGCTTCTCCTGAGGCTTGCCCTGGTCTGAAAGGCTCAGCTTTATGGATTAAGGGCAGTCCATAGTTAATGATGAATGAGAGAGAGAGAGAGAGAGAGAGAGAGAGAGAGAAGAAAATCACCGCTGAGAGGAATAAACTCTTCCTTCGTAAGCCTGAAGCTATACCAAGCTGAAACCACACCTCTGCCCAGCTCTTGCCCTCCTCTCTCTTTCTGCATCCCCCTCTCCCTCCCGCATCTGATCCTCCTGCAGGTATGCATCTAGGAATCACTGGCACCAAACACCACCTCTGGCTCTGCTTCTAGAAAACTGAGCGCCAAACAATGTATAGACACACCTCTCAAGCTCTGATCCTCTCATGGCACATCCGTGCTACTCTCACCCAGCCCCAGTCCGACACTGACCCAAATGACCATTCTGGTGGGTTACATTTCTTGCCCACTGGATTCTAGTTGGGCTTGCCAATGGGTGCTACTGGCTACAGCAGGCTGATGAGCTGGCTGAGCACCAGGATCCATTCCCCTAGTTCCCTCCGTTCAAGGGTGCCAGGGGTACCCCCCAATATGCTCCCCACCCTCTCAGAAAAAGAAAACCAGGCAAAGCCTGAGAGGGCTTTACTCAGGGGGCTCCTGGTGGCTACGGGGCGGTCGTTCAGCAGATGCCAGTGACTGGGAAGGGGCATATTGCATGAGAGCAGCTG
Organism: Sorex fumeus; assembly: GCF_029834395.1. NCBI lineage: Eukaryota > Metazoa > Chordata > Mammalia > Eulipotyphla > Soricidae > Sorex > Sorex fumeus. The sequence goes on from NW_026606059.1 coordinate 77,853,255, forward strand.
CCAGCAGGAGAAACAGACGCCAGAGGCTTAAAAAGGAGAGAGAAGATACATAAATGAATTTGGAGTGCCCATGAGTCCTTCTGGGGTAGCATGAGGGTTGAATAATAAAGGCTCTCTGTCAAAGAACCCCGATTCCCTCCATGTTGCTTGTCTGACCAACCCCTGGGCCCCAGAGACAGCTCACAGCCCTGCCCACGCTCTAGGAGATATAAGACTCAGAACTCATGGTCGTTCTTCGGAAACTCACGTTTCATGGGCACCATTAATTTTATCTCCTGACCTCACTGGACACCAACGATTCTGGATAGGGGGAGTGGGGCTGCAATGAAGGCACTGGAGGAGGGAAGTGGACACTGGTGCAAGGATTGGTGCACTGGAACTGAAACTCAATTATGAACAACTTTGTAATTCATGAAATTATTTTTTTTAAAAATGAAGTTCACACCAAGAAACCCGGAGCCTCGTTCATGGCACCATGCCACCCTTGCCTGGAGGTAGGAGAGTGACCGTAATTTCACAGGAAAGTGAGTAACAATTGAATCCAGGTTCTGTATGTTTCCAGAGCTGGTGGTGTTGGCGAGTGTTCCCACTTCTTTCCAAAAACGCTTCCAGAAGGAGGATCCTAGGATGCACAGAGGCTCTACCTGTGGTATCTGTTCAGAGGCAGGTCCTGCCATCCACATTCCAGAGCATGAGACTCAGAGGGGCCCAGGACCCCAGACACACTTCAGCAAGTTCTCCCCGCCCTGCCTGAGGCCAGGAATCTGCATCCTTCCTCTCCAACAGACTCCTGGCGGGGATGGACACCGACAGGCTAGAAGGGTGGTCTGTAAAACACCCACTGGGAGCTCTTTCCACAGCCAACCCCAGAACATGTGTGTGCCCCAGGGTATGACTTCTTATTTACTGAATCACCATGAGGTACACAGTTACAAAGTTGTTCATGATCAGTTTCAGTCATACAGTGTTCTAACACCCGTCCCTTCACCAGTGTACATTTCCACCACCAGTATCCCCAGTTTCCCTTCTGCCAACTTCCCCCAATCTGCCTCTATGGAAGGCACATTTTCTCTCTCTCTCTCTCTCTCTCTCTCTCTCTCTCTCTCTCTCTCTCCCCCCCCCCCCGTTTCGGGGCATTATGGTTTGTAATATTGAAAACTTATCATGTACATCCTTTACCTACTTTCTGCATTCAGTTCTCGACCATAATGATCATTTCCAACTATCATTGTTACAGTGGTCCCTTCTTTATTTTAACTGCACTCACACTACCTCCTCAACCTTAGTGCCAAGCTTCCAACAGCGGACCAGTCCTCCTGGCCCTTGTTTCTACTGTCCTCGGGCATTAGTCTCATACAACGCTTTGGTTTTTTTATATCCCACAAATGAGTGCGATCATTCTATGTCTTTCCCTCTGACTCATTTCACTCAACACGATACTCTCCATGTCCATTCATGTATAAGCAAATCCCGTGACTTCATTTTAGGGTATGACTTCGTTGGTGGACGTCCTTCACAAAATTTTCATTCCCTCCGAAAGACAAGCCAAAATGCTGCCTTTGCCAAAAGACACGGCCCAGCAGTGACCAACGCTTGCTGAGGAATTGCGGCCTGTGGCTTCTTGCCAATGTGTCTTGCTATTTTGGAAAGAGAGCTGGCAGTGGGCAGGGAATGGGGGTACTGCAGGGGGCAGAGCCTCGGCAATAAAAATGGTAGCTGGAAGCCACGGGGACAGTACACCGAGGGGAAGCTCTGCCTGAACCCACGCATCTGGCTTCCCTGGAAGAAGACGGTCGCAAAGTCTCTTCAAAGTCACCAGAACTACTGGCAAGTCCTTCCCTGGGGTGGCCGAGAACCAAAAACTACGACAGCAGCATCCCCATGAGAGAGACTCTCTGAGAGTTCCACCAGATGAAACACTCTCTGGGCTCTGGGCCGGAACACATGGCTGATGATCATTTTGTCAGAGCAGAGGTATGAATTAAATAGACTGCAATGACTCGGCCACTCACAGAGAATCTGCCCCCTCATTTTCAGAAAGAACCAGGGTGGAAAGGTGTCTACCATTTTTTCTACCTGATAAATAATTTTTGAGCATAGACAGCATGCAAGTGGCTTCTATGTGACTTTTGTGTGGTTATATAAGAAACCCCTTTAAAAATAGCGGGGACACCAGTGAGGCAAGCACACATCAAAAAATAAAACCACCAGTGCTGGTGTGGATATGGAGGAAAGGGAACCCTCACTCTCTGCTGGTGGGACTGTCAGCTGGTTCAACAGTTTTGGAAAACAATACAGACACTTTTCTCCAGAAACTAATAATTGAGTTTCTATATGACCCAAAAATCCCACGACTTAACATATACTTCAAAGGGCCCATAAAACGCTATTCTGAAAAGATATTTTTTTCCTATGTTTGTTGAATCATAAGATCTGGGAACAACCCAACTGCCCAAGAACAGAAGAGCAGACAAAGAAACAACGGTATGCATATACACTAGGATACTACTTGGATAAAAGGGAAGACAAAATCATGCAATTTGCTACCATCTGGCTGACTCTGTAGACCATCATGCTGAGTGAAGCCTCTCAGGAGAGGGACAGATGCAAAATGATCTCACATATGTGGGATATGAAGAAACACAGTAAGGAAATGTCAAAGGCAACGGGCCCTGAGTGCTGGGGAAGGGGCAGGAGTGGGCAGGTGGTGGTGGACACAGAGGTGATGATGAAGGGAAGCAGATACTGTGGCAGAGGATCGGGTTGGAACACTGCATCCATGGAAGAAACCCTATCATTAATAGTGTTGGAAAACCATGGTATCTCAAATTAAAACATTTTTAAGTTTTTCTTTTAATGATGAGGAATTCTTCACCAAAAAAAAAAAATGGCAAGGGGGGCTGGAGCAATAGCACAGCGGGTAGGGCATTTGCCTTGCACGTGGCCGACCCGGGTTCGAATCTTCAAATTCCATCATTCCATATGGTCCCCTGAACACCACCAGGAGTAATTCCTGAGTGCAGAGCCAGGAGTAACCCCTGAGCATTGCGGGGTGTGACCCAAAAAGAAAAGAAAAAATGGCAAGGAACCCTTATATTTAATGAGAATTATTTTATTTTTATAAAGTTGTTCACAATGTTTGATTATATTTAGTATTTGAACACCAATCCCACCACCATTACACCTTTCCTCCACCACCATATTTTCATCCTGAGCCCCATACCCTGCTCCCAAAGCCAAACCAAAATAATTTATTTTGTATTGTTTGTTATGAATAATCTACTAAAAATGAGACAAAAAAGGTTTCTTAAAGTGTGCAAAGATTGTTGTATTTCACCCAGGATCCATTAAGTCCTTCTATAAGATACTAGTAACATGTTGTTAAAGGTTGAGTTTTTGTGCTTATAGCTACATCTATATAAATATATTTCCCCCTAAGATTCGTTGTCTTCTACTTGAATCCCCATCAAATGTAATGTGATACTCTTGATATATTAGTGGTGTAAAGTATGAGATATCCAGGTCCAGAAATAGATTCACTCATGGGTGAGGCTCGGCCCGAGTGTGTGGAGAGCAGCCATGAGCAGGGCAGTGGTTGAGTTCTGGAGGTTTTCAGCTGCCGGGGCTGGGTCCTTTAGGGAGGGGAGGGGCCTCACCTGCCCCTCTCTTCGTTGCTCCAAATTAAGCAGCCTGGAGCAGGGTCCAGCGGCATGGCTATGGCGTATCATTTTATGCTCTCTTCCAAGAGATTTATATTGGCCGTTAATGAGATTATATGGCACTAGCAGCAGTTTTGTGGGTGTGACTGCCAAGCTACCGGAAAAAAGGGGAAGATGGGGGGAGGTCGCCCATTCAGAAGGGAAATGATCTTGGACAAAGATGCCAAGGCAATAAGCAAGGAAAGTCTGAGACTTTTTTAAACAAGCGTAGCAGGACAAGGGGTATCTACGTGGAAAAGGAGGAAGCTGGGCTCGAACCTCCCAGTATATATAAAAAAAACTCAATATAAGTGAAAGATGTAGATGTCAGAGGGAAAATGAAAGGAAAACACAGGCACTATCTTCAGTCTTTCAATTAGCAACATTTTCTTTAAAAGATCCCGAGGGAACAAGTGACAATAACAACAACAAGCAAGCAAAATGGGTAGATAGGAAATTATCAACATACAGAACATCCATTCTCCTAAGAACATGAAGGAAGAAAGGAAAAAGACAATTCTTGGGGGCTGGAGCAATAGCACAGCAGGTAAGGCGTTTGCCTTGCACACGGCCGACCCGGGTTGGATTCCCAGCATCCCATATGGTCCCCCAAGCACCGCCAGGAGTGATTCCTGCATGCAGAGCCAAGAGTAACCCCTGAGCATCGGCTGGGTGTGACCCAAAAAGAAAAAAAAAGACAATTTTTAGAATGAAAGAATAATTTTGCAAAATTAAATTGATAAGGAACCCCTACTCTTAAAGAATATTTTTATTTTTTTGCAGTGAAGCAAGATGTTCTTATTGAACAAAACTTGTTTAGAAAGATGTGAGGGAAGAGAAAGAGAGAAAATGTGTTCAAGAGGGAACACAGGCTTCTCCAGAGTGGAAAAAGCTACCAAAAACACAGAGACAAGCCAGTGAGACGCATGTTCAAGGGAGAACATGAGCTTCAAATCTCTCAAATAACTTTTTTTTTTTTTTTACTTTTTGGGTCACACCGGCGATGCTCAGGGGTCAGTCCTGGCTCTGCATTCAGGAATCACTCCTGGCGATGCTCAGGGGACCGGCTGGGATTCCAGGGATGGAACTCAGGTGGGCCGTGTGCAAGACAAATGCCCTGCTGCTGTACTATCACTCTGACCCTTTAAATAACTCTTAAAACTCAATAATAACAATAATAATTTAACAAGAGAAATAATCCAGATAAACACGGACAAAGAATCAAAGTAGACAGTTCTCAAAAAAAAAAAACCCACAAATGACCAGTAAGTCCATGGAAAGATGTTTAATATCATTTTCCATCAAGAAAAGAAAAGAAAATTACAAGGAGATACCACTTCAGACACACAGAGAAAGGGAAAAATGAAAAACACAGAGAACAGGGCCTCGGCTGCAGGAGGCACAGAAGGCAGAGCCTCCTGTGTGCTGGGTCAGACCCCTTGCCGGCGCCCCCAAGCTCTCCTGGTGAGAGCCTGGGATGGAGATACCCCACTCTGAAGGGCGCAGCCCCCAAAGAGATGAAACCCTTTGTCTACTCAAAGACGCCAACACGCAGGATCCTAAGGCCCTTGCTCATCACACCCATCAGCTGACAGAGAGATGAGCCAAGTGCTGCACATCCGCACAGCACCATATGCCACCAGCAAAATAAAGTGCCGAAACAGGCTGACATCCAGAGAACCCTGAAAGCAAGATGTGGGCTTTCTTTCAAAGCCCGGTACTGAAGAACATGGGTCGTCTGTTTCCATTTAGACGCAATGTCCAGAGACAACTCCAGGAACAGAAGACAAGATTAGTGGTTGCCTAGTGCTGAGGCTACTGGGGGTAAATGAGAATGACTGTTCAGGGGTCGAAGAGGCAGTACAGTAGTTAGGGAGCTTGCCTTGCACGTGGCAACCCAGGTTTGATCTCTGGCATCCCATACGGGCTTCCAAGTAGCACCAGGAATGATTCCTGAGTGCAGAGCAGGAGTATCCTCTGAGCATCATAAGGTGTGCCCCCCTCCCCACATAAAACAAACTAGCAGAAAGAATGACTGTAACAGGAATGGATTCCTGGGGGCCGGAGAGATAGTACAGCAGGTAGGGCATTTGCCTTGCACGTGGCCCACCCGGTTCGATCCCCAGCATTCTATATGGTCCCTTGAACACTGTCAGGGGTAATTCCTGAGTGCAGAGCCAGGAGTAATCCCTGAACATCACCACATATGACCCCTCAAAACAGAAACAAAACAAAACTTCTTTTATAGTGATTGCTTTAGTTTTTTAGGTTTGGGGACACACCGCTCAAAGGACAAAAATGCAAAGACTTTTTTTGCAAGGACCGATATCTGGGACCCCAGCTCTGCCTCGGGCCATGCAGTCCTGCAGAGGAGGGTTTCCCTCCTCTACCAGCCTCTGTCCAAGATTTCCCAGTGGAGGAAACTGACGTTGAAGAGGCTCCGTTCCCTGCCTGAGGACCTATCGCTGGAGTCCCAGCCAGGCTTCTGCATGCTCCAAAATCTTAGCTTCCACATGCATTTTGTTTACTTCTATCATCACACACACACACACACACACACACACACACACACACACACACACACACAGTGAATCACAGTCTCCCTCTCCAGATCCAGGCAATCAGGAGGCCGTGCAGTGTCGGCTAAATAAAGGAAAATCATTTACTTGCTTTAGAGCTAACTCATAAGGCAAGTGCCTTACCCCCTCCTGGGCAGAACATCTTGAGGATGTTTTGGGATCCAAGTAATCTGCTGACAGGATCAAGCAAGTCACATTTTAGTCCAGGCTTTTACCCCCTTTCCCACTCAGGACCAGTTTTCACCTGAAAAATGCATCCCGGGCCAGCTCTGCCAGCAACCCAGGTCAGCTGTGCCAGAAACACCTCGTACTCAAGATGCATTTGAGTTTGAATTAATTGTTTGGTTGCTGAGAGCTTGGAGTCATTTTACTGTCACCAAACGTTTCTCACCGCCTGCTTCCCCCGTCCCACCTCCCCTGCCATTCGACTACTCAAATCCTTCTGAGACCATGACCCACAGTTTAGGAAATGACTAAGAGAGGCAGGGAGAACAGTATTTCTTTTATTTTCTTTTTCAACATTTGTTTTTGGGGTGATTTTTGGTGTATTTGTTTTTGGAGTCATACCCAGTGATGTTCAGGGTTTATTCCTGGCTCTGTATTCAGGAATCACTCCTGGTGGTGCTCAGGGCACTATACAGGATGCCAGGGATCTAACTGGGGTCAACTGCATGCAAGCAAATGTCCTCCCCGCTGTACTATCGCTCTGTGCTTGGAGGTCACTCCTGGCAGTGCTCAGGGGACCATGCAGTGATGCAGTGCCAGGATCAAATAACCTGCTGTCTGCAAAGCATGTGATCAAAAGGGGGGGGGGAAGAGAGAGAGAGAGAGAGAGAGAGAGAGAGAGAGAGAGAGAGAGAGAGAGAGAGATGCCTCCATAGAAGCAAGCTGGGGCAGGGTGGGGGCAAGTGGGTGGAGAGGGTGACAGGAGGGAAACTGGGGATGTTGGTGGTAGAAAACATAGACTGGTGAAGGGACGGGCGTTGGAACATTGTATGACTGAAATCCAATCAAAAAAATTTGTAACTGTGTATTTCACTGTGCTTCAATACCAAAAAAAAAAAAAAAAAAAAAAAAGCATGTGGTCAGCCTGTTGAGCTGTTTCTCCAGATCCTTGAATGTGTTTTTGATTTTGGTTTTGGGTGGAAGCCATACCTGACTGTGCTCAGGGCTGACTCCTGGCTCTGCACTCAGGGATCACTCCTGGGGGTGCTCAGGAATCAGAGAGGTGCTGGGGATCAAACAAGACGGGACACGTGCAAGGCGAGTGTCTTACCCGCCGTGCTCTCTGGAGGGTATTTCTGCAGTAACCTGGACTCACAACATTGGAAACCACACTCAGAAGAGCAGAAAACCTCACCACTTCAGAACAATGACTTTTTCCCCCCAGTAGACAAGTGCAGTTGAACAGTTTAGGGGAAAAAAGGAGAGAAAGACACATAGAAAATTCATTCAAGTAATTATTTGTAACCACAATATAGACAGAATGGTTGTCAGTAACTGTTTCAAAAAGACACAGCCAAATAGGTCCTTGGTAATAGCCCTGATCCTTTCTGCAACTGCCATCTAAGGCAGGAGCACTTTGAGATGCCCAGGAAGACCACCCCCCATGGGGCTGGGGGGGTTCTTGTTTCTGACATGCAACTGAAGGACTCTTAAATTCCGAACTTCTGTCTCTGCAGCTTTCCCTGGGTATCATGGGAATCAGGCTGAGACGTGGGGGGGTTGTGTGTGTGTGTGTGTGTGTGTGTGTGTGTGTGTGTATGTGTGTGTTTCTGAGAAGTCAAGTTCATGCTCCCCACCCCCTTTCAACAAGTCCCTGCAAGGTTCTGGGAGTAGGCGCAGTTGGCTGCTCTCAGGCAGATATTGATGGAAGGAGGCGGCCTTTCCCACAGAAGCATTTGGACACATCATCCGTAAAGTCAATAAGCTACATGCACGACCTTGTCTTACCCCAGAGGCATGGACCTCTCGCTCCCCCTTCACCCTCCCTCCCTCACTCCCTCCCTCACTCCTTCCTTCCTTCCCCTCCCTCCCTCCTTCCTTCCTTTCTCTCCTTCCTTCCTTCCTTCCATCCTTCCTTCCTTCCTTCCTTTTCTTTTCCTTTCTTTCTTTTTCTCTCTCCTTCCTTCATGTCTTCTTTATTTCCCTCCCTCCTTCCTTTTTTTGTTTTTGGGTCACACTCCGCAGTGCTTGGAGGCTACTCCTGACTAAGTTTGGGAGTAGCTCACAGCCAGGCTCAGGAGACCATGCAATGCCAGAGACTGAACCCAAGTTTTCAGCGAGCAAAGAAAGTGTACTAGTCCTTTAAGCTCTCTCCAGATTCTATCTCAAACAGTTCAGACAGTACAAAGCCTGGGGGGGGGGGGGGGGCGGGGGGAATAAAAGTCCCCTAAAATTATCCTTCAAGTCAATTTTGCAAAAGTGTTACAAAACTAATTTTTCTTGGGGCTGGAGAGATAGCACAGCAGGTAGGGAGTTTGCCTTGCATGCGGCCGACCTGGGTTCGATTCCCAGCATCCCATATGGTCCCCTGAGCACCGCCAGGAGTAACTCCTGAGTGCAGAGCCAGGAGTAACCCCTGAGCATCGCCAGGTGTGACCCAAACAGAAAAAAAAACCTAATTTTTCTTTAACTTCCCATTCAAGAGTCTGGGTTGGGGCTAGGGCAGAATTCAGGGGCAAAGTACCCACCTTGCACAGGTGAGGGCAAGAGTCCAAGCCCAGTGCTGCCCACATGTGCCAAACACAACACTGGCAGCTCTGCTTTGTGCCAAAAGAGTGTGTGATCACTGCAGCATCACAGCCCCCACAGAAGCATGAAGCCCCCAGCCAGCAGCGCAGCCAAGCGAGCCCTGCCCCTGCTGCTGTAACAACACATCCAGAAGGGGGTGAAGGAAAGATCTGGAAGGACCTCAGGGAGGGCCCAGCCAGGTGGGCAGCCCCAAGGCAAACCTGAGTTGAGTGGGACAGTGCACAGCACTGGGACTGGTTATCCAGACACCACTAGCAACCCACAGATTTGTTGCTTCTGCCCAGAAAACCTAGCACATGGGGGTTTAGACATCACGGAGGACACAGGCAGTCTGTCCCCTCTCTTGTTCTGAGTGTTTCTCTCTCACACACATGGCGCCACAGTCGGCGACTTTGCTCTCTCTGATCCCCAACTTCTTTCCTGTAAATCTGTCGCCACAGGATTTGGGGCATTCACATGAGCCAGGCATGTCCCCAGGCTGTAGGCAGCTTTTCACCCCAAGGGAGCGAGCTCCACACAGAAACCCTGCCACAGATGAATGCGGGGGCTGCACAGGGCAGACCCAGAAGGCCAGGAGTGGGCAGGAGCTATAGTACAAAGGGGAGGGTGCTTGCCTGGCACGCAGACAAACTGGTTCAGTCCGCAGCATCCCATACGGTCCCTCAAGCCCACCAGGAGTGATCCCTGAGTACAGAGCCAGAGTAAGCCCTGAGTACCGTCGGGCATGACCCCCAAAGCAGAACAAGCAGAATGTCAGCTGATACAGGGAAGCAGCCTTCAACACTCACATCACTGGGAGGCCATCCGGACCCTTTGCCGGCTCTTGCAGAGGAGCAAAGGCAGCACCATTCATAAGCCACAGCCATGCTTTAGGTCCCTAAGACAAACCCCAACTCAGCCATCGATAACCCAGAATTACGAGTGTGGAAATGTGGAAATGTGGAAAGACCAAGCGGAGAATGGGCTGAGAATGCACCGGAAGGAGAATTGGCCCAGCTCTGATCCATGAATGAAAGGCAAGAGGGGCTGGGATCTGGGGTCTCGACTCCAACATTGGGGATGCGTGGGGGCAACGATCAAGATGGAGTCAGGAGGACGAGGAGAGGGAGCGACTCAGGAGACAGATCCAGCGACAGTCTAATGCTTCCCCTAGTCATCCCACAAGGCACATGGGACACTCTGTCCCAGGGGGATCTGCCCCCCACATCCATCCTGACATCTTGCCAGGCACATATGCTCCTCCCCCAGGCATCTCTGCCCCTTCCAGTGGGCACTGAAGTCCTGCTCAGTTACCACCACCACCACTTCCTGAAGACTCAGAAGGCGAGGCAGCTTGGCTGGGCCGGCAGGAGAGCACAGCAGAGCAGGCAAGGTGCTTCGCCCTGCACACAACTAACCACAGCACCACCAGGGGTCAGCCCCAAGCACAGCCAGGCGGGACCCCCAACCCCAAAGAGCGACGGTAAAACCCCACAGGAGAGAGCACGAGGCTGCAGTGACCTCACAGCCCCGGATGAGCCAAGAGCTACGGGCCCCGTGACCCCGATTTCCAGCCTCCAGAGTGGGGTGGACTCAAGGCCCGTTTTGGTAGAGGCCACTGCAGCCTAGGGAGGAGCAAGTCGGCCCCAGCAGTAGGGAGCCGAGGCAGAGGCAAACCCCTCCAGGGAAAAGGCCCTTCTGAGAGGGAGGATATGTGTGTCACAAACACGCCCAGCTGCAGCCCCTGTGCCAACGGCTGCCTAGGCGGTTCACAGAGTCGTTCCCTGGGGTCGCTGAAGATGGGGGCGAGGTACGCTGAGCCCCTCTGAAGCATCAGTGTCTTGCTTCTAGGAGGGAACGGAGCTCATGTGGGCGGAGGATCTTGGGTGGTGATTTTTCTAATCAACTGTGAGTTGCAACCTCAGGGTCCGCCCGGGACTAGCACGGTAAAAACCAGCAGGGAAAACAATACATGAGAAGGCTAAAAAAAGGGGGGGGAAGGGATGGGGGGCATGGGGCAGGGTGGGGGGGGCGGGGAACATGGGAAGAATTTCATACCTTCCCTCCTTGGCATAACTCGGAGGTACAGGGCACCACGAGAGAAAGGGCCAGAGATGGGAGTGGAGCCCGGGGGGAAGTGAGGGTCTGAGGGCCAAAGGGAGCACAAGAGAAGCCGATCTAGATGGAATAAGGTGATCCAACAGCTAAAACCCCTTTGGGGCTGCAGCTTAAACCTGGCATCAAATGCCTTCCCCCCCCCCCCGAACCCCTGGGAGCAAATCGTGAGCACCCACCCAGCTGGCATTTGTCCTTGAGCACTTCCAGGTGTGCAAGACCAAAACAAACACATTATTTTTAGCAAACAGAATTGTGGTTTTGCAGGAGAGCCAGCAGATAGAGGAGCCCGCAGGGGAGAAGCCGATGAGTGAAAATGGGAGGGTGGGGGGAAGAGCAGGGCCTGGAGCCTGAGAGGTGATGCAAGGACAGGAAGCTCATGGTCCCTGTCACCACAACCCCCCTCACTCACCCCAGCTATTCAAGGCTCAGCACCCAGGGCTAGGTCATGGGGGTGGGGAGAGGGGGAGGAATTGGGGGATGTGCCACTCTGTTCTCTGCCCCAGATGGTTCACCCCAGCTGGCACCCCAGGGCCTGCTGCCCCCGGGCTCTCTAGCGTGAATCACCCCATCTGCTGACGGCTCTCCTCTATTTTAAGGTGCGAGCCTTGGGTTCTGGGGTGACTTCTTGGTATACCCCCCTCCCCCCACACACATACACACTGCTGGTGCCCACAGAGGAAGCAAATGGGGGGACAGAGGGCAGCAGGTCCAACCCACCAACCTAGTCCTACCCTCCAGGCACCAAGGGCACCCCTGGCCGTTATCCAGAGGGTTTTGAGGTGGTAGAGGATCAAGGGCCATGCCGGGTGGTGCTCAGAACTTCCCTTCTGGCTCCCTGATCGGGGCTCACTTCTGCTGGGGCTCAGGGGATGGTATGTGCTCTGGGGATAGAACAGATTGGCTGCATGCAAGGCAAGCACTTAACCCCTGTACTTTCTCTCCATCTCTTCTTTGTTTTTTGTTTGTTTGTTTGTTTTTGTTTTTTGAGGTTTTTTGGGGGGGGTCATACCTGGTGATGCTCAGGGGTTACTCCTTGCTCTGCACTCAGGAATCACTCCAGGTGGTGCTTAGGAAACCATACGGGATGCTGAGATTCAAACCTGGGTGGGCCATGTGCAAGGCAAATGCCCTACCCGCCTGTACTATGCCTGTACTATGCTCCAGCCCCTGATATTTTTTGTTTCTTTTTTATTAATTTAGGGGCCATACCCAGTGGCTTATTCTTGCCTCTGTGCTCAGGGATCGCTCCTGGCAGGCTCAGTGGAACAATATGGGGTGCCAGCGTTCGAGCCCGGGGTCAGCTGCGTGCATGGCAAACGTCCTACCCACTGGATTATCTCTCAACCCTGCTTCTTTGATAGTTTTTAAACGATGATGCCTGACCTAGAACATAAGCAGGAAGCCAGGGTTGTCACTGTCGTAAGCCTAGAAGAGTGTGGGGTGCCCAGAACAGTGTGCTGAAGGAACACCTGTCAAATGTAGCAATGTTTTCTCCTATGGATGGCGATAATTCACAACAGGCCCTTCTCATGCCTGGCAGCAAAATGAGAACTAAGATACTCCAGACCAGCACACACATTCACGTGATTTAGCTTTACCTTTCTTGGGCCAGAGAGAGAATACAGTGTGGAGGGAGCCAAGTGGCCAACTCTGGTTTGATCCCCAACACCCCTTAGGGCCCCCAAGCACCACAGGGGTGATCCCTGAGCACAGAGTGAGGAGTAAGCCCTGAGCACCACCAGCTGTGGCCCCCAAACCCAACCACCACCCCCTCCTAAAGCCGCATTTTTTCCATTCAGTGTTCCTACTGACCCATACGTTGTACAAGTATGATATTGCAGGCTCAGGGCAGGGTTTGAGAGTTAGGTTGATGGGGTGTTAGCTTGGCCCCCCCAGCTGTGATCTGAGCTAAACCTCCAACCTTCTACCTCTCAGTCACAGAATGGGAATAAACAGGGAGAGGATGACACAGACGCCAGACCCCGGGATACGCATCAAGGTGGGGCAGCTCAGTGCGTGGACAGATGCTCACCCTGAGGCCCCCTTGCTGTGACCCAGCACAGCCTTCTCCAGCCAGACCCTGTCTGGAAAACCCTCTCGGAGCCAGCGTGCTCTCCATTCCAGCTGCATTGACCACAGCAGGGCCACACCACACGGATGTACCCCATGAGCAGTTTCCTGGCATCCATACGCCTGCGCTGCTCTCGGGGCCTTTTGCGGTGCCAGGAATGGAACCCAGGTCAGCAGCATGCAAGGTGAGCGCCCTGCCCGCTGTGCTATCTCTTGAGGTCATTTCTATTTTAAATCATGGCCTTTCAGATTTCTTCACAACTCCATCCTAATGGATATAGGAAACAGCATTTTCATTGGGTTGTGTGGCCTTTCATTTTGCCAAATAAACCTTGAAAGAAATCCAAACTCCTTAATCTGAGAGGGGAAGGCACTTGTCTTGTGAAGCAATACCCTCCCGATTCTAGCCCCATTAGCGCTTATGATCCCCGAGCACCACCAAGGGTCCAGGAATAGTATTGTTGGTCTGGGTATGGCCCGAACCTCGTCCTCCCTTCAAAAAAGAAACCCAAAGTACTAGATGTGTCACTGCATTAAGAAAGTTACAGGGGGCTGGAGCGATAGTACAATGGGTAAGGCGTTTGCCTTACACATGGCTGACCTGGGTTCAATTCCCGGCATCCCAACCACCGCCAGTAGTAATTTTTGAGTGCAGAGACAGGAGTAACCCGTGAGCATCGCTGGGTGTGACTCAAAAAGGAAAAAAAAAATCATGTTTTTTGCTGCCCATATATATCACAACCTGCATGTGTACTTGCAGACTCTTTATATTTCTCGACATTATTTTATTTTTTAAAAGAAAAAGAAAAGAGCATTACTGGTCCAGAGAGAGAGTACAGCAGATAAGGGACTTACTTGCCTTGTACCTGGCCAGCCTGGGCTGGATTCCTAGCATCCCGCAGGGTCCCCACACAGAACCTTGCCATGAGTGACCCCTGAGTGTAGAGCCAGGAGTAAGCCCTGAGCACCACCAAGTCAGGACCGCAAAACAAAATAAAACAAAAGCTACAGGAATAAAGAACTGCCTTAAAGTGAACAAAGCTTTCTGTTCACTCAGCAACCATCAAGCATTTCCTATGTAGCGGGTGCTGTGCTCAGGCTGGGAACAGCACAGGGAACCTGGGTAAGAGACTTGACTCTGGCCCTTGCCGTGCCAACGCTGCCATGACACAGAAAGGCTTCGGCACCCGTTCTATTTCGCACTTGCTGAGGACCCATCCGAAATTGGAAACTGCCTCTGCTCTGTCCACCACACTTGGGATCTGAGACCCAGGGGGCACTGTGGCCTCTCAGCAAACTCAGTGTCTTAGGCATTACCTCTCGGTTCATTGGATACACTCACGTAAAACTCACTGCTTTCCAAAGAAGAGGAGGAAATTCACTAAAATCAGGACAGAATTGTATTGAATCAGTAACAGTCTTCTGCCTACTGTGGGGGTGGTTCACTTTTCTCAATTACTGAACACTGAAAGTCTGGGACATTAGACTAGATACTAAAATCTTCCTTCCTTCCTTCCTTCCTTCCTTCCTTCCTTCCTTCCTTCCTTCCTTCCTTTTATGGCATAAATAAGGGCTGGATGCACCTAACCCAGGTTCAATTCCCAGCATCCCATATGATCCCCTAAGCATGGCCAGGAGTAATTCCTGAGTGCAAAGCCAGGAGTAACCCCTGAGCATCACAAGATGTGGCCCCCAAACAAAACAAAACTAAAAACTGTGGCATACATCTTATTCTTCTAATATTTTATTCATATACTGTAATTTACAATACTATCAGTGGCAATAATAATGCATTTTTATTATTTTGGGGCCACACCCAGTGGTTCACAGGGCTCACTCCCAGCTCCGAGCTCTGTGCACTTCAGGAACCAGGGATGCCAGGGATCAAACCCAGATCATTGCATGCAAAGCAGCATAGTACTACTCTCTGACCCCGAATGCTAAAATTTCTCAAAACTATATAACAACCCTTGAATTCAAAACTATGCTAGAACAGTTACTAAAATTGACTTAACATTTTCCTGATAAAGGCACCAACATTTCTTTGGTGGACTTGATTTCTTAAAGATAGGCCCTGGGTACCTAATCTAGCAATGCTCTTTCCCCTAACAGGGTCTTTGAATTTCCTTTTGCTCCATAATCTTTTCTCCTGAGTTATCGTGGTTTATAATGGTGTTGATATTATTGCTTAATGCCTTCAGTGCTACAGTGCCATTCCAACCAGTGTGTCACTATTTTCCCAAGGGAGCTTCATGATAGAAAATCTAGTCTTTCTAACTCACAGAAGAGACATGTCTTCATTTACAACATGGTTATAATACCCACAAATGCGGGGTCCATATTTTAATATCAACTTTTGAGTAGATGCTCCAGGAGGGATGATATGAGAACATTGAATCCACCCCACTCCCGCCTGCCTCCCAGAATCCAGATGTTATGCAGGAATAATCCACCATTCCCGGGCTCATGGGTGTATCTGTCCATCAGAGGAATCTCCCACTCGCTAATACCAGTGATTAATTTGGTCATGAAGTCCAGAGCAAATCTTTTGGGAGAGGAGCAGGGTTCTGGGAAAACATTTCCTTGACCTTCTTGGAACCCTCAAAGGAGGTAGTCTCTCTTCAACCCAGGGGAATTATTAGAGATGGTCACTCTCTTCTTCTGAGCATTGCTGGAGATGGTCATCTTTTTCCGCTGGACATTGCTGGAGACAGCCATCTTCTTCTGGTGGGCATTACTGGGGATGACCGTCTTCTTCCGCTGGGCATTACTGGCGATGGCTATCTTCTTCCGTTGGGCGTTACTGGGGATGGCCATTTTCTTCCGCTGGGTATTTTGGGCATGGCCATCTTCCTCCCCTGGCTGTTGAAGAGATGACCATTTTCTTCCACAGGTACTGCTGGAGATGGTGCCCTTCTTTCTTTGGGTTTTTCTGGAAATGGACAGCTTCTTCCTCTGGGTACTGCTGGGGATGGTTATCTTCTCACCCAGGGTATTGTTGGAGATGATCAGCTTCTTCCTTGGGGTTTTGCTGGGAGTGGCCATCTTCTCCCCCTGGATACAGCTGGGAGTGGCCATCTTTTCCTCCTGGGAATTTCTCGGGATGGCCATCTTCTCCTCCTGGGAGTTTCTAGAGTTGGCCATCTTCTCTTCCTGAATATTCCTGGGGCTGGCCATCTTCCCGCCCTGCGCATTTCCAGAAATGTCCATCTTCTCCCCCAGGGTATCCTTGGGAATGGCCATCTTCTTCCTTTTGGGTTTGTCCGAAATGGTCACCTTCTTCTGATGTTTTTTGGGGGGTATGGCCACCTTACCCCCAGGATTTTCTTGACCTTCTTCCCCGAGTGTTGTCAGAGAGGCCATTATCACCTGGGTGTTGTGGTGAATGACCATCTTCTTTCTCTGGGTTTTGTTGGGAGTGGACACTTTCTTCCTATGAATACTGTTAGGGATGGCCAATTGCCCTCCTGGTGTATCACGGAAGGCTGCTGTCTTCCTCTGCGTTTTTTGGGGAATGGCCCCTTTCTCTTCTGGGTGCAGTGGGAGATAGCCATCTTCTTTCCCAGGGTAATGCTGACTATATTTCTCCCGCAGTAATAACAGGGAGGCCATCGCCTCCTGGATATCTTGAGGGATATTCACCTTCCTCCTCTGGGTATTGATGGGGATGGTCATCTTCTCCTCATCTGTATCAGCTTTGGGGACAGCCATCTTTTCCTCCTGGGTATTGAGGGTGGCCACCTTCTTCTTGTCAGTATCTTTGGGGCTGACCATCTTCTCTCCCTGGATATTATTGGGAGTGACCACCTTGTCCTCATCAGGATCTCTGGGGATGGCCAGCTTCTCCCCCTGAGTATCATCTTTGGAAATGACCAACTTCTTCCTCTGGGTATTGGGGGTGGTCGTCTTCTCCCCATCAGTATTTCTGGTGATGGCCATCTTCTTCCTGTGGGCACTGGGGGTGGCCATCTTCTTCCTCTGAGTATTGCTCAGAATAGTCATGAAGCAAGGGACGGTGAGCTTACTGTCAGGCTGAGGACTTGGCTCTTGGCTGAGAGTGGCTGGGTAGAACATAACTAAATCAGTCTCCCAACTCCAGCCCTGGGTGACATGAGATTACAAATTGCCTTACCTTTTAACCAGTTTGAGCTGGGGTTTCTGTTACTGGCAGTTGAGAGCTTCCTAACAGAAATCCTCCCAAGTTCAACCTGACCCAGCCTTCTAGAACACCCTGCTAAGGGGCGGGGGTGGGGCTGAGAATCATCTGCCTGGTATGCCAACAAAGACTTTTTTTTCTTCTTAGAATTATAGTTTCTAAACAAAGACAGGGTACCACTGAGCTCTTTTTCCATCGTTCTCCATGTTAGTGCTGAGAAAAGACATTTTCATTTTCCACTACATTGGAAACTTGACAGCCGGCACCAGCACCTTGACAGCCCCCTCTATAGAGTACACATTTGTTTTTTTAATTATATATGTCTGTATATATATATATTTTACAAATATGTTCATGATTGGGCTGGATCTATAGCACAGCAGGTAGAGGGTTTACCTTACACGCGGCCGACAAGGCTGACCCGAGTTTGATTCCTCCACCCCTCTCGGAGAACCCAGCAAGCTACCAAGAGTATCTTGCCTGCATGGCAAAGCCTGGCAAGCTCCCTGTGACGTATTTGATATGCCAAACACAGTAATGAGTCTCACAATGTTACTGGGCCCACTCGAGCAAATCGATGAGCAATGGGAGGACAGTGCTACAGTGACAGACAAGGCTTCATGATTGGATTTCAGTCACATAGTGTTCCAACACCCACCCCTCCACCAGTGCACATTTCCCAGCACCAGTGTCCCCAGGGTCCCTTCCATCAACCCCAACCCCACCCACTGCCTGCCTCTATGGCAGGCACTTCTCTTCTCTCTCTCTCCATCCTTTTGGGCACAGTGGTTTGCAATATTGATACTGAAAGGTTATCCAGAATATCCCTTACCTACTTTTAACCCTCAGATCTTGTCCAGTGTGATTATTCCCAGCTATTATTGTCATACTGGTCTCTTCCCTATCTTACCTACCCTCGGCCCCACACATACTTGTGGTTAAATCCAACCATTGACCAGTCCTCCTAACCCCTGTTTTCCCCGGCCATGGATATTATTCTTCTACTATAAATACTTTTATATACCACAAATGAATGCAGTCATTCTGTATCTGTCCCTTTCTTTCTGACTCATTTTACTCAGCAAAATACTCTCTATGTCCATCCATTTATAGGAAAATTTCATGACTTCATTTTTCCTGACAGCTGCATAATATTTCATTGTGTAGATATGTGCCATGGTTTCTTTATGCATTCATCTGTTCTCGGGCACGCAGGTCTCAGACCACTACCTAACACCATGCACAAAAGTCAGATCAAAATGGATTAAAGATCTCAACATTAGACCAGAATCCATAAGGTAGTTGAAGAAAAGGTTGGCAAAACCCTCCACAACATTTTAAGCTAAAGGTATCTTCAAAGATGAACCACCACTAACCAAGCAAGCGGAAGCAAAGATAAACAAATGAGACTACCTTAAACTAAGAAGCTTCTGCACATCAAAAGAAACAGTGACCAGGATACAAAGACAGCCTACAGAATGGGAAAGGATATTCACCCAATACCCTCTGATAAGGGGTTAATATCAAGGAATACAAGGCACTGGTTGAAATCTACAAGAAGAAAACATCCAATCCCATCAGAAATGGGGTGATGAAATGAACAGAAACTTTCTCAAAGAAGAAATTCGAATGGCCAAAAGGCACATGAAAAGATTCTCTTCATCACTAATAATCAGGGAGATGCAGATCAAAACAATAATGAGATATCTCACACCACAGAGACTGACACACATCTGAAAAAATAAAAGCAACTGGTATTGGCGTGGATGTGGGAACAAAGGGCATCGGTGGGAATGCCGACTGGTCCAGCCTTTTTGGAAAATAATATGGACGTTCTCAAAAAACTAGAAATTGAGCTCCCATTTGACCCAACAATACCACCTTTGGAAATATACTCTGGGGACCCAAAAACACAGCAGAAACACCATCTGTACTGCAGCACTCTTCACCATAGCCAGAATCTACAGTACACATTTAAACACATAAGAATGTTCTTGTTTGTTTGCCCAGTGGTGCTCAGGGGTTGCTCATGGCTCTGCACTCAGGAATTATTCCTAGCGATGCTCAGGGGAACCTATGGGGTGTTGGGATCAATCCTGAGTCAGCTGGATGCAAGGCAAGTGCCCTCTCTGCTGTGCTATGGCTCCATCCCCCATAAGAACATATTGGCAGGGGCTCTTGTCCCTTATGAAGGACCCCCAGACACTGCCTTTGATGAGAGAACACAATATTATCTATGGGGGGAAGCAGGGTTAAGAGAAGGGCAAACCATTAAAGCCTCTGCCCTGGGCGCCCACAGTTTCCAAAGGTGCAGGTGACCTCAAAGTCCTCAGCTGAGTCTGGCTATGGGCGAGGCTTTCCCTCCCCGCAGGCTGCGCATGGGGATGACCCGGAACTATCAGACTCCCGAGGGAGAGGAAGCGCCTCTGCGTGTTGCTTGTGCCCAGACACTCTACCCCGAGGTGAAGACCAGCATGAGAAAGAGGATTCCAGGGCAAGGAAAGGAGCCCACAATCAGAGCACCGACCTCACACGTGTGAGGCCCTGGGTTCAGGCTCTGGCCCACAAACAAATACATCAGGGTAAAGGGCAGCAAGAAGTGCCAGCATGCCCTTTGGCTGGGGCGAAGGAAGGTCTGGGGATGGCGGAGTGGTGGGGAGGCATGGGGGAGGGAGGGGAGTGGCCTGCGTTTGCGAGCTCTTTGGACCCCAAGAGTTGGGCCTCGCTCATTTGCTCAGTGAGGCCACTGAGGTGTCAGTCACTCGTGAGTGCACCTTCTGTTTGTTTCCCAGGGGCTTCCCACGACAGTCACAGCACAAGAACAGATGTTCTTCTGCCACAAGAAGTTAAAGGAATTTCAAAGTTGGGGCAACTCTTCATCAAACGAAGGCAGGCTGGGTTTGGGGGAAGCATGACAAATGACCTCACCTTTATTCTCACATGGTTCTGTGCGTGCAAAGAAGGCTGAATGTCCCCTACCAAAGGACCTCCCTTTTCTGTGTCCCTCCGTGTACCCACCTCTCAGTAGGCAAGAAGTTGGGAAATTCCTGGGACTTTCCCCAGAAAGGGAGCCAGAGGGAGCAGCTTTAACCCACACCTGCCAGGGGTTATCCCTAACTCTACGCTCAGGAGTGACCCCTGGCACTACCAGAGGGACCATATGTGATGCCAAGGATTTGGACCAAGGTCAGTCAGTGCCCTAACTACTGTGCTATCTCTTTGGCCCCCATTTGTATGGTTTTGACAGACACAGTTTCTGCTTCACCACATCACTGCCACCCATGCCAAAGCTGTGTCATTCTCGGGAAGCCCATCGCCACATCTCAGCCCCTCTACCTGTTTCTGGGACAAGAAGTGGCTTTTCCCCTCGCCCTCTGCAATCCCAGTAGCCTCCACACCAGGCCTCCACCACCTCATTGGATCCGGCTCTACACGTCTGACTCTCTGCCTGCCACCCCCATTCTCCAGGACGCCATCCACTCCTCGCTCCCATAATTCCCCTTGTGGCACTGCAGAGCTGTTCATGCTCTACTCGGCAACTGGACTGCTCAGCACATCACACATCACGCTGCACACGCTTATACCTCCTGGGGCTGGTGGAGACAGGCAGGAGGGTGAAGAGATTCTCAGAGAATCCCTCAGGGACTTCCAGAGGGACTGGCTCCAGAGGGTCACCCTCCACACTGCAGGAGCACAGCCCACCAGGAGGATGTGACAGGAAGTCCACCAAAACCGTTTCTATCATATTTTCTAATGTAAAACCAAGAGGCCTTTTTAGAATAAAACACACTTTTGTGCTTTTACTTGTCTACTTAGATTTTCCTCTTCTTTCTCTTACTAAGTTGCAGATTTACTTACAATATGAAAGATGTGTCTACTTCATGCGAATTTTAAATGTATAAGTGTAGAATAGTTCAGTTAGTTTTAAATATATATATTCCTGCAAAAAGAAAGATACATACAGTTTTTTTTGTTTGGGTTTTGTTTTGATTTGGAGGCCACGCCCAATGGTGCTCAAGGATCACCCGGAGCAGGGCTCTGGGGTGTATATGGGGTGGCAGGGACTGAACCCAGCTCAGATGCATGTAAAGCAAGCACCCTGCCCATTGCATTCTCTCTCTCCAACCCTGAAGAGTTAAAACAAGACGGGTTTGGCTGGATTTTATTAGAGGGCGACACCTGACTGTGCTCAGCATTCACTCCTGCTCTGAACTCAGGCACTCCCGGTGAGGCTCAGGGACTGTATGGGGTACTGGGGATTGAACCTGGTCAAATTCAAGCAGAGTAAACATCTTCCCCATCCCCTCCCTGCATTTTTTTTTTTTTGCATTTTGGGTCACACCTCGCGATGCTCAGGGGTTACTCCTGGCTCTGCACTCAGGAATCACTCCTGACGGTGCTCAGGGGACCATATGGGATGCTGGGAATCGAACCCAGGTTGGTTGCATGCAAGGCAAACGCCCTACCTGCTGTGCTATCGCTACAGCCTCCCCATTCTTAAAAAAAAATTATTTTCATCAACTTATCATTGATTTAGAGTTCTGTGGAATTTCAGAAATTTAGCTGGAATCATCTCTGTGTATAGGAACCGCCACCTACACAATAAAAAACTAAAGATGAGAGAACTTCATATGTGGGATACCAAGAAACACAGAAAGGAAACAACAAATGGCCAAAACTTGCCACAGGTGGAGGGGTGGGGGCAACAGTTATATAGAGAAGGGACCAGTAAGACAATGATAGCTGGAAATGACACCTCTGAACAAGAACTGAGTGCTGAGAGTAGGTAAAGGAACAAGCATGATAACCTTTCAGTGTCTGAATTACAAACCGTCATACCCAGAGGGAAGAGAGAGAGTGGATCAGAGAGAGAAAGAGGAAAGTGCCTGTCATAGAGGCAGGCGGTGGGGGGAGGGGTACTGAGAGGTGGTGGTGGGAAATGTGCACTGGAGAAGGAATGGGATGTCGGAACACCAGATGACTGAAACTCGATCACAAACAATTTTGTAACTGTGTTTAGCTTGTAGGGCATTTGCCTTACACACGGCCAATTGGGTTCGATCCCCAGCATCCCATATGGTCCCCCAAACACTGCCAGGAGTAATTCATAAGTGTAGAGCCAGGAATAATCACTGAGCATCTCCAGGTGTGACTCAAAAAGCCGAATAATAATAATAATAAATATTTTTTTCTTTTTGGGTCACACCCAGCGAGGCACAGGGGTCAGTCCTGGCTCTGCACTCAGGAATTACACCTAGCAGTGCTCAGGGGACCATATGGGATGCTGGGATTCGAACCGGGGTCGGCTGCGTGCAAGGCCCTACCCACTGTGCTATCGCTCCAGCCCCAATAATAAAAAAAAATTTTAATGGTCAAAGACCATTACTAAGGGGCTTATAACCCTACAGGGGAACTCAGCCAGTCATTAGAAACAACCCAGGGGCTGAAGGTGCGAGAGATCGAGATGAGGAGGGTGAGCAGAGACACACAGTAGAGCGTGCTCGGCCTTCAGAAACAGGCAGCAGAGCACAGAGAGATGGAGAAGACAGACACAAAGGGGTCGCACTGATGGGTGGGATTCAGAGAAACAAAACAAGGGGTAAAATTGCCCCCAAAACCCTGAGACACTGAGGGCAGAACTGGGGGCACCATGGGGGCCTTTGGGATGTATTGGCACTCTGGTGGTAAGGACGGGTAGTGATGCTGTATCCCTAAAGTGAATAACATTTAAACTCCTTAGATCAATGTGACCTTGATAAAAAAATTAATAATTACTAAGGGGCTGGAGAGATATTGCAGTGGATAAGGTGCTTTCTTTGCATGCAACCAACCTGGGTTCGATCCCTAGCATCTCATATAGTCCTCTGAGCACCTCCAGGTATGACTCCTGAGTGCAGAGCCAGGAATAACCTCTAAGCATCACCAGGTGTGTCCTTCCCCCCAAAAGAAATTAATTATTTGAGAATATGGGACTGGGGGCAGAGCAATTAATAATGTGTAGGGCATTTGCCTTGCACATGGAAGATCTAGGTTTAGTTCCCGGCATCCCATATGGCTCCCTGAGTACTGCCAGAGTGGTTTCTGAGTGCAGAGCCAGGAGTAACCCCAGGAGTAACGCCAGGTGTCACCCAAACCACCACCCCCTGAAAAAGAAAAGAAAATATAGTAGGTCCGATACTTCTATTTGCCTTAAATGCACCAACCTAACAGTTCAATCTGTGTTACCACATATGTTTCCTGAGCATAGGGGAAGGAGGAGAGAGGGAGGAAGGGAGGGAGGGAGGGAGGGAGGGAGGGAGGGAGGGAGGGAGGGAGGGAAGGAGGGAGGGAGGGAGGAAGGACGGGAGGAAGGGAGGGAAGGAGGGAGGGAGGGAAGGAAGGAAGGAAGGAAGGAAGGAAGGAAGGAAGGAAGGAAGGAAGGAAGGAAGGGAGGGAGGGAAGGAGGGAGGGAAGGAAGGAAGGAGGGAGGGAGGGAGGGAAGAAGAAAAGGAGGGAGGGAAGGAGGGAGGGAGGGAGGAAGGACGGAAGGAAGGGAGGGAAGGAGGGAGGGAGGGAAGGAAGGAAGGAAGGAAGGAAGGAAGGAAGGAAGGAAGGAAGGAAGAGAGGGAGGGAGGGAGGGAGGGAGGGAGGGAAGGAGGGAGGGAGGGAGGGAGGGAGGGAGGAAGGGAGGGAAGGAGGGAGGGAAGGAAGGAGGGAGGGAGGGAAGAAGAAAGGGAGGGGGGAGGGAGGGGGGAAGGACAGAAGGAAGGGAGGGAAGAGGGAGGGAGGGAAGGAAGGAAGGAAGGAAGGAAGGAAGGAAGGAAGGAAGGAGGGAGGGAGGGAGGGAGGGAAGGAGGGAGGGAGGGAGGGAGGGAGGGAGGGAGGGATGGAGGAAAGGAGGGAGGAAGGGAGGGAGGAAGGACGGAAGGAAGGGAGGGAAGGAGGGAGGGAGCGAAGGAAGGAAGGAGGGAGGGAGGGAGGGAGGGAGAGAGGGAGGGAGGGAGGGAGGGAGGGAGGGAGGGAGGGAGGGAATGAAATAGATTACCATAGTGATAATGCATCTATAAAAGAAGGCCATTCCTTTCTGGGTATCCTAAGAAGGGAGAATCCTTGGAACAGGAAGGAGCTGTAGGCAAGTCTATCAGGATGTCTCACAGGGACGGGTCTAGAACCTTCTCTAGACCTGCAGAGCTCCTCAGAGGTCTAGCCCTCTGCCTCCCCTCTCAGGACAACTTGGCCAGTTCCCTGCATCCCTTGGGCACCTTCCCAGGGGAGCTAAAGGCGGCCCCCACTCTGCCAATTTCCCTGTCTCCCCTCTACCAATTTCCAGGCATCAAAGACCAAAGTCCTGCCTCTGTGCCAGTGTCCAACGAGTGACACAGAGCCAAGGAAGTGTCCTATCTCTGTGCCAGACCCTCCACTCTTGTTGCAGGAGGTGAGGCGGACTGGTCTAAACCTCCTGGGACGATGCTGAGTTCAGTTCCTGCATCTGAAGTGCCCGAGGCATGGACACGTCCCAGAGACACCCAGCCCCACTGTCTCCATGTTCTGACTGTGTTCCTAGAATCAGCCCAGCCACGCTCTTCCCAGGATTGGCTCAAATTAGTTTCACTGCATCTCACTCCCTGCTCGAGTTGGGCTCAGAACATTCTGCACACAACTTACTGTCTTCCCAGAACCGGCTCTCACTCTCATCTGCACATGGCACCTCCCAGAATTAACCTATTGATTGAGGGCAGAAACTTCCTGTCTCAGCGACAGAGACACGCCATCAGAGACTCCCCCAGATGGTGCTAAGTGGGTCTCTCTCTTCGGAGGCCTCCGCTGTGTCAGCTGACTAGCCCACTCGCTATTAATAAACTGACTTTGCTTTCCCCCAAACCCTCTCGCTCTCCTGATCAATTCTCTTACCAGCCCGTGACTCAGACCCAGCAGGGTCTGGGAAGACCTTCCCAGTGGCATCATGATGAATCAAAGTAGGCGAGTCCAAGCGTTCCACCCGCGAGGTGGATTTCAATCAGGATACTAACACATACACCCTAATGTCGGGGACCCCAAAATCAGTGGAATGCATGCAACATCAAACTCCTCTTTTTGCCTTGTCCTTTTCCACTTAGGAACCCCACTTTGCAGGGAACCTTCTGCCGTCCTGCCTTGGTGAAAGCAACCATCACAGCCATTGACATCTGGCAGGCAGAAGCACTTGAGAGAAATTTGAAATGTTTTGTTTTTTGGAGAAATTGGGTTGAGAAGCAGGGTGGACTAGCTGTACAAGGTACAGTGCTTATGGCTGTCACATTAAGGCATGATTAAATCGAGGTGAAGGGGGACTAGTCACAAAGGGCTGAGCTAAGAGGGGTCTCGGCCAGCTCATAGACCCCCTCTCTGCTTAGGCTCCTCCCACCAGACAGGTAGCTGCTCTATGTACATGACCTCACACCAGCCCCACTGAACATCCTCATCCAAGAATCAGGTTTTGGTGACACAAGAGCACATGGGGATATCAGACACTGATGATTTCAGTGAAGGTTTGAATGCCAGTCGTGCATACAGAGAATCTAAAGGCTTCATGATTCTGCCAGCCCATGGCCACGAGCTCCCACAGCAGGAACCAGGCAGAGTGCTCAGCTGGCCTCTGGGGGGTCAGGAGGAGGAGGCTAGCAACTCTTGGTGGGACTGGCAGAAAATATGAGATAACGGAGCAGGAGACAAGAGAGCAAAGTTCACCAGCAGATAATCCTCAAAGGGTTCCCGTAGCCCTGAGAATGGGGAGGGAGGTGGCTAGACAGAGGGAATTGTGACTCAGAGGAGAGAAAATCTGGGCGACTCTGGAAAGAGATGCCGTGGCTGGGACAGCAGGAAGTGCAGGAGTAGTGTGGAGAAGATGAGGAGGAAGTCATGGAAGAGTGGAAGAGCAGAGGGGAATGAGGGTGGGGATCTGGAATATTCTAGCTGGGAAGGGATTGAGCTGAGGCCCTTCTGTCATCCTTGGACAGATGACATTCAGAGCCCCTCCCCAGCTCTATAGTTTAACCAAAAATGAAACTATTTTTGGTTGTTTTTTTCCAACAGACCTGAATCCAATCTTTTCGGTTGCTTCAAGAGGAACTGCACGCTGCGTGCGTGCGTGCGTGTGCGTGCGTGCGTGTGTACGAGTACGTGCATGCGTGCGTGCGTGCGTGTGTGTGTGTGTGTGTGTGTGTGTGTGTGTGTATCTCCGGGGAAGGGACCGAGAGACAGTTCAGAGGACAAAGCCATTGCCTTGCCAATGTCAGACACAAGTTCTTTCCCACTGCTCTGGAGCTTCTTTGGGCAATTCTGCACCCATGCCTGGCACTGCTGCTTACCCGATTCCCAACGCCTCGTGGCACCTCCAGACTCAAAAGAGGCAGCGTTGTGAGAGCCCTGTGAGTCCTGCAGAAACCCTCCGTGAGTATTCAGTGTGCATAAGCACACCCCTAAATAAAACGTGGGCGCACCACAACCAAACACGGGGAACGATTTCTCAACAACAGAGGGAAGGGAAGGAGTGGGGATGAAAATCAAGAATAATTGATATAAACAGGAAAAGTGGCTGCTAGGCTTCCTGTTCACATCACTGGGGGCCACCAGCTGCCCCTGAGGAGGCTGGGTCTGAATTCATAGTGGGGCCCTGGTGTATGTGTGGGGAGGTGTGTGTGTCGGGGGGAGGGGTCAGACAGAGGGATCAGGGAGAAATAATGAATAAAGGGTCCTGGCTAACCCTCAGCAGGGGCTGAACTCCGGTTTGGCGGCTTGCTAGGACGGTTCTCAGAATCAAGAGGACCAGTGTCGATCATGAGGACGCCCCATGAATCCAGCCCCTTTTCTATCTGGAGACCCCATGTGACCTGCCGGAATGACCCCTCTCCTGAAATGATTCTGCCCATCTATGAGTCCTGTCCATTTTGGGGTGATATGCTGGCAGTGGGGGGTGAGTCCTACTTGGTGGCATGGCTGACTTGAGGCTGACGATGCACTGAGGTGAACAGAGTCCCTCAGTTGTCACCTGTGCAGAAAGCCAGCGTGGTAAGGAGTGACAGGTTGCTGAGGAAACTGATAACAGCAGAAAGGACAGAAGAGGGACACTTCCAGCCATCCCACAATAAGTCTCACACCTATGCACAGGTTTGCAAGCACACATAAACACACACAAACGTATACACACACACTCACTCACCACATAACTCCCAGTCATCAAGGCGACCATGCCCTGAGGCAGCGTTGTGCCTTTTTCCCGTTCTGTATTGAAACCAAATTTCCCTGGAGTACAGCTTGGCCTTTGGGTCTTCTGAGAGAACCATGCTTCCTCGGGAAAAGCGGCAGACCAACACATGTCCGTTCCCCTTTTGGTGCTTGGTGTTTGGGGGTGTTCCATAAGGGGGCTACTCCGAGGCATGCTGGGGGAGGCCAGGGTACTGACGGGAAGCTCCCACCTCAGGCCTCCAGGCCTCGCCTGTACTCTGCAGGCTCCCCCCGAAGCCTTCTCTCCTGTCTTCATTCCCATCTCCGGAATTCAGGCAACACATCATTTCGAAACTTGCCCAAAGCACCAGCCACACAGCATCATCGTGAGGATTGCCACTGGGAGTCAGAAATTACAGAGCAGGACAGGCTGGAGCCTTGCTTCGCTCCTCACGTGAGAATTACAAGGTTCGGAGCAAGAGAAATGACCAGGTTCATGGGGACCAGGAGCCAACTTTGGTTCCAAAAGACAGAGGGGCTCTTCTGAAGATGAGTGAATGCTCCACTGGGCAGGGGGTGGGGTGACTGATTGGAGAGGATTGATCCTTTCCTTCCTCCTTACAATCTACTGTGTGCTTGAAATCAACCTCATTTCCTATTTCCGATTTCATTCATTCAAAACCCCCACAGGGATGGAGGATGAGAACACAGAGAGCCATAGAGAAGCATTCAGGACCACTACCACCTCATCCTGGGGGGTGGGGGGGTTAGATGCTTTTTCCTTTGAACACCTGGAAGGAAGATTCAGGTCCTGCTAAGGACGGGGCTGGTCTGTTCTTCTCTCCTGTCTACAACTCTTGGTGTCTGCACCCCAAATTCTCATGGGTGACTGGGCCCAAAACTTTCTCTGCCCCTTCTCTCCCCTGGATTTCAGCTACAAGGGAGCTCACCCCACCCTCAACACCCACACACACCCACACACACACACACACACACACCCCAACACATAGAATCTGCCAGGACTCAGCAGGAGACTGTTTTCCCCCAGGAAACAGCAGCGCCCAAGTAAGCCTGAGTGTCCAAGTATATTGATGGGGAGGCGTTTTTTTTTTGCACAGGGAATCCTGTGCTCAGAGGCCAGAGTTGGGGGGTGGGGGTGGGGAGGGGAATCCTGCCCAGCAGGGAGCAAGCCAGGCTTCACCCGCCTGCTGGGTCAGACACCGGTTGGGAATTGGAGTGGGGGGCCGCGGGGAACTCCAGGGTAGCGCGGTGACCCGGCCTGGTACCCAAGGGGTGGGCTGGAGGGGGGCTGCGGGCCAAGTGCCCTGACCTCCCACCCCTGCAAACAAGTCAGGGTGCCCCAGTTTCGGTGACTCGCCCAGTCTTAGGGGATGTGTCCGCGACCCTCGGCGCTGGCCCCCGCCCCGACACTCACCCGCGTGCAGGCCGCCCGCGTCGGGGCCGGGGTCGGGCGCGGCGGCGCTGGGCAGCGCGTCCGAGTCGGTGTAGGTGAGCCAGGTGGACTCGGTCTCCCGGGTCCAGCTCTCGTAGTAGCGGGGCTCGATGGCATCGGCGCGGCTGCCCCCGCAGCCCATCGTCCCTCCCGCCCGGTCGCCCGGCTCAGTCCGCCGCGGCCCCGCGCCCCTCCCGCGCCCCTCCCGCGCCCCGCGCCCCGCGCCCCGCCCGGAGCGCAGCTAGGCGGCCCCCGAGCGCGGGCCGGGTGGTACGCCCCGGTCCTGCGCAGCCACCAGGCCACCCCCACCGCCATTCAGGGTTTTTCCTCCCATCGCGCATCCCCACATCCTCCGTCCTGCCCTCTCCCCCTTCTCTCTCTCTCTCTCTCTCTCTCTCTCTCTCTCTCTCTCTCTCTCTCTCTCTCTCTCTCTCTCTCTCTCCATCCTCCCTCCCTGCCCGCTCCTCCGCCTCCTCCTCCCTCCTCCGTCTCTCCTTCTACCCGCTTTCCCGGGGCTAGGCCAGGGGCCCCAGCCGGCTCTCCAGCCATCTCAGAGACCGGGGGCAGTCAGTCGGCGCCCCTGTCTGACTTGGGCAGTCGTGGGGGCACGGGGTGGGGTTCTGAGACTTGGGCTACCCTCAGACCCTTTCTCCCCGGTCTGTGATTTCAGGATTCTCTGACCTTTATTGTCTGCCCCTCCTCTCTGGAAGGGGCTGGGGGCTGGGGAGGCAGGGGGTATGACAAACCCACCGGGGGCTTTAGTGTCTTTGGGGGTCCATCTACTACCCAGCCCGTTGGTTTTTTCCTTTTTCTGGCATCCTCAGCCCTGTCTGAAGCTCAAATCTGGGGTCCCAGTTGACCCTTTGCACAGAAACCTGAACAAAGCCATCTGAGAAGGAAATCGGTCAGGGCTGGGAAAGGGGCGGGCAGAACGCCCAGGGGTGGGGGTGTCCAGTCTGCCAGAACACGGTGCTGAATACGCAGTTCTCTTCCATTCACTGTGTACTGAATACTTTGCTTGGGGCCACACTTGGCAGTGCTCAGGGCTCTGTGCTCAAGAGTCTCTTTTGGCGTTGCTAGGGGAACCGTATGGGGTACCAGGGACTGAACTCGGGTCAACCGTGAGCAAGGCAAAGCAGCTACCCTCTATACATCTCTCTCTAGTCCCTGTACTGAGTACTCCTGTTGGTAAAAACACTGCCTGTAGAAATAATGTTTAAATGATACACTGTAACAATCTCCTGTATACAGGTTGTCTTATCCTGTTGAATGTCTACCCCAGACAGATTTCCCCTGCTTTCCAAAAATGGACTCATCCTCTCACGTTCAAAACCCTTCTCAAAGACGAAAAGGGAGAGAGCAAAGAAGCATTTGCTGCTACCCACTTACATGGGAAATTTTGTAAGGGTTCCCAGATACCCCAAAATAACCGAGTCATTCCAACTGAGTCATAAAACCCCCAAATCCCACTCGAAGAACAGAAGCAGAGGAGTGCTCGTGGGGGAGTCGCTCCTGGGGTGCAGAGGGGCTGCTCCTGCTGCTAGGGGTACCCCCTGCCCACTGCTGAATAACTATAAACCCCACGCCCTGAATGCCATCATTCCTTTTCACCTTTTGTTGTAAAGGAGAAGATCCTCTCCTGTTCTCTTTCAGGTAGCGAAAGCAGGTACTAAGGAATTTGGGAAAGCGAAGGTTCCCTGTTCAGATTATTCATTGAACCCCACAGAAATGCTGGCCTTTGTCTAGCACATTTAATTTGCAGCCTCTGGTAGAAAGGCTGAATCCAGGGCAATGCCAGCCAAGAGCAGGCCCTCAATAAATGTCCCTTGAAGAATAATAAAGTACCTTTTTGTGATCATTCAGTTCACTTGAATGATTATGATTCTCACTACAGAAGATCCAGTTGACAAAGAAGCTGTTAGAAGTCCCCAGGTCTGCGGCTAAACACAATCCTTCAGCAAGGGAGCTCAGAAACCCAGCCCGGGGCCCAGCCCACCTGCCCTGCCACTGGCTGCCCCATAGAAGGGCCCAGCACTCCTTACCCTGGTGTCAGCTCTAAGGGGTGACTGTTTGGCAGAACCCTGGAAGCCAGCATTCCCCAGCCAACTGGAACTTGGCTGCCTTGTGCCGCTGGCCCCTCAGGCCCCTGAATATGTTGGTTGTAGAAAAATCTGCTGTCTGGGATTTTTAAAAAAAAATTCTCAGCATTGCAAGCAGGTAGAGGAACATAGGTGATAATCTCTCAGTACCTGCATTGTAAACCATAATGCCCAGAGGGGGCTGGAGTGATAGCACAGCAGGTAGGGCATTTGCCTTGCAAGCGGGCAACATGGCTGACCCGAGTTCGATTCCTCCGCCCCTCTCAGAGAGCCTGGCAAGCTACCGAGAGTATCTCACCCGCATGGCAAAGCCTGGCAAGCACCCAGTGACGTATTCGATATGCCAAAACACAGTAATACTTGTCACAATGGAGACATTACTGGGCCCGCTTGAGCAAATCGATGAACAATGGGAGGACAGTGACAGTGAATGCCCAGAAGGAGCGAGAGAGCGAGAGAGTGAGCAGGAGAGAGAGAGAGAGAGAGAGAGAGAGAGAGAGAGAGAGAGAGAGAGGAGAGAGGCGAGATGGGGTGGGGTGGAGGCAAGTGAGTGGGGAGGGTGACAGGAGGGAAATCTGAAGTATTAGTGTTGGGAAACAGACTGGTGAAGGGAAGGGTATTGGAACATTGCATGACTGAAACCCAATCATGAACAACTTTGTAACCTTGTATCTCATGGTGATTCAATTAAAAAAAATTTTTAAATTTCTCAGCCTCTCTGCTTTCTGCTCTCTTCATAAGCAGCTACTTAGTGGGGTCAGTGCCAGAAGAACAGTCCAGACAGGAAGCAAGCCTGCATTTGGTGAGGTGCCAGGGTGTTCTAGAATATAGAGAAGGCCTGGAGCCCAAGCCCCTGGAGAAGAGGAAGGGAAGGTGGGCTGGAGAGCCAGTGTGGAAAGTGTGTGTGTGTGTGTGGGGGGGGGGGGGGGTGGTGAAGGCAGCAGCTGCCCAGGTGTGGGCAGGGTTATGGATAGGCTCTCCAGTCCCTGGGAAGCCCTCCAGTGACCCATCCCTGGCTCTGCCTGAGAGAGAGATCTGGGGTAGTGCTCAAAGGCCTGAGGGGGCAGGAGGATTTAAGGAACTGCACTGCAGCCAGGCCCTGTACTGGGCTATTTTATTCAGGGCACCCTGGGGGTGGGGGGGGGGCTGAGACCCCTCCCCACCCCAAGGGACCCAGCCCCGGCATTCTAGAAACTCCAGAACTCAACGGCCGCTCTCCACACGCTAGGGCTGAGCCTCACCCACGAGTGACTCTATTCCTGGTAAACTCATACCTCACACCACCCATACTGCAAGAGTACTGCACCATGTTTGATGGGGTTTAAAGTAGGAGGCAACCAATCTTAGAGGGAAATATTTATTTTTTACAGATATATATATATATATATATATATACAAGCACACAAGTCTCAACCTTTAACATGTTAGTGGTCTCTTATCACTGTTTCACTGTATCACTGTCATCCTGTTGTTCATCGATTTGCTCGAGTGGGCACCAGTAACATCTCCATTTATCCGTGTCGCATGCTAGTGTAGCCCAGTGACATATTGTGGGCTCTTCCAGGGTGAGGGGAATGAGGACCATCACTGTTACTGTTTTTGGCATATCCATTACACCACAAGTAGCTTGCCAGGCTCTGCAGTGTGTGATCTCTTATAGAAGGGCTTAATGGTCCCTGGGTGAAATACAACAATCTTCACATTCTTTCCTCTAAGGAAACTTTTCTGTGACATTTTCAGCAGTTTTGCATAACAAACAATACAAAATAAATTATTTCCGTTCTGCTTTGGGGCAGGGGTTGGGATTCAGAATGGAAACATTCAAAATATGGTGTTGGGAAGGTTTAAGGGTGGTGGGATTGGTGTTCAAATATTAAATGTAATCAAATACGGTGAACTATTTTATAAAATAAAAGATTAAAAATTAAAAAATAAAAAGAAGTTTTAAAAAGAGATTGATTTTTTTTTAAAATATGCCTCAACTGCAAACTTACAATGTCAACTGCAAACTTACAATGTCAAGGCATCCATTGTGGAAAACATAATTGTACAGAAGAATTAAAGTAATTAACTATGCCTTTTGTCAACAACTGGGCATACTGAACAGTTGGTTCTTTAAACATCTATTTTTTTCTTTCTCCTTTTTTTTTTCTTTTTGGGTCACACCTGGCAGTGCACAGAGGCTACTCCTGGCCTTGCACTCAGGAATTACTCTTGGTGGTGCTCAGGGAACAATATGGGATGCTGGGAATCGAACCTGGGTCGGCCGCACACAGAGCAAATGCCTTACCCACTGAGCTATCGCTCCAGTCCCTAAACAAGTTATCTTAAAGAAGCCTGTCACTGTCACTGTCCTCCGGTTGTTCATCGATTTGCTCGAGCGGGCCCAGTAACGTCTCCATTGGAGACTTTGTTGTTACTGTGTCTGGCATATCGAATACTCTCGGTAGCTTTCTGGGCTCTCCGAGGGGGCGGAGGAATCGAACTCGGGTGGGCCATGTTGGCTGCGTGCAAGGCAAACGCCCTACTGCTGAGCTATCGTAGGGGAGAAAAATCTGTATACAAATAATACAATTTTGTCAATTATTATTTTTAATAAAAAAGGAACTGGGCTTCCTCCCTCTGGAAAGAAAGATGGCGGCCACATGGGAGCCTTGTGGAGAGCAGGTATGAGCCGGGGGTGTGGGGGCGACTAAAACCTCATGGGAAGGGGGGCGTTCCGGTCCGCCCTTCACGCCCTACCGAGGCCACCAGTTGCCCCCCACGAGCGGCTCTCCAGCACGGCCACGACTCCAGAACACAGAAACCAATCTCTTAATTATCTGACTCTCAGTAGAAATACTTCCAGGGTTAATTAGTAAAATAGCGGAAATCCAAAACCAACATTTAATTCTTGAACCCAGCTGTAGAAAGCGAATCACTTCACAATGCTTTTTCAGCATGTCTGATTGGGGGGGGAGGGTAAACTCTAAATAATAGTGGTGCATCTTTTATTGAAACAATGAATCTAATCAAAGCAGATAGAGTGTTAACTAGAATTCATCTGCCTCGCAGGCACTGGGAGGGGTGAGGGGTGGGGTTTTATTGGGGTTCTTCAGGGTAAAAAATAAGTATTGGTAAAGGGAAATGTGTTTGATATTTGCATGACTGAGACCTAAACCTGAAAGCTTTGTAACTTTTCCCACAGTGATTCAATAAATAAATAAAGATTAAAAAAAAAGGAACTGGGCTGCAGAGAGGGACTCTGGGGATCCATAGTATGGTGGAAGCATCCAGAAAGGGTGGGCAAATGAGGAACACTGTTTGGGTTGAATTTGAGATGCTGCCTCTTCACCCATGATGCTTTTTAACCCCCTGGGAGAGCTCTGCGGGTTGAGAACAGGCAGCCCCTATTAGAGACAAAAGGGTCTGAAGCTGAGGGAAGAGATTCTGGGAGGCAGAAGAGCGACCGTGTGTTCCTCTGCAGGAGCCCTGAGGTGCAAGCTCAGGGCGCGGGATGGAACGTCCTCGCCTCTGACCACAGCCTCCAATGTTGAGGAAACACTTTCTGGGACTCCTCTGGGTTCCCAGTGAGAGCCAGAGGGCACAGACCCTGCAAGACCATTGAGATTCTTTCCCTGAAGGAAACTACGTCCTTGTTTGCTCTTCATGTGATCAGGTAACCTGCGCAACACCTACTGTTCCAGGGCCAGGCCCTCTTCCTCATCTGCCTGTGCAGAGCTGCTAACTTCCTACTCAGAGCAAATCCCAGGCAAGGGGGGCGGGGAGGGGAAACACAGGTTTATTTTCCTAACTATTATTCTCATTTTACCAAGAGAAAAATGACACAGAAGCAATGTTATATACATATATATGTGGTAAAGGTAAAGGCCCTCCCGTTGATCGTCGATTTGCTCGAGCGGGCCCAGTAACGTCTCCATTGGAGACTTTGTTGTTACTGTGTTTGGCATATCGAATACTCTCGGTAGCTTGCCGGGCTCTCCGAGAGTGATATTCACACCAAATTTAATGCTATCACTACAGAATATTAACATCCCCCCCCCCCTTGGGATGAGATGTATGAGGTTTTCTATCTTTTCTCTCTCACCTTCCCCCACTTTGGACCACAACTGGTATTGTGCAGGGTTCACTCCTCGCTCTCTACTCAGGGCTGACTTCTGGCTCTGTGCTCAGGGAATCACTCCTGATGGGGTCAGGAGCCTGAATGGGATGCTGGGGGTTGAGCCTGCGGTGGCTGCATGCAAGACAAGTGCCCCCCCTCCCCACTGTGCTATCACTCTGGGCCCCAGTCTCCTAGTCTCTACACAACTCAAGCACACAATCAATGTGATTCTGGGGCGCTGTCCCAGATCTGCCAGGTCTTCCTGCTGATTAACAGAACTGTGACCACCTGGGGAGAGGGGGAGGGGAAGCTTGGCATGGGTTAGATCCCCCCTACACACACACACACACACACACACACACACACACACACGCACGCACGCACGCACACGCACTTGCGAGGAACAGAACGGCCTTCCGTTTTAGGACTGGCCTTGGTGGCCCTAACTGGAGAGTTCTGAGGGAGAGTGGAGAGCAAGGGTGCTGGACAGTCTCTCCTCTGCTGCTCTGAGAGCTGGGTGCAAAGGAGGTGCCCAGAGCTGTCTGCTGGTCTTCAGGCCAGACAAAAGTAATTGCCTCATCCTCAATGTAAACCAGGCCTTCCTGAGGTCAGTCAACGGCGGGCAGCGAGAAGGAGCAGTGGACAGGCAGCTCTTCCTGGAAATTACCCAGGAAAAGGCCTGGTTTCTGGGGAGCTGGACATGGAGGAACCTGGGCGGGATGTGCTGAAAAGTCGATCTGGGCTGATCTGACTGGGCTGCTGTGGGGGAGGGGGAATTCTTAAACCCAGGACATAGAATGTTGTTGGTAATTGTAGACATAAAATTGTAGACATAAAATTGTAGACATAAAATGTGGTGGGCAATTGCAGACGTAGAATGTTACTGGCAATTGTTTCTCTCCAACAAGTCCTTGTTGTGTTCCAGCCCTGGCATGAGGGGAACCTGGTTGCCTGGGGTCATCTATAAAACAAAAATTACTTGTGAACTCAGAACCTGCTTTGCTGGAGAGGTAGGGGAAGATGCCCCAGAAACTGACACAGCCTTCCCATGTAGCAAGACTTTTCCATAGAGGCTGTTTGGGTCCTGTTGCAGGTTCAAGGCAGATGGAAGCATGACAGCAGTGTCAGGGTCCCAGATGTGTCCTGGACCTGGGAAGCTGGCCACCTGCTGCAAGATTTACAGCGGCGAAGAAGCAGAAGTTTAATGAGGATACAGGCAGGAATGGGAGGTGGGGGGCTCCAGAGAGCCTCAAAGCTGACTAGGGCTTTGAGGGTCTCTTCACCACAGCGCCACACTGCCCGGGACCAATGGCGCTGTTTTACTCTCAGTTGCCAAGCTGAGGTAGGGAACCCTGAGATCTCCGGGTGGAATTTTTGAGAGAAGCGTCTGATGCCTCATTGGTTGGCCGTGTGGCTCTGGGCAGACTTTGCTAGTTCAAACCTTGGGAAGCAACAGCAAACTCAGTAGCCCAGGGGCTTTGACAGTTGTCCTCACTGTCTTCCGCACTAGGATTGTTGACTCTTTCCCTGCCAGGGCCTGGGAAGAATTGAAAATAATCTCATGACTGTCTTCAGCATCACCTGTAGATTTGAAGGAGCGATGGAGCTATTAAGGGGAGTCACTGTCTCCTAACAGTGAACAAGGGGAAACTGAGGAACCCTCTTTCAATTTTCATCATTGAAAATGTTTTATTTATTTATTTATTTATTTATTTATTTTTGGGTCACACCCGGCGATGCACTAGGATGATTCCTGGCTCATGCACTCAGGAATCACTCCTGGCAGTGCTCGGAAAAAAAATTAAATTAAAAGAAATAAATAGGAGGCTGGAGTGATAGCACAGCGAGTAGGGCGTTTGCCTTGCACTCGGCCAACCCCGGGTTTGATTCCCAGCATTCCATATGGCCCCCTGAGCACTGCCAGGATTGATTCCTGAGTGCAGAGCCAGGAGTAACTCCTGTGCAATGTCCGGGTGTGACCCAAAAAAAGCAAAAAAAAAAAAGAAAGAAAGAAAATGTTTGATTTGGGCTGGGGAGCTAGCAGCAAGGGCTCGAGTGTTTTCCTTTCAAATGTGAGGCCCCAAATTCTATTTCTAGTATTTCATGGTCCCCCCAAGCACCCCTATGTGTGTCTCTAGGGTGCCCGGCCAAGCCAACGCACGGAACCCATCAGGCCTGTCTGACCCAGTGTTACCTGAGGTGTTCCCATGAACACTGCTTGGGAGCCTCCCTGCCTCAAAAAAAGTTTTATTAGGAAAGGGAGACAGTTAAAACAATAGTCACATGCCTGGTATATGTGAGGACTTGAATTCAATCCCTGCCACAAGTATCGTGGTGTGGCTCTGGGGTCCCCCAGCAGCACTGGGACATGGCTCCATAAAGGACCTTTGGTTCTCGTAGCTGTTGCCTGGGGACTCCTGGGACAGTGTTGCTCTGCCCTCAGGCTGCCCTTCCGGTTCTCTCTCATCTCCCCAGAGCCCCGACATCCCTGAGCTGGAGAGCCAGGAGATAAGCGGGCATCCCCAGGCTCCCAGAGATGGACCCCTTTCTCTGTCTCTGCAGCTCCACCTCTGTGTGGAGCAGAGCTCCTGCGCAGAACCAGCCTCTGCACAGATGCATCTGCGCCCACAGGGCTAGCAAAGAAACCTTCAGGGGTGCTGGTGTGTCCGTCCAGTCCAGGGCGGCCTTCTGGATCGACAACGAGCCGGACAGAACTTTCGTGCACACTGCACACACGCAAGCGTCCCGCCAAGACAGTGTCTCCCCCACCTGCGATGGCTTGAAGGGGCCAGTCCCCTGGCGGATCCTGGAGAAAACCACTTGTCATTCTTGTTTCTCTGTCTGATCTGTTTATTTAGGTGCTGGGGATGGAGACCGGCGCCTCCTCTCTGGGAGCTATGTGCTCTACCACGGACCCCAGTAAGCGTTTGGGGGTTTGGAGGTTTGGTTGGGGACTGGGGCCACATTCAGCAGTGCTCAGGAATACCTCCCCGGGGCTCTTGTGATCAGACCAGCCCCCTCCTGCAAAGCATGGGCATGTGCTCCTTCCAGCCCCCTGTGCTGCTGTCTCCCCATCCCCCAGGAAGCTTCGAGAATTTGTTTTAATCCTCAGAGAAATGGCAGGATGAAGGTAGTATTGATTAAACGCCCCATTCATGAGGTCAGAGAGACAGCATGGGCCACTGTCTGTCCGCAGGATAGACGGAGACTGTACAAATGAAGAAAGGCCATTTAGCAAAGCACCAGAGGTGACCATTCCCAAAGCTCACTGTCCCGGTTTCCTGGGCCAGGGGCAGGGGGTGTGCGGGAGGGCTGGGTCATGCCTGGCGGTGCTCAGGGCTTACTCTTGGCTCTGTGCTCAGGGATCACTTCTGGTGGGGCTTAGGGAACCCTATGTGGTGCAAAGGGCTCAAACCCGGGTTGGTTGCATTTGTGAGGCTAGTGCCTCCCTGCTCTACTATCTCACTGGCTCTTTGTACATTTTTTTGAGTAGTACTCATAGCTTACTCCTAGTTCTGTGCTCAGGGATCAGGGAAACTTGTTGAGGCCCATATGAGGCTCAGGGGACGGAACCTGGATTGGCTGCATGCAAGGCAAGTGCCTTCCCCATTGTCCTAGCAGACAGCATGCAAGAGAGAGAGGGAAGAAGGAAGGGAGGAGGGGAGGGAAGAAGGAAGGAAGAAGAGAGGGAGAGAGAGAGAAGAGAGAGGGAGCGAGAGAAGAGAGGGAAGAGAGAGAAGAAGACAGAGAGAGAGAAGGAGACAGGGAGGGAGAGAGGGAAAGAGGGAGGAAGAGAGGGGGGAGAGGAGAGAGAGTGGGAGGGGGGAGAGATGGAGAGAGAGGGAGGGAGAAGGGGAGGGGGAGAGAGGGAGAAGGGAAGAGAGGAAGAGAGGGATAGCGAGGGAGAGGGAAAGAGGGGGATGTGAGAGAGAGGTAAAGGGGAGAGGGAAGGAGGCGGGAGGGAGAGGGGAGAGGGAGGGGCAGGAGGGAGGGGAGGGAGGGAGGGAGAGGGGAGGAAAGGGGGAGGGGAGGGAGAGAAAGAAGGGGG
This sequence comes from Sorex fumeus, assembly GCF_029834395.1. NCBI lineage: Eukaryota > Metazoa > Chordata > Mammalia > Eulipotyphla > Soricidae > Sorex > Sorex fumeus. Next base: position 77,892,493 of record NW_026606059.1, read on the forward strand.
AGAGGTTCCCCTGCCTCCTGCAAACACCAGTCAGGTGCTTCTCCTCACCCTGCTCCTGCTCTGAGCCAGGCTGGGCCGCAGCAAACCCTGACAGGCGCTGCTCCCAGATGCATCAGCGGGAGGAGCTGCCGTGACTTTCTGTTTTAAAAGAAATGTAATATTTGGGGATTTTTTTCTATTTCCCCTCTTGTGGGGAAGGGAGCCCCTAATATTCCCATCAAGCTGGCACGTGGGGCCCCCACCCTTGGGCGCCTGTGAAAGCAGTATGAGTCACAGCAGGCCCCCACTCGCTCTGCCAGCTCAGCCTTCCCCTGGGAGAGCTCGGGTGAGGGCGCTTCGGAGCCAGCCCTGTACGTGCTCTCAGAGGCGGCAGCGCTGGGGGGCATGGGGGGGCATGGATGACCCCCCTGCGGCCTTCTGCCTTCTGCAGTCCAAGCTGTGTGGAGGGGAAAGGCACCATGTTTGGATAACACGGAAACAAACACTCTTCACTGCAGCCCGCTTTGTGTCCGCAGTTGCCCCCTGGCCACCCTCCTCTCCCCCAGGGCCCCTGGAGCCGTCTGTGGCCAACCTCCCCCACTGCCACACCGCTTGGCTCCTTGCTGGCGCTTGGTGCTCTCTGTGATGTGCAGACCCCCCTGTAGTCCAGCAGCGCCTGCGTGGGGAGCTGGGCATGGGTCCTGCAGCCAGCTGGAGCCACAGTGTCCAGGCTCAGGGCATGGACTCACCCCCATCCCCGGCCTTGGGTTGTTTCCGGGGAGCAGAATGGGGAAGGGCCCTGCTGGGAACCATCTCTCTCTGTGGGAGCACTGGGGAAGCTGCTTTGTGAAGAACATCCAGACGCCCACGGGTGGGGGATGGGAGTCCTCCAGGGAGCCCCACTGCAGAGCAGGGGCCAACCTGGGCTCGGTCCCTGGCAATTGGCGGGGGGGGGGGGGGGGGGGGGTGCTCAGGGCATTGCTGGGCAGCCCTGGAGGCCCGAGCCAAATCCCAAAACTTCAGTAGAGGCTTCTGGAAGCTGCCCCTTCCGACAGCGACAGCACTTTCTCCCCAAAGTGCTAGAAACTTCTGCTTGCGGCTGAACTGGGTGAGTTTCCTGCCAGTGCTCTCAGGGGGCACTTCTTTGAAGGGACCAATCCCCTAGGCCTCAGGACTCCCAGGGCTCCTACAATCTGGGTCTGCACATCGGCCCTTCAGTACCCCTGGGTGAGTGGGCCATAAAGCAGGGCCTTGGAAACACAGGCCCCCAATTCCCTGGAGTGGGAGGCGGGCTCGGTGGGCACTGTGGGCGGGGGAGGTGGTTGTGACACTCTCACTGTTCAAAGTCACTCCCACCCTCGGCCTGAGTCACACAAGCTGCACTGCTTCGGCATCAGAAAGCAAAGTGCATACGTACGCACACGCCTGCACTCATACATACACACTTGCACACACGCACGTACACATGCATGCATAAATACACACATATACTCACAGTTGCATATACACACTCATAACCACACACACATACACACATGCATACACAGATACACACATATACTCACCCAGTCACACATACACACTCACACACTCATACAATCACACATACCTGCTTACATCCACACACACACACACACACGACCAATCACACAGATACACTCACACAGACCCATATTCACTTACATATTCACCCAGACACACATGCATACACTCGCACTAACATGCACTCACACTTTTACACACACACTCACAAATACCCCCACCTAGTCACACTCTAAAACACACATTCAGGGGCTGGAGCGATAGCACGGCGGGGAGGGCGTTTGTCTTGCACGCGACCGACCCGGGTTCAATTCCCAGCATCCCATAGGGTCCCCCGAGCACCGCCAGGAGTAATTCCTGAGTGCAGAGCCAGGAGTAACCCCTGAGCATCGCCAGGTATGACCCAAAAAGCAATAAATAAATAAATAAATGAAACACACATTCACACGCTCACATGCACACGCACTCACAAACAGCTGCCGGCATCTGTTCCATGATGGACAGTGGAGGCCCGCCCCGGGCACACATTTGCTTACTGGGGAGTGGTGGATGGCACACATCTGTTCAGATGCCCACAGCTGGCCGGAGTCAGTTCAGGGGTTGGCGGACGCCCCAGCTGGCGCACATCTGTCTAGAGGCAGGTGGTGGATACCCCAGGTGGCGCACATCTGTCCAGGGGCAGGTGGTGGATGTCCCAGCTGGCACACATCTGTTCATTGGCGGGCAGTGGCTGCTCAGAGCTGGCGCACACCTGTTCAGTCAGGGGTGGCAGATGCTACCAAACAAGTTGCCTGAGAATGGTCAGGAGGTGGCCCTGGGCCTCCAGAGCACCTCTTGGGAGATACCGGCCCCCACCTTAAATAAACGAGTAAAGTTTAAGAAACAATAGCACGTTAGCGCTCTTCCCCTTCTCCCACTGTGCTGGACACAGAGTGACAGAGGCCACATCACACACCGGCTGTGGCGCCATCTTGTCCCCAAGAGGGCCCAGAGGGGTGTCGGCGGCCATGGAGCCACCCAACCTCTTCAGCTTTCTTTCTCAGGACACACCGGCAGGGCTAAGAGTCCTGAAGTTCAGTCCTGCTGCTGAAATTTTTTATGGACCCCAGAAGAGTGCGGAGGTTCTCGGCCCTCAAGGATGCGGTCACGGCCACCCTCTCACCTGCTGGGCCTTCACGCTCTGACACCCCCACCCCTTTCCTCACTCCTGTCCATCCACAGCAGGTTCTTGTTTTGACCCAGAGGAACCGGGAGAGACTGCTTAGCCCTATTCCAGGAACAAAGACTGCAAGAAAACAGTCTGCATGGTTCTGAGATCTGAAAGCAAGTGACTGATGCTGGGATCCTTTCGGCCCAAATGGCTCCACATGGCCCCTGAGTGGGGTGTTCCGGGTAGGGGGAGTCTGTGGGTTCAGACCCAAAATCCCTTTGTCCTCTCTGTGGGCCGAGCCCCACAGACTGGACCCAGCCTGGATGGCTCTCCTTGTCCCTAAACCAGCCCTCAGACATCTAGAAGCTTCTTCCGTGTGGTCAGAAAGGGGGGTGGCCAGGGGTAGCCCTGATATCCAGGGAGCTTTGCCAGGGGCTGTGCAGGGAGAGGGCCAGGAGTGTGTGTGAGCGAGAGTACATGTGAGTCTTTCTGTGTGTGAACGCACCTGCCACTCCTGGCTGAACAGATGTGTGCCATCTCTGAGCAGTCACTGCTGCCAATGAGCAGATGTGCATCAGCCGTGGACATCCACCATCTGCCCCTGGATGGACGTGTGCCACCACCCACCATTGACCAGATGTGCGCCTTTCACCTCTCCCCCAGTAAACAGATGTGTGCCCGCTGCGAACGTCCACTGTCTGTCATAGAGCAGCTGTGTGAAGCTGTGCCCGTTGACTTGCCCACAGGGGCTCCCTTTCTGACTTGCCTTTTCAAGTCCTGGAATATGCGGATCTTGTGGAGGAGAGGACAGAGGGTGCCCTCCGGGGCTGCCCAGGTGATGGGGGAGAGGCCTGGGCAGGAAAAACTGGAACATCTGCTTAGGGACAAGCCTGGAGACTAGTGTGTGCATGAGTGTGTGTGTGTGAGTGTGAGAGTGTGTGAGTGAGTGTGTGTGTGTGTGTATGTGTGTATGTGTGTGTGTGTGTGTGTGTGTGTGTTCGGGGGAGGGTATCTAGGGGGGAGAGGTGACCTGATTCCATTTTGATCTCAGTCAGGCCATCAGAATGATCACTCGTGCAAGACCATGACAAGAAGTGTCCGTTCAGAAATGTGGGTTTCCCCCCACAAGTTTTTCTCCTGCTATAGTTCCAAGCAGAGTAAGTCAGCACAGAGAGGAGCCAGGACCAGAAATGGGATGGGGCTCTCAAAGGCAGGCTGCCGACAGTTCCTCAAGGGAAGATGGGGCCGACCTGGGGCTTGCTTTTCTATTTCATACTTACTAGTGTTTCAAAGGGCCCAGCAGCAGGGGCTCTGTGCGAAACGGGACTGAGTAACGCGATTCTCCACATTTTTTTTTGCTTTTTGGGTCACACCCAGTGACACTTAGGGGTTACGCCCGGCTCTGCACTCAGGAATTACTCCTGGTGGTGCTCGGGGGAACAATATGGGATGCTGGGAATCAAACCCGGGTCGGCTATGTACAAGGTAAATGCCCTATCCGCTGTGCTATTGCTCCAGCCCTGACATTTCCTTTTCAATTAAGAGGAAATAGCTTACACTCTGCCAGGGAAAGCCAGGATAATTAAACCCACTAAATAAGAATGCATGAGGTGCGTGAAAACAGAGCGAATGGAACACAAAACAGCCATCACGGACCCCAGCAACGGCTCAAAGCCAGAGCAGGCCTGAAGCCCTGCAGGAAACCCCGAGTACCACCCCCCACACAGAGAACTACATGCTTCTCCACAGAGTGTGTGTAACCCAAGGAAATGAGAAAGAAACAAAATCAAAAAATTATTTTTAAAAATTATAACAATAGGCCAGTGAAATGGTACAACAGCCAAGGCATGGAAACAACCCAAATGCCCAACGACAGATGAATGGATGGAAACGGTGTGTAGAGAGGCCACCGCCACACAACATCAGGTGGGGCTTTTGCCTTGCACACTGCGGACCCAGGTTCCATCTCCGGCACCCCTGAGCACTGCTAGGAGTGATTCCTGAGTGCAGAGCCCAGAGGAGCTCCTGAGCACCATTGTGTGTGTCCCTAAAACAAAACCAAAAGAAGCTGTGGCATATATACACAATGGAATACCCTGCATCTCTAAGAAAGAACACAACCATGCAATATGTATCAACATGAATGGAACTAGAGGATGTCATGCTTAGTGAAGGCAGAAGAAGAGGAACATACAAAATGATCTCTCAGATGTGGGCTTTATGCAGCAAGAAAATAAAAGCCCAAAAGCAACATAATGGGAGAACTGACCCACACAATTGAGTTGAGGAGGAGGTCGTTGGGGCAGGGATGGAGCACACTGGTGATGGTCGTGGTGTTGGAATTATGTGCATTTAAAAATTAAATTAAAATTTTAATTAAAAACCTGTTAAAAAGGATCTAAAATGCCACATAAGATTTTGACCAAACGTAATTAAGAAGTCAAGAACGGAAGCGAGGGACGGGGCTTGGACACACACAAAATAATAAAAAAAAAAATGGTTCCATAAAAGAGTCTAAGAAATGTTACTGTGGATTTCCAGTCTGTCTATTTTCTGAACCACAGGGCTGGGGGAGCCAGGGTGGGACTGGGGGAGCCGGGGTCAGACTGGGGGAACCGGGGCTGGGCTGGGGTGCAGGGGTGGGGTGGGAGAGCCTGGGGCCGGGCTGGGCACATGCAGGAGCTGTAGGCTGAGGCTTTTCCAGGCAGAAGGAAGCACAGCTGTGGCTGGCTGGAAAGATAAGAGCCTTCCAAAGCACTTATTCTAGAAATTCCGATGGCGAGGGCAAGCAGCCAGTTGAGATCTGGAAAGCTCTGGCTATGGAAAATTTGACACTTTCTAAAACCAAGTACCTAATGACATGGGCCCCTTCCAGAACGAATACTGACGCTTCGCACGCCACCAGTTCAGGCATTCCAGCCTCCTATCTCCGAGGCTGCAGTACTTCCCCTGCATCTCGGGGGGCTGAGTCACACAGATGCCTCATGTGACTCTGGGAGCAGAGGCTGGAGAGAGGCGGGCACAGCAACGGCTGAGAGGGTCGGTCACGATGCCCTTCCCTGGGCTGCTGGCCTCGCATCTCTCAGTAAAGACTCGAGGGATTAGAAGCAGAAAGGCAAATTTCTCCTTGAGAAATGTGAAAGGGAGAAATACAGGGGTGTTTCAACAGATGATAACCTCACTGAGAAACTTTGGGTCCTGTTACATCTCATCAGAAGTCAAATTCAGTCACCTGATGTGGCCCTCAGACCGTCGGGAGTCTCACAACCCTTGAAATTCCAGCCCCAAGCATCGCCAAACTGATTTCAGCTGCAAGTCACAAGGAAAGAAGAGGAGCCAGCATCAGAGGACTTACAGCAAGGCCTCTAGCTCCTTTAACACATCATTAAGTCACACCAAGTACATTCCTTATACTCCTCTTTCACAGGTTGTGGATTGGACAGGGCCAGGACTCTGTATTTTGAATTAACAATTCTTTACTTTTACCCTTTCCTTGGAATTCACAGGTGCCTCAGTTCCTGAAGAAGGTAGGAATGATTTTTAACATGAGCACCTTCTCATTTCTCTCTAGGACATCCATTTGTACTGGAAATTCTCTCCTGTCTCTTTCTTTACCCCTAGGCATGGAGACCAAACCCCGATGCTCAAAGCCTCTGATATCTTTAAAAAAGTATTTTCTCTCAAACATAAGCTAGGTTTCACATCTATGACTCCCGGTGAACCTGATTAGAGAATGGCCGTACAAGTCAACAGAGCACAAAGTTCTAGTGCTCCCTGTCTGATCCAGTGCTTCCTGAAATTTATTGGACTCAATACCTACTCCCCTGGGATTCACTGCTGCAACCACTACTGCTGCTGTTACAGGAACAACCCTTCAGTTTTGACCCAGACACTTATTTCTTCAGAGAGGGACTAAATGATTCCCATCACTGGTGACTCTTATCACCCCTGGACAGTGTAGGACAATTGGACGCTTTACTACAAGCACTGCTCTGGGTCCAGGGTCGGAATGAAATCTTAGTACAACTAATAAGAATGTATTGTGATTTGGAATTGTTCCTCTATATCAAATGTTAAGTGTTTTTGTAAAAGTAAAAAAGGGAAATGTAGGATAACATTGGTTGTCCTTTCTGCCTTGCCGCAGGGAGCTTAGGTTTACTGGGAAAAGACCATCACAGTGCTCCCGTTCCTCTGTGTTAACTTGTAACCTCTTCCTCTGTGCTCTGTTGACTTGTAAAGAACTTGTAATATTGTTTTTCTCTTCTCCTTAAGTCCTTTCCATAATTAATTCAGAGCAATGTCCTTTTTGTATAGAAACAAGAAAACAGTTAATGCTATGCTTTTGTAACTTGGGAGTTAATTGACTCTAAATGATATTTTCCTCCTGGACATCTGTTCTCTCAACTTAAGCCTCAGTTGCCCTTACTTCCTAGAACCCCAAAACCAGGGTTCCAACTAGGGACTGGATGGACCCAGGGTAAGCTGTGAGCTATGTGCTATGGCATCGGAACAGGCCTGGCGAAAGCACCATAATGCTTAACTCTAAGTTAAGAGCATGGTTATGGACAAATTCTGTCATGATACAAAAAGTAATAACTAGATTTGGACCCTGCTAGGGTTAGGAATGCTGCTAGGGTTAGGAATGATTAATCCAGCCTGAGCACTACAGTCTGAGTCTGTAGTGAGATGTTCCCAAGAGAGCCACCCTACAAGCTCAATGTATCTCTTACTGTGTCCATACAAAATAACGAATATTAGCACTGCACTGTAGCACACTCATCCTGTTGTTCATCAATTTGCTCAAGCGGGCACCAGTAACATCTCCATTGAGAGACTTGTTGTTACTGTTTTTGGCATAATGAATATGCCACGGGAAGCTTGCCAGGCTCGGCTGTGCAGGCGAGATACTCCTGGTAGCTTGTTGGGCTCTCCGAGAGGGACGAGAGGGACGGAGGAATTGAACCCTCTTGCTTACAAGGCAAACACCCTACCCACTGTGCTACCTTCCAGCCCAACTAATATTAAGAAGTAGAATTAAGATGTTAATTAAGGCATTGGACTAAGGAAAGGAGAAAAACACCTCAAGTGGTATTTTGCCTGTGAGCAAAGAAAGGGCTTTCTTATGTTGATTTTGCTGCTTTGGGGTGTGGTGTGGTGGTGTCTACCCCCAATGTGGGGAGAGGGAGAGAGGAGAGAGGGGGGAGAGAGAGAGAGAGAGAGAGAGAGAGAGAGAGAGAGAGAGAGAGAGAGAGAGAGAGAGAGAGAGAGACCAGGGCCGCAAGATTGAGCACAGAGAGACTAGCAAGGAGAACAGAGGGGAGAGAATGTAGGGGAATGCAGGAGCGGGCACATGGAGAGAGCCCAGGCTGCGAAATGGAGTGCAGAGAGATGAGCAGGAGAAACAGGAGGAGACAGGAATGAGCAGCAGTGTGAAACTAGAATGGGAGCTCAGAGATGCTGGAATAGGAGACAATGGAATAAGTGGAAACTGATCATCAACCAGCTTGGCCCTCACTTCCTCCTTCATCTGCCGACGGCCTGGGCCACCCCAAGTGGGCAAGTGGCCCAAGCCCACCAAACACAGGTGGTGAGAGGGAGAGCCACCGGGGCTTTCCCTAGCCTCCCTTGAGATTATACAACTGGGGATAACAAGAAAGAATCTAGAGCACAATCCCCTCCTCAGATAACCCAGAGGATGCTGAATTGTCCCAGTCCACAGCTACTGGAATGGGCGGCCACATATGCAGTCACAAGACACCTCCAAATCGCACCGTACTGACTGCCCAGGAGGAGCACAGCAAATTATGTGGGGAAGTTGAACAGAAGCCCACCAAGCTCAGTGAGCAAAACCAACAACACAGAAGGCTCAACTAGCACCAATCAGCTCGATGAATCTTTGGACAATGACTTTTAAGAACACTGTTAAGATATATATTGTAGCAAACACTATAAAATAAATTATTTTGTGTCTGTTACAGAAGAGAGAAGGGGAGTCATGCTGGCAGAGGGGCTAATGTTGGAGCACTGATTATCTGAAAAAAAAAAATGTATTATTAACAACTTTGTAAATTACCATGCTTAAAGTTTCAAACATAACGAATGAAAAGAAAAATGTGAAAACCCAAGCTCCCGGTTGCTGATATCAAGTTGCCAGATGTGCACCCAGAATGGTTCTGAATGCCCATCATGCTGAAGACCAGGTCCTCAGTCAGGACATCCTTGGCATGCAGACGCTGCCTTGGCAGTTGCAAAAGAAAACAGTAATCCAGTCTGCTTATTATTTCACTCTGCCTGCATCTCCAGGGGCATTTTGAAGGGAACCTTAGGTTTGCCAAATACTCTTGTTGGGGGAGGGATCCCCCAAACAGTGCTCAGGAGCCCTGGGGGGGCCTGTGCTGGCTATTCTAGGCCAACCTGACTGGCAGGATAACATGAGAACCTGAGAATGCAGCAGGATGGGGCCAGGGATTCCCCGAGCCACCTCAGTGGAACTGAGAGGCCCCCAGATGGCAGCTGGCAGTGCCATGAGGTGCCGGGGGAGTCAAACCCAGCTGTGTGCAAGGCACATGCCTTAATGGTACAGTCTCTCCAGAGCAAAGTATGCTTCCAAGAATTACAGGGAGGGGGTGGGGCGGAGAGATAGTAGAGCAGGTAGGGCACCCCCCTTGCATGTAGCTGACCTGGGTTCGAACCCTGGCACCCAAAGCCCCTACAAGTCTGCTAGAGTGAACATTGAGCACAGAGCCAGGATCAAGTCCTGAGCACAGCTGGGTGTGATCTGAAACCCAAATAAGTGGTGGTACAAATAGTATTTTTAAGGGGAGGGGTAGAGTATGGCGGGTAGGGAGCTTGCCCTGCATCTCATATGGTCCCCCAACACGACCGGGAGTGATTCCTGAGTGCAGAGCAGTAGCTGCGTGCGGCCCAATGCCCCCCCCCCCCCCACCAAGCAAACAAAAACAGAGTAACAGGTGAGGCAGGGATCTGACTCAGCATCTTCCCCTGGAGGAGGCCCCAGCCCCTGATGAGATGATGAGCAACTGAGCAATCAGGAGCTCCAAGCCCTGGTGACCACGGTGCCACGAGGAATGGGCCACAGAGCATGCGAGGCACGGCTGGCTGCACTCACACAGCGGAGGACGCTGGCAGGATGCTGGCAGACCAGTTCACGCCTCCAGTGCGTTCCCTGTAAGAACTAAGCTCTTCTTCAGTGCGCCGCCTGGCTGACCAAGGAGACTCACCCCCGCCAAGTCCTCCCCTAGGGCTTTCCCAGACAAGGGTCCTGTCTGGCCCAGCGCTCGCTCTCTCTCTCTCTCTCTCTCTCTCTCTCTCTCTCTCTCTCTCTGACAATATGACCCTTCTCACGCTTCCGGGTGGCTAGAACAGGCCAGGCACTGATGGGTAAGCCCGGGCTGGCCAGAGTCCTTCCCGCCCTGACTTGCCCTTGGCCGTACCCAGTGGTCAGCAAATGCCGCCTGCAGGGGAGGTAGGGGGCTGGAGAACGAGAAACTGCCCAAGGAACTTGGGGGCTCAGGTTCTCGGTAAGTGGAATTCGAATAGACCCCTGTACGTAAGTCCTTTTGCCTACGCCACTGCAGGGACAGATACTAAAGCCACAGAAGTTTCTGTCTTTCCAGAGCGCTGAGAATGAGTGCTGGCTGCTGCTGGGACCACTAGCCCCTGAGCCATAGGGGCTGTCACGTCTGCATCACTTATTTTGGAAATGGAGTGGGCCACAGTAGCATCTTTTTATGAAGCCGACCTCATTCTAGATCCCGAGCACTGCATATGGTCCCCCAGCAGAGAGCTGAGAATAATCCCTGGGTGTGGCTCAAACCACCTCCTTCACCCCACAACAAAAAAGAGAGGAGGAACCTGAGAGATAAAGAGGGCTTCCAAAGAAGAGCAGTATGGAAAGGGTCAAATTTTAAGGCACAAACACCCAACCTTCCCTACCCCTCAAAGAAAATTCAAATGAATTTGTGAAAAGTACGTTGATAGGACATAAGCACTGTCACGGTCCTCCCATTGTTCATGGATTTGCTCTAGCAGGCCCAGTAACATCTCCATTGTGACAACTGTTACTGTGTTTGGCATATCGAATACGCAACAGGTAGCTCGCTGGGCTCTCCAAGAGGGGTGGAGGAATCGAACTCGGAACGGTCATGTTGGCCGCTTGCAAGGCAAACGCCCTACCCGCTGTGCTATTGCTCCAGCCCAGAACATAAGCAGAGAACTGAATTTGTAGATCTGAGATCATCTCTGTTAGAGAAATAAATCACATCTTATAAAACTCATCTATTCTGTTTGATTGGAGGTGGTGGGGGGAGGTGCTGGCTCATACCCCAGCAGCACTCAGGGGCTACATGCTGAGCCAGGAGCAAACCCAGGGTTGGAAATTGGGTTGCAGGAATGGAAAGCCAGTCCTAGCCTTGACCAGGCTTTCTGGGCCCTTTCGGGAAAATTTTGCAAGACGAGCAATGAAGTAAAAAGATTTTATTTGGAGGTTTTGATAAGGGGAAGGAGGGACAGAGAAAGAGCACCCCAGTACACATCTTAAGAGGGAGGATTTGGGTGACACGCATGCTGGCCACCACATGTGCTTGACCATGTGAGCACAGCGGCACAAACTGGGCAGCATGTGCACATTTCCTTTGTTCCAGTTGGCTTTTATAGTTTTTCCCAGATGCCCCATGTGGGGGCTTTCTAGCTAGGTAAGAGCCCGTTGCTAGGGTGGTTGCCAAGTGGGTAGAGTTGGGAATGTTGATGGTCTTTGAAATTCCTTTTTTTTTTTTCTGCTGTGCTGGAGCTTCTCTCCAAGGGGGGTGAGGGGTCGGGTCCAGCCTTCTCTGGGTCTCTCTCCATACCAGGTGAAGTCTGATCCAGCTTCAGTCCTGGAGCTCACACCTGGGGCTACTGGTTTTATTACTTCCAATTGCCGTGGGGGCCTTTCCCACTCTTCCTGCCTGCATCACTTAGCAGTGCCAGGAGCTTCCAGGGTTACCTACAGAGCTGGGGAAGGGGGGAATTTGGTGCCAGAGGTGGCAGGGGCTACTGACCACCTTCCAGCTAGCTCCCAGGGGTCCTGGATTTGCCTCCTAAACAGGTGCTACTGATGGAAATTACTTACAAGTTACGTTAAAATGGAGAAGGCAAAAAGTCAAAAGGGAGAAGTGGACAGAGGGGAGAGGTGGGAGGAGAGAGGAGAGGAGGGGAGGGAGAGGAGGGGAGGGGAGGGGAGGGGAGGAGACTCAGCGTTAGAAAGGCTGGTCAGCAAGGCCATTAACTGGGTTGCTGGCAGGGAAGTCTGTTCCGGGCTCTAGAAGGGCGAGCGCGCATGCACGCGCGCGCACACACACACACACACACACACACACACACGCACAGAGCGGTTGACCCCTCACAAGACCCCTCTTTTACCCAACTAGAGGGATCAGCTCCCCCCACCCCCCCACAGGCATTCCTAGCACAGCCCAGGTCTAATCCCCTCCCCCACCCCTGGGGCTGGGGTACTTTGCCTCCAGGAAGCCAGTAGGCTGAAGCGCAGGGTGGGGCTGCGGGCCACACAAAGGGGCTTTATTCCCCCAGAGGGAGGGCGCTGGGCGGGCTGCCGCCACATTCCTCAGGCAGGAGCTGGGGTGAAGCAAAGGTGAGTGGAGCTGGGGAGGGTGAGACACAGGAGGGGCACCGGCAGCTGCAGAGAGGCGGCTGCAGCCCCTCCGGCCCGGGCGTGGTGCCCCTGGCCCCCTCCCCCCAGCCCACAGAGGGTGTGAGTCATGTGATGCAGGGATGGAGGGCACACACACACACACACACACACACACACACACACACACACACAGAGCACACAAATACACAGACACATACACACATTCACAAAGACATAGATACACACAAACACAAACACACATGCACATACACTCACAAATACATAAAGACACACATACTCAGACAGTCACAAATACACACACAAATACATGCGCTCTCACACACACACACCCCTCACAATTTCTGAGAATTTATACTAATAAACACTTGCAACAAAATATCCTGGATCATTCCTCCAGAGCATTGGAGTGTTTTAAATCGCTCATGCGCCTGCGCGCGCGCGCAGGTTTGTGTGTGTGTGTGTGTGTGTGTGTGTGTGTGTGTGTGTGTGTGTGTGGTATAGGCATGTAGTTTGCATCTTCAATGGTGTGTGCAGGTACCCACAGCTCTCAGTGGAACCGAGAGCCCTCTAGTGGTACAGCGGGGCTGGGGCCTTCCCACCTGTGCCCGGCCACTGGCTCCCTCTTCCCCTGACCCTTCTGAAGGTGTACGCTGAGGGGTAGGTTCTGGTGGGCCAAACCTTCCTGCTATGGGCTAGGAGGGTAGGAGAGTGGTGCTGGCACAAAACCTAGGTTCCCACACACGCCAGCACCCCCAGCTGCCTCCTCTAAGCCAGAACTACAGCCATGTGTTCTAAGCCAGAACTACAGCCACGTGTTTATCTAAAGCCGGGGAGAAAAGGCCTCAGTAAGTTTTCCATGACTCCATCTGAATAAACTTCGATATTAGAACCCTTTTAAGGATGTTTCACCTAGAACACTGGTTCTGGACTCATCTGGCCTACCTCCTCTCCTTTTACAGTGAAAGGTGCCACTGCACTCTGGGAAACCAAGGCTGGAACACAGAAGTGCACGCACCCAGGACTGTCTCACCCATGTCCGCAGAAGACAATACCCACTGCTTCCCCGGGCCTGCGGAGGTGCTCCTTGGGTGTTCTCAATAGGGGAACAGACAGGTCTGGTTACTCTGATGTCTCAAAAGCAACTGAAAGGTGGCTGGGAACACAGAAAACAACCTCATGACTTGGTCAGCATCTTGCATTCCCAACACTGGGAGACAAGCCCCTTTTGAAGAGAGCGCAGGGAAGCGTTGACACTGCCAGGAGACTGGGTACAGAGAGCACGTGGGAGCTGTTGGGGGAGGTGGGTATTGCCCGGGTCTGGGGGCCATGCGGGATGCAGGAGGGGCGGCTTCAGCAGGAGCCCCCTGGGTTACATGTGTGAGACCGGCATGCAGGGCGCGGCCTGCCAGGTTCTCTCCCACGGGGCCCAGCCTGATGCACTGGGAGGCGACGGGCAGCTGAGCACCCGAGCTGCCAGCATTTTCAAGAAAGCAGAAAACTTCTCGCCCCAGTGCCTGGGTGTGTGTCCACAAGCTAGCAAGGTGCTTCCAGTGGCCCTCGGTCTGCAGCAAGGCATGGGGACCGTTTCGCGAGCGCCCTCTACAGCCGCAGCCCAGCATGGCCCTGGGGAACAAAGATCTGACCCCAACTAGCTCTGGAGAACAAGAGAGGGGGATCCAATTGGATGCTCTGTCCCAGTCCCGACGTGGATCTGAACAAATCCTCAGGGTAATGTGCACTTTGTCCAAAGCATGGAATAGCCCGACCCCGCTTTGCAGCTCCTGAGGCTCCGTCGGAGACCATGTGAGAAAGACGCAAGAACCAGAATGATGGGGTGCCCGAAGCACAGGCTCGTTTCCCTTGCCCAGAGCAAAATCACAGAAGAAAACCAGCATCCCAAGCCCATCCAGAACTCCCGACAGGTAACGTGGCAGCGGGCATCCAGGTTTAGTCACACTGACCCCAGGGCCGGGCCACTAAGGCTTGCGGCGGACAAGAAGGGTGCGGGCAGGGGGCGCTGTGGCAGTTTAGAGGAGCAAAATTCGAATGTGCCGAACCCATTGGGCAGAGGTGCCCCGGCCCCATCCCAGAGGGGTCAGATCAGCACTAGGGCTGGCGCACGGACGACAGAGACAAAAGCAAGAGGGCAAATGCGAGAGGGGCAGCGGGATGCTGGCATCTTCCAAAATTAACCTGGGCCAGAGAGACTGGAAGGGTAAGGGTTTGGCTTGCAAGTCCCAGCAGGCGTGATCATTGAGCACAGAGCAGGAGTAAGCCCTGAGCACTGCCAGGTGTGTCCCCCAAACCAAAAAGTCAAAAATAAATAAATGCCTTTGGGTATGGCTGTACGCAGTGAAGACAGAGGCTGGCCAGGGGACACTCACAAACTTCTTTAGAAGAACTAGGGGGTGGGGAGAGGGTCTGGGGGACAGCGGGGGCTCATGTTTTACTTTACACAGCCTGCATTTGTTAATAAGGAATTTGAAATGAGAAGGATTTGGGACAGCTCATCGGTGCCCTGCAAAGAAAATGCAAACCCTTCTCTCTCCCCTTAAGCACAAGCCAGACAGTGCTCTGGAGGAGGCAGGGGAGTGAATCCCAAAAATCTCCCTCGGGGCTGGGGAGATACAGGGGCAAGCGATGTTGCATCCCCCCAACACACACACACACACACACACACACACACACACACACACACACTGGCCCGTGTAAAATCTCAGCACATGCTCTGACTCCTACATGGCCATGGGCCCCAGCATCTTGGTGCTAAAACCAGAAACCATCTGGTCCAGTTGGCCCAGCAGCACCAAGAGAAGCCCCCAGGCCTCTGAGCACTGCGTGGGGAGCACCTCCTAAAAAAAAAAACAACTAGACCAAGTCCTTCATTTCATAGATTCTTTTAGACCAGACTCTACTTTCAGAAGATGTAAATGACCTAAATGTCAGGAGGTAGATTTATCATTACAGCTCTCACAGAGTGTGTGTGTGTGCACAAGGACTAACCAGGGCCTCAGGCATGCTTTAGTAAATGCTCGAGTTCTGCGCCACATCGACAGTCCCTATATTCTAGATCTTAAAAAGTATGCTTGGAGGGGAACTGAGTTATTTTGCAAGACTTTTTCCCAGAATCAGCCCAACATCCTCACATCTTCGAGGGAATCAAACGTCTAAGGTCGGAGGCCAGAGGTATCCAACTGACATGGCATGACCAGCCCCCAGTTCATGGCCCCTGCTCGGAAAGGCATGTAGCCTGGTCCAGTCACACACAGGCTGATACACACAGCCCTGCCTTGGTCTACACCTGCATGCCTTTCAAGGTACACACACACAACACACCTTTGCACAGGTAACTTTATTTGCTCCTGTGGATGGCAACAGTGCTCAGAGGTTGTAATTTGAAATATTCAGCAATCACATAACCTGAATATTGTCACATTTCTTTACATCACGATTCAGGAACTATTAAAACAGTGAGCTCTACTAAGTACAGCGAACCCAATGGCATAAACACTTACACCAGGCCCTTGTAAACAAGGCTCTTTTGTGCACGATAGTAACACAGAATTAATGCAAACCACAAAATGGATGGGGGAAAGACCTCTTTAAATAAACTATTCTGTTTATAAATAAACTCTGATTTTTTTTTCTTTTTAGGACACATTTACAGACCAATAGAAACAAGATGTGTACTCTTCTTGGAAAACAGGAACTGTAGAGCCACGGACGGCGGTGGGGGACTCACCGAGGAAAGGGGGTGAGAAGCAAGCGGAGGGGTAAGAGTTAGGGGCTGTCCTGCCAGTGACACCGACCAACACAAGGCGGGCCCGGCCAGCCGGGGAGCTTGACTTTCACTTGAATTCCAGCAAGTTGCAATCAATCTTGTAGTACACATAGGGGTAGTACTCCTGCTGGCTCAGGTTTAAGCCCGGAATGTCCATAGGGGCCTATGGAAAGATCAAGTGTCAGGTAAGTACTCAGGGGAATGAAGATAAGAGAAAACAGAGTACCACATCTACCTGTTTTATTTTTTGAAAGCAGTGAGATGGGGGGATGGTGGAGGGGTGGGGGTAGTTTGGGTCAGGTCACACTTGGCTGTGCTGAGGTCAGAAGTCACACCGAGCGGCAGAGTTCATCAGACTGATACCAGCCCCAGCTCTGCGCTTCTGGCCTCTGTCAATTTCATCTACAGCTATTATCATTCCCATTTTGCAAGTGAGGGAACAACCCCGGGTTCACTGGTCTTGGGAAGTGGCTAAGTAGGTCAAACCAGGTTCAGGGGCCGGAGACGTGACGCCAGAGCAGAGGGCCAGCCCTGCCTGGAGGCCCTGGACTCAACCAGCACGTCCGAAGTATTAAATGAAGTCAGGTTCCAGGTTCTCTGGCTCCAAAGCCGACATGCATCATAATCCTACCGTCCTTTTTATCATGTACATAAACTATAAAATTTTATTTTAAAACCCAGGCCCATAGTACTGAGTTTATGGGCTCTAAGACAAAGGAAACATTGAATAAAAATAAGGATGGTTTTAAACTATCACTTATTACAGAAGCATGCAATGAGAATTTATTGGTAGGAAATTATGAATCAAATAGTAAGACTTCATATTTTATCAACAATATTGTGAACATAGAGAAAGTTGTTGCCTACATTTTTTTTCATCAAAAATCCTAATTATTTATGAGTTCTAACTAATGTAGGTATGTGATACAACCAATTGAGATTAAGGAAAACACAAATCAGAAATATCTGAAAACAACAATATATAATGGGGCCAGGGGCTGCAGTGATGGCACAGAGGTAAAGGCACTTGCCTTGAATACGGCTGACCCAGGTTTGATCCCCAGCACTTGTGCAGGGTTTCCCAAGTCCTGCCAGGAATAATCTCTGAGCACAGAGCGAGGAGCAAGCCTTCAGCAAAGTCTAATGTAACCCCCAAACAAAAAAAAACAAAAACAAAAGAAAATTAAAGGGAAAGGGAGCTGGAGCGATAGTGCAGTGGGGAAGGCATTTGCTGTGCACACAGCTGACCCGGGTTCGATCCCCCAGCATCCCACATGGTACCCAACACCGCCAGGAGTGAGCCCTGAGTGCAGACCCAGAGTAACCCAAGCACTGTGCCAGGTGTGGCCAAAAAATAAATAAATAAATGAAATAAAAATAAATGAAGAGACAAATATTATAATAGGGGCAAAAGGCCAAGAGGAAGTACAGGAGCTAAAGCAAGGAGCCTTGCGCGCAGCAAACCAATTCAATTCCCAGCATTGCTCAGGGTCCCCCGAGCCCCACAAGGAGTGATCCCTGAGCACAGAGCCAGGAGTAAGTCCCCAGCACCCCTGTGTGTGACCCAAAAACAAACGAAAAATCCCTTTGTTTATAAAGGGGTTGCAGGGCTTGCCTGGCATCACAGGGCCTGTCTGACCCCAGGGCTGCAGGGCCTCCACAGCACCAGCCCCCCCCGCCACACACGTATATGTATACATACATACACATATATATACATATATATATATACACACACACACACACACACACATATGTACATAAAATCCCCCTTGAACTTGGAACAGCAGCAGCATCAAAATGCACCCATGTTACTTAGATCAGCCGTTAAGATTCGATCTGAACACCATTTTAGAAAAAGGTTCCTTCCAAAGGCCCACCTAGGGACTCCATTCCTTCCACCAAATAAAGTTAAACCACTAATTTTCTTCCCCTCTGCAATTTATAGCTTTGCTAAACAACAGCAGAGCTGGTTTGTTTCTGCATTTCTGCAGCTGTAAAGAGCTGATCCACATCTATAGCAAGATAATGACCAGCTCTGGGAAATAACCAAGTGGCAAGAGCCTCACTCTGAAGCACGAGGTGAAGCAGGTGAAACATCTGCCACTGCACCCACAGGGAAGGCCCGAGCAGCCCCCCGAACGCTCACTGTCCCTTTCTCCATCTTCCTCAGAGACCGTTTCCCCGGGTCCTTACGTCAATAATAGCCGCGGCGCTGCTGTCCAGGTGCTTGTACAGTTCGTACAACACTTCTCTTAGCTTCTTCATTGTCTTCTTGTTGGGGTGAAGGAGCATTGCTTGGAAGTTCACTGGCAGGCCATACCTGGAAAGGACACAGACACAGTGACCCCCGAGTCTCTGTATGAAACAGGTATTCTCGGACTATTCTCCAATCACAACGGGAAGGAACAGGATACTTTGATTTCAAATTTCTGCATGTTCAAGTCAAGCAACAATTTATTGAGCCCCTTCCCTGGCCCTCACGGAGCATCAGAAATCCTTTCTCTAGAACGAGAAGCAGGGCTGGACAGCATGGGCATGGGCCTGGGGCCTCACCCCAGCACCGCACGGTCCCCTGAGCACTCTGGAGTGACCGCCCCCCCCACCGCCGCTGCCCAAACATGGAGTCCCCAAGCACCACTGTGGCCCCAGGAACCAAAAGAAATTAAATGAGAGTCAACTGTCGACAGGGAATAACCCTTAATCGCTCTTCAATTTTTATAAGCTATGAATAAACATCACAAGGAAAGTAATAGCACGGAAATGGAATAGTTTCATGACAACAAGCAAACATGAGATTACCTACTTCTATTTTAAAACTAGTAGCAGGGCTGAACAGCCCCATTCTAAACTGTTCTAAGAGAAATAACACGTCCAGAGGATTGCAAAATGACTGAGCTTTAAGCCTAACCAAACAACAGAACAGTCCCAGTAAGTCATTAACAGACCGCAACAAGACGTAAGATGAAGGAAGGGTCTTTTGATTTCTGTTTCGCTTTTGTTTGGGGCCACACCCTGCGCTGTTCGGACGCAGATGCCATGCGGGCTGCAGCCCGTGGAGCTCTCTTAGCCCGGAGAGATCTTTAAACAAACAGCTCAGTCTATCATCCACTGTGAACATGAGTGACTATGGCGAGAAAATACACCGAGGAACGCCCCTGAACATCCTCCTCCTGTGTTACGGGACAAGACTAAAAATACATACAGAGCGGGACAGGGAACAGACCCCCCGCCCCGACCCCAGATGCTGGTTCCTCCAGACTGGCCCCGCCCTGAGCCGGAAGCCTCCTATGCAGCTGCTCCCAAGGGCCTCCCTCCCAGTCCCCTGACTCAGCCCCTTTACCTTAACACTGACTCCACAAACACCCTGAGGGCCTTGACGTGAATCCACGCGATGAACGCCTCGCTGAAGTTGACTTTCAGCCACCGCACGAGAGGCCCCTGTGATGAAGAGGGACGGGAGGAAACACATCACCACATGCTGGGGCTCAGAAACGGGAATCGGAAATCACATGAAGACTTTTAAAGCAATAAGAATGCACAGGTGAATCAAGTCCCACTGAAAGTCACTTGTTTGTCTTGGGATCACACCCAGCAGTGCAAGGGCTCCTTTCTGGCTCCGTGCTGGAGTGGGGGGAAGTGGGGGGGGGGGGGGGGGGGGCGGGAGCGGTGTTAGGGACCATATGGGATGCCAGGTAGCGAGGTTGGGTGAGCCAGAGTGCAAGGCAAATACTCGGTCTGCTGCACCATGGCTCCAAATTTACAGTGTTTCATCGACTCTCATCATTCTGGATTCTTTCATTTGCCACTACTAAGGATTGCTGGAAATATGAACGGGGCTCAAACCAAGTATTTCCCCTGCAACCTCTTACAGGCATTTAAAATGTACTGAAACTGGGCCACACAGAGAAATCGTACCTATTTTAATGAAAGCAGTATCACTATTCTATTAATATTGTTTCTTAGGGAAGCACTGAACTATTACAGGACTTTGCCCAAACACTCCCTTTACACTCCATCTCTGGGGGAAGGAGTTTAAAAAAATTTTTTTAATGATCAATTTGTCTGGGTCCAAGAGACAGCTCAATGAGTTGAGTGCAGGCTTTTGCAGGCCGGGCTCAATACTCAGCCCCCACCGACACCTGTGCTCCCGGCTAGCACCACAGGAAGTGACCTGCAAGCACAGAGCAGGAACAGCCCCCAAGCACCTTGGGGAGTAGCCCAAGGCCACACACACCAGACATCAATGGCCCAGAGAGAAAATTTCATCCTAATGTATCTTCAGAGAAAACTCATTCCGATTAAAACAAAAAATAACTAAAACCAGGGCTGGGAAAACGGCTGCTAGGGCACAGGGATGGTCCCCAAGCACTGCCAGGAGTAATTCCTGAGTGCAGAGCCCGGAGGAACCCCTGAGCATCTCCAGGTGCGACCCAAACAAAACACAGAAACCAAACAAAGCCAGAGCACGAGCTTCGGTGTGTGGGAGTTTGGGGTTTATCCCCAGCACACTTGGTGCCCCCCAGCACTGCTGGGTGTCGCCCCCAAAACCAAATCATGCCTTTTCAAAGCCAAAGGAGAAGCTGTGCCAATGTGAAGATCCCGAGGGAAACACCCTGTCCCACACAGCGGCCACACTTACAAACTGCTTCTTCTTATCAGTGGAGAGTCTGGTCATTTCTTCCTTATCCGCTTTCATCTCTTCTTCATTGTACTGGAAGTCACGAACAATGAACCTGAATCGGAGGGGGAAAGGCACCATGGTCCGTAGGCCAGGCCGGCAGGGAGGGCCAAGCTGAGGGACCCCAGAAGGCTGGCCCCTTACTTGTTTTCTCTGGCTTTGTGTCGGAAGTCATCTACCGCCTTCCTGAACAGTGTCACATTACAGAGGTAGCTGTCCTGGTCTTCAGAGAGAACACTGGGGGAGACAGAGGCAGGGAGAGTTTCGTGTTTGCAGCTTTCATAGGAGTGGAGGGCAGACCCTGGGTCTGGGGGTGGGGGGGGTGTGGGAGGAGCGAGGGGGCTCTTCCCTTTCCGGCAGACCCACCAACGGGCTCTGGCTCTGCACTGTCTCTTGCAGTGACAACACCAGCTGGCACTTCCATAGGGTCCCCTAAACATGGGAGTGATCCCTGAATGCAGAGCCAGGAGTAAGCCCTGGGCACAGTGAGGTGTGCCGCCACCCCCCCCCCCCCCTTAAATTGAAAACAATAAAATTTTGCATACTAGCACCCGGGAAAGAGCGCACAGATGGTTCCTTAACCCAGGAGTAAAACTACGGGAGCCCCGGGACAGAGGCCGTCCCAAGCACACGTACTTGCTCGACCTAGGAACGACCATTTCCGACAGCGTTTCGTATTGCTTTATCCAGTCGTTGTGGTTTAACCTGCAGGAAGGACACTATAAGCACAGGAACAGAGAAACCAGGGGACCCAGATGCAGGCAGCTGTTGCAAGTCCATGTCCAATGCCGGGAGCAGAGCAGAGAACACAGCTCACTGCCGGCAAGAACCTCCCACAAGACTCCTCAAACTCAAGCTTGGAAAGGAGGTTAAACAAAATCAGAGATTCTCCACAATGTCATACAGGAGGGACGCCTAGATCACCCTTGACCACAGAGAATAGGGAGGAGAAGGACAGAGAAGGAAAGGAATTAAGGGCGCTAAGTAAGATGAGAAAGTTGGGGCCTCGGCTATGCCAGTGACGGAGGCATAATCCAGTGACAGAGCTGTAACCCAAAGCACAAACTCAACACCAACCACGTGAGATCCAAACTCTACCCACCGAACCTGTCAAGGGCAGGAGGGCACTTGGGAACCCTGGGGCTGAGAGGGTGGGATTGGTGCCAGAAAATTTTATGTCTAAAACTCAACTATGAATAATCTTGCAAATCACAGCTTTTTTTTTATGCTTTTTGGGTCACACCCAGCGATGCTCAGGGGTTACTCCTGGCTCTGCACTCAGGAATCACTCTTGGTGGTGCTCGGGGAACCATATAGGATGCTGGGAATGGAACCCAGGTCAGCCGCATGCAAGGCAAATGCCCTACCCGCTGTGCTACTGTCCCAGCCCCAAATCACAGTTCTTTAAAGTAAATTTTTTAAAAATTATTTTTTTAAATTCAGGAGATTATTTGCTCGAGCGGGCGAGAGACTCTCGGTAGCTTACTGGGCTCTGCAAGAAGGGCGGAGGAATCGAACTTGGGCCGTCCTGGCCATTTGTGGGCAAGGCAAACGCCCTACCACTGTGCTATCGCTCCAGTCCCCACTCGAGCAAATCGATGAACAATGGGAGGACAGTTTGTTTGACAGATTATAAATTACAGTCAAACCTACAGGTAGACAAGCATCATTCTTCTTTTTTTTTTGGAAAAAAAAAAAAACAGGGGTATGGTGCCGCCAGCAAATCAACCTGTACCTGTGGGGCGGGTGTATCAGCAGCCTGATGGCTCCTTCAGATTTCCAGATACCCAGAAATTGCTGCTGTGCTTTTGGTCAGACCCCAACAACTTGGTGCCAAGTTTACCAAAGATTAAACAGCCAATACATGTATGTACATGGTATGTACATGGGAGACATACCTACAAACCATCTCAGCTCAGCTATATAAGCGCATTTATTGGCTTATTTCAAGATTTATTCATAAATCTTGAAAGAGAGATAAAAAGACACAGTTAGGGCTGGTAGTGTGGGGGCTAGGCAGGAACCGGACACTGAGATCTCCAGGCCCACTTGGGATCGGGAATAGGCCTCCTCCCCCCAGGTCCCCAGTTTTCCAGTAGCCTGGCCATCACACCCACAAACTGCCCCCCGCGCCATGCAATCTCATCAACAGCCAAGACCCAGAGACTATAAACTAAAGTTCCCGGAAGAGAACACCACAGAATGTGCTGACCCAACTGCCGCCATGCTCAAGGCCACTCTCCACACCCTCAGATGACCTCTCCCAAGAGTGGACGAGCCTCACCCAAGTTGGGATGAAACTCACTGGGGAGTGGACCGGCCAGAAAACCCAGAAATGCAGGAACCTGTGACTGAGATCTCCAAGCCCACTTGGATGGGGACTGGGCCTCCTCCCCCCAGGCCCCAGTTTTCCAAAAGCTTGGTAGTCACACACACAAACTGCCCCTAGCGCCATGTAATCTTACCAACAGCCAAGACCCAGAGACTATAAACTAAAGCTCCCGGAGAAGAACGACACAGAATTTCCTAGACATTATATTCTATCTATAACAAGCAATACAAAACAAATCATCTAACATTACCTTTTTGGCAGATTTGAGTGGTGGTAGGACTATTGAAATATCGAATGTAACCAAAATAGAGAGAGTATGGGGGAAATTGTCTGCCACACAAGCAGGGGAAGAACTGGAACGGGGGCTGAAGGGGGAATACTAGGAATTTTGGTGGTGGAAAATGTGCACTGGTGAAGGGATGGGTGTTCGATGATTGTATGACCGAAGCTCAAACATGAAAGCTTTGTAACTGTATCTCATGGTGCAAAAAATTTTTTAAAAATGAAAAAAATGCTTAAAATTTTTAAAAACTTAAAATTTAAAAAAAAAAAGATTTTTTTAATTTAAAAAAAAATTAGAGGTGTAAAAATCACTCATTTCTCTGTTGGCTGCCAGGCAGGTAAGGCAGCCGGGGACAGCCCAGGCCCACCGAGGCCTGAAGAGACCAAGGGCACGTGTGAGGCTGTGTGACTACAGCTACCCTCTCTCACCAATACTAGGAACTTGCTTTTTTGGAAAAAAAAAAAAATCCACAGACTGTATTTTAAGAAAATTTAGCACTACTTAGTTTGTTTTTCTTTCTTTAAATAAGACAGCCAGGCTAAACTGCTAAGCGTGGTATGGCATCTCAGCTGACAATGATATCTCTGTTACCAGGTTATAATTAAATTCAACTGTTGTCCGACAGACAAGTATGAAAGTCAGTTTACGGAATGAAGGATGAGGAGCTATTCCCTCTCTACCTGGGCTTTACAGAAAACATCAAATTAGAAGATTAGATACTGACATCTGTCTTGCAGCTTAACAAGCAAAAAACCTCTAGAAGAAGAAGACGACTTACTTGGGAACTACAACCAGTAACGTGATGAGATACTCAGAATCCAGCACAAAGTCATCCTTTTTCACGATTTCGGCTAGACTTCTAGTGAGCAAACTTCCCCTGAGGAAGAAGAAAAAAATACCGAATCATTTAATAGTCTCCATAAAAATCATGTGTTTCCATAACACAAATAAACAGATGGCAATTCACTGTATCCGCATGGCCCACATCTCGAGAAATTAGTCTCGGCTAGTATTTAAAACTTTCTAAGGCTTCGGAAAATTCTGTCCCACCTCTGCGACCAGAGGCAGGTCAGCAGAGAGAGATCCATGTGGGCCTCCAAGCCCCTGTAATTACAGGAACTTGGCTCTTCTCCCAATTACACAAACTGTATCTTAATGAGAAACCTGTTATCCACTGAAGCTTGTGTCCTCCAAGTGATGAAATTGTGTCATCTAAGCACACCCCTTGGGTTCCCTCCCTCCTCACGGGGTATCATTTACTGCCAGGCAATTTGGTGGGTTAACCTAATCATCAGTTCTTCCACATCAGTCCCCAGGCCTTCGAAGACCCATCTTTTCAGAATGAAATGAATGTTTGCTGCCCTGTTTGTCCCACCCAGAGTGCCCGAACGACTTTTCCTCTGGGGCATGACTGCACAACCTCAACAGTAAAGCATGAAAAACAACACCTGTAGTAGTCTTGCCACAGGGGCAACCAAAATGTGTGTCCCCGTTTTTAGAAAACCTCATGGAAAAAAAATCCAAACTTGGGAAAAAAGACGAAGACTAAAAAGCCCAGAAGTCCTTCAAGCAGCTGTTAGTTAATATGCAATTAAACTATGGTTTAATTTAACACTTAATTTTAGACAACTCTTTAATGAAGTGTCCCATAAAGGGATAAAGCAGCTCTGATATGCAGGTACTACTCACAAGTATAATTTTCAAAACAGGAAAAATAAACCCCCCAAGCAACTGTTTCGACTAGCCTAACAAGAAAACTTTTATCTACTAAGTGAAAAATCACCCATTTAAGAACCGGAATATGGTGGTGGAAAATGGGCACTGGTGAAGGTACGGGTGTTTCATTGTATGACTGAGACTTAGACCCAAAAGCTTTGTAACTGCTCTCACAGTGATTCAATAAATAAAATTATAAAAAATGAAAAAAAAAAGTATGATGGAGTTCATGCACAATTCAATCAGCTAATCAGTGGCTGAATAAACAGCAGTACTCCTACAAAAAAAAAAAAAAAAAAAGAACCGGAACAAACTGTCACGGACTAAGCCCCAACCTGTCACGCAGGGTATGGCGACGCACCCCCCTCAGTTCTGAATATCCAGAGACTGAATATGCTTACGCATTCTTCCGTTCCAAATTCTGAAGGTTCCCTTTCAGGTTGTTATAGGCGGACGCTCGCGACTTCAGGTCATTGTCAATTTGTGTTACTCCCTTAAGAAAAAGAAAGAAAAGAAGAGGCAGAGTTCTTTTCAATGTGTCTCTAAGCCAGGTAAAACAGCTTTAACACATACTGAAGGGGGAGAGGGGACTGCGGGGGCAGGATGGGGAACCCCACAGGGAAGTCTGAGAACTGAAACCCGCTCATGGCATGCTGGGCCTTCAAAATGCCGCCCAACGCTGCCGGCCCTTGTGTATCTGCCTCATTCTAGTCTAGTTTCTGGCGAGGCGCTGACAGTTTCTCTCAAGCCTGAGCACCCGGGAACAGGATGTAGGCCCCTGGACAGAGTGGGTTCCTGAAGAGGGGTGTCCTGCCCAACAGGAACACAAACCTTCCCCGCCCCCCGCCCTCCCCCCCGGGAAGAGGATCAATATTGAAAGCCAGAAGTAGCCAGAGAACGAGCAGGTTGAATGTTTACAGCAGTTCTGAGACACAGCGGGTGGCCATCATGATTGGCTGAAGGACTCCCACCCGGCCCAGATTCCAGGTTCCTGCTGGATAGTGCCTGGGTAGATGGTAACTACAGAAATCAACAGTCTGTCCTAACTCAGACAAACGCTTCTGTAACTACTTCAGTCCACCGTGCTCATGAGAAAACCACGCTGCATGGACTGTTGTGCTTCTCAGGTCTTCGACTCTTAAAGGGTCCCTCCTGTCTGTCAGCCACCTGGGCAGCAGGTTCTGTTCCAATACTGATGAGGATTCAAAACCCTGCTGACTTGAGATGAACCCACCGACCACAGTAAGTGAGGAACTTACTATACTTAAGGTGTACTGTCAAAACCTAAAAATTGGTTTTATTTAAATATATATTTTAAAAAACACTCAAAATCAATGCATTCTACTTTTGTCACCGGGGTCAGAGGGGGCTGGACCATACCCAGCTATGCTCAGGGCCTGCTTTGGGCTGTCGCCGGGAGTGGCCCCTGCATGCTAAGGACCAAATATGCCATTCTGGTGCTCTTTCTCTAGCCCCCAGGTCATTTTTTAAAAAATCTTACCTTGGCAATTATTTCAGAAATATTTTTCAGAGACTGCTTGATTGGATATTTAGCCATGTCCCACTGGAACCTTGTTATGTATGTAACCAGGTCAACTGAAATAAGCAGATGAATGAATTAGTAAAGAGAAACAACAGACTTTTACTGTTTACTACATTAACAATGATATTAGTACTGTGGCACTGTCCTCCCGCTGTTCATTGATTTGCTCGAGCGGGCACCAGTAACGTCTCACAACAAATTGTGAGACTTGTTGTTACTGTTTTTGGCAAATCGAATACATCACGGGGAGCTTGCCAGGTTTTGCAGTATGGGTGGGATACTCTCGGTAGCTTGCCGGGCTCTCAGAGAGAGGCAGAGGAATCGAACCCAGGTCGGCTGCGTGCAAGACAAATGCCCTACCCGCTGTGCTATCGCTCCAGCCCAACATTAATATTCACTGTCATTGTCCTCCCATTGTTCATCAATTTGCTCGAGCGGGCCCAGTAACGTCTCCATCGTGAGACTTGTTGTTACTGTGTTTGGCATATCGAATACGTCACGGGGAGCTTGCCAGGCTTTGCCATGCGGGCGAGATACTCTCGGTAGCTTTTCAGACTCTCCAAGAGGGGCGAATGAATCGAGCCCAGGTCAGCCGGGTCAGCCGAGTGCAAGGCAAACGCCCTACCCGCTGTGCTATCGCTCCAGCCCACGATATTAAGTAACATGGGTTAAGTAAGTAAGTAAAGGCCCTCCCGTTGATCGTCGATTTGCTCGAGCGGGCCCAGTAACGTCTCCATTGGAGACTTTGTTGTTATGGGTTAATCAAAACTTTATTGCACATCTCTTCTTTTCACAAGGTTATGTATGAAATTGACTATGCAATTTGGGCAGAACGTCCCATGCATAGCTGCACTACGCTTCAGCTGAAGGAGAAAGACACAAAGATGAAGAAGCTACTTGAAAGTGCCTCAGTAAGAAAAGCATCTTCTTTCTCTACTGCTTACCTCAGCAGAGAGCACCGGGCCTGTCCATTAAACACCCAGTGGCGTTGCTGGGCTGTTTCCTACGCTTCAACTGTCTTCCAGTCCCGACCCTTCCTCTTCCCAGTGAAAAGAATGGAAATGGCCAGAGCCAAGGATCCGGCAACTACTTGCCCGGAAGTCTAGTCACAGTACCTTTCTCTCCTTCACTGCTGCCTATAGGCAGCCAGAGAGCCAAGAGCAGACGCAGCATTTCCAGAAGCGATTTCTGAGGCATTGCCCTTCGGGGCCATAGAAGGCCCCTGGAATCCTGTGGTCTGCTCCCTAAGATGTTTCCTGCAGGCTTCCCCTGCCACCTCTTCCCCTCCAAAGATGTTACAAATATCCCAACAGCCCTTGGCAGAAAAACAGTTTCCCACCTCTGCCTCAGGCCGTCACCCACCCACTCTCCTAACAGACACCTGAGTTCCTTGAATCCAGTGTCAATCAGTAGAGGCGCTCTGAAGAACAAGCGGCCGGGACACACAATTAAACAGGGAGCGGCCAGGGCAGGGATCCACTACTAGGGAGAAGAGCGACTGGCTTGTCAAGAGTGGTTTGTTTTTTGCACTGACCAAACACTGCTGCTCTGGTACATGTGCGCATGCATGATGCCTGTGTGTGTACGCATGTGTGAACACATGGCTGAAGGGATATGTGTATGTGCGTGTGCGTGCACATGCATTTGTGTG
The DNA here is from genome assembly GCF_029834395.1 of Sorex fumeus. Classification (NCBI taxonomy): domain Eukaryota; kingdom Metazoa; phylum Chordata; class Mammalia; order Eulipotyphla; family Soricidae; genus Sorex; species Sorex fumeus. The sequence goes on from NW_026606059.1 coordinate 77,920,821, forward strand.
CATGTGTGGTTGCATGGCCTGCAGGGCTGTGTGTGTGCGTGCATGTGTGCACACGCATGCATGTGTGGTTGCGTGGCCTTCAGGGCTATGTATATGTGTGTGTGCCCATGCATGTATATGTGGTTGCATGGCCTGCAAGGCTGTGTATATGTGTGCATGCGCGTGCAAGTGTGGCTGCGTGGCCTGCAGGGCTGTGTATGTGTATGTGTGTGTGCACGCATGCATGTGTGGTTGCGTGGCCTGCAGGGCTATGTATATGTGTACACGCACATGCACGTGTGGTTGTGTGGTCTGCAAGGCTCTGTGTGTGTATGTGTGTGCACATGTGCATGTGTGACTGCGTGGCCTGAAGGGTTATGTATCTGTGTGTGCGCACGTGCATGTGTAGCTGCGTGACCTGCAGGGCTGTGTATGTGTATGTGTGCACGCGCATGCATGTCTGGCCGCGTGGCCTGCGGGGGCGTGGAAGCCACCAGCTCCTCTGGACCCTCCTCCAAGCAGGAGGGCTGCATGCAAATGTCTCTGCTGAAGGCACTTCCCCAGGGGACCCTGCTGTCCTGGGCCCCCCTGTGCAACCCTTTACAATTAAGACCCCCTCAAACCTGACCCAAACCCCATCTTCGTGAACTGACCTGTTCTGCCTTAGCTCATGAACCCCAAAGCACTGCACCCACGAACCATGAAAAATGACCATGGCCCAGGTCTTGCCTCAGCCTGGCTGCTCTCCCCTCATCTTCCTGAGGGCCCACGCCCACCACAAGGAGGGGACTCACAGTTGTGAGCCCCCTCAGGGCCCTAGAGTGACGGACCGGTCACCTGCCCAGCCTGGAGTCCCGGGACGACGTGGTGGGCCCACACAGTCCACCTACAGAGAAGCTCACTTCATTCCTAGTGTGAGAACATCAAGACTGGCCTGCTGAAGAGATACGAGGCTGAAGAGACAATTCCTTAGCCAACTCTGGATGCAAGCACAAAGTCTGCTTTGTGAGGGGTTTTGCTTTTGGGGGTGACACCCAGAGGTGCTCAGGGTCCCTTCTGGCAGTGCCAAGAATCAAACCTGGATCAGCCATGTGCAAGGCAAGCACCCTCTCGCTCCACAATTCCCCCAACCTCAGCAGTGCCCAGAGGATTACCCCACTCTGTGCTCCCCAGTGGTGGTAGGGGAGCCATGTGGTACCCAGGAAGGACCCCACTCAGTCCCTGCGTGATTGTGCCCCGAGGTCACCCTCTCTTTACAGAGTCACCCAGGTGTAAGGGGGAGGGGGCACCAGACTCAGGATCCAGCCCGTGCGTCAGTTCTAAGGGTGAGGACACGAGGAGAGACAAAGAGCCACAAGCGCAGACAGGACTCCAGGGGACTGGCGACAACCGTCTCTGTGAGGCAGCACCCACGGCACTGTGTCAGGGGGCAGCATGGGGCTGACATCCCCAAGCTCAGGGGCCGCTGTTCTACCTTCACACCTTTCTGCCCCCAACACCCCGGTCTACGGTGTCTCAGAGCTTCTCTGGCACCGACGCATCCACTCACCTCCATTGGCCAGCAGGTTCTCCTGCACTCTGTCCTTGCTGTCCTCCAACACGTCTGCCATGTACTGAGCCACTTTCTTAACCACCCTGGGGGGTGAGAGCAGAGAAGAGAAAGGAAGTCAATCACTTCTCAAGAAAAAGCCTTGAACTCCCCGCTACCCATGCCTGACCGTGTGCCCTTCTGCATCTAGCTGTGATTTTCGACCATGTCCCCATCACAGAGAGCTGGATGTGACAGAATAAATGGGCCCCACCTTCTACACGGAGACGAAGGACTTGTGCTTGGTCTGTTCACGAAGGGTGAAGAGACCAAGATTCTGTTTCGTGCAACATCCGGACGAGTAACCACAGAGTTTTAAGGAAGTTGCATGCAATGTTTATGAGCCTGGAAAGCACAGAGGGGTCACTAGTGAGAAGTAAACAATCTGCAGAGAGCAGTGTTCTCTATGCAGACCACTGCCAGGCCCGGACTCCAAGGAGAGAAGGGAGAGGCAGGGAGCTCCACCGAGGAGCCGAGCAACCCCAGACCGACCCTGCGTCCACTCAGCACCACAGGGGTCAAAGGCCACAGGGGACAGAACATGAAGATAAGGAAGAATGAGGTCACCCACCATTTCTTTTCATTAGTCATTTCCAAGGCACCCTGCTAAGCAAATCCCAGGCCAGACCCACAGAGGCACCTAGCTATTACCTCGCCGCTCCCATCATTCTGTGCACAGGCACCAAGGTGTGACAAGACACAAACCCAGAGCCAGGCCAGGCGGAGCTGGGACCAGAAACAATGCCTGGGCCGTGGGGCGCAGGACTCAGGCCTGCCCTCGGCCTGGGCAGCACACAAGCTCAGCGCCCTGCCACTAGGGCACGGTAGTCATCCCAGAGCGCCACGCCTCACTACTAGGCCACCGGATGCAAATGCCACCGAGGCATGAAGGAGAAAGGGATGGCTTCTTGCTGCGGCAGTCAGGGATGCTTCCCAGCCTGATGCAGGGAGGTGAAAGCAAAGATGGGAAGATGAAGCCGCAGTGTAGGGTTTTGCCAAGGGTGCCATATATACATGAAGATCCAGGGGAGCGGGGAAGGAGCAGGGCGCCAGAAGCCAGGGGCAGGAGGACTCTGGGGCCAGAGGCTGGCCCAGCAGACTGAGAGACTCATGCCACACAATCCAGAAACAGTGTAGGGGCTGCCGGGGCCAGTCTCAGGGAGAGAGCAGCAGGCTCCGAGCGGCCAGCAGGTATACCTCGGGGTTCATGCAGTCACGTGTCTCCCAAATTGGCCCACTATTCCCAAGAGGACAAACCATTCCTCCCAGGTAGCTCAGTAAGCTCCCTTGAAACAGGCCATCTGTGATGGACTCATGTGCGTGGGTGTTTACCATAGAAAGAGTAGAATCACCCGGTATCGAATTTATAAACTGAGGGGCCGGAGTGCAAGTACAGCAGGTGGGACACTTGCCCGGCAAGCAGCCAACCTGGGTTCGATCCCTGCATTCCATATTGTCCCCAGAACCCTACCAGGAGTGAACCCTGAATGCAGAGTCAGGAGCACCGCGGGGTGTGGCCCCCAAACAGCAACCTAATATAAACTTAAGGACTGCAAAAGCCAGAGCTTCAGTCTCTCCATGCATCACTCGACAGCGACAACGAGGGCACATGGTCACCCTAAAAATGCCCTGATGATGGATATGTGGGGGAAAAAAAGTAAGGACTATGCTGCAATTCTTGCTGAAAATGAAAACTATGGGATACACGGTCAGACTTCCATAGAACATGAGTTATTAAGGCCCCATCTACCAAAGTCTAAGGACTACATGGTTGTCCTATCGCTCGCAGAAAATGGGAGGGAACGTGGACAAGAGTGCAGAAAAGAATGCTTGGCGAACGGCACAGGAAGCTGTGAATTCTACAGACCATACGAAGTACACCTACCCTAAACACATTCCAGATTTCTTCCCTTAAAACTGTGGAGAGGCTGGGGAGACAGTAGAGCGGGCAGGGCTTGCCTTTCACATGGCTGATCCAGGCTTAATTCCCCCAAGCTCTATGGTCCCCACACCTACCACAAATGACCCCCGAGCACAGAGCCAGGAGTAAGCTTAAGCACAGCCAAATGAGGCCTCCTAACCAAAACAAACAGAAAAAAATGTGACCAGATGGGTATCTTGAAATTATGTGGATGAGAAGCCATGAACAGAATTGTAAACCACAGAATCCCATCAATTTATTTTTTTTTTTAATGTGAGCAAATCTTAGGCCGAAGAGAGGGCATAACAGGGCCTTATATGTGACCAGCCAGATTCAGCCCTTGAAGCCACACAGGATCCCCAGAATATGACCAGGAGTGATCCATGAGCAAAGAGGCAGGAGTAACCCCTGAGCACTGCCAAGAACGGGCCAAACCACATCCTCCCACCTCCCTGCAAATGTGAGCAGCTCTTACTTAAACTATACCCAGGATATCACACTGATGGTCTATAGACAGGCAAACAAAGCCACTGAAGACTGGAAAACCAGTCCAGAGGCCGGGAGATGGCATAGAGGGCTGCAGCCTATGCTGGCACGCAGAGGACACTTTCAGACACTGGCGCTTCACTCAAATGGCTCTCGGCATACTTAATCCCTGCCTGACCCCAGCCCCGGGATCGGCCCTGGAGGAGAAGCTTCCAGGTTAGTGACTGTCTTCACAGAAACTGCCTCTGTCCCCGTGGCTGCCATGACTGTACTGTACGGAGGGAGCACAGCTGAGCACCGGCTGAGCACACACAAGCACCGCCTGAGCACTACTGAGCACTGCCAAGCACCGGCTGGGCACAGATGAGCACCACCTGAGCACTACTGAGCACTGCTGAGCACCAGCTAAGCACATACGAGCACTACCCGAGCATTGCTGAGCACCGGCTGAGCACATACGAGCACCACCTGAGCACTGCTGAGCACCACCTAAGTACTGCCCCCAGAAGCCTGAGCTTGGAACACACGGGAGGGCACTGAGTCCGCCCTCACACGCACAGAAAACCAAACTCAAAGAGCCAAAGAGAAAAGCCCGACTGCTCAGCAGACAGGCCTGGCCTCGGTCAGCCGATCATTTCTTAGACACAAGGAACAGAACAGAGACATATTGGACCTTGTCAAAACCAAATGGCTTCCATCCCCCCAAGGATGTGAACAGAATCCACAAGAGGGCAGAAAACAGGTGCAGGTCACCTCTGATGAGGGTCACAAATCCAGAGTGTGTGAAGAATTCTTCCTGCTCGGTAATGAAAGAAGTCAATGTGAAAATGGGCAAAGCACCCAAACTGGCCTTTCTCCAGTGAGGAGACATACAAGCCAACAATCACACTGAAAGATGCTCAAGGTATCATGAGTCAGAAAAGAGCAAGCACACAGGAACGGAACAGTTCCGTGACTACAGCGGACAGACCCCGAGCTGACAAGCATGGCGAGAAGTCAGAAGGTCCACATGAGCAGCGGGGGCAGCCACTCTGGGGAACCAGCTGGAAAGACCTCAGAGGGCTCAGACACACACTTGGCCCAGAGGTCCTGCTCCTGGGTCCACGCCAGAGAGAAAGGACAGCACAGGAATACACAGGGCCCTGGGCACAGACTCATATTCGAGTCAGAGCAGACACCCAGATATTCACTGGTGAGGAGTAGGAGACAAAACGTGGCATGGACCCCTGGAGTAAGACTTGGTCACAACGAGAATGAAATTTCATTTCATTCTTTTTTCCAAAAGCCATTAAGCAAAAAAAAGGGGGCGGCTGGGGGCAGGGGGAAGCAGCCACATGCATCCCCTGAGAGAAAATGCCCAGAAGAGGCAAATGTATACTGACAGGAGGCCTGTGGGAAGTGGGGACAGGACGCAAAGGCAAATGACAGTAGGATGTTTAGGGCAAAGGACAGTGACTGAAGCAGACCAAACCCGTCCCAGCCAGCACAGCTCCCCATACCCTGATGGTCCCCACCCTGGGCTCAGAAACAAGCGAGCCAGTGTGAAAATTCCATCTTAGATTAAAAAGAGAATCACTATTTTCACACGTCAAATGGGCACTTTTTACGTAAGCCAGCTGTCTCAGTGAAAGATCCAGAGGAAAAGGACCTTGTTCCCTCCAACCCTTCCAAGCAGCAGCAGGCACATGCCGGGTGGCTGGGGCAGCTGCCAGCGCTGGTCTTTGCGGTGAGTACATTACCCTTCTACGAATGCGTCCAGCTTAGCCAGTTCATCCGACAAGCCAACCAAGACGTCCAGGGTGCCCACCTGGAAGGCAAAGAGCGCATCTCACTAGTCACCCATGGTTAACAAGGGGACATGGGGTCGGGAGCCGGAAGACTCCACGTCTTGTATGTTTCACTTCAGAACAGGCACTGTGGTAACAAAGCATCTGTTTTGTTATAGACATGGAAAAGCTGTTTATATGTATAACATAATCCTCTAGGTCAGGGCACAGCCACCACGGAAGACAAACAGTTCCACAATGGCAGACTGTGCCCCCCCCGGGTACCACCCTATGCCATGCCTCTAGAGAGGTGCCGGGCACAGAGATGGTACAGGGTAAGGCTGACACCGGTTCATCCCTAGCACCGCCTCTGGTCCCCTAAGCACCACCAGGAATGACCCTGGAGCACAGAGCCACGAGTAAGCCCTGAGCACTACCTGGAGAGGCCCCAAAGTAAAAATTAATTTTATGTTTTCGTTTGTTTGCTTTTTGGGTCACACCCGGCGGTGCACAGGGGTTACTCCTAATTCTGTACGCAGGAATTACTCCTGGCGGTGCTCAGGGGACGATATGGGATGCTGGGAATCGAACCTGGGTCAGCCCCATGCAAGGCAAATGCCCTACCTGCTGTGCTATCGCTCCAGCCCCTCAAAAATAATTTTAAAGTAACCAATCTTAGTAATGATAAAGGAGGGGCCCGTGGCTCTGCACCAGAGGGGCCGGGGCTGCATTCAGCTGCAAAACTGCCGTGTGGAAGGGCAAGTGTTCTGGCCCGGGAGGCGTGCAGAGGGCTGGGGCACAGGCCTGAGTGCATGGGGCCCCAGGCTCGGTCTCCAGCACCGCAGGATCCCCCAAGCACCAACAGGAGCAAAGCCCTGTGCCAAGCCAGAAGAGGGCCCCAAGCACTTCCTGGTAGAGCCAAAGAACAAAACCAAACAAGCATATGTTCTAGAAAAAACCGTCCACTCTCTGTACCATTACAAGGAATTCCCCAGGTATGTTCGTGGCATTAGTCACCCTAAGTCCTTAGGTACATAGGGGCCTCTCTGGTAACATCTGGTCAGGCAGTGCGGCCTGATGGGTTGGGACTCATGCCCTGCAGTATGAGGGAAGGGGGCACCAGGGCCACAGCTGGAGGTTCTGGGGAGCGGGGGGGGGGCTTGTGGGGCATGAGACTGACTCGGGGCTCTGCACACACCAGCACAGGGATACATCTTGAATGGGCGTCTACAACGGCCCCACTTTGTCAATCGCGAAATTGTAACATCTTTTCTTAAGTTAGCCACCCAGGTGCTGGCAGTCGGTTCCACGTTGAGGCCACCAGGATACTGATATTTAATAAATACTCAGCAAATAACTAGATCAAATATCTAGGCTAAATCTGCCAAGTAGGATTAAGGAGGTGTTGTGGCAAAATCTTGACAGTGCCATCGCCACACGGTGTGCCCACAGAAATACTGATTCACCGTGACATGATGGCAGGCTACAAGGATTTCCCTCTTCTGAAGATCCACCTTGGGAAAGCAACATACCAAATGCTTTTCATCTCATTTGCAACTACAAATCAGAAAAAAGCACAAAGAGGAGCGTCAAAAAGAAGTGTTTCTTTGGGGTACAGGGGTTCAGACGCATGTGCTGCATGTGGCCCACGTGATTCCATCCTGGTCTCCCCAGCACCACCAGGAGGAAGCACTAACGGGTGTAGCCCCCAAACCAAAACAAAACAAAGGTATCCTCCTATGGCCGGGGTGACTTCTAAAACATTTCCTCATTAGCTAAAATCTGAAGGGTGATGAAAACTAGCAAGGCTTTTTATTATGCCAACGGTGAGGAAAGAGAATGACTTCCTCCAAAAGAAGCAAAGGATCTTGTTGCACCCAAACTCTGTTCCCCTTCATGGCTCTTCTACAGGCTTCACGACACACTGCACACATGCCTCTCCCCCAAACATACACACACACACACACAACACAGGGCACATGTTATACACAAACACGTACTCACACACACACATGCACATGTGCCCCATAATGCACACCCTACTCCATACGTGCATGCAGCACAACACAGGGTGCTCCACACACATCATACATGCACACGTGCACGCACTCCACATATGCTACACACACACACTCAGTCCACAATGCACGCTCCATTTCACAAGCTCGGCAACTAAACACACTCGGTAGCTCCACTTGCTACTGAGTACAGCGCTACCTTTAGGTCAGGAATGTTGAACTTGGAAGTGACCGCCAGGTTATTGTTCTTCGTGGTTGCCGCGTGCAGTTTCTCCCAGGTCTGCTGACATGTCTTCTCCCCCGGGGCTGAGATGAGCCAAAATTCCGTCATGTTTGTAACCAGGGATTTTTTCTAAAATCAAGAGAGGCTCTGTAAAGGAAACCAGGACAACAGAAGACATACACCATCAGTCACAGAGTGACACCAAGTCCCTGTCTCAAAACAAATGCAGTGGCTGGAGAGATAAGGAACTTGCTTCCATGAGGCCGACCTGGGTTCAACCTCGAGCACCCTATCTGGTCTCTGAGCACCGCCAGGAGTGATCCCTGGGCACAGCTGGTGTGGTCCCAAGACAAACCAAAGGAAAGAAACAAACCACAATCCAACACTGGGTATGATCCACAGCAAAATACACGAATTTACCTGGAAATAAATTCACATAATTGATGAAAAGCAATTTATCTATTCTCAGAAAGAGGAAGGATAAAAACCGAATCTATGGAGCTCTCCCTTTAAGTTAAAAGACCTGCTCGAAGGGGAGTTGTTCAAGCAAGGCCACCCAGATTATCTCAAACTTTAAAAACCATAAAACCAAAACGGGAGGGGACAGAGAGAACAGCGGGTAAGGTCTGGCGCCACTGCCCTGGCTCCAGCCCCCGAAGGCGGGATCCCCCAGGCACTTCCCAGGTGTTGGAATCACTGAACACGTTAACGCAGGTGCCGGGATTGGTGTTAACTGAGCCACACTCCAACAAGAGCCACCGGGGGTACACACCGCCATGTGTCATACCTCGAAGGTGTCACTACACAGCATGATGAATGAGGATCAACAGCCATCACTGCCACTCCCTGCTGCGGCCCGCAGGACGCAGAGCTGTGGGCTGATGCAGCAATGGCAATGAGGGGCTGCGGGAACCAACAAGGTTTGGGGCAGGAGCGATAGAGCAGTGGGTAGGGAGCTCGCCTGGCACACAGCCAGCTGGGGTTCAATCCCCGGCATTCCATATGGTCCCGGGTGCGTGATTTCCTGAGTGCAGAGCCAGGAGTAATACCTGAGCCTGAGCTTTGCCGGGTGTGACCCAAAATTCAGACACACAAACAAGATTTTGGTTTTTTGTTCCAAAAGGCTTCACTTGTTTTGTGTGTGTGTGTGTGTGTGTGTGTGTGTGTGTTTCTGCCAGGGGGCAAGGCCACACTCAGTGGTCCTCAGGGCTGACTCGTGACTCTGTGCTCAGGGATCACTTCTGGCGGGGCTTGGGGGACCAACTTATGCGTTTCTGGGGATCAAACTAGGGTCAAGGACTGGAACAGGCTCGGCCACATGTGATTTAAGTGCCCCCAGCCCTGGACAACCTCCCCAGCCCTAGAGAAATCCTGCTGGATGCCGTGGGTCTCCCTCCTCTCCCTGGCACTTGTGGCCCCCTCGCTTCCCTTCTCCCCGCATCGGGGTGAGCTCCGTCTCCGCCGCCTCATCCTGCACTCACCAAATCTAGCTTTTTCAGTCCAGACACCCTTCACAGAGAGACTTGGAACCTAAAATGCTCGGCTGAGCAGAGGCCCCTTCACTTCAGGAAACCTCCTGTAATAACCCCGGTTTCCGGTCACTTCGGGAAAACTGAGCTTTTCGGGGCAGCAGGCGCCATGCACAACCCTGTGCCAGTGCGTCCGACAAAACTGTTTTGTATGATCTTCCGTGCCCCAAATGAGGTGACAGGAATCAAAGTCGCTTTTCCAGATAAACTGCAGCTACTTAAAGACGGTACAAAGAGGAGCTGCTACAGTAGATGTCACTATTTACCACCGAGTCCTCTTCCTCCCAGGGGCTCCTCACCCACAGACGCCTGCTCGCCTGTTCCCGGCAGGGGCCACTGAAGTAGCACTGGATCGTTCTCAACAGAACCAGATTTCAGAAAGGACCAGGGAGGATCCTGGCCCCCAGCGGGGTCCTCGCACCCTCTCGAGTGCCAGTTTGGAGGGGAAGAAGGGCACTTTCTAGGTGTGACCCCATGCCATGTGTGCATGACAAACAGGGCTACTTAATCCTCCGAGGGCCCTTCCAAAGCAGGTGCGAACAATCAAACGTACTAATTCACCCAAGGTCACATGGCTGCCAGGCGGTGCACATTTCACTGACTGTAGAGTCAAAGTCTTTCTACTGTGCCAGAGGAGGAGACGGCACTCAGAGGCCAGAGCACAAGTCTGGTGTCTCTGGAGACATAGAAGGGGAAAAGGCGCGTGCCTTGAATGCAGTTGACCTGACTCAGACACTAGAGACCACCAGGAGGGACCCCTGAGCAGAGCAAGCCCTGAGTATTGCTGAGTGTGCCTCCCCCCAGACAAAATAAATAAGAGCACACTAACTGAACACGGGGGTTCCCCAGGACTCTGATCGAGAGCTAAGTCCCTCTCTGCTGGGGCTAATGCCTCAACGAGGCCACACCAGGGCCCATCCCAGCCCAGCTCTTCTGCCGGGCTCTGGGACTGCCCAGGAGACAGCCACTTGGACTCCAAAGCATCTCAGAGCCAGAATTTTGTTTTTTTAATTTTTATTAAAGAGCCTTAATCAATTTTCTCAAGCAGGCCCAGTAACATCTCCATTGGAGACTCTGTTGTTACTGTGTTTGGCATATCGAATACGTCACGGGGAGCTTGCCAGGCTCTGCCGTGCGGGCGAGATACTCTCGGTAGCTTGCCGGGCTCTCCGAGAGGGGCGGAGGAATCGAACTCGGGTCGGCCATGTTGGCTGCGTGCAAGGCAAACGCCCTACCGCTGTGCTATGATTGTGTGTGACTGTAAGTTATTGTATGTGTTCCAGGCATACAATAATTCAACACCAATCCCTCCACTAGCGTCAACTTCCCTCCACCAGTGCTCCAGATCCAATCCCCTCCCCACCCCAGCCCCCACCCCGTCCCCGCCTGTCGCCTTGACAAGCACATCACAAAGTTCCAGTGGTTCCCATGTGTCAGAGGCAACACTTCTAACCAACCGGCTCGTTTTTCTCTCTAAACTGCCTCCAACTTCAGTGTCCGCCGAGTGACTTGGCTCTGCAGCACCAGACACACAGTCCAGATGGCCGCCAATGCTGGCCACCTCCAATCTACCCATCGTCCAAACGCACCTCACAGGCACTAGCTCTGTGCACGACTCCCAGGCAGACGGGAAGGGTTATGAGAGGGGAAAGCAAGGCACGAAAAGCACTTCATTTGTGATGCTGTACATCACAACACATATCCAGTGCCATGTCAAAGAACATGTATCACATACCAATTAATGTGTGTCACATACCAATTAATGCACATCACATGCCAATTAATGCATACCACATACCAATTAATGTGCAACACAGACCAATTAATGCATATCGCAGACCAATTAACGTGCAGCACAGACCAATTAATACACAACTCGCACTCACACACCTTCTACTGACAGTGTTTCTCTGCGGGGCGGTTTTTAGCTGATGTCCATCCCACAGATACATTGCCCATGAGGGTCAGCAGAAAACACACAGTTTCTGCTCACAAGTGTGTTCTCGGAAGTTCGTGCAGATCGCACTATAGACTCTCAAAAGGCATTTGCTGGATATTCCTGAATAACTCTGAGGGCTCAAAGTAGAGGCTGGAGCAACAGTACAACGGGCAGGATGCTTGCCTTGCATGTGTCAGACCCAGGTTCCATCCCAGGCACCCCATCTGGTCTCCCGAACCCTGCCAGAAGGGATCCCTGAGCCCGGGGTAAACCATGAGCACTGCTGAGTGAAGGGAGGAGGGAGGGAGAAAGAGAAAGAAAAAAGGAAGGAGGAAAGAAAGAAAGAAGGGAGGGAAGGTGGAGAGAAGGAACGGAGGGTAGGGGGAGGAAGAAAGGAAGAAAAGGAGAAAGGGAAGGAGGGAGGGAGAGAGGGAGAGAGGGAAGGTAGGTTCAAGTTCCTCGGCCTGAAATTGGTCAGCTTTCTTTGCTAACCCGCATTAAAAGAGAGAGGGAGAGGGAGAGAGAGAGAGAGAGAGAGAGAGAGAGAGAGAGAGAGAGAGAGAGCTCTTCTAAAATGGTATTTACGTACAATAAGCTGTACTAATCTCTATAGTTGCTTGATTCATTTTTGATTCACACAGTATATACGGAGGTAACTACCTCCAAAACCAGGATGAAACACCTCTTGCAGTCCCCTGGGGTCTCCCTGCCCCCCCCCCCCCCAGCTGACTGTTCCTGCCAATGCTGGGCAGCTGATCTGGGTGGCGGACGGGCCCTGCCGGCACGAGAACCGCGCTGAGGAGGCGCAGGCTGAGCTCTCCCGCGCATCTGGCCTTTTCTGCCCAGCATGACTAAGACATTCATCCAAGTGGCGTTTTTAGGAGCTCGTTCTGTTTCGGTGCTTAGCATCCCATTTTATAAATACATCCAGGCTGCCTGTTCGCTCACCCATCCACGGATGTTTCAGAGGCGACAGGCCTAGGGAGCCATTAGGAGCAAAGGGACGGGGCCGGGTGACAGTACAGCGGGCAGGGCGCTGGCCTGGACTCGGCCAACCTTGGTTTGATCCCTGAGCCAGGAGGCAGGAATAAGGCCGAGCCGAGTGTGGTGTGGCCCCACACAGAAACAAAAGAAGGGAAGTGCTGGACTGAGGAGAGGCCTTGGCACGAGGCATGGTTCCCTGAGTACCATCAGGAGTAACTCCTGGGTGCAGACTAGAAGCAACCCCGGCAGCTGCTTTTCTTTCCTCTCCGGGGGCCGGAGAGCACTCTACAGGCCGAGCACGGCTCTGTCCCAGGCCCACCCAGCCCTCACTCGAGCGCTACTCTCCAGCTGAAAAGCTCCAGGTCTACTGTATAAAAAAGTTAAAATCTTACAAGTCTGTTGTGCTCACTTTCCTGGTAGATTCAGAGCCAGGCTGTGGACGGCTGGATTTCGCTGCGCCCCTTGCAGGGTGTGGCACTCTGCTCCACAAGTTCAGCAGGACCCATCCACGGGCTGCTTCTGAGCTTGCCCAGGGCAGGCGTGAATGTAGCCTGGCTGGCACTGGCTGATTTGGGGGTGCTCACTGAAGGCCCGGATGTAAACAGGCCTTTAGATCCCTCCCGGGGCCAGAGAAATAGTACAGCAGATAGGGTGCTTGCCTTGCATGCGGCCGACCTGGGTGTGACCTCTGGCACCCAATATGGTCCCCTGAGTACCACAAGGAGTGATGCCTGAGTGCAGAGCCAGGAGTAACCCCTAAGCATTGCCAGGAGTGCCCCCACACACACCAAAAAAATCCCTCCCTGGACCAGAGACTGAGGCCAACGTAGGGCCCATTCCTGGCACCACATATGGTCCACTCTGAACCCCCAAACCCTCCAAGGGCTGATCCCTGAGCACAGAGCCAGGAGTAAGCTCTGGGGACCACTGGGTCCATCTGGCCACAGAACCTGGCAAATGTTCAGTTTAAAGCTTCCAAATGATGGAATATTATTCGGCCATAAAAAAAAAAAACAATGAAGTCATGAAATGTGCTGCTACATGGGGGACCTGGAGAGTTATCACGCTGAGTGAAGTTAGTCAGAAGGAGAGAGATCGACAAAGAATGATTTCCTTCGTATGCGGATGTAAAGAAACAGAATGGTGGAACAACAAACACCCGAAGGCAGGGAAGCAAGGAACTGGAGCACTGGTCTTCGGTGGGAGACGCCACTGAAGGGGCTGGGGGGCAGGGCAGGGAGGGGGCAGTCTCTGTGCTGGAGGGAAGCTGTCGACCGGAGAGAGGAGGCGGTGCTGAAAGGTGGACATATGTTACATACGGACCCCTACCAGCAGCACCACGGTAAGCCACGTGCATATGTATTTTTTAAATGCTCCTCTGGTAAAAGCAGGTGGGAAGCAAACGGGGGGGGGGGCCACTGGTGGAAGGAAGTGGACATGACACTGGGGAAGGGACCGGTGTTGGAACACTGTACGCCTGAAAACTGGAGTGAGTGATTTCGTAATTTCACGAGGACGAAATACAGTGAAATTAAAAAGTAAAAAGTAAAGCTCCCAACTCACTCTCGGCTGGCCTGACATCCATTCTGGCGGGCTTTCCGTTCTGCTGTCGTCCTCTCTGCCACCTCACCCATAGCCCCAGCCAGCTGGGTTTTATCTGACCTCCCCTCCCCTGGCGTCGCCCCCCACCACCACCCTTGGCTCAACAAAACCAGCCTGCTCAGACAGCCTCCCGCGTGCACCTCCCCAAAAGGAATGATATCAAAAACAGGAATAATAGGGCAAGAGAGACAGGACAGCAGGTAGGGCGCTTGCCTTCCATGTGACTGACCCAGTTCAATCCCCTGTACCCTATATGGTTGCCCATGTATCGCCCGGAGTAATTCCTGACTGCAGAGCCAGGAGTAACCCCTGAGCAGCGCTGGGTGTGACCCAAACCCCCCCAAGAAACAAAAAAAATAAAAAAGGGCCAGGACAGAATAAGCAGTTAAGACAAAGGCCTAACATGCACCCAATGCACATCTCATTTCCGGCACCACAGGGACCCTGAGAGGCGCTGGGCACCTCTAGCTCCAGCCCTCCCAGGAGGGTCCCCATACCCTGTCACTAAAACAACAATAATAATAAAGGGGCTGGGGAGACCACCAGAGTCTGGAGCACATGCTTCACGTGCAGGAGACCCCAGCTGGAGCCCCAGGTACTGCCTGGTCCCCTGAGCTCCACAAGGAGCAACCCCCAAGCACCCACCCTGAAGTATGCTCTGAATAGCACCAGGCACGGTCCCACCCCTCCGCCCCCTCCAAGAAAGGGGCAATTTCTGGAAGGCCAAGTATGAAGACTTTATCAAAAGTCAAAGATGTGCACGTCCTTTAGTTCAGCTATTCCAACTAATAAATGAAAGAAAACTATGCACAGGTATAAACATGAAGTTGCTGTTGTTGTGGGTTTTTTCTTTTTTTTTTTGCTTTTTTGGGTCACACCCGGTGATGCACAGGGGTTACTCCTGGCTCTGCACTCAGGAGCTACTCCTGGCGGTGCTCAGGGGACCACACAGGATGCTGGGAATTGAACCCGGGTAGGCCGCGGGCAAGGCAAACGCCCTACCCACTGTGCTATCTCTCCAGCCCCTGCTGTTGTTGTTGTTTTTAACCGGCTAAGATTATCTCTCGGGAAAACAGTATAAATGCAATTTTCATGTTTTATATTCCCTGCTTCCTAATTTGTAAGTCGGCACATGTAAGCGCCAAAACCCAAACCAAACCAAACTCACTCTTTCTTTAAGGTCAGCTCCTCGGGCCTGAAGGGCCAGGGAAAGGCGTGGGAAGGAAGACCCAAGGACAGGGACAAGAGGGGAGCACAGGGCCAACGGGAAGCAGGAGAGTCCGTGAGAGGAACCCAACCACCAGCGTAAGCGTTGGTACCCGGGAGCCCACCCTGGCTGGGCCCGGGGGCCTCCTACAGCCCTCAAGCCACCCCAATGGCCAGGGGGCTCCTGAAACAGGCGCCTCCGCGACTGCACTGCGAACAGCAGCGGATATGGCACGGATATGGCACGAGACGCCTGAGCGCACTCTCACCATGACCAAGAAACCTCACGGTATCTCTGCGGCCCAGAGTAAGGGGGTGGGGCTGGGGAGGGCCGAGCCCCAGCCTGGAATCAGCCTTCGCCCCGGCCCCCAGAAGGATTTCTGCTGATGAAATTTAGAAACCTTAGCGAATCACATCACTTTGAAATAGACTTTCTACGGAAGCGGAAAAGTAAAGGTGGGGGGAGTTAGCAAAAACCAACATGCGCGGCAAAATCAAGCACAGAACGAAACACAGTCCAGGTAAACCCTGGCTTCCTTGAGAAACACACTTTCATTCCATATATGACAGACAGAAGATGAAGTTTGTAAATGTCCCGAGTACAGAGAGCGCGTAACGTGGCCATGGAAAGTCCTGACTCACTCCAGAGCGCCCTGAAAGCCTCTTTAGCGCCAAACAACTGCTCCACACAGCAGAACGCTGAACAACCCAGAAAACACCGGCTCTAGTCCTGCTTCTTTTTTTGGAAGTAAAAACCAAACCTGCGCTCTCCTCTCTCCTCCCTCCCAATTGCGTCACTCCAGCTGCCCTGCCCTGAGGCCCTGGGCCCCCTCCCCTGGGGCTCTCTGCTGGGAAGCAGTCAACTGCTCCCATCCAGTTCCAGCCACCTCAAACTCCCTGTAACCAAACAACACTCCCAGCCAAGGCTGACAGGACCTGCTCAGTACTAGGGTCTGACTAAACGGGAAGGGCGGGGAGCTGGGTGGGCACGATGCAGATGAGGGGGGGAGGTGCTAGGCCGTGAAGGGGAGTAGGGGGGGAGGGAAGAGGCAGATATAGAGGAGGCACAAGACAAACCACATTTTCAAACACTATTTGGTCTGCCTGCAAAGAACATCCTGCTTACAAACAGAGCAATTTACAAGAAAGGAGGACAGAAAGGAGAACCAGGGGTAGGAGAGAGCACAGAGGGGTTAAGGCACTTGCCAAGGAAAATAAGCTCCCTGATACACATACTGTTCCCCCAGCACTGCCAGGAGAGACACCCCCCACCCCACCGAGCACAGAGCCTCGGGTAATCCCTGAGCACTCCAACATTACCCCGCTCCCCATCACCAACCCACCCACAATTCAATTAGAAAATAAAATCAGGGCGACCGCTTCCTTGTCACTATTGTCACGATCCTGCTGGACCAGGCCTAGGGGCTGAAAGGAGGTTACGGTGTCAGGCACGAGACTGATCAGTAACAGGACAGTGAACCACAGTGCCTACAAGGGGGAAAAAACAAAAAAGGCTGGGGGACACTGGCAACCCTGGTGGAGGCAAGCACACGCTGGTCAAGGGACAGGTGCTGGAAGGCTGTACGCCTGTCAACTCAATCATGAAGAGCTTTGGAAATCGCTCTCTGACAGTGACTCAGTTAGAAAGATTGTAAGTAACAATACCAGTGACTGGGGGGCCCAAGAGAGAGCTCTGCACGCAGGCGCCCCACCTGTGGTCCCCAAGCACTGAGCCAGGAGTACCCCCACGCCATCACTACAGATGTGGCCCACATAACACCCTAAAAGCCCGGGAAACAGGAGCTAACACAGCCATCAGGAGAGCTGCTGGCACCTTTCCAGGGAACAAGGGTTTGAGCCCAACGCAGCCCCAGACAAAGAGAGGGCACAGCACCACTCTGACACATCACCAGCGAGCACGCTGTCTGGAAACCAGTGTAGTGGGGACGCTGAGCGCAGGCACGCGACCACCTTTCACAGGGTCACAAGCACAAGTCCTTGAAGACCCCAAGAGAACTTGGTGACGTCAGTGGTGGACAAAGCACTGATCCAGAAGGCCCCCACGCTTGGCCTAAAGCTGCCCATGCCATGCCAAGGAGAATGGAAACCACAGAAGGACATTCTGGAAGCTGAAATCCTACTCTCAGGGGCCAGGCCCTGCTCCAGGGAACAAGCACAAGAGCTGGGGTTTGATCCCCGGCACTGACTGTGCTCCTCACCCCCACAAAGAATGAACAGAAGCCTCTTAAATGGGATTGGGGGACAGGCAACTCCCTTAAGTGTCTACCAACGAAAGGAGGACTTTCACCCTGAAAGGGCGAGTTTCATGATTTCATACAGAATGAAATGCTTTCGGGAGGAGGAGGGTGGAGGGGTTCTTCCTAGGGGCTCCTCCCATAATTTGCGGCCAACGGAGTTAGCAGTTCGTTGTGAGGGCCCAAGAATGCGGAGCTGCTCTGTGCCTCCAGAGCTGGGGGCGGCTCCTGGGCCACACCCAGAGGGGCTCAGAAACTTCTAGGGCTGCACCCAGCAATGCCCAAGGGAATCATGCAGTGCCCAGGATCAAAGCAGAGGTGACTGCAAGCAAGGCAAGAGCCTGAACACCTGGACCATCTCTCTGGCCCCAGAATGAGATTTTAAACTGGTACAGTATACTTAATTTAAATGCATCTTAGCTTTTTTGAGTTTTGTTTCCAAAATATGATTTATGACTCCTCTAGAATCCTATTTAAAGATAAGTGAGCTGGGGCTGGAGCAACAGTACAGCGGGCAGAGCATTTGCCTTGCACGTGGCCGACCTGGGTTTGATTCCCAGCATCCCACATGGTCCCCTGAGCACCGCCAGTGGCAATTCCTGAGTGCACAGCCAGGAGTAACCCCTGTGCATCGCTGGGTGTGACCCAAAAAGCAAAATAATAATAATAATAATAGTAATTAAAAAAATAAAGATAAGTGAGTTTCCTGCGTGAACTAAAGATACTTAAATATGAAAGAATTTGATAGGAATGGAATAGGAACCACTTCCACCCTTTTTCTTCCTCGGCTGACTACAACTATGCCTGGAAAGCCTGACTCTCACACAGCTGTCTATCGTGAAGACTGGAAGCGCGTCTGGGGGTATGAAGGGAGCCACCCCACATACAGTGTTGAAAAATCTCTTCTACCTTGTCGAAACACTGAGTCGGTGGATGTGACTGGGAGGGCATCAGGTACAGAACCTCTGGAGAGGGTGGGGGTGGAGCCAAGGTGCAGCGCCCGCACCCATGTGGGAGGCACTGGGTTGGATCCCTTGCCTGGTCCAAACCCACCTTCCTGGACCCCAGAGACTGCCTGGCCACTGACCAGACAACTCAGCAGCTGGGCTCCTCACGGGACTTCCCTTTTCTTGGGTCTTTTGTAATAGTGATATCTGGGCTCTAGTGACTCAACCAGAGGTAGCGGGCCAGTGCCCCTGGGAGAGACACGTGGGGGTCTAGCTGAAACTCACCAAGCTCAACATCAGGGCCCAAGGCAGCTCAAAGAGCATGCCACACACATGACAATCCCCGGTTCCACCCCCGACACTGTGTGGCAGCCTCCAATGCCACGGTGAAGCAGCCCCGAGTACAGAGTTGGGAGCAGACCATGGCACCACCAGGCACAGCCCAAAAGTCAAATACAAAATACTGAAGTTAGTTTTTCCACAATTCATCAGCCTAGAAAGCTTATGATTTTGTTTACTGATAATACAATCATTCTGAAGGTATAGTAAGTGCATGGCAGATTTACACAATAATGTCACAGTGCAAGGAACTTTTCACTGGCAAAGAACCTTGTTTTAGGGACCAGAGAGGTTAAGCTGCTGCTTTGTTCCCCCTTAGCACTGCCAGGAGTGATCCTGAGAAGAGCCAGTTGTCCCAGCAACACTAGATATTGTCCCCAATTACCTCCCTCCCAAGAGAGCTTGTTTCATTATCAAGTCTGGAGTTTGAAATTTCAGACCCAAAGATCTGTTAACTCAAAATTTTCAACAGCCTTGAAGTGATGCTAATAACCATTTCTACTATGTTTTAAAAGACTGAAGAAACAGGTCTCTAACACGAATTAGATGATTATAACTAAATGGAGATAAAATTCCACAGCCCCAGGCAGAAACAGATCTATTCTGCGGGCCCCATCAAACAGGCTGAAGGGGGCTGAGAGCGAACTCAGCGGTTTACAGGCAGGAGTGCCAGGCTCCATCTCAGCACCACACAGTTCCATACACACAAGAACAGGCAGAAGAAAGAAATTAGGCAGAACACTCTTAGGGCAATGAGAGCTTCCACTGGGCAGAATCAGGTTCAAAGCCAGAGTAACTTTACACACAGGGTCTGAGGACTCTGTGAGCCTCTGAGGAAGGTTTACTTTGGAATTTCAGGCCTGCTCTTCGGCCAGAAGAATTCTTTCGCAAGCTGTGGAAAATCATCGCAGGATGAAATTTTTGGAGTCCGGCAGTATACTAGGCAACAAAAACGATCCAAAGTGTAGATTCAAAGACTAGGGCTCCGAAACTGAAAACTCACTGTTTCTCACCAGCTTTGCAAGTTCAAAGCCCAGAACCACAGAGCTCTGAGGCTGGAGTGATAGCACAACAGGTAGGGTGCTTCGCCTTGCACGTGACCGATTTGGGTTCAAACCCCAGCATCCCATGTGGTCCCCTGAGCACCACCAGGAGTCATTTCTGAGCGCAGAGACAGGACCTATATCGTCCCCCTGAGCATGACCACATGTGGCCCAACAAAGAGAACCACAAAGCTCTCAGCATCTCAAGTCTGGTCCAATTACCGGCGGGGTTTCTTTCTTTTAATTCAGGCCCTGCCTGCAAGGTTCACAGAGAAGAAAGAGACGCTCACCCAAGGGTCACTGACCGCCACCTCCCCACCCCGACCCCCAGCCACGCTCTGGGCTTCCCAACACCGCTGCCTTGTCGGGAACAGAAGAGGTTCCCAGGTGCTAAGTCGGGAATCCCTAGACATTTCAGGAACCGCAAAGGGTCTTCTACCCAGGGCGGGCTAGGCAAAGCAGGTACAGGGGGACCAGACAGCTGTAGAGAAAGACAGGGACCATGTGTCAGGCCTGGACTAATCACTCTGCGACAGGGGCGAGCAGCCCAGCAGGAGAGGGGTGCCAGGACTACCGGGGGCGGTCCACAGGTCGCACAGCAGGGAAGGCTGACAGCAACAAAGAGTCTGGAAAGCAAGCCCCATGTGTGCTGTGTGCAGCACTCCAACACAAAGCCCCACCCTGCCCCTCCACCAAGATGCTTCAGTGAAGGGCACAAACAGAATCCAATCGCTCTTTCCCTTCCTCCACTCAGCCCTTCCACAAGCCTAAACACGGGCTAGTGCATGGCCCACGCGTGCAGATGGACAGGCGGACCTCCAGCACGGCATGGTCCCCTGAGCAACACCGGGTGCAGCCCCTCCACAAACCAAAAACAAAACTTAACAAACGAAGCATTCACCTTGATTCCTTGAGGGAGAGCCAGCGGCCTGCCTTCAGCCCTTCTGTTCTCTCTACCTGCAAACAGTCGCCAGTGCTTTGGGTATCTCGGGAGATTGCAACATGGCCCCTCCAGGGCCCTCCAGGCCACACATTCTCTACTTAATTACAGCAGTGCTAGGAATTGAACCCAGGGCCGAACACACACACACACACACACACACACACACACACACGGCGTGCACCTGTCCCCTGAGCTCCATCCCCAGGCCCCCAAATCAGCTTCTCAAACTGCACCATCCTCTGTCTCTGCTGCCTCTGACCTTCAGTGGCTTCCCTGGCTTCTGTCAGGCTCAAAGGCGGTGGGGGGGGGGGGGGCGTAAGGGGAGGCTCGGGAAGCAGCAAGCGAGTCCTCCTACAACCTCCAAAGCCTTGATTCCTCCTCAGACCCCCAGGCAGCTGCAATGCTGATGTTGGAGCTCACAACCCCAAGTTTCCACTTTCCCCATCCCTAAGTGTAGGTGTCTTTCCAACCTGTTTATCCACAAGTCTCATCCTCCCCCAAATACATACACACACACACACACACACACACACACACACACACACTTACTTCTCTTTGAACCTCTTAAAAAGGCCAAGCCTCCAGCTAACCAGTGTGACTCCTTTGACTCCTTCCTCCGGGAGTGGTTACCTAGTAAAAGCTTTCAGCTTCCAGTTTCCTGCACAAGATGCATCCTGCAGGGCGGCCAACAGAGCAGTGTCCAAGTCCCATTCCACAGCCCCCACTTCCTGACACCCCCCCCAGGCCGATGGTTCTCTCTTCCAATTCCAACTCTCACACATCCCCCCGCAGCCCCATTTCCCCTCTGCTGCCGTTTTCTGTGCCCAGAAACGTTCTCCCCACTTCTCTGCACCCGTCCAAGTCCACTGGCTTGCAAAGCCCCTTCCTGGTTACCGGTCCTCCAGGAAGTAGCCCTACGGCCCCAGTCCCTCCCTGTCTGCAGCAGCTCCACCGAAGGAAAAAGCGCTTGTGCCCAAGCGCGCCCTCCTCGACTCCCCACCGCCCTGGTCATCCTTCCACGGACCCTGAGGCCCGACACCCCACCCGACACCAGGGCTCAGGGCTCAGCTCTCACTGCAATACCCAGGTTTTGTATCTGCTTTTCCCCCCTAACACACCAGAGTTTTCCTCTGAAAAGACTAAGACTAGCTCCTCTCTTGGCCCGCTGTCCCAGATGACTCAACGTGCCGCGCAGGGCTCTCCCTCTCAAGCCCCGTAGGGAGGTGGGAGGCGTGGGGGAAAGGGAGAGGGGTCCTGGCCGACCCTTGCCCCACTCTAACTTGAACCCCAAAACGCGGCTTAAGTTCTCTGGATTCTTCGACCCGCGGCCCACCAGCACCGGGCATCGCGTCTGCGGGCCGCTGGACACTGTGGACTGCCGCCCCCGTCCCCCCCAGAGAGGGCTTTTCCCCGGGCTGTGACCTCGCGCACACACAGCACCCAGGTTCCCCCGTCCCCCGGCTTCCTTTCCCGCGATCAGCGGCCGGGGGTCCTGTCACCCCCTCGCCCCCACCCAAGGTGCCCCATCCGGGACCCGCTACGTCTCTCTGACTTCTGCTTCTGCCAACTGCGAGCCCCCGAGCCAGGCCCCCTCTTCCTCGTCCTTGGAGACCGATGCTAGGCCCAAAGTCGCGACAAGGCGGCGCGGAGAAACCAGCCCCAGCCCCTGGACCCCGGACCCCGGACCGCAGCCCCCCGCCCCCGCCCCCTCCCCGGTCCCCTGCCCCCCCCCGCCGGCGGCGTCCGCAGCGCCCGCTCGCGCCGGGCCGGATGCCCCCGTGTGGGGCAGCCACGGCTCACTGACCCCGGCAGGTGCCACTCGAGGAAGCGACAGCGCTGGCAGCTCCGGAGGCGGGCGGCCCGGCAGACGTTAACGCTCAGCGCGACATCCCTGCCCGGCCCAAGCTCCGGCCTCTCACGGCTTCCTCGACCCCAGCGCCCACGGAGCGAGTCACGTGCCCCCAGCGAGTCAGCTGACCCCGGCGCGTACTGCGCCGCCGACGCGCGCCCACTGCGCAGCCGCGGCGGCGGCCTGGGGAAAGGGGCGGGGCCGGAGAGCCGCGGAATGGGGCGGGGCCCGCGGCCGGGGAAAGGGGCGGGGCCGGAGGGCCGCGGGAAGGGGCGGGGCCGGAGGGCTGGCGGGCGCCGGGAGCCGCTGTTCCGGGGTGGGGAGGGGTCTTGAGCAGTTACCCGGAACGTACCCTGTCCCTGACGCTGATTGTGTCGGAGTGTCTCTCCGCTTCTTGGGGTTTGTTTTCCTTTGGATGCCCCGGATTTCTTTTTTTTTTCGACGTGTAATTTATTTTATTCCGTTAAAACAAATGTTTACGTTTGTAGTTTCAGAAGCTCATAAAATTATTTATAAATATTTTTTTCATTTTATATGCCATTTTGATACCCCGGATTTCTGAGTCGTCCAAGTGCATTTTGCTGATGCACCTTTTCTTTGCACTCCGCTTGTGGTGGATTGCGTTCAAGTTCTACGTGCCTTTACTGCACTCCGGGAATTTGCTTATTTGTTTCGTAGGGTTAGCTACGGGAGGACATGTGGTCAAGCACGCAGTTCTGAAGGGATAAAAGGAAGAAGGGCGTTCTATGCTGCTCGGCGGGGAGAAGACTGGGAATGACTAAGCTAGGCTGGTCCTGCCCTGTGTACCATGCATGAATGTCCAGCTGCTGTAAACCTCCTAGAGACTGACCAGGATTGAAAAGAGAATGCTTGGAAAGAAGTAAGCAAGCACCTGGCATCAAAGAGAGCCCCACAGAATGCTAGGTTTTGTGATTGTTGTCATTATGACCATAGCTGGTATATAAAGATGGAAACTGAATCTCCAAAAGGCAGTAAATTACCCAGATAGTAACTGGCTATGTGCAGAGTGAAGAGGAGGAGATCTTTGAAATGACATGAAATGAAATGAAATACAAAATGCAATCTGGGGCAGGTAAGAGAGCACAAATGACTGAAGCACATACTTTGCACACAGAGGCACAGAATTCCATCCCTGACACTGCATGGTGCCCCAAGCACTGAGGATCCCAGTGAATGAAAAATAAAATAGATCCAATTTAGGGTCCAGTGAGAGGAGCAGTGGGAATGGCATTTGCCTTGCACATGCCTGACCTAGGTTCAATCTCCAGCACTCCATATGGTCCCCTCAGCACCAGAGTCAGGAGTAAGTCCTGAGTACCACAAGGGGTTTCCCACAAATTCACTGTATCACTGTATCACTGTCATCCTGCTGTTCATCAATTTCCTCGAGCAGGCACCAGTAACGTCTCCTTCGTCCTAGACCTGAAATTTTAGAAAGTGCCACATTCGAGGCTCTTTCAGGGCCAGGGGAATGAGACCCATCATTGTTACTGGTTTTTGGCATATTGAATATACCACAGGGAGTTTGCTAGACTCTGCCATGTGGGCAGGATACTTTTGGTAGCTTCCAGGTTCTCCTGAGTAAGAACTAGATAATAAGATGTCTTCCAGAAGCAGGGTTTTATAGTCTCTGGGTCTTGGCCATTGATGGGATTACACGGCGTTGGCGGGGGGGGGGGGGGGGGGGTTGGGGGGGGAGGGTGCAGTTGGTGGATGTAACGCCTACCTACTGGAAGATGGGGGATCTGGGTGGAGGAGGCCCAGTTCCAATTCAAGCAAACTTGGAGATCTATGCCCCAGGTCCCTCATGCCTGGGTTCCTTTGCTGGTTGCTTCATGTGCAAGGCTCGTCCGAACGTGTGGAGAGTGGTCTCAGAGTGGTTTCAGAGGTCTTGGCTGCTGGGGCTCTGCTTGGGGCTGGGAGGGAAACTCAACCCGTCCCCCTTCAAGGGGCCCCGGTGAGGACAGCCAGGCGCGGGGGCAGGAGGCTCTGCCATCCCCCAAATTAAACAAAAAAGATCTAGTTTAAGAAGCTTCTGCACCTCCAAAGAAACAGTGACCAAAACACAAAGACAGTCTACAGAATGGGAAAGGATATTCGCCAAATACACATCTGACAAGGGGTTGATATCCAGGATATACAAAATACTGGTTAAACTCCACAAGAAGAAAACATCCAACCCCATCCAAAAATGGGGCAATGAAATGAACAGAAACTTTCTCAAAGAAGAAATCCGAATGGCAAAAAAGCACATGAGAAAATGCTCTACATCATTAATCATCAGGGAGATGCAGATCAAAACCACAATGAGATACCATCTCACACCTCAGAGACTGGCCCACATTCAAAAGAACAAAAGCAACCGATGCTGGCACGGATGTGGCGAGAAAGGGACACTCCTTCACTGTTGGTGGGAATGTCGACTGGTTCAGCCCTTCTGGAAAACAGTATGGACAATTCTCAAAAAATTAGAAATTGAGCTCCCATTTGACCCAGCAATACCACTCCTGGGAATATATCCCAGAGAGGCAAAAATGTATAGTCGAAGTGACATCTGCACTTGTTTGTTCATTGCAGCACTCTTTACAATAGCCAGAAACTGGAAGAAACCTGAATGCCCAAGAACAGATGACTGGTTAAAGAAACTTTGGTACATCTACACAATGGAGTACTATGTAGCTCTTAGAAAAGATGAAGTCATGAAATTTACATACAAGTGGTACAACATGGAAAGTATCATGCTAAGCGAAATGAGTCAGAAAGAGAGGGATAGACATAGAAAGATTGCATTCATCTGGGGGATATAAAGTAACAAAATATGAGATTAATACCCAAGAATAGCTGAGATCAGCACCAGGAGGATTACTCCATAGCTTAGTGGCCAGTCGGGCATTCTAGAGGAAAGGGCAGCTCAGATAGAGAAGGGAACACCAAATAAAGGGTGTTTGGAGGATCCTCCCAGGAGGGGAGATGCATGTCGAAAGTAGACTATGGACTGAACATGTTTGCCACTCAATGCCTCTTTTGCAGACCACAACACCCAAAAGGAGAGAGAGAACACAGGGGATTGCCCTGCCACAGAGGCGGGGGGGATGGGGGGATGGGGGTGGGGGGGATATTATCCATGGTGGTGGAAAATGGGCACTGGTGAAGGGATGGGTATCTGATCATTGTATAATCAAACCCAAGCACAAAAAATTGTAAATCTACAACTGTACCTCATGGTGTTTCACTAATAAAAAAAATTTTTAAAAAAAGATCTAGTTTGTGACACGACCAAATAACATGGCAGAAAAGAAATTCCCAGCTCCCATACTGCTTTTTTTGCGGGGCGGGGGTGGGTGGTCACCCCTCAGTGTATTTGTGCTCAGAACCTGGCCTGGAGGTGCTGGGGAAGGAACCTCTGTAAAGCAGGTGTTGAGCCTGTTGAGCCATCTCTCTGAACCGTCTCTATATTATTTATTAGTTTTATAATCCTGAAAAGAACAAATTTCTATGTTCAATTATATCAATATTAGCACCTCATAAGACTGAGATGTTTGATGAAAGTGAACATTCTTTGAAAATTTCTACACAATTTTCATTATGCTTATTATATGCATTCTCCAAATGGGCTTTACAAATATCAGATCCAAAATGGTGTATTGATAACAGTGCATTCATCAAATGTGTGTGGGGAGGAGTGTTTTCGGGGGGCCACACCCAGAGATACTCAGGGGTCGCTCACGGTGGTACTCTAGGAAGCATACAATGTCAGGGATTGAACCCTGGGCTTATACTGCAAAGCCTGCTGAGTTATCACTCCTGTCCCAATGATGCATTCACTACAGAATAAAATACACATGTGCAAATGCACATGCGTGCGTGTGCGCACACACACACACACACGCATATACACACATGCAAAGGAAGAAACCAGAGAGCAGAAGTGGAAGGCAAATTAAGAAAGGAAGATAATAGGGCTGGAGAGATAGTACTAGGGAGTTTGCCTTGCATGCAACAACCTGGGTTCGATTCCCAGCATCCCATATGGTCCCCAGAGCACCACCAGGAGTAATTCCTGAGTGCATGAGCCAGGAGTAACCCCTGTGCATCACCGGGTGTGACCCAAAAATTAAAAAAAAGAAAAGAAAGGAAGGAAGGAAGGAAGGAAGGAAGGAAGGAAGGAAGGAAGATAAGGATTGCAGAAACAGTACAGCCAGGAAGGTGCTTGCTTTGCACATGACTTACCAGAGTTCCATCCCTGGCACCACATATGGTCCCCTGAACCCTACCAGGAGTGATCCCTAAGGACAGAACCAAAAGTCAGCCATAACCATTGCTGTATGCAGTAAAGAAAGAAAAAAAGAGAGAGGAAGAAAGAAAGAAAGAAAGAAAGAAAGAAAGAAAGAAAGAAGGAAGGGAGGGAGGGAGGGAAAGAAGGAAGAAGGGAAGGGAGGGAGGGAGGGAGATGAAGAGGGAAGGAAGAACATAAATTATACTGGTAGCATAAAAACAAGTCTGAGTGAACCTGTAAGCTGAACTTTAAACTATTTCTTCACTTTAGACAGTTAAATAAGAATAACAAATTAAGTATTTCCTTCAGTGAATTAGAAAAGTTCAAGCAATAGAGAAATAAAGAAGTATCCTGCACCTATAAACACTTAAAAATTCCTGGTGAGGGTCCAGGAGATAGTATAGCATCTGGATTCGATTCCCAACACTGCATGGTTCCCTGAGCATTACCAGGTGCAGCGTCCCACAGCACACTGAGATTCTTCCGCTGAACTGATAATCCCATTGGCTGAGAATTGACAGTGGAGCCCCCCAATCTCCTGAGCACTACTTGGGAATATCCCCCCCAAAAAAATCCCAGGTAGGAGTGGAATTGGCATGGGCAGGATAAATGTGAGCAGATAGTTTCCATTTGTTATTAAAGAGCAACTTGATTAAAATCCAGGTGCTTGTGTACTAAAAGCAAACAAGTGCTTTAAACTCTGAGCCCCATTCAATAGTTGAGACAACAGTCACCTTTTCCCCTCAGAATACTTAAGCCCAGAGGAAAAGGCTAGTGCAGTCCATTCTTTTTGTATATATGGTTCTCTGATAAGAACTATAAAATGCTGCTTTGTGGATCCTAGCAACTACTTTACAAATATTAAGAGTTAAATTGCTGGTTCTTTGATTTGGTGAGTCATTAAAGGAGAACTATTTGAACCACACCTTGTTAGATATTCTCCCCAATGCCCAAGAGCGTGTACTGGCAGCCTCCTAGAGTCCCTGTTTAAATGCATGTGACTAGACAGGAAGCTGGCTCAGAGGGCAGGAGGGAATGCCATGCATGTGCATGCCGGAGCCCTGGTAAATCCCCAGCGCCAAGTGGGCCTCCAAGCACTGGCAGGAGTAAGCCCTGAGTGACCCCCAAACAAAGTGAAAAAGCATATAATAGAGGTCATTAGGAAACACTGGATTCTGGGGGTGCATTTAAAGAGACCTGGACTAGAAACAGCTGCCGCCCTTCCTCCGAGCCTTGCAGGACCTTAACAAGAAGATTCAGCTAGCAGTTCAGGTCTACTGATACGTTCATTTTTTCCATCAAGTATTTGCTGTAACCTACTGTGTCCAATGCAACGCTAAGAATTTTTCCCATTATGTTTACTGATTCTAATCAGTTATAGTTAAAGGGTATTCTCATCAAAGCAAGGGATTAAACAATCCCCAATAGAAGTAGATATGGACAATAAAACCATGACCTGCAGGTGCTAGGGAGTAGGGGGAAGGGGCTTTATGAAAATGGGAGAGGGATCTTGATACTGGTGGCGGACATGATGTAGCAATTCTCAAGAATAAAACCATGGGGCTGGAGAAATAGTGTAACAGGCAGCGACCTTGTCTTGTGTGTGGTCGACTTGGGTTTGATCCTGGCTTCCCATATAGTTCCCTGAGCACCAGGATTAATTCCTGAGTGCAGTGCCAGGAGTAACCCGCAAGCATCACTGGGTGTGGCCTCAAATCAAGAAGGAGAAGGAGAAGAAAGAGAAGGAGATGGAGTAGAAAGAGAGGAGAAGGAAACCCAGTTTTGTTCAGGAACTCATCTGCTAGAGACTAGTATTCCAGAATAAACTGGGCATGTCCCTCAGCAGTGAGTGGCCAGACATTTGCACGTGACCTACTTCTGGCCAATAAGGCTCAAGGGGAAGTAAGTTGCCAGGATTCTGCGCTGCTGTTTCTCAGTCCTAGCGATCCTAGAGAGCTGCTGCTGGAAAGATGCTGCAAAGTGGGGGTGGAGAATAGGGACTCTCTCTCTCTCTCTCTCTCTCTCTCTCTCTCTCTCTCTCTCTCTCTCTCTCTCCTCTCCTCTCCTCTCCTCTCCTCTCCTCTCCTCTCCCCCCCCCCAACTCAGCACACTTCCTTCTATTGCAACAGATGACGATTGGGTTCGTGATCCTTGTGGATGATGAGTAAGATTAGCACAGTGAGCACCCAAGGTCTGTCTCTGTGTCCCAGCTTTTTATTTTACAGCTCATGTAGCCGCACTAACAGCAACTCCATGCTCAAGACAACATTCACATCACATCACCCTGGAAGACCCTCTCTCTCCTTCAGCAGAAAACGTGGTGGGAACTGCTGAAAATGCCCAAAGTGCCAAAAGCAGCTGAAACAACTAGTGGCTAGTGGTGACCCAAAGCAGCAATAGAAACGGCAGTGGGAGAGAGAGCAGTCATGGAGTTGCAGCCCCTGGAAGACCAGAATCCCTTGTTTATACTGATTGTCCCTCCCCCGCCTTGCTCTCCCATTGGGTGCCCTTTATGTAAATACATTGTGCAACAACAGATCAGAGAGCAGAAGGGACTAACAGAAGCTTGGGTTATCTGGCCCTTTCCTCCTATTTTCTCCGAAAGCTACCAGCAAAAGTCTGTGTTTCTGACTTGCAGCCAGAGCACCTGAACTGAGGCTATGTAACTGTCAACTCAAGATGATACGGAGAATCAGGTTGATGCTCCAAAAGCCTGGAGGTCAGATTTGCATGTGGGAGCCCCAGGTCTAATCCTCATGACGTAGTTTCTTGAGAAGCACTAGGTGTGCCCCCTCAAAAAAAAGTAGGTTGCCAATGATGTGAAAAACAAAATGATATTCAGAGATGTTACAACTTACCATGACTGAGATTGACTTGAGGGCTCCGAATAAAAATAACAATGCAGAGGCTGGAACCATAGTACATAGTAAAAATGGGTAGGGCATTTGCCTTGCACATGGCCAACTGGTGTCCCATATGGTTCCCCAAGCACCACCAGGAATAATTCCTGAGTGCAGAGCCAGGGAGCCCCTGAGCATTGCCAGGTATGACCCCCAAAAGCCAAAATAAAAAAACCCAGTGCAGGGCCTTGTATCTTTAGTCCGCTGAGCGATATCCAGAAGTAGGAAGTCAGGATAAAGTGAGTGAACCACACACATGCTGAGTGACTACCACTGCTGCCTTCCCTTTTGATCACCCCACAGTCCCTTACTTAACTGTCTCCTCTCTTGCCTGACCTCCCACTGGCTGACCATGCGACTTTTCTTCTCACACACCAGATTTGCTGTCTTTGTCCTTCAATAACGCCTCTTTCCAGGGAAAGGATTCTTGTCGGTCTCTTCCATTCAGCTTCATCTTACTCTACTCCCTCACCCCGTATTTGCAGTGGGCTTAGAGGAATCTTTCGCCTTCTTGTTTCGCTCTCTTCAGACTGTGTTTCAAGTCTGACCTACAAACTTGTATCCAAAAGCCATCTTCTTCTGCTGAAAATGCTGCTGTATTCCTTTAGGAGCAAGAGTGTGAGATCATCCTGGATGTCTCCTTTCCTTCATTTGCCCCTGCAGCTCACCTCTTCCTTTCCAGTTTTCACAGGCACTCGCCCTGTTCAGGCTCTGCCTTCATGTCCGTGTAGCTGGAATCCCAGGTCATTCCTCTGTCCTTCCTGCCTACAGTTTCTCCCTAATTAGAACCTACAGTGAGTTCCCGCTGCCTTTCAATTTGTGTCTAGCTTCCTTGACTTAATAAGGCACCAACATTAGACCAAAATTATCACTTTCAGCATGGTTCCAAATACACCAAAATGAAAAAAAAGGGAGGAGGGCTGGAGCGATAGCCCAGCAGGTAGGGCATTTGCCTTGCATGCGGCCGACCCGGGTTCGAGTCCCAGCATCCCATATGATCCCCTGAGCATCGCCAGGAGTGATTCCTGAGTGCAGAGCCAGGAGTAACCCCTGAGCATCACAAGGTGTGACCCAAAAAGGAAAGAAAAAAAAAAGCCAAATACACCGAAATGCAAATGCTTATTTGCCACATGTCCCTTACAGTTTCCTTCTTTTTGCCCGGGGTTTTTAGAGACTACTCTTGGCCTCCTCCCATTTCCAGCTGTCAAAATGACTTGTTTTTGCAGTTCCAGGGATGGAACACCGGGCCTCACTATTGGACCACTGTCCAGCTCTCAGCTACCAAAATGGGAGCCAAGTCCACAAGTCTAGCACATCCTGGGTTTAAACAAGCTATTTAAACAAGCGACTCCACGGCAGCCACCATGATAGCCCATTCTGGTCAAATATGGATAACCTGCACTAACTGAAAGGGTCCAGGAGCTGACACCCATCTATAAAGGTCAGAACCAGAACCCAGATCCTGGGGTGTGTAGAGGGCACCCCATAAAAATGGGCTAAATTGGTGCCAATTACACCATGGGGTGCCACTGTGAGATTTTACTCATTAGCCAATGTCAGGAGCACTGAGGAAGTGGTTAAATGCAAGTTTGTTAGTTTGTTATTTGGGAGGTGAAATTGGGCTACACCCAACAGTGCTCAGAAGCTGCTCCTGCCTCAGTAGCGACCCCTGGTGGTGTTCTGGGGACTATATGTACGTGGTGCTTGGGGTTTGAACCAGAGTCGCTTGCATCCAAGGCGAGCACTGAAATCCCTGCCTATTTTTTTTTCTGTTCCTAAAAGGGAAAGCTGGGTTTGGAAAAGGAGAGAGCTCATTCTGGTTCCTCTCAACAGCCCTGAGCAATTTTCTGAGTCTCTACAAATATAAAATTTCATGGATTATCAAGTGACTGGCTTGTTCCTTACATGTCTACCATATAACGTCTCACTTCCTGGTCCTGGGCACCCAAATGCACAACTCAGACAGCTTCAGCAAGCGTTCTTTCCAATACGGTGAGGGAGATGAGGCGATTGTTGGCACCACATAGGGTCTCCTGAGCCCCGCCAGGAGTGATCCCTGAGCACAGAGTAAGCCCTGAGCATCACCAGCTGTGGACCCCCAAAACCAAACAAGCAAAAACCTAAACCCGAAACAGAACAATATTATCAGAGCTGAGACTCACACAGAGACAGAAGGAGAAGGTCCTTTCTGCATTCCGTTTTCGATCCCTTGCAAGCAAAGAGCAGTCTTGCTTCTCTCTGAGCTTCCCCTTGCAAGGCTCAAACCCAAAGGTAACTCAAGAGACAGCTCCCACACAGGAATGTTAAATACAGGGATGGCTTCTTGCTAAAACCCTGGTATTCCTTCCTGACATTCCAGAGCTGGGAGATTAGCAGCTGAATCTCTCTTAGGAACCTGCTGTGCATTGATCCTCAGAACCCTCCAATTACACTAAGTTTACACTAAGGAACCATGACACTAAGGTTACGACACTGTGATTGATGTATTCAGTATTGGCCAATAAGGAAATATTATGTTCTTCTATAAAAACCAAAATGGGGAAGTGTAGTTTGAAATCAGAACTATTTAAAATCCTTATCTGGTCAAAAGGAAAATTAAAAAACCCAAGCTGAGACTTCTAAAATGATGACCCCGCCCATTCAGGCAGAATGAGGGATTTTACAGTGGCATTAACCAGGGTATGTGTGGGATGGGGTGTGAACTTCACCTGCCTGGTCCAGGTTATCATCGATACTACAGGAACTATGTATTCAACTACATGATTAGCACGTGGCAAACATGTAGAGGGCAGCGATTTTCCCCAGAAAGTTGCAGCTTTTCTTCTATCCCAATGTTCTTTTTTTTGGGGGGGGGGTTACACCGCGATGCACAGAGGTTACTACTGGCTCTGCACTCAGGAATTAAATTACTCCTGGTGGTGCAGGGGGACCATATGGGATGCTGGGAATCAAACCTGGGTTGGTGGCGTGCAAGGCAAACGCCCTAACCGCTGCGCTATTGCTCCTGCCCCCAGTGTTCTTTTACGGCAACATCCTCTCCTTACCTTTTATAGATTCTCCTTCATACCTTTTTATCTCGAAAACACCCGTGGTGGCTTGTTAAAAAAGCAGATTTTTGGAACCAGAGCGACAGTATAGCAGGTAAGGCTGTGCTGCATGCGGCCTTGCATGCGGCCAACCCAGATTCTATCTGCAGAACCACATATGGTCCCCAGGCCCCGTCAGGATATACCCTAAGCACAGAACCAGCCAAGAATAAGCTCTGAGCACAGCTGGGTGTGGTTCCCCCCAAAAAAAACCCAAATTAAAAATGAATAAAAATAAGATAAAACTCCAAGATTTGGGGATTGGAGAGATAGTACAGGGGTTATGGTACTTGCCCTGCATGTGGTCTGTTTGATCAGGTCCCCCAAGCTCTGTAGGTGCAGCCCTCATGGGCCCTGAGCACAGAGCATCTCAAGCTGCATTTGAATCACAAGTGAGGCCCTCCAGAACATACTGAGCATCACTTGGGAGAACCCACCCCAAAGAAAATACAGTTTGCTACACTCAGCCTGAGGCCTGGGACTCTGTATTGGGAAGTGAATCCCACTGGAAGTGCTCAAGTATTACTCCTCGTTCTGTGCTCAGAGATTACTCCCAGTGGTGCTCAAGGGTTGATCATACATCTGGTGCCAGGGTTGGTCTCATTCAAGGCGAGTACCTTAATCCCTGTACTATCCCTGTACTATTTCTCCAGAACCATCAATGTGGGTGTTTTCTTTTTTTTTTTAATTGGCTCTGTTTGGTGCCAATGCTCAGGGCACCATACAGTGTCAGGGAACAAGCAGGGTTGTCTGCATGCAAAATAAGCACCTTAACCCTCTACCTTCTGTATTTTTGAGGGGACTTTCCAAGAAACACTGAGGAGAATCATGGGACCCTCGCTGAGATGCTATGTGGGCCTAACAATTCACTGCTGATGCTGAGATCACTAAAGCCACAGCCAGCCAGGGTAGGGGGTCACGTTATGCCAGGGATCAAGTTTGGAGCCTGGATTGTGCCACCTGAATTCTTTCCCTGACCCCTCAAATTGTTTTAAGATATATGAGGCCAGAGTGACAGTACAGTGGGGAAGGTGCTTTCCTTAAATATAGCCTTACAAACCCAAGTTCAACCCCAAGTATACCCACCCCCGAGTCTGCTAGGAGTGATCCCTGAGTGCAGAGCCAGGAGTAAGCCCTGCGTATCTCCAGTCAAAAAAAAAAAAAAGAAGAAGAAGAACAAGCAAAATGATGTGAACCATAAAGCAATGTTCTTGCTTAATGTGTCAGAGAACAAAAGCTAGAAGCAGATCTAGCCATTTTCTTCTAAACATGATGACTGTGTGTGATTTTTAAAATAACAGCAATGTAATATCACATGAAAATATAAATCTCTGTTAGTGTGCAAGTTTGTTGGTTACTTTCATGAAGAACAATTCAGCTGAAGGATAGTGATCTTAACTTTCCCCACCTTAGTTCACAAACTCCCCGAATTCGAGGTCCTTGGTCTCGAATCCAGGTTAATAAGTCTGTTGTGCTGGAGGCCAGAGTGATAACACAGCAGGTCAGGTGCTTGCCTTGCATGTAGCCAACCTGGGTTTAATCCCTCACATCCCCATATGGTCTCCCAAGCACCGTCAGGAATAATTCCTGAGTGCAGAGCCAGGAGAAATCCCAGAGCACAACTGAGTGTGGCCCCTAAACAAAACAAGGCACTGTAGCACTGTCTTCCTGTTGTTCATCGATTTGCTCGAGCAGGCACCAGTAACGTCTCCATTGTGAGACTTTTTGTTACTGTGTTTGGCATATCGAATACGCCATGGGGAGCTTGCCAGTATCTCTGCAGGCAAGATACTCTCGGTAGCTTGCCGGGTTCTCCGAAAGGGACAGAAGAATTGAACCCAGGTCGGTCGCGTGCAAGGCAAATGCCCTACCCGCTGTGCTACTGCTCCAGCCCAAACAAAACAAAACAATTAAAAAAATAATAAGTCTAGCTGTGTTGGGAAAATCCTGGCTCTAAAGCCAACTGTCCAATGCAAGTGGCTTAAATTCTCCATCTCAGGTGGGACCTTCCTCATGTCCACCTGAGGTGCGTACTCTCAGCTTTATCCCCTCTGAGGAAGCCCGTATTTTTTCTTTGATGTTGCACCTACCTCCCCACTTCCTGTTTCTCTAAATAAAACTATTGTGCTGAGAGACAGAGAAATGAATCCTGGAAGACAGCAGTTCACCGGAGATCTCTTTGGATCCCATACGGAGCCAATCCCAACAGGGCACCTCAGATAGAGCGGGTGTGCCCTCTCTGCCCACTTCAGATGAAGCCCCAGTGGCCACAAGCTTTCAGAAGCAAAACCCAGGTACAAAGGGTTTGGGGACTAAGACTCCAGGCCACATGGTGGCAGCGGAGCCGACTGGCCCTTCCCGTCTCCCCTGCCCACGTTTGGGGTCCTGGCTGTCGTGTCCACAATCTGCCTCCGGGCACCATCTCATCACATCAACAGCCTTGATCCAGGGACTCCCAGATGAATCTCAAAATGGATTAGCTCCCTACGGAGATGTCTCTGGACACCAGCCATTTACAATTTTAGAATTCCAGAAGCAACCTCTCATGATACTCACAATAAGCAAGAGAAAAATAAATTATCTAGCATCTGCCCCTGGCAGGCAGGCTTGAACGGTGGTGGGAAAATTTGAAATAATGGCAGTGGGAAAGTGTAATGATGGTGGAATTTGTGTTAAAAGACTGAATGTAATCAATTCATGTGAACAACCTTATGAAAACAAAAATTTAAAAAAAAACGATTGTGCCATTAAAATAATCAAAGGAAATCTAGTTATAATGGGCAATGTGGGTCAAGTGGTAAGACGCCCGTGTGAAATGTGTGAGAGCCTGGATTGATCACTGGCATCACAAATAATAATAATCAGGATAATGATGATGATGATGATAATGATGTAAATCTCTGTAATCAAATGACTGGATTAGGCGTGCGCCCCTGTCCCCCAACCCCTCCCACCCACAGTCCTGCAGCTGCCCAGGACAGGCGCTGCCCACACAGACAGGCTGTGCTCCGGATTCTCAGCTATAAATCTTTGATAGTCACCACTAAATTCCCCATTGCTTGGTAAATGATTGCTAATCTTTATTGCTGTGCTTAGGGCTTACTCCTAGCTCTACACTCAGGGATCGCTCCTGGCGATGCTTGAGGGACCCCATGCGGTGCCAGGGATGGCGTCAGCTGCGTGCAAGGCAATTGTCATCTCTCTGTACTACCTCTCCAGTCTGTGATTACCAATCTTTTTTTTTTTTTTTTTTTTTTTTATTTTTTTTTATTTATTTATTTATTTATTGTATCACTGTGGGAAAGGCTACAAAGCTTTCAGGTTTATGTCTCAGTCATGCAAACATCAAACACATTTCCCTTTACCAACACTCACCTTTTCCCATGAAGAACCCCAATAAAACCCCACCCCCCACCCCTCCCCGTCCCTGTGAGGCAGATGAACTCTAGTTAACACTCTATCCGCTTTGATTAGATTGTTTCAATAAAAGATTCACCACTATTATTTAGAGTTTCCCCCCCCCCCCCCAAATCAGACATGCTGAAAAAGCATTGTGAAGTGATTTGCTTTCTACAGCTGGGTTCAAGAATTAAATGTTGGTTTTGGATTTCTGCTATTTTACCTATTGACCCTGGAAGTATTTCTACTGAAAGTCAGATAGTTAAGAAATTGGTTTCTGTGTTCTGGAGTCGTGGCCGTGCTGGAGAGCCGCTCGTGGGGGGCAACTGGTGGCCTCGGTAGGGCGTGAAGGGCGGAGCGAAACGCCCCCCTTCCCATGAGGTTTTAGTCGCCCCCACACTCCCGGCTCATACCTGCTGTCCACAAGGCTCCCATGTGGCTGCCATCTTTCTTTCCAGAGAGGAGAGGGCGAATGGGGCAACACCCTTTCCCCTCCGGCAGACTTGATGGGCTGGATCAATGCATAGTCCGTTCACTTTTCTGCTCCAAGCTGCTGGGTTCTGCATTAAGTCCTTGTGCTTCTGGGGCCATGGCCGTGCTGGAGAGCCGCTCGTGGGGGGCGACTTGTGACCTCGGTAGGGCGTGAAGGACGGACCGGAACGCCCCCCGACCCATGAGGTTTTAGTCGCCCCCACTCCCCCGGCTCATACCTGCTGTCCACAAGGCTCCCATGTGGCCGCCATCTTTCTTTCCAGAGAGGAGAGGGCGAATGGGGCAACACCCTTTCCCCTCCGGCAGACTTGATAGCCTGGATCAATGCATAGTCTGTTCACTTTTCTGCTCCAAGCTGCTGGGTTCTGCATTAAGTCCTTGTGCTTCTGGGGCCGTGGCTGTGCTGGAGAGCCGCTTTGGGGGCAACTGGTGACCTCGGTAGGGCGTGAAGGACGGACCGGAACGCCCCCCTTCCCATGAGGTTTTAGTCGCCCCCACACCCCCGGCTCATACCTGCTGTCCACAAGGCTCCCATGTGGCCGCCATCTTTCTTTCCAGAGGGAGGAGGGCGGAAGGGAGCAACACCCTTTCCCCTCTGGGCAGAAATGATTGCCTGGATTAACGCATAGTCCTTTCACTTTTCTGCTCCAAGCTGCTGGGTTCTGCATTAAGCCCTTGTGCTTCTGGGGCTGTGGCCGTGCTGGAGAGCCGCTCGTGGGGGGCAACTGGTGACCTCGGTAGGGCGTGAAGGACGGACCGGAACGCCCCCCTTCCCATGAGGTTTTAGTCGCCCCCACACCCCCGGCTCATACCTGCTGTCCACAAGGCTCCCATGCGGCCGCCATCCTTCTTTCCAGAGAAGAGAGGGCGAATGGGGCAACACCCTTTCCCCTCCGGCAGACTTGATGGCCTGGATTAACGCATAGTCCTTTCACTTTTCTGCTCTAAGCTGCTGGGTTCTGCATTAAGTCCTTGTGTTTCTGGGGCTGTGGCCGTGCTCCAAACTTAACTCTGACTTTCAGGGAGAAAGATTGGGTGGTTTACTTCTCATTGATCACTTTGTATATAGAGAGATGCCGCGCGGCCGCGTAAGCGGCCGCGCGGTTTTGAGAAAAAGTCCTCGTTCCCGCATACTCGAGCTGTGTTTGTAGAGGCTTCTGGTCACCAGGGTTCCATCTGGGGGAGGCGAGATGCGGCGCCTACTCCATCTGGAACTTGCGGGTGAACTCGGCTCTTTTTGGAACCTGTTTTTTCTTTTTTCTTTTCCTCCGGGATCCCGCACCCTCCATGTGTTCTTTCTCTTATGCTTAAGGCTTCAAAGATGGCGCTGGGGGGCGGGCTGTGGGCGTGACTTCCGGAATCAGAGGTTACCTGGGAGGTGTAGTCCGGCAGATTTGAGAAAAAGTCCTCGTTCCCGCATACTCGAGCTGTGTTTGTAGAGGCTTCTGGTCACCAGGGTTCCATCTGGGGGAGGCGAGATGCGGCGCCTACTCCATCTGGAACTTGCGGGTGAACTCGGCTCTTTTTGGAACCTGTTTTTTCTTTTTTCTTTTCCTCCGGGATCCGTGATTACCAATCTTTTGTACATTTCTCTTCCAGTATTTCTACTTCTTTATACCTATTCCGCCTGAGCTCCCTGGCCATGCCACCCTCTGTTGGAATCTTTAGCTCAAGGGACCCTAAGGCATTTGTGGACCAGGTGGTCCTCTTCCTCTCCTTCCCTCCCCCGCCCCCACACAACATGTGTTCGAGAAAAGGTGCTTGGGTTTTGGTTTGGATTCCCAGGAAGCAGATTCTGAGACAAGGAAAATGAGGTATTAGGGGATATTCCTAGGGAAAATCATGAGGAGAATAAGGAAGTGGGGTCAGGAGAGAAGAGAGGATGGAGTAAGGAGGTGAGGCAGACCCAGGTGACAGGGGAAAGGAGATCCCCAGTGACAGAGCTGTCCCTTCAGAGGAAAGGGACTCCCTACCTGCCTGTCACTGATAAGGCTGCTCCGGGGGTTTGGGAGGGGGAATAATCAGCAGGGATCGCTGACTCATCAGCAGCATGCATGGTGAGGAGCGTGGCCACAGAGGCATGGCTGGTAGAGGAGCTCTCGCTGACAGCATCTAGCAGCAAAGCTAAGCTCACGAGAACAGAGAGCGCAGTCCCGGGTACAAGGCATAGCTCTGGTTGAGTTGCCTTTCAGGTCCACAGGGATACAGACAGATTTCTGTCCAAGGGGATGTGACATGAGGAGAGATATGTCCAGTCTCATATCCAAAGGCCTGAGCTTCGCTCCCATCACATTTGTCAAAGCTCCATGACCTTGGAATGTCATTGAGCAATCTCCCTCGCACCCCCACCCCAGGTCCTCCCTTGGCTCCTGTAGCAAGACTAGAGGCATGTCTGCAGATGCGAAGAGCAACGCTTGAGGGTTGGCTAAAAGTTTGTTAGTATTTCGGTCCTATTGGAATTCAGGTCATGGCTAAGCTCCCTGCTCCCTCCCTGCTGGGTCGCTAACAGGAAGACTTCCTCTCATTTTCCACGCTTCTGTTCTTCTCCAAGGGGTGCTTGCTTCTGTCGGTATGATTCAGCCCTGCAGAGGGAACCCATGACAGTCATGTGAGATGTGTTTCATTTTGTGCAGTTTAACTGCATATTAGTAACAGGATTGACCAGATGGCTCTTCTTTTCCAGTGATCCTGGAAAGAAAAACTCATTCAAGGTGTTTTTTTTTTTAAATCCCCCTAGAAGATTTATAAGTGATGGTTTCCTTGTGATATTCATGTAATAATGAAATTGCACAAATGTGAATGAGCGATGCCTATTTTCAACACAGGTTGAGATTTCTGTGGTTTGACTGGGACTCTCATTTCATGATAGTTAACAATCATTTGGCAGCTGGCCTGACCCTTTGTCAACACTGTTATTCAAAGCAGAATTGGGTGCAAAGAATCTGATGCCCAGAGATGTGGCAGATACTGAGAAGTGGAACTAGACCTACTCCAATTCTAGAAAGAACAGGTGGCCAGCTCTGGGGGATGTGGTCAGTCAACAGCTGCTCCAGCTGCCCAAATTGAGGTCATGTCCTTCCCAGGTAGCCTAACCCCAATGCCTGAGGACAAACAGAATATCAAGGTGCGGTCATAGGGGCCTGACCAGAAACCTCCAGTAATCAATACAAACTCCAGATTCTCCTAGTGGGTCACCCAAGACTCTGTTGGTTGGGTGAACATTGTAGTTCTTCCTCAATGCAATTCTGCTTCTGTTGATATTCTTTTGGGGCAGGTTTGAGTCACATATTGTGGTGCTTGGAGCTTCCCTGGGCTCTGTCCTCAGGGATAACTCCCCACATTTCTGGGGGGTGGGGGAGGATCATGTGACTGAATCAGAGGGCTGACCACATGCAGAGGTAAGTGCCTTAAGAACTCCATACTATATCTCCAGTCTCATGCTCACACTCCTTCTATGGGGGTCCATCTCTATTACACATCTTGTGCCCCAGATTCCCATCTGGCTGTGGGACTGGTGCTGGGAAGTAGGAATAAGGTGGAGAGACAGCATCAGGGTGGCTGTGAGGACCCCCTCATGATGACAAGTCCTCACACATTGAGCAGAGGTGGCCAGTCCAGCCACTGAGCTGTCTGCAGGGCTGATATGGGCATGCGTGCCAGGAGGCTCCACTGAAGTGCACCTGCAGTGCCAGGTCGTGATGTCATAGGTCATCAAGACTTGGCAGGAAAAGGTGGAGGACGTTAGTAAGAATAATGGGAGTGATAAGGGTCCCCGTACCCTACAGAGGGATAGAGTGCCGCTGGGATATGGGGGAGCCTACAACCCCATATAAAGGCAGAGGTCCCTTGAATCTCTAGGGAGGTTCCTGCCTGAACCTGCCTGAATCCCTGCCTGAACAGAACAGAAATGGTTTTGGACTTGTTTTGGGTTTGGGTTCTGTTTCGGGACCACAGCTAGCATTGCTTAGGGCTGACTCCTGGCTCTGCACTGGAGGATCATTCCTGGGGGTGCTGAGGAACCAGTATGTGCTGCTGGGGATCAAACCCAGGCTGGCCATGTGCAAGGCAAGAGCTCTACCCATTGCACGATTGCTCCAGCCCCCAACGATTTATGATTTTTTTCACCCAAGAAGCTAAAGTTCAAAAGAAAAGAAATACTAAGGTGAGTCATTGCCAAGGTCAAGGTTTAAAACAAACAAACAAACAAACAAACAAACAAAAACACCTTCCATCTTAGCAGCCGGAACAGAGACATATTCTCAAAAATGCAACTGCCTCCGGCGTTGGTGTTTCTAAGTCACAGGACCTGCTGGGAAGGGCACGAAGGCCGTTGATGGAACAGCCTCGGTGACACGGGTGAAGGCTGTTGCTTCCCCCCGTCATCCTTCCCTCTCGCCTGGCACAAACTCTACCGAGGTAACTCTGCACAAACACTGCCACTTGCCCCCCAAGCAGTCTTAAAGAGCAAGAGAAACAGAGCTTATAATTGTTCTGTGGCTTAAAAAATTAAAAATAAAGGGCTACTACCACTTATAAACAAACAGGGAAATAAGGTGAGAATAAAAATGTCTTGTCACTGCACCATTAGGTACACTGAGATGAAAGTGGCTAATCTCCCTGGAGACAGGCAGTGTGCATGTCCCTGAAGAAGCATCTAACTAGCCCTGTTGCTTTCCTTACTATTAGGCGGGGCAGAGACCCCCAGCCATGCATGGTGGGGCACTCCTCCTCATAACTCTGGTGCCTGAGACTATGGTGCTCACAGTGCTCACCCGAGGTCTTGCCTCCTGACCACAGTGCTTCTACGCATTCTTAGTTGCAGTGCTGGCTGGGGGTTTCATTCCTTTATTGGAGGGGCCATACCTGGCGGTACTCAGGGCTTGTTCCTGGCTCTGTGCTCAGGAGACTGTGTGGGGTGCCAAGAATTGAAGCCAGGTGAGCCGCATGCAAAGCAATTGCTATACCTGCTCTATTACGGCTCTAGCCCGGAATTTAATTTTTGAGAATGGTTCCCCTTTCTCTTTTTCTGTGGTTCTCATGATCTAGAGTCTCACCCAAGCCTCACTGTGAGTTCTCGGTTAGCTAGTTGCAGAGCTTGCTGGGGGCATTAGTCCCTTGGTTGTGGTGTTGGTGCTCTGCAATACACACACACACACACACACACACACACACACACACACTCACACATACACACCTGCATGTGGTGGAGCCAGACATAGCTGGCCGTGCTGGGGCTTACAGACAGCAGAGCTGCCAGGACCTTGAGAGGCGCATGTGGTGATACTGGGATCGAACTCACAACCTTCTACACACCAGGCAGATGCTCTATACAACTGAACCATCCCCAGATGGCAGTTGCTGAGAATTGAAAATCAGCCGGGAAGCCACGCACAGGGATCTCCACTACCCGCAAAGCCATGTCACAGCCCCTTTTCTACCCTCTGCTCCGATGGGCTGGCCCTGAGCTCTGTGAGAGGTGAGAAGGCTCAATGCTTCATCTTTTCTGGTCTGAGCCTCCTCGGGCAATCAGAGCTTCCCGGCCTCTCCCTTTGCTCATCAGCTGCCGAAACACACACCTCTGTGGGAGCAGTGGCCTCCGTTGGCTCCAGTGCTGACTCACTCAGACTCATCATGCAGAATTTCACGGAACAGATGCATTTCTTGTTATTCCCCACCTACCACGCCTTCCCCTCCCCCACTCCTAGCCAGCATGCTTCTGAATTGGAGTCTGAGATCATCCCTGCAGGAAGAGCTTGCCACCCAAAGAACCAAGAGCCCAAAGAAATATTAAGCCCCAAGGTTTTCCCATGGAATCACAAGGACTTTTTTTCTTTCTTTCTTTTTTTTTAACATTTATTAGTGAGACACCATGAGGAACAGTTGTAGACTTACAAATGTTTGTGCTTGGGTTTCAATTATACAGTCATCAAATACCCATCCCTCCACCAGTGCCCATTTCCCACCACTACGGATCCCAGTATCCCTCCCACCCCCCATGCCCCCCATCCCACTCTGCCTCTGTGGCAGGGCATTCCCTTTTGTTCTCTCTCTCCTTTTGGGTGTTGTGGTTTGCAAAAGAGGCATTGAGTGGCAATCATGTTCGGTCTATAGTCTACTCTCAGCATGCTTCTCCCATCATGGGAGGATCCACCCAACACCCTTTATTTGGTGCTCCCTTCTCTATCTGAGCTCCCCTTTCCCCTAGCATGTGCGGCTGGCCTCCAAGCTATGGAGCAA
This sequence comes from Sorex fumeus, assembly GCF_029834395.1. Lineage (NCBI taxonomy): Eukaryota > Metazoa > Chordata > Mammalia > Eulipotyphla > Soricidae > Sorex > Sorex fumeus. Next base: position 77,963,849 of record NW_026606059.1, read on the forward strand.
AATTCCTGATTGTAATCTCGGCCATTCTTGGGTGTTAGTCTCCTATTTCGTTACTTTATGTTCCCCAGATGAATGCAATCTTTCTATGTCTGTCTTTCTGACTCATTTCTCTTAGCATGATACTTTCCATATAGTACCACTTGTATGTAAATTTCATGACTTCGACGAGGACTTATTTTTCGAGGGCTTTGAGACTCTAACTTTGACCAAAAGGAGCACGGAGATCAAGGAGACGTTTCTGCAGCTGAAAACAAAGATCCGGCCTATTTTGTCAAAGGGACGTTGGAGAAGGAGCAACAGGCTCTTGGACGAGTGTGTGGTTCGTGGCTGATGCCCCACATGCAGTTCTGCTCTCGGGAAAACAACCCTTCCCACAGGTTCAATGCAAAAGCAGCTCTCTGGGCATTTTGCTTCATGCAGCTTCTGACTCAGTGTATCTGGGATGTGATGACGGCCACTCGGAACCGGCTCCCAGGTGCTGCCAGCTCAGCCCGAGCTAGATCCACACTGGACGCAGCAAGGCCGTTCCTCCTGGGCCAAAAGGCTCATTCCTTCTTTTTCTTGTGCCCCGCCTGTCCATGCCTTTTGTTTTGTCCCTTGTCCCTCCCCTGAGTCCCCCTTCCTATTTAGAGTCCACGACGGGCAGGTGTGGGGGGCCAAGACCCCTTTCTGCTCTCAGGTCCCCCTGCTAATCCCTGACTGCTCTTTCAATGACCAAGGACCACACACACACATCCTTGGTTGTTCTGCTGGCTCACCTGGGTTTGCACACTTACAGCTGTGGCATTTGCACATGTGGCCACATGAGACAGGTGCTTTCAGCCACTGAGCCATCACCAAGGCTTTTGTTTTTGTTTCGGTGGTTTTGTTGGGGGGTGGGGGTAGGAGGAAGGATCATTCTAGTGCTCAGAGGCTATTCCTGGCTCTGTGCTCAGGAATGACCCCTAGTGGTGCACAGGGACCCTTTTCGGTGCTGGGGATTAACCAGGGAAGCGTGGGAGCCCCAATGGCGATTCTCAGCCAACTGGACCAGCAGTTTGAAGCCAAGGCCCACAGATAAAGGGTGGCCTGGACTCTGCAGTGCCAAGAACTCCCAGGGTCACACTGCTGGTGTTGGGGCCACACGGTGCAAGGAGTTGAATCCTGGTTGAGTGTGTGCAAGATATGCACCCTTACTGCTGTGCTCTCTCTTTGGCCCCAGAATATAATTTTATTTGTGTAGCACTGTAGCACTGTCCTCCCGTTGTTCATCAATTTGCTTGAGCGGGCACCAGTAATGTCTCCATTGTAAGACTTGTTGTTACTGTGTTTGGCATTTCAAATACGTTCACGGGTCGCTTGCCAGGTTTTGCCGTGCCGGCAGGATACTTTTGGTAGCTTGCCGGGCTCTCCAAGAGGGATGGAGGCATCAAATCCAGGTCAGCCGAGTGCAAGGCAAACACCCTACCCGCTGTGCTATCGCTCCAGCCATAATAAGTTAGAGCATTCAAGAAAATCTCAAATGCCAGCCAATTTCTTTCAACTATCATCTGAGAATTCTAACATATCCTTAAAATGAAGAAACTGATAGCATAAATAGTGTCTGTGACAGCAGAACTACCACAAGTGTTTGAAAAAGATCAAGTGTAATGTAGTTTATTTGTGTATTTACTTTTATTTTGGGCTGGAATGATAGCACAGTGGGTAGGGTGTTTGCCTTGCAGGTGACTGACCTGGTCAACCTGGGTTTGATTCCTCCGCCCCTCTCGGAGAGCCCAGCAAGCTACCGAGCGTATCTTGCCCACACGGCAAAGCCTGGCAAGCTACCCAGGACGTATTCGTTATGCCAAACACAGTAACAACACAGTCTCACAATGGAGACATTACTGGGTGCGCTTGAGAAAATCGATGAACAACGGGAGAACAGTGCTACAGCGCTATTTTTATTTTGGAGGGAGTGGTTTGAGTGCTTGTGGACCATATGTGGAGCCTGAGATCAAACCCAGGTGGGCTGGATGCAAGGTAAGTGCCCCACCTGTGTATTATCTCTCTGGCTCCATAAGGCAAGTATGTCAACCCTTATAGTCTCTCTCTAGACCCTGGATGATTTTTCTTTAATAGGAACCATTTGAGCTCTCTCCCCAGCCCTGTACAATGTTTGACCGTGGTCTGCCAAGTATTTTGTGCACAAAATTAAAAGTACCTAGAGAAACTCAGCTAGAATAAGTGAACTAAGGGACGTTGTCATATTCTATCAGGAGAGACAAATGCTCACATTTGAAATGATCAAACCCTTTTTCATAAAACTGTGTGTGGTGACAACCCATGGTTTTTCTTTTTTTTTTGGTGTCTCACCTGGTGGTGCTTGGGGGAGTTCCTCAGGATCCAATGCTGGGGATGGAACCTGGCCTGATGCATGCAAAGCATGTGCTCAGCCTCTGTGCAGCTCCCCTGCCCCTAACACATGACATGGGAGAAAAATGTTAGGACTCTTCCTACTATGTTAGGACAGAAAACCCCAGGTACCTCAAGGAAGAAGGAAACTGTCGCTTCAAGGGATGAGATGGGCAGAGAGCAGGCACTCAGAGCAGGAGCCGATACCTCTGTCCCTGTGACTGGCTTTCCTGCAGCTGAGCGGGCTCCTTGGTGGTGCAGGTGGGTCCCATGGTGAGAAGATGCTTCCAACCTCACATCCACAGGGCGCAGGGAGAAAGCAGAGTGCACTCTGAGCCAGCAGGGGGCTGGGATTCACTCTGACGGGGATGGCTGTGTGTCCTGGGGATCTGTACACCAGTGTCAGTCTATAACACAGCACCCTGAGCATGTGGACAGTGAGTGAGGGCACTGACACCCCTAAAAGAACTCAGAACAAGGGCCCAGGAAGATTGCTCCCTGGTTTGGAAGCCTGCCTCATGAGCTGGCGGAGAAAGCAGCTAGGATAGAGAAGGGGTCTCTAAGTCAATGATGGTTGGAGGGATCGCTCAGGATGGGAGATGTGTGCTGAAAGTTGATTAAGGACCAAAGGTGATGGCCTCTCAGTATCTGTATTGCAAACCAGGATGTCCAAAAATAGAGAGAGAGTAAAAAGGAAGGTGTCTGCCACAGACGCAGGGGGTGAGATGGGTGGGAGTTGCAGGAGGGATACAGGGGACATTGGTGGCGGAAAATGAGCACTGGTGGAGGGATGGGTGTTTGATCATTGTATGACTGAAACTCAATCATGAAAGCCCTGTAACTGTATCTCACGGTGATTCAATAAAAAAATAAATTAATTAAATAAATAAAGGAACTGAGAGCATGGTTGGCCATAAAAGGGAGGAGGAAGGATGGTGGTTAGCACATGTGGGATAGCCAGGAGGCCCCATGTCCACACATCGTCACCTGGACTCACAGGAAGCGAGGTTGTTCCAGAAGGGGGTGAGAGTCTCAGTGTTCCAGGGAGCCTCATCATCAGCCTCATCATGGTCCAACCCCTTTGTTCTGCAACTCAATGAACTCAAGCCTGAGAAATCAAAGACAAGCCTGAGGTTGTAACTTCTCTCTATATACGCGTGTGTGAGTGTGTCTCTCTGTGTGTTTATATGTCTGTGTGTGTGTGCATCTGTGTGTGTGTAGGTACTCTGATGCTCACACAGCTCACCCTCTCTAAAATATCCCTAGTGGAAGGAGAAAATTAGTAAACTCTTCCTAAGGCCATAAGATTAAAGATTGTTCTCTGGGGCTGGAGATAGTGAGTGGTGCACTTACCTTGCACACAGCCAACTCTGGTTTGATCCATGACACCGCATAGGGTGCCCTGAGAACTGTCAGGAGTGATCCCTGAGCACAGAGCCAGGAGCCAGCTCTGAGCATTCCTGGGTGCTTAGCCCCCGAACAAAAACCAAGGCAGAAAGTTTCTCTGAAGTGGACAAAGCTCATCAGTCACATCTTCTCTACCACCCCAGACACCGCAATAATTTTCTGTGTGTCTGGCAGTTAGGTGTCCATGCATGGATTTAGAGTTACACATGCACACCTGGATACTGTGTAGCACCGTAGCACTGTAGCACTGTCCTCCTGTTGTTCATGGATTTGCTCAAGCGGGCCGGTAAGGTCTCCATTTCTAGACTTGCTGTTACTGTATTTGGCTTATGGAATGTGTCACAGGTAGCTTGCCAGGCTTTGCTGTGCAGGCGAGATACTCTCAGTAGCTTGGGGCTCTCCGAGAGGATACTGTGTAGTCTGCACATATAAGGCAAGAGAAACTGTATACATTTTAGACTCATGCCCAAGAAGAAACACTTTGGAAAATAGACAGCCTCGTTTTTACCTTTAAAATGCAGAGTTATGAGACCATTATTGTTCAACACCAGGGAGAAGGAATTGATTATCTCAAAGTTCCATCACCATCTATATTATTTCTATTGATTTTATTTTCTCCAGCTTGCTTCCAAACATCTGAGTCAATATACAAAATAAATATTCCCCTGAAGTGGTTACTATTACCGGTACGGCTGGAAGCATCTGTCCCCCTTCTCATACGCACCCATCAAGAGCCAAGTGAACAGATGCGGTGTGGCTTCAGCAGAAACATCATCTGTCAGGCTGGGTGGGACTGGGGTGCAGAGCTGGGCAGGGGAGCCGGGTGCCTCAGAGGCAAATCTTGGTAGCTTAAGTACACAACGCTGGCACTGAGCAAAAGACCCTGGGTCGGGAAAGTGAACTCGAAATTTTCACCCTAGACAGCGGGGCGTTTTTTGGTCTTGTGGTTTAAGAGACACGAAATGAATCTCATCCTCTAAGTAAACACGGGTCCAGAGCCCAATGTTCAACTCTTTCCTCATCAGGATAATCCCACACGAAGCAGGTCTTACCCTGAGCAAGCCTTGCGAGGGCCCTTCTATAAGGTGGCCACTCACCAGACTGCTGTGTTATAGCCACTAGTCTCTTTCAGCGGTGGAAATGAAGTGGAGGGGAGGGTGCGAGGAAGGAAGCAGGGATACACCTGGCAGTGCTCAGGGCTGACTCCTGGCTCTGTACTCAGGGATCACTCTTAGCAGGGTAGAGGGAGCTATAAATAAGGTGCGGAGGATTAAACCCAGGCAACTGCATACAAGACAAATGATCTACCCACTGTACTATCTCTCTGGTTCTTAAAAGAGTAGATCTTCGGGGCTGGAGAGAAGTACAGGGGGTAGTGTGCTTGCCTTGCTCGTGACCAGCCTGGGTTCGATGCTCGGCATCCATATGGTCCCTCGAGCACCAGCAGGAGTAATTCCTGCATGCAGAGCCAGGAGTAAACCCTGAGCAATGCCAAGTGTGGCCCAAACTGACCCATCCCCCAACCCCCCAAAAGAAAAAGAGAGTAACCCCTGAGCACCACCGGGTGTGGTCCAAAACAAAAAATGATTTTTTAAAAAAGCAGATCTTAGCTATCTTTTCTCAAGAGGAAACCCTTTTTGTAATTAAGTACAGCGATGCGATGGGCATAAACTAGATTTTCTGCAGGGATCATGCCATGTTATATACAATCAGGGAGACATCCTGTTGCAGCCCTGAAAAGAGAACAAAGGTTCATGTCAGTGAACAAACAAGGGATTAGTATTACAGCATTGCCCCGGGTCTTGGGAGTGGGGGAGGGAGGGTGCTGCTGACAGCCACTCTGGTAGAAAGTGTGGGGTTAAAACATGGCACACGTGAAACTCCGTCATTAACAGTATTGTAAATCACATTGCATAAAATTTGAAGAGTAAGAACAAAAACATGAATTAGGGCCAGAGAGATAGTACAGCAGTTAAGGTGCTTGCCTTGCAGGAATAATCTGGCAAGGTATATGGTTTCCCCCCCCTCCCATGAGTGATCCCTGAGCACAGAGCCAGGAGTGAGCCCTGAGCACTGCCACATGCGGCCCCCAAAGAAACAAACAACTTTAAAAAAACGTTTTAAAAGGGGAGTCGGTGGAGAGATAATTCAGGAGTTAAATCTTGCCCTGTGGGAATGACTCCTGATCACTACCTGCTGTGACCCAACAATAAAATGAAGCAGAAGCAGAAAAGTTGCCTCTAGCTTCTCATGATGTGCCCTTTGCAGTTCTGCCACCCCTGGGTCCTGGGCACACGGCTCCCTCTGTCCCTTGGAACGTCCGAAGGGGCCTTTCACAATCGCTCAGCTTGGGAAGGAAGTGAAGCATTTCCAAGTGGAAAATAAATTCCTGGGACTCCAATTACCCTGAAGAGCGCCCTGTATTGCTCAGAAACGGTTGGCCTCAGAAACGCCCTGTTCGACATTGCTCTGTACTGCCTCAGAAGCTAGTGTCTTTCCAGACTCCTCCAAATTGCCCTGCTTCTCCTCCTCCACGGTTCACAGAGGCCCCCTAACAGCACTCAGTTTCATTTATGAGGCAGGAAGTATAGAAGCAGGACAAGGTCAAACCCTGTGTGCTAATCGCCCCTGTGCTAAGCCCCCTGCTCTCCTATCTGCTCTGCTGGGCAGGCTGTTCAGGGCCACTCCAGGCCTCACGTGGCTGGGTCTATAAGACTGGCATCTTGTCCCCTCTGCGTTCTCAGAAAATAATGTGTGATTGGTTTTGGTTTGAGGGCCAGGCCCAGTAGTGCTCAGGGCTTGCTTCAGGATCACTCCCAGAGGGACTCAGGGGACTACAGGTGGTGCTGGAGATCAGTCCCAGATTGGCTGCATACAAGGCAAGCACCCTACCTGGCCCCACCCAGTGCATTACTTTCTTGCCTCTGGGCACCCTTCATACTCCATTGCCAGCTGCCTTCCAGGTGGAATCTCTTCCAGGAAGGCCCCATTAACTGCCCCCAAAGCCTCTCCTGCCATCTTGCCCGCAGTCCTCTGTTCTTTGGGAAAAGGCGAGTAAGCAGTAAGATCAGAATCTTCCTGTAGCTGAGAAATACTTGTCCCTGGGGCGACCACATCGGAATAGGGCAGGCCTCATTTTTTGTTCATCTGCACATTGTCATGTTAAGGAACACGACATACTGTTGTTTACACCCTGACTTTCCATTAAGTTGACTGGACACATTACACAGAAGTTCCTTTTGGCCCATACTTCACTGCATCTAATCGAATCAGGTTAAGGTGATATTTACTTTACCTCTCTCACCCAAGAGGTGAAGGTACATGAGTTATTTACATCCTCAAAGCCCCAGATGTTGAGGACTGACAGAAGTTTTCCTTGTACTGGTCTGTGGGCGCAGGGTCCACAGAGATAGCGCAGAGGTTAAGGAACTCCCAGCTTGGATCCTGGGCACCTCACATGGTCCACCCAGCACTGCCAGGAGTGATCCCTGAGCACAGAGCTGTGGTTAAGCCCAGAGCACCACAAGGCATAGTCCCAAAACAACAATAAGAACAACAACAACAACAACAACAAAAACGGTGAGTGTGTCCATTGGTGTGGCCGCTTTGGATACAACTTCCTTAAGAAGCCCAAGAGAGATCCGCCATCCTGTTTCATAGCATCTATCTGAAGAACGTGGAAACATTATCAAAAAATGTGCTATCCACCCCAGTGTTCATTGCGGTCATTTTCAAGCGCTAAACGACGGAAGTAACCACAGTGTCCCTCAATCGATGGCTGGATGAAGAAGATGCCGCGTGCTTACATAAAAGAAAATGGCTCTGCTCTGGCGTGGGGCACGGCATTTTGGCATTCACAGAAAAACGGAGGGAGTTTGAGGGGATGACAGGAAGCAAAATAAGTCAGAAGGGAAAAGACCCAGGATTAAGCCTTGAGCACAGCTGGGTGTGACCAAATCATAAAAAAAAAGAAAAAAGACAAACTAATGGACATGGATACTAGAATTAAGGTCACCTGATAGAAGGGAGTGGGAAAGGAGGGTAAATAGAGGAATTTACCCCAAAATAAATAAATTTAAGGAAAGCGGGGGCGCCAGAGAGATCAGACTGGCAGTAAGACATTTGCCTTGCATGTGGCTGAGCCAGCTGGGACTCAAATCCAAATCCTTGGCACCACATAGGGTCCCTTGAGTTAGGGTTACTCCTGAGTACAGAACCAGGAACTGCCCCCCACACACACACAGGGACACAGTAGGACTGTGTGTGGACCAGCCTCCCCTCTTCCCCCACCTCACCCTTGCAAAATAATGAATTGGATGACAGTGAGGGTCAGACAAGGAGAATTACAAGCTTTCAACTCTGCTTCAAGTTGGCTGAAGAGTTTCTTGCCTTTGCCCAGCCCTGCTCATCCCTTGTTTGATGGTGACATTGAAGATGACAGTGCTGGAGCGGAGGATGAGGATGAAGCTAGAGGTGAATGTGGTGGTGCTTCATGCCTCTATAAACCTTATATGTCAGGTCAAGCACTACGCTAGGCCCTTCCGCTGCCCTCACCCACTTAACAAGATCAGTTCACTAAAAAGTCCTTCTGGCTCAAAATGCTTTCCCACCTCCCTCCCTGGACATGATGGCTATCTCTTTTTACAACGGTTCTTCTTCACCCGCAAACACTCCACAGCATTACACTGAGGGTGCCTATTGCAGATGTCATAGCTTATGACTTTGGGAAAGCAGCACTGCTCTAGGAGAGAGGGAGTTCTCCTGGGGGAGAGATACGCAGACCCAGCAAAGCAATGAAAGTTTTAAATTTTTTAAAAATTAAATCACTGGGGCTGGAGCAATAGCACAGAGGGTAGGGCGTTTGCCTTGCACGCAGCCAACATGGCTGACCCGAGTTCGATTCCTCCGCCCCTCTCGGAGAGCCCAGCAAGCTACCGAGAGTATCTCGCCCACACGGCAGAGCCTGGCAAGCCACCCATGATGTATTCGATATGCCAAACACAGTTACAACAAAGTCTCCAATGGAGACGTTACTGGGCCCGCTCGAGCAAATTGATGAACAATGGGAGGGCCTTTACCTTTACCTTTACTTAAAAATTAAATCACTGGGACTGGAGCAATAGCACAGAGGGTAGGGCGTTTGCCTTGCACGTGGTCGACCCAGGTTCAAGCCCCAGCATCCCATGTCCTCTGAGCGCTACCAGGAGTAATTCCTAAGTGCAGAGCCAGGAGTAACTTCTGAGCATTTCAGGTATGACCCAAAAACAAAAGAAGAAAGAAGATGAGGTGGAAGAAGAGGATAAACAGGAAAGGAGAAGGAGGAAGAGGAGGAGGAGAAGGAGAAGAAGAAGGAGAATGAGAAGGAGATGGAGAAAGGAGAAGGAAGAAGAAGAAAAGGAGAAGGAGAAGGAAAAGGAGAAGGAGAAGGAGAAAAAGAAGGAGAAGGAGGAGGAGAATTTGGGCTTTTGCAATATTCTCTTTCATGCACTCGATTGTGATGCGAACCAGGCATCCATAGAGGATAACTTCAGTGTTGGTAAGGAGATACTGTGGTGTGGAGGTACAGGTCAGTGCTTTAAAAATAGTTTTGAAGACAATTACTAGGTGCCTGACATGTGTGGGCCCCAGCTCTGTGGTGTCAGAACTCATGCGTTCAACCTGCCTCAAGGGGTTCTGTACCTCAGGTGTCTGGGAAGCCACGCCTGGAAATGAGAAGGAAATAATCATCAACATGCTACACACCAGGGTGCCTTGCACTCTGTGGGCGGGGGCGCTCAGCCTCCGCCATGGGGAGTCGTTCATTTGCTTCTCTTCTTATTGCAGGGTCTTATGCTCCTTCCCCAGGAGCACCCCGGTGCCCTGAAGTGCTCCAACTTGTTCTATATTTGCCCGATGCTCACTTAGGCAAAGTTCACCCCCTTGAAGGGCTTGTGTGTGTGTCCGCAGTTGCAGTGGCCCTGCTGTGCCTCAGGCTGAGCGGATCTCCTTGGCACGTCCCCTGAACCCGTTACAATTTCTCAGACCTCCTGGACTAAATAAAGCAGCGCTGGCCAAGGACGCTTGCCGGGGGGGCTCACAGACCTGGGTGCCCATCAGATGACTGGCAGGCTCCCCACGCATCCCCAAGAAGGCTTCTGCTCCCTGTTCCCTTGCATCCCAGACACCACAGGCTCTGACACCACAGCCTCTGCCTCAGCTCTGCCAATGGCTGTCTGTGGTCTGGGTCAGTGGTTACCAGCCACTGGTCCACAGAATGGGTCAGACTGCAGAAACTTCCTGTCAGGGGTGGAGAAGTAGTCCAGTGGGTGCGGCATATGGCACACCAGGGTTTGATCTCCGCCCGATATGATTCCCTGAGCCGCTCAGGAGTGACCCCTGAGTGCAGAGCCAGGAGAAAACCCTGAGGATCACTGGGAGTGGCCCCAAAGAAAAAATAAATTTTCTATTTGTAAAATGGCTCCAGCTACTCACCCATAGTTTTCACTTTATAATATTTGATTTCTGTTTTGTTGGGGGGGACCACACCTTGCAGTGCTCAGGGATCACTCCCAGTGGGCTCGGGGGACCATATACAGTGCTGGGGATCAAACCCAGGTCAGCTGCATGTAAGACAAATGCCTTGTCTGCTGTATTATCTCTCTAGCCCCTTTAATATTTGATTTTTTTAAAAAAAAGCAATACACACCATACTATTGTAAATAATGCCTTTATTCATGCCTTGGTGGTTTAAAAAAGATTTCCCCTCAGGCTGAAGAAATATCACAGCAGGTAAGGCCTTATACACAACTGACGTGGGTTTGATCCCCAGCACCACATATGGTCCCTCAAGCCCACCAGAAGTGATTCCTGAGCACAGAACCAGGAGTGAGCCCTGAGTACATTGGGTGTGGCCCAAACACAAACACACACACACACACACACACACACACACAGAGAGAGAGAGAGAGAGAGAGAGAGAGAGAGAGAGAGAGAGAGAGAGAGAGAGAGAGATTTTTAAAAAGCTTTCTCCTACTTTTCTATGAACCTGCAGGTGTGAGAAGGTGGAAAATCACAGATCTACGTGGGTAGTAAAGAAGCCTCTTTGGTCAGGTCCTGCAATTCAGAGGAAGATGTGAGGACAGGGTCCCATACACCGCCCCCCTCACCCCCCACCCAGCCGGGTACTGGCTTCAGAACCCAGCGCTTACCACCCTGAGCTGTGACCTCATCGCCTGCTGCTTTACCCGGATCCACCAGCAGGTGGGGCTAGCAGCAGAGGGAAAGGTTGGGTTGTGGGGGGCGGGTGGGGTGGCTAGCGGCGGCAATTTCCCATCTTCCTCACATCCCTTCAGCTGAACTCCCCAAGCCCCCAAAGCAAGTCAACTCGCTTTCTCCAAACTGCCTGTGCTTTCCGTTTGTTTGTTTGTTTGCTTGCTTGCTTGCTTGCTTGCTTGCTTGCTTGCTTGCTTGCTTGTCCGTCTGGGTCACACCCAGCAGCGCTAGGCGCTTGGTGGTGTGTGTATTTGGGAGGCGGGGAGGGGAAGGGTGGCAGGGTCCCTCCCTGCTCCGTGCTTAGAGGTTCGGGGATCTAATGGGATTAGCCACCTGCAGAGTAAGCTTTCCAGGTGCTCAGCCCGTTGTGCTCTCTCTCTCTGGCCCTGCCAACACACTGTTCTCATTGCTGGGAGCGCCTCCCGCCAGGCTGGAATGCAGTGGTTAAGTGCATGTGGGCCGAGGCCTGGGCTGCTGGCTGCCAGCAGGCTGACCTCTGGAACTGCACCAGGTGTAGGAAAAAAAACAAGTACAAACACTGCGCCTACCTCCATGCTAATGTCAGACACACAGACAATTTTTTTTCTTTTTTTCCCCCCCAGCGAGGTGCCCAGGATCTGATACTACATTCCCACATGCCTGCATCTCTCTGAGCCTGTCTCAGACCCTGCGGGGAAGGACTTTTTTAGTGTCTGATGACTGTGCTGTACTCCTAACCTCGTCTTTTTTAGTTATCCCACTTAACTGCGTGTCTGCGTTTTCATCAGGGCAGAAATGCACCTTCTCAGCACCTGGTGTCCTCCAGACTTCGAGGAGAGAGCCACTGCTCCCAGAGAGGGCTGTCCTCAGGGATGAAGGAGCTGCCAGATGTTCAGTGTTGGAAAACTGACTGTCTGTGCTCGCACTCGAGGCTCATGGTTATTCCCACTGTGAGAGTTGGGTGACCTCAGGGTGCCTTCAAGGTGGCCTGGGACAAGTCTCGGGGTGCCTCTGCAGCCTCATCAGCCACGGAAAGGGGATCCCTGCCAGTCGTACCTGCCAGCGCTTTAGAGCACAAAGAAAAATGAGACAATACGTGGAAATCAGGGAGCACAATATCTGACCCAGGCTGAGATGGAGCTGGAATAGTCCAAGGAACAAACAGTGCTAAGGACATGCTCCCCAGCCTTCACCTGCAGCTTCTCCTGCTGTTGCAGTGGGCTGTCGCTCTCGAATGTCTGCAGTGCTTAATAATTTTGCCACTAACAGCCTCCTGGACTATAGGCTGCCACATGTGACTGGTTGTCTCATGGGCCATACCCCTTACCCCTTGCCCCTGGCCATCTCTCTCTCTCTCTCTCTCTCTCTCTCTCTCTCTCTCTCTCTCTCTCTCTCTCCCTCCCTCCCTCCCTCCACCTAGCAGTCAGTACTCAGGGCTACTCCTGGTACTCAGGGGACCACATATGCCAGGAATTGAACCTGAGCCTCCTGCTCTCCTGCATGCAAAGCCTGTGCTCCACCCTTTGGGCTATTGCTCCAGCCCAGATTCCTTTTTTTGTGCCATCATCATGAGTGTGAGGGCCAAGAGACAGAAGGAAGCCCGCGTGCCCAATGACCTGCTTCCTGAAAGGACGGGCACAGAAGGGAGGGGAGGGCCCCTGAAAATGTCAGTGCCGGGAGCCTGAGATAAAGTACAGTTGGTAGGTCTCTTGCCTTGCATACAGTCTCCCGCACCCCTGAACGTTTCAGGGGGGATTCCTCAGTGCAGAGCGGGTAGTAGGCTGTGGGTGCAGCTGGATGTGTTCCCCAAACCAAAGGTAAAGGTTAAGGTAAAGGCCCTCCCGTTGATCGTCGATTTGCTCGAGCGGGCCCAGTAACGTCTCCATTGGAGACTTTGTTGTTACTGTGTCTGGCATATCGAATACTCTCGGTAGCTTGCCGGGCTCTCCGAGAGGGGCGGAGGAATAGAACTCGGGTCGGCCATGTTGGCCGCTTGTAAGGCGAACGCCCTACCGCTGTGCTATCGCTCCAGCCCTTAAACCAAACCACCCCCCCCCCCCCAAACCAAACTCCAACAAAATGTCAGCGTAGAAGGAGAACAGCCAATCAACGTTATTGTGAAAAATAAATAAATAAAAGGTCAGTGCAGGGGCGGGAGAGATTATCCGGCTGGTATATGCCCGTGTGGGTCCGATCCCTGGCACTGTGCATGGTCTCCCCTAAACACAGAGCCAGGAGTGATCCCTGAGCCCAGAGTCCTTATCACAGCTGAGTGTGGCCCCTAAACCAACCAAATAAATAAATGCAGTACAATTCAAGTTCAACCACCACCAACATGCTGATTTGGTCTGAACCAGTCAAGGGTTGCAATGCCTGAACAACTTCAAGCTCCCTGGTGATTCGAAGGCCAGGGCAGCTGGGAAACGGTTTCTATGGCTTGAAGAGAACACAGACATGTGACTTGTGCAAAGTACGGAGTACTCTAAGTCGGTTACAGGTCAAGACCTAATTTTTTTTTCCTTCTGGACATTAGATAAAAAAAAAAATTCAAATGACTTGATGTTCTTCCAAATGCCTGTGTAATTAGCTATCACTAAACAAACGCCTTGTAAGGCTTAGCCAGAGTCCTGTTCTGTTCCTATATCCTGTTCCGGCCAGCCCACTGGAGCCCGTTTCACAGGGGTCACGCTAGTTTGTCGGAACCTATGGCAGCTTACCTGGTGACCTGGGAGGACAGGAGCCTGCACCGTGTGGGTCAGAGGCTGGAGGGGAGTTTTCAAAACAGTGTCCTGGCGCTGGAGAAATAGCCCCTTGGGTCAGGCGCTCGCATTGTGTGTGACAGACCCAGGTTTGACTCCTAAAACCCCATATGGTCCCCTGCGCCTGCCAGGACAAATAAAATCCAGTTCCCGTTCCCGGGTTCTGGGGCGAGGTCTGGGAGACTGCATTGCTAATAAGCATTTTAGTGGCAAGACCAGACGTGGGGAAAGGGAATGAAGAGGCAGACTGGAGGGGACATGGGGCACTGCTCTTCTTGGGCATGTTGCTGGTGACAGAAGGTAGGGGGCGGGGCAGGTGCAGACTTTGTACATCAATGTCATAAACTTGAACATAAATTGTGTGTTACCTAGCGTTCTTGTTTGTTTGTTCTTTTGTTTGTTTTGGGCAGGGACCGCACCTGGTGATGCTCAAGGTTTACTTCCTGGCTCTGCTCTCAGGAATCACTCCTGGTGGTGCTGGGAAACTGGATAGAACCTGGGTCAGTTGCACACAAGGCAAGTTGAGGCCCTACCAGTTGTGCACTCTCTCTGGCCCTAGAGGTATTTATCTTATTTGTTTGTGTTTTGTTCATTTGCTTGGGTTCTCTCTCTCCCTCCCTCCTCTCTCTCTCTCTCTCTCTCTCTCTCTCTCTCTCTCTCTCTCTCTCTCTCTCTGTGTGTGTGTGTGTGTGTGACCATACCTGACTAAGAAACAAATGGCCAGGGCTTTCTCGTGGCTCTGCTCTCAGGAATTTCTTCTGGCAATACTCAGAGGACCATTTGGGACGCTGGAGGTCAAACCTAGGTTGGCCACATGCACAGCAAGTACCCTACCTGCTGTCTCTACGTCTTTTTGCTTTGTTTTGTTTTGTGGTCACACCCAACAGTGCCCAGGAATTACTCAGGGATCATTACTGGTGGGACTGGGGGTCCTTATAGGACACCAGAGATCAAATCCATGTCAGCCCCATGCAAGGCCAGTGCTCTACCCACTGTACTATGACTCTAGCCCCTTACCTAAATATATTTTTTAAAGACCAGGAGTGAATCGGGCGTACAGAGTATTACCAAGTTTCCAGTGCCTAAACTCCACCCCCTTGTCTGCTAGGTTAGTTGCTCCCAAAGATCATTCTTATTTGTTTCTTTGTCTGTGGGTGAGTGACACCCAACACGCTCAGGGCTTACTCTCAGCTCAGGGATCACTCCTGGTGGTGCTCAGGGAGTCATATACAGTGTCCGGGTAGCACCATGCCAACTGTGCTATCACTCTGGGCCCCAGCTGACTCTAGTACACAGCCAGAAATGGGAACTGCCCACCCCCCACCCATCTGGCCGAGGAGGAAGGAGAGGTGAAAGTTCCAGCTGGTAATAATGGAATGGGAACCTCACATTTTGAACCCAGCAAGATGAGCTCTGGTTACAGAATCCTTCCTTTTCAGAGAAGAGGAAGGAAGAGATTTGGGGGGGGGGGTAGGGGTGGATTGGAAGAGGCTGAAATGGAGAGTGAGCCATAAGAACCAGGTTTGAGGGCTGGAGTGATAGCACAGTGGGTAGGGCGTTTGCCTTGCATGCAGCCGACCCGGGTTCAATTCCCAGCATCCCATATGGTCCCCTGAGCCCCGCCAGGAGTAATTCCTGAGTGCAGAGCCAGGAGTGACCCCTGTGCATTGCTGGGTGTGACCCAAAAAAGAAAAAAAAAGAACCAGGTTTTTGTGGATCATGAAAGTGTTCTATTAGCCACAGGATGGGGGAATGTAGCTTGTCCTGCATGTAGAGCACTTGTCTTGCATATGAGAGGGTCTGGGAAGGAGGAGGAAGAGGAGGCGGTGGAGGAGGAGGAGGGGGAAAGGAGAAGAGAAGGACGAGAAATAGGAGAAGAGGAGGAGGAGAAAAAAGAAGAGGGACTAGAGAGATAGCACAGCACCTGCACACAGCTGACCCAGCTTTGCTCCCTGGCACCACATGACCCTCCCCCAATATCTCCAGGAGAAATT
This sequence comes from Sorex fumeus, assembly GCF_029834395.1. Lineage (NCBI taxonomy): Eukaryota > Metazoa > Chordata > Mammalia > Eulipotyphla > Soricidae > Sorex > Sorex fumeus. Next base: position 77,979,612 of record NW_026606059.1, read on the forward strand.
CTGAGCACAGAGCCAGGAGTCAGTCCTTAGCATCATCTGGTCCTTGTTGTTTTATTTACCTTTGGGGTTAGCTGAACTGCTTTTATTCTTTTCGAGTGATGGCATAAAGCTTTCAAAATAAATGTACTTTAGGTTAATACAAAAAAAATTAATGTGTGTCAGCTGTACTTAAGTTTCTATAAGTAAACTTATTTAATAAAAACATTGTTCCAACATAAATAATTATTGTTGTATGATGCAATTAATGAGCTAGAGCGATAGCACAGTGGGTAGGGCATTTGCCTTATATGCAGCCAACATGGCCGACCCGAGTTCGATTCCTCCACCCCTCTCGGAGAGCCTGGCAAGCTATCTAGAGTGTCTCGCCAGCACGGCAAAGCCTGGCAAGCTCCCCATGACGTATTCGATATGCCAAACACAGTAACAACAGGTCTCATGATGGAGACGTTACTGGGCCCACTCAAGCAAATCGATGAACAACGGGAGGACAGTGACAGTGACAGTGAATTATTAATTAATGTGATAATATAATGATCAATTTGCAATATATGCATACTTAATAAAAACATTGCTCCAACATAAAATGATAATTATATATTGTGATAGAGGCGTGATAAATTTGCAATAATGTATCAAATCAACCATGTGCGCCTAAAATGTTCTTTTAAGCACCTTGGCTTGTGAAACCGTAATTGCTTAAGATTTAATACATCAAACTTCCAGCACCACATCCTCCCCCAGGTTTCTGCTTCCCTCCACCACTGCGCCAGTAACACCATACTTTGTGTCAGTGGCATCTGCTTGAAAGTTTAAAGAAACGGCATGTAAATACTTAAGCACACAGTGTCCTACTGAGGAGTCTCTGAAATAAGGAGAAACGACCCTGTGGAAGAGGGAAGGAAGGAAGAAGGAAGAAGCAGCTTTTGCAGCCCCAGGTCATGAATGTCCATGAAGAGGAAGTGGGAAGTGAAGAGGGAAAAGAGAGGCAGGAGGGCAGTGAGGATGTCAGCTTCCACCAGCAGTTGCCCATCCACTCTGGTGCCCCTAAATGCAGCCCTCTCATTACACCCCACCCCAAACTACTAAGGACCTAGGAGAAAGCTCAAAGGTCTGGAATATATCCTTGCATGCAGAAGCCCCAGATTAGATTCTAGGCACTGAATGGTCCCCCAGATCACTGCCAGGAATGACCCATGAGCACTGAGTCAGCAGTGCTCCCAGAGCACTGCCAGGTGTGGTCCCAAACAAAGAGCCAAAAAATTTTTTAAACATAGTAAGCCTTTAAGAGTCTCTCTTGTAGTTGCCATTATGAAACAGAGTGGGATATTAAAAAATACACTTGATTATTTTGGTTTTGATATATACATCCATATATATGGATCACACCCGGCAATGTTCAGGGGTTCCTCATGGATATGCATGAGGAATTACACCTGGACCAGAGTGATAGTACAGCAGGGAGGGTGTTTGCCTTGCATGTGGCCAACCGGGTTCGATTCCCTGCATCCCATATTGTCCCCCGAGCACCGCCAGGAGTAATTCCTGAATGCAGAGCCAGGAGTAACCCCTGAGCATTACTGGGTGTGACCCAAAAAGTGAAAATTTAAAAAAGGAATTACTCCTGGCGGTGCTCAGGGCACCTTGTGGGATGCTGGGGATCCAACCCGGTTTGAGCAGATGCAAGGCAAACACCCTACCTGCTGTACTATCACTCGGGCCCCTGCTTTTGTTTTGTATGTTTAGGTGTGGGATACCAGGGGTCAAAGCCAGGTCCTTTTAGAGGCAAATAGGCCTGATTCCTGTACCCAAATAAAACAAGTGTTACAATGGAATTGGGGGTGGGTGGGTGGGTTTGGGGGGCTACACCCAACAGTGCTCAGGGGTTACTCCTAGCTCTGTGCTCAGGGATCAGTCTTGATGATGCTCAGGGAACCAACTGGCGTGCTTTGCGTGTGGTGTCGCTGGGGAGAGAGCTTGCAGCCTCAGACCTCCTAGGGCAGCCCTCTACAACCGAGTGATGCCCAGGCCCTGGAAACAGAGAGTGCGCTTTGGAAAACCACTTCAGGTGACAAAAGCACTGGGCCTCTGGTAGAGCTCCCATAGTCCTCAGCCCTTTGGGAGATGTGACAGTGGCATGGGACACGTGCTCTGGTTAATCAGCAAGAGGAAAGTATTATCACGAACTCAAGTCCAGCGCATACGCAGACCTCCCTTGCCTTCAGCCCTGCCTGTTTCTGTCCCAGAGTCTCGTGCAAGTCCCCTCCTGCCAGGACATTTCAAATTCTCTCTGACGGCTTCCCAGCTGGCTGTGCTGATGTCAGCCTCAAAGGGTATACTGCAGAGTGGGCGTCTGTGGGAATGCGTTACTCTCAAGAACTGACAGGTTATGGATTCTTGTGGGGATAGGGGTTGGGGGTAATCACAGAAATGAAGAGCTATTGTGTCAGATCCTATCCGCCTGATTTCTGACTCTGAGGTTGACCCCTTGGCTGAAGGAAGGCGTGTCAGTTTTCTGCACGCCCCAACTTCCTCCACCTACAACACACTCTATCCTCCTTGCCCCTTTCCACAGAGGTCCCTTGTGCAATGACACTCCTCCTCAGCGCCAGATTATCTTCATCAATTATTTGCAAATTCTACTGCCAAAGTCACTCATAATGGAACTGTAATTGTGGGGATCACAACTGCATTAGACAAAGGAGGTGATTCAACTTCACCAAGAGCCTCTTCTCTGTGCTCCAGGGAGAGAAATAAAAGAGTTTAAGCACTTGTCTCCTTCTCAGAGGGAGAGGGTCAGAAAAATTACTGCAAGGGCTCTTGAGGCGCGTTTGAAAGCAAACTGGGAGTAAATAATGCCTCAGTTTGGCGGGGGTGGGGAGTTGGGGGAGCAGGATTAGGACGGGTACTCAGGAAGTACCTTTGGGGTGGTGCTTTTGCAACTAGGCTGAAGGAGAAAAAGCCTTCAGGCCTTCGGGTTGGTTGCTCTGAGTTTAAGGGGGGATACTGGGACAAGGGAGCGTGACCATAAAAGTAGAAAGGGTTAGAAATTTCCATGAACTTAGTGACATTGACTATGAGGGAAAAGAGGAAGAAAACATGCTTCTGGGGCCTGTGGAAGTGAAGAACCTGCTAGCAGGGATAAACATAGGATGGAGTAGAGATGGTGGGGAGGGGAGAGTGGCTTGGAGAGAGCTCTTACACTGAAAGCTTAATTGCCCCCAAATGTGTTTAGAAATGTTTGTGGGGCCGCTGGAAATGAGGGGTTGGAGTCTGGCAAGGTCAGAACTGAGGGTATGGACGTGGGGAGGAGGGGTGGGCTATAAAGAGGGAAGGAATGAGTGGCTGCCTCAAGGACAGGGAGAGAAGCAAACAGCAGCCGCCTGATGTGTGATGAAGAGCGTAAACCAGACAGCAAACCATAGCATGATGGGATAAGAGCAGGATAGATTTCCTTGATTGGAGACAAGTACCAGCTTGGGTTTGTTTGGAATTTTTGTCCCTTCATTTTGGGGCTACACCCAGGGATAATTGCAGTCTACTTTGGTTCTTGAGCACTTGTACAGTGCATTTATATAGTGCTCAAGGGTCACTCCAGGGAGAGCTTAGGAGACTGGGCAGTGTCTGGGACCCGGATGACTGCCGCAAGCCTTACAATTCTGAGCTTGACTTGCAGTGAGGGGACGGATGATCACAACTTTATTTATATAGGCTTTATGACTGGCAGAGACAGTGTGTCATAGACCATGTACAACCTGATTGGTCACCACAGACCCTCCTCTGCATAAGAGGCAACTGACCAGTCAGAGAGCCAGAGGGGATGCATGACCTGTAGAAGTGAGAGTCTCTTGCAGGAGAAGGAGATGTGTGCGGGAAGCTCTGTCAGTGCTGCTCCGGGAGCTGCTAGAAAAGGATAGCTGATGCGCAGAGCGTCGCAGACCACAGAACCTGAGAAAGAATCAGATGCAACAAGTTTCCCGTGAGAAGGAAGAGCGAAAGCAGAAGCGGGCTGTGCTTCTGGCTCGACCATCACAGGACCCTCTGTCAACTTTGCATTGGCGTCTAAATCGGTGGAGATAAGACCAGGCTTTCTGGGTGCTTAATTCGCTTCACGCACTGCCACGCCAGTGGCTACACGCACACACTCTCCCAGCTGATACTCTGGTCCATCAAGCTCGATACTTACTGAGTAAAGGAAAAATCGAAATCAGCTCTTTCCTGGGTAATAATATTCTTGGGTCTCCTTTAACATATTTGTAGTCAAAGTAGATAGGCTTCCATACCTTTTAAATAATAGATTCTTGTCTTGTTTGATTTTGTCAAAACAACGGCAATCCTCTTTTAAGTCTATGTCCCAATGGGTAGGCTATGACCCAATTTCATAAATATAAGGAAAGCGGAGTTGCAACAAGGAAGGTATACCAGGCTGCTGTGAATAATTTAGATGTCTTGACTTTGTATCTTAAAATTCAGGAAATAAGCTTTTCCTGCCCTTAATCTACTCATTTTAAAGAACCCAAATTCTCAATATATACTTCTACAATATAGATGCAGGATGCTTTTAGCAGCCCATTAAATCATCATTTCTTTTTATTTTTCTCTCTCCTTCTAAGAAAAAAATTTGGCATTTTTAGACATGTCTATGAACCACAGTAAGGAATAGGATTGAGTTTTTCCCAGTATGCAAGTAAACATTTCGACAAGTAACAAGCAACATTTTCCTGGCACACTGACCGGGCGCCATGACTCTGTGAAAATAGAGCCCAGTTCATGTTCCAGGCACTCTCATTACTTCTGTTATCTTTCTTCTTCGGTTTTGAGGCCCTGCCTGGAGGGGCTCAGGGCTGACTCCCGGGTCTGTGCTCCGACCCACTGTGGTGCTTGGAGGACCATAAGGCGGTGCTGTGAGCTTAAGGAAGTGAGCCATGCAAGTGCAGGACCCCTGCACTATCTCTCCTCTTCACCCACTCTTCTTTTCCCTTCTATTAAAAAAATACTCATAATCGTAAACGACAAAACAGAATTAGCTTCACAGCATCTACAAGTCTCAAAACTTACCCATCAGGAATGCCCAATTTGGGTTCTAATTCCAAGTCAAGTGGAGTCGGGCCCCTGAGCACTCCAGGGTGAGGCCCATCCTTCCACTGCACCCCCCTACATACACACACACACACACACACACACACACACACACATTATCCGAAGAATTCTAGCTTGGGTAACTAGAAAGGGTCACACCCCTAGAGGTGCCTAAGACCCAGTATAGCCTGGCCAGTCTCTGGAGCCAGGTTTTAGCCTTCTTATCTGTGTCCAGGGCGCCCATACCCCATTCAGACCAAACTTTTATTTGGGTCCACTGAGATCCTGCCTTTCCTCACATGAGGTCAGGCCCTGTATCCTCCAGAGCCCTGAAATTATCATTCCCTGACTTGTGTAATGGGGTTAGACCGTGTTTCCCAAAGTGTCTAAGTGTCTACCCCCAGGGGGTGATGGGCACCAGGGTGATGCAAGGGGGCTGTATGTAGTAGCCTTGGATTCAATTGCAAGGCACGGTTTCTGTTTGTTCGCTTGAAGACACCAAATTTCCAGTGAGGGACCCAGAAATTTTTTTAAATTTTGATTTTTTTCCTTTGGTCGCACCCAGAGACGCTCAGGACTTACTCCTGGGTCTGTGCTCAGGTATCACTCTTGACGAGGCTTGGGGGACCATATGGGATGCCAGCCGCATGCACGGTAGGCACTCTCTCCTCTCTGCTATTGCTCTATCCCCCCATCCCCTGAGATTCCTTTTTCCCTGAAAAGGGGGCTATATACCCAATAAGCTGGGGAGCCTCTAGGTTTTTCTCATTTTCTGTTTTAGCTGAAGGATTTTTCACATGCCTCTCTCCCATGACTATCTCTAACCCCATTTGTCATTTCTATTTATTAATAATTCAGGACGTTTCTATGGGGCCAGGCTCCCTTTCAAGAGCTGATTTCTGTTCCTTTATTCATAACCCACGTCTTTGTAGTCCCATGTCTGAGCCCCCTTCTGCTATGATTGGAAATCAAATGAAAGAGTGGAAAGGTATCCCCAACAGTAGTGATAGGATATTCTGGAATGCCATGCACTGCACCAGGAACTTCATTCACTCGTTCACAATCTGTGTTCACCCATTCACAAACCTGCTAGGTGGCGGGGATTATGATGTGGATTAGGAATGTGGCTGGGAACTGGAAAATGAAGCACCTGCCTTGGGAAAGAGTGTGGCAGAGGTGGGGAGTGGGGTCCTTTTTCATACAGGATGCACTAATGAGGAAAAACAGCCAATTTCATCCTGACCTTGCCCCCAGGGATCTCTCACACCGATTCTGTATCTCCCATGTAATAGCCACACAACTGTGACCAGATCCAAGGGACCCACCCTGGGGGTTCTGGAGGACACGGGAAGGACTTCTGAGTTGACCTCATCCCCTAAATTCTCGGGAACTGCTACAGACACAAGCCGAAACTCCAGCTCATGGGGCTGAAGCCCAGCAGCAGAATTTATCCTGAGCGCCCCTCCCGGTGAGGCCAGGTGGCGGCTGGGCCTCCACCTAGAATCTCCTCTCCTCCCACCCCCTGCCAAGCCCCATCTCCCTGGAAACATGGCCTTCATAAATCATTTGCATTTCAATTCTCATCTAGTCCCAGGGAGCCTGCCAGGAGACAGTGAGAAAGTAAAGAAGTGATGATAAGCTGTGATCCATCTGCAAGAACAGCAGGCAGTGAACTCAGATTCGCTGGAGAGTGGAGGGCTGGCAAGGTCCCCCAAGAAAAGAACGTCGGTGCAGAAGGCAGAGAGAATTGCAGCCTGGGAGACGGGAGAAGCAATTGCCCTAAGCGTGACGGAAGTGGGCAGGAAGGCAGGCCTGGGGAGACAGTGGGTGGGTGGAGGCCACTCCAATGGGCCCTGCAGGTGAGAGGGACACTCAACAGGAGAGCGATGCTTGTGATGAACATCTGGAACCATTTCTTCACCTCTGGATGTAATGAGCTGCAGTGAGAAGAACAATGGGCAGACAAGACCACAGACCTGGTCTGACAGGAAAGGTGGAGAAGAAAACTACCTAGGGGGACAATAGAGGTAGTTTAGGGGCTGGAGTGATAGCACAGCGGGTAGGGCATTTGCCTTGCACGTGGCTAACCTGAGTTTGATTCCCAGCATCCCATATAGGCCCCTGAGCACTGCCAGGAGTAATTCCTGAGTGCAAAGCCAGGAGTAACCCCTGTGCATCACTGGGTATGACCCAAAAAGCTGAGAGAGAAAGAGAGAGAGAGACAGAGAGAGACAGAGACAGAGAGAGACAGAGACAGTTCGGCAGGCTGGAGTGGATGCTTGGCATGCAAGATGCCTGAGTTCGCTCCCTGGCACCATGCGGTCCCCAGACCAACTCCCAAGCACTGAGCCGGGAGCAGGCCCGAGCAGCACAGGGTGTGTTCTCCGAACAAGCAACCACAAATAGGCTGGGAGAAAGAGGGAAAACAGCAGAAGGAAGGAGAGGACCTGAGAATGGGTCAGTCACAAGGACTAGTAATGGTGGGCAGTTTCTGGTATGAGCAACAGGCAAACCCCTCTGCCAAGATGTCCCTGGAGAGAATCGGGGGTTGAGGGACAGAGAAGTCCTCCCATCAGTTAACTCATGCCAAAGCCCTGTGACCAGTGTGAAAACTGAGGCTGGAAGAAGCAACTGCCCCTCCCCCTAGAAGCAGAACAGGACAAAGAACGTTCCAGATGTGAACTTTGCCCGCAGCACGCCACAGAGCCCTGTCTGCAAAGAGGGCTGAAGGAAGGTCCAGTCAGGCCTGAGGGGGCAGGGGGAAGATGAAGCCGACCTAGTTCCCCAGGGACTATGTGGGGGCTCACCCTCACGGTGGCTGGAACTCAGGCAGAAAGTGCTCCTCAAAAAACCATCTCCCAGATGGGAAGTGGGGGACTACCATGGCCCTGACTTCCGGGGACCCTTCCCCAGGCCCCAGGCCCCACTCTCCCATGAGCCTAACCTGGCTGAACAATCAATCTCCATGAGAAACTGGATGATGACAAGAAAATGACAAGCATCAGAAGGAAAAGGTGCAAAAGCAGCCAAGATCATGATGAGTTAAATGAGTGAGAGAAAGAGGGACATACATAGAATGATTAGACTCATTTTGGGATATATATTTGTATATATACATATAAGACCCGTTATTGTTATTGTTTTTGGCATATCGAATATGCCACGGGTAGCTTGCCAGGCTCTGCTGTAAAGTCTTTTTTTTTTCTTTTTGGGTCACAACTGGCAATGTTAAGGGGTTACTCCTGGATCTGCACTCAGGAATTACTCCTGGTGGTGTTCAGGGGACCATATGGGATGCCGGGGATTGAACCCAGGTTGGCCACGTGCAAGGCAAATGTCCTACCCACTGTGCTATATCGCTCCGGGTCTCGTTCCCCTGACCCTGAAAGAACCTCCAATACAGCAGGTTGGGAAAGACGAGTAAGGAGAGGCTGTTAAAATCTCAGGGCTGGGACGAATGGAGACATTACTTGTGCCCGCTCGAGTAAATCGATGAACAAAGGGATGACAGTGATGACAGTGATATATATATGTATGTATTATATGTATGTACTATTATATATATACATATATAATAGTATGAGGCTAATACCCAAGGACAGTGGAAAGAAAGCTCAGGAGGAATCGTCCACAGCTGGAAGCCTGCCACAAGTGGTGGTGGGGAGGGAGGGCAGCCAGGATAGAGAAGGAGCCACCATGCCCAAGATAGTCGGAAGTGATCACTCTGGACAAGAGCTGAGTGCTGAAAGTACGTAAAGCAACACATATGACAGCCTTTCAGTACCTGCATTGCAAAGCATAATACCCAAAAGGAAAGAGAGAGAGAGAAAGAGAGAGAGAGAGAGAGAGAGAGAGAGAGAGAGAGAGAGAGAAGTGTGTGCATAGAGGTAGGCTACAAGGAAGGGGGCTGGAAGGAAACTGGGGACATTGTCCACTGGTGAAGGGACAGGTGATGGAACATTGTCTGACTGACACCCAATCATGAACAACTTTTTTAACTGTGTATCTCAAGGTGATTTAAAAAAAAAGATTTGATCTTGAAAGCAGTGTGATTCCAGGCACTTTGAAGCCACTCCAAAGCCTCGAGGTGCTTGGTCTGAGCAGCCTCTCAACTCAGACTCTCTTCACAGGTTCAACAAGGGGTGGTGGCAGGTGCCTCAGCGCCAGGCTTGCGGAACCTCCTGGAAAGAAGGAACCACTATGAGAGACAGGATTTGTATGGTTGAGTGTGGGGGTTCTCAAACCCATTTCCCAGGAAGGCAAATAGGGAAATCGATACGGGGATTTTTGACTGACCCCCTCGGTGTTTATGGGTCAGCTGTATAATGAAAACAGGATTAGGAATGATAAGGGGAAATTTATCTAATAAACTAGAGGTTCTGCAAAGCAATTTAAGAGATGAATTAGAATGCCAGCTCGGAAGGCTTCGGACAGGTTTTATTAAGGCAGGTGCATTCTGGGAGGGCTGACTAAAGCAGGGTCATGCTCCGCGTCTGGGCCCACTATGTATTAATTCACTTAGATGGCAGGTTTTATTAGAAATTATTGCTTGCAGCACTTCCATATTCATAGCATGCGTTTTAGTGGGCTAATTTGCATAAGTGAACTTCTGCATAAACTCAATCAATAATCATTGGGATCATATTTACTCTTTCTTGCATGCAGTAACTCATCCATCGATTAGGTACTAATCGATTAGGTACTAATCCAGACATTCTGTTGGACACACATGATTTCTGTCCTCATAGAGTACAAAGAAATTGTACCTGGATGAGGGAGAAACTGAAGGAAGTGAGGAGGGAGGGAGAGAGGAAGAGAAAGAGAAAGAGAGAGAGATTCCCTACTCAGTTTATGAATTCATATCTTAATCTCATCCAAGACACCAGAATAATGTTTGAAAAAAGTCTGGGTGACTGCAGTAACCATCCGTTATGTACTTTTGAGTGTGAAGTGGAACAATTAATTAGAAACTGCCTTCGATAGCTAAACAAAAAGTCGTGAGTAGAGAGAGGAACCCACGGAGGGTTGCATGGCGGTGGCCTCCTTCCATTTGTTTCTCTGTGCCCAGTGCTGCGCCCTCTGTGTCCAGCAGGCTGGACTCCAGCCAGGCTCTCTGTGGGTCTGACCCTATGAATTTTGTTGGGGAAAACCAGGGGAGACTGAGAAAGGAAGGGGAGGGGGGCTGAGTCTCCTTTCCCTCCCCCTTCAGCTCTTCTCCTGTCTGGTGCCTTCACCCAGCTGTCCTCATTGTCCAGTACCTTGTCCCACTGTCCAGTCCTTGTCCAGTTCCCTGACCGCACCCTCTCTGCTGACTCCCTCCCCTATGACATTGCCCCAAGGGGTCAGAAATTTCCCACAACCTGAATATCTGGGTAGTTCTCCAGCCTGAAAATCTGGGTGCTTCCCCATCCCTTGCTGGGAGCCTACTACAGCTGGGGTCAGGTGCCCGGTCACTACGTGGGGAACATCTGAGCTGAACCCCTATCTAAGCTCTCAGAGGGAGTCCATGCCAATTCAGGAAAACCTTGGAAAGGTGGAAGACTTCCCTAATCAGGAGATTTACTAAATTTGTTTTTGTTTTTCGGGCAACACCTAGCTGTGCTCAGGGCTGACTCCTGGCTCTGCACTGGGATAATACCTGCCGGGGCTGGGGGTGAGGGGAGGGGGCGGGCGCGGGACTGGGGACAGGGGACAAACCATATGCCGCGCAGGGCATTAAGCCCAGGTCGGTACATGTGAAGCAAGCACCTTACCCCCGTACTGTTTCTGGTCCCTAGAGCTGCCTTTTGCTGTTATGGATTCCCTGAGGCTTTTTTCTTTTTCACTTTTAGCCTCCTCGTGCCTTCAAAGGCATGAGGAGGCTACAAGTGCTTGGAGGCATAACCCCCCATCTGTGCTTATGTGTTTGGAAGCATACCCCCCATCGGTGCCCCCCACCCTGCAGGTGCCTGGGGGACCATATGTGGTACTGAGATTTGAGCTCGAATCACAGCTACCGCCCCATGCCAGCCTTACTTTTGTCCTATCACTCCAGCCTGATTTCTGCTTCTGCTGGGCCCCAGGGAAATACCACTGTGGAATCCGCTTTTCACTGAGAATCAATCAGCTCGGGAAGTTGGTCTCAGGTCACACCTCTGCCTGCTGGCCCAGTCCCGGGGCTTGGCTTGACAGAGAAAGCAGCAATGGTGGCTGGGGCTGCCATGACATAGCACATGCCTACAGGTATGGGCCCTGGATGTGATGCCCAGGCTGGTCTGTCCCCAGCCCCACCATGAATGGCCCTGGGCTTTGGAGCACTGCTGGGAGAGGCTCAGAGGCTACAGCCCAGCCCAACTCTTACACAGAAGAGCACATCCTTGAGGCTGGAGAAATGAGATTGTTTGCCTTGCAAACAGCCAAACTTGGGTTTGATCCCCCACACACACATGGTCTCTGGAGCACCACCAGAGTAAACCCTGAGCAGAGGGCCAAGAAGAAGCCCTGAGCACAGCCAGGTGTGGCCCAAAAACAAAAACCAAAAAAAAGGGGACTTGGGGGCTGGAGTACAGCGGGTAGGGCCCTTGCCTTGCATGCAACTGACCAGGTTTCAACCCCTGGCATCCCATATGGTTCCCAAGCACCCACCAGGAGTGATTCTTGAGTGCAGAGCCAGGAAGAACTCCTGAGCATTGCCGGGTATGACTCAAAAAAGTAAAAAAAAAAAAAAAAATTGGAGGAGGATTTTCTGAGAATCCGGAGATACTCTGGAGCAAGGTTCCAAAAGGACTCACTGCTGCTAAGACTGCCCATGGGACACTGTGGACACCAGTGGTCACCAGCAGCCCCTGTGCACTCAGGCCTGTGTCCAGCAGTCCCTTAAACATGCGTGGCCTTAAAACAGTGGCCTTGATCTTGAGGCACGCCCTCATGACTCAGAGATGCAGGTAGGCGGCTCTGGTTAGCCTTATTCTAAATGCCTGAGAGAGGCCCCGGAGGTGACACAGAGGCAGAGAGCACAGTCACTGCGTGGAGCTCGAGCAGCTGCAGGATTAACTCCTCTCAGTGCTCCGGGACTGGCCCCAGAATTCAACCAGCAAAAAGTGACTTGGAGGATGAGCCACGTGGGCCTCTGTGCCGTCTCATTTTTTGATAAACAAGATGTGTTTATGAAAATAAAATATTTCATTTTCAACTTACGCATATTTTCATTCCGGGCATATTAGAACTTAAGACGAAACAAGTTTTGTTAAGTAGCAACAAACATTAATATGAAATAAGTGGTCAGTGAGTTAATAAATGAACAATCTAGTGCTCTAGAATGATAGTACCTGCATTTTTCATATTACACTCAACAGTACAGAGAGTGGATTGGAGAGGTAGTTCGGGGTTAAGGCAATGGCTTTGCTTGCCCAGGTTCAATCACTGGCATTTACCTGTGGTTCCCTGGGCACTTGCCAGAAATGATCCTTGAGCACAAAACCAGAATAAGTTCTGAGCACAGCCAGGTGTGGCTATCCCACTGTAGCACTGTCCTCCCATTGTTCATCAATTTGCTCGAGTGGGCACCAGTAACGTCTCTATTGTGAGACTTCTTGTTACTGTTTTTGGCATATCGAATACGGCACGGGTAGCTTGCCAGGCTCTGCTGTGCAGGCGTGATCTCTTGGTAGCTTGCTGGCTCTCTGAGAGGGGTGGAGGAATCAAACCGGGGTCGGCCCGGTTGTCCACATGCAAAGTAAACACCCTACCTGCTGTGCTATCACTCCAGCCCAGGCTATCCCAAAACAAAATAAAATTAAAATAATACAGTCTTTATGGGCTGGAGCTATAGCACAATGGGTAGGCGTTCGCCTTGCATGCGGCCAACCTGAGTTCGATTCCTCCATCTCTCTCAGAGAGCCCAGCAAGCTACCAAGAGTATCCTGCCTGCATGGCAGAGCCTGGCAAGCTCCCCATGGCATATTCAATAAGCCAAAAACAGTAACAACAAGCCTCACAATGGAGACGTTACTGGTGCCCGCTCAAGCAAATCAATGAACAACGCGAGGACAGTGCTACAGTGCTACAGTCTATATCTAATGTCGATCATTTAGATATCATCCATTTGCGAAGCTTTATTTAATATGTAAAACATTCCTAAATACTTTAGATATTTGTCTTAAAGTAATCACCCTGGTTAAAATATAATCTGAAAATACTCCTCAATGAGAGACATACAATATCTTCTTCTGTATCTATCAGCACTCAGTTCTTGTCCAGAGTGGTCATTTCCAACTACCATTGTCGTAGTAGTCCCTTCTCTGTCCTAATGTCCCCTACCCCCACTTCTGGCAAGCTTCCAAGCGTGGACCAGTCCTCCTGGCCCTTGTTTCTACTGTGTTTGAGTATTGCTCTTATACTATATTTTTGTATATCTCACAAAAACGTGCTGTCATTCTATGTCTGTCCCTCTCCTTTTAACTTATTTCACTCAGCATGATACTCTCCACTTATAGCAGATTTCATGACTTCATCTTTCCTGGTGGCTACATAGTATTCCACCGTGTGATGTACCATAGTTTCTACCATAGTTTCTTCATCCAGTCATCTGCTCTCAGGCACTCAGCTTGTTTCCAGATTTTGGCTATTGTGAATAGTGCTGCAATGAACATCGGAGTGCAGATGATATTTCTGCTGTGTTTTTGGGCCCCCAAGGTATATTCCCAGAGTGATATCGCTGGGTCAAACGGGAGCTCAGTTTCTAGATTTTTGAGAAATGTCCATATTGTTTTCCAAAACAGGCTGAGTCAGTCAGCATTCCCACCAACAATGAAAGAGAGTTCCTTTTTCCCCACATCCACGCCAGCACTGGTTGCTCTTATTTTTTTTTTTATGTGTGCCAGTCTCTGTGGTATGAGATGATCTCGTTGTTGTTTTGATTTGTATTTCCCTGATTACTAGTGATATAGAGCTTTCTTCCATGTGCCTTTTGACCATTTGTATTTCTTCTTTGTAGAGCTTGTTTTCATTTCCTCTCCCCATTTTTTGATAGGGTTGGATATTTTTTTTTCCTTGTAAAGTTCTACTAGTGCCTTCTATAATTTTAATATTAACCCTTTATCAAATGGGTTGTTCCTGGCAGAGGAATCCATACATGCGGGTCCCGGGGCTGAGGTCTCCAAGTCTACTCAGATTGGTACTGGGCCTTCTCCAACCAGACCCCCCCATCTTTCAGTAGGTAGGCGTCACAGCCACCAGCTGCTGCCAGCGCCAGGTTGGTCCCATGACGGCCAAGACGCAGAGACTATAAAACAAAACCCAGTTCCCAGAAGTGCACGGCTGCATTCGTGGCAGCGCGACATCTTACTATCTTATTTTTCCTTTGGAGAACCTGGCAGGCTACCAAAAGTATCCTGCCCTCACGGGAGAGTCTGGCAAACTTCCCATATCGTACTCAATATGCCAAATACCAGTAACAATGATGGGTCTCATTCTCCTAATCCTGAAAGAGCATTGATGTATAATTGAAACCAAAGCACAAAAAATTGTAAATCTACAACTGTAAAAAAAAAATAAAATAAAATAAAGGGAAAAAAAATAAGTAAAAAAAAAAGAGCATTGAAATGGCCCTTTTAAAAATCTCAGGGCTAGGAAGAAGGAGACATTACTGGTGCCTGCTCAAGGAAATCAATGAACAACAGGATGATCGTGATCGTGATCGTGATCAAATGGGTATTGGGTAAATCATTTTTCCCATTCCGTGGGCTGTCTTTGTACGTTAGATACCGTTTCTTTTGGTGCAGAAGCTTCTTAGTTTAATGTAGTCATTAAACAAATATAATTTGTTTATCTTTGCTTCCACTTGCTTAGTCAGTGTTGTTTCATATTTGAAAATGCCTTTAGCTTCAATGTCATTGAAGGTTTTGCCTACGTTTTCTCCCATGTTTTCTCTTCTCTCCTACGTTTTCTTTTTCTTTGTACCTTATAAATTCAGATCTGATACTGAGATCTTTAATTCATTTTGATCTGGCTTTTGTGCATGGCATTAGGTAGAGGTCTGAGTTCAGTTTTTTTACATGTAGCTGCCCAGTTTTCCCAACTGGTGCTTTTCTAAAAATTTTTTTATTGACTATCCATGAGATAGATCATTACAAAGTTGTTCATGATTGGGTTTTGGTCATGCAATGATCGAACATCCATCCCTCCTCCAGTGTACATTTTCCACCAACAGTGACCTCCATTTCTTTCACACCATCCCCCAACACCCCTCCTCCACCAGCCTGCCTCTGTGGCAGGCACTTTTCTCCTTTCTCTCTCCTTTCCCTTTTGTGCATTATGGTTTGCAATATAGGTACTAAGAGGTCATCATGTTTATTCAGGGATTTCAGTATTTTTACTGGGAAAGTAAGGCTGGAGTAGCTCTGTAGCACTGTCCTCCCATTGTTCATCGATTTGCTTGAGTGGGCACCAATAATGTCTCCATTGTGGTACTTGTTGTTACTATTTTTGGCATATAGAATACGCCATAGGGAGCTTGCCAGGCTCTGCCCTGTGGGCGGGATACTCTCGGTAGCTTGCCGGGCCCTCTGAGAGGGGTGGAGGAATCAAACCTGGGTCGGCTGCGTGCAAGGCAAATGCCCTATCTGCTGTGCTATCACTCCAGCCCAATGCTGGAGTAGCTTTTTCAAATGAGTGGCAGCTTCGGGATGTGGACATGACTGCTGAGGCTTCAAGAAGTACAGGGAGGTTGGGGTTGAGAGTCCAAGAAAGACTGAAGATTTTAGTCACAAAACCCACATATCCAAATTTTCAGCAGATTATATCTCAGTGTGGTCTGGCCAGAGATGGTGGAGTCCGACCAGGGGCGTGGCAGCGATTTTGGATTGTGGGAGCAAGTAGCTTCCAGGGGATCTGCTTGGGTGGGCACTGCACTAACCCACCCCCTCTCATGTACCCTGATCTGTTCATCCTTGCATGGGTTCAAGATTAACTGTGGCTTTTGATCTCTTTTGAGATTTATTTATGGGTCTCTGAAGCCAGGCTGATAAATGAGCTTGTATAGATAAGCCCCGGGTGGTTTGTGGGTGGGGTTCCCACACATTTAACTTAATTTCTCAGAAATTGATTTTAATTTCTCAGAAACTTGGTCCCAAGTTGTTGGGGTCTGGCCAGAGGCACAGCGGCACTTTAGGGGTATCAGAAAGCCTGAAGGCGCCATCAAGCTGCTGATGCACTTGTCCCACAGGTACAGGTTGACCTGCTGGCGGCACCACACCCCTAGTGCTTATTTTTAAAAGCTTTCAGAGACACATCTGCTTTTCCTTCTTACAATGACAACTAGCATGTGTTGTGTGTGAAGCACCCTGTTCACAGTTTCAGGCTTTATTCCATGCAGACTCTCAGACAGAGCTGCCCAGACACATCTCTGAGACAGATGCAACTGTTCTTTCTTGCAGGTGAAAAATGAAAACATGGAAATGTTAAATAATTAGTATAAAGGACAACAACATCCATTGCCCTTTCTTGTTTAGTAACAAATGCCAGTTTTACCTGATGTGGTCATGAAGCCAGTGAAAAGACAACACTTCCCAGCACATCCCTGGTGCCTACACTGACCATGTATCCATAGCCTAGTCACTGAGGGGCCTATGAGTTTTCTGCAAAAGTTCCTTTAGGAGTATTGACCCAGGGGCTGGAGCGATAGTAGAGTGGGTATGCGATTGTCAGGCACGTAATAGACCCTGGTTCAATCCCCTGCATCCCTTATCGTCCCCCAAGCACTGCCAGCAGTAATCCCTGAGTGTAGAGCCAGGAGGAACCCCTGAAAATTGCTGGGTGTGGCCCCAAAATTACCACCCCTGGGCTGGAGCAATAGCACAGCGCATAGGGCATTTGCCTTGCATGTAGCCAACCAGGGTTTGGTTCCCAACATCCCATATCGTCCCCCTAAGCACCGCCAGGAGTAGTTCCTGAGTGCATGAGCCAGGAGTAACCCTTGTGCATCACCAGGTGTGACCCAAGAAGCGAAAAAAAAAATAAGATGCAGAAGTTGTTAAGAGTACCACCCCCTCCCCCCAAAAAAGTGGTAACAAGGATCTGGAGAGAAATACAGAGGTAAAGCACTTGCCTTGTACCCAGCTGATCTAAGTTTTGTTCCTGGCACCCATATATGATCTTCTAAGAACTGTCAGGAATGATCCCTGAGTGCAGAGCCAGGAGTATGCCCTGAGCACAGCCAGGTATGGACCCACACCTCCACAAAAAATAAAAGACAATATTGAGTCAAGGGCCAGAGAGAGAGTTCCGTGGTCTCAGTGCGTGCTTTGCATGAGAGAGACCTGAGTTAGTTCCTGGGAACGTGTGGTCCACCAAGCACCACCACAAGCACTCTTGTGTCAGGAGTCACTCCTGGGTAGTGCCATGACCCCCCAATCAATCAATAAACACGAAATAAATACTATGGCCTCCAAACCAATCAATCTATCAATCAATACTAAACAGACAAGAGAGAGAATAGAGCTTCTCCTGTTCTTTCAAGCGCTGGTTTCCCTCACAGGAACAGGGTCCCTACCTCCAGCAGTTTTACATTGCCCCCAAGTAAGAGCATGCACACACTCAAAGTGACAGATGTTTAAGTGACAAGGTGTCCACTTTGCCTGGGCATCTCCAGTGGATTCCTTCCTGCTTAGAGTTAAATCCCCACAAATCTGACCATCGGCTGCTGTGATCTGACACATCAAACTTCCTGACTTCAGCCCCTGCCACTCTCCCATCTCCTGGCTTCTCTGTCCCTGGATATGCCACGTTCCTTCATGCCCTCCCTCTCCTGGAAAGGCACTCCCCAGCTCAGGGCTGGAGAGATGGTTCAGCAAGCAAGGTGCTTGTCTTGCCGGTACCCGAAGTGGGTTCAATCTCCAGCACTCCATAGGGTCCCCCGAGCTGCCAGGAGTGACTCCTAAGCACAGAGTCAGGAATTGCTCTTGAGCACTGCTGGCTGTGACCCTCTACCCCACCCCCACCCACAAAGAGAGGTAAGAAAAACGTCCTCCTCAGCTCTGGTTACTGCTTCTTATGTCTAAGTTTCATCTTGGCTCCTCCCCTCGGGGCTTTCCCAGGCATCCGCAACACCGGCTTCGTTGGCAGCTCTCCTTTGTGCCTGGCAGGGCTGCTGGGCTGCCTGCCTCAGCCTGTCCAGAATGTGGCATCCTCTTTGCTTGGTGATGCTGGAGCATCACTTGCCCTGGGCCGTGCCTGGCTCAGAAAAGCAAGGGTGTGCGTGAGTGATGGATGGACAGCTCCTTTCTGCTGGACAGAAGCAGTCAAGCATCCGCAAGGTCAGCGGAAGCAGTGGCCAATGGAAACCCATGGATGCCTCCTTATCGGGGACAGGGGTGGGGGGCACGCTGGGCAGTGCTCAAGGTTACCCTCGCTCTGGGCTCAGGGATCTCTCCTGGTGATGCTCGAGGGGTTCCAGGGTCTACTGCACACCAGGCAAGCGCCTTAAGCCCTGTACTGCCTCTCCTGGTCCCCCAAGAACCTTTGGGAATCCACCCTTGACACTTTGGAAGTGTTACTAAGGCCTTAGGGCTCACAGATGCTCCTAATCCAGCTGGTTGGCACTGGGGAGAAGCCACGCGTTTCCTTCTGCTGGGCCACCCCTTGTGAATTCAAGCAGAAGGCCCAGGGGTGGGCAGGGGACATGCAAGCACACAGGGCTCGGAGTTTGAGCTCATCCCATGGGGCCCGAATAGCATTACATTGCCGAGCATTGAACTATTGGATCGATTTGACCAAAGTCTTTTTTTTTTCTTTTTGGGTCACACCCAGCAATGCTCGGGGATTAGTCCTACTCTGGGCTCAGGAATTACTGCTGGCAGTGCTTCAGGGGACCATCTGGAATGCCAGGGATTGAACCTGGATCAGCCACTTGCAAGGCAAACACCCTACCCGCTGTACTATTGCTACGGTACTAACTTGACAAAAGTCTTACCTGTAGTAGTCCCAGACCCCTTGAGCTCTGCTTAGAAGGGCCCTTTCCCACCTACAAAAGAAAAAAGAAAGCAGAGGTAGGGCCAGGGAAATCGCTTATGTTTCACATTCTAGATCACATTCTTAGTGTATAGGATTCCCAGGTTCGATCCCTGGTACTTCATAGTTTCCTGAGCATTTCAGGGAGGGACCCCAAGCATCAAGCTGGAAATAGACCCTAAGCACTCCTGAATATATGTCCCCCCAACGTTTTTATTTATTTTCTTTTCCCCAACAGTGCTCAGGGGCTATTCCTGACTCTGTGCTCAGGAGTGATCCCTGGCATTGCTCATGGGACCATTACGTGGTGCTGGGGATTTGAACCAGGGTTGACAGGATACAAGGCAAGTGCCTTGAGCTTATGTCTTTGATCCATCCCCTCCTCTCCCTCACATTTAAAGAAAGCAAAAGGTAAGCCCCAAGGCACACCCCATCACTCTGAGAACATGACACGCCCTGGGGAGGCTTTGACCCCAGCGTGCTTTGGAGCATCGGGCTGGGCTGAGTTCCACACCCACTTCGGGCTCTTAAAGCTTCTGTGTGGCTGGCTCTGCCCCTTCCAGCCCTGTGATCAGAGTAGGTCACTGCACCTCTCTTTGTGCCACGGCCACGTTTGCCAAGTGGGAGGAATAACAACAGCTGCACCCGAGGGTTGCTAGGAGGATTAGATGAGTCAGGGTGGGAACTGCTCGGGAGAGGTCCGGCAGAGCTCGCTCTGTGGCCTAAGGTCAGCGCAAGCCGTCGTGGTGGGTGGGATGGTGTCTGGGGGGCCGATAACAACAGACAGGCAGAGCTAGGCAGCCCAGAGCTGAGGACCAAATCTGCTTGTTTCTCCTCACCACCCACGAAAGCACGTGGCTTAAACATCGTTCAAAGCATTTGTTTGCTTGGAATCCACTCTGTTTAAAGACATTTATCACTGTCTTGATATATAAATAAGAGAAATTAGGGGCTGGAGAGACAGTACTGTGGGCTGGACACTAGCTTTGCATGCAGCTGACCTGGGTTCAATCCCCGGTACCCCAGATGGTCCCGTGAGCCCTGCCAGGAGCAATCCCTGAGCACAGAGCACAGAGTGAGCCCTGGTATCTCATAAAATAAAATAAAATAAAGATATAAAATAACGTGAAAAATAAGCTGCAGAAAAGCAAACAGAACACAAACAAAGGGGCAAGAACCGAGTGAGAAGTACTAAGCCCGTGAGTGAGAAATACTAAGCCCACTGTGGCGTTGCCTGGGCCTCTCTCTGTCTCCGTGTGTGGAGCTGATAGAGTCCCAGCTTTATCGGTCACCCCTCCCCCACCACTTCACCACTAACAAAAGGCCACTGTGAACCTGGGCAGGACTGTCCAGACTTCTCTGAATCTTTCTGCTCATACCTGTTACCTGACCTCTGTCCGACTGTCCCGTGTTCCAGACTAGTAGCTTCTGCACTGGCCGATCCCAAGGCACCTGGAAAGTTCTGCAAAAATCCCGACCCTGTGTCCCTCCTCTGGAATCCACCTGAAAACCTCTTCATTTCCCTCCTCTCTGTCAGAATCCACTGGGGTGTTTGGGTTTTTTTTCCCCCCTTCAAATGAAATGACTCATCAATTTGAGTGCTTACTTAATACAGTTTGCTGCAGGTTGACTTTAGGTTGACCTTGCGACCACTCACTACTTTCGGACTAGCTAGAGCTAGGGGCTGGAGCAATAGCACAGCAGGTAGGGCATTTGCCTTGCACACGGCCCACGCGGCCAACCTGAGTTCAATTCCTCCGTCCCTCTTGGAGAACCTGGCAAGCTACCAAGAGTTCCTCGCCCATACGGCAAAGCCTGACAAGCTACCCGGTGACGTATTCGATATGCCAAACACAGTAACAAGTCTCATGATGGAGACATTACTGGGCCTGCTTGAGCAAATCGATGAACGGGATGCTACAGATCCATGACACACAAGCCTCGTTGAGGAGAATCCATTAGGAACTCTCGTTCCCCACTTTACAGATCAGGAGACTGAGGCACAAAGAGGACAAGCAGGCTAGGAGAGGTCATCGTGCTAATCATTGGGTTACTTGGAGTTGGATGACCAGGCAACATGGCTTCGTCTCTCTCATCCCCCTCGATGGTATCCTGTGACAGGAAGGTCACTGCAATACTGAATAAAGAGTGAGAAGGTTGGAGTGATGGTACAGTGAGCAAGACATTTGCTTTCCACGCAATCGATCTGAGTTCCATCCCCAGCACTACCTTCCTCAGCACCTCATATGGTCCCCTGAGCCTCCCCTGATTCCTGAATGCAGAACCAGGAGTAAGTCCTGAGCATCACTGGGTGTGGAGAAAGAAAGAAAGAAAGAAAGAAAGAAAGAAAGAAAGAAAGAAAGAAAGAAAGAAAGAAAGAGAGAGAGAGAGAGGGAAGGAAGGAAGGAAGGAAGGAAGGAAGGAAGGAAGGAAGGGAGGGAGGGAGGGAGAGAAAAAAGCAAGATAGAGAGGAGGGAAGAAAGAATGAAAGAGACAGGGTGAGAGAACATTAGTTATATTTTCTCCAAATTTCATTAAGTAAATTGCAGAAATTCTTATCCGTGATCACTTTTTTCCCAAGAATACTGTGGTTCAGCTAGGTCTCATAAAAAAATTTTGAAGCAGACACCAAAAAGGGTGTTAAAGGGGTGTGTGCATATGTGTATACGTGTGTGTATGCATGTGTGTGCATGTGTGTGTGCGTGTTTCTGAGTGTGCGCGTATGTGTGTGCGTGTGCATGTGTGTGCATATGTGTGTGTGCATGTGTGTATGCATGTGTGTGTGTGCGCGCACGCGCATGTGCATGTGATCACCAGGATATCCTTTCTGTTATGCGCTCATTCACATCCACCCACCCACACTGGGGCCATGCCACCAGAAATCTAGGAAAACTCAGCAAAATGTTCCCCTCAGCAGGGAGCGTCATTCTCTTTTAATGTATCTGAAATATGCAGTAGAATTTCATCTAGTAAAAACAAAACCGAAAGTCTTGAATGAGACTGGAGTGATGTCTGGGCAGGCTGAGTGCCAACTTCACACACGGGAGACCCAGGCTCACTCCGCCAGCAGCTGCACAGCCCCCAGCGCCTCGGTGGGGAACTGCCCAAGAGCACAGAGCTGAGCGTAGCCTCTGAGCACTGCACGGGGGGGGGGGGGGGGGGGGCAGAAGTCAAGGGGGAAAAGAAGAAAGGAAAAATCTTAACTGAAAGAATAAGCTGTTTCACTTTTGAAGCGAAGATACAGCAGGTGATCTTTGAATGCGACACACACACACACACACCACACACACACACACACACACACACACACACACACACCGCCCTCCTCTGTGTTTTCTTGGAGTTTTACACGCCCTTCCTGATGAGCTCCAGCTATGAGGAGGAGGATTCCGGATGCCAGCTCTCAGGGGGCCAGGATGTCTGCCCGGCTTGTCGCAGTAGGGTTAAGCCCATCGGCTTCAGTTCTGCGGGTGTTGTCCCAGCGGTAAGGCTGCCAGAAACTGGGGGCAAAGGGCCCTGGGTCGCTCAGATACTCAGATGATACTCAGGTGTGGAAGTCCAGGGAGGACCCATCGTCCAGGGCTGGACCCTGGCTGAGTGGCTGGGTCAGCAGCCATCATCAGTCCGAGGTCTGGGCCAGACAGCACAGACTGCCTACGGTTGACCCTGGTTTAACGCCCCCGCCCCCACCACATACAATCCCTGACCGTGTCCAGGAGTGACCCCTCCTCGCCGAGGAAAGAGCCAATCCCTGAACCAGTCTCTGAACATGCCCAGGTGTGGTTCCAAACCCTCCGCCGCCCCGCCCCCCCGCAAAAAAAAAATTGTACAAACATTTTTTTCTTGTTTTTTGGTTTTGTTTTGTTTGTTCATTTGGGGGCCACACCTGGTGGTGCTCAGGGCTTGCTCCTGGCTCTGTGCTCCAGGATCACTCCTGGCAGGCTTGGGGGAACATACGGGGTGCGAAAGATCAAAGGTGAGTCAGCTGAGTGCAAGGGAAGTGCCCTACCCGCCGTACTCTCTCTCTCCAGCCCCAAAGTGTAGGACCTTTAACAGACTGTTTTTCCTTGCCTCAGTTGCCTCTGTGAAGCACAACCCGTGGGCCGTGCTGAGTGAGAAGCAGCTGCCCAAACCTTATCGGAGAGCAGGTGGCTGTAAATGCGAGTCTGTAGCCGTCGCCCTGTTCAACTATCGGCGAGACAGAACTGCACTCGGCCTCTGCCGCTCAGAAACTGTGTGGAAAGGTCACCGGTGACACACTGCCCGTGTGTCCATGGGCCTCTGCTGCGTCTGACTTTGCTGGTCACTTCCTCTTCCTGAAGCTCTTTCCCTTCCCGTCACCATGTCCTGCTGATGTCTGGGCCCTGGGGAGGCTGAACTAATGCACAGCTGGGGCTGGTGACTTACCTTCCAGACTGGCTCCATCAGCACACATGTCCACTCCTCACACGACTCCTCCCTCTCCTCCCCTTCTCTCCCCTGCCCTTCGCTTACCTTTATTTTTTTAAATTTTTATTAGTGAAACACCATGAGGTACAGTTGTAGACTTACAAATTTTTGTGCTTGGGTTTCAGTTATACAATGATTGAATAACCATCCCTCCACCAGTGCCACTCTCCACCACCACTAATCCCAGTAAGACTGTGTTCAGGGAGCCAGGGAGAGAGTTCAGGAGGCAGGAGCGCATGCCTGGCATGTGTCGGGCCCCAGGCTTGATCCTTGGCACCGCCTGGCCCCGTGTGCATAATCAGGTGTTGCCCTAGTGGGCCCCGCAGGCAGGAAACCTGGACATTGAACAGTGGTTGCCCAGTCAACCACTAAAAATGCCGAACTGTTGGGAGTGGCCCAGGAACTCCCAAGCACAGTTTGGGGGCCCTCCCTGAACTCCCCCCCCGCAAAAGTTGGCACACAGACCTCCTCCAGATATCCCTCCTAATACCCTTCTCCCACCAAAGCCAGGGAGGCACCTCTTCCTGATGCTTCTAGAACATTTCTGTTTTCCATGCTATAATTCTGTCTCTTCTAAATACCTAGGAGCTGTCTGATGCGATCATCAGATGTATTGTCTATTATTCTCTGAATTTCTAGCACTTGATAAGTAGTACTGGATCCATTTAGATAAATGAGTTCGGAAGCAAAAAATGAATCCTGGCGAGGGGAAGGTAGCTCAGTGGTAGCACATTTGCCTCATATGTGTGAGGTCCTGGGTTCAATTCCCAGCAGCATCAAATTTATTTCTTTTTAAGAATAAAAAGACAGATCTGTGTCCCCTGCATCTAGTAACAGGATTTAGGGTAAACTATACTTGCAGGCCACGCTCGCGCTTTGCAAGGCTGACTGAGCTCTTCTTAGCACCTCCCACAAGCCTGTTCACTGAACGGAATGCTTAAAAAGGCGTAAAGAAAAGCACATTCATTTCCCTCTTGCTTCTTCCCGAAGCCATATTGCTTGGCCAGAGAGCTGATTCAACAGGCGGGCTGGAGCACAAGCTTTGCAGGTGGGAGGAACGGGCTTGGCATCGGCACCTCATGATCCTCTGAGGATCACCAGGAGTGACTCCCAGAACACAGAGTAGCTCCTGAGCACCACAGGGTGTGTGCCAAGTACCAGACCAAGACAACCCCCCAAGGTCTTAATGCTTGGAGGCCAGGGATATAGCGCAGTAGCTGGGCCACAGGCAAAAGGTTCTGGGTTCGAGGGGCTGGAGTGATAGTACAGGGGGTAGACCGTTTGCCTTGCAAGCGGCTGATCCGGGTTCAATCCCCAGCATCCCATATGGTCTCCTGAGCACCACCAGGAGTAATTCCTCAGTGCAAAGCCAGGAGTAAATAATGTGCATTGCTGGGTGTGACCCATTTTTCATTTTTCATTTCATCATCCTGTTATTCATCGATTGCCTCGAGCAGGCCCCAGTAATGTCTCTTTCATCCTAGCCCTGAGATTATATTCAAGGCTCTTTAGGAGAATAAGACCCATCATTGTTACTGGTATTTGGCATATTTGGTACGCCACGGGGACTTTGCCAGACTCTGCCCTGTGGGCAGGCTACATTCGATAGCCTGCAAGTTTGTCCAAAGTAGGAATGAGATAATAAGATGTCATAAAAAGATGTCCTGATAAGATGTCAAGCGGCCGCGAATGCGGTTCTGGGAGCTGGATTTTATAGTCTCTGAGTCTTGGCCGTTGAAGGGATTACACGGCGCCAGGGGGCCAGGTGGTGGGTGTGACCCCCGCCTACTGGGATTTGGAGGATCTGGGTGGAAGATGCTCGACTCCAATCTGAGTAGGCTTGGAGATCTCGGCCCCGGAACCCGCGTGGCTTTGTCCCTCTGCCAGTACCTCCATGTGTGTGGGTGTGACCCAAAAAGCCAAAAAAAAAAAGTTTTGGGTTCGAGCGGCAGCACTGCAGGAACACAAAACTGTGTAGCTTGGAAACTGTGATAATATGAGTTGTTTTTTTGTTTGTTTGTTTGTTTGTTTAATGCTAGAAAAATGCAAAGGATATCAATGGCTTTCAAAACCTTCAGAGAAATTCAGAACATTCTCTGCAGGCTGATATAGATTCCCATTGGCAGTTACTTAGCCGCTGTGGGTGTGGCCTCTTTCTAGCTTATGTCAGGATCGTGCCTGCTGGCACTGAGGTCAGAGAATGTCTGGGTTTTGAGTGTCCTTGTTATTATTGCTTTGCTTGAGGTTAGTCATTCGGAGACATGCCCATTCCCAGAACATTGCCACCTGAGAAGGGACTGCACATTAACACCTAACTCCTGCTGTTATTTATTCATTTATT
The DNA here is from genome assembly GCF_029834395.1 of Sorex fumeus. NCBI lineage: Eukaryota > Metazoa > Chordata > Mammalia > Eulipotyphla > Soricidae > Sorex > Sorex fumeus. Next base: position 78,005,464 of record NW_026606059.1, read on the forward strand.
TATTTATTTGGTGTGTGTGTGTGTGTGTGTGTGTGTGTGTGTGTGTGTGTGTGTGTGTGTTGCAGGGGGGTGGGGTGGAGACAGGGAGTCACACCCAGTTCTGTGTTTAGAGGTCCTCCCAGTGGTGCTCAGGGGATCATGTGCAGCTGGGGATTAAATTTGGATCTTATGCGCACAAAGCCTGCTACTCCGGTGCTTTAGGCCATCTCCCCGCCCAAGGTGAAGTTCCAAAATGTCAGAAGCTCACTCTTTTCTGCATCTTGGACCCCTGTGGAGGCCTGGATTTATCTACAACAGAAATAAACTGGAAGGCTGAGGTTCAAAGCCATTCAGCTGACTACAGGCAGGGTCTCCAAGCAAGTCAGCACAGCTGTCTTGTAACTCTGAAGGAGTTTATGCTCAAGAGGAAACGGAATTCTACCTGCGCGAGAGAAGTGCTTGCGTCTACAAAGAACAGCACAGGGACTCCCATGGCAAACCAACAAAACCAGAGTGACCTGGGACAACAGAATCTTGTGATATTGAACCCCTCATGAATTTAAACTTACTAAAAAGCAAATAAATTAAGTATGGATTAAAATACGTAAATATTCATGTGTGTGGAGAGTGGTCTCAGCATGGTTGTGGCTGGTTCTGGAAGTCTTCGGCTGCCGGGGCTCTGCTCATGGTGGGGAGGGAAACTTAACCCGCCCCCTTCCAAGGGGCCCCAGCAAGGACAGCCAGGCATGGGGGCAGGAGACTCTGCACTGTTCTCTTCCGGGAGCTGGGTTTTATAGTCTCTGGGTCTTGGCCGTTGATGGGATCACACAGCACCAGGGGGCCAGTTGGTGGGTGTGACCCCTGCCTACTGGAAGATGGAGGATCTGGGTGGAGGATGCTCAGCCCCGATCCGAGCAGGCTTGGAGATCTCAGCCCCGGGACCCGCATGCCTTTGTTCCTCTGCCGGTACCTTCATGCTTGTGGAGAGTAGTCTCAGCATGGTGGTGGCTGGTTCTGGAGGTCTTTGACTGCCAGAGTCCTGGTCGGGGCGGGGAGGGAAACTCAACCCACTCCCCTCCATGGGGCCCCAGAGAGGACAGCCAGATTGGGAGGGAAACTGAGGATATTGGTGGAGGGAAGGTCACACTGCTGGTGTTAGAACACTAAATACTTGAAGCAATTGTATAGTGAACAACGTTGTAAACCACAATGTTTTTAATAAAAAATTTTAAAAAGCAGGGCCAGAGGATAGTAGAAGGGTAAGGCGCCTGCCTTATATGCGGCTTGCCCTGGTTCAATCACCAGTACCACATTGCAGGCCCCCACACATGACCCCAAAGCCGATATAAAATAAAATAAAATTCAGAAGATACCAGAGTGCACAAGAAAACGTTTCTTTCTACCCTTTTTGGAATACATATGCATGAACATCTGCCCCTTGTTGTCGCTTTTTTGCTACAAGCTCCTATTCTTCACACGACACACCTTGCTTTTCTCAACAATCTCTTCCATGTGAGGACTTAAGGAGCTTCGCCCTTTTATTGGTTATAGTCCAGAGTTCTGTTACCTCCTACCCATGGATGTCCAAGTTGCTGACATGATCAGCAGATAGGGCTCTAATGAACAATCTGTGCCTTCATCATTTTGCACACCAGCCAAAACATCTGCAGTATAAATTGGGTTAGCTGAGCCACAGAGACATTCCTTTGTCATTTGTCTTAGCTACCGAGTAGCATTCTCCAGGGAAGCCTTTCTCCCGAATTACCTTCCCACCAGCTTCTTCCTCAAGCCTCTGCCATTTTGGAGAGATGAATGACACCCCAGTGTACTTTGAGCTTGCATTTTTTAGTAAAGCAAGATGGTTTTTATTGTAGGAAACTTGCTTAGAAAGATGGAAGAGGAGATAAAGTGGGGAAATGTGTTCAAGAGAGAACACAGACTTCTCCACAGTGGAAAAGGCAAGCAAAGGAACGTGGAGACATATTGCGTGTGAGAAACAGCCCAGCTTGCATTTTTCTTACATTGACTTACGGTTGAATCTTTTTACGTATTCTTAATACAACAAAAGTTTAGGGGGCTGGAGCAATAGCACAGCGCGTAGAACATTTGCCTTGCACGCGGCCAACCCAGGTTCGATTCCCAGCATCCCATATGGTCCCCTGAGCACCACCAGGCGTAATTACTGAGTGCAGAGCCAGGAGTAACTCCTGTGCATTTCCAGGTGTGACTCAAAAAGAAAAAAAAATACAACAAAAGTTTAAAAGAATAATGTGATATCCTTTTGATATCTGTATTACAAGCCATAATGTCCAGAAGAAGAGAGATATGTGTGTATGTGTGTGTGTGGGGGGGCGGGGTGGCAAGGAGAGAGGGAAAATAAGAGAGAGGAGGAAGGGGGGGGGAGTGCCTGCTCCATAGAGGCAGGTTAGGGAAAGGGGTTGTCAAGAGGGAAACTGGGGACATTGGTGGTAGGAAATATACACTGGTGAAGGGAGGAGTGTTGGGACATTGATGACCGAAACTCAACCCAACCCAACCACGAACAACTTTGTGACTGTATCTCATGGTGATTTGATTAAAAAATAAAAGAATTTTGGGGGGTATGGTGCCGCCAGCAGGTCAATCTGTACCTGTGAGGCCAGTGCATCAGCAGCCTGATGGCGCCATCAGGCGTTCAGATACCCCAAAATTGCTGCTGTGCCTTTGGCCAGACCCCAAAAAGTTGGGGCAAAGTTTACCAAGAAAGTAAACGGCCAAAAGTTAGGTATGTGGGAGACACACCCACAGACCACCTCCGGCTCAGCTATATAATTGGAGGCATGGCCTCTCTGGTTCCTGATTGAACTGCTTAATGGTCATGATCCCAGAGACTTAGAAACAAATCTCGAAACCCAGCGGCTTTTGGCAGAAATGCGTCCGGACCATGCAGTAGGTTACTGTCAACAGGCCACCCCAGAAGGGAAAGGATGCTGTCCCTCCACCTGCTTCCCCCTGGCAGCTTGGTGGCCGTCATCCTCCAGAGGCCATTGGACAGTCAGGCTTGGATCCGCAGTGACAAAACTTGTTGGGCCTCATGGGATGGGGGTGGAGCTATACCTGTCCTCCCCACCCCAAAGAGACCCCAAGTCATCATCCACGAACGGCCTCTCTGGCTCCTCATCAAGCTGATCAACAGCCATGATCCCAGAGACTCAGGAGCAAATCTCGAAACCGAGTGGCTTTTGGCAGAAATCCCTCCAGATTTAAATGTTAAAATTTCGAAATTTCAAAATCACATGGCCCTACTGCAGCCACACGAAATCATATGTTATTCATAACCAGCAATAGAACACAAATTGTCTACTGTTGCCTTTTCAGCAGATCTGAGTGTTGGGGTAAAATCTCAAATAATAATGGTGGGACTGGTGTCGAAATATTGAATGTGATCAAAGTAGAGAGAAAGTAATGTGGAAATCATCTGCCCCACAGGTAGGGGGAGGGTACGGGATGGGGGTATACTGGGGTTTTTGGTGGTGGAGAATGGGCACTGGTGAAGGTACGGGTGTTTCATTGTATGACCGAGACTTAGACCCAAAAGCTTTGTTGTAACTGCTCTCACGATGATTCAATAAATCACTGTCACTGCCCTCCCGTTGTTCATTGATTTTCTCAAGCGGGCCCAATAACGTCTCCATCGTGAGACTTTGTTGTTACTGTGTTTGGCATATCGAATACATCATGGGTAGCTTGCCAGGCTCTGCCGTGCGGGCAAGATATTCTCGGTAGCTCGCCGGGCTCTCCGAGAGGGGCAGAGGAATCAAACTCGGGTCGGCCATATTGGCTGCATACAAGGCAAACGCCCTACCGCTGTGCTATCGCTCCAGGCCCGATTCAATAAATAAAATTATAAAAAATGAAAAAAAAAAGTAAGGTGGAGTTCATGCACAATTCAATCAACTAATCAGTGGCTGAATATATAGCAGTACTCCTACATAAAATAAATAAATAAATAAAAGAATTTTTACATTAACAAGAAGAAAAAAATGTTTAGTTTAAAAGGATAATTGGGGGCTCCCGCAGGGCAAAATGAGAGTACAGGCATTAAGGTGCTTCCCTTGCATCCAGCTGACCCCAGTTAGATCCTTTGGTACCATGTATGATCCCCCAGAGTGCCACCAGGAGTGAGCCTTGAGCACAGAAGCAGGAGTGGGCCCTGAGCACTGCTGGGTGTGGCCCTGAAAACAATCAAACCATCTGGCATCTGGGGGCTGGAGTAATAGCACAGCAGGTAGGGCGTTTGCCTTGCGCACGGCTGACCCGGGTTCGATTCCCAGCATCCCATATGGTCCCCTGAGCACCGCCAGGAGTGATTCCTGAGTGCAGATCCAGGAGAAACTCCTGAGCATCGCCGGGTGTGACCCAAAAAGAAGGGGAAAAAAATCTGGCCTCTGGTCAAACAGGACCACTGGGGGCTGTTTTGTGGCCAGAAGTTCTCTAAAGGGGAGCCCCAGGGTGGGGGAGATGATGATGCTGTGGGCGGGAGCACAGGCTTTGCGGGCAGCCCTAGGTTTGAGAGCCAACCCCTGGGGTGCCCTGAACACCACTCCCAGGAGTCGCCCCTGAGCACGCCGGGCACAGCTCCCAAAGCAGAGACGGGACAGCAGGCCGGGCACTTGCCTTGCCAACCGGGCTGTGAGCCCCAGCGCTTCATTCCCATGAGACCCACCAGGAGTGATTACTGAGCACAGAGCCAGAAGTAAGTCTGAGCGCCTCTGGGTGTGGCCCCAACCAAACAACCACAACAAAGTTACAAATAAAAAGAAAATAATAAAGGTGGCACCATGAACTTGGGACTCTGTGATGAAGTCCAGGGCATGTGTCCAAGCAACCAGAGAGCTGCCCAGGTTACCTGGAGCCCAGAGAAGGTGCTGAGAGCGGAGGGTGTGCCCCACCCATCCCGAGGGCTGCTGTGGGGGTGGGGACGCTAAACTGGGTGGGGAGGGTCAGGGTGTCGATATGTGTGACACTACCTGATTTAATTATTTTAAAAACTCAGGAGAAGATAGGGGCTGGAGAGATAGCACAGCGGGTAGGGCGTTTGTCTTGCACGCGGCCGACCCGGGTTCGATTCCCAGCATCCCATATGGTCCCCTCAGCACCACCAAGAGTAACTCCTGAGTGCAGAGCCAGGAGTAACCCCTGTGCATTGCCGGATGTGACCCAAAAAGCAAAAAAAAAAAAAAAAAACAAACTCAGGAGAAGACAGTACAGTGGATCATATACTTCCCATGATGTGGCCGACCCAGGTCTGACCTACAAGCATCCCCAAGAGCACCCAGGTTTGACCCACAAGCACCCCTCTCCCTGTGTGTAGAGCCCAGAGTCAGCCCTGAGCTCCCCTTGGTGTGACCCAGAAAACAGTACCAAAACAAACAAACAAAAAATTTCATTACTCTGGGACTGGAGAGATATAGTACAGGGGTGAGGAATTTGCCTTGCACTCAGCCAACACGGGTCCGATCAACAGGGTCCACCCCCTGAGCACCCCCAGGAGTGATTCCTAAGCATCACAAGGTCTGGAGAGCAGGCAACGCTTTCTCCAGCGTTGTGGAGAGGATCCCCTCTCTGGAGGGTTCCTGGTGTCCACCCTGGCATTTCTGATTCTGCTCATTGGCACTGCGTTACCTTCTCAGGTAGCAGGAGGCGGACTGTGAAGGAGGATCCACCGGATTTACTGGGGATCCCACTTGGGGGACAAACAAGAGAGAAGAATCGATGACGACCTGGGAATCTGGTAACCACTGGGGCGAAGATCCCCTGGTCTGCATGGCAGAAGGGGCGGGAGCAGGCGAGACACAAGTCCCCCTGGGAATGTGGGGCCAGAGGGGAGCAGGGCTGCAGTATGGAAGGAGGAATGGAGCGGGGGCTGGGAGAGTCCGGGAAGGCAGTGAAGGGGCACGAGGGGACTAGGAGGAGGCGGGCAGAAGCCCGGGGCAGCCACGGGGTCTTCCAGGGTGGGAAGCCCCGCAGAGCAAGGTGGCTGGAAGTGGGGGGACGCCAGGAGACATCCCCTAAGGAGAACGTGCACTGGGGCAGGAGAAACGAGACAACTTTCAGGGACTTCCCAGCTCTGGGCCCTGTCACTGGCTTCCTCCTGCTTGGGTATGAGGCCACCAACCCTCGCTGATGGAAACAGTCAAGTTCTTCCCTTTGGGCACTGCCAGTGACTCCATCTTCTGCCCCAGAGGCCTGAGGGGGTGGCTGCCCTGAAGGGGAGCAGGAAATAGGGGCTGGAATGATAATACAGTTGGCACACAGACAACCGGGATTCAATCCTCGGCAGGGGTGATCCCTGAGTGCAGAGCCAGCAATAGCCCCGAGCATCACCTAAAATCCAAAACCAAATCAACAAAATAAGAGAGACCCAGGAATTGGGTCATGGAAAGAGAGGAAGTGGGTCTTTCGGATTCAAGAGCAACCCAGCATGCCTTCTCTCTGAGGTGACATGTGCCATTCTGGAAACTTCTTCTCCCCTGGCCTCCGGGATCCCGGCACCCCTGCTCACCCCGTCTGTGGGCCCTGGGCGGCCTGCCGAAGCGAGCTGGCTCCTTCCTCTTCTGTATTTGTGAAGGCTTCCTCTGGCCTGGCTCCTTCCCCTCAGACTACAATAATGCCACTCGGACCGAAAATAACGCTCGGCCCCTCCACCCTTCCTCCCCCGCCGCTACTGCTTTCCTTGCTTTTACCCCAAACTTCCTACCCCCAGGCGCACGCTTCCTCGCTTTCTTTCTTTCTCCCCTGTGCCCACCAGGCCTTGGCTTCTGTCCCTTGCTGCTGTCTCCCAAGGCAAGGCCACCTCTGAAGAACCAAATGGAGATCCCTCCCAGGTCTCACCTTCCATCTCTGTTGGCATCAACCCAGGGCTGTGGACACCTTCTGGAAGCTTCTGCTGCTTTCATTTGTGCAAGGAGGCCATCCAGTCAAATCTGGGGAGGAACCGACCCTCTCTGAGGTATCTGGGGGTCTATGGCCCCTGGGGGCCACAGCTGGTGCTCTAGTCTCTGTCCCCAGGTCAGGCTGCGAATATAAGAGTGGGGGAGGGGAACACTTGTGTGGTATTTCCAGCTGCCTGAATGACAGTCCCAAGCCAGAGGAGACCAAACCTGACCAGAACATAGACACACTTAGAACACAGAGATGAAATTCGTCAGCTCTGAGAACTGTCCTCACCTGGCTGCCACAATTTATCAGAGATATTCACAACAAAGAGCACAAGGCAACAAGCAACATGCAGAGGGTCCCCCTGCCCATGTGTGCGAGGGGGTGGGTGATCCCACGCCCTCCCTTCCTCCTCCATCCCACTGTGACCCCATCTTGTTGAGTCAATCTCCAAAAAGGTTCTGGAATCTTCCCTTTCTTCTTCCCACCATCCCCCATCTCTCTGGCTGACTTATTCAGTGCTCCTCAAAGATAGCTATACATTAGAATCTTCTGGAAGGTAACCCTGGAAACCCTGGGTTCACTCCCACCCAGAGTAAAGAAATCAAGATTGGGGGGGGGGGCCGGGGGTAGGATTTGGGGGCAGAGTTAGAGCACTTGTGTTCTCAGGAGCTCTAGAAGATTAGATGCCGTGCAGGCACATTGGAATCACAGATGGCACCATTTTCTGGTATGCAGAATTTTCTGAAAGGAAAAAGAAGGCAGAATGAGGATGTAGCTCAGCGGCAGAGCATCTGTGTTGCATGCAGAAAGGCTTGCATTCCTGACACTGCTAAAAAACAGGTTTTTTAATTTAAAAAGAAACAAAATCTGGTCACTCTTGCTTTAAAACTTCAGATGAGAATCTGGGGAGACAATGCAGCACTTAGGGTGCTTACCTTACACATTGCAGACCCAGGTTTGGACCTCGGCACCCCAGATGATCCCCTGGACCCTGGCAGGAATGATCCCTGAGTGCAGTGCCAGGAGTAAGCCCTGAGAACCACCAGGTGTGGCCCAAAACAAACAAATACGTTTTTAAAACTTCAGATGATGGGGGAGTGGAAAGATAGTACAGGGGTTAAGGCAACCCTGTTGGGTCCCCAGCACCCATAGGAGTGATCCCCAAGCACAAGCCAGGAGTAAGCCTTGACCATCACTGGGTTTGGCCCCACCAAAAAAAAAAAAAGAACAACTTGATGATGGGCAGTTAGTAAAGCAGCTAAGATACTTGTCCTGCTCCCTGCAAGCTCTGCTGGGTTTGTGTTTGTAGGTGTATGTTTTTTTTGGGGGGGGGGGGGAGCGGTACACATACCCAGTGGTGCTCAGGGCTTGCTCCTAGCTCTGCACTCAGGAATTATCCTGGTGGTGTTTGGGGAACCATAAGGGGAACTCAGGGTGGCATAAGGGGAACTCAGGGTGGCAGTGTGTAAGGCAAGCACCCTGCCTCGTCCACTACGCTACTTCTCTGGCCCCAACACACTGAAAATTCTGGTTTAATCCCTTGCGCTGCCTGTGGTTCACCTGGCATTACTGGGATTGATCCCTGAACATAGGCATGACCCAAACAGCACCCCAAAATGAACAAAGCAAAACTTCAGCTGGTGAGCGAACCCAGTGGGCTGGAGACCCTGCTCTCATGCAGGGGGCCATAGTGTGATCCCCGGCACCACCTGGTCCCCAGAGCACGCCCAGGGATGGCCCAAAAACAAACAAGGGAAACAACAGCAAAGTAGATACCAACTTCCGATGGCTCCAGATATCTTCCAGAGGAATCTTTCTTGTTTTTCCAGAGGATTCATAATTGGGAATCCAACTTGGAGAGTATGTTGTCTGTAATAGAGAAACTGTTCATTCCCACCAGGGGAGCTCAATGGCACTTTGATGCAGGAGCACACCGGCCCCATCCCTGAGCTCCGCTGGCCAGTGGGAGTGACCCCAACACTAGTGCCCTTTCCCCTGAAACAGGCTGCCCTCTTTCCGGACCAGTACTAGAGTTTCTCCCAAAACATGCTATTTTCCTTTCCTTTCTTTTCCCCCTTTTCTTCTCTTTTTTGGTTGTTGTTTGTTTGTTTGTCTGTTTGTTTTGCTTTGCAGGCCACACCTGGAGGTGCCCAGAGTTTACTCCTGGCTCTGTGCTCAGGGGGTCACTCCTGGGCGGCTTGGGCAACAGTATGGAATGTCAGGTATCGAACCCGAGTTGGCCGCATCCCAAGCAAGTGCCTGCCTGCTGTACCATTGCTCCTTTCTCTTTTTTTTTTAAATAAAATTGTCACAATCCTGAAAAATTAAAAAGAAAGACAAATGGTAGCCATTGTTTATTTTCCAACAGTTTCCAAAGACCAGCTCATTCCCACTCAAAGGTGCCACAGAAGTTTGAGTCTCAGTAGCCAGAGAGACGGTACAGTAGGTAGGGTGTTTGCATGGATGCCATGGGTTTGGTCCCCAGCACACAGAGCCAGGAGCAAGCCCTGAGCACAGACAGATCTGACCGACCCCCCCACCAAATTCTGAGTATCTCCCACATTTTAGAGGTGATGGTTCAGTAATTTCTCCAAGCCAGCACTGCTGCACTCACATCCAGTGACAGATTCTCTCATCCACTCCCTCAGGTTTGCAGGACTAACCTCAACTCCAATGCAACAGACAGGGCCCTCCTCTGCCCCCCTAAGTGAATGTGCCCTCCTGGCCCCATCCAGGGCCTTCTCTCACCTGCTTCTCTCAAAGAAATCAGGAGGGCCAGGGCCTGGGGAGATGGCTCAAAGGGCTGGAGGGGCAAGCCTGGCAGACCTGAGGCCCCGAGTTCAGTCCCTGGCACTGCATTCACATGCAGCATTCCAGAACTAACCCTGAGGGCTCCACTGTGCCGGACCAGAACTGCACTGTATCACCAGTTTAGGGATGGAACCTGCAGGCTTCTGAGTGCTTCTGAGGAGAGACCCACCCCTGCCCAAACAGAAATCCCAGAAGCCACCCTCCCGCTGGACCTCCTACTCAATCCACACTCTGATCCCCTATGGGGAGTCTGTTTGCTCTCCCTAGCCGCAAGTGTCACCTGCAGTTCTCTGACACCTTCTCGCCCCAACCCCCCACCACCTAGGCACAGAACATGATGTGGGTGAATGTGGGGGTGGAGGGTCCCATCTCCCCATCTCCCCTGCAACAGGGGAGGTGCTGAGAAAAGCAACGGTCTGGTTTATTGCAGCTCCCTCCACATCTGGAGGTCCTCTGGCCCCTGTGAGCGGACACCATGAACATTTGTTGGAAAATCGTTTCATGGAAGCACGCTTTGGGCTTCCTAGGGAGAGCCCAGATTCCAAAGGGGGCTGGGGGGAGCAACCTTTTGTCTTGCCAGTATGATGTTTCGGATGTTCTTATGTTGCCAGGATGTCCCTATCGATCTCATCAGGTCATTGTTAAGGTTAGATGAAACAATCATTTAAAAGTGTGTGCATTGTTCCACACACTCTGGAAAAAGAAGGCCGATTATGAGCGAGCCCTCTGCTCACGTCCAGTGGCGAATGGGCCATTATGAATGTCAGGAAACACAGATTTAACGGCCACCAGCCATGGGCCTTAAAACAAGGCCTGTCACCGCATTGGCATCTCCTGCCCTGAAACAAACAATTTCCTCATTGCTGTGGCATTCTGCACAGCTGAAGGAGCCACCCCAGGAATGCGCCGTTGAATTCATACTTGCTAAAATGAGATTGGTAAAATATGTCTCAAGTGTCTTGAGAGGGTCAGACAGAATTGCTCTGAGCGGAGTGAGAGAGACAGAGCCCCCCCAAGTATGGTGGGACTTACACGGGCCATTCCCAGGTTTCTTGATTTCTACTGGATATGACTAAGTTAACCCTTAAATAAAGTGTTTGGAAATGAATGAGATAAAAATAGAGATTTTAGTGAGAATGATCAAATGGTGGCCTGCTCCTCATGGTGGATGTCTCCACCTTCTGAAAGTTATCATACTTCCTTTTTGTTTTGTTGTTGTTGGGGAGGTCGAAACTGGCGATGTTTGGGGCTTACTCCTGACTCTGCACTCAGGAATTATTCCTGGCGGTGCTCGGAGATCATATGGGATGTTGGGAATCTAACCAGGGCTGGCTGCATGCAAGGCAAATGCCCTCCCCGCTGAACTGTCTCTCCAGCCCCTGTTCTCATACTTCTAAGAGATCGTAAAGGTTACCCTCGCTTGCCCCACTAATGAACAGTTGAGGATTTTCCCTGTGGTGAATGATTTCAAAGACTAACCCTACAGTCCAATGGCAGTGAAAACTGTTACAGAGATGACTGTACAATATATGAAAAAAATGGTACAACATAAAGTGTGAGTGCTCCGAGGGTCTTTCTGTTGGGGGTGGTCATGCTTACACATCTTCAGAGGCGGTGCTTGCCAGGGGTCACACACTGTAGCTGTTGAACTCACACAAACTTGGCAGTGGCTGTGGCTGTCAGCTGTGAGCACATTCTGTTGCAGAGATGCTGGGATGAAGTCCCGCGCATGTGAGCGGCACTGGGGATTGAACTCAAGACCTCAAGCTTTGAGCCACTTAGCCATTCCTCAAGAGTCATCCTTAGACATTCTTGATTTCTGAAGTCTTTCTCTGTCTCTCTGTCTCTGTCTCTCTGTCTCTCTCTATGTCTCTGTCTATCTCTGTGTCTGTCTCTCTGTCTGTCTCTATCTCTCGGAGTCCCCCGTAAAAAAATGAGAAAAAATCATTTGGGCCAGAATACACACTCCGCAGGAAGGAGCCCTGGGTTGGAGCCCCACCCCCACACGCCCCTCCCAGCACTGCTGGTACCCACCTCCACCCCCAACATAGAATAAATTAAGGCAACTGTTCAGGGAGCAAACAATCCTTTTGGATAATTCGGGGAAGCGGAGCAAGGGAGTGCTAGAGATAAGAAAGAAGCTACAGAACCTGTGGATATGGGGAGTCTGGGCCCTCTGTGAATCGTCCCCGTTGGTTCAGGCCGGGTCTCTGATGCAGGGTTCTGGTGCCCCATTCTTGTTGCTCACACAGACAACCTGGCAACTGCGGGTTCTTGACTCCCAAAGGCCTCCAGGCAGACCCAGGACCTCCTGCTCTGTGAGGGGCACTCTCGGAACTCCTCCCCACTCCCTCACGCACCGTCTGCCACCATCCCTGAGCGGTGAACATCCCAACTCCTTCCTCTCCCCACCTTCCTGAGTGCCCTCACCCCGACCCTCCCCTGGGTTCCCGCAGCCTAGGGACCATGCAGGGCCGCTGAAGGGCTCATCCTGCCACGCTTTGGAGCTTTGCATATATGGTGTCTACCACCTTGCGTGCTTTTTGCACTCTGAAAATTCCGTTCTCCAGTCAGGATTTGGCTAAAATGTCCCTCCTCTCTATGTGGTACTCTGGGACGACTCTCAGCTCAGTGCTCCGGGTGAAAGCCTTTATGGTGGGATCCAACCCAGGGGGCTTCTGCACACACCCCAGCCCTCTGAGCCATCTCCATGGCTCCTCAAATGCTCTCCTGCATCTGTGACCCAGGGAGCCCCCTCTGGGGCCCCCACCCCACAGCTCTGCCCATTGACTTGACTCCATTAGCATCACCGGGTGTTCAGCACTTAAGGTGGCTTGCTCACTACGCTATTTCCAGCACAGAGGAGAGTCGGTGAGTCGCAGATGAAGCTCTGAATCAAACCCTCAGGGCCGTGCACAGGGAGTGAGGCGAAGGTACCCTGAGGTGAAGCCTGCCTCCCCGAACTCTGTAAACTTGGCTCTGCCCCAGTCTAAATAATGATGAAGTTTAAACAGTGCAGCTGGCTCCGTCCCTGGCTAAACAATGCTGGGAGTCAAGCACTGGCTCTCCAGAGAAGCCCTTCGCTCACTTCTTTTTTTAAACCATGAGGCGAGGTGGCGGCGGCCCAAGGCGCGTGAGGGGGCTTTCGGAGCTGCGGGAGGCGGGACTGCTCACACTCTTGAGAAAGTGGCGGGGGGGGGGGGGCAGGAAACAGGTCTGACCATGGCACCCCCAGTTGGGCATCCCCGAGCACGGGGCGGTGGTTTTCATCATTGCAGCTCGGAGTTGCCCCTTGGGGATGGGGGTGCAGCGAGGAGAAGGTTTGGGGAAATGTAAACTGCTGCAAGGTGAGCCCGTCCGCCTCTGGCATCCTGCTTCCCGTGATGAGTTTTGGGTGGGTTTGTTTGCTTGGCCTGTGGGTTTGGGTTTTGTTTGTTTGTTTGTTTGTTTGTTGTCCATACCCCGCCATGCTCAGTCCTCAGAAACCACTCCTGGTGCTGCTCAGGGGACCATATGGGATGCCAGGGACTGAACCCAGCTCAGCCACACTCAAGGCAAGTGCCCTACCCATTGTACTATCTCTCTGGCCCTTGTGATGCTATTTTTATCCTGGTAAAATACATGCAGTGACACTCACTGTTCTGACCAAGGGCACGAGTCAATGGCATTAAACACCTAGACAATGTTGTGGAATCATGGTTAGAATCAAAAGCCCTCTTTTTCTATGTCTGTCTCTGTCTCTGTCTGTGTTTCTCTCTGTTTCTCTCTCTCTCTCTCTCTCTCTTTCTCTGTCTTTATCTCTCTGTCTCTGTCTCTCTCTGTCTATCTCTCTCTGTCAATCTCTGTGTCTGTCTCTTTCTCTGTCTGTCTCTGTGTTTCTCTGTCTCTGTCTCTCTATCTCTGTCTCTGTTTCTCTGTCTCTATCTCCTATTTCTCTGTCTCTGTCTCTGTCTTTCTCCACTCTGTGGTGCTCAGGGGCTACTCCCAGCTCTGTGCTCTGGGGGTCTCCCTGGCAGGACCCAGCCTCAGGGCTGCTGCATACCCCCCCCCCCCCCAGCCCTCTAAGCCATTTCCTGTCCTTGCCAACCCATTGCCAGATTGGTGCATCTTGTGAAACAGAAACCGCGACCCATCACACTTCCTCGCTCTCCTCCCAGCTCCAGATAAGCCTATGCTGCTTATCTCAAGATATCTGCCGTGTCCAGGCACCTTCCACGAATAGAATCAAATATGCTTGGTGTTTGACGCATTTCTCTTGGCATAATGCTTCCAGGCCTCCTGCAGTGGCAAGACCAGGCACGCGCTTGCTCTCCTTGTGCTGGCAGATTCCCCACAACTCAACCCTCAATTCATGGAGGGGCTTTCTGCCTACTGTCCAGGCAGCCACTCCCGGCAGGGTTTCAGGGCCTTCGGGGACAGACCCTTCAGTGGATATGGCGGGGGTGGGGGTGGGGGGTGTCATGCAGTGCCAGGGATCTAACTTAGGACCTTAAACTGAATAGCATGTTCCCTCCCCCTGAGCTCTTTGTCCAGTTCTTATGCGGTTTTATTTTGATTGGGGGGTGGGGGGGAGTACTTGGACACATCCAGGGGCACGCAGGGTGCTCTGTGCTTGAGAGTGATCCCTGGTGGTGCTCAGGGAACCATGAGTGAGTGCTGGGCTTGACCAAGGGCTACAGACGTGGCACCCACATGCGAGGCGCCTTCCCTCTAGTGCCGCCTGTCCAGGCCCTCAGTTCTTATTTTTTTGTTTTGTTTTTAATTTCCACTTCCTCCGGTCCCTTGGTTGTTCTTGTACCACAATCACGGGTCACGCATTTTGACTTCAGGGCTCACCAGAGTCCAACACGTTGCTTCGATGCCACGGGTCACACACCATGGAGGGTGTGGTGAAAAGAACACTCAGCCTCAAGCCCACCAGCAGTGCTTGCCTGGCAGGGCTCAGGGAGTGCCTTCTGGGATGCTGGGGATTGAACCTAGGTCAAGCACGTGAAGGTAAATACCCTACCCACTGCTGCACCATCTCTCCAGTTTGGGGGTCACATCCGGGAATGCTCAGGGGCTTTACTCCTGACTCCTGACTCAGGAATCACTCCTGGTGGTGCTCAGGGGACCATATGGGATGCCAGGGATCAAAAGGGATCAAAACCCCGGGGAAGGGGTTGACCGGCAAACACCCTCCCTGCAGTGCTATTATTCTGGCTGCTCTTTTGTTGTTGTTGTTGCTGTTGTTTATCTGCAATAGCAATAAAGGGGGGTGGGGAATGGGGGACAGTCCTAGGATGAGCACCAGAGTTGAGGTGTACAATTCAATGAACACTGACTGGGTTCTCCTCGCCCCCTCCTAGAGACCCTGGAAGCTTTGGCACCATCAGCTCCCGAGAATGACACCCAAAGGCAGCTCGTGTGTGGAAGGGCTGACGGTGTGTCCACCACCAGGCACTGCTCCTGCAGATGCATCCCCCTCCTGTGTAACAGCACCAGACACTGAGTCACACTGCCCAGACTCAGGGTCACCATCAAGGGTGTCCAGGAGGACGCTGACTCACTCCCGAGCATGGCAGCTCAGCAATGTTCTCCTGTCCTGCTTCTGTCAGATGGGGCGAGCTCTGATGCTCCACAATAGGCTATTTGGGGGAACAGCCACCTCGGGAGCAGGTGCACCCCAAGGCCCGGGCTCCACGCTGGGGCAGGGCAGCACAGGGCACAGGTTCCCAGACCAGCCCCAGGCCTGCAGCTCAGCAGGTGGGTGACAAGCAGCAGGCCCATCCTTGGGACACCCCCCCCCCCGTTGTGTGTTGTGTATTTGCGTGTGTAGTTGTTCCCCGTTGGGTTGGGGTTTGAAGGCCACACCTACTGGTTTACTCCTGGTAAGCTCCAGGGCCCCTCTGCGGCATGAGAGTTCAAAGCGGGGGGTCTGCCGTGTGTACGGAGAGCACCTTAGCTCTGGACTCTCACTCAGGCCCAGGATACCTCTGTTTGTTTGTGGAACACACCTGCCTGTTCTCTTCCCCGCATTGCCCCCGTCTTGCTGCCTGGACTCACCCCGATGGGGTCTGGGGACCCTGCTGTACCGGGTCTGAAGCAAACCTCCCACATGCGACGCCTGGTGCAGGAGGCCTGTGAGCCTCATCTTCAGCTCTTACTTACAAATGTGCAGGACTTAGGTAAGTTCAACAAGAAATCTCACTCTTGGTAAGACGTGCAGGAGCCCGCACAGGAGGGCACTGGCCTTGCATGAGTGCCAGGTCCCATTCCCCAGGTCCTTCCAGGAGTGATTCCTGAACACAGCTGAGTGTGACATGGCCTCCCTCAAAAACAAAACAAACCAAACAAAAAACACACAGGGTAGGGAGATAGCTCGGTGGTAGAGCACTTGCCTTGCCGGTGGGAGTTCCAGTTTGAGTCGCCAGCACCACAGGGTCCCCCGAGCACCGACAGGAGTGACCCTCAAACACAGAGCTGGGATTGAACCCTGAGAACCAGGCTGGGGCAATAGTACAGTAGGGAGGGCACTTGCCTTGCATGAGGCTGATCCAGGTTCTATCCCTGGCACCCCATATCCCTGGCCGATCCAGGTTCTATCCCTGACACCCCATATGGTCTCCTGAACATTGTCAGAAGTGATCCCTGAATGCAGACAGGAATAAGCCCTGAGCATCGCTGGGTGTGACCCGGCCCCCACAAAAATACGTAAATACATCCTGAGTGCCGCTGGGTGTGGCCCCCAAACAGAAAAACAAACATAAAAGGCCTGCAGTGCTGTCTGGCTCTCGGGGATGGAAGAGAGAGAAATGTGACTATCAAGGACAGGCAGGTGGAGAGGGTGACCCCGTATCCGCCAGGCGGCAGGGCTGCCTCTGTGGGGAGGGAGGAGATAAGGCCATGACAAGCCCTGGAGCTGGCACGGCGCCCACCGGCTGCCCTCGCTATCACACACAGCCACCTGCAGCCCAAGGGCGAGAAGAAGCCCAGGGGCACTGGAGGTCCCCAGGGAGCAGGACTCACTTGGCTCCAAGGTTGTCACAGCGGGGCAGAGAGACAGCGCAGTGGGCTGAGCACACGCTGTGTGGTGTGTGTGTGTGTGTGGGGGGGTGTTCCTGGGTTGGTCTCAGCACTCTGCAGTCCCCTGAGCACCCCCAGGAGGATCCCCAAGCTCTGAGCCAGGAGTAGCCCTGAGTACCACCAGGGGTGGCCCCAGACAAACATAAAGAAAAAACCTCTTGGGGCCAGAGATGGAGTACAAGGGCGAAGGCACTTGTCTTGCACTGCGTCCACTCAGGCTTGATCTCCAGCACAACAGACGCCCCCTCCCCTTCCCCAGAACCACCAAGGGTCATTCCTGGGGACAGAATCAGGAGTAAGCCCTGAGTATTGCAAGATGTGGCCCCAGATACACACACACACACACACCGCACACATACACACACACTAACACACACTACACATCACACACACAAGCACTACACATCATGCACACACACACACCAAACACATATACATAATACACCCTACACACACTGTGTACTACACACACACTACACACCACACACATACTAGACACACACTACACACAGTACACACACATTACACACCACACACCACACGCATACTAGACACACACTACACACAGTACACATACATTACACACCACACACCACACGCATACTAGACACACACTACACACAGTACACACACATTACACACCACACACCACACGCATACTAGACACACACTACACACAGTACACACACATTACACACCACACACCACACGCATACTAGACACACACTACACACAGTACACACATATTACACACCACACACCACACGCATACTAGACACATTCTACACACAGTACATACACACACTACACGCCACAGACACATATACCACACATCACACACACACACACACTTCACACACACACACAATTTCAGAGGAAAACAGCCTGTATTTGCATTAACAGGAACAACACTCTGTTCATTTGTTCCACAGCTCTGGGCTGGGAGAGTCCCGGGAACAAACTCTGGACGTCCTTCCCGCTGCGACTCCCACCCGTCTCCCTGCTCTGCCCCGGCGCAGCCGCCCGCCCCTTCACCCTGGGCCTGTTGGGTCTTTTCCTGTCATCCCTGCTGGTGAGAAGCGGTACCCCAGGAGGTGGGGCTGGGTCAGTGGGTTCAGGCCACCCACTCCCTCTCTAGGAGCCCCAACTCCTCCATCCTCACGACAGGGGGCCACTGCACCATCCATCCTGGTCCTGAGGCTCAGGGCGGCCGGGCCAAAGGCGCTATTCTTAACAGGCCTCAGTCCCCAGAGCTTGGCAAAAGGATAATCATTATGTCGCTGGGGTCTGGGCGGGTACAGGTCTTTCTAAAGTCAGTTTGTGACCATTTCTGCCTGCAGATGGTTTACCCACCCTCCTACCCATCCCCCTGCACCCCCCAAACACACACACACACACACACACACACACACACACACACCCTGAGAGCTAATTGTTACTGTTTGTGAGGAGACTGGTTCCCAGACGCTGGCTAGGTGGATGGCCCCTGGGAGAACACATTGACCTGGAAAATGAAGCCCAGTGAAGGGCAGGGGAGAGTGCGCCAAGGGTGGGGGCGCGGGTTTTGCATCCCAGAGACTCGGCTTTGCATCCCTCTCTGAGCAGTGCCAGGAGCTACCCCCAGGTCAGAGCAGCCCTTGAGCAGCCCCTGAGCTGTGCCAGGTGTGCTCCCACCACCACCAAAAGAAGAAAAAGAAAGTCATGGAAGAAAGTAAGAGAAAGAAACAGCACCCACCCCCAGCCTCAGGAGGGATCAGTCAGTTCCTCTGGGTTCCAGCTGGTTCCCTTGCCAGGCCCTGGGCACAGTTGAGCCCTGAGCAGGCGGCACCAAGATTTGTGGTTGGCACCAGGGAAACCAGCCTCCAAACTCATCCTTACACCCACTCGTGAAAACAAACAACAAAGCCCTGGCGTCCTGGGGGCGGGGAGGCAGAAATGCTGGCCACTGAGCAAGGTCACAGGAATAGTCAGAGGAGCAGGGATAGAAAGCCCATGGCAGGGCTCCACTCGCCTTCAAGGCTCTGGTTATCTCGGGGAGGTCAGCTTCCTGCTTCCGTCTGTCCACACTGATACTCAATGAAGGAAAGAGGGTACCTGTGCCTGCACCTACTGCTGAGTGTGGAAACTAGGGAGAACAGGTTTTTAGCACTGGCCATTCTCCACCAGTTTCAGGGGAACAGGGTCAAGCCCCCCTCCCTGGAATTCCGCTGTGGGCCAAGAAGGAACCAAGAGCCACTGGGACCCTCCCAGAGTCAGACTGAATGTTCTCATTTGACACGGCCTGTGGAATCTCAACCTGGGCTTTCAGCTGAATGGAGAGGGAGGGTCTGAGAAAAGGCGGGGGGGGGGGGGGGGAGGGCTTTTCTCTAAAAAAAAAAAGCCATACACAAAAGTCAAAGCAAGATGGATTAAAGACCTCAATATCAGACCTGAATCCCTAAGGGGCATAGAGGAAAACACAGGCAGAACTCTCCATGGCATTGAGATTAGAGGCATCTTCAAGAATGACATTGCCACTGACCATGTAAGCGGAAGCAAAGATGAACAAACGGGACTACATTAAATCAAGCTACTGCACCTCAAAGGATACAATGACCAGGAAACAAAGATAGTCCATAGACTGAGAAAAACTATTTACTCAGCATTCATCTGATAAGGGGTTAATATCCAAGATCTAGAAAGCACTGGTAGAACTTTACAAAGAAAGAAAAATCTAACCCTATCCAAAAAATGGAGAGAGGAGATGAACAGAAACTTCCTCAAAGAAAAAATGCAAATGGCCGAAGGGCACATGAAAAAATCCTCACTAATCATCAGGGAAATGCTAATTAAAACAACAACGAGATATTATCTCATACCACAGAGACTGGCACACATCAAAAAGAACAAGAACAACCAGTGTTGGCAAGGATGTGGGGGGAAAGGGACTCTCCTTCATTGTTAGTGGGAATGCCGACCGGTCCAGTCTTTTGGGAAATAATATGGACACTCCTCAAAAAACTAAGAATTGAGCTCCCATATGGCCCAGCAATGCCACTCCTCAGAATATATCCTACGGGCCCCAAAACACAATGCAGAAAAGACATCTGTATTTCTATATTTATTGCAGCACTGTTCACAATAGCCAGAATCTGAAAACAAACCAAGTGCCCAAAAACAGAGAACTGGACAAGTTAACTATGGTACATATACATACGGCAGAGCCTGGCAAGCTAGCCGTGGCATATTCAATATGCCAAAAACAGTAACAATAACGGATCTCATTCCCCTGACCCTGAAAGAGCCTCCAATATGTTGGGAAAGACAAGGAGAGGCTGCTAAAATCTCAGGGGTGAGACGAATGGAGACGTTACGGCACCCGCTCGAGTAAATCGACGAACAACAGGATGACAGTGATACATATACACAATGGAATACTATGCAACCATCATAAAAGATAAAGTCAGGAAATTTGCTGATAAATGAATTGATCTGGAGAGAATCATACTGAGTGAAATGAACTCGCGGGACATACACAGAATGATCTCACTCATTTGAAGGATATAAAGAAATATTGTAGGGGAGTAACTAATGCCCAATGATAATAGATATGAAGGGAAGGAGAACTGGTCCTTAATAGGAAGCTTGTGACAGTAGAGGGAGGGGGTATAGGACAGGGAAGGGACCACTATGACAATGTCAAAGGGAAGTGGTCACTATGGATGAGAACTGGGTGCTGAAAGAAGGTAACGAGACATGCATGATGCCCTCCCTGGAATGGTATTGCAAACCACAGCTCCTAACAGGAAGAAAAAGTGTCGCCAGAAAGGCAGCCTTGGGGGTAGGAGGGAAACTGAGGACATCGGTGGAGGTAATTGCACATTGGTGAAGGGATGGGTGTTCAGACATTGCATGCCTGAAATTCAATCATGAATAACTTTGCAACTCACAGAGATTCAATAATTCATTTTTTGAAATGCAGGCTGGAGCCACAGTACAGTGAGTAGGGCATTTGCCTTGCATGTGGTCAACCAGTTTTCAATCCCTGGCACCAAATATGGTTCACCAAGCCCTCCAAGAGTGATCCCTGAGTGCAGAGACAGGAGTAAGCCCTTAGTACTTCTGGATGTGGGGAAGGAAGGAAGGAAGGAAGGAAGGAAGGAAGGAAGGAAGGAAGGAAGGAAGGAAGGAAGAGAAAACAAAAACTACCATCCAAAGCAATGGTACAGCAGATAGGGTGCTTGCCTTGCATGTGGCCAACATGGGTTCCTTTCCCAGAACCCCATATGGTCCCCTAAACCCTGAGAGTGGAATCAGTAATAAGCCCTAAGTATTGCCAGGTGTGGCACCAAAACAAAACAAAAAACAGAGAGATTAATTTAAAAAAAACTTTCCTTCATGTGTTTCTAAGAGAAGTTGTAATTATACACGTAGATAAATGGTTGCTCTTGAAACCAAACTAGTGATTTTTGAAACTTTTTTCTTTTGGTTCAGATTAAACTTCCCTGAATTCACGAATTCACGGATTTGATCATGTTTCCCACCATCAAAACAAAATGAAAAACAAAAAAGGGGCATAGAGAGATAGTAGAGGATGGAGGAGGTATGCATTTGTCATGAGTCCCCAACTCCCACCTCCAGGAGTGATCCCTGAACATCACTGGATCCAGCCCCAAAGCCAATAAACAAGCAAATAAAAACTTAACCGTCCTTGAAAATCTCCAGAGAGCAAACGCGTTGCTTCTCCTCTTGCCGCCCCCGACATGCCACACACACACCCCATCCCTGCCTCTTTCTGGCTGCCTCTCTGGGTGTTGCGGCACCCAGAACCTGGGTGTTGCGGCAAGTGCAAACCAGCAACCGGGGGCGGGGCCCTCTGACAGGCCCCATCGCTGGTCAGGGCGCGTGGGGACAGCAGGATCTGCAGTCAATGCCCTGAGGACTCGACACGCAAAACCTCCAGAGCCACAAGTGCCTGCTCCAGGGGCAAGATGCCCACCAGCTCCCTGCGGGGTCTATTATTGGGGGTTGAGGAGGAGCCTCTCGGCTCTGTCCCTGGAGGTGTCTCGGGGTCATGGGCTGAAGGGGCTCCCTCCAGCTGAGCCCCTCTGAGTGAGCAGGACGGGAGCAAGCAGCCACGGGGGGTGCAGGGGCTACTGAATGCCGGGAGAGGAGGGGACCCTGTGTGGATACTCGGGAGGGACCTCATGGCAATTCCCCGGGAGCCCCTGTGACCGAGCAAGCTTTCTGTTTTTGCCACCCCGAGCAGCATTCAGGGACTCCGGCTAGGTTGGTTTGGGGGTGAAGCCCACAGTCCCGGGGATCCATCTGGGCTTTCTGCATGCGGAGCACGAGTTCCAGTCTTGCCCCCACTTCGGCAGTGAAGGGGCGCCACAGGGGGAGGGAAACAGACCCCTTGCCTGCCTTTGCTCTCTGCCCAGTGGTGAAGAAAGCGATCCCTTCTCTCCTAGACCAGTTTTGGACTTCAGGGATTCGTGTTCTGCATGCACACACGCACGCATGCATGCATATACACACGCGCACACACACACGAATGTGCACACACATATACATGCGCACGCACACACACACACACACACATTCTCTCTCTCCAGTTTTTGTTGTCACTGCCATGGAGATGTTTTGTTTTTCTGGTTCAACAAAGATGAACCTCTCCACACTGTGGCTCTGAGCACTCACTGCTCCGAGGACCTTCCTGGCCGGCTTCTGGAATTCCGCGGCGGTGAGAGGAGGTGTGCTGTGCTGACCTCATTGCTGCCAGATCCTTCCACACATGCCAGACAGACATGCCCTCATCCCACCCTCACCCCAGAAGCTGCAGTTCCTGGGAAAGAGCCTCCAGGCTGCTGGGCTAGCGAGCAGCTGGGAGGAAACGCGGCCCTGGCCTTCTCTTCGCGGGTGCAGCCTCGGTGTGCCAGAGTGGACACGTAGGGAAGCACGAAGCGAGGTGATGGGGCGCCAGGCTTCCAATCCGGGTTCTGGGCTGGGAGGATTGTTCAGAGTACTGCAGGGGGGAAGGGGCTTGCAAGCAGGAAGTCCTAGCTCCATCCCCAGCACCATACCGATTCCCTAGGCACTGAGATGGGTGTAGGCCCTGAGTACCACCAGGTGTGACCCCCAAACCACACTGCAGAGGAGGAAGCCAGATTCAGTTCCCCACTTCCTCATTTGGGGTGGGGTGGGGGTGGGGTGTCAGAGTCTCCTGGGCAGCCAATCAGGTTTCCTGCTTTGTGACCTTCTTCTCACAGCATGAGGCCCACCCAGGAGCCAGGATTAAACATCCCCTCCACCTCCCCCGCACTAGGGGGCCTGTTTGTGTGTTTAGATACTAGGAAACCAGGCCAGGGTCCACACTCCACTCCAGTAGAAATGAAGGCGTTTTCCCTTTCCTGCACAGAGCAGACCCGCCCCCGCCCCCCCCCCCCCCCCAATCCCTCGGCAGGTTGAGCCACAGACAGACAGACAGAACTTGAGCGTTTCCATCTGTCTCTGCCAGGGCGTAGAGCCCTGCTCTGGGTGAAGCTGCCACACCCCCTGGCCCTGGGGCGCTGCCCAGCTGCTCTGTGCTGCAGACAGGAGCCTGGCACCAGCCCTTGCCATGAACCGTTCAATGAGCCCTTTCTTCAGCCTGCCGTGCATCAGCAAGGCACGACGTGGCCTTGGCTCATACCTCCGGTCCGGCCTATGGCTGGACTCTGAACCTCCCCCAGCAAGGGGAAGCCTCCTTGTCCCCTGGGGTCTGCTCTTTCGGGTGTCCTCACTCTGGTGAGTCTTTCTGGGGGACTTCTGGTTGCTAAACCAATCACCAGCACACCCATACCGTGCCTTGCTCCATGCCAGGCGGAGCTCCCTGGGCCCAGGGCAAAGGACCCATGTGGACTTGCTGGAGAGCCTGGAGGGTCATCTGACCCCTCAGCCCATGGGCCTGCCCACTGCCCACTGCATTGGGTATTTTTCTCCTAGCAACCCCACACCTTTGGTTAGGTTGAACTAGTCATATTTCACTCTATGATCATCACCCGTGGGGCGGGGTGGGGGGGCATATCCCGTGGCACTCAGGGCTTACTCCTGGCTTGGTGCTTAGGGATCTCTCCTGGCAGGACTCGGGAGATGCTATAGGGTTTGGGGGATTGAACCAGGGGTGGCCAAGTGCAAGGCAAATGCCCTGTCTGCTGTGTCATCTATTGCTCTGGCTCATCATATATTTTAATACCAATTTTTAAAATGTGGTGATATGTGGTGAAATACGGTAAGCCTGGGTTCCAGCTTGCCAAGACACACCTACCTCACACCCCTTGTCCTTTTTATTCTCAGAAGTGCCTTGACTTGGACATAAATGATATGGTCCTTCTTGTTTGGGTACTTTTTCTCTCAGGAAGATTTCTGTTAAGAGGCATATGGTTCCTAGGTATTTGCACTTCTGGTCTGACATTACAGAAAAGTACTTTTGGACTTGGCACCTAAAAGCAGTCTACGGCTAGAGACTGAATCTTGTTCCGGACAAGGAGGCATTTGCTGGAAAGGGCACTTATTTGGTCAACTGACGAAAATAGAAAAATGACTGCTAGATTAGATTGATGTCATAATGTTAAATCCAAAACTATTAGGCTGTTAGGTGAGAGATTATCTTGATTGGAGGGAAGTTTGTCTGAAATTCATCCAAGACTGAAGAACTACATTCCATGTAACTTTCACGTAGCTGGGTGAAAAGAATACACACATGCATGCATATTTATAAATATATACAGGAACACTCACAAAGCGAGTAATAAAGCATGGGGGGAGGGAATAAAGGCTCTTAAAAAATGAGAGAAAAATACTTTGGAATGCTTGAAGGATGTGCTCCAAGTCTGTTTATTCGGTTGCGGGTTAGGGAGGCAGAGGGCAGGAGAGGAAGGAGGGGAAGCTTCAGATCACCAAGGCTTAAGACAGGATGTAAGTGGGTGCCCGGGAGACAGCTCAAAAGGCGGGGGCACTTGCTTTGCTTGAAGGAACCATTTGATCCTCAGCACTGCGTGGCACCTCACCTCGACACAGGCCCTCTCCCCAAAGGAGGAAATAGCTGCAAGACCCAGAGATACTGATGGGTAGAGTCGTGCTCTGCAGGTGTGAGACCGAGAGTTTAGTCTCTAATGTTGTCTCAACAATCTGAACATGGTCCCAGCAGCAACAAGATTTGGGTATCCCAGCACCCTAACACTGTCCCCGAGTGTGAGATCCCAGTCATCACAGCAGTATCAACAATATCCACGTACTAATATCAACTTCACCAACATCAACATCACCAACAGTAGCAGCAGCAACACCTTCAATATCACCATCAACATCTCCAACCTCACCGAAAACCTGCAGAACTCAATCGCTGCCATGCTCACAGCCACTCTGTACTGGACTGGACGAGCCTCACCCATGAGTAAATCTGCTGCATAACCATATTTTAAATTTTCGAATTCCTGGAGCGTGCAGCCATGAATCTCATACCCTACACCATTGATGTACCAAGAGTAGCACACCACATTTGATGGGGTTTAAAGTAGAAGGCAACTAATCTCAGAAGGAAAATATTTACATACATACATATGATATGATATATATATATATGCACACAAGGCTCAACCTTTAGCAACATCTTAGTAAATCTCTTATACAAGAGCTTAATGGCTCCAGCGTGAAATACAATCTTCACAAACTTTCCTCTAAGGAAACTTTTTTGGATTATTTTTAGCGGATTATTCATAACAAGCATTATGCAAAATAAATAATTTCAGTCTGCTTTGGGAGCAGGGTTTGGAGTTGGGGTGGAAACATTCGAAATATGGTGGTGGGAAGTTATAATGGTGGCGAGATTGGTGTTTGAATATTAAATGTAATCAATTATTGTGAACAACTTTATAAAAATTAAAATGAAACTCAAAAAGAAGTATCCAGGGGCTGGAGTGATAGCACAGTGGGTAGGGCATTTGCCTTGCACGTGGCCGACCTGGGTTCGATTCCCAGCATCCCATATGGTCCCCCAAGCACCGCCAGGAGTAGTCCCTGAGTGCATGAGCCAGAAGGAACCCCAGTGCATTGCCAGATGTGACCCAAAAAGAAAAAATAAAAGAAGTATCCAACCTCAACATCATCAACAAAAGAACCAGCAACACCATCACCAACATCAACATCTTTAACAACGACAACAATTTCAACATCAGTACCAGCATCAACAATACCAACATCATTAACATCAAAAACAACACCGTCAGGGCAAGCTAGAGAAATAGTACAGCAGGTAAGGCATTTGCCTTGCATGCAGTCAATCTTGGTTCAATCTTTGACATCCCATATGGTCTCCTGAGTGCAGAGCCAGGAGCAACCCCTGAGTATAGCCAGGTGTGGCCCCCCAAACAACAAATATATATATATATATATACACACATTTTTAAACTCTATCAGTGTATTTTAATAAATTTCTGCTTTCACACTTGGGGGAAAATGTGATTGATATAAACAATGCATATATAATTATAATTCAAGCTTAATTTTTTTAAAGCTTAATATCTTTCTAGGCTAGAGCGATAGCACAGCCGGTAGGGTGTTTGCCTTGCACGTGGCCGATCCAGGTTCGATTCCTCCACCCATCTCAGAGAGCCTGGCAAGCTACCCAAAGTATCTCGCCCACACGACAAAGCCTGGCAAGCTACCCATGACATACTTGATATGCCAAACACAGTAACAACATGTCTCACAATGTTACGGGGCCCACTCGAGCAAATCAATGAACAAAGGGAGATTAGTGACAGTGATCTTTCTAAGACATTTAAGAACATCCATTGCTACTTGCAAGTGTGGTCCTACCTACCTAGCTGTGAAGGGTCGGGGTTCCATCCAACAACTCAGATGAGAGCATGGAGACAGAGATGGTGGCTTGACCAGGCCCCGCTCACCAGAACCGTACTGCTCTGGGGGTAGGCGCCCTCCACCTCAGGTTTTCCAAGTATGGAGCAAGAGCCAGTGGGGGCATAGAGAGATCCATTTGCTAAGTTAGTTCCAGCCAACTTCTACTTTCATTTCACTTTTTAAAAGACATTTCTTAATCACAAATTTTGTTTTGACTTTTCAACGAGCTCTTTGATTTAAGACATGGGAAGCGAACATCCCTAAACAACCCCCTTATAATATCATTTTTCAAACACCTGTGTCAAACAATGAAAGTTTCACATCAGTATCAATTAGCTATGCACACTTTTTTTTTTTTGCTTTTTGGGTCACACCCAGGGATGCACAGGGCTTACTCCTGGCTCATGCACTCAGGAACTACTCCTGGCGGTGTTCGGGGGACCATATAGGATGCTGGGAATCGAACCCAGGTAGGCCATGTGCAAGGCAAATGCCCTACCCGCTGTGCTATTGCTCCAGCCCACTATGCACACTTTTGAAATGGAAATCAAATATAAAACATAAAAGGGGGCTTGGAGAGATAGTACATAGGCTAAGGTACTTGCCTGGCACAAAAGTGATCCCAATTGGATCCCAGGCATCACAGGTCCCTGAGCACCACTAGGAGTGATCCAACCACCCCCTCCCCCCAAAGAAAAGCAAAAAATAAAATGATATTATAAACAGTAGCCAGGGAAATAGTAGAAGGGATAAGGCACTTACCTGCCATGCACATGGCCAACTCCAGTTTGGTCCTTGGCACTCCATACTGTCTGCCAAGCCCTCCCAAGAGTCATCCGTGAGCACTGCTGAGTGTGAACAAACCCCCCCCCCCCAGCTCCCACCAAAAATAAATAATAAAGTATGGACCTGGAAATGGGTCAGTGGCAAAAGTGCCCACCTTGCAAGTGTGACGCCACTAATTTAATTCCCAGCACTGCCCACCTGTGCCAAGCACAAACTGGAGCAGCTCTAACCTCTGCAGGCTTGAGAGCGGACACAGTCTGTGCACACCGCAGAGGTGTGAGCAACACAACAAAAGAGTGACACCACCAGGGTGCAGGTGTCACAGCAAAAGATGGGGGGCCCCAGCAAGCACCTGGGCTCTGGGCTCCTGCCAAGCAGCCGTACAAACAAATGTGTGCATGTGTGACTCTCCCCATCCCAATTGTCACCGCACCACTAGTAAAGAGGGTGGGAAAATATAGATATATTTCTTAATGGTTCACCATTTACAGTAGCTTTAGGAGAACACAAAGCTTGTACATGGGGCTGGAGAGATACCTAGATAGTACAGGACAGTCAGGCCTTGCATGTGGCCAACCCCAGTTCTCTCTCCTGGGCTCCTCATTCCCCAGTACTGCCAGGAGTTATCCCTGAGCACAGAGGCAGGAGTCAGTCCTGGGCACCACTGGGTGTGGGCCCCCTGCACTGAAAGAAATTGTACAGATAATGAATGTAATTGCTCCCACGGATGAACCCCTTGGTTATTAACTAAAGTCTACATACAGTTGAAGTTAGGTTCACTTAAAAATTAAATAAACAGAGCAAAACATGAGGGGGCCAGAGAGATAGTACAGTGAGTAGGGCGCTTGCCTTGCAGGTGGCCGATCCAGAATTGATCCCCAGCACTCCATAGGGTCCCCCAGCACCACCAGGAGTGATCCCCGAGCACAGAGCCAGGAATAAGCCCCAAACACATCTGGGCCTGGCTCCCCTGTCCCTTCAAAGATAAACATTCTAAAACACACGGTGCCAGGAATAAAGCCTGGGCTGTCACGGGAGTGAGGCACCTGCTTTAACCACTGGGCCACAGCCTCCACACAGGGCTCAGGCTCTCGGCTGTCATTCTGTGGGTGGCGCCAAATTCAAATGTCAGGTGCCCGTCATTACTTTCAGTTTAGTCTCAAGGCCCTTAAAGTAGGAGCCAGGGGAGTGGCTTGGTGGTGGAACACTCTCCTTGTATGTGTGAGGCCCCGGGCTTGATTCCTGATACAGATATACATATAATAGCTTTAATAACCTTGATACACACGTATGGCTTTAATAACTTTTGTAAAGTTCTACTTCTGCCCCCATCCTTCTCCTGCCCTGCTTCTAGACCTTTAGCTTAATTTTTAACATGTAGATAAAATAGAATTGAAAGAAATCATAGGGCACACCTCATAATATAGGTATAATTCTGTAAGTCTTCATTATAGGTGCTGGTGTAAGGATCGGCAGATCTGGATTAAAATGTAAAATGCATCTTTGCTGTGCACAGAGAGAAACCCCAAGAGTCTCTGGAGCATGACTCCAAAAGGCCTCCCACCGAGAACTTTAGAAAGCAAATACACACATGGAACATTTCGCCTAAGAAATTCAGAGGAGAACAGCAAAGCGCTTAACCCGGAGACAGTAAGAAGCCGGTGTACCAAATCGACACGGGCACAGGCTGTCTCAAAGACAGAGCACAAGAAGGACCAAAGTTAACGTTTCTCCCCAGTTTGGTTTTGATGGTAGTTTCTTCCCCGCCTGCAGACCATTCAGAAGTTGGGGTGGGGGGAGGACCTTGGGGGCAGGAAGAGGGAGGGTTTCCTCCTTGTTGAGGTTCCACAACCCCAGCAGGGCAGACCGCACTGAGAAATTTCAGTTCAGGAAGCTTCTTCTCAGAAGTCAGCTTGCTTTACAGAGGTCCCCTCCCCCCACACCTTTTCATCAGAAACCTTCTCATTGGAACTCACTGACATGCTGGTTTAACTTCATGCATCACCATATGGGCAAGGCATGTGTTCTACCACCGAGGCCTGGCCCTGGCCCTAAAGATCTGACTTCATGGAAGTTTTGTTTTGTTTTGTTTTGTTTTGTTTTGTTTTACCATTTGAGTTCTTAAAGATTGGGATGGGGGGAGGCATAGAATAGGAGGGCAGGTTGGGTCATACCCAGTGATGCTCAGCACTTACTCCTGGCTCGTACTCAGGGATCCCTCCTGGTGGTTCCTGGGGAACCAGATGATTTTTGGAGGCTGGGGATTGAACCAGGGCCAGCTGCATACAAGGTGTGTACCCTACCTGCTGTACTATCTCTTGGGCTCAAAGTTCAAAAACTTAAGCAGCGACTAGAGCCACAGTGCAACATGTGGCTGGCCCAGGCTCCCTGACTAGTCTCCCCAGCCTTCCAGGAGCGATCCCTGAGTGCAGAATGAGCAGTAAGCCCTGCTAAGTATGGCCTCCAAACCGAAACCCAACCCAAACCAGAAAGTTTCTGCTGTGTGGACTAGATCCCCCCAAAAAATAAGATAAGCAAAATGGGAAGCCAGGTCTGAGAGTTCCCAGAACTGTTCTATGGTGTTTCTTCAGGAACTAACCAAGGGCTTTGTCCATCCAACTCAGGGCAGGTTTCTGAAGGAAGAGCAGAGACTTCACAAAGACCTTGGGGTGGTTAGAGGATTAACAAGACATCACATGACTAGCTGCAAGTCACTGTGCAAGCAAGATTTTGTGCTGGGTTCCACGTTCAAGGTCTCGGAGAGGGACATCACATGCATATGGTATGCAATGGAATCAACAGGTGGGGCGTGGGGTCAAGAAATCACTCATTCTGGATCCTCCCAGGAGGGGAGATGCAGGTTGAAAGTAGACTGGACTGAACATGTTTGCCACTCAATGCCTCTTTTGCTGATCACAACACCCAAAAGGAGAGAGAGAGAACAAAAGGGAATGCCCTGCCACAGTGGCAGGGGGGATGGGGGGATGGGGGGGATGGGGGGGGAGGGATATTATCCTGGTGGTGGAAAATGGGCACTGGTGGAGGGATGGGTATTTGATCATGGTATGACCGAAATCCAAGCACAAAAATTTGTAAATCTACAACTGTACCTCATGGTGTTTCACTAATAATAAAAAAAAATAATAAATTAAAAAAAAAAGAAAGACAAAGCAAAAAAAAAAAAAAGAAAGAAATCACTCATTCTAACACGTGTCACCAGCACAGAAGCCATTACTGCAAAGGAGCCTCACACAGTTTCCTCCAGCCCACACACTCCTTACTTCCCTCAGAACCCTAAGGGGAGTTCAAAGTGCAGGACAACCCTTAGGGCCACAAAAGCAGCCCCCAGCCCAGTGGCTCCCTCTTGCCCTTCCTGGCTGTGTTGCTCCATCCCGAATGGCAGGCATCCTTGCGGGCTTTTTCAAAACGAGGGGAGATCGGGGTGGTGCGCTGGGGCACCCACCTAGTTCTGCATAGCCCACACTTCTCTTTCAGGCTGAGTTGAGAAAGAGCCATGTGGTCTGGTGACAGCAGCTGGAAGGAGAGAGGTGACTCAGCCAGGCCTGCAGCACAGATCGCATTCCCCCCCCCCCACACACACACACAGGGAGGGGGCAGTGCCCGAGCTGGGACCTGCTCAGGCTGCGTCCCTGGCCCTAAGGCCACTGGACGGAGAACTGCAGATGGGACCCAGGTGGGCTCATTCCAGGACCGAGTGAGTTCAGTGACCTGAGTTAGCACATTTCAAAATGGGGACTCCTCAGCACCGCCCACGGGCTCTAGGTAAGGTCTTGAGCCCATAGTCCAGCAATTTCATCTCCAAGTGGCAATTGCAGTCCGTTGGGAAGCTCTCACACAGCAGAAGTTCAGCGCATCTTACCAGGATCCCTTATCCCCAGGATCTCAGGCCAAGGGGCCTGCCACTGAACCAAGTATTAACAGACTTTGAAATAGAGCTCGGGCAGATCTGATGCAAAGCCGCTACTACTGCAAATGACTTGAAAGTCACCAGAAATTCTCAGGAAAGAGATTCAGTGTTTATTCCTTCATTCATTCAACAGAAGATGCAGAGAATGCATCTCCTCAAATGTGCCTTTGGTGCGGGACGGGGGGTTGGAGAGATAGGATGAGTTGGGCATTTGCCGGCCCAGATTCAATCCCTGCCACCACATATGGTCCCCTGAGCCTGGCAAGAGTGATCCCTGAGTGCAGAACCAGGAATAAGCCCTGACTACCACTGGATGTGGCCCCAAAACAAACCAACCCAAAAAATGTGCCTTTTTTGGCACATTGAATTACTTTGAGGTAAAAACAACCAAGACCAGACACATTCAGGTAAGGAATTCTACCTCTTTCCTCAGTACCTAAAAGTATTGTGACAGGAGGGCTGGGGCGACGGACCACAGGCTAAAGAGCATGGGCTGAAGTGCATGCTTGGCACCAGGGCCCTATGTCAGAGCCCTGACAACACCTGGCTCCCTCAGTACTCTGGGAAACAACTCCCAAATACAGAGCCAAATACACGGGGCTGGGGGCTGCTTTCGTGGCTCCCAACTCCTGAACACCACCAGGCCTGTTCTCCCCTGCACAGAAAGAGGGAAAGGGGACAGGGGGACAGAGAAATAGGACAGTGGGTAGAGTGCTTGCTTTGCCTGTGGCTGATTCCGATTCGATTCCCAGCACCCCACAGAGTCCCCTAAGCATTCCCAGGAGTGATCCCTGAGCGCAGAGTCAGGAGTAAGGACCTCTTGGTGATGCCCCAAAGCAAATAAAAATTCACACAGAACAGTGTACAAAAAGCCACTGGCAAATAGTAAAGCACCATAGGAAAGCTCTGCAGATTGAAAAGCCCAGAGTGCACAGACGCAGGTTTTGCCTTAGGGAGGCCCAGGTTTGATCTCTGGCACTGCTGGGGTTACCCCTGAGCACAGAGCCATAAACAGCCCCTGAGCATTTGCCAGGAGTGTGCGACCTTTCCCCCAATAAAAAGCACGGAGTGAACAAACACATTGCCCAGACCTAAAGCGAACTGCTGGGAAGTGAAGATGGGAATTCAGGGGATGGCGTCCGTGACACACTGGAGTGGATGCAGCAAAAAGTTTCTTTTTGCCGAGGGCAGAGGGTGGCTGGGGGGATGGAGCCTGGAGAGAGAAAGAGACCCTCACTGCCAGCACCCAGAGCAAGCAGACTGAGCACTGGGGACTGGAGAAATAGCACAGCAGCGAGGGCGCTTCCCCTGCATGCAGTCAGCCTGGGTTAGAGCCACAGCACAGCACGGACCCCCCAAGCTCTGCCAGGAGAGATCCTTGAGCACAGAGCCAGGAGTAAGCCCTAGGCACTGCCAGGTGTGCCCCCAGATCCAAAAGGAAAAGAAAACCAAGTACTTCTGAGCTTCCTGTCAATGAACCAGAGAACTGGGGAGTCCTCCAGAATAGGGGGCCTCTCTTCACTGTCTCTCTGCTTTCTCCTCTGGGCCCGCTATAGTCTCCCATCCCCACCCTCACCATCCTCTGCCCCTTCATCCAGGGGTAGGTGCCACATGACTCCTCATCCCGGTCCTCCACGGGGGTGGGGGCGACCTCAGGGCTAGCACCTACCACAGTGGGCACTGGGCACTGGGATTCATCAGGAAGAAGGAAGAACGTCTCCACCTGGGCCACAGCCATTTCTGAGCCAGTGATTGGTTGGTTGGTTATTACCCCTGGTCCAATCAAGTCAGGGTCTTCCGACCTGCATCAGCACCCACTCACTCCTAAAAGTCACGTTATCTCACATAATCTTCCAGAGCTGTGGGTGGTGAGGGTGCTACATTGCCAGGCAGGTTGTTATCACGGAAAGAGAAAAACTATTTATAGGGAGGGCATACTTGCACTGATTTTTATGATGTGTTTCACTCATGGGAAGATCTGAATTTCATGCTTCCAAAAAAAAAAATCACGATTATATTTGAATCTTTTGGTTGCTTTTGGGGAGCACTTACCCAGAATTTTTTTTGTTTTGCTTTTTGGGTCACACCCGGCGATGCACAGGGGTTACTCCTGGCTCTGCACTCAGGAATTACTCCTGGCTATGCTCAGGGGACTATATGGGATGCTGGCAATTGAACCCAGGTCAGCCGTGTGCAAGGCAAACGCCCAACCCACTGTACTATGGCGCCAGCCCCTATCCAGAATTTTTTGATGGCACTCCATGCCATTGAACTGTACATGCTAAAATGGCTAATCATGTGTTCTGTGAATTTCAGCTTTAGTTTATAATATATATATATATATATATATATATTGGGCAATGACCCTTGATGACAGGTCTGGGGGTGGGGAGCAGTGGTTGAGAGCTGCAAGGCAACAAATATAGTGATTAGAGGGAGAAACTTTGGTGCTCTAACCCCAAATTGAGAACAACTTTAGGGAATTAAAGTTTCCTGAGTAGGTAAAAATATTGGGTATTTTTACAGTAACTAGTAAAAGCACCCACTACTCAAGGTACTTTGCCAGTGGTTTTGAGATGACTGTCCAGCTGGGCATGGTGGTTATTAAGGAACAGGGATACATAGGATTAGAGGGTGATTTTGATATTCTAGAACTTCATTTTCAGTTTTTTGGGGTGCCTACACTCACGAGTGTTCCGAGCTTACTCCTGGCAGGGTTCAGTTGTATGCAAGGCAAGCCTCTTAACCTCTGCACTCTCTTTCTGGCCCTACTGTACCTTTTTAAGGAGAAAGAATAACCAAAATCACTTTGAAGGAGCACTATAGGAACTCTAGGTGAAGGAGATAGTGAACTCTGTGCCTTTAAAAATAAAAAATTATCATGGGAGTGGCAGGAAGTTGTTTAGATGGCACAGATGTGGAGAAGGGTTGGCCTTCCCAGCTGGCTGAACTTCTGACTTCCAGGCAAACCAC
Source organism: Sorex fumeus (assembly GCF_029834395.1). NCBI lineage: Eukaryota > Metazoa > Chordata > Mammalia > Eulipotyphla > Soricidae > Sorex > Sorex fumeus. Next base: position 78,039,806 of record NW_026606059.1, read on the forward strand.
CTGGCAGCAGGCATGCAAAATGAGCTGGAGTGACAGTACAGTGGGTAGGGCATTGCCTTGTAGGCGGCTGGCCTGGTTTCAATCCTTGGCATCCTGTATGGCCCCCCAACCCCTGTGAAGAGTGATCCCTGAGCGTAGAGCCAGGAGTAAGTCCTGAGCAGTGCCAGGTGTGACCCAACAAACAAATAAATAGCCATGAAGAGCTGGGGAAAGGCCAGCCCTGCTCCCGGGCCTGAGGACTGAGGCTAGTGGGGTAAATGGCCCTTGGTTCTGGACCAAGGTAGGGGAAACTATGTTCTTGGAAGCAAGCCCAGTTCCAGCTAATGCAATGAGCGGAGCCAGGCCAGGGGTGAAAAGGGCCGGTTCACCGTGAACAGGGGAGCAGCAGAGAGGGTGAGAAGGAAAGAGCTTCCAAGGAAGGAGTGTGGAAAGCAAAGGAGGGTGGAGCCGCTTCAAGTTCAGGGCTTTCTGCAGTAGGGAGTAGATTAGGGGTTCCCTGGGGAAGAGGAGCACGAGAGAGATCTGTGTCACCTTATGGTGGGTGCAGTGCAAGCCTAGAATCTGAACCAGGAGTGGGACTGGAGTAGGGATGCGTGGGGGATGGTGTTCGGGTGGACGCGGTGTTCGGATGGACAGTGAGCACCTGCAGAGGGACTGAGGGCACAGGACAGGAGTTAAGGCACTTGCCTTGCAGGCAGGCAACCCCCAGTTGGCCTCCAGCACCAGGAGCGAGCACTGAACACTGCCAGGAGCGAGCCCTGAGCACAGAGCCAGGAGTAATCCCTGAGCACACCTGGGTGTTCCCCTCATGTCCCCAAATAAAAATAAACAACTAGTAGAAGTCCCAGAGGCATGGAAAACCTGAGGGTCCAAGAACAAAGTGGAAGGTTTGTGGGTTTTGTGTCTAGAATAAAAAGGCTAGCTCCCAAAGTCCAGGTGAGGTTCTGAAGAGCTGAAGTAGTCAAACTATGACCTAGAAGAAAAGGGGTCCTGCAGCGGGGAGGGGTTGCCAGTGTAGAGACAGATGAAGATGAAAGCAGCATTCAAGGGGAATGGAATAATAGTACTGCAGGCAGATTGCCTGGTTTGCACGCCGCAGACCTAGGTTTGATCTCCAGCACTAAATACGGTTTCCTGTGTTCCTGAGCTCATATGAATGCTCAGAAGTGATCCCTGAGCACAGAGTCAGGAGTAGCCCCTGAATACTGCTGTGTAACATCCCCAAATAAACAGCAATGAGGGTGAGACTATCTCTGCATAGCGAGTTGAGGCAGGAGAAAGTGGGCTGGGTGCAGATTTTGCAAAGATCCAAATGATGAGGAGGTCCAAGATTTCGCTGCAGAGTGGGGAACAAGATCGGGTCAAATAACAGAACTTGTCTTCTCTGTGGAGAGGGAAGAAGAGAAGGCCTTACATTTTCACTTCGAAAATTTGACACTGGCAGGAGAAAAGCCCGGCAATGAAGCCGGTAGGGCTGGACTCCAGGCCCAGATGGGCAGCGGATGTGGCAGCCAAGCCCTGCCCTGTGGGGAGCGCCAGCGCTCCACCCACTCACAATGGCTTCTGCTCGCGTTTAGACAGCCTGTTCCAATGACCCATCTCGGAGGGAAGCCACCACCACACCACGGCCACACTGAACCCGGTAGGCCTGAGATGCCATGGTGCTGAATCATCTGAGTGACACAGCATTATGTGACCACGTGACACTCCGAGGTCCACAGCACCGAAAGCCCAGGAAGAACACCGAAAATTAGACTGGATAGTTGCGTAGATGCCCATTAAGCTCAATGAGCAAAAAAAAAAAAAAGAAAACAGAAGACTCAACCAGCACCTAACAGCCCAGTAAATCCTCAGACAATAACTCGAGTAACACCATCATGAGATACATGTTGTAACAAGCAATATAGCCAATCAATTATTTTATGCCTGCTAAGGGGGCAAGCTGGGGGGGAGGGGGTAACTTGGGACATTAGTGGAGGGAAAGTGACAGTGGTGGTGGGATTGGTGTTGGAATACCCGAAATGTCTGTATAATGAACAACTTTGTAAATCAATGGTGCTTTAAATAAAGTTTCAAATGGCGGGGGGGGGGGGGGGAGAACAAGACAAATCAACCTGATTTTTTTTTAATAAAAAGAAGAAAATTGAGCCTGACTAATGAGAGGATGTGTGTCTAGAGCTGGGCAGGGAGCCGAAAGAGGGTTCATTGGGGCTGGGTGGGTGGGTAGTAGGCAGTGATGGATTTTGTTGAGGGTACAGATCCCTTTGGTTCTCACTGCTACTGAGGTGTTCACCTGGTCATGTGGAACCACACTCTCCTACTGAGATTCAGGAGCTTGAGATGACTCGGCACTGACTTCCAAGCCACCCTTCCTGGCTGCCAACAGCAACAGGAACAGGGCTGGAGGGACAGCACAGGGTTTAGGGCACTTGGTTTGCTCACAGAGAGGTTGGCTTCCATCCCTGGCATTGTACATGATCCTCCAAGTGCCGGCAGGAAGGACTCCTGAGCACAGAGCCAGGAGTACCCCAGAGATCTTTCTTTTTGAGAGTAATCAAGTCCCCCAAATCAAAGAACAATAACAACAACTAAACAATGACAGGAGCAAACTAATAATGGCAGTTGGGGAGCTGAGGCAGGACCCTGCCAGGGGACTATAAGAGGGGATGGCTTCTCCCTGAGAGTGAGGAAAGGCAGCAGAGAACCACAAGCAGGGGCCCTGCTCGGCCAGCTCCGAGAACTTGGCAATTTACTGAGCTCCTCTGCACCCTGCTGGGTATTGGCTAGAGCAAGCGGGATCTTGCCATGCGGGTCCTCCAGGGGCTTCCTCACAGCACAACCACCGGGTGAGGGAGGAACGAGGGAGCTTTAGCTGCTCTCCTAGGCTTCTTTCCTCATCTTGAGCGATCTCTGAACCCACCCACTCTTCCTTCCTTCTCTCCATCCTTCCTACCTTCTTTCCTTTCTTCCTTCCTTTCATCCATCCTTCCTTCCTCATTTCCTTCCTCCCTTCCTTCCATCCTTCCTTCCTTTATTCCATCCTTCCATCTTTTCTTCCTTCCATCCTTTCTCCTTTCCTTCCTTCCTTCTACCCTCCCATCTTTCCTTCCTTTCTTCCTTCCTCCCTTCCTTTCTTCCTTCCTCCTTTCCTTCCTTCCTTCTTTCCTTTCATCCTTCCCTCCTTCTCCACGCCCAGCAATGCTTGGGGCTCACTCCTGGCTCTGTGTTCGGGGATCATTCCTAGCATGGTGTCAGGGGCCTAATCTGTGTCAGCCACATGTAAGGCAAGTGCCTTAACCCCTTTGTGCCATCTCTCCGATCCCCTGTTGCTTTCTTTACCTAGAGAAACAGTATTCTAGATGTTTGGGATTAAGGGCAAGGCAGAGGCTGGGGTGGGACTCAGGGGCAGAGTATATGCGCTGCATGCAGGAGCCCATCAGTTGCGTACCAGCATGTATAACTGCCCCTTTGAAAAAGAAGAAGAAGGAAAAGGAGGTCTGACTTCTAATGAGCTGGCTTGGCACTTTCCCCAGGTGGCAAAAATGACAGAACTCTCGGTAGCTTTTCCAAGGATTCTCCTGACTAGGGTTTATTCACTGCAGACTAGCTCGGCTCATTTCCACCCCTGCCAGTCTGGATGATCTCTGGGGATGTCTGATCACCCAGGTTTCCACCCCGCCTCACCCCAATCCCTCAGATTTCAGCAACCAGCACTGACGGGAAAGCCCTAAATAACGTCCTCTGAGGTATTTAAAAGGAGGCGGACTTTCCTTTTCTTGGGGAGGGTTTCTCCCAACCAGTTCCTGCAGAGTCTCTGCCAATGCCAGGCGTGGTGCTGCTCAGACCCTGCAGTGCCCGGGATGACCGGGGCCACCATGGCTATGCTGGGGCGGGGTACTCTAGCACAGTACCTTGTGATGATCAGGGGACTGTGTGGTGCCGGTGTTCAAACCAGGGTTGGCCACATGCAAGGCACATGGCTTGACACATGAGACACTCTCTCCAGCTCCAGATTTTGCTTTTCTGCCGCATGCTCTCGGACACCAAAAGTTCAAGTGCGTTTTACTATTGTGGGAGCAACTGGATGCCGGATGCCAGCACTCTCCAGCCGCATAACTCTGCTGCCTGGGGGTTGTGCCCGGCGAACAGGAGGCATGCCCCAGCACAGGCCCTCCGCCTTCAATCTTCCCCCACTCCAGAGCTGCTTCTGGCAGCTGGAAACCTGATGTGAGGATCAATGCGCTGTGAAGCACCATTGTTTTGGAGGACAAAGAACAATGGCTGAGACTGTTCTTTTCTTTCTTTTTAAGGCATTCTTGATGTTACACTGGCCACTATTATAGTGAAGCTCAGTTTCTATTCATTCACTTTCTCTGAATAGCAAACGCTCTTAGGAATTAGGAGCAAGAGTAAACGTGAAATGTCTCAGGCTTTGTGTGACAGATTATTCCCCCTTTCCTAACTATAACTAAAATTTTATTTTTAAAATGGGGTCAGCCGGGCATGGCCTGAAAAACAACAACAAAACTGGGCTGGTGAGATAGTACAGTGAGTAAGGCGCTTGCCTTGTATGCCAACCAACCCAGGTTTGATCCCCAGTATCCTATTTGGTCCCCCCAACCACCACCAGGAGTGAATCCTGAACGCAGAACCAGAAGTTACCCTTGAGCATGACCATGAGGCCCCAACACCCACCCACACACACACGCACGTGTGTATGCACACACATGCACATGCACACACACACACATGCATACACACACATTTCATGCATTGGAGAGAGAGCTCAGTGGTCTGAAGTGCAGCATTTGCATGCCAGGGGCCTGGCACTGCATGGTCCCTTAAGCACTGCAGGGAGAGACCCCTGAGCAACAAGTTAGAAGCAGAATCCCAGCCCCCTAGGTGTTTTATTTTCTAGAAATAGAGAATTTTTTAAAAATTAAAAATAATATTTACTGTGTGGGGAGATGGCTCAGTGGTCATGTTCTAGGCCCTGGGTTCCATTCCTGATCCTACTTGGTCCCCAAAGCACTGCTGGGTGTGTCCCTAAGATTGCAGGGCTTCTTCCGTGCTGCATCTCTGTTGTGTTGGGGGCCACACCTGGCAGCACTCAGGACTTACTCCTGCCTGTATGTTCAGGGGTCACTCCTGGCGGGCTCTGGAGACCCTATCATGGACCTGACCCAAGTCAGCCACGTGCAGTGCAAGCACCCTACTCACTGTACTATCTCTGTGGCCCTTGCTCTGCATCCTTGAGCCCTAGTAGGGGTCCACCTGGTCCAGCTGGCTGAGTATTGCTGGGAATGGCCCCCAGGCTTCCTCAACACTGCTTGGGAACTGCCAATACTATTCATTTCTCTCAATTAAGACATAGGCATTTGATAGTGTTCCCCTTAATTATAAGCTATAGACTTTATTGGGAACAGGAAGGAATCAGTAAAATGGGCAACTGCAGATAAAAAGCATCTTAAGTGAGGTTTGTGGTGTGTGTGTGTGTGTGCGTGTGTGTGTGTGCGTGTGCGCGTGTGTGTGTGTGTGTGTGAGTGAGTGGTCAGGGGACATAATCAGTGGTGTTCCCAGTTCTGTTTTTGGGGTCCACTCCCAGCAGTGCCCAGGGCACTAAGGAGATCAAGCCTGCAATCTCCTGCATTCAAAGTCCTTTGAGCTCTCTAATTTTAACACCATAATTATAAAGAAACATAACTTCCTTATATGTCAGCATGAAATCATCTTATTTCAAGTTTCCTTTAGCAGGATTTAAAATAAGGAAAAATGTTGCTGATATTTAAACTTTTTGTTTGGGGGTCATACCTGGTGAAACTTAAAGGCTACTTTTGTTTACGTGCTGAGGGGTTACTCCCTGGTGGAGCGTAGGGAACCACGGGGTTCTGGCCATCAAACTTGGGTCTCCTGTGTATGCAAAGCATGTGCTCCAGCTTTTTGAGTTGACTCCCCAGAATCTAACTTGTGCTTTTTAAAAAAATGGACAGAAAATCTATATAACAATGGATTGGTTGACCTCTATCTTGTAAGATAAGAGAGTTAAGAAAAGAAAATATCAAGCCACTGTCATGTGATGCTGAAGACGGACTCTGGTCTTCCAGATGCAGACCTTGCTCTCATCCATTGAGCTCCACAACACCTTAAATGGTAAAGGTAAAAGGTAAAGGCCCTCCCGTTGATCGTCGATTTGCTCGAGCGGGCCCAGTAACGTCTCCATTGGAGACTTTGTTGTTACTGTGTCTGGCATATCGAATACTCTCGGTAGCTTGCCGGGCTCTCCGAGAGGGGCGGAGGAATCGAACTCGGGTCGGCCATGCTGGCCGCTTGTAAGGCGAACGCCCTACCGCTGTGCTATCGCTCCAGCCCTTATCTTATCTTCACCTTAAATGAAGATTTTAAAACTACTGTATAAGACATAGAATGACTGCTCTCATTTGTGGAATATAAAATAACATAATATGAGACTAACACCCAAGGACAGTAGTGCCAAAGGCCAGGAGAATTTCTCTGCAATTTGGAAGCCTGCCTCATGAGCTGAGGGAGAGGGCAGGTGGGGTAGAGAAGGATCACTAAGTCAGTGATGGTTGGAGGGATCGTTCGGAATGGGAGACGTGTGCTGAAAGTAGACTAAGAACCAAACATGATGGCCTCTCAGTATCTGTATTGCAAACTATGATCCCAAAAGTAGAGCGAGTAAGAAGGAAGGTGCCTGCCACAGAAGCATGGGGTGTGATGGGGTGGGGGTGCCGGGAGGGATACTGGGGATATTGGTGGTGAAAAATGCACACTGGTGGAGGGATGGGTGTTAGATCATTGTATGACTGAAACTCAATCATAAAAACTTTGTAACTACATCTCATGGTGGTTCAATAAAAAATAAAAATAAAATAAATAAAATAAAACTACTGTTACAGGGATGGAGAGAGTATAGTGGGAAGGGCACCTGCCTTGCAAGTGGCTTAACCAGGTTCGAATCCAGCATCCCAGATTGTCCCCTGAGCACTGCCAGGAGTAATTCCTGAGTTCAGAGCCAGAAGCAGCCTCTTAGCATCGCTGGGTGTGGCCCCAAAATGGAAAAAAGAATCCTAGTGTTACAGCAATAAATGATGAGCAAATTTACAAAGTACATAAAACTCAAAGCATTGTTGAGGACCAGAGAGAAAGCTCAAAGGGACTGAGGCATGTGGGAGGCCCTTAAGCACTGCCAGGAGCAACCTCTGAGCACTGAGTCAGAGGAGGCCCCAGAGCAATGACGGGTGTGACCTCCCCTACAAAAATAAAAATGAAACAGTATATAGTTGAATGACACACCAAAAGATAATTTTTTGTGTGAAAGTAAGTAATCTGTTTCTTTTCCCTATTTTGATAAAATAGGAACTAATCTCTAATCTCTTATTATCTTCATTGTCTGGACTATTCTTCTAGTGAAGTTTAAATGACCCTAATTCAAATCCATCATTCCTTCCTTCCTTTCTTCCTTTCCTCCCTCCTTCCTTTGTCTTTCCTTTCTTGTTTATGGGCCACACCTGGCTCTGTTCAGGGCTTGCTCCCGTCTCTGAACTCGGGCATCACTCCATAGGTGCTCAGGGGACCACTCGTGGTGCTGGGATGAAACCCAGGTTGGTCACGCGCAAGACAAGCACCCTACTCTCTGTCCCATCTCTCTGACCCCCAGAGGAAACCATTAACAACAAAATCCAGAATATTCACCGAGCAGCAGTTCTAAGGCAGACAGAAGTCTATCTTTCTTTGCCCCCCCCCATCAATCTGGCAGCAAACTGAAAATGAAGTAAAAGTCCCCCAAATGTCCCAAGTCCCAAGCATTATACAAAATTCTAAAGGCACAAACCCGTGGCTGCTGTTGCTTGATTTTTTCCTGTCCTGTAAGCTGCATTTAATTAGTAAAATTAGATTATTGCTTGGGCTTCTTACGTGTTTCTAGAGCAGCGCTCCTAAATTGTAGGTGATTTGCTTTTCTCAAGGTAATAGAGGACGTCAGCATGCTGCCCACGAGCCGCTTATCACCCAAGCCATCCATGTCCCTGGGAGAGGCAAAACGCTGACCCTGTCTGATGACACTCCAGCCACTGCAGAGATCAGGTCCTTCCAGAATCTGGCCTCCGTCACCCCTCACCTCCAGGCCGGCCATTCAAAAGGTTAAATGAGCTTCTGTGCAAAGACAGGGCTGGCTGGGAGGAAGGGTTTGTGAGTCCCTGCTAGGATGCAGGGCATGCAAACACGAAGCCCCACCGACGCCCCCTACGTGCACGAGAACAAAGAATTTGAACCGAAACAAATAAAGTTTCTTTCCAAGATAGGTGATTTCTCATTTGCAGTGATAAATCAGCTTCAAGAAAGGAAAGATGACTGTAAAGGATTCTAACAACAGATATTCAGGAAGGGCAGCCCTGCCTTCAGTTTAGCCTGTTCAGAATGAGACGGATTTCAAATCCAATCCAAACCCTGTAGTCCACAAAGTAATTTGAAAACACTTCTTCGCCCTCCCCTTTTTTTGCCACACCCAGAAACGCTCAGGGATGAGTCCTGGCTCTGGGCTCTGGAATCACTCCTGGCAGTGCTACGGGGACCACAGGGAATGCTAAGGATCAAATCCAGGTCAGCCGAGTGCAAGTCAAGAGCCGTATTTGATGCGCTACCTGTATAGCCCCTGAAAACACTTCTTACCCCATTTTTTAGTCCATAAAGGCCAGAGCACCTGACTCCTGATAAGAAAATTCAAGTGTTGGGCACCTGGGTGTCCTGAACTTGGGTGCTGCAACGAACACAGGTGTGCATGGACATGTTGACATTCGTGTCTTTGAGTTCCCCCATGGGGCAGGTGCCAAAAAGTGGAATTGGTGGATCATCTGGAAGTTCTATTTTTGACTTTTTCAAAAAGTTTTCATATTGGTTTCCATAGGGGCTGAACCAGATAACAGTCCCACCAGCAGCAAACTGGGGGCTCTGTTTTCATTGAAGTCAAGTACTTTTTCCCCCTGAGCCAGCTGCAGGTACCCAAAATGCAACACTATGTACTGGTTCGAAGGACTCACCTGGGCCAGGCTCAGGGCTTACTTCTGGCTCTTCACCCAGGGATCACTCCAGGCCGTGCTCAGGTGACTTTATGGGGTGCTGATGATCGACAAGCATGCAACACAAGAACCCTGCCTGCTGTGCTTTGGTTTGTTTACTTGGGGCCACGTCCAGTGGTGCTCAGGGGCCTGAGTGGCCACGGATTAACCTTCGGTTTCCTGCAGACAAAGCACACACTCCAGCCTCTTAGGCTATCTCTCCGCCCCCAAACACTTGATTGTTGATTGCTTCAACTATTCAAAATCTAACATATCTACTTCAGTTTTTGTGTGTTTTTTTAATGCAATGAATTCCCTGAGATAGTACTGTGGGATTAAAAATTCCTATTAAGCTCTCTTTAAACATTCTCATTAAACTGGATTTTTTATCCCAATTACCACTAGACTCTTTAACACTGATTAAATCTCTACATGTGGCTATAGGATATTTCTAATAAAGGCTGGGGGGGGGGGTAGGTTTACCTATTGTTTCTGAGCGGTTTGTCTTGATTCATAATCTAATTTATGCAATCTTTTCTATCTATTGGCACAAAAGCAAATGAGTTTAAATTAATGGACCAGGATGATCTAAGTGTGAATTAGGTATTATATCATTTTATCTCTGTGCTCTCTATTTAATGTCTGGCACTACCTGGCTATTTGTGTATGAGTAACTAGACTTGGCAAAACCACCCAAACCTCAAACCCCAGGCACCATTAAATATGCTGTTCTCATTAGGGAGTTATGGTGGTTAGTTCCAGACTGGGGCTGTCTCCTGAAATGCAGTATCGTTTTCCAGGTTCTTTTACTCTCACCAAGAGCTGGCATTATTTTACATCCAAATATACAAATCTTTCTTATGAGGCCACCATAGTTGGAATAAAAGTCACGTTCTGGTAGTAAGGGTGTTGGGTCGGGCTCAAGCTCAGTACCTTTAGTTAAAAAGAATGTTCATGGGGCCGGAGCAATAGTCCAGCGGGGAGGGCATTTGCCTTGGATGCCACTCACTCAGGTTCAATCCCTGGCATCCCATATGGTCCCCTGCGCACCACCAGGAGTGATTCCTGAGTACAGAGCCAGAAAGAACCCATGAGCATCGCCAGGTGTGACCCAAAAAGCCAAAAAAAAAAAAAAAGAATGTTCAGTTCATCTGATAAAGGGTTAACATCCAAGATATAGAAAGCACTGGTAGAACTTTACAAGAGAAAAAATCCAGTCTCATCAAAAAGTGGAAAGAAGAGATGACAGAAACTTCCTCGAAGAAGAAATACGCATGGCCAAAAGGCACATGGAAAAATGCTCTTCATTACTAATCATCAGGGAAATGCAATCAGACCAACAATGAGATACCACCTCACACCTGAGAACTGAACACATTAAAAAGAACAACAGCAACCAAAGTTGGGGTGGATGTGGGGGAAAAGGCACCCTCGTTCACTGCCACTAGGTATGTCTACTGGCCCAACCTTTTGGGAAAACAATATGTACACCCTCAGAAAACAAGGAATTGAGTTTCCATATCCCCATAATCCCACCGTTTAGAATATAACCCGAGCCTAACACATGCAGGAAAGACATCTGCACTCCTACATTCATTGCAGCACTATTCACAATAGTCAAGATCTGGAAACAATCCAAGTGTTCAAGAATAGGTGGCTGGTTAAAGAAATTATGGTACATATACCCACTAGAATACTAGTCATAAAAAGATGAAGTCAAACTTGGTCCTACACTAAGTTCCTTCTCGCTGGGGAGTTTCTTTTACTTTCCCTTCTACTTTCCAAGAAAGCTTTCTATTTCTAAAAAAGCTGGGAAAGAAAAGAAGAGAAAAGAAAAGGAAAGATGAAGTCATGCAAATTTTCGGTCACGTGGATGGATCTGGAGGGTATTATAATTAGCATGAGGAGAGACAGACACAGAATTATCAGTCTCATATGATGGACAGAAACATAGTAGGGGATCAACAAATGCCTAAGGGCAATAGAAACAACAGGTGAGAACTGCTTGCCCCTAGCAGAGGTGAATAAGGGATGGGGAGGAATAGGTTCCCCGAGGGGAGAGGAGAAGGGAGGAATAGGTTCCAGAAAGGTACAATAGACATTGGTGCAGGGTCACTTTGGAGGAGAAAGGGGCCACTGGAAGGAGGGACAAAGTGTCCACTATAGGGGCCAGAGAGATAGTACAGTGGTCGGGTACTTGCACGCCGCTGACCTGGGTTTGATCCCTGGCATCCCCTAGTCCTTCCAGGCACCACCAGGGGTAATTCCTGAGTGAGAACCATTGCTGGGTGTGACTCAAAAACAAACGCCAAACCAAAAAAAGAGGCAAGCTGGTGGTGGGAGGAAAACTGGGGACACTGGTGGAGGGAAGTGGACACTGGTGGAGGGAAGTGGACACTGGTGGAGGGAAGTGGACACTGGTGGAGGGATTGGTGTTGGAACATTCTATGTCTGAAACTCATCACTTGATCACTGTGTAATTCACTGTGATTCCATGATGATAAAATAATACTATAAAATGAAGATCGGCCAACATTCGCTCACACAACTCCAGCGGCTCCTCACGCAGAACTCTGCCACCTGTCAGTTCTCATCCCACTGGAATTATTCAAAGGCCACAGGTAGCTTCTTCCAGGCCCTTTCTCTTCCTCCTCCTCATGGATCACCACCATCATTTCCCATTGGCTCTTCCAGCTACATTTTTCGAATCCCTCTCTGCCCTCCTCCACATTTTCCCTTCTTTCATCTTTGTTTTGTTTCGGAACAACACCAGGCATGCTTGGGGTCACGCCTGTCTCTGTGCTTAGAATGACTTCTGGCAGGGCCTGTGGGACCCCAGGGGCTTCAGAGATTGGACTTGGGCTGGGTGCATGCAAGGCAAACACCTTAACCCCTATTCTATTTCTCAGACCTTCACAGTTTCCTAGCAGTCTCTGCCTTTCCTCGAAACAGGATCCTTTTGGATTCTACCTCTGATCCTGATTCCAGTGTTCTCCCTGGGGAAGTTATCTTCAAATTATGCGATCCCTGCTCATCTCCCTTTCAAGAGACTGCTCTTTCTCTATTAAGTATGCCATTCCCCATTAATCCATTCTAAACCCCCTAAAACGTGTCTTTTCCTGTTTTCCTCTCCTAAATTTGCTATTTCTTAGGTGGATAAACTTATAAAGAGACAATGTTGTTGTCTTTGTTCTGAAGCATTTCTTGGACATGCTTCAGAACAAAGTCCAAGATTTCAAACCTTCTTGTTGATGGCTTTGTTTTATGGGCCTACCTGGCAATGCCGAAGGGCCATTCCTGAGGTGCTCAGGGGACCATGCGGCTCAGGGCTTCTGCTGGCAGCCTGCATTCCAGTCCTTGATGCTATTTCCCCTGCCTGTCAACCCTTGTGGATGGCACCCAAATTTCACTTTGCAGTAATTGCACAGCAAATGAGGCCTTGGCCTTGCATGCAGCTGACCCAGGTTTGCTCCCCTGAGCCCTCCAAGGAGTGATTCCTAAGTGCAGAGCCAGAAATGAGCCCTGAGCACTGCCAGGAGGGGCCCCCAAATAAATTTATCTTTTCACTCTTATTTGCAATCGTGTCCCTATTTTTTATTGCCGTTGTTTTGGCCCATTCTGTTCTTTATTTGGGTGTGGGGTTAAAGGTGTGGAGGAGTGGGGCTTGGGTTTGGACCATCCCTGACTGTGCTCAGGGCTTACTCCTGTTAGAGGACGTGTTGACAGGGACTGGAACCAAGCTTGGCAGCACGCTCGCAAGGCAAGTGCCCTAGATCCTGTATTCTATCTCCAGCTGGGTTTCGGTACTCTTCCGCCAGTCTCCCTTCCTATGGAATACAGCCCTCTAACTAAGGCACGAAGAGACTGCCAAGTTCCTAAAATGTGGCCTTCCTTCCTGTCACTCAACCGGGCCCTCCTCCTGCAGGGTTCCAGGCAGCATCTTCTATTTATCCATCAACAGTGCAGTTACTTTGTGTAACTGTTTCATTTCCCTTGTTAGATTGTAAGCAAGATTACAAAGTGGTGTATTCACCCTAGCCTCCCTCTCCACCCCGGGGCTGCTTCTTCACTAAGGGCTTTCACAGTACAGGGATGCGCAAGCGAATTTTCTGAATCCAAAGACTTTGAGGAACCGGAAGACTAAGTGAACACGCGTGGGCCAGGGCGCAGACAAAAGCTACCAGCAACAGTCCACGACTTCTCCCCAATTTCCCTGCTCCTAGAGTCCCCGCTCAGGAAAGTCCTTCCTTCCCAATTGCTGATGTACACATCAAGCCAGGCTCTGATGGCCTAGCCAGCAGGACGCAGGCACACACCGCTCATCGGAGAGTCGGGTCTAAATCGCAAAGAGCTGAAATCTCGGGCGTACTTCTGAGTCTGAGTTAGATGTTGGGCATGGGGAAGGCTAATGCAAAGACGCTGGGGGGCGGCGGGGAGGGGGACACAGAGAACAGACGACAAAGCGATGTAGGTGGCCAGCTGCGGAGGTTCAGGTCTCGTCCGGTGCAGTAAAATTCGAAAAGGAGGACGACGGTCCCCTCTCCTGCACGGAAGAAGGGGGGTGGGGGGGTTTCCTCTACGGCCAAGAAAATGCCCACCTGGCCTCGTACCATTCCACGCCCTCCCCGGAATCCACGACCACCCGGGAACCCTCCGGGTCTCAGCCAAGCGCGGCAAATGGCTTCCAGGGAGGCGCGACGCGTTCCCGGGGCGCTGGCGCCCCTGCCCGGGAGCGCAGCCCACGAACCCCCGCCCGGGCCGGGGGGTTCCGCGCGCGCCCCCGCCCCGCTGGCCGGACCGGGGTCAGTCCGGAGGTCGGAGGGGCCCCGGGCGCGGGGCGCGGGGCGCGGGGGACGCGGGGGACGCGGGGGACGCGACGCCCGCGCCGGGTCGGGGCGCGCCCGAGTCCGCGTGTGGTGCGGTGCCCGTCGCGTTGCCCGCTGCCCGTGGCCCGCTGCCGGCTGCCCGGCCGCGCGCTCCCTCTTCCGCCCCCTCCCGGCTCTCGCGGCGCGACGCGACTCCGCCCCGCTCGCGCGGCCGCCCGGCCGGCTGTGACGTAGCGGGCCACGCCCCCAGCCTATAAATACCGGCCGCGCCGGCGCCGCCTTCCCACACTCTCCGGTCCTTCGCTCGCCGCGGTGTTCCGTTTCCTCCTCCGCCTCCTCCGCCTCCGCCTCCTCCTCCTCCTCCTCCTCCTCCTCCTCGCCTTCTCGCTCTCCTCTCCTCCGGCCACTCCGCCGCTTCTCTCCTCTCCGTCGCTATCATTCTCCGTTTCTCTCCCCTCGCGCCCCGGCCCCGCGCGGCGACGCGGCCGAGCTCCCCTCCGCGCCCCGCACTCTGCCCGCGCCGCGCGCTCCCCCCGTTTCTCCCGCCCGGGCCGCCGCCGCCGCCGCTGCTCCAGCTGGTGTCGGCGCCGCGCCTTCCGCCCCGCGCCGTCCCCGCAGCCTATGGCCCAGGCCGCCTTGGGTATTTCTGCTCAAGGGAACCACATCCCTCTTTAAAAATTCCGCCGAAAAAGAGAAGACGCTTTACCCGACTCTTTGGGCCGTTATCTCACGTGAGTCCGCGCGGGGCGCCCAGGGCCGGCGGGGAGAGCCCGGGCTGCCCGGCCCCGCAGCGCCCCGCGGCCCGGCGGCCGCGAACATGGCGGCGGCGGAGCGTGTGGCGGCGCCGGGGCCGGGCCGGGCCGGCGGGCGGCGGGCGGGCGGGCGCGGCCGGGCCGGAGGCGAAGGGGGCGTGGGGGCGCGCGCGCTCGGGGGCCGCTCGGCCGCCGGGGTCGCGGGGGCCTCGGGGCGGCGGGCGGCCCCCTCCCCGCTCCCGTGGTGCATTGCTGTTTCCGGGGAGGGGGCCGGGCCGCAGCCCGGAGGGGGCCCGGGGGCTCCCGGCTGGCCCCCGGGGGCGGCGGCGGCGCGCGCGCGGGGTATGAATGGAGCGGGGCGGGCCCCGCGCCGGCCCCGGTGACAGCTGCCCGGGGAGGGACGGAGGGAGGCCGGGAGGGACGGAGGGAGGGGGCGGCGCGGCGGGGCGGGGCCCTCCCGGCCGCCGCAGCCCCGGGCCGCGGCGAGGAAAGTTGACGCCGCTCCGGGGCCCGGCGGCGGGGAAGCCCCGGTGTCGGGTAACGCGCGCGCGAGGCCTTCGGCCCTCGGCGGAGCGGCGGGGCCGCGGCTCCGCCCCCCGCGCGCCCCGGATTGGCTCCCCCGCCGCCCGGTCTCCCCCGCCCCGGCCGAGCATTAGTCACCGCGGCTCGGCGTGGTTCCCGGCCGTGACCCGCCGCGGAGCAGCGGCGCGGCCCGGGCGGCTCGAGCCGGCTCGGGGATCAAGTGGACGTGTTTGGGGGCGCCCCGGGGTGTCTCCTGGGCGGGAATCGGCTCCCGAGGGCCGGCGTGGCCTGGAACGGGTGGGGTGGGGGCTGTTGGTGGGTGCCTGCCTTCCCATCCGCGTTCAGCTTGGACCTCTGAATTCCCCGAGACACCGAAAGAATTGTTACCCCACCCGCCCAGATGCCCTTAGCAGCTCGCCGCCCCCAGTGTGCTCCTGCTATTGGAGTCTTTCGACAGCTGGTTTGAAAGATGCACGTAGGGGCTGCTGTGGGAAGGGGGAGAGCATTTTTGCCCTGCACGTGGCCGACCCGGGCTAGATACCCGGCATCCAATTTATTGTCCCCCTGAGCCTGCCAGGAGAGGGGCCCCGGGCGCAGAGCCAGGAGTCACTCACCCCCAGCATCCCAGATGTGGCCCAAAATCTTTTTTTTTTAAATTTTTTTTGAATTAAAAAAATAAAAGATCTATATATATATATATATATATATATATATATATATTTGCTCTTGGTTGAGGGGGCACACTTAGTGGTGCTCTGGGCTTGTTCCTGGCCCATGTTCCAGGAGATGCATTGTAGAGTCAACTGGAGTAGGCCACTAGTTACTTAACGATTCTTGAGTAAAAATTTTAGCACCAGTCGTTAAACGTACCATGTGATGAATTTTGACAAAAGCACAGCAGCAGCGTAATTGAGCTCTATCAAAATGTAGACCATGCCATCACCCAGATGATCATTTTGCTCTTGTTTATCACCTGCACCATGGCAGGAAACATGGTTCTGATTTTCGCTTGAACCACAGATCGGTTTTTGTAATTCTGGAACTTTCGTATAAATGGGATCATTCCATAGGCATTCTTTTATGTAAAAATCACCTTTGACAAGTATATTTTTTAATACTCATCCAAGGTGTATTTGTCAGCATTATTGCTGCTGAGTACTGGCCCATTACAGAAATACCTTGTCTGGTGCTTTTTATGTATTTTGAATATAGATGAATAAAAAGTTCATAAGATAGTGCCATTTACTGTCTGCTCTGCTCAATTTACCTTATAATGTCTTGTTTTATAATATTTATTACCATCGTATATTTGTTAAACTAAGAGAATGGCTTTGGCACTTTGCTAATGACTGGACTTTTTGATTTCACCTTTTTTTTTTTTAATGTTCTCTTTGTTCCAGGAACTAAGATATATCACACTGCGTTTTACCAGTAGTTTCTGGGAAAGTGAATTTTTCTTTACACTTAACTCTTAAAGTATTGGCGGTCAGGTACTGACCGAATAGAGTGGGCTTGTCAGGTGCCAACAGGGGTGCTCTGAGGGCAGTTTGGTGTCGAGTGTGAACTCAGCCCTGCCAAGTATCTGATCTGACCTCTGAGCAACAAGTCTCAATCTTGGGTTTTGGTTTGGGGGGGTAAGGATTTTTTTGTTTGGGGGCCACACCTGGTGATGCTTAGGCCTGACACTGCACCCAGCGGTCATTCCTGGCAGGCCCAGGGAACATATGAGATCAAACCCATGTTCGCCACATGGAAGGTAGGCCGCCTGCTGTACTATTACTTCTGCCCCTCTCAGGATTTGGGGCCACACCTGGCAATGCTCAGGGGTTACTCCTGGCTCTGCACTAAGGAATTACTCCTGACAGTGCTCGGGGGACCATATGGGATGTAGGGGAATGAACCCCGGGTCAAGGCAGGCACACTACCCAGTGTACTATCCTTGGTCCTCCACACCCCCCCCCCCCCAGTATTTTTTGAAAATCAAAAAAGTACACATGCATGTAGCCCACCCAGGTTGGATCCCCAGCACCCTGACTGCCATTGGGTGTAGCCCCCCCCCCCCACACACACACACACACATCCCATTAGTAAAGGTTATATAAATAGTTAAACTAATAATGCTGGGATATTACATTTGTGGGTAATAGATGGGAGGTGTTGTGTGTGAATCTTAGTCTGTTCCCTGTGTTAGACTCGTGGCTTAGTCTAGTATAGTTCTACATATTAAAGCAAGAAGAAACCTCATCTCAAATTATTATGGAACTTTATTGTAATCAGTTATTCACTTCCAACCGATATGTGCCACCACAATTCTAAATGTGAATGTTTTCTTTTTCTGTACCCTTTTCTCTGCATTGTTATTTGAACCTCTTTGTGCTTCTATTCCATTTTTACTCAATTTCATGATTTTTGACTGAGTAAAACCAACATATGTAAATATATTTTATTCTCTGCTGGAGCGATGGCACAGCGGGTAGGGCGTTTGTTTGCCTTGCACGCGGCTAGCCCGGCCCAGCCAGGTTCGATTCCTCTGCCCCTCTCGGAGAGCCCAGCAAACTAGCAAGAGTATCTCGCCCGCATGGCAAAGCCTGGCAAACTACCCGTGCTGTATTCAATATGCCAAGCACAGTAACAAGTCTCACAATGGAGACGTTACTGGACCGTTCGAGCAAATCAATGAACAACGGGAGGACAGTGCTACAGTGCTACCCGTTTTGTTACTGCTGTACCTCTTGAATTTTAGGGCCTTTGTTCCCATTAGGTGTTTTTCTTTTTTGGTTGAGAAAAGAAAGAAAATGGGGCTGGAGAGATAATAGAGCAGATAGAGCACATCCCTTGCTGGTCCAGCTTTGATCCCTGGCGCCCCATATGCTCCCCTTTGCACCACCAGGAGTAATTCCTGGATGCGGGGCCAGGAGGGACCTCTGAGCACCACTGGTTGTGACCCACAAAAAGCGAGAGAAAAAGAAAATGTCCTGCTGAAGGACATTTGCAGGCTGCCTACACCTTACATTCTTGAAAGTCTGAAATTGAGCAGTTCCAACTCTTTGTTGTTTGTTTTGGCCCCACACCAGGCGGATGCTCCAAACAGTGTAGGTGCCAGGGATGGAACCCAGTGGGCCTCATGCAAGTCGGGCTCCTCTGCCTGCAGAGCTACAGCAGACAGCTGTAGATATGTGGGGAGGGGCTTGAGTGAGAGGCGTCATCCTGGGTAACTGTTCCTCCTTAGAGTCACTGAGAACAAACTGTGTCCCCAGCAAGAGCTGACTAATTGATCCTGGTGTGTGGCAAGTCAGAGCTTTTGTTTTTTACTACAATGTGTGTGTTCTACAGTAAGGTTATGCTGCAGGCACCTTAGTGGGGGTGGGTGTCATAGAGAATGGACAGGCTTTCCTAGGTAAAAATAACATTGTTTCATCATTTTTGTTGCCATTTCACTACCTTGAAGTTTCCAACCTTAGTTTTTTAATGAGATTATGTGCTACTGTCTCCTTCAGGGCGACCTTTCCGACCAAGTATACAACTACCCGGAGGGCCTAGGAGAAGTGCTGTATAGAGAGCAGTTCGACTTCAACGCTGAGCCACCTTGGGAACCTAGCTGATGATAGGGGGGTTCCATCTCCTAACTTGTCCATGTAAGTATTTCCATGCCTACCAGCAAGCAACTGGTCAAATTAAAGGAGCGGGTTTGGTGGTGATGGCAGCGGCGGCGGCATTGGCTTTTGTTGTTTGTTTGGGCCAGCAGGGCCATTCCCCAGGGTTCCCCTCCTGGCACCTTACCTCGAGGGTCGTTCCTGATGGGGAAGAGGACGGAGGTCCAGGCTCACCCTCGGCCCAGAATTACTTGCATGCAGACTCTGCGCTGTCTCTCTGACTCTGCTGTTTTTAAGATCACTTTATTGGGCCATTTAATTTGATGGACTCACATTGGAACTTAATTAGAAAAAGACTTTCTTGAAACCAAAGATTCTGCACTTTATATCCCGTCTTGGAATGCGAGAGATGAAGTCTCTCTTGGTTTTGGGGTTTGTTCTGTTTTCAGTTAGAGGCCAGATGTGACCTGTAGAGCTCGTGTATGTGTGTGTGCTTCTTCAACCCCTAAAGCTTATATTTTTCAGAAGATGACTTTTTAGTACTTAGCGTGTGGGAAAATTGGTTTCCAACCTTTTTACACACCTGTCAGCCAGTACATGAGAAACCACATTTAGAATGGAGGTTCTCAAACTTTGCTTATGATTCACCTGGAAAGCTATTAAAATTCCTAATGTCTTTCATATTTCTGTTGTGGTTGAAGGCCAGACCATGCCGCGATGGTTGTGTCAGCAGTGACAGTGGGATTCAGACTTCGTTTTTAGTCTGTTCTAGTAATCCCAGTCCTCAGTCGGCGTTGAGGACTGCTGGGGGTTTGGTTTGGTTTGGCTTGGCTTGTTCATTAGTCTTGATTTTGAGCCATATGCTGTGGTACTCACGGCTTCTGACTGTTAGGGATCCCTCCTGTTGGAACTTAGGTGACCTTAGGGGCACAGGGGATCAGACCTCGGCCAGACACATACAAGGGAAACCACCTCTCTGCTGTACTATCTCTGGTCCCCAGGATCAGTCTTTTAGAGCTATGTTCCTTCCCCAGTTGGAGGCTGTATAGCCGCTGTGGGGAAGTAGGGGAACAACTGATAAAACTGGAAAACAGGAAACAGAAGTTTGGGAAAAGAACTGAAGTGATAGTATAGCGGGGAGCGTGTCTGCTTTGCATGCGGCTGACCCATGTTCAAACCCCAGCATCCCAGGTGGTCCCCTGTGCACTGCAAGGAGTCATTTCTGAGTGCAGAGCTAGGAGGAACTCCCAAGCATCAGCTGGTATGACCCCCCCACCCCCAAAAAAAAAGTTTGGGAGAAGATTGAGCAGCACTGTTAGAGGATTAACAGCTGATAATGACTCCCAGCGGGCTGCCTTGACAGAATTGACAGAATTTAAAGGATTATTTCGCCATACTTGATTTTCTAATGGATTTATTTCACTGTTTAGTTAAAATTCTGCAAAACAGGAGTATGTGTAAATTTGTGCAATAAAGCTTATGTGGTTAATTTTTTCCATTGCTTTGTAGGCTTTCGCTATTGCTATTTGAATTATTTGTTCTTGAGGCCACACCCGGCAGTGCTGGGAATTGAACCTGTGTGCCAGGCAAACACTCTACCCAAGGTACTATTGCTTTGGCCCTGAGGTGTGGATTTTTTTTTTAACATCCCCACCCAAACCAGTCTCCAGAGCAACCCCTGCCAGTAACTTTCAGTCAGCCAGGCCAGTGGCTCAATGTGAAGATGGGAGGATGCCATAGTATTGGGACTCCTTCTGGATTACCCAGATCACCCCAGCAATTCTTGGGGCACCATATGGTGCTTGGGATCAAACCAGGGTCAGCC
This sequence comes from Sorex fumeus, assembly GCF_029834395.1. Taxonomy (NCBI): domain Eukaryota; kingdom Metazoa; phylum Chordata; class Mammalia; order Eulipotyphla; family Soricidae; genus Sorex; species Sorex fumeus. The sequence continues at coordinate 78,060,398 of NW_026606059.1, forward strand.
ACCTGCAAGTTGTGTACCTTAACACTTACACTATCTTCCCGCCCCTCAGGTTGAGGTGTTGTTTAACTTGACCATTATTACTTCTTTACTTGGAAGTAATAATGCTAGACATTCCCGGGGAAGCTGTCAATTTAGCGGTGCTTAAGACTAGAATCAGCTGCACTCTGGGGTTCCATGATGGGTATCAGTGATTGAACCCATTGTGCAAGGTAGGTGCCCTATCTCCTGTGCACTATTGCTGCAGCCCCTAAAGTTGGTTTTTTTTTTTAATACATTCCCTGGGTTTACTGCTTCTGTAAAGTCCCAGAGGGGATTCTATATACATACTACTTGAGTAATTGTTAATGATCAAGTATAGGTTTCTGTAGCTGATCATTAACATTTTATTCTTTGGGGTATGTGTATGTGGGAGAATTTAAGGTATTTTTTGAAGAAATGTGGAGTAATTTTAAGTGTGGAGATGATTTTTGTATTTATTAAAGAATACTTGACCTGAAGTAATTAATAATGACTCAGCTGTTTCACTTCCGTCACCTAGGCTTTATTTCAGAGGAATTTTGAATTTTGTGCTAATCATTCTTTAAAAAAAAAAAGACACACACGCATTGAGACTAAACTCCAACTAGGATTTTAATGGAATACTGTGTAAACTTGATAAATTGTAAAATCTAGGTAAATAGTAGACTGCTATTCTAAGCTATCCGTTCAGCTTAGACAAACCTCAGGAGACTTTCACAAGCGAAGTATTCTCAGGACTAGGAAACATGCTTTTGTCCTTTCACCTCCCTGCCAGAGTCACCCGTGCACACTTCAGCAATTTGTCACAAGCTTACTAAAGAATTAACCGTCCTTTTCTGTAATCCAGCAAGTAATACGAAAAACATAAGGATACCATTAGACGCATTCATGCCACATACTGAGTTGCAAGCAGAAGCTGGCAAAGATCCGTTCATACCCAGCTACCGTGAGGTCTTTAAATACTTGTAACTGATTTGCAAAGGCAGCCAAAAGAATGACCCAAATGCTGTATTCCAGACGTTTGCCTTTGTTTCATTATCTTTGGTTTTGGTTTTGGTTTGGTTTTAGGCCACACCTGGCTCTGGACTCAGGACTAGCCAAGTTTAGGAGACCATATGGGTTGCCCTACCTGCTTCATTATCTCGTGTAAGCACATATTTCACGACTCCCTTTAGGACCAATTTGCTGTAGAGTTCTTTTACCTTATGCTTCTTTACTCAGCTGCACAAGCTTGTGAGTTAATCTTCTGTTTACCTTGGGTCAAGGTTATTTGGGAATGGTTGGGGGCAATCGGGTTATTTTTGTGTGTGGTAAAATGTTTAGAAGTTAGAAAGTATCATATGAAAATGGTTATGCAATGTTCAGTACAGTGGCCACTAACCAGCTGACTCTAACTTTTAAAAATAAAAAGATAGGGGCTGGAGCAATAGCACAGCGGGTAAGGCGTTTGCCTTGCACGTGGCCGACCCGGGTTCAATGTTCAATTCCCGGCATTCCATGTGGTCCCCTGTGCATCGCCAGGTATGACCCAAAAAGCAAAAAAAAAAAAAAAAAAAATTAAAATAAAAAGATAGAATGGAATAGGGTCCTTCCCTTGCATGGCTATCTTGAATACTATCCCCAGCACTACATTTGGTCCCCTGAGCCCCACTAGGAGTAAGCTCTGAGTACAGTTGGGTGTGGCCTCAAAACCAAAAGATTTAAAAATAAAAATTTAATTTTTGTTTCCCTGAAAAAGGGGGTGGTGAGCCAAACAGGTTTGGGGTCCTCTGGCCTAGACTATTATGGTATATCAACCTGCAATCAGCTAGCTAACTCCCTCTCACGCCCTCCCCCCCCCCACACACACACATACACAATTCATTTTTACTGAGTTACCAGGATTAACAATACTGTTAAACTTCTCATGCCTACGTCATTCCAATGCCGCATGCCCATCACCAGAGTGCCCACTTCAGCTAGTCTTTTAAGAGTAGGAACAGACTTTGAAGACCGCTGCTTGAGTAGCGCTGCCCTTGGGTATAATGAGCAAATTAGAAATAATGGATGTTTATAATATAGGACATGGTGGGCTAGAGATACTGCAGAGGTTGCTCTCCTGACACTATGTTCCCTTGGGACCCACCATGAGTGATCCCTGAGCACATGGCCAGGAGTAAACCCTGACCACTACAGTGTGGCCCCCAAACGTGTGTGTGTTTGTAAGTATCCCTTAGGTCTATCTAATTCAGGTAAATTTGGTGTATATACGAGGTGAAATATTGCACAGCAGCGAAAGTCAGTGGAATCTGCTTCCATCCATTTGCATAGATTGAATTGAAACTATAAAATTGAGCAAAGGCCAGAGAGTACAGGATGATATGCAGCCACGTGGCCAACCTGGATTGATTCCTGGCACCACGTATGGTCCACTGAACATGCCAGAGGTCACTTCTGAGCTCAGAGCCAGGAATAGCTCCAGAATTACCAAGTATTCAAGCTCATCCCCCTCTGCACCCCCTCAACAAAAAAAGTTAAAACGAGCAAATGATGATAGAAAAAGAGTGGTTTCCGTTTGTGATTGTAAAGCCAGTGTAGAAGACTGCCATTTGTGCAGGGGAGATGTAATCACTGCCTCTCGAAAGATGTCGGGCAGCCTTTGGCTGGGAAAGGGGCTGGTGCGTCAGGGATTGAATCTGGCCACGCGCAGGCTAGGTGGTGCTTGGCGCTTGAGCTAGTTCCTTAGGCCTATAATCTGACGTCTGGAGCTTTCAGTCTTTCATTCTGTTGTTAACTGCAATCATTGCATCATACACAGGTTTTATAGGAAACACTGCATCAGAAAAAATAGAAAACTAGTTTTCTAGCTATGTGCAATATTTCCTGTTACAATAGTTATCTTTATGGCACCACATCTTAATTACTGAAAGCTTTTAAGTATTTTATTGCATGTTTGCAGCTCTTCTGCATCAGATTTAAGGGAGTTTGGTTGTGTTTACTTCATACAAAAGTACACTGATCTAAAAATATGTAGTTTTCACATTACATGTATAGAATTCATCCGTTTGGAATGAACACAGATATTTTTATGTTATTGTAAGGACGTTCCATTAAAAGTCTTTCATGCAAGCATTTCAGACTTAGCCTGGTTTAGGCCCATCTCCTTAATGTCCCCAAACCTCCTGTGTATCTCTTATTCTTATTCTTTCTTCAGTTCAGTTCTTCATTGGTTCAAATCATCTTTTTCTAGAGTTAGGTTTTATTTATTTTTCCCTGATCTCATCACCTGAAAAATGAAAGAAATTTTAGATATATTTAAGGGAGTTGCCATTACCAGTCTTCTCTTCCTGTTGACTGAAGTACACTGTCTTGATGTCCAGGGTAGCACCAGCTGTGATATTCTACCATTTAATTCTCAGTACAATGTGGCACGTTTGTGTGGTCTTACTTTTCAGTTTGATGCCGGGTGATCCAACCCAGGGCCTCACCCAAGCCAGCACGTGCTCGTCCACTGGGTCCCATGCCCAGCTAGCTGAGTTCTATGTCATATTAAGATCAGCGTACAATTGAATCTTCAGAACGGTTGCATGTGCAGTAGGTACTTTCCTGCCCACTCCATACCTCGGTATCTATAGTGATAGCCATCCTTTAGAAACTATTAAGGCTCTTGTCTCTGGCCACTAATTGCTAAAAGTATTGTGTGTGGTAAGTAATACATTTTAATTGAAGAGAATTGCAGCAGTGAACTCCACTGCATTGTGTGACTTTAAAGCTGTGAGCTACGTTATTGAGTACCTGGGTTTGTTTTGGAAATGATATAGGAAATTTACTCTTGGTTTCTACAGAGTAAAAGTATAAATGTCGAGATATTTTGAATTCTCATTTTTAATGAGTAAAAGTCGTTACAGATGAGTGGTTGCTACATTAAGGTTGGGTTTCCTGCTTCGATGTTCCGAACGGTCCTCTCAACCTTTCAGCTCTCCCTGTTCTACTTCCAGGGAGGTCTTCACTCCAGAAACCCAAGACTCATATTCATCCAGCTTGGTGTCAAGTGGGCTGTTGCTGCCAGAATAATCTTGTGATTATTTGAGAGATGTATCAGTTTCTTCTGAAGTACAATCAACTGTAGAAGCCTTTGTAGCAGGTGTGTAACAAGACAAGTGCCCAGCTGCTGCCGCCGCTCCTGACGAACGTGAGGGCACAACTGGCCTCGTGCACGCTGCGTGGAGCGCTGTGCAGTTCTTTGGAGCCTTTTGTTCTTTGGCAGCTCTTCATGAAAATGCTCAAACACCGACATGAAGGTGTAAATTCAAAATATTAAGCTTTTTTTCTCCAGCTATGATGTACAAGAGGAAACCTGTTAACACATAGAATTGTACTTACGATGATTGCATTATTATAAACTGGGCTGAGCTTTTCCTCGCTACGTATTGATAAGCTATCTGTGAAACTTGCTTAAGGCTCTTAAGTGGAGAACACTTCTAGTAATTAACTCCAAAGCTTTCATTAAAGTAAATTTGCTCCTGAGTTCTGAAACATTTTGAAAAGGCTCTGCAGTTTACTTAGGATAGAATTTCTAATGCTTAAATAATTTAGCGTCTAATAGCAATTGTGGTCCATAATGTGCTGGTGACAATAAATCCGTCCTGTCTATAATTTATAAGCAAGCCATAAAAAGTAATGCAGTATACTTTGGGAATTAAACCCAGGTTAAGAGCAAGGACATGAGGAGTTGGTGTCATCTGGGTTGGAGTCCGGTTTGTGCGGGGGGGTGGGGGGGGGTGGGGGGGAAGGGGTGCATACCTGGTGGTCCTCAGGGGCTGTTCTGTGCTCTGCTCAGGACCACATGTGAGAGATCAAGCCGCCTTCTCCCCCTAATGCCCTAACCCCGTGCTAGCTCTCCAGCTCGGAGTCTCCATTCTTAATGGTAGTCTTGGTAGTTCTCAGGAATGCCGTATTTAAAATGGAGGTGAGTGGATTGCCTTGATGGAGCCCACATACACACAAACCTCACTCTGCGAAACACACGCACACTTTTTTTGACTCCCTACACTGTGTGACATAAAATTTTGGTTTCACATACCAAGATCAGCCTACCCTTGTCACATGTCAAAGCTTTCTTGATGAAAATAACAGACTTCTCAGTGATACTTTATTTGATTGTGGGTAAGCTGACTTAACATGTGATAGTAAAAGCCTTTTTCTTAAGGTCTTTGTGTTTTGCAGACCCTTTTGAAGGAAGAATTAGTATTTCCTGGGCAGTGCCTTTTATTTTCAACTACTGACAGTTGTGCATTTACTTGCGGATCACTTATGTCTGGCTTTGGGCTCATTTAAAGATGCAAGTGATGGACCGATGGATCGTTTTCAACATGTTTGCAGGGAGTTTGTTGACATCACTACTGCCTTCTAAGCTCTCAGAGTTGTAAAGTCTTGTCCATCTGTCTCCGAGTACATGCTCAGGGCTATGAATTATGGGACTCTACATCTTCAGGGGATATCTGAGATGACAAACAATCACCCACTGTATGTAAAGGCTTTACTAGTATTGGTGTTAATCAGCGATTTCTCAGTATAATTTAGGAGCTGAATCTGTGGTGGTCTCAGGTGTGCTAGCCAATCGCGTCCAGTACTGCCGATGTGTAACGAATGGGGTTTATTTTCACTCAGGGCTAGAGAGCTGCTGCAGCAAGGTTGGGCAGATTATCTTGCCTTGCCGGGAACCCAGGTTTGACCATTGGCATTTTATATGGTCCCTTGAGCGTTGCCAGGAGTAACACCTGAGCTCCCCAAAATTTGTTTCCATCAGAGTAGTTGTGCGATTGAGCCTTGGGTTGTAAATTAACACTGTGGTTCTGGAGTGCGAGTTCAGTGACGCCAGTAAAGCCCTATTCACAGGCAGCGTATCTTACCCTTTAGAGCAAGCTCTGCTTTCCAGTGTCTGTTCATGTTGGTAGTACTATTATTTGTCATCTGTTTTTAGTTTACCCCCAGTTCATTCTTAAAATTTGTTAAAAGTGCACCTTAGCAACAGCTCATGCTTCTCGTGTGTGAAGCCCTGCCCAGTTCCCAATCCCCACAGAAATTGTCCCAGTTCCCCAGAGCTGCTTTAGTGACAGGGAAAGCAATCAGTGGTTTACCTGAGACCTTATTATATATGTCATAGTGGCTGCATGGGTATTTATGTGCATATGCCAAAAATGCATACACATTATATGATGCTCCAATTGTGCTGAGGGCTCACTCCCAGCAGTGCTTAGAAGAGCGTGTAATCTATTTATGAGGCAAATTGAAAATGGAAAAAAGAAAAGATTGGGGTTTTATAGGAGTAGACAAAAGAAGGAATTTGAGACAATGTAAAGTCGTGAAGATTTAAGAGGACATGAGTGAGCCTGAAAAGCATCTTGTTCTAAGAATGGGGTGCACCGAGGAAGCAGGGTTTTTATTTTAAGTATAACCTGATCATCATCTCTAGAGCTAGTGTACTTAACTCCGTTTCTTCAGTTGTAAAATAGAGGTAAATACCCTCCTTATGGTTGCTAAGGGTTTAGAGAATTAATACAGTATAACGTGTTTAGGAGAATGCAAGAACTCTCTTGTTTTTAAGCTAGTTTGACAACAGTGACTCTGGTGGGCCATTATCAATAACCCAGGGTTCCCAAGTAAATACTATATAATAGACATGTATAAGCCACAGACTAAAATTTTTAGTTTTATAAACTAAAATATCTTGATTATATTTTTCATCATCAATAAATGAAGGCTGGTTTTCGTGAAAAAGATTTGTGATGCTAAACTTAGCAGAAAGTTCTTTGTCAAAGTGTTGTCAACTCCGTTTCTGTCATTCTGAAAGAGATTTATTGAACTGACTGAAAATAATAGCTTCTTGAAACAGAAGCTGGTATGTTTTGTGATTAAACCCGAATGGTGTTTCCATTTCATAGCATTTGACTAATACTGTGGCTTACCGAGGGTTTTGTTTCCATGTTGCTAGAAAGCTGACCCGTGGGTTTGGGAACCAATGAAATGTGGAACGATGAAGGTGAGAGAACCATCACCTAAGTTGAATTGTAGTCGTAGAGGAAGGGGAATGAGGAGAAAAAGGCAAAGCAAGGTCACAGGAAAGTCTGCTCAGGTTTTTAAACGGTCACTGAGAACTAGCTATGCCAGTTACTTGTGTGCGTGTGCAGCCACCTGTTGGTACCGGATAGTCAGCCTGGAGGAATTGCCTAAAGTAATTGGAGGATTAATGGCTGAATGTCATTAAGAAAATGAACTTTCAGGGCCAGAGAAATAGGGTGTTTGCCTTGAATGTGGCCAACCTGGGTTTGATCCTCAGCATCGCATTTGGTCCCGGAGTCCCCTGGCAGCGATTACTCAGTGCAGAGCCCGGAGTGCCCCCTGAGCACTGTTGAGCACTGCTGCCCCCCCCCCCCCCCCCCCCAAGAAAGAAACTGATATGCTGCCCCCAGAAGAAGAGTGAGTGATCTGGTGAAGAATACTTTACTTTTTTAATTGGAGAGGGAATTAAAATCTGGAATCTGGAAACTCTTTGAAAATGAGAGATTAGAGTTCAGGGAGAAGTAGTTACAGTAGGTAAGTTGCATCCATTTATGTAATTATATACTGTCTCTCTGGCCCCTCAGCCTAAATTTAAACAGGTTATTGTTTATTTCTGGTTTTTACAACTTCTTTGAGGAATTAGATAGCTAACTGAAGTGTGGGGGGAATTGACCTAAGATCACACAACTCTTAAATGATATACTCCAGGGATGTCGGCAAGAGACCTGCTAAACTTGGTTTCTGGGTTGTTAGCATGTCTCGGGGTTGTGCCCGATGGTGGGGAAGCCCTGGGGAACTGTGTGATGCCAGGGTTCAAACTCGTGTTTCCCACGTAGAGAGCGTGTGCTCAGTCCATTGAGCTCTCTCCACTCCCTGCATTGCTTGCCTGACATGACTCATGCAGCCCGGCTTGAGCTGAATTCTAGCCGTGTGCTTCGAGTTGCCTGACATCCCCTCCAGTTTTGTTACTTCCGTTCACTTTTAGATGATCTTGGAGGTACACTTGTGTACGATTGGCATCTTAATTTGGTCGCTGTACATCACTTTTTCTGTAATGCTGAGCAAAATAGCTTATTTAGAAGAACTCTAAGACAAGGTAATACAGAATGAGTTTGTGGCTGCATAAATAAAGTGTACCCGGGTGGGTGAAACTTTTGCACATGTGCACATTTTCCTTTGCTTTGGCTTCCGGACTTCAGCAGCTGGTACTGGGGCCTTCTGATGTGCTGGGGGAGGGGCAGAGAAGGTAGCTCAGACAGGTGTTCCTGCCCGTTCAGCTGCCTTCTCAGCCGCCGCTTTAAATGAGGTAAAGAACCAGAAAGTGGTGTTTTCAGATCCATGTCTGTTAGCTTCGCCTTTGTAACCAGTTAACTGTGACAATAACACAAAAGATGATGTGACTTTCTTTTGACAGTTTGTTGCATATTCTAAGGACCCAGACATAAGGCTTGGTGGCCGGTCTCTTGTTTTTCCTGGTTTATGACTTTCGGCTTTGTGGAATACGGCTGAGATGAAAGGATTTATTGACGATGCAAACTACTCCGTTGGCCTGTTGGATGAAGGAACAAACCTTGGAAATGTTATTGATAACTATGTTTATGAACATACCCTGGTAAGTATGTCAGTTCGATGTGTTTCAAGTTTCGTTGTAGTTGCTCTTTGCTGGACTGTCTTGCAGTCAGGTACAACTCAGAATGGAGGCGACTAGTATGGTTAGCGGTTTGGGTGTTTAGGGTGGACAAAAGAGGACAGTGAGATTTAGGTCCTGAACTGCTCGAGTAGACAGGCCAGTTTTAACCAGGGAGAGAGAGCAGGATAGGAAATGCAAGGCCTAGTCAGGTTTTCAAAGCAAAGTGTTTCTATTCTCCTATGTTTGCTTAGTGTAATTTTTTGCTCTTGACCAACCTTAAATGTAGGTATACGTGTATGTGTGTATACATGCCTCATTTGTGGCATCTACTCTAATAGTTGTCGTCTTCGTTGTTCTGACTGTAATAGACAGGAAAGAATGCGTTTTTTGTGGGAGATCTCGGGAAGATCGTGAAGAAACACAGTCAGTGGCAGAATGTAGTGGCTCAAATCAAGCCCTTCTACACAGTGAAGTGCAACGCTACTCCAGCTGTGCTTGAGATTCTGGCAGCTCTTGGCACTGGGTTTGCTTGTTCCAGTAAAGTAAGTATGTTTCAGAATTTTGTCACAGTTGCGACCTTTTACACATTTGGAAAACTTCTATACATTTGGAAAAATTTGCTTCTCATTCTGTGATTGCGAAGGTTTTACTGTGACTTAGAATTCTAATCTCTTGAAGTTAAGCAGTAAGAAAAACAGAGCCAGAGACAGCAGGTAGGGCACTTGCCTTTCTTGCAGCTGACTCAGGTATGGTTCATCATCATATGGTCCCCTGAGTGCAAAGCCAGGAGTAACTCCTGAGCATTGCCACTGTACCAAGAAAGTAGTAGTATCCAATTAAAGTAATAATTGGATAAGACGTACTAGAAATTTTGCCTTTTAGATGAATGTTTACAATCTGTTTTGACAGACTGAAATGGCTTTAGTGCAAGAACTGGGTGTATCTCCCGAAAACATCATTTATATAAGTCCCTGCAAACAAGTGGCTCAGATTAAGTACGCAGCAAAAGTTGGAGTGAATATCATGACGTGTGACAATGAAGTTGAATTGAAGAAAATTTCACGAAACCACCCAAATGCCAAGTAAGTTTAAAGCTAGATGCATGAAAACATCTGTTTAGGGTTTGGGTTTGTCTTCTGAGAAAGGCGTTTATGGAGAGTAGTGATCTGTGCTTAGTAGTATTTAATTGACTGCCTGCTTCTTGTGCGATTCAGATGAGATAATGGCATTTGGAATGTGCACTTACCTTTAAATCAATGAAGGAAATTTGTGCAGTAACGAAAATCTCGGTCACCGATATTTTCATAATTCTATTTATACTCCTGTTTAACATTTTGGGAACAGGATATGTTTTGGCCAGTGCGCTTGCCTGTTTTGCCTGAGGGATTGAGTTACTCCTGGTGCAGTTCTTCAGGTGTCTGCTCATGTCTTACGATTTGAAAGTCTGTAAATTCATGGGAGTTCTTTTTAAGGCACTGACACTTCTCTTTGAACTGGGAGCTTATTTTTTAATTTTAAGTCAAGTGAAAAATCTTGCACATTTCCCAAACATTTTAAGATTTTTTGAGTCAATTAAAACTTCAGTTTCAACAAAATCGGTATGTCTGATATACCAGAATATTCTATACCTTCAGAATATGCTAAGGGTATAATTATAGTACACAATCTTTCACTTTAAAGAGCTATTGTGTGTATTACATATTCCTGAAAGTGTATCATTCATATATTTTGTATATAATATAATATGGTCCCCCGCGCACCGCCAGGAGTAATTCCTGAGTGCAGAGCCAGAAGTAACCCCTGTGCATCGCCGGGTGTGACCCGAAAAGGGAGAAAAAAAATTTGTTTGTGCTCTTCCTAAAATGAACCCTGATTTTAGATGTGTACTGTGTTCAGTCATAAATTGAATGACATATTCTTGCTACTGCCACATCCAGTTTAAATAGAACAGTTTTGAAGTAAAATTGTTTTTATTGAATGACGTTTACTTAGATGTGAAAGAGAGAAAGAGAGGATGACATGTTCGAGGGAGAGCACAGGCTTGAAGGAGCAAACTGAGTAATTCTTTTATTAGTTTAGCCCTCACTGAGATTCATCAGGACTCTCTTAGGAAAATGGCCATTACAAGACTCAGTTGGCATTTTTTTTTAATTAATTTATTTATTTATTGAATCACTGTGGGAAAGGTTACAAAGCTTTCAGGTTTATGTCTTAGTCATGCAAATATCAAACACATTTCCCTTTACCAATACTTATTTTTTACCATGAAGAACCCCAATAAAACCCCACCCCCCACCCCTCCCCGTCCCTGTGAGGCAGATGAATTCTAGTTAACACTCTATCTGCTTTGATTAGATTCATTGTTTCAATAAAAGATTCACCACTATTATTTAGAGTTTACCCCCCCCCCCCCCCCCAAATCAGACATGCTGAAAAAGCATTGTGAAGTGATTTGCTTTCTACAGCTGGGTTCAAGAATTAAATGTTGGTTTTGGATTTCTGCTATTTTACCTATTGACCCTGGAAGTATTTCTACTGAAAGTCAGATAGTTAAGAAATTGGTTTCTGTGTTCTGGAGTCGTGGCCGTGCTGGAGAGCCGCTTGCGGGGGGCAACCGGTGGCCTCGGTAGGGCGTGAAGGGCGGAGCAAAACGCCCCCCTTCCCATGAGGTTTTAGTCGCCCCCACACTCCCGGCTCATACCTGCTGTCCACAAGGCTCCCATGTGCAGTTGGCATATTTTTAAAAGTGTTTATTCTTTAATAAAGATCTCCTGACAGTCTTGGTTGTCATGAGTTTTTATGGAAATGCCAAGTATGTTTGAATCAGTGACTTTTGAAAGACGACTGCTGGTCAGACAAGAAAGAACTCCATCTTCCCAGTTACTTAGATATAAGAAATTTATAGGACTGATCAGATTAAGTGGTAAAGGATAAGCTAACAGGAACAATTTAGAGGAAATTTGAGGTATTTAAAACCCTGATATTTTTACTGAAAGAAAATGATGGCATTGCTATTCAATTGAGTCTTTCTAGGTGGACTTTTGGATTGATGGACTTCATTTGAAAGTAATGTTGTCTTCATTTCAGAGCCCAACCCACTCTTGCTGCTCCAACAGAGTCTTAACTTCCTGCATTTTCCAAATTCACATCCTTGTGAGCATCACGCTTTAGGCCCTAATTGCTAGTTTTTTCTCTATACAGGATGGTTTTTCGTTAGGTTCACTTGATTCTTCCGTCGCTGGATTTGGGAGTGCTGGCCGCATAATCAACACAATTCCTACAATCTTCTGGCTTCACATGTGCTGATGATGATGTAAACCAACTCTGCCCCAATCATCTTCCCCTTCTCTTAGGGTCTTACTACATATTGCAACAGAAGATGCTATTGGAGGTGAAGAGGGTAACATGAAGTTTGGCACTACCCTGAAGAACTGTAGGCACCTCTTGGAATGTGCTAAGGAACTTGATGTCCAAATTATTGGAGTTAAGTGAGTATTTGTCTCAGTAGGCTGTTTGTTTGTATATGTGTACCCCCTAATGAAATAAAGTAAGCAGTAATTCAGTTAAGCTAGTAATTTAGTTTACATCTTCAAATTGTTGGAAAGAAGTGTGTTTTTGTTCTCCTTTTCTGATTTTGAGACCGTATTTGGCAGTGTTTGGGGCTTATACCTGACTCCTCAAGGATCACTCCTGGTACTGCCCTGGGAGCCGTGTATGTGGTGCCAGCTGGTGAACCATGGGCCACATCCGCCTGCTGTGTGCTGGAGCGCTCTGGCCTCAGTGTTGAGTTCTTGAATCCTTTGGGGACACTCAGCTAAATGAGTTTTTCACCCTCTTAATTTTATATCTGAGTCCCAGTCTTATTTAGAGCCGTTGTGCATAAAGTGTCAAATTTTGAATTAACCATACTCTCCTAGTTTCACTAGGTCCGCAGAATTATTCATAAACTTGGGTAACGAATCACCCCTACTACATTAAATTATCCCTTAGGCAATTATATTTGAACTTCAAATGTTTGGGAATTGGCCTCATCTTATAGTATACTTGCGTGAGTTTTAGCACATTTGTGTAGTCACTATAACCAAAATCAGGATTCAGTCCACATTTAAATTGAAGCATTCAGAATCTTCAACTATAACTAACAAATATTAGTAATATTCATCTGAATTATATATTCGAATGAAAAATTCAGTTAACTCATTTGTTGCATGTTATATACCATATATACGTGAAGCCCACATCTGAGTCACATGAAGTAAAACATTTTGTTAAAATTTGTTCATAAAAGTGTAGTAATCCAGGGGCTGGAGCAATAGCACAGCAGGTAGGGCATTTGCCTTGGACACGGCTGACCCAGGTTCGATTCCCAGCATCCCATATGGTCCCCTGAGCACCGCCAGGAGTGATTCATGAGTGTATGAACCAGGAGTAACTCCTGTGCATTGCCGGGTGTGACCCAAAAATGCGCAAAAAAAAAAAAAGTGTAGTAATCCAACATTTCCTTACTTCCTTTATGTGTCAGTTGGAACAACATTTGAACAACATCGGAAAGCCTCTAAAACTTAGTGCTGTTTTTATTTCTTTTAGATTTCATGTTTCAAGTTCTTGCAAAGAATCCCAAGTATATGTACATGCACTATCTGATGCCCGATGTGTGTTTGACATGGCTGTAAGTACATTTCATTATATTGTTTTTGTGGGGGAGGGTATGAGGTCTTGGGCCAAATCTGATTGTACTGGGGGTCATTTCTGGTGGTGGTAGGGGGCCATCTGCATAACAGAGTCTGACCTAGGCTTGTAGCCTACCCCACCAACCCCCTTCCGTTCCCAGTGTCCTCTTTGACCCTGTGATTATTTCCCTCTTTTCAGGCCAGTTGCTAAGATTAGCATTCATTGTTAGTCATCTGTGGTATACTTGGATTAAGCTTAGGATGCCCCTCAGTTTTTATACAGACTTTCAGGGTTCAATAGTTACTTTTCTTTTGGTTTGAGGGCACACCTGGCAGTGCTTGCTCCTGGCTCTGTACGCAGGGATCTCTCCTGGCGGGGTTGGGAGACTATTTGGGGTGTCACAGTTTGAACCCAGGTCAGCCTCATGTGCTCCAGCCCCATAGTTACTTTAAGTGGGTGAAGCCTGTGTTAGGCAGTGCAGGTAAATACCAGAAAGATGTGTATGTAATGGCGCATTAATCTCTTGTTAATATAATCCCCAAAAAATGTAATGTATTGAAGATCAGAGCAAATCTCTCTCTCCCCTCAGAAAGGAGCTTTTCAGAATGTATATGTGTTTCGTTACAATCTGGAAATTGATGAGGTGTTTATTTCAATCTCTAGGGAGAATTTGGCTTTACAATGAACATGTTAGATATCGGCGGAGGCTTCACGGGAACCGAGTATCAGCTGGAAGAGGTAAGCTTTGTTAGTTCTGAGCTTCGTAAATGTTTTCCACTTGCTCCCTTTCTGGCCAAGAAATTCAACACGGTTGCCAAATGTACTTTTAGTTCAGTTGTGCAGTTGATCTTTGGTCCTTTTACTTTCAACACCTTTAACTGTGACCAATTTTATTGTAACACTGCCCCCCGCCACCCCCAATCAGTTTTTGTTTCAGAACTTCAGTTTTTTGTTGTTGTTGTTTTGTGCTACACCCACTGCACTCTCTTCAGCCCCAAACCCAGAGCTTAATGAAACTAGTGTTATATTGGAGTAATTTTTTCTGTGTAAGTGGTGGGGGGTGAGGGTATGGTATGTATACCACCCCTAAACCCCCACAATGATAAGGACTTACAAGCTGCTAGCATTCAAGTATTCTAAGAAAATGAACGGGCAATGAGAAGACACATTAGCTTTCAATTTGTTGGGGGGCTGATCCCACCTGGATACTGGGGCGGGTGGTTGCATTTGACTCCAAGGATGGAACCTACATGCAGAGTATGTGCTTAGACCCACTGGGTTCTTTACCACCGGCCTTGAAGTTTAATGAAATTCTTAAAACTCTAATGACACAAAAAGATTCCAGTTCTCTCTCTATCTCTCTTTCTCTCTCCTCCTCTTTCCTCTCTCTCCTCTCTCTCTCTCCCCCCTCCCCTCTCTCCCCTTCCCCCTCCTCACTTTTTAATGAAACTTATTTAGAAAGATGTGAGGGGACAGAAGTGCAAAGTGTGTGTTCAGCAGAGAACATAGACTTCCCCAGAGTGGAAATAAGCACGTGACACCCACGTTCAGGGGAGAGCATGGGCTTAAAGAGCCAGCCCCGTTCATTTGCTTTTACTCTATCCCTGTGGCACAGAAGAATAACAAGGCAGATTTAGCTCTTCACTGTATCACTATATCACTGTCATCCTGTTGGTCATCAATTGCCTCGAACAAGCCCCAGTAACGTCTCCTTTGTCCTAGCCCTGAGATTCTTAAAAAGTGCCACATTCGAGGCTCTTTCAGGGTCAGGAGAATGAGACCCATCATTGTTACTGGTTTTTGGCATATTGAATACGCCACGGGGAGTTTGCCAGACTCAGCCGTGTGGGCAGGATACTTTTGGTAGCCTGCCAGGTTCACCAGAGTAAGAACTAAATAATAAGATGTCTTGTGGCTAGTCTCTGGGTCTTGGCCATTCATGGGATTACACTGGGGGGGGGGGGGGGCAGTTGGTGGGTGTAACGCTTGGAAGGTGGGGGATCTGGGTGGAGGAGGCCCCAGTCCCAATCCAAGCAGGCTTGGAGTCCCACACACCTGGGTTCCTCTGCCAGTCTCTTCATGCGTGAGGCTCGTCATATTTCTTGTGCTCAAAAATATCCACATTCCTTCCCCACCCTCCTTTGTTTATGTGTATGAACTGAAAGTTTGGTTCTTCACTAGGCATAAAAGCATAACTAGTCATCAGTGGGCATTGCCATTGGAGTTAGGGCTTTTCTTTTGTTTGTTTTGGGGGTGGAGGTTGCCCACACCCATTGGGTTATTACTGGCTCTGAATTCAGGAATTAATCCTGGCAGGACTCTGAGGGCCATATGGGATGCTGGGGATCGAACCTCGGTTGGCCACATGCAAGGCGAGCGCCCGCTGCACTGTTGCTCCAGTCCCAGATTTAGGACTTTTTAATTAATGCAATATTTTGATTAAAGATAATGGTTTGGAATCCTATTTGTTTGATGACTGCTATATAAAAGTCATAATCTGAGACTCAAATTATAGTGTCACTGTGTGGGATTATCTGTTCTAACGTTAAAACCATAATGTGTTTTAAATCCCTAGGTTAATCATGTCATCAGCCCTTTGTTGGATATCTACTTTCCTGAAGGGTCTGGCATTAAGATCATTTCAGAACCTGGAAGCTACTATGTGTCTTCTGCATTCACTCTTGCAGTTAATATTATTGCAAAGAAAGTTGTTGAAAATGATAAATTTTCCTCTGGAGGTAAGATTACAGGCAAGACAGTGTGTAAACACACAAAAAAGGACGGCCAAAGGGACGGCAGCGGCCTCTCTCCCACCGCCCGCGTTTGGTAGTCTCGGGCCGTTTTCCCACTCCAGGGAGGTCGATGGCGATGGTCAGGCGGAGGAAGGAAACGGGGGCTAAGCTGGTTGGTCTTAGCAGCAGTTTATTACATGGAAGAAATGCATGTCATGGAGGCCTCAGGAGTCCTCAAGCATGTGCTCCTTTGTTCTCTCAGCTTCTGTCCTCAGCCCCATCTGCCCAGGTTCCCAAATTATAGTGTCACTGTGTGGAAGTGAGAGCCCTGAAATCTCCCTTATGTAGATCATGGCACCTCTAAAGGGTGCGGTATAGTGATGTCATCAAAAGGAGTTAAAGAACATTGAGGGGCAAAACATACCATTGTTTCTTTACATCCACCGGCCAGTAATCTTGGCCTCACCTTTTACAAGCACTTGGATTGGCACATCAAAGACCAGTCTGCTAGAGCTTGGGAAAATACATCTCAAAGATTAGCCTGCCTGGAGCCAGGCATCTCCATCTCCAAGATCAGGGCTGGCTTAGCACCTGGGATCTGCATACCTAAGACCCGCTAGGTTCCTGTGAGATAAGGGAAAGTGCCTCAATATACTGAAATCATTTACTGAAGGCAGTTTGAAGGGGAGAAAAGTTCAGTCTCATCCAAGCTAGTCAGGACACACAGGAAAAGCAGTTTCTAGGGCAGATTCTCATTTAGCAGATCAACTCACACTAGAACAGAATTCCCTGGGTGTGTTTCTCCTCTCCTTGTCCAACAAACATATAAGCATACATAATATAAATCATTTTGTATGGACACAGTAAGAAATACTTTAAGCTTATAGAATTGCTCTCCTAGGGCCATCTCGATCTCAGACTACAGTGCTCAGGCCAGATATCTTTCCTATCCCTAGCAGCAGGATCCTAGTCTCGTCGTTACTTTTGGATCATGACAGCATTTGCCTATGATCAAACTCTTAATCTATAGTTAAGAATCGTCGCACCTTGGCCTGGCCCATCACAATGCCAGGGTAGCACATAACTTACTGGCTTGCCCTGGTTCCATCCAGTCCCACGTCGGGACCCTGCCCTTGGGGTGCTAGGAAGTGAGGGCAACTGAGGCTTAAGTTGAGAAAGCAGATGCCCGGGAGTGAATAATATTCAAGGCCAATTCAATCCTAAGTTATGAAGCATAATATTAATTGTTTTCCTGTATCTATACAAAAAGGACATTGCATTAAACGATCAAAAGACATAAGGAGAGGAGAAAGGCAATATTAACTTGCAGTACAAGTTAGTGTCCTAGAAGGATGAGACCTTACAAATTGGTTGGGGAAGAGAGCGCAAAGAGTAGTCACAGACAAAGTACTGGGAGTGACTCGGGAGCACTGTGATGGGTGCAGCCTGATAAACCTAAGCTCCTTGTAATCCAACAAGAGAGGTGCTTTGTTGCTGAGCTGTCTCCCAGACCCCAAAGTTGTTGTGTTTCCTTTTTTATTAGTTTTTATTAAAAACACCATAATTTACAAAGTCGTTCACTATACAGATGTTTCAAGCACTTAGTGTTGCGACACTCCCAGTGTAGCCTTCCCGTGCCAGTCTCTCATTTCCCTCCCAGTCCCCACCTGCCCTCTTTGAAGGCCCCCAGAGTTTCAGAATACTCTTTGTTTCTCTGAATTCCAGTTAGTTTGAAAGTTATTTTTAATTTTCAGATTCTGCTCATTTGTTAGGATGCTAAAGGACATTATGGGGGTTATGAAATTGTAGGTGTGAGGCCCTACAAACAGGAAAATTGTAGGTGAAATTGTAGCATGGATGGCCAAGGAGCTTTTCACAGTGCTACTGATAGTTTCAGACAATCTCAACTGGCCAGTGGATTAAATATACAGATGACCTCTTTCTCATCCTGTTAACTTCGGTAGTAATGAATTTGATATTAAATCAACCTAAACAAAAACTATTTTTCCCATCTTGCATTATTTTAGAATGTCTTGATTTACAGTAACTCCCGGGCAGTCCTTCATGTACTGCCCCAAATTGGTGTCCTCTTGTGCTGCCATCACTTATGAATGTTTCTTTGCTTTCTTTCCATCAAGGTGTTTCTGGCTCATCCTGTCCTTTCCGTGTCTTAGTTGTGGAATTAGCATTTCTTCTAGGTGCTTTCATTCCTGTTAATAGAGAACGGGATTTCAGCTTAGGTTGTAAGTCTGCAAAAATAATTGCTCAGTGAACAGAACGCACTTGGAAATGTATGTATATTTGAGTGCAGTATGCCACTCAGCATACTATAAAGTGCCTAGAAAAGATTTTCTCCCTTTCCTAGTGCATACTTGCTTAACCCTCAGTGCTCAGAGATAGTGCCCGAGCAGCCAACTCATGCACTACCAGAAACAACACTTAGTCTGTTGTGATGTCTCTCTGGTCCTCCTGGGTGTTTTTGTTTGGGCATGTTTAACATGACGCAGGAAGGCATGCACAACATCCCGGTTAGAGTGTTTCAGGCTCAAAGAGCTCGGGACTAGGATGCATGAACCTTGCTTGCAGAGAGCCCTGGGTTCTAGCGCTGGAACTGCATTCTCCCCCAGGCTGCTGAGTGTGTGCTTCAGAAGGAATAAGTACATCTCTCACATCTTAGCAGCTTTTTTTCTAAGGTGGTAGTGGGGGGAGGGGGGTGTTCCATTGCAGATTATTCGGGACTGCTTGATTTAAATGAAATTATGATGCATATTTTTTTTTCTTTTTAAAACATTTTTGTTGTTTTTTGTTTTGTTTTTGGCCCACACCCTGTGGTGCTCATGGCTAATTCTGGTCTGTGCTCAGGGATTACTCCTGGCAGGGCTTCGGGGACCATTTGTGGTGCTGGGGGTCAAAACTTCTGTCTTGGACAAACGCAAAGCAAACTCCCTTTCCGCACTGTCCAATCTCTCCAAGTCCATTGTAAGATAACATAGATCCAGTATAATATGGAACCATTTTGTTCTGTGCTTTTAAATCAATATTCCACTATGAGAGTATATAATTTACCTGTTCCATTACTGATAAACACTAGTCTTTTCCAGTTTAGGACTATTAGAAATAATGCTGTTACAGGGCCTAGGGAACAGTGCAGGGTTGAGAATTCTTGCCTTTCAAGATACGGTCTTGAGTTCACATCCCAGTGACCTACATTCAGCTGCACAGTCCTGGCGGTGCTGGCACCACAAGCCATTTCTGGTTGTCATCAGTCAAGATGTGCAGCGCCCTCAGCTAGGAAGTAGCAAGTCAAACCGCCGGGCTTGTGAGCCACCCTCAGTCTTCAGACGGTGGCAAGGGAAGAGCGGAAGGAGGGGGAGACATTGGGAAAATGCCACAGTGCTTGGGGCCAGAGAGATGGGATGGGCAGCAGGGATGGCACTTGCCATGCATGCAGCAGACCGGCTTCGATCCCCGGCACCCCATAAGGTACCTCAAGTCCCACCAGAAGCCCTCAGCACTGCTGGGTGTAACCCAAAAACAGCAAACCCTAAACAAGACCAAGACCCCAGCGCTACGTGGTCCCTGCTCCGTGTTCAGCCCTAGAGGTCCTGACCCCACACGCCACACCCTCCAGCGGGGGATGGGCCCCTGGGACCCCACACTACAAACACTCCTATGTAAATCATGTTGACAGATTTCAGTTGCTTTGCAGATGTGATTAAGAGTGGTTGCTAGGTCATGAAAGTTAAGCCTTTCCAAAGATTTCAACATGCTATTGCTACTTAAGCCCACTGGTGGTGGGGGAGGGGTGTTTGAGAGTACACACACGCAAGTTTTGGTGTATCCTGACCTTGTCTGGTTTTTGGTTTTGGTTTTGGTTTTTTGCTTTTTGGGTTACACCCAGCTGATGCTCAGGGGTTACTCCTGGCTCTGCACTCAGGAATCACTCCTGGCAGTGCTTGAGGGACCATGTGGGATGCTGGGAATTGAACCCGGGTCGGCCGGTGCAAGAAGGCAAACGCCTTACCCGCTGTGCTATTGTTCCAGCCCCATTGGCTGGGTTTTTTGTTTTTTGTTTTTTGGTGGGGTTTTGGTTTTTTTTTTTTTGTTTTTTTGGGGGGGTATCGTATTGGCTTCTGGGCCATACCAGAGGTGCTCAGGGCTTACTCCTCAGTGCTTGCCTGGGTTGGAGCCCCGGTTGTCCAGTAGGCATGGCAAGCACCTTCACCGCTGTACTATCCGGCCTCTCTGATAGCTCATCGTAGCCTTTGATTTACTTTCATTTTTTCACTGATGCAGTAAAGCGCTTGATTCATATATTCCTTGGTTGGCTTCCTTTGTAAAAATGTAGGTTTGGCATTTTAGTATATATCAATGTGTTTCCTAAGTTATGTAAAAATTTTGAAAGTCTGAGCTATATGAGTCGTTAATATTTTATATGCTATATAGTGACTACGTTTACTACCATTTCATATTTATCTGTTTCTCTTTCAGTAGAAAAAACCGGAAGTGATGAACCAGCCTTCATGTATTATATGAATGATGGTGTTTATGGTTCTTTTGCAAGTAAACTGTCTGAGGACTTAAATACCATTCCAGAGGTTCACAAGGCAAGTCATATAAAAAAAAAATCAAAGCTTATTAGGCAGTTTATAAACTGCACTGTTGTTCTTAATGCACATACCAACTTTTGGAGAAAGATTTTAGGATGCAGTGGGAAGGGATAGGGGATTTTGCCCTTTTGGAGGACATGGCCCCCTGGCAGCAGCCCTCTGCTGCCTAAAAGGAGAAGGGCTTTTACCACCTCGTTGGCTCTGAGACCCTGAAAGGTGCCCCCGTCTTCTAACACATTCAGGATCTGCTTGAGCAAAAACTGAATTTCCAAGCAACTTTTTCTTTCTTGCAGAAATACAAGGACGATGAGCCTCTGTTTACAAGCAGCCTTTGGGGTCCATCCTGTGATGAGCTTGATCAGATTGTGGAATGCTGTCTTCTTCCTGAGCTGAATGTAGGAGATTGGCTCATCTTTGATAACATGGGAGCAGATTCTTTCCATGAGCCATCTGCTTTCAGTGATTTTCAGAGGCCAGCAGTTTATTACATGATGTCATTCAGTGATTGGTAAGGAGTCTAAAGCATCCTGTATTTGAGGGGCTGGAAAGAGAATACAGTGGGTGGGCACTCGCCTTGCACTGACCGACTGGCTTCGATCCCTAGCACCCCACCTGAGTAACCTTTGAGCATCGTTGGACGTGGCCCAAAAATACAAAAACAAAACGTGAACTAAAGCTTCCTGTATTTGAGGTGGAGTAAAATGATGGCTAACAGGGGCTGGAGCGTGGTACAGTTGGTAGAAAACTTGCCTCGTATGTGGGCATCCTGGGTATGATCCCCAGAGGCCCCGGGGCCACTCTGAGAGACAGTATAGGGAATAAGGCCCTCACTTTGCATGTAACGATGCTAGGAATGGTCCCTAACACAGAGCCCTAAGCTGTGGCCTAATATAAAACACGTATGTGTGTGCATGCGCACATGCCAACCATTCTTCTGTTCCATGCTCCCAAATAGTCGCCCTTTATTTAAAGGATGAAGATGTTTTGTAGTCTCATTTTACTGGTTGTGTGGGTTTGTTCTTAAATGTGGGGCTAATACAGTTTTTTTCTTTCTTCGTAGGTATGAGATGCAAGATGCTGGAGTTACTTCGGACACGATGAAGAACTTCTTCTTTGTGCCTTCTTGCATTCAGCTGAGCCAGGAAGAGAGCTTTCCCACTGAAGCTTAAACAGGCATTAACGCTTCTTTAGATCTGAAGTTGGCAGGTTAAACTTGTCTGGTCTACATTCCAGAATGGGGGAAAAATCTGATCTTATTCTGTTTATTCTCTTGAAAACAAAAACTTAGTAGTAGCTATTTGGGACCAGACAAAATCAGCTCTCATCATATTTCATTGGGAATAATTGGGAGATTTAGATAATGTATCCAGATTAAAACTTATCAGTTTGTCCTACCCCTTAAGCGTTTAAAATTAAAATATGCAACAAAATGGATGACTTAGTGGAGATGGAAGCCCATTAATTGGGTTCCCCATTAAACCGTTTACATACAAGTACACAGTTTTTATACTAAGGATTCGTGTTTAAAAGTCTTGTAAAGTTAATGTCTTTCACCCAGCTAGAGCAAAATGTCAGTGGAAGACCAGTGTGACTTCATTAGATACGTTTAGTGTATTTAGAATGTGTGAATTTGTGCTTTGAACTGTAGTTAATAAATGTAAAATTGCATCATAGTATTTGTTGTACTTGACCTAATGTAACCCTTGTATGATTGCAATAAATATTTGTGTAGATTTTACTGTTTTTTCAGCTAAAACTTGGGAAAGGGGCTAGCTAGCAAAGGTAGTTTTGAAATAGATGTGTATATGGACTGTTTTGAAGGTTCTTTTCCTTTATAGCCCATTTCAGTTTAGTTTGGCTCAGTACATTTTTCAGTTATTTAATTAGTAATTTAAGTAAAATGTTTGGTAAATCATTGTGAAGTTCAGATTCATTATGGAGAGTTGATGTGCAGTAAGCATGATGTTTAACAATTTTAACACCAAAAAATGTTAATCCTGCATAAAGCATTTGTAATAATAGGTGTTTCTGTATAGATAGAATGCAATCGCGTACCTTAGTAAATCTTTGGAATCATAAATCCGTTTGGCTGAAATGGAAGATTCTGTTAAAAACTTTGAATAAACCTGGGGGGAGGGAATTAAAGTTGCAGAGAAATCTGCAGCACACTGAAACTTAAAGGGCTGCATCTTTATCCAGAAACCTGTTGCTCTTTTGCACAGAATATTTAAATGCAGAGTTATTTGGGGTTGGGATGAAGCACACCTGTTTTTTTTCTCAGTTACAAGTGATTTTAATCTTTAGGGGGGTCTTTTTCTTTTTTCAAGCTACTCACTTAGTTTCTTATTTCCCATTTGTTCAGCTTAGTAATTACTTTTCATACTAAAATTCCATGGTGATGGGGGAAGAAAATTCGCATCAGCAGCTGAGTTGTTCGTTGCAAGGAATTTGTATTGTTCACTGCTAGTGTATTAGGAATCCTAGATCTCAGAATCACAATAGTAATAAACAACAGGAGTCACTTTTTCCTAACTTCTTCCATGTTTAGATGTGGAATTTCTGTCTCCCAAGAGGAAACGTGACTTCACTTTGGTGCCAATGGACAGAAAATTCTACCTGTGCTACATAGGAGAAGTTCGGAATGCATTCAATAGCTGGTTTATTCACGCCTTGATTTCAAGGTGAAATGAAATTGATCAGGAGTCTAATAAATTTCAGTCTCTTTAAAACCAGTAGGTGCTTAATCTTTTTGATTTGATTAATGCCCATCTGAATGTCATGGGTTCTGTTAATAAAAAAAAAATTTTTTTTAAAAATTAAGGCCCCAGTCCATTGTCGTTTAATTTCCCTTGGACTTTGCCAAGGTATAAATGGGGTTTTATGCAAAATTCCAAGCTACCATGCAACTTTTTTAAACCGTGAATGAAGAATTATTCCCACCTTTCTTTTCATGTTGTGCTTTGTGGTCCAAGAAATGCCAAACCTTTGAAAATGGTACAACTTTGAGTCTTTGGCTTGACTATACAGTTTTGAGCTTCGTGGTTTTGACATATCCATAGAACCGTTCTATGTGCAAGAACTCAAAATTGTAGGTATCACTTGTTAATGATGAGGTGACTTTAAGCAATGTCTGTATTGTATTTGAAGACTGTTTGCCATAATTTGAAGTTTGACCTTATGTATTTGAATTTGGTATGCTAAAAATACTGAATTAATGTAACAATTCTTTTTTAAAAACAATATTGTAATCTCAGTTCAGAATTTAACTGAAAATATAAAACCCAGATGATTTCTATATAGTAAATTGAACTGTAAAGGTAACTTGTGTGTGATTCTGAATACACAGATAAAATGCTTTTATTCCTCCTGTTTTACTTTGACTTCTACCGTGGCAGTTGAAATTTTACATACCTGCTTGATATGTATATAAACTTGCAAGCATTATTGAAGAATCTCATTTGCTTTATTATAAAGGAACATGGAATCTGACAGTGTTGGGTATTCTGTATGGAACAATGGTTTTGACAAAGCCCAAATGTGTGTGCCAAGATTTCTGGAGCCATACTTTCCAGATATTTGCCAGTCTTGACAATTTTAATCTTACACTAAATAAGCCAGATCTATATAGTTAACTGTGTGTCCCAAATAGATCTGGGCTCATGGAAAAGAATGGGTTCAAAAGGCATGTCCCCGGCCTTTGTGAAAGCTATTTTTCTCATGGTAGCAGTTTAGCGACTTGATCAACAGATAATTAAGAACTATTTTTTGTTTCACTGGCATACATATGCTCTGGGGGGGAGGGGTTGCTAACTCTGCTCGGTTCACTCCCAGTAGTTCTCAGGACAGGGACAGGACTGGGGTGGACTGCACACAGGGCCAGCACCATAACCCCCAGGGCACTTTGGACTCTAGTCTGCCGCTCCACTCACTGGGTGAGCGGAGGCAAGTCCCTGATCTGTGTTTCTGTTTTCTGAGAGTAAAAGCATGGCCTGTGTGGAATACCAAGCAGGAGTGAAGCAGATGCCACACAACACCTCCGTATTTCTGAGTCTCCATCCTCAAGTTTCGCCCTCCACATTTTCCTCTTTCCTGTAGGAAGAAACAAAAGATGTGCGTTGGGGGGTCAGAGTGATCACACAGGGCTAGAGTGCTTTCCTTGCACGCAGCTGACTCAGCATCCTAAAGGGTCCCAGAGGACCCCGAGTGTGGGTGGTTCCTGCTCCAAGTGTCTAGTCCATGGTTGGTGGGCTCAGTATGTAGCACAAGCATGCCTTCAATGTCTGAGGTATTGTAGATTTCAGGGAAACTGTTCTACTGCCAATCTGTGTGGGAGGGAAGTTTAGGTGCTTGTAGCAAAGCATTTCTTGCACAAAGTTACAATAGTAGGAGATAGTGTTGAAACATTTGGCCTCATTGTACCCTTTAGAGTTTTGGATTATCAGTGTTCAGCAATCCCTTACTGAGTGAGATAATAGGGCTTTAATGTCTGCAGTTTCCTGAGGATCTTTCAGAGCTTAATTAGCAGAGTGCTCAGGACAGTCCAGTGGGCCTTGGACACAGCTGGCCCAGGTTGGACCCCCTCACCCCAGGCTCTGCACTCGAGGGATCGCTACTTGATGATGCAGAGGGAGGACTGGCCAGGGTACTGGGGAGTGACCCTTGGTGGCTGTGGTCGAATCAAGTGCCCTAGCAGCTGGACCCCTCACACCTGAGCCAGTGATTTAGACCCTCCTAATGATGCTGCCTTCCCGGGGTCCCTCCAGTTGCAGTCCACACTCTGAGCCACCCCTGGGCCATGTGTGCTCTTAATGGGGGGCACTTAAGACCGGCTGAAGTCAGGTGCCCCGCCTTTGGGCACCTGCAGTGATGGGGAGCCTGCGAGGGGTACATTCTTTGTTATTTTTACTTTGGGGCAACACCCGCGATGTTCAGGGCTTACTCTTGAATGTACTCCTGGCTGGACTCGGGTCGAATCCAGGTCAGCTGTGTGCAGGGCAAGCGCCAGCCCCTCTACTATGGCTCCTGGGACGGGTATATTCTCACCACCCTCCTGTAGGTGCATCCATGCTTCAGACGTCTGGCCCCTTCCGGAGTGTGGAGAGACTCCACCAAGTTTTGGTTTTCAAGACTTTTTGTTGGTTTTTCTGGCCACTCCCGAGCTGCTCAGCAATCACACCTGCGAAGCTTGGGAGACCACAGCCAGTGTTGTGTGTGCAAGGCAAGCTAACCACATACTCTGTCCAACATTGTATCCTTCCCCTCTTGGCTCCAGACCAGCACCACAAGTGCCCACCCTTCTGCCTTGACCTGCTCACCCCACCCAGAAGCAGGGGAGGGGTGGGCCAGAGACCACGGGCGCCCAGAGCCCTGACTTTAGCCCTCCTGGTCTTGGAGGTTTTCAGCTACCAGAATCCCCCAATGGCCACCAGCCTGCAGTACCCCAGGGAGCTGCTCAGTCTAGCCCCTTTGGTCTGCTCCTAGCCCCATGCTCGGGGGTCTCAGCCCTCAGTGAGGCCCGGGTGTAGCCCCTCCTCCCCTGGTCCCCTGTGGCCCCATGCTCTGGAAGTGTAGAGGTGGGGCCTGGTCCCGGCAGGGCAGGAGCAGCCAGCCCAGTCCCTTACGCTCAGAGTCTCTGCACTGACTCCTGCAGAGACCTGTTGGTCGGCATTTGACCTGAGGTCTGGGCTAGTCACCGGGTGACCATAGCCACCTACACCCGGTCATATGCCTCGCATTAGGTGCTGGCCCGTGACCCCAAACAGCGCCCCCTCTCTGGCCTTTGAACCCTGCAGAGCCGAGTGCTTGAGGACTAACTCCATTTCTGCCACTTGCCAACTGCGTGGCCTTGGGTGGGTTCATTGACCTTCCAGAGCTGCTTCTCCTCACAAGGTTTCTATGATTTCCGACCCAGAGCTTCATTTCCTCACCTATTAAAGAAAAGGGGGAGGGGGGGCTGGAGCAATAGCATAGCAGATAGGGCATTTGCCATGCATGCGGCCGCGGCCGACCAGGCCAACCCAAGTTCAATTCCTTCGCCCCTCTCGGAGAGTTCGGCAAGCTACCAAGAGTATCTTGCCCGCACGGCAAAGCCTGGCAAGCTACCCGTGATGTGTTCGATATGCCAAACACAGTAACAACAAGTCTCAATGGAGATGTTACTGGGCCCTCTCGAGCAAATCAATTAACAATGGGAGGACAGTGCTACAGTGCTATTAAAAAAAAAAAAAGATGGTAAAAAGCCTAAGTGTTCTGGGGTCCAAAAAGAATAGCTAAGTGATTTGGAGCCACTTCCTGCCTGGCAGGCTTGTGGTCATGAGTTCGAATCTCTAGGATCCCACATGCGCTGTATGTATGTATGTAATGTGTGTGTGTGTGTGTGTGTGTGTGTGTGTGTGTGTGTGTGTGTGTGAGAGAGAGAGTGCACACGCACGCGTGCTTTTTTGGGTCACACCTGGCCAATTCAGGGATTATTCCTGGCTCTGCACTCAGGAATTACTTCTGGCATTGCTCGGGGGACCAGATGGGATGCCGGGGGTCGAACCCAGGTCAGTTGTGTGCAAGGCAAATGCCCTCCCTGCTGTACTATCACTCCAGCTCCACACCCCACCCCACTCCCAAAACAAAACCCTTATCTTTAAAAAGTGTCCTTCTTAGCGGCAGACTGGTGGACAGGAGAAGCAAAGGGAGTCGGGAGGGGCGGGGACTGATTGAAGTTGGGCGATGATGAAGAAATGGGTGTTGAATCAATTTATGCCTGAAACCAATCATGAATAACTGTGTAATTTCACGGTAAATGATTAAAAAAATAAAGATGAAAGATGAGATTTTGCCAAAAGGGAGGGGCTGGAGTGTGCATGGCTTGACACACTCAGGCTGAGCAGGGGCCTGCCGTGGCGGGCACACGTGCTGTCAGCGATGGTGCCTGGAACGCTGGCACAGGGCAAAATGCAGACAGGTCGGGCACACAGACCTGCCTGGGAGCCCAGTTCCGTTCCCAGCAGTCTTCCAGACACCCCAGAGCACCCTCAGGGTTGGCCCCCAAACCCAAATCAGTAAAGCAAAAGGGGAGAGTGTAGCAGAGAGATGGCACAGCAGGAAAGGCACCTGCCTTGCATGTGGCCCACCTGGGTTCCATCCCAAGCGTCCCATATGGTCCCCCGAGCACTGCCAGGAGTGAGTCCTGAGTGTAGACCCAGGAGTAAACCTTGAGTATCACCGGGTGTGGCCCAAACTCCTCATTCCCCCCAAAAAAACCCAAAAAACAAAGACACATTCATTGTTCAATCAACCCACACCCCAACTTGGGGTAATTCCTTTCTTTTGCTATATGGGGTTCCATTGCGTCTCTTAGTTTCTAAATTAAACTATTGTACTTTAAAAAAAAACTTTTTAAGGAAATCACAAACGCCGTCACTATAAGGTTCTACGGCAGGTCGCTTGTTTGGCTTGTACGTTAGCTAAAAAGGAAGCACTGCATCATTTACTGGGGGTTGGTGGCAGTGGCCTGGATGCCCACTAGATGGCGCTCATGGATCACTTCAACTCCTAGGGATTCACAGACTTGCTCAAGCCCTTGAGATTTTGCAGCTAAGCTTCAAACTGCGGGGAGTGTTCAGTTCTCCTCGAGCTCTGTCCTCCTGGTTTTGTTCTACTTATTGGTTTGGTTTGGGGGCCACCTGTGGAGTTCTCAGGGGGATCATTCCTGCTTCTGTGCTCAGGGTTTGCGCCCAGCAGTTCTTGGGGGGACCATGTGATAGCAGGGCTTGAACCCCAGCTCCCGGACGTGAAGCACGAGCTCAGCTCCCTTGCTGCCCCTCCTGCCCTTACCCTGTTTCCGAAGGTCCTTTGCAGGAGCCCAGAGCAAGAGGGAATTCACAATGCCTCACTTTCCCTCTAAACCTCCACCTACCCCTGCAGGCAACAGCTTTGCCACTGCAAATCCAGGCACGGTGACCCCAGTCAGCCCTACTGGTGAGCCAGTGATCCTGGGTGATTCCAGGGGACTGTGTAACTGGAAGAACCCCAAAAGTCAAGAGATGGGGGTTCCCCTTGGAATGTGGGTTTGTCCTGGGGCATTTAAAACTCCCTGGAGCTGGAATGTCCCCCGGGGCACACAGAGCCTCATGTTTACTATGCCAAGCATCCAGCACCCTCCTGCTCCAGGAGACTGGGGCCAGGAGTCAGGAGGAGGGTGGGGGGACGACCGGCCAGCAGGAAGTGGTCAGGTCTGGCTGGTTGAGAGAGGAGAGGGCCACCATACTGATGGTTTCAGACCCAGAAAAGGAATGATTTTTCTGTTTGGGGGCCACACCCTGAGAAGCTCACGGCTTCCATAAGGCAAATGCCCAACCCACTGTATTATCTCTTCAACCCCAGGAGGGATTATTTGTTTGTTTATTTGGGGGCCCACATCTGGCAGTGGTCAGGACTTAGTCCTGGCTCTGCGCTCAGGGATCATGCTTGGCAGAGTTCACCGGACCGTATGGGGAGGGGGCAGGGATCCAACTCAGGTGGGCCGTGTGCAAGGCAAACATCTCACCTGCTGCACTATTGCTCAGGCCTCCAGAAGTCATTTTTGATTTTTTTTTTTTTTTTTTACATTACACCCTTGGTGCTCAGGGACCAAAGTGCGGGTCAGCCAGGACCTTCCTCCTATCTGTGCTGTTTGGAGCCTCAGGTTCCTCTGACATTGCAGGAGTGAGTGGGTGGGTCTGTGTTGGGGTTTAGAAGGAGCAGAGGCTGCCTGAGAGAGCAAGTCTCCCCCGCAGGGAAAGCCCCAGGCCTGGTTTGGATGCAGCTCCACTAGGAGCCCTAAGGAGTCGAGGGCCTCCAGCTTCCGCAGGCCAGGCTGCTCCGTTGTGGGCCCACACTCACCCTCCAGGTTCTCAGGTAGTTTCTGGGTCTCCAAGGGGAGACACGGACTGTTGCTTTCTTCTCTGCCCAAACCTAACTGACCTGTGTGACATAGAGCAGTTATCATTTGGACACCAGCTTAATCCACACCTTCACACACACACACACAGGCATGCACACATGAACTCACAGGCACACAAAGGCACACAGGCACTCGTGCACACACAAAGGCGCACACACAGGCACAAACACATACATATACAGGTACACACACAGGTGCGTGCGCACACACGTATGCAGACTCACATACACACACACACACACACACATCCATTCCCTAATGTCAATATGTCAGCTCAGAGTTCACAGCATGGGAAATGATTTCTCATGACGTGAGAAATGGCCACACACACATCACAGCATTTGGCAAGGTGGAGACCCTGCTTCAGTGGATTCTTGGTGCTGGTGTGTTTCTGCCTCCTGCTTCATCCCTGCTCTGCAGTGGACACTGACCCTCCTCCCCTACCCCTACTCTGCACAGACTGACCCTCCTTCCCTCCCCCTGCTCTGCATGGACACTGACCCTCCTCCCCTCCCTTTGCTTTGCAGACTGACCCTTCTCCCCTTCCTTCTGCCCTGCACAGACTGACCTCTCCTCCCCTCCCCCTGCTCTGCACCCAAGAAAGTGGTGGTGGAGGGGGGGGATCAGGGGATATCCATCTCCATGGGAGGAGGGGGACTGTTTTCTGCAGGGCGTGAGTGCTGCCATCCTCAGCTTTGCCTGCAAGCACAGGGGTGCGGAGAGATCCGGAGACACGGAGTGGAGGGCCTCACTCTGTATTCTCTTCCCGCCAAGTCCCCCTGGCGGGCTGACTCAGCACCGGCCTCCCGCACCCCTATCCGGTGGCAGCTCTTTCTGCCGGTCCTGCCCCTCGGCCTCTCCACGCGCAGCCTCAAGATCTCTGCTGGCTGCACCTTTGTGAACTGACCGTTTGTGAGAATCACCTGGAGTGACCCAGGTGCGCGCCACCTGCTTCCTGCCGCGCCCAGGGCGGGCTCCCCTGGGTGAGCGTTGGCGCAGGCGGGTGTTGGCCCGCGGCCCGGGAGCGAGACGGCGGGGTGAGCCGTGCAGGGGGGGCGCGCGCGCTGGCGGGGGCACCCCTCCCTGGCACCGCCGGCCACGCACCAACCAGCAGCCGCCGGGGTCCCCGGGGAGGGAAACCTGCGACGAACGGAGCTGCGGGCGGCTCCAGATGCGGCGCGCCGCCGCCGGCAGGTCTGCGGGTAGAGCCCTCGCGGCACTGAGACGCAGTCGGAGGGCGCGGGGAGGAGAGATGGGAATGTTCCAGACGAGGGAGCAGGGGAGGACGCGTGTCTACGCCCTGGTAGGGAGATTCAGGGGCGGGAGGCCAGGGCCGGTGCCGCGGGCTCGGCGCAGGGGCGATGCGGGGGCTGCTCTGACAGTCAGGGCGGAGCCCCCAAAGAAGAAAAATGTGTGTGTGGTGGGGGGACGGAGAGATAAGACAACGGGAAGGGCGCTTCCCTTGCACGCAGCTGCCCTGGGTTCGATCGCCGGCACAGCGCAGGGTCCCCGGCCCTGCCCGGGGGGGAATTCCTGAGCCAAGAAGCAGGAGTCAGCCCTGGGCAGCGATGCGCATGGCCCCAAACACGCGCGCGCGCGCGCACACACACACACACACACACACACACGCACGCCACTTTCTAAATGGGGGAGGGGAAGCCAAGCCGGATGGTGCTCAGTGCAGGGGGGCCGCTCCCAGCGGTGCTGGAACCCGGCCTCCCGCGCGCTCCAACCCCCCGCCCAGGAAGGGCTCCGGTGCTCACGAGGCCCAGCCAGGAATCTGGGCGGCGGCTCCGGGTCCCCTGGGGGAGGGGGTGACATCAGCGAGTCTGTTTCCAGGGCGGGAGCTGGACGCGGTGGGAGGCGACGTCCCGGCGCTGGCGGCAGATGGCGGCGGTGGCGAGCTGGGGAGGGGGAGGAGGGCCCTGGCAGGGACGCCGACCCCCGGCTGAGTCACTCGGAGCGGCCTGCGGGGAGGCGGCCGGGGCTGGTCTGCGAGCGGTCGCGGGGTGGGGCTGGAATCCGGGCTGGCACCGGCGGGTAACAAAGAGCGGCCGCCCCGCCTCTGCCCCTGCTCCCCCGAGCTCCGCCGTGCCCTCGGGCACACACTGCAGGCCCCGCGTGGGAGGGGGCGGGGGGAGGTCACTGTCGCTCGAAACCCCCAGCTGGGAGCCCTGGACGCGCGCCCAAGGAGGCGGGAGCGGGCTGGCGCGGAGGAGGCCCCGGGCGCGGGCGGGAGTGGGGGCGGGGCGCAGCTGGCCCCCTGCACCCCACGCCCTCCAGCCCAGCCCCTCCGCCCACCACCTGCGGTTCCGTGCGCCTTCCCCCTCCCCCCGGAGTCCTCGGCCACGTGGGGATGCCCCCAGGCCGAACCGGTGCGCCAAGTCGCCCCAAATTCCGAATGTGGAGGGGGGTGTGGTTTGGAGAACACCACGGGGTCCCTCGGCTGCGTGCAGCGAGGGAGGCAGCTGGCGCGCGAGGCGGCGCCGTCCAGGGGGGCGTCTGGGGCCGGGGTGGGCTGCCGGGCTGATTGCGAATGCTAAACACATCTGGCCTTCAGATGCCGAGGCGTGAGCGGACCGGTCTACCCTCGGCCTCACAGTCGGGGCAGTCACACGGAAAGGCGCACGCGGCTGAAACCCACCGTTCCCACTGGCTACGGCACGAGCCCACGTGGGTCGCGAGAACAATGGCTTTCGGGCACCTGGAACTGGAGCACCCGAGACGGAGTAACAGCAGCCGAGGCGCCCGCGCCCACCAGGGCATGGGGAATGCGCACAGCCTGCCGGCTGTCTGCGAGGGAGTCTCCTCCCCCACGTCTTCCAACTTTCCTTCTCGCAATGCTTAGGACTCCTCGAATTTGGGGGGTGGCTGGGAGGGGCGGATCCACCCTGGCTGTGCTCTGGAGCTACTCCTGGCTCCGTGCGCAGGTATCACGCCTGGCGTTGCTGGGGCACCGTATGTGGCGCTGGGGGGATCGAACCCTGGGGGTCAAAGCGTTTGACCCTCCGTGTGGTCCCTCCCCGGGGAATTCGGTTCTGGAATACACTGATGTAGAAATACAAAATTGTTTTTCTTTGTTGGCTTTTGGGGTCACAACGGCGATGCTCAGGGCTCACACCTGGCTCTGCACTCAGGAGCGACTCTTTGGCGGTGCTCGGGGGCCACGTGGGATGCCAAGGACCGGTCTGAGTCCGGCCGCACGCAGGGAAGCGGCTCCCCACTGTCCTATCGCCCTGACTGCGATTTCTCTTTCGACTTCCCCAGCCATGCCCCCTCCCCCGCGCCGCCCACACCAGCCGGGAATCTCCGTCGCTCCTGCAGGCGGGTCGAGGCGGGGTCTCCCGGCAGTTGCGAGGCGGCGCCGGCAGGGGGCGCTGCGGGGCGGCCGCGCCGGTTTCTCCCCAGCAACACGGACGGGCGGGGGCGTGGCCTCGCGGCTTCCCCGGTCGGGGCCTCCCCGCGCCCCGCCCGCCCGCCGCGCCCCGCCCCGCCCAGCCCGGCCCCGCCTGCAGGCGCCTCCCGGCGGGCCGGGCGGAGCGGACGCGCGCTCGGACTTCGGAGCCGGCTGGGGGAGACGTGACCGGCCGGCCCCTCCCGGGAGCGGCCCGACGTCCCACGGGGCCCGGCCAGCCTTCGGCTTCCAGCGGGCAGCGCGGGGCGGGCTCGGCGGCCGCGCTGGCCGCGCACGTGTGCGGCCCGAGTGCCGGGCGGCGGTGGGGCGGAGCGCTAGGGGCGGGAGCACGCGCTACTTTGTGTGCCGGCCGGGCCCCTCTCGGTCCCCCGGCCGCGGTGGGGGCCGAAGGGGAGCAAGCCCACCCCCGAGGGTATTAAAAGTGGGAAAACGCAAAGTCACCGCAGCTGTCACGGCATACAGCGTGTTTTGCCACCGGGCGAGAGAGGTTACACCCCTTATCCCCCGAACTTTTACTTATTTATTTTTTTCCCTTTTTCCTTCTTGTTTTTGGCTTGCACCCGGCGATGCTGGGGGGAGGGGATTTCTCCCGGCTCTGCACTCAGGAATTACTCCTGGTGGTGCTCCGGGGACCCTATGGGATGCCGGGGCTCGAACCGCGTGGACCGCGTGCAAGACAAGCGCGAACAGTCGCTCCGGCCCCTCCCCTGCGCTTGTAGGGCCCCAACCCTTGGAGTGAAGGATAACTTCTGCGCCTTTCCTGGCGAGGTTGAGATGGAAAAAGAGAAAAGGCACAATGCCAGGAGCTTAGGGGGCCGAAAAGCCAGGAGGACCCAGACAGTCTTTTTGGAGGGTTCGAAAGGGGGGGATACCCGGCAATGTTTAGGGCTTACTCCTGGGTCTGCACTTAGGAATTACTCCTGGCGGTTCCCTGGGGCACTATATGGGATGCCGGGCAGGAACCAGGGTCGAGTGCCTGCAAGGTAAGGGCCGTGCTCGCTGTACAGTCGCTCCAGCCCCGACCCACGCAGGCTCCAAGGGGAACTGATCATCAGACGCCCCCCAATCAGCGAAACGCTCTACGTCCATCCTTGCTCCCCACCCCCACCCCTTACCACTTCCACTGTGAGAACAAACTCTGGTGGGGGTCTCCACCGGAACCTGGCCTGAGGCTGGGGGCGGGGCGGAGTGTGGAGCAATATAGTTGTTCTCATACACACTCCGGGTCACTCCACTGCGAGGTCGTTGGTTGGGAAATACTGAAGGCCCAGAGAGAGGAGAGATCAAAGGACAGAATAGGAAAAGGAGTTGCAATCTGAACAAGAAATAGGGCTTACATGTGACATCGCTAATAAAAGCCATCCCGCCCGCCCAGTGCCTGCAGGGCACGGCCTAGCAATTCCTGGAAGGAATCCATGTGCCTGGGAACTGGCCAGGCTGGCTGCCTGGGGCTCCCGGGGGGCTGGGCCGGGCTGGGAGGCTGCTCTGGGCCTCGCCTGTGCCCGTCCATCTCGCGGCCATGCCCAGACTACCCCATGCTCCTTCCTGCCCTTGGTGTCCTGGGATGGCCCGAAGTCCATTTGTTCCAACCCTTGCACGCCAGGGCCCTGTCCACCAGGACTCCTGAATCCGGATGCGTCTGTGCCACCTCGCCCGGCTGGGTCACGCACCTGCCTGGCCAGACCCTACGTGCAGGAAGGAGGCACTTCTGTACCATCACCTGTCCCCGGAGCAGGAGCCCGTGTTGCATAGAGGGGTCTCCCATCTCTCCCTGCGGCTTTCTGAATCGGCTCCAGGACGGCACGGTGGCGGCCCCAGGGAAGGCCTGGATGGTTCTCCAGCTCTATCCACCCCCGCCTGGGTGCCACACAGAACCTGGCCGACCGGAGGGCGCTGTGGCGGGGTGGGGGTGCTTTGCAGGCAGAATCCCCATGCATGGTCTGGGAGCACGCAGGGAGGCACCCCAGCACTGGGGGTGGGGGTGGGGATTGGCGCAGTTCCTCCCCAAGAATCAGAAGCCAAAATGAAACGAACTGGGGCCGCGCGCGCACCCGCAGCGGCGCGCGGCCGGGCTGGAGGGCAGACCCACGTCTCGGGCGACCCTGGGCCCGTCTGTGCGCCAGTCTGGGTCCCCCGCCCAGGCCATCCTGAGGCGCCCGCGGGGAAGCCCAGGAGCCGACGGGAAACTCGGGGGGCCTCCTCCCGTTGGGCGCCGGGACCCCGGCCCGCGCGCCCCCCACCCCCTTTCTGATGACTCAGCGCCGCGGGGCAGCTCGGTGACGCACCGTGACTCACGCGCCGCCGCCGCCGCCCCCCGCGGGGTTCTCCCGCCCGCGCCCGCACCCCCCCACTCCTGGCCCGACTCCCCGCTGACATCAGAGCTGGCCGCCATCCGCCCTCTGAGTCAACACTTTCCGCTGCCGCGCGGGGAGGGCCCCCGCCCCCGCCCCCTGGGCCCGCGGGGGGCGGAGGTGGGTGGGGACAAGCTGAGCCTTTTACAAGAAGTCGCGGGGTGGGGATGGGGGGAGGGGAGGGGTGCCAAAAGAGCGCCCCGCGGAGCTGGCGGGCGGGGAGGAAGCCTGCGGCCGCCGGCCGGCCACGTGCTGGACGCGCCAAGGGTCCCGGCAGGCGGGCAGGGAAGCCCCGCTGGAAAAGATACACCCCCACCCAGCCGCGCACCCCAGGCACGTTTGTCCTCTGCAAATAAATCAGCAGCTCTGGACAAAGGGCAGACACCCCCCTACCCCCACTGTAGGACGGGGTTGGCACTGGAGTGCCCCCCCCAAAAGAGGGTTTGCCAAATAGAGAGTTGGGGAGGCGGGGTGGCATGAGAAAGGAAGGAGCCCCACCCCCAGAAACCTTGTCCAGGACTGGTTTGTGTTTGGAGCCTTGAGTTTGCCCCTGCTTGAGTCCAGAGGGAAGGAGGTGGGGGGCTGAGGGGTCCCCGCCACTGAATGGGGCTTGGCCACACCACCAGGGCATCCAGCTGGGCTTAGCTGATCTGCCGTTCTAGGGCGCCTGCAGCAGGGCAGAAGAAAAAAACTAAAAAACAGTTCCTGGAAGCGTGTTTAACTCGGTGGGTTTCCGGAAGGACGGGCGCCCACCCCTCGGTGCTTGGGTTTCCCCCACCCCCATGCCAGCCTCGCTCGCCCCAGGAACCCAGGGCCCAGGAGACGAGCCCCAGCTGTCCTCCGCTTGGAACCACTCCAGGTCTCTCTTTCCGGGATTTGCCTTGCTCTGGGTTCCAAAGCCACAGCTCCACCAGGGATGCCAGCCAGGGCTGGGGGCGGGGGGGGGGTGTCTGTGTCTCATCTTGCAGGCAGAGCCGCTGGTGAGGGGGTGAGCAAACCCACTTGCAGTCTGTCGGGAAAGTCTCCGACGAGCCACGTGTAGCTTCTTGCTCCAGTGACCCTCATTTAAACTCCCGCGGACCAGGACGCGCCCCTCCCCCAGGCACCCTCCTCCTCCCCAGCCTAGGGCTGGCCGGCTCCTTCCTGCTCATCCCAACCAGCTCCAAATAGCCGGCCAGCCGGCTTCTGGGAAACAGGGCTTCTGGGCTGCAGGGCTCCTTCGGAGGACTAAAATGACAGCTTTGGGGGGAGGCAAGGGGTCTAATTTGCTGGCGGCCGCGTTGGCAGGACCCGATGCACAGTCCTGGAGCTTGAGAGGCAGAAACGTGGCAGACTTGGCGTGGAAAGTGTGAGTGAGAGGTGGGAGGTCCCGGGTGTGGTGGCCTCTTCGGGGAAGTGGGTGGGCTGGCCCGCGGGGGGTTGCCCCAGAAGGCAGGCCAGGTGCAGGAGGGCGGCTGGGCCGGATATCCAAGCCACAAACACCGTGTCCACCCTCCACCACCGACACACAACTTCCACTTTTTTTTTCTGCTGTCAGTGTGAGAGCATTCCAGTGCTGCTCGCCTGCCCCTTGACCACCTTCTCAACGAAGCTGCTGCTCCTCATCCCGCCTTGTTTTGCTTCTGTTTGGGGGTGGCCACCCCTCGCGGCACTCAGGGCTTTCTCCTGGCGCTGTGCCCAAGGGACCACTCCCGCGGATGCACAGGGGACCCTACGTGGGGATGTGGTGATGGGGATGGAGCCAGGGTGGCACATGCGAGGCAAGCGCCTTAACCCCACCATGCTGGCCCCTGTGCGTCTTCCGAGTGCTCTTGCCCCCACCCCCACCCCACACCGCGACCTTCACGCTTTGCGCTAGAGGCGACCTTTGGCTGGATGCGTTTCCTCTGCACCCAAAGGCCCCTACTTTCATCACTGTCGCTTGCTCGTGGTGGCACTCTGGGGAAGCAGATCTCTGTCACCTCTGCCCTCTTCTGCCCCACACTTGGCCTCGATTTCATTTGCGTCTGTTTCCTGTTTCCTGTTCGCTTTATCCGGAGCCCCCGGTGGGTGGGGTGGGGTGAAGAGTCCCCTTCTGAGCCTGCAGACCCAGCCTGTCCTCCTGTGGCATGCCTGGTCACCCCAGGAACGCAGACATCCGTGCCCATGCAGAAATCTGCATTCATACTCCCCCAAAAAAAAATTAGAAATTCTGAACTGTGTCCTGTCACAAAACTTTTTTCTCCCAAGAAGACCAGTGGTGGGGGGAGGGTAGGTAAGATCGAGAAGGGACCAGTGTGACAACTCAGAGCTGGGAATGATCATGCTGGACAAGAACTGAGCGTTAAAAGTAGGTAAAGGGATATTCCTGAGAGCCTTTCAGTGTCTGTACTGCAAACCACAATGCACAAAAGAGAGAGAGAAGGGAGGGAAAGAGGGAGAAAGAGAGAAAGGGGGGAGAGAGAGAGAGAGAGAGAGAGAGAGAGAAGAAGAGTTCCTGCCATGGACGCACGCTGGGGTTGGGGGGTGATGGGAGGGACCTGGGGACACTGGTGCTGGGAAATGTGCACTGGTGGACGGATGGGTACTGGAACACTGTATGACTGAAACCCAATCATGAACAGCTTTTTTTTTCACTCTTGTTGAATCACTGTGAGATAGACCCTTAATCATGAACAGCTTTGTAAGCCATAAAAAGTAAATAAATGAATAAAAGTAAAAAAAAGAAAGAGAGAGAGAACCAGCAGCTGGGAGTTCCTGTGAGGATGCATTGCAAGGCTCCCTTTCCTTACACTCGCTATCCCACTGGGAGATGGGTGGGCAGCGGGCAGGCTGATCAGGCTGCCAGCGTTGCCCCCGGGCTGGAGATGGAACTAACCTGCTCCAGACGTGCTTGCCGCCAGTGCTGGCCACTCTCTCCCTGGCAGCTGGGGCCACTCCTCTGAGACTCTGACCTTTCTGTGCAGGGGTTGGATCACTCCCGGCTGTGCTCAGGGATCTCCTGGCAGGGCTCATGGGGGCCTTTGTGGTGCTCAGGAACCCAGTTTTTTTTTCTTTTGGGGTCACATCAGCAATGCACAGGGGTTACTCCTGGCTCTGCACTCAGGAATTACTCCTGCAAGTGCTCGAGGGACCATATGGGATGCCGGGAATCGAACCCATGTCGGCCTCGTGCAAGGCAAACGCCCTACCCACTGTATTACTACTCCAGCCCCCAAAACTAATCTTAACACAACACGCCGCCACCACTACACGGCAGAGCTCCACACAGGGTGCGGGACAGGAGGGAGGGGGCTGAAAACTCGGCTCTGCCTCTGACCTGCTCCAGCCTGGCCCTGTACTGCCTGCCTGGGAACTCTTGGGGTGAAGAACTGCCTTTACTGCACAATTGTCTCTCTCTTGGCTTTTGTGCTTATGCTTGTGGGTGCTGAGGATGGAATCCGGTTCTCGTGCCTTTGACCATGACACCACGTCCCAGGCCTGTCCATCTGAGATTCTCTAAAACCAGGTGAGGCCAGGGTCAAGGAGGTCAACCCTTGGGGTCCAAGCAGCTGGACAGCAGGAGTGGGCACTTGTCTTGCACGCGGCTGACCCAGGTTCCATGCCCCGCACCCAGGATGGTCCACGGAGCCCACCAGGAGTGACTCCTGAGTGAAGAGCCAGTCGTAAGCCCTGAGTACTGCCAGGTGTGGCCCCAAAACGAAACAAGCAAGCATAAACTCCCAAGAAAGTCAACCCTTGGGGCCACAGAGCTGGGGCAGGGGCTAAGGTGTTTGTCTTGCAGACTGCCAGCCCAGTTCGATCTCCACCATCACAAATGGTCCCTTGAGCTCTGCCAGAAGTGGTCCCTGACCACAGAGCCAGGAGTAAGCTCTGACCAGCGGGTGTGGTCCATTGCCCACTCAGATCCCCAAAGTAAAGAGCAATGGGCTTTCCCCCCTTCCGAGCGCTGGGGGAAAGAAATTTCTAGAAGGGAGGAATTTCACAGCAGCATTATCAACCGCCCAGTGGTGAGGTTCGAGCCTGAGAAGAGGCTGATAAAATGAGTCCATCTGAGGCCAATCAGAGGCGACTGCGGCCTTTGCCCGGAGACCAGGCAAAGTGTTTGAGCTGTGTTAATCCAGCCCGTGTTACAAGAAACTCACAGAGACTCATTCCTGGGAGCCAAATGGAAGGTTTGGGAGAAACAATGCAAAGTTTATGTTTGGTGTGGCCCACCTCCGCCCCCGAGGCTGTGCTCAAGCCAGACCCTGCCCACCCCTGGCAATGGGACCGGTTCCCAGGACACCTTAGACACCCTTGGAGACATCCCCGAGCACTGCGGGTAGAGCCACCCCCACCACAACGGGAAGAACCCAAAAGGCTCCAATTCAGGTTTCAGGGGGTCTCACAACTTGTGGGCTTCTGGGGTGGGACCCTGGGTTTCCTCTGCTGCCCACTGCGTCCTCCAGGTCGCTTCCACTGTTGGCACGTGCTGACCTATTTCCAGGCCTCTCGGCCAGTGCCCGCCTTCACCCTCTCGGCTAGCTTTGACGGCATTGTTCTTGTTTGTTTGGGGGCAGCAGAGGGTGGGGCCGGGCAGAGGGCAACTCATGACCCTGCTTGGCTTAACTCTCAGTGGTGCTCAGGGGACCATCGGGGTGCAGAGAATCAAGCCCGAGTTTCCTGCAAGCAAGGCCCATTTGAACTCTCGCTCCAGCCCCCGTGACCCAGTTTCCCTAGAAATTCACATTCTCCAGAGGGGCTGGGGGTGGGGGGCGGTGGCTTAGCCTGGAGCACTTACCTTGCATTTGGGAGGATCTGGGTGGGATCTGCAGCCCAGGGAAAGAAACCAAGCAGGATTCCAGGTGTTGGGACAAATAGCTTCTTTTTCTGTTTTTGTTTTGGGGCCGCACCCAGCAGTATTCAGGGCAGACACCTGGCTCTGTGATCAAGGATCACCCCTGGGGGGCTCAAGGAAGACCCCCTACGGGACGCTGTGGATCGAACCCGTGGGCTGTGTGCAAGACAAGCGCTGTATTATCTCTCCAACTCCGGGAAATACCTTGTGAGCGGGGAACAATTCGAGTCACGAAGGTGGCGTGGGCAGGACTGGAGGGGACAGTGAGTCCAGTCACCCCGCCCAGGCCAGCGGGGGGGGGGGGGGGGCAGGCGGGGTAGGAACTGGCCATGGGCCAGGGTCTTCTAGCACAGCCTGGACTCCCGCACAAGGCTGCTAGGAATCCAGCTCCAGGGAGGTCGTGCTCATAAACCCGTCTGCTCAGGGTCAGGGAGCGAGCACTGGGCTGAATCGGAATCTCACCCGCATGCGCAGGCCCGAAGCTCTGCACGGTCAGGACACAACCGGCACTTGACCATCGGGCCTGGTGATCCCCAGGGCTGAGTCCTGCTTGGGAAACCCCCACCAGAAAAAAAGAAAAAGAGAAAGAAAGAAAGAAAGAAAGAAAGAAAGAAAGAAAGAAAGAAAGAAAGAAAGACCCAAACAACCCTCACAGAGCACCCCCCACCCCCAGCCCTCCTCTCAGTATTATTCATCATAATCTTTAGAAACTCTTTATTCAGCTTTTTGGGCTATCCCCAGTGGTGCTTAGCACTTACTCCCGGCTCTGCACTCAGGGATCACTCCTGGTGGGACTCAGGCCATAAGGGATGCCAGGGATCGAACCCTGGGTCGAGTGCATGCAAGGCCGGTGCCCTACCCGCTGCCCTGTCGCTCCAGCCCTGGCATGGTGTTAACACCCCACACTTCAGGGGGGGATTGTAGAGATGCCCAGAGTTTGATCTCAAGAGTCATCTGGTCCCCCAACACTACCTGCTGTGCCCCTGGTGACCACCCTGGTCTCCAACAACACCTCATCGCCGGACGCCCCTTTGATCTGTTTGGCCCTAGAGCCCCCCCCATACTCCGAATACTCCCACTAGCCCCCTACCCTACTCTAAGTGCCTAGTGGAGCCTGATGGTTAAAGTACATCTGCCCACGGAAGGATCGTGGAACCTTTAGAAATATTTCCAGGACTGGAGGGAAAACACACCAGGTAGAGTATGAGTTCGATCCCCAATATCCCCATTTGTCCCCTGGGTCGGCCAGGAGTAGTTCCTGAGCCCAGAGCCAGGAATAATCCCTGAGCATTGCTGCATGTGGCCAAAACACAACCAAAAAAGGGCAAGAAAAATAAACAATGTAATGCTAAGTCTCCCTTTTTTGTAAAGGAATTTATGTGTGATTAAATAAAATAAATTGAATTGTTTGTTTGTTTGGGGGGTCATGCCTGGCGGTGCTCCGGGCTTCATCCTCGTGGATCACTCCTGGTGGGGCTCCAGGGACCATATGTGGTGCCAGGGATCTAACTCATGTTGGCTGCATGCAAGACAAGCACCCTATTCTCTGTATTATCTTTTTAGCTCTGAAGAATAAAAGTGCTGTACCTCAGATCTAGCCCAGGTCTAAAACATGATTCAAGGGCTGGAGTACAGCAGGAGGGCGTTTGCCTTGCCCGCGGCCGACCGGGTTCAATTCCCAGCATCCCATATGGTCCCCAGAGCACCTCCAGGAGTAATTCCTGAGTGCATGAGCCAGGAGTAACCCGTGTGCATCGCCGGGTGTGATCCAAAAAGAAAAAAAAAAATTAAAACATGATTCAAAGCACATACCCCATCCTCACTCCTTTTATTTTACCCCATTTTTTATTAAACCCAGAACCTTATCCAGGCGAACATGCTCTTAATCACGGAGTCACACCCTCAGATGCACATTTCTATTTTCCTTACGATGTAATTTTATAAATTCTCTGCATGGGCTTTATAACCAAGGCAGGAAGGCCCCGTCTCTGAAAAGAGCTCTGGCCTGTTTCCTGCATTATCCCTCCCATGGACTTATGGCTGGAGGGGGGGGTGGGGTGGGGTGCAGGCGCTTGGGCTTCTTGACCACAGTGACCCCTATGGAGTTTCTTTTAATTTTTTTCTCCTGCTTTTCGGGTCACACCCAGCGATGCTCAGGGATTATTCCTGGCTCTGCACTCAGGAATTACTCCTGGTAGTGCTTGGGGGACCATATGGAATGCCAGGGATCGAACCCAGGTCGGCCGCATGCAAGGCAAACGCCCTACCTGCTGTGCTATCATTCTGACCCCCTGTGGAATTTCTTTTTTTTTTAATTTCTTTTTTTTGGGGGTGGGGGAGGGTCACACCCAGCAATACACAGGGGTTACTCCTGGCTCTGCACTCAGGAGTTACTCCTGGCGGTGCTCAGGGGACCCTATGGGATGCTGGGAATCTAACCCGGTTGGCCTCATGCAAGGCAAACGTCCTACCCGCTGTGCTATCTCTCCAGCCCCTCCCTATGGAATTTCTTAACCCTCCACACCAGCTACCTGCATCAGAATGGTGCTTGTGCAAAAAGGCCAGATTCCAGGCCCCATCCCAGACCTGCTTAACACTATCTTGGGGTCCAAGGGCTACACTCCCTCGCCCAGAAACTGTGGGTAAGCTCTCCTCCACAGCCAGCTGGGAGCTGGAGAGATGGTGCCTGGAACATGCTTTGCACGCTGGGGACTCAGATGAGGACAGAGCACAGGCACTGCTGCTCGGCCGGGCCCCAGCCCCCCAGACACAGACAGACAGGACCCTGTGGGGGCTGCTCACTTCCACAGGGTGTTCGGCTCCTCTGTCTTTTCAAGCAAAGACAATTGCGCGGAGTCCCTTGCTCTGTGCAGTCAGCTCTTGACAGCACCTACAGCTGGAAGCGGCCAAGCGCACGGTTCGAGAGAGAAGAGCTTTTGTCTTCTCTGTCGGCATCCACAATAAGCAGGTAGTTGTTGCGTCTTCGGCTCGCTGACCACGACAAGGAGTTTACGTTCCCAGGCTCCACCCCCCAATCCCCCACCTCCCTTGTTTGGAAGAGTGAGTGGTCATAGGAGGACATTAGCCACTGAGACAAATAGCCGCGTTGAGAAGGTTGTTGAGATGGTCGGGGATCACGACCGTCTGAGGTGATACTGAGGATGCTTGGGAAGGGGCTGGGAGCCTGGGTGGCAGGTCTGATGGTGTGGCAGGGGTGTGTAGGTCTGATGGCGTGGCAGGGGTGTGCCCTACCACTTGGGCCTCATCCCTGCACTCAATGTGATTCCTCTTTTTGGTTTGTTTTTTTTTTTGCTTTTTGGGTCACAGCCAGCTGTACTCCTGGCTCTGCACTCAGGAATTACTCCTGGTGGTGCTTGGGGGACCATATGGGATGCTGGAAATTGAACCTGGCAATGCGCAACCCACTGTGCTATCGCTCCAATCCTGTGATTCCTCTTTTTTTCTTTCTTTTTGGTTTTTGGGCTACACACAGCAGAGCTCAGGGCTTTCTCCTGGCTTCCTCCTGGCAGTGCTCGGGGGACCATCTGGGGTGCTGGAGATTGAGCCCGGGTCAACTGCATACATGGCAAGCACCTTACCTGCTGTAATTACTTTTTTGTTGGTGGTGGGTGGGTTTGGGGGCCACACCCAGTGGTGCTCAGGGCTCACTCCTGGCTCTGCACTGAGGGATCATTCCCGGTGGAACTTGAGGGGGGACATACGAGGTGCCGGGTGAGCCCCAGTTACCTGCTGAACCAGCACTCCAGCCTGGCATGATGACTTTGAACTCACAACCAAATGGTT
The DNA here is from genome assembly GCF_029834395.1 of Sorex fumeus. Classification (NCBI taxonomy): domain Eukaryota; kingdom Metazoa; phylum Chordata; class Mammalia; order Eulipotyphla; family Soricidae; genus Sorex; species Sorex fumeus. The sequence continues at coordinate 78,104,424 of NW_026606059.1, forward strand.
CCCTATTTTCCTTTCCTATTTCTCCATTTCCTTGTTCTTCTCTTGTTTGTTTGTTTGTTAGGCAGGGTTAGGGTTGGCTCTCCCACAGTGCCTCGTGCTCTGTCCCATTGCACCCAATCCCCAGCACCTGTGAGGCCGGTGTGGGGGGAGCCAAGCTGGAGCATGGGAGAGGGGCCCTGGCTCCCATGGGAGGGCTTGGCCAAGAAGCCCCTCCAGCTGGGCCACAACAGCCAAGGGACCCTGCCGGAGGCCCCTCGGAGGCGGGGGTTGTTTCTAGCCAGCCCCACTGCCATGCTCTTACCCGTCTGCTCTGGAGGGGGACCCAGCATGGCAGAGCGGCCACCCATCAAGGGAACCGTGCACACCTGTCCCTCCAGGGGTGGTCAAGACTTCCTAGCAGAGAAGATGAACCATCCCAAGGAAGAAATGTTCAGGTGCCTGGGGGGAATTATAGATTTAAAAAAAAAATCCAGGGACAGTAACTGTGAACCCCTCCTCCCACCACAAACACACTTTGTGTATGTGTGTGTGTGGGGGGGAGGTGCGTTACAGCCTATAATGCTTGGTCCTGGGGATGCTGGGGACAGAGCCGGGGTCCCCTGCATGCAGCCAGCATTTGTGTTTCTTCTGCCCTGTGGGTCCTTGTGACTGGGGGGACAGAGGGAGGCCCGCTTGCACTCTAGCAGTGCTCAGGGGTCTCGTGATCACTCCGGCAGGACTAGGCCCGGCAAAGCACTGCAGGGGCCCCTCTGGGGCCATCAGGTCACCCTGTGGTCTGAGGGAGAAGGGGCACTTGGTGCCACAGGGCAGACCCATGTGCTCCGGTCCTTCACGCTCTTTCTGACCCTGGGGGAGTGTGGGTGCATGGTGATCAGGCCACATCTGGCCATGCTGGCGATTAAACCGGGGCAGGTTACCTGTAAGGCAAACACCTTAACCCTATACTGTTTTCCCCCCCTTGATGGCTCATAGAAGGCTTCTAGAAGGTACCTTGATAGTACAGAGGGGTAGGGTGTTTGCCTTGTATGTGGCCAACCGAAGTTCGATTCCCAGTGTCCCACATGGTCCTCTGAGCACCGGCAGGAGTAATTCCTGAGCATCACTGGATGGACCCAAAAAGCCAAAAAATAAAAATAAAACTTCACAAGGGAGAAATCACCAGTAAAAGTACCTTTTTTTTTTCTTTTTGGGTCACACCCGGCAATGCTCAGGGGTTACTCCTGGCTTTGCACTCAGGAATCACTCCTGGCGGTGCTCAGGGACCATATGGGATGCTGGGAATCGAACCCGGGTTGGCCACGTGCAAGGCAAATGCCCTACCCGCTGTGCTATTGCTCCAGCCCCAGTAGAAGGTACCTTGAATTTCCTGCAACCAACTGCCTTCTTTCAGGGGAAGGAGTCTCCTGAGGGATGAAGGGTGACTTTCTCTCTCTCTCTCTCTCTCTCTCTCACACACACACACACACACACACACACACACACTCACCAGCACTTTAGCTGGAGCCTTGAGGAGGGCTGAATGGCTGGTTCGGGTGGGGGCTGGCACAGGGTGGATTGGGGGCAGGGTGAATGGGAGTCCAGACACACCCCCCTTTCCCAGAGCCCAGGCGAGGAAGAAACCCGAAGAGGCCTCCTGCCACAGCACGTGAAATGACCACAGCAGCACCAAGACAGCCACAGTGTGGGGCAGACGCTGCCCGGCGCCCTTTGTCCTTTCTCGTGGGCTTCTCAACTTCATTTTAAAGTGGGAACCAACACCACAATGACTGAGGCCCCTGGTGCCCCTTGTCTCCCCAGCAACAAGTCAGCAGCAGGGGGCGGTCCCTGTTGGCAGGAGGGAGGGAAGGGCTCGCCTGCCTCCTGCTCTCCTGGGGCACCACAGCTGACCCCCCAGGGCCTGCCCCACCCCCACACTCTCCGTCAGTCTGGCTGGCAAGGCTGTGTAGCCCTCAGCTCGCCTGCAGCTGCTGGGGACAGGGTGGCAGGGAGCCCGGCTGGGGAGGGTGTGCAGGTGGGCAGAACCTGGCTGGGAGCCAGGCAGCCGGGCCAGCCCTTCCCAGGCACAAAGGGCCTCTGTGAGGGCTGGGATGCTGGGCCCCGTGGCTGGTGTGGCCCGTCGCCCCAGCCCTGACTCTGGGGACCCATCTGCGAGTTGGGGCCCACTCGGGTCTGTTCTGCACAGGGGCAGGGAGAGGCCAGGCCAGTGTGCACGTCCCAACTACTTCCTGTGCACTTGGAAGAAGCTTCCTGTTCATCACACACACCACACAGCACACACACACTCACGCACACTGCGCACAGCAATTACGCACCTACACAACATGCATACCTCACACATGTGCACAAACATGCACACACCTCATACATGTGCACTAACATACCTCACACATGTATACCAACACACACCTCACACAGGTACACACTTCATACATGTACACCAATACATACACCTCACATGTACACCAACACATCTCACACAAGTACACCACTACACACACACCTCCACACCTCACACATAAAAATCACACATAACACACCACAGACAAACACATACTGTACACAAACCTTATATGTGCACACTCACACACCTAACCACACATAAATATTTCATATCCACACATACCTCAAACATGCACTTACCACCCATTGCATCCCACATAACTCACCTGACACAGACCTCACACTGCACACCAACACATAGCATTGCACATATCACAGGCAAACACACTGCCCACCCACATACGAACACCTTATACCACACACAATCATGTATCACAGATACAGCACCTCCATACATACACACGGCAAACATCTCACTCACACAACACACTTCACACATACATGCACACCACACAGCACACCCACTCAGCACTAACACGCCCGCACACACTGAACACACCCACACCACATACACCTCACATGCCACACAGTTCCACACACTACACTCCAAGCCACACACACACTTACTCACTCACTCACTCACTCACTCACTCACTCACTCACTCACTCACTGTGTCCCTCTTACAGACTCCGGACAGGGGTGCCCATCTGCTGGACCAGTCAAACACCGCCTGCCTGGCCAACCCGCCCTCCTGTCGTCGGTGCAGTGAGTGCAGACAAGGCCCCAGGGAGGACAGAGGGAGCTCCAGCCCCGACCATGGACACCATCCCCCGTCCTCCCCCACACGCACGCGTGACCCGGCTGTGCGGGGTATAAGCAGACCGGCACTGGGTGGGCAAAGCTGCCCCAGCAATCCATGACCAGTGTTGGTGCTGCCTTCAGCCCAGCTTCCTCCCAGCTCCCGAGACTGGGGGTGCAAAGGGGAGACGCTCCTCAGGTCACAGAGGTCAGCCCTGTTCCCCGAGTCCCGCTCAGGAGAGGGTCTGAGGGGTGGACCTTCCTGTCGCGTGCTCAGAGGGAAGGTCCACAAGCCCAATGGCCCACAGTTCTACTTCCGGCTCCTTCTGAGAGGGCGAGGGAGACAGCCCCTGCATGGGACACTCCTGTTGTAAAGACGGGGGCCATACTGGGTTCGGGCGTGCTGGGAGGGGTGCACAGATCTCAGCAAAGATCCTGTCTCTTACAAAAAAAATAGGGACATCATAGGGTGCCATGTGGTTTATGGGGAGGGCAGTGGACACGGGCCTGTGAGAGCCTCTATGCAGAGGGGTAGGAGAGGAGCGAGTGGGGTCGTTCACCCTCCCTCAGGTACTGCTCCCCCGGCCTCGCCAAGCTCTCCCCTAAAAGTCCGCTGATGGAGCCCGCGCCTGTGCAGGGCAGCCGGGAGCGAGGCCTCTGGCCGCTCCCTGGGGAAGGAAGGTAATGGGGGCCTCCCCGGCCCTGGGAGCACACGCAAAGGCTCCAGGCCCTGGGCACCCACCAAGCACAGCAGAAGCAGGAGCCGACGGGGCCTTCAGGTTTGCTCTAGAACGACCCTCGCTCACCTCGGAGTGGGGGTGCCCGCTCAGGCCCAGATGTCGGGGGGCACAGAGACACCAACACGCCTTGTCTCTCCAGCGTCCTCCTGAGTTTGTTGCCTCCTTGAACCCCACACACGCCCCCGAAGCCCCTTTGCAGAGGAAACGTGAGGCACAGGGAGTGGAAGGAACCCCCAAAGGACATGGAGAGCAGGGCCAGGAGCCTGCCCGGGCATGGAGGCTGGCAGCCAGGGGCAGCCCTGCTCTCCGCGGGCCCCTCTGCCAGCCTGGAGCCGGAGGAACCAGCCCTGCGGGGGCGGGGGAGACCTTGGCTCCCTCTCTCCCAGCCAAGGTGGTGGGTGTTGGCGGGAGGCACCCCAGCTGAGCCCTGGGGAATCCTGGGGCAGGGGAGGGGAGGGAGGGAAGCCGGGGAGCTGAAGGGCCAGCCAGGAGGCCTGGGGCGGGGCGAACCAGGTCCCCAGGAGTGACAGAGACTAAAGCACCTCTGCTGGCCTGGGGAGGCAGGTAGCAGGTGCCAGGGCTGGTCCAAGATTTTCTGCCCCCAGAACCACCCCCAGTGTGGCCTGGGGTGAGAGGCCGGAGCCTAAGAAGATTGGCTACGGGGTGGAGACATAGGACATCGAGGAAAGAGCTTGTCTCGCACGGGCTGACCGGGGTTCAGTCCCCAACACCCCTCTGGTCGCCTGAGCACCACCAGGAGGTGGTCCCTGAGCACTGAGCCAGGGATAAGTGAGTGCCAGGAGGTGTGGGCCCCAAACAAGAACAGACCAATGAAAACAGGCGAAGGGGGGGGGGGTGGCTCACCAGGAGAGCACATGCCTTGCATGCTGTGAGGCTCTGGTGTGAGGGGGTGGGGGTCGACCCCTGGAACAGTCAGTTGGTGCAGCAAAGAGCTAGGCTGAGCCGTGCTCCCCCAGAGCACTGCTAACAAGGCAGGCACGGGTCTTTCCTAGCATGCCTGTTTTTGAAAAAATGAGAAAATCAGGACCTGGAGATCTGAGCGGGGAAGGCATTTATCTTGCATGTGGCAGACCTGGGTTTGAGCCCGGCACCCCATAAGGTCCCCTGAGCACTTTCCAGGAATTTTCCCTGGGCCTGGCGTCAGCCCTGAACACTGTTGGATATAGCCCACCCCTACACAATAAACAGAAAAAAAAAATACGTAAGTTTTTAAAAAGCACAGTTTGAGAAATGCTTGCAAACACCTCAAGAGTTTTGATTCGTTTTTATTTTTGGTTTTATTATTAAAAAAAAAAAAAGCAAATGTTGGCGCTCAGGGCTTACCCCTGGCTCTGAACGCAGAGATCACTCCCGGTGGGCATAGGAGACCACATGGGCGCCAGGACTGGAACCCGGGCTGACCCTGCACGCTGTCCTATCTCTGGGTCCTGTGAGAGCTTTGAACACAGTTAGTGTCAGGAGGGTTAGGCTTGAGGCTTCTTCCCCTGTGCCCTTTCCCCGAGTGTGTCCGAAGATAAGGAACAGAGAGGACACATGTTCTGGGAGGCGAAAGAATGAGGCCAGGCGGGTTAGCAGATAAAATACAAGCTGGCCTGTGAAACTAGAATCCAGATAAGACCAGACTTTTGTTGGGAGCAACAGGTCCCAGAGAGGGTGCGGATCTGGGGGGTTTCTCCTACACACGCAGCCGACCCGGCCCGACCCCCCCCACAGGGCCACTTGGGTGGGTTCCTCCCCCAGCCCCCACAGGCGGGGAGGGCAGAGGGAGCCCAGGCGAGCACGGGTCTTCCGGGGTCGCAGCAGACAGAGAACAGCCTGGAGGGAGCCCGGGCTTCTCCACTCCCTCCCTGTGAGGGGACCCCAGCTCAGAGCACCAGCGCCCCTAGACCACACCAGTGCCTTGGGAGGCAGCCGGCCCCCTGTCACACTTCAGCTGACTCTGTCACCTCCCTGGAGGCCTGACCCGGTCACGGCCTCCCCTGAATTCCCCCACATTCCCCTGGGCTGAGGTCATGGCACAGGCTGGGCGCTTCCCTGGGCGGTTGAAGCATGTGGAGGGCACCAGCTGGGCAGCCCAGGGGGCCGGGAAAGGGCTGGTACCCCTTCCTGTCCTCACCCTGTCCTCCTCCTGCTCCTCCTCCTCCCCTTCCCCTTCCCCCTCCTCCCCTATTTTGTTCCGAGCCCTCTCCCCTTCCCCACTGCTCATTCTCCTCCCTCTCCTTGACCTAACAGTCCTCCTCCCTCCCCTCCCTCCTCCCCTCCCTCGCCCCCTCCCCGTCGTCCCATCCTCCTCTCCACCTCCCCGGGGCCCATGGGAGTCTCTGCACCTCCTTTCCGGGTGCAGGAGGGAATGGAGAAGTGCAGACTGCCTTGGGGGTGCGAGCAGGCCTGGGCGCAGGAGGCAGGTCGCTGGCTTCTGAGAGGGACAGACAGACTCAGGAGCCTGATTACTAGACGCTTAGGTCTGCAACTCCAGCCCCACCTCCTGAGTCCATGCCCCTCCACCCCCACCCCTGCTTTAGTAAACTCTTCTTTTTTTTTTTTTCACCAGGGGACATGCCCGGTGGTGCTTGGGGCTTTCTCCCAGCTCTGCACTCAGGCATCACTCTGGGTGAGGTCTGACCAGAGGCCGGGAAGTTTCTGCGGGAGAAAAGTGTTGTGTGCAAACAACCTGTCCACATAGGGCGCTCCCTCTCCTCCCCTCCCTCCCCCACCATCGGCTCAGGCTGTGGTGGTATTGGCACATGGGCAACGGTCCCAATCCTCGTGCTGGAAACTGGACCCCCAGGTCATGCAGGCTGGGTTGGACTGGGTAAAGGGGTGAGGCAGAGGGCCCCGTGACTTCTGTGTCCCCATCACTCCACTGGGATCCCTGGGGCTGCCTGACCCCCTCTCCCCCGCCATCCTCTGGGGCTCTGCCTGCCTTATGGTCTCTGATCCTGGGCACTGTCCCCTGCCCTGCTCCCGGCCTGGCCTCGGAGCCATGGCGACAGGAAACCTTCCTCCCAAGGGACCCAGGAGAACTTGGAGGGGACTTGAAGAGGGCGAGTGACCCTCAGATCACCGTCCTCACTTGAGGGCTTATTCCTAGGCTCCTCCGCCAGAGGGGAAGCAGGAGAGGGAGCCTGAACCAGACGCCTCCACTGGCCCCAGGCCCAGGCTGCTGCATCTCAGCCCGGCAGGCACAGGCTCTCCTTCCCTGTGTGGTGCCCTCAGCTCGCTCCAGAGGCCCGTGTTCTCTCTCTGTCTCTGTCTCTGTCTCTGTCTCTGTCTCTGTCTCTCTCCCCCCTCTCTCTCTCCCTTCCTCCCTCTCTCTCTCTCCCTTCCACCCTCTCTCTCTCTCCCTTTCTCTCTCCCCCTCCTTGTCAGGGGGGCTCCTGGCTCTGTGCTTGGGGGGCCCTATACGGAAGTGGGGTTCACCGCAGCCAAGGCAAGAGCCTGACTTCCTGAACAAATTTTTCGTCCCATTTTTTTTCCTTTTTGGCTTTTCAGGCCACACCCAGGGCTTACTCCCGCCTCTGAGCTCAGGGACCCTCCTAATAGAGCTCAGTGAGCCACATGAGTGCCAGAGACCAAACCGGGCTGGTCTCAGCGAGATAAGTGCCTCCGCCCTGTGCTATCTCTCCAGATGGTGGATTTACTTCAATTTTCCTTTTTTCCTTGTTTTTGGATCACACTGCACGCATATGCCCTACGTCTGGGGGGCAGGTGGCTGCTCCTTGGTGGTCCTCAGGGCACCACCGGGTGCCAGGAACTGAATCCAGGCCAGTCTGCCGAGTCCTTGCTCCAGTTCTCAACTTCATACTTTGGAATCATTTCCCTCATCATCCCATTTTCCATTTATCTTGAGAGAAATGTGTGTGTGTGCGCGCGCGCGCGTGTGTGTGTGTGTGTGTGTGTGTGTTTGAGCCACCACCCACAGTTGCTCAGGGGCCATTCCGGGCTCTGTCCTCAGGAGTGACCCCTGGCCGTGCTCTGGGGCCGCGAGTGGCACCTTCTCTCCTGGATCCTCTCCCTGCCCCTCCCCCGTAGCTCCCTTCTGTTCAGAAGCACAAGGAAAGACAAAGAGCCCACGCAAGAAAGGCTACCCCCCCCCCGCCCCCGGCCCGCCCTCCAGCACCCCCAGCCCAGGGCAAGGGCTGGCCGGCGGGCTCCTCGGACCGGCCCTGCGCTGCCCCCCCCCCCCCCACCCGCCGGGGCGCAGCGCGGCAGGTGTTGCTCAAGCCCCCTCCCTCCCGCGCTGGGCGGAGGCTCCCGGCAAGGGGCTGGGCTGGCAGTGCCCGAGGGATCACCTGGCCCCGGAGCCCGACAGCCTGGGCGGTTCCGGCGGCCGCGCAGCTGCTCTGCGGGCACCGGCTGCGCGCCCCCTCCCCCCACCCCTGCAGCCCGCCCGCTCCTCTCCCCTGAATCATCTGCTCCCTGCACGCCCGGACGGGTCCGGGAAGGAGAGATCCAGGTCACGGTCGTCAGCGCCGCTGCAGGCGCCCGCCCCGCCCGGGGCCCGGGGTGCTGCCGCCTGGGCCTCTCCGAGCGGGGAGCGAGGTTCCCGGCTGCCGCCTCCCTGTCAGCCCAGCTAAGGGAGCCCCTGGGGCTGCCCTGGGCGGTGCAGAGGAGGGGCCTGCGGTGACCGCCCTCGCAGTCTCTGGGGCTCTAAGGCGATGAGGACATGGGGGGTCTCGCCGGTAGGAGCCGGGGGTTGTGTGTGTGTGGGGGGAAGGACAGGGACACTTCTGTCCCTAGGGGGCTGCCTGCAACACTTTGGGGAGACTTTGCAGAAAGCCGGCTCCTGGATGGTTTGCGGTGGGGTGAGGCTCAGAAAGGTGGACCTCTCTCAGCATCAGAGGGTCGTCCCGGCAGGCAGGACCCCCACAGCACCCTTGCAGGCTGCGCTTGGCTGCTCCACCCAGGCCTCACCCAGGTCTGGAACCCACCTCCTTGGCGGCAGCTACAGAAGAGGGGTCCCTGCTTCCCAGCCCACCTCTCCCCCGCCCCAAGGCGTCTGGTGGGTCTCCTCCCTCCCACTCCTATGTGCTGGTCCTTCCTCCTGCCTGAGGGGGAGGAATGCAGAACTTGGGATGGAGAGGGGGTGTTGGCATTGCTGGGAGTTGCTGGGGAGCCCCCGTAGGTTCAATCAATGCACACGGACGGGACAGATCTGATCATACCTGCCTTGATTTCAGATTCCCCAGGAGCGTTGGAGGACACAGCACACGGGGAGGTCTTGCCTGGCGCACAGCTGACCTGGGCTCAATCCCGGCACCCCATTTGGTCCCCCTGAAACAAATTTCCCAGTGACACCCTCCCCCACTCACACACTGGCCCGCCTGTGGGTAGGGTCTGCTCTGAGCTCCTCTGCTTAGCTCTTTGATAATCTGACCTGAGAAGGTGCCAGCTGGCTTTGTGCCTCGGTCGGTCTGTGGGCTCTCTCCCACCACTGCTCCTGGCTCGCTGCTCTGCGGAGAGGGTCCTTCGCCTGCCCCCTCTCTGACCTATGTCTCCTGAGGGGCTCAGGCCAGGCTTCGTCCTCTGCCTCTGCAGGGCTACAAATAGGGCCGGCTTCAGAGTCAAATGGACTCCGTTTTGCTCTTTCTGGTTGTCGGGCCACACTTGGCCTGGCTCAGTGGCTACTCCCAGTTCTGTGTTGAGGGGTGTGTGTGTGTGTGTGTGTGTGTGTGTGTGTGTGTGTGTGTTGGGGGTCGGGGGGGACATGTGGTGCTAGGGATGGAACCCGGGGCTCAGTCCATTGAACATCTCCTGACAACTCTGGTCCAGTTCTAGCCTTTCAGCTTCTGCTTATGGGATCTTAATTCATTTTCCACTGGGTTACAATACTCGAGAAATCTCTGCCCACAGCTTCTTGAGTTCTGTGGTTTAGACCCACTCAGTCTCCGTCTGGAGGGGGAAACAGGCTCCCTTTCCAGGCCCCTGTGTGATGGCACAGAAGGAGCGAATATTCATGTGATGTGATTAGTAGAACACCTCTGGGTTCTCAGCCTTCAAGACCAAGATTGCCGACAGCGTTGCCAGCACAGACACTCGGCTGGTTAACATTCAACTTGGGTGTGAAGAGTCCGAACATGGGTGGGGTGTGTGGCGGGTGGGAATGGTCACAGCGCAGAGCCAGCTGGCCTGGGAAGCCAGGGGCAGGGAGGAACCTCAGGGCCTTTCAGGTCAGATTATCAAAGAGCTGAGCAGAGGAGCTTGGAGTGGCCCCCACGAGGACGGGCAGGTGAGGGTCACTGGGAAATCTGTCGGGGGGACTGACACACCTGGTTATGTCTAAGGCCCAGGGCTGACTCCTGGCTCTGTGCTCAGGGATTACCCCTGGTGGGAACCAGGAGGAGGGGAGGAAGAGGGGGCTTATGCATAAGCAGTGTTTGCAGTGGGGCCCAGCGCTAGCAGAAACCCCCCTTGCAAACTGTTTGATTTGCTTTGCTTTTTGTTTGGGGGCCACACCCAGCGATGCTTGGGATTTATTCCTGGATCTGTGCTCAGGAATTTCTCCTGGCGGTGCTAAGGGGACCCTATGGGCGGCTGGGGATCGAACCGGAGTCGGCTGTGTGAGGGCAAGTGCCCTTCCCGCTGTGCTGTTGCTCCATCACACCACCTGAGATAACTGAGTTGGGCTTCCAAGGTTCAACCCTCACCAAAGGCCAGGGGCTCGGGGGCCTGGACAGCCTGTGAGGACAGGGACTCAGGCTCATACCCTGCTGCTGCCACCCCCCACCCCCCCGCGGCTCCATCACACCGGGCTCTGGAGAACAAGACCCCACAGCGGGCGACACAGTCCTGACTCCTGGAGGCGTGGGCACCACAACAGGATGCCGAGGATGGAACTCAGGAAGGATCGTGCAAGGCAAGTGCCCAGCCCGCCACGAGATGACTCTGCCCAGGGCCCTGCCTTGAGGGTATTCCGCCGGAGTTGGGAAAGAGCAGCAGGGCAGACATCAGTGGGGTCTGGCAAAGCTGGTATGAGTCTCTTGGTTGTGCATGGTGGGGCAAGGACAGCAAATGCAGGACTGTGAGGGGCGGGGGGAGTCCTTGCTTTTCATGCGTGCACTGGGGAGCCACGGCAATGAGGGGGGCTCATCTGAGTCTCCCTGCCCAGTGCTCATAACAACCTCGCTACACTGTTATTATTTTTTCGGGCGGGGAAGTCACTCACACCCAGTCATGCTCAGGATTTACTCCAGGCTCTGTACTCAAGAAATTGCTCCTGGAACACCGGGGATGGAGCCTGGCTGAGGCCTGGGCAAGGCAAGTGTCCTGCCTGCTGTGCTCTCTTCAGCTGTTATCTCTTCAGCTCCACACCTGGGCACCCTCTGAATGGCAAGATTTTTAGTTTTTTTTTTTTTTTGGGGGGGGGGTAGGTTGAGGGAGAGGATCAACCTGGCGGGGCCTGGAAGACCCGGTGCGGTGATGGGGCTTGAACGTGGGTGCGGTCCAGAGGCAGGTGCCCTTGCATGGAAGTGCTGTCCCTCTGGCTAGCTGTGCTGTCCTCTGGCCCACTGGACGGCAAAGTATTTCTCATGCAGTCTCCTGGTTCTCACAGGAGGGCAGCATCCCTTCCAAGGCAGAGTGAAGGCCTGGAGAGCTAGTGCAGGGGTCAGGGTGCTTGCCTAGCATCCCACCAAACTCGATTCCATCCCCGGCACCATATGGGACCCCTGAGCGGGTCTAGAGGTCGCTCCTGAGCGCTGAGCCAGGAAGAGTCCCTGAGTGCCGCCAGGTACAGCTGCAAAAGAGCAGCAGAAGGGCTGGAGCAATGGAACAGCGGGTGGGGCATTTGCCTTGCACGGGCCAACCCGGGTTCAGTTCCCAGCATCCCATATGGTCCTCTGAGCACCGCCAGGAGTAATTCCTGAATGCATGAGCCAGGAGTAACCCCTGTGCATCTCTGGGTGTGACCCCCCAAACCAAAAAAAGAGCAGCAGAAGAGCATGAGGTGGGGGCTGGGGTGGGTAATCTGGGCGTCCCTTTGTGCTTCCCACGTGGATCTTCTCAGATTTGGGGCCTCATCCCTGGGCTGGACGCTGCCCTTCGGCCCAGGTTTCCCCTCCCTCCCCCGTGGGGTTCGAGCACCACCAAGCCCGTGCTGGAAGAAGAGCCGCACCCGCCGCAGGGCGACGTTGCAGCAGAGGCCGAGGACGGATGGGCGGGCGGGGCAAGATCCGGCTCCGCGGAGCCCTGTGGCCTGGGTCCAGTTTCCCAGGGTAAAGCGCTTCCCTGAGCACGTAGCTGCAGCGCCAGGGACGGGGAGGGGCTGGGAGGGGCAGACCCGGCTCCCCGCCCTCCTCCCTCTCTCCTGCCTCCCTCCCTCCCTCCCTCCCTCCCTCCCGCGGCTCTCTCGGGGCCCCACGTGGTGCGGCCCGGAGGCCCTTTCGGGTGGCTTTTGCCCCAGTGGGCAGCGGGGCTCTGCGGCGGGTTGCCTCGCGGTGAACTTTTGGACGGGACCGTCCCCCGGGAGGCGGCCCAAGTAGAGATGTCCAGTTCCCCAAGGCCGCGGGCCGGCCTGGGCGCCGACAGACGGGGCGGGGCAGGTCAGTCGTGGCTCTCTTGCCGAACAGGGCAGCGGGAGCTCGGCCCCAACGCCTGCTGTGCCCACCGCCACCCGCCCACGGTGGGGGTCCATTCAGAGGTGCCCACGACACTCCTCGGGGCTCACCAGGGGACGCTGGATGGTGCTCTGTGGAATGAAGGTTCCAACCAGGTTCTCCCAGTTTCCAGAACTTTCCGTAGGCTCCGCGCTGCTGTGGACTTTTTCACAGAGAGGCTTCAGGAAGAAGCAAAAAAGAAAAAAAAAGATCTGGGGTTCGCCTTGATGGGGATCCCCTCAGAAGATGAACTCACCTCACTTTTTTTCTGGGGGGGCGTAATCCTGGCGCTCAGGTCTTCCTCCAGGTTCATGCTCAGGGATCACTTCTGACCATGCCCAGGATTGTGGAACTGAGGCCCGCGCCTTCACCCCTGCACTCCCTCTCCTGTCTCAAGGGCCCGCTGCACTGCTGCCATCCACTTGGGTGATTTCCCCAACAGGAGCCCACCAAGAGGCTCTCTCTGGGCACTGCTCTCTGGCTCGGACCGCGTTCTGCCAGCCAGCTCTCCCGGCTGCTGACTCCCGGGCAGCACTTCCCAACTTTCCCACCCGGCTGAGCTGGTACCGGCCCTGCCCCCAGCCCAGGCCCATGCCCTCTGCCTCCTCCGATGTTCTCACTTCCTGCCCTGAACCCCCTCCCCTGGCTCACTGGGAGGCGGAGGGGCTGGATGTCTGAGGGGTTCATGCCACGTAATCCTTAGACCAGCCCCCACACTGGCCCCCTGGGAAGTTACTATCACTCTTAGTTTTTTGTTTTGCTTTGGGGTCACATCTGGCTGTGCTCAGGGCTAACTCCTGGCTCTGTGTTCAGGATCATTCCTGGCAGTGTCTGCGGGGAGGGTGGTGGGAGGGGTGGGAAGGGGCTGCCCACTGGGGCAAAAGCCATCCTAAAAAAAAGTCATATAGGATGCTGGGAGTTGAACCCTGGGTTGGTCATAAGCAGGGCAAGCACCTTACCCACTGTCTCTCGGATTCCAGGCCTTGGGGAGGTTTAAGGAGTCACAAAGAAATATCTAGAGTGCCGTGGGCTGGGTAGAGGGGGTCTCGTTTGTCACCTGCTTGAACCCAGGGAGACGTGTCCAGGGGCGTCACCTCACTGGCACTGATGTCCTTCTCTTAGAGGGAAACAGCCCCCACCCCAGTTCCTGGCCCCACCCCTGCTGGATCCAGCAGGGGAGCTCAGCTCCCAGGGGGAGGAAGGTGGTGTGACGGTGGAGGGGGGGAGAAGGGGGGTGGAGGTTGTGGGAGGGAGAGGGACTTTGACCTATTTGGACTATTACCACAGAAAAGAGTGTGGGGGGGGGGGTGGCCAGACTAGTAGGGCGGGGCTGGGGCAGTCCTCACAGTTTCCCGCGCCTGAAAACTGTCCACTCTCTACAGAGGTCCTGCAGCAGGGCGGAGGCTGAACCAGCTAGTACTATGAGGTCTTTTCAGGGGGGTGCTCCCAAGCAGTGCTAGAGTGGGGGCACTCCCGGTGACACTCAACCAGCAGGGTAGGAGGCTTCCATGCTAAGGCCCAGAGGTGCTGGGGGCTTCCCAAGGCCGCTCCCGGCACTGCTGGACGGGAGAGGGGACATATGGTGCCCGGGACTGAGCCTATGGGGTGGGGGTGGGGGACGCTTGCATATACTGCGCACACACCCGGGGCCCCTGGATTCTCTTCCCCAGCTTCCTGCTGGTTTTCAGCGCCAAGTTTGGGGCAGTTTCAGGACCAGGTCCCACAGGGGCCAGGAGGAAGTGTCGGTTGGACGGCCAGCCACTGGCTGTGTCCAGGCAAGCCTGGCCCCTGACCCAGAACGCCCTTCCCCAGCCCCCCAGCCCGCAGCCCCCAGTTCTATCGAGACAAAAGGCTTCCTGGGCAGCTGTCTCTGGGCCCACGTGTCCCCAAGTCCCCACGTGCGTGCGTGTCTGGGGTGGGAAGTGAGCCAGCCCCGGGGAGTGCCAGGAAACGTCCATCAGGCGGCCCGCCCCTGGCGGCTGCTGGCAGTTCTCACTGCAGGGCGGGTACCCCATGTGGCCTTTGGCCCAGTCCAGCTGTTTACCCGCCTCTTCCCGCCACCACCAACGTCTCCCTTCTCCATGGGTAGCCCTTGCCAGGGCCTGGAACATCTAGGCAGGTGCCACAGCGGGTTCCACGGCAGTGCCCGTCTCCACCTGGGCATGGCTCTGTCTGGGCAGGGGCCAGGCCAGTCCGCGGGGGAGGCGGGTACTGATGGAGGGGGCCAGGGGGCCGGCAGGTGACCTTCCCGCCTCAAGCCTGGGAAGCTGGCTCCTCACCGAGCCAGCAGGTTCTTGGGGTTCTGCTGCTGGGCTCGGGGCCCCCTGGGAGGTCAAGGGGCAGCAGACTGGCCCTAGGGAGGAAGAGCAGAGGCCAACAGGACACAGGGCGCTGTGCCCAGGCAGACTGTGACCCCAGGGGCTGGAGCCATAGTACAGCACTGGCCTTGCACGAGAGGCTGACCCGAGTTTTATTTCTGTCACCCTGTGGATGGTCCCCTGAGCACCACCAGGTGTAATTCCTGAGTGTGGCGCCAGGAATTAGCCCTGAGCATTGCCAGCTGTGGCCCCAAAACAAAACAAAACAAAAGCAGAATGAGACCCCCAGAGGGACTGGTCACACTCCAGGATCCCAAATGCTGAGAGAGGTTGCTACAATGTACAAAGCTGGGTGGGGCGGATTCACAGATCCCCACATTATTATTATTATTATTATTATTGTTATTATTATTACTAGTTTTAGGATCACACATGGCAGTGCTCAGTGCTTACTCCTGGCTTTGTGCTCAGGGATCATTTTTGGCAGGGATCAGGGGACCCGATGTGGTGCCCAGGATTGAATCGGGTTGACCATATGCAAGGCAAGTGCCCTGTTGGCTGTACTCTCTCTCCAGCCCCGGGGGCCCGCATTTGACCCCCGCCAAAGGGGGCAGCCATCACCATTCCCCAGGAGGGCTGGGCTGAGGCCAGCCTCTGCCAGTGCTGGACATGTAAAATGGCTTATTAGGGACGGCCACTCACCCGCTTGCACACACTCACCTGCACAGAGACTGAGTCAGTCCTCACCCCCGCCCTTACTCAGGATCTCTGGCCTTCCCAGGCACCGAGCACTGTGCAGAGAGGCGCACCCACCCCTGCCCTCCAGGGGGCTTTCTCTCCAGTGTGGGGGTGCCACTCCACCCTCAGCCCTGGTCTCTAGAGAGTTCCACGCTGGTGAGTGTGAGCCCTCGGGAAGCCCTCGTTACATCAGAAAGCTTTCTCGTGGCCAGAGATGGGGTGTAGAGAGAGAAGCTGCGGCCGCGTTGTCTGTGACAGTGACCTCTTACACGAAGGCTGACTGGCTCCAGGGCAAGGCACGGCAATCTTCGCACACTCTCCTCTAAGGAAACTGCTGCGGATCATATTTCACAGATTATTCATAACAAGCCACACAGAACGAGTTATTTAGGTCCTGCTTGGGGTCCTGTGGAAGCTTCAAAATAGTGTGGTGGGTGGGTGGAATGGTGGCGAGACTGGTGTTGGGATATTAAATGTAACAAGTAATTGTAACAACTTTATAAAAAGTAAAATAAAAACAGAGAGAATTTTTTAAAAAGGTGAAAAGTGCCTGCCATAAAGGCAGACTGGGGGTGCGGGGTGGAGGGAGGAACCTGGGGACATTGGGGCTGGAAATGTGCACTGGTGAAGGGACGGTGCCGGAACATTGAATGACTGAAAAACCCAATCATGAACAACTTTCCTAACTCTGGATCTCGCCCTGATTTAATTAAAAACAAAAACGTGGCCAACCTTGTTCAGATCCCCAGCATGACCACGGAGGGTCCCCCAAGCACTGCCAGGGGCCCCTCCTGAGCACAGAGCCAGGAATAGCCTCTGAGCACCACTGGGCGTGGCTCCAAAATCCAAAACTAAAATAACCCCAAAGCTTCCATGGGTTCCCACGCAGTGCACCTGCCACAGCCGCGGCGCCGGGGACGGAGCAGGGCCTGCCTCTGTGGCTCCTGCTTCTGGGAGAATGTGCCCGGCCGGGAGCTGACCCTCCCGGTGTGGTGTCTTCTGCACATGCGCCGAAGGGACCGGGACGTGGGTATAAGGGGCGAGGGCCGGGGGCGTGGGTGGTGCCACGTGCTGCCCGTGGCCTGGGCGAGCGAGGGAGGCCAGACTCGGGCACTGCTGAGCTGCGCTCCCACGCGCTGCCCCGGGCCTGGGGCCAGCAGACGCAGGAGCCCACTTGTCCTTCGCGCACCAAGGTGCTGACAGGTCACTATTTATCACAATAAATCCCGCCGCCCGCCCGAGCCCTTGGCCGCCCGGATGCTGGCAGATGCCGCCGCTGCGCGAGGAGAAGCCGGTGTTGTGGGTCAGTTTGGGGTCATCACCCCTGTCCGGTGCATTTGCGCAACCTTTCAGGAAAAATCTGCCCTATTTTTACAAAGGCCAGAGAGGTTGCGGCAGATGGGAGAGCCGAGAGGAGGCAGATGGGACCGAGGGTCGGTGGCTAGGTCTCCCCAGCCCACCTGGGCGCAGGTGACCTCCCAGAGGGCTGCCTGAACATTCTCAGAACCCTGTCCCCACCCCTGCCTGCTACCCAGGGGGACATGCAGAGATGGTGGGCACGGCAGAGCCAGGCGGATGGGGCAGAGCCTAGGGGGGCCCCAGAGAGAGTCTGGGGTTTGGGAAATCAAACCAGAGTTGGCCACACGTGATGTGTATGGCTCCAGCCCTAGTTGTTGTTGTTTTGTTTCTGGTTCATACCTGGCTGTGCTCGGGGCTCACTCCTGACTCTGTGCTTAGGGATCACTCCTGGAGAGCTCAGGGGAACATATGGGGTACCAGGGATCAAGCCAGAGTTGGCTGTCTGCAAGGAATGATGTGCCCCTATTTTTCCTGTCTTGTTTTGAAGCCACACTGAATGGTGCTTAGGACTTACTCCTCACTTTGTGCTCAGGATTCACTCTTGGGAGGGGGGGCTTGTGGGACCATATGGGATGCCAGGGATTGTACCTGGGTCAGTCACGTGCAAGGCAAACACCATTCTCGCTGTACTACCATGCCAGCCCTTATTTTTAATGAATTAAAAAAAATTTTTTGGCCACACCTGGTGGTCCCAGTTCTTGGGGGTCACTCCTTGCGGTGGGGAATGGTTCAGTGCTGAGTGGCAGACCAGGTCTCTGGCATGGAAAGCCTGCATGCCAGCCCTCAGAGTCATCTCTGGCCCTGAAGATGTCATTTATTTATTTTTATTTATTCAGTTTTGGGGAAAACACTAGGTTTACTCCTGACTTTGAGCTAGGGGCTCACTCTTGGCAGGGCTTGGGGGATCACGTGCATGTTGGGGATTGACACAAAGAAACTCAACCCCATATTGTCTCTCTGGTCCCTAGAGAAATCATTTATTTTCCTTCACTGTACATTCTGGTTGTCAATTTTTGAGCCACACCTGGTGATGCTCGGGCTTATTCCTGGCTCTGTGCTCAGGGGCCACTCCTGGTGGGGCTTGAGGGGTGGTTCCAGGGATTGATCCCAGGTTGGTTGCATAGAAGGGAACCGCTGCCGCCATGCTATTTCTCTGGCTCCCCTTCACTGTACTCTTCTTTTTTCTTTTTGGGTCACACACAGCAATTCTCAGGGGTTACTCCTGGGTCTGCACTAAAGAATTATTCCTGGAGGTGCTTGGGGGATCCTATGGGATGCTGGGGATCGACCCTGGATTGGCTATGTGCAAGGCAAGTGCCCTCCCCGCTGTACTATCACTCCGGCCATTCACTGCACTTCAGGTTTTTTCTTTTTTAATTTTTATTAGTGAAACACCATGAGGTACAGTTGTAGACTTAAAAATTTTTGTGCTTGGGCTTCAGTTATACAATGACCGAGTACCCAACCCTCCACCAGTGCCCATTCTCCACTACCACTAATCCCAGTATCCCTCCCACCCCCCATCCCCCATCCCACCCTGCCTCTGTGGCAGGGCATTCCCTTTTGTTCTCTCTCTCCTTTTGGGTGCTTGGTTTGCAAAAGAGGAATTGAGTGGCAATCATGTTCGGTCTATAGTCTACTTTCAGCATGCATCTCCCATCCTGGGAGGATCTTCCCAACACCCTTTATTTGGTGCTCCCTTCTCTATCTGAGCTGCCTTTACCCCTAGCAGCTGGCCTCCAAGCCATGGAGTAAACCTCCTGGTACTTATCTTGGCTATTCTTGGGTGTTAATCTCCTATTTTGTTACTTTATGTTTCCCAGATGAATGCAATCTTTCTATGTCTGTCCCTCTCTTTCTGACTCATTTCACTTAGCATGATACTTTCCATGTAGTACCACTTGTATGTGTAAATTTCATGACTTCATCCTTTCTAACAGCTACATAGTACTCTGGGGCTGGAGCGATAGCACAGCGGGTAGGGCGTTTGCCTTACAAGCGGCCAACATGGCCGACCCGAGTTCGATTCCTCCGCCCCTCTCGGAGAGCCTGGCAAGCTACCGAGAGTATTCAATATGCCAGACACAGTAACAACAAAAGTCTCCAATGGAGACGTTACTGGGCCCGCTCGAGCAAATCGACGATCAACGGGAGGGCCTTTACCTTTACCTTTTACATAGTACTCCATTGTGTAGATGTACCAAAGTTTCTTTAACCGGTCATCTGTTCTCGGGCACTCAGGTTTTTTCCAGATTCTAGCTATTGTCAACAGTGCTGCAGTGAACAAACATGCACTTCGGTTGTTTTAATATGCGTGAGCGTGCCTTGCCTGGCAGAAGAGAATGACACACAAAGGCTTGCCTCGGGTCCATACAGGCATAGTGATTCTTTCCTCGTGGGCTCCCCTTCTGATCAGGAAGACCATTTCCTTGGCCACTCATCAGCAGATGGGGAGAGAAATCCCATCCCAGCCAACTCTGTGGTCATGGTCCCCCAGCTAGACTCAGCACCAGTCAGTCAGACAGGAGGAAAAGCCTGACCTGGGTCCATTTTCCCTTCTTGATCCAACGATTGCCGTACCTGCTTCCGGTTTGCTGTGTTTCCACAGGAGGTGGCTCCTACCTTCCTCCCTCTGTGAGTGGTGGCCCCTCCCCTCCCCTGCACCCAACTCCTCAGACTATTATGGGGGTGACTCTTCTCCCACTTCCTTAGGCTGCTTTGGCTTGGGGTTTCCTAAGATTTTCGGTTGGTGGGTTTAGCATTTTGTAGGATCCCCAAAGACAGGGCTATTATTCCCTCCCATCGTTTTGTCCAAACCCTCTCCCCACCTTCCCCTGGGACTCTGCTGATGCGTGAGTTTATGTTAGAATGGGGGAAGCTGCCCCAAAGCTCACAGACCCTCTCAGCTCCCTTTCTTCTCCTCCTCTGCCTTTTCCCTCCCCCTCTTCCTCTTTCCATCCCTGTTCTCCCTATTCTCTTCTGCTCCTTCTCTTCTTCCTTTTCTTCTTCACTCTTCTTGTTGTTCTTTCTCTCTTCCATCTCCTCCTCCTCTCCCTCCTTTTCCTTCTTCTTCATTCTCTCTGTCTTTCACTTGAATGGTTTCTCTTTATCTTTTCAAGTTAAAAATGTTCTTTTTCTTGCCACGTTAATCTCATCCAGGGCTTATTTCAGGGTAGAAACTTTTCCTCTCCAGAGGTTTACTTGGGGTCTCTTTCCTTCACTTCCTTTCCCGTCGTGAGTGTGGTGTTTGCACACTTGTGGTGCCCACGGGCTCCCTTGTCGCGGTCAGGTGACTGCATGTGCTTGGGAGGCAGTGCCCTCCGGACTCAGGTGCATGGGAGCCGGCGCTGTGCTACGGAGCCCTCCGGCCGCTGTTCTACGGGCAACGGGCAGCGCCAGGCCCAGCTCACACTTGCAAGGAAGGTGCTTTTGCTTCTGGGCCATTCCTGCCCCACTTCACCCCAATTTGGACCTTTTTCAGGAAGGGGGAGATGTTGGGCTACACCTGGCTGTGCTGAGGTATCACTCCTGGGTATGCTCAGGGATCACTCCTGACTCTGCTCAAGGGATCCTCCTGGCTCGGGTGGCTCTGTGTGGTGCCAGGAATCAAGCCGAAATCAGCTACTTGAAGGGCTGACACCTTCACTCCTGTACTGTCCCTCCTGCCTCAAGCTGGATCTCTTTGTTCCTCAGGAGACTGTATTTCTTCTCCATATACAGTGTGTGTGTATGCGCTGGTGCGTTGGCACCTTTCTTCCAACTCTGCAGTGTGTTGTTTGTGCCTTGTTCCACCCCGTCACAGTGTCATTTATCCTGCTGGGGATGGGACCTGGCACCTCACGCATCTGACCCCTGGAACCCCTCCCACACACCATGGGTTGTGTCTCCCTGCTGCTTTGCCCATATTTTGTTCTTTTCGTTTCTGATGCTGGACATTGTTTTTCCTGGTTGGGTACTTGGAACTCTTTTAGTCCTTCTAAGTATGTTTAGACTTTGCTCTGTCTGCAGTGGAGCAAAGTTTTGTCTGGAGATGTATGATCCCTTGAAGGCTTGATTTTGGGCTGCGGGAGATGGAGTGGAGCAGTGTTTAAGCAGAGTGGGGACGACGTTCTTCCCAGGACAGTTTGTTCATGTCCTGCAGTCCGGCATTAGGATGTCTTTCCTCACCAGCTAGTAGAGACACGAACTTGGTCCCATCAGCACTCAGGATGGTTCTGCCTCACCCTTCTCAGGGTCTTTCCCAGACTTGGGGGGCATTTTCATGGTCTGATCAGCATTCAGAAACTTGAGGGGACTCCTCAGCTCTCTAGTATCTTCTTTCTGGGTAATGCTCTTCTTCCTGCTACCCTGTCTCCAAAGAATACAAAACCATCAACCCCCAAGAGGTATATCTACCTCCAGTGCTTGCCACAGAATATAATAGGGAAAAAAGCCAAGTGCAGTCCACTGACAGATGGATCGATGCAGAAAATGGGGCATGTTTCTAAAACAGAGTACTCTACAGCTGTGAAAAAGATGGTAACTTGCTGTTCCCAACAAAATAGAAGGAATTAGGTAAAGCAAAATATGTCGGAAGGAAAAAGAAAAGTATTGGATGACTGCGCCAGTGTGTGCCATATACGAACATAACGCTGAGGAATAGACCAAAGCAATCAGTGAATCAGGGGGCATTGGTAGGAAACTTAGTGCTGGCAAGAAGGAGGCAGGGCGAGCGGGATAAGGCAAGTGCGTGGGGGAAGGAGACTATGGGATTGTGTCTGCGTTCTCAAGGTCTCCATGGGAAGAAGAACAAAGCACAGGTCGTGTAGAGAGTCCGTCCAGATGGACTAAGTCTCCAAAATTGCCCAGAGCATTCTCTTTTCTCTGCGCTTTGTTCGTGGTGCCCCCAGAACGCCCTTGTCCCTCCGTGAGATTGCGCAGACTCCAGCTTCACTTACTGACACGTGGACCAGGCTGGAGGCGTTTACCTGCGGACCTGTGTCCTCTCGGGGAAGAGGAGAAACGCGGTCTGCCGCTCTGACCCTTCGCGTTCCTTGTCTTACTTTATTTGGAGCTGCAGAGGACAGGAAGTGCACACTCGCCAGGTCCCTAAATTTAGAGTCCTCCGAGGAGCAGCGAAAGGCCACTGGAGCTCCCTTGGGGGTGTCCTGGGGAAGGATGTGGGTGAAGAGTTGAGCTGCGGGGCCCAGGCGGGGTAGGGTGCCACCCCTGGATTGAGCCACTGCGGCTTCAGTGGGAAGGGCAGGGATGCCCATGGGGGTGGGGCCGGCCGAGGGGAGGTTCTGGGAAAGATGGGGAGGTGGACGTGTCTTCCGGGCACAGGAGCCCCAAGATTCTCCCTTCCCAGTGCTGGGGCTGGGCTCCTCCCAGCCTGCCCGGCACCCCTGACTCACCCCACGCTGCTCTGTCATTAGCGTCTCCAGTTCCAGGCCCTCCCTCCCCTCTCCCCACTGCACAGTCTCTCAGTCCCTGTCCAGAATTCCTGGCTGCCCTGCCCCTTGAGTGAATGATTCCCCTCTTGTTCTGAGCAGAGAGAGTCCCTTCCGCCCCAGGGGCCACTCACGGCACGAAGGGAAGGACTGCAACCCCTGACCAGCCACTTATAGGCCAGGCTCCCCTCCTCCCTCCACCTTTCTCCCCCTCAGCCCTGCCCCTCCCTCCCTCCTTCCCTTCCTTCCTTCCTTCCTTCCTTCCTTCCTTCCTTCCTTCCTTCCTTCCCTCCCTCCCTCCCTCCCTCCCTCCCTCCCTCTCTCCCTCCTTCCCTCCCTCCCTCCCTCCTTCCTTCCTTCTTTCCTTCCTTCTTTCTCTCCCTCCTTCCCTCCCTCCTTCCTCCCTTCCTTCCTTCCCTCCCTCCCTCCCTCCCTCCCTCCCTCCTTCCCTCCTTCCTTCCTTCTCTCCCTCCTTCCCTCCCTCCTTCCTCCCTTCCTTCCTTCCCTCCCTCCCTCCCTCCCTCCTTCCCTCCTTCCTTCCTTCTCTCCCTCCTTCCCTCCCTCCTTCCTCCCTTCCTTCCTTCCCTCCCTCCCTCCTTCCTTCCTTCCTTCCTTCCTTCCTTCCTTCCCTCCCTCCCTCCCTTCCTCCTTCCCTCCCTCTTTCCTTCCTTCCCTCCCTCCCTCCCTCCCTCCCTCCCTCCTTCCCTCCTTCCTTCCTTCCCTCCCTCCCTCCTTCCTTCCTTCCTTCTTTCCTTCCTTCCTTTTCTCCCTCCCTCCCTCCCTCCCTCCCCCTTCCCCTCCCTCCCTTCCTCCCTTCCTTCCTTCCTTCCTTCCTTCCTTCCTTCCTTCCTTCCTCCCTCCCTCCCTCTCTCCCTTCCTTCCTTTCGTCCTCTTTCCTTTCCTTCCTTTTATCCCTCCTCCTTCCCCTTCCCTCTTTCCTGCCTCCTCTCCTTCCCTCCTTCCTTCCTGTGGGAGATGCTTCCCCAGAGCTGCTGTCCCTGCCGTGTAGCCCTCTGCTCAGCCCTCCAGGCCATGCCAGCTCCCCTCTGCGCCCCCAGACTTTACTCTCACACTGACTCTGGTGCCGATGGCACTTGCCTTTGGCTCCTTAGAGTTTTATTTTGTGTTTTGTAGCTTAGACCCCCGAACCCTGTGCAAATAATCCACTAAGAGGCCCAGAGAGTCCAAGGAGTCCTCCTGCTGTCCCCACCCCCTGTCCACTGTCCCCACCCGAGGTGCAGCCCTGCGGGGTGCAGACCTGGTGAGCCCCTAGTTCCTCTGGATGAGGGGGGACCCACATCTCATCACAGCGCCTGGCAGAGGTGCAGCTTCCACGAGGACACGAGAGACCCCCCTCCTTTCAGCGGGCAGCACAGAGGAGCGCCTGTCTGGGGGTGGGGGGTGGCCGTCATCCCTGCCCCCGCCACCGGCCTGTCTTCCCAGTTGCCTGCCAAGCTCCATGCCCAGGTGCATGCGGAGGCCTGCCCGGCAGTTTCCTGCCACCGCAGTCGTGTATGAGGTGGTGTGGCATGGGAGGAATGTGGGCACTCACCGCTCCCGGGGCCAAGGGCAGGGTCAGGGTGCGGGCAGGGCTGCTGGAGCAGGCTCCTGGCACGGTGCGAGCACCTTCCGCCCTCCTTGGCTTGGAGCCGCTTCCGGTCTCCGTCTTCGTCTGCCTCGGCCTACTCCTTCTCTGACTCAATTTCCCCTCTGGCGAAGAACACGGATCCTACTGGACCTGAACCCTCTCCAAGGACCTCACCCTGACCCTGGCCCTCCTGTGGACCTCCGTCTCCAGGAAGGGCCCATTCATAGGAATGGAGGATTCAGACTTGAGCGTGTTTTGGGGGCACAGTCCCAGCTGTCCCTCCAGCTCCCCTAACTTTCTCCTGGCCTCACCCCACCCCCGGCCCCTGGGCTGTGGGCATCTGCCCCACCAAAGCGTGGACCTCCCGACCTCGCTCACCGGTTCCCTCATGATCCCTGCCCCCGCTCCTCTCCGCGCGGACGCCCGGACATCCAGAATGACCAAGGGCCCCTCCCCTTCCTGCAAAAAGGCTTTCTGTTTGTTTGTGGGTTTTCTTTTATTTATTTATTTTTTGGCAGGGTGGCAATGGCAGGGGGTTTTACATGTCTAGCTGTGCTCAGGGCTCAGCCCTGGCTCTGGGCTCTGGGCTCACTCCTGGTGGTGCTGGGGGAACCCGATGCGGTGCCAGGTTTGAAAACAAACTTGGTTGGGCTCATGCAAGGCGGATGCTTTGCCCACTGTACTCCCTCTGGCCCAAGCTTTCCTGTCTTCGCTTTCATTTTTATTTTGGGGACCATACCCGGCAGTGCTGTGCTTGGGTGCTGCTCCCAGTGGTGCTTGGGGTCCCTCTGTGGTGCCCGGGCTTGAACTTGGCTCAACCATGTCTAAGGCAAATGCCTTAAGCCCTGCAGTATCTCTCCAGCTCCAAGGAAACCGTCTGTCCGCCCACTCAACCCCCGCCCCACCTCACCGGACCACGTTCTGCTCCAGATTCCTTGTCCTTGTTCAGGTCCTTCCTCTGGGTTTGCCCCCATTGGCCATGATGATGATGATGATGGTGATGATGATGATGATGAATGATGATGATGGTTTGCTTTGGGGTTGTACCCAGTGGTGCTCGGGGCTTACTCCTGGCTCTGGCCTCAGGGATGACTCCTGGTGGTGCTCCCAGGGATGGGGTGTCAGGTGAGAATGGAACTGAGGGGTTCACTTGTTCATTCCTTCCTTCCACCCTCCTCCACCAGTAGCCTGGGATCTAGAGCAGACACTTCCGAGTAGCAGCCAGGGTGCTGCTGGGTGGGAAAGGCGAGAGGCCTGGCCGGGGAGGCCATGCAGTGGGCTGAGGGGCCTGCCTTGGAAGGGGCCAACACAGTTCCATTCCTCAGTCCCCTAGGGGCGGTCCCTGAGCACAGAGCCAGGAGGGATCCCTGAGCACTGCCGGGTGTTGCCCTAGAGAGCAGGCGCCCACATGGTCCCCCGGAGCCCAGCCCCTTCGGCCTCCTCAGCCCCCCAGAGCTCACCCCCCAGAATCTCCCGCGTGAGCCTCTGGGCTCTGCACAGCGGCTGCTCTGGCATGAGGTGCAGCTTAATCTGACGTGTGTGTGTGTGTGTGTGTGTGTGTGTGTGTGTGTGTGTGTGTGTGTGTAGGGCAGAGGCACCCTCAACTCGATTCAGTCACTGCATCCGCGGGTTCAGTGTGCCCTTTGCTTCCTGGGTGACATCAGAGGACCTTGGGTAAGGACAGTCTTGGGGGTGAGCTGCTCCTATGTGGACCCCGCCCTGTCCCTTACAGTTACCCAGTACTAGCTGTGGCAGTGTCAACCCGTCTTTAATTGGGATGCGAAGCAGGGTCATGGAGTCGGGGAGAGCAGTTCTGAGCTCCACGGCACTGCGCCCCAAATGCAACAAGTCCTTAGTAAACAAGAATCTTCCCTGCTGGCTGGGGCTGGAGCCCATGCCTGAACAGAAGGCTGGGGTGGGGAGGAAGGACGCCTGATGGTGTGTGTGGGGGGCCAGGAAGAGGGGGGCACGTACAAAGACAAGAGGACAAGGGCTGGAGAGATGAGATAGCAGGGAGGGGTACCTGCCTTGCACACAACTAACCTGGGTTCAATCCCAGGTACCCATATGGTCCCCTGTGCACTGCCAGGAGTGATCCTTGAACACAGAGCCACGGGTAAGACCTGAGCATCACCGGGTGTACCCCAAATGCCTCACCCGCACAAATAAGAAGATGAGGGGTTAGAGCAATAGTACAGAGGGTAGGAGGTTTGCTTTGCATGTGGCTGACCAGGGTTCTATTCCCAGCATCCCATATGGTTCCCCCAGCACAGTCAGGAGTAATTCCTGAGTGCAGAGCCAGGAGTAACCCCTGTGCATCGCTGGGTGTGACCTCCACCCCTGCCAAAAAAAAAATATTAGAAGAACATGAAGGCAGACAGTGTCCTGGTGGTGCAGCGGGTCACAGAGTGGGGTGGAGAGGGGGGCAGGGATGGAAAGAGGGCACAGGGTCTGGTCTTCCTGGAGGTGGAGCTTTCCTTCCCTCTGTACCACCACGGGCCAGCTAGAAACCCACCCTCTTTGTTGATCCAAGTGACTCCACTGCTTGTAATCCATCCTCTTCCTTGCTTTTTTTGGGGGGGGGATGGGAGGCACACCCAGTAATGCTCAGGGATTCCTCCTGGCTCTGCATTCAGGAATCACTCCTGGTGGACCATGCTGGGAATTGAACCCCGCCTGCCACATGCAAGGCAAGCACCTTCCCCACTGGACTATCGCTCCAGCCTCACCACCCTCACTCTTAAGAGGGAGGAAACAAGAGTCAGAAGAGGACATCTGCAACCAGGGCAGGGATCTGGCTAAAAGGTTGGAGTGCGTGCGTGCTTTGCATGTGAGAACCCGGAGTGGGCCCTGGCACCACCGGGCTCCTCCCAGCGCCACTGGGAATGGCCCCTGAGCATCACTGGATGGGACCTTCCCCTTTCAGAATAAAGAAATTTCAGGCCTGGAGGGACAGGTCAGTGGGTAAGACAGTGGGTAGGGCGCTTGCCTTGCACACGGCAGACCCAGGTTCAATCCCCGGCAATGCACTTGGTCCCCAAGACCTGGCAGCAGGGATCCCTGAGCACAGAACCATGAGGGAGCCGTGGGCAGTGTCAGGTGTGTTCAAACACCAAAAGGAAAAAAAACAGCAGCTTAGGCTAGAAAGGTGGCTGCAGAGGCAGGCCCCACTCCAACCACACACCTCCCACTGGGCCCAGGGGCAGATTTCAGGTACAGGTGTCTCTGGAGCTCTGCCTCCAGCCTCCGCCCTGCCCAGCTCGCCCCTCTCCCGGACGCTCTTTCTCAGGGGCCCAGGCAGGTGAGTCAAACGTCCCTGAGGACATGGGCCGAGCAGCAGTCGTCCTTCCCAGCCGGTTGCCCAACGCTGACCCACCCGGTGTTCTTACCCTGCAGAGCCCAGGCTGGTTCCAGCCACACCCGGCCTTTGCTGCCATAGGCTCTCCAGAGCTGGGCGACCTCCCTGCGCCCCCCAACGCTTTCCTGCTGGCACAGATCCAAGTCCACCCTGGCTGCAGAAGGACCTGGTTTCCTTCTATTGTTACCCATGTATACACACACACACACACACATTCACACACATGCACAAGTACACACAAGCCCTTGTGCATTCACACACACAAAGCACATGCACACACATAAACACACATGCACAAGTACATACAAGCACTTGCACACTCACACATGCACACACATGCATGCACATGCACACATATACAGACACACGTGTGTGTATGCACATCCACACTCACACACAAGCACAGGCACGTTCACACATGCAGACACATACATGCCCAAGCACACACAAGCACACATGCATTCACACATATTCACGCACACACATTCACACATACATGCATATACACCCACATATGCATACACACATATACATGTGCATACTCCCACACATGCACACACACATGCCCAAGTGCACACACACGCAGGGACCTTCTGTATGACCCAGGGGTCACCCATTGTGAGAAGGACAGTGGTGCCTCCCACGGCAGAGGGGACCCCAGGGAGCAGCCAGGGCTGAACACATGGCTGGGCTGGAAGTGGACTTGAATTTTGGGTGGTCATGGTAGGGCATCCTTAATTCTTAATCCTGCAGGAATGGGGGTCCCCTGGGAGGGTGTAGGACTTCCCAAGGGAGGAAGCACTCTGGGCAGTGATGGGGGCTTATGAATGTTGGGGTTGTCCTGCCTCTGGGAGTTTGGAGTTTGAAACGGATCTCAGGGTTCCCTGCTTAAGACGACTTGGAAAAAATTTGGTTCGGTTTGGTTTTGGGTCCAAACTCAGCCATACTCAGGGGGTACACCCCAATCTGTGCTCTGGGATCGCTCCTGGCTGGGTGTCGGGGCGCAGACTGGAGTCGGCCACAAGCAAGGCAAGTGCTTGAACCCCCACGCTATCTCTCCAGGCCCTCAGACAGTCATTTTCATTTATTTTTGTTCACTTGGGACTCACTCCAGACAGTGCTCAGGGCGGTCCCCCTTGGTGGTGCTCAGGGACCAACTCCTCGCTCCGTGCTGGGGCTCCCGCCTGGTGCTCAGAAGACTCTTCCGGGACAGAAGATCGCACCAGGTTCTTCTGCATGCAAAGCCTGCGCCCAGCTACTGCTGAGCTGACACTGGCCTGAAAACTTTTTGCCGCCTCCACCCCCCCCTTTTTCTGAGTCAAACTTGGTGGTTTCCTGTGTTTACTCCTTGCTCTATGCTCAGGGTTGAGGCGTGGGATGGGACAACCTACATGGGGTGCCCGGGATTGAACCTGGCTGGGATGTGTGCAAGGCAAGTGCCTTAATCTCTGCACTCTCTCTCCAGCCCCAGGACCCAGGGACTTGTTTTGTTTTGTGTTTGAACCACACCACGCAGAGCTCAAGGCTGACTCCTGGCTCTATGCTCAGGGCTGACTCCTGGCTCTGTGCTCAGGGCTCGCTTCTGGCTGGGGCTCAAGGGTCAAGTTGAGTGCTGGGGACTGACCCCACGAGCCAGGGATTTTTAATAAATTCTGCTGTCTGGAACCCAGTCTAGCCTCTGTGCGTGTGCGTGTGTGCGTGTGTGCGCATGTGCAAATACATGTGTCTGTTCACATGCATGCATGTGCATGCCCTAAACCTTTCTGACTTTCCAAGCTCCTGGCCATTCCCGGGCGGTGAAGCTGGAAGGTGATTTATCGGTAGCCACCCTGGGCCGTGCGTGCTCAGGCTGGCCCTCCCCGCCCTTCCCTGGCCTACACCCACTCCCATTTCCTTCCTGAGGGCCTGAGAGTGGAGATCACTGCGTGCTGGGAGGGAGGTGGGGGTGCACACGGTTCTCCCACTCAGCCCACGATGGCACAGGTGGGTTGCCTTAGAGTTGGAGCTCCGAGGGGGCCTGAGCGAGAGTGCAGTAGGCAGGGCGCTTCCCTGGCATGCAGTCACCCCATGTTCGATCCCCGGCACCCCCATGGACCCAAGAGCTTCTGAACACCACTGGGTGTGGCCCCCAAACCAAAGCAGGTGGAAAGCTGAAATGGGGCTCCAGGCTTGGCCGCCTCTTCTTTCCTTCCCATCCCTCCTGCCCTGTGTGCCACGCCAGTTGGGGATAGGCTGGGTCAGGACTGTGGGCTTTGCCCATGTGACCACTGTGCATTGGCATACATACATGCGTTCATACGTGATTGTGCGAGTGAGCATTGTGCATAGGCATGCACATGTATGTGCATGTGAGTGAATGTATGTACATGTGGGCATGCACACAGGGGCTGTGTGCATATACGTATAGATATGTGTGCACAAATGTGCATGTGTGTGCATGGGAGCACTTGTTATGAGCGCATGTGTGGGTGAATGGGTTGCAGGCATATGTACACACGGGTGCATAGAGCATGTGCATGTGTGTGAGCATGCATGTGTGTGTGAGCGTGCATGTGTGTGAGCATGTGTGCATGAGTGTGTATGTGTGAGTATGCATGTGTGTGAGCGTGCACGTGTTCACGTGCATGTGTGTGTAAGCGTGCACGTGTGAGCATGTATATGTGAGTGTCCATGTGCATGAGTGTGCATGCGTGAGTGCATATGTGAGCGTGTGTGTGAGTGTGCATGAGCGTGTATTTGTGTGAGTATACGTGTGTGTGAGCGTGTGTGCACGAGCGTCTATATGTATGGGTGTGCATGTACATGAGTGTGCATGTGTGTGTGAGCATGCATGCGTGAGCTTGTCTGTGTATAAGCGTGTGTGTGTGAGCGTGCATGTGTGTGACGTGGTTTCCCCTCTGGACTGTGGCCTGCTAGAGTTCCCGTTTTCTTCCTTGGGGCCAAGCAGCTGCTGGGGCCTGACTTAGAATTCCGGACCTTGTGGGCGGACCAAGTCTGGGAGATTCCTGGAGGGAGAGACTCAGCCATCACCCCCCTTTCCCTGCCCACAGGGACGGCCTGGGGAAGGGCTCCCCAAGGCTCCACGTGGAGAGACTTGGAGAGACACGTCCCTCTGGGCCTCAGTGTGCGTCATTCCCCAGTCACTGACCCTCCCTGGAGCCCATGACCTTGTGCCGCCTGGTCCTGTGGATTCTGCGCCCCACCCCCGGGGGCCTACGCACCTGTGTCCTACAGGCCTGTGCCTCCACCTCCCGCCCTCACCCACGGCCAGATTTCTGGGGGTGGAAAAGTGGCTGTTCTCCCCCTCTGACCCCCAGGAAACCATGAGGGGTCTCACCTGCAGCCCAGAGGCCTCTCTGGATGACTGGAGCTGCACCTGTCAGGCACCCCAACAATTGTGCTCAAAATACCCACCGAACACACACACTGTCTGCGGCCTCATCTTTGCTTGTTTAACTCTTGAACCGCCAAGCGTTCCCTACACTGGCCTTCTCAGAACCCCGCGGGCCATGGAGGGCAGAGGACGTGGGCCCGGCGGGAGAACCCTGGACAATCCTTCCCTCACTGCTAAGGCCACGGGCTTCCAGAAACTTCACAGCAGGGGCAGGAGTGTGTCCAGCTCCCAATTCTCGCTCCACTAACCTCAAGTTGTTTAGCTACAAGCAGCTCTCGTTTCGTAGGAGCATGAAGGCTTTGTATGGTGCTTTGCTCTGAAGTCAGAGCTCTTCCTCTTCCTGCCTTTTCTTGGGGTGGGGTGGGGTTGAGGGGTAAGTGGGGCGGGGGAGCCCTGCGGCTGCTCCTGGCAATTCTCTGCCAGCCAGGCTGGGTTTAACACTCAGTCCCGAGGGGGTGGTGCTGCTCAGGGCCCTGGGGGCCGGGGTCACTGGGGCCACACCTGGTGATGTTCAGAGGACACTGGCCAACCTGTTTTAACCTCGGCAAAGGTGCCATGTCAGTGTCCCATCCAGTCTGCAGGTAGCTTGCTGGGCTTGTCTTGGCTCCTGCCGCACGCGGAGGAAAGCAACATCAACTCTAGCTCCGTATCCCCGGCCCGTCGGCCACCCAACCACCCCTGTCCTGTTCCGTCTTCCTGTTGGGCTGTGCACTGTGCCTGGTGCTTCCTGGGTACTGGGCCCAAACACCTTGTCCTTGTTCCCTTTCAGGATTTCTCACCACCTCCCTTCTGTCTGTTTAGCTTATAACACCCCCAAACTCTCTCACACACAGACACACACACATAGACTCTCTCTCTCTCTCTCTCTCTCTCTCTCTCTCTCTCTCTCTCTCACACACACACACACACACACACATACACATACCCCACGCCCTTCAGGAAGGCACACTTGTCCTCGGGGTACCTCTCGCTCCTAGTTAGACAGGGGTTGGGGTGAGTGACTGCATGATTGCAGCTAACCCCATATCTAGTTTTCTGTGGACGTTCTGCTTCCAGTAACCTACTTCCCTTGGATTTGGTGCCCCTGCTGCCCAAGGGGGGAGGGAGAACAAAGGCCCAAACCCTGCCCCAGTTCCAAGGGCTCTTCATTATTTATTTTGCTTTTTGGGTCATATCTAGCGATGCTCAGGGGTTACTCCTGGCTTGGCACTCAGGAATTACTCTTGGTGGTGCTTGGGGGACCATATGGGATGCCGGGGATTGAACCTTGGTAGGCCGCGTGCAAGACAAACGCCCTCCTCGCTATATTATCACGCCAGCCCCCCAACGGCTCTTATGAGGGTTGAACACAAACTTTTTTCTTGTTTGTTTTGGCCATACCTAGGGATGCCCAGGGCTTACTCCTGGCTCTGTGCTCAGGAATTACTCCTGGAGGTGCTTGGGGGGACCATCTGGGGTGCTGCGTGCAAGGCAAGAGCCTGACCTGGCTGTACTATGTCTCCGGCGTCAAACACACACGTGTCTGACACATTTGCTCCTCTGAGCAGGCGAGAGATTGTCCTTGAGAGCTGTTATTTCTACACAGCTTCCTGGCTGTGGATTTCTCAGCAGCTGTGCTCCTGGGGAGAATTTCTTGCCTCCTCCAGGCCTGCCTCAGACATGAGGAAAGGGTGCGAATCCAGATGAAACCAGGCTCCCGGAGGCCTCCACTCACTCCATCTGTTGCCCCTGTGCATTTCTGTGGGAGAGTTTTTGCCAGCTGGTAGAAACCCACCATCCTCCAAATGCAACAACTCAGACAACATAGGAGTTCACGTGCCTGCACGCAGTGGGGGGACGCGACCCTTCTCTGTGCCCAGACTCCATCTCTAGCTCCAAGTTTTGTTTTCATGTCAGGGGGCGTCTGACAGAATGGGAGGAAGGGCGGGGGAGCACTCACCCAATCCAGAGAACAGAAGCCACTTCTGCTTATTGGCCAACACAGTCTCGTGACTACACCTAGCTGCAAGGGAAGCTGGGAGATGTAGTCTTTAGCTGGGCAGCCATGTTCACGCCTCAAATGTATGACCATCGAAGAGGAAGGGTAGGCTGAGGGTCCACTGGAGACCCTGCCGGGACACAGAGTCAGAACTGGGAGGTGGGTGAGTCCCTGGGCCTGCTGTGGATGCTCGTGGTACTGTGGGTGAGGCAGTGCAGATCCCCCTCCTGGCCCTAGGCCCCCTTCCACCAGTCAACATGCCTCATGCATGGGTAGCAAAAGTCGGTTTTCAAGGGGCCCAAGATGCAAGAGCAGCTTCCAGACTCTCCCACCACCGTTCCCAGGCTGCCAACTAAGTGTGTTTGTTCCTGGCTGCACAGGAGAAGAACAGATTTTTAGAAGCTCATCGTGGCTTTTCTAGTTGTTACACACAGCACACACACACACACACACACACACAAACATGATACCATTCCAGTCATATCCTACACATGATACACATATGGTGCACATACCAGTATACTGTTCATACCCCACACAGGTGTACACATGCATAAACATGCACACACCTGGAACTATATACTTCATGCCCTACACATGACATACACATGATACCATGAAGTTCATCCCCTACATGTGACACAAACATGATACCACATCGTTCATACCCTGACACACAACACACACACGATATGTTCATGACCTTTATGAGACACATGATACATATAGATTATCCCCAACACAGGATACACACATGATACCGTATGGTTAATGTCCTACACATGACATACACACGATACTACATAGTTCATGCTCTACACACGATATATGCGCAGTACTATATAGCGCATGACTTACGCATGTCACACACATGCTGTACACACACGATACAGTATAGTGCACATCATTCCCTCCTGCCTCGGCTTGTGAAACCCTCCCCGGGTCTCTGAGGTTCCCCGAGCCTGAGCCCACTGCAGGCTGTTCCCTCTCCACTTGTCCCCTGCGCTGGCTGGGAACAGCCCCTTGCTTCTCTCAGCTCTCCCCCCCCCCCCCCGTTTCTCTGGAGCCCCAGCCTGGATGCCGAGCCCCCCACTCTCTGGCTCAGATGGTCTCCACCTGGAGGCCCCAGAGACCCCCAGCCCAAGCCCCAGAGAGGCGGTCACTTCCCTTCTACCCGAGCTCGCTCGCCTCCCAGGCCCCCCCAAACCAGCCCCTGTCCCCCTGCAGCCCCAGGCCAGACGCTGGAAGCCCCCCTTCCTCTCCATCTCCCCCATCATGACACCTCTGACACGTCCCCTCAGTGCCTTCATCTGGTCCCAGGGCCCGCAGGCCCAGCACCACTGCCCAGTGACCCTCTCCCGGGGATCCTCCCTGCCTGCCCTGCCCTGCGGTCGGGCACTGCTTCTGCACTGCAGGTTAAGGTGTGGGGCCTTGGGTTTGACCCCCACAACCTCCTGCCTCCCTGGGCACCCCCGGGAGGGACCTGGGACCCTCGGCTGACAGGCAGTTCTGACTCCCACAACAATGAAGATATATGGGGGTGCTGGGGAGACAGCGCAGGGCTAAGGAAATTGCCTCGCACGTGGTTAACCTGGGGTCAATCTCTGGCACCCCATATGGTCCCCTGAGCACAGGGCTAGGAGTAAGCCCTGAGCACCGCAGGGTGCGGCCCACCCTCCACCTCAAATATATATTTGTATACATATATATGGATTAAGTATAT
Source organism: Sorex fumeus (assembly GCF_029834395.1). Taxonomy (NCBI): domain Eukaryota; kingdom Metazoa; phylum Chordata; class Mammalia; order Eulipotyphla; family Soricidae; genus Sorex; species Sorex fumeus. The sequence continues at coordinate 78,138,803 of NW_026606059.1, forward strand.
ATATATATGGATTTAAGTATCTATACTTATTAGTTTGTATATACTGTTATATATGGATTTAAGTTATTAGCTCCTTTGTAAAACCCACCCTGAGTTGTCTTCCACCGACTGGCTTCCTTGTGGGGGGATTCACCTGCCTCAGTGCTCCCCCAGCTTGCCTGGCTGAGTTCCAGGCTACAGCTGAAGTACCGCCTCCTACAGGCAGTCTTCCCTGAGCACCCCCGGGCTGCAGCGTCCCTTTCCCCGGCACCCCCTGAGCCCCCTGCTCTGTCATGCGGTTGAAGTCGGGGTTTCCTCAGCTCTGGGGCTCATCTCCCCTGCGTTGCCGGCAGCTTCCAGCTTGGGGCTGCATTGCTGAAGAAATGTTCCCTCACGCTTGCTGTTCTTTGGGTGTTGGGGCCACATCCAGCCGGACTACTCGGGGCTTGCTCCTGGCTCTGCTGCTCGGGGATGGAACCCGGGTCGGCCGCAGGCAAGGCAAATGCCCCAACCCCTGTGCCGTCTCTCTGACCCTCGCCTTGCTCTCTTGGACGAACGAGCGAATGAAGGTGTGAATGAATGACTCCACTGCTGGGGACTCCTCTGTGTTGTGGTGTCTTGCAGGGGCTGCTGAGGGCTGTGGGGAGGGTTGCAGGGGAGCGGGGACCGCAGGGTTCCGGGACTCGGGGAAGATGGGAGCTCCGACCTACGGCCTGACGCTGAGAGCACTGCAGGCGGAGCTGGGTGCTGGCCTCACTTCCGGCCAGCACCCAAGCCCTGTCCCACGCGTGGGTGACCCTGCGTCCCACACAGGGTTAGCTACGCCAGGAACCGAGACCGGGGTGCTGCCAGAGCGGTGGGGCCCTCTGGAATGAGGCGGGCCTCCTCTCTCACGGGGACTTGGGTGGGGCCCGCGCCCTTCTGCGTGGCTCCAGGTCACACCGGACGCGGGGCTCCACCTTCATCTCGTGGGCGAGGGACCACCCCCGCGGCGCGGTCCTTATTCGAGGGGAGCTTGCATTTCCAAAAGGGTGCAGCTGTGTGACCTTGGGTGGGCGTCCCGCGACCTCAGGCTGCCGGGCTGGGGGTGGAGAGCCTGGCGTCGTGGACGCAGCCGGTGACCGCTCCAGGCGCCGCCCTTGGCGCCCGGCTCGGCCCTCTGTCTCCTTTCCCTTTTTAGGGGCATTTCTGCAGCTCCGGGCGCGGGGCCCCGCCAGCCCCCGGCTCAGACCGTGCCAGCAGCCGGCGGGAGCCACATTCCTGGGCGCTGCAGTCAGCTCGCCCGCCGGGGAGGGGGCAGGGCAGGGGCGCAGCTGGTCCTTTGTCAGCGGATGCCCGGGGTGAGGCCGGGCAGCCTGCGCGGGCCAAGAACAGGAAACAGGTGCACAGGCAGGGGTGGGGGAGCTCCCCGCTCCCGCCCCCGGCCCGGCCTGCTCCCAGAGGCCTCGGCTCGGGGGTTCGGGGACGCAGACTGGGCAAGACTCGCTACGCGTGCAGGGGTCTGCCGCGGCCGAGGCCCCCTCTGGGAGGGTGCAGGACACATGGCTGAAGCGGAACCCACCCGAGAGAGCCTCCAGGGCGGTTGAGCCGGGGCTGGGATTCTCTCTGCTCCTGGGGCTCTGAGCGAGGAGGCTCCAGCCCATCCATGCCCCTGGCACAGCCGCAGTCGCTGACTGTCCTGGCATGGGAACAGGGGACAGGCACAGGATGGGGAGGATGGGGCGGGGGGAATCTGCACCCCCAAAAGCGGCACTCCCTTCCCTCCTGAGAGCCAGCACAGGAATTTTGGGGGGCTCCTTCAAGGCTTCTTCAAGGTGGCATTTGTGACAGCCCCATCTCAAAGGGGAAAAAAGGGGCTCTGGCAGGTGCAAAGGGCCTGTGGCAGGAACTTGGGTAGGAGAGGATAGACAGACAAAGGGAATTTGGGGGAGAAATATTGGGAGTGGCCACAAGAGCTGCTTTGTTTTGGGGCCACACCCGGAGGTGCTCAGGGGTTACTCCTGGCTCTGTACTCAGGAATTACTCCTGGTGGGGTTGGGGGACCCAATGGGATGCCGGGAATCGAACCCTGGTTGTCTGCATGCAAGGCCAGTGTGCTCCCCGCTGGACTACGGTGCGGAGAATCAGAAGGCAGGAAGTTCGTAGGGGTGGGGCTAGTGTCCTGTGAGCCTCCTGTGCACCCTAGTTGGTTGGGCTTGGGGGTGCTCAGAGGACTATGTGCAGGGCCAACTCCACTCTCAGGTTCCGTAGCACCCTTGGCCCTGGAACCGCTCAGCTAGACACGTCCCACCCGAGTCCCCATTCCCCCCAGCTTTCCTCCCTCCTCACAGGCACTGTTTCTGAGACCAGCACCCAGAGCTCCTCACACCCGCCTCTGGGGTTCCCCATCTTCCAAATGCATCAAAGGAGCTGGAGGAAGCAGGGTTTGTCTCACTGGCCCGGACCCCCACTCACCTTTTTCCCACCAAATGTTCCACCCTGAAGTTGGTTGTGCCCTTTTCAGGCATTTCTGTCTGTCCCTTTGGCTGTCTATCCTCTCCTACCCCAGTTCCTGCCACAGGCCCTTTGCACCTGCCAGAGCCCCTTCTTTCCCCTTTGAGATGGGGGCTCTTACAAATGCCACCTTCTTCAGGAGACCCCCTCATGTACCCCCATCCCCCAGGAAATTGGGTCCCCCTTCCCCCTTCCCTCTGCTCCAGGGCACTTCTGGCCGTTGGTCAGAGGAGGGTTTATTCACTGTTCAGGCCAGTTTCCCCTGAGTAGCCAGCGGGTTCTTGGAACTAGGATTGCATCTCTTGCATTCGGGGGTCTGTGCTGACAGCTGTCCCCCTTTGCTCTGAACCCTGCTGATCATGCCTTGCTGGACACCGCCAGTCAATGGAGGGAGGGGGGTTGGGGTGGGGGTTGCAGAGGGTGATCGGGGAGGCCCCACCAGCCTCAGGGACTTTCTCTGTGTGGAAACTTCTTCTCCCTTCTGAACCCGTACGGGGGGGGGGGGGGGGGGCTTTACTGCGTCACCACAGACCCCAGGCGGAGTGATGCCGGGGGACGCTGCCAGTTCCTGTGGCGGCCCCAGGTAGAGCTGGAAGCCGCTAGTCAGCCCCCAGCCCTTCTCCTGAAGGTGGGTGTCAGGACCCTAGGAGGGGACGTCCCCAGGGACCCCCCATGTCCCCGCGCTCTGGTTCTTACTCACCTGGGGGCTCCCCCATCAGCCCTTCCCCTTCCTGGATCACATGACAGGGGAGGAAAGAGACACCCCAGCACCCTTGGGGCAAGGCAGTCACCCCGCAAGCAAACGCAGACAGACGCCAGGAGCCATCCTGCTCTCGGATGTGACACTCGGTGGCAAGAATCCTGTCCAGTCTCCTTCCCAGCAGCCCATGAGAACCCGGAGTAGTTCGAGGGGTCCCTGTCACCCCAAGAAGCTGAGCATAAACCCCCCACCCCACCCCCCGGCAGGGAGGAGCCATGTGGGGGGCGGTAAAAGCAGCACGTGACCCCATGGGCTGCTGCTTCTGCAAGACACCCCGACTTCAGGGCTGCCTGGGAACGGGGAGCCCCCTGGCCCCTCCCAAAGCCATCACCTGATGAGGGGCTGGATGCGGGTGTGGGTCAGTTGCTCTGTCCATCGGGCCCCCGCTGTGGGGACCCAGAGAAGCAGCAGAGAGCCGCAGGAAATGGGACACAGAGAACCGATTCCAGTGCTGGAAGTAGCCGGAAGGTGCTTGCTGCTCAGAATGTGGGGTGACCCCCCCCGGAGCTTCTCCTCGGAGACAAAGCCCAGGAGGAAAGTCAGGGGCCAGTGCCTGGTGCTGGGTGGCAGCCATTTCCTGTGGGGCCCACAACTGCTATGGACACTCCTGACCGGAGTTGTGCCCGGCAGAGACCCGGGCAGGTCCCTCGCAGAAGGCTGGAGATCTCCAGAACCCACAAAAGACCCCGCTTGGCACCAGATCCCAAATCCAGTTTCCTGGCTGCCACCTGCCTGCAGTTGAATTGTCTGTCCCACCCCGCTGTCCTTTAGAGTGTGGATTTGGGGTGGGGAGCTGGCTGGGAGGCCTGGGGCACAGGCCGGGCAGGCGGGAGGCCTGGCGTTCGTCCTGGCACCACATGGCTCCGAAGCACTTGGGAAGAAACCCCTGAGTCCCAGTGGGGTGGCTCAAAACCAACTCCCCTCCAAAACAGGTGACTTGAGGACTAGCGTTGGCATTTGGAGGGCCTAAGGGAGTCAGTGCAAGCAGTGGTATTCTTTTTTTTTTTTTTTTGGCTTTTTGGGTCACACCCGGCAATGCTCAGGGGTTACTCTTGGCTCTGCACTCAGGGATTACTCCTGGCTGTGGACAGAAAAACCATATGGATGGTGGGGATCAGACCCGGGTCAGCCGTGTGCAAGGCAAACGCCCTATCTGCTGTGCTATCACTCTGGTCCCAAGCAGTGGATTTCTTGACAGCTTCTACGAATGATGTCCCTCGGACCAGCGGCATGCACTGGAGCTTTGAACTCTGGCCAGAGAGCAGATTTTCAAGGCGTGAAGGTCACAGGTAAAGTTTGGGGCTGCGGGTGTGTGTGTAAGAGCTTGATGGGTAAGAATTCTGTCTCCGTTTCCCCCCACCTACCTAGACCAGCGTGCTTCCTTCCTTGGGGGCTGCAGTCTGTGATCTCAGCCCAGGGCTGCAGGAATGGCCTCATGGTGGACCACCTGCCTTGTGTTTCTGTGAGGGTCAGGGGGTACCCCTGCCCCATGCATCTGCACTGGACCCCCAGCAGCAGAGTGCGTGACATCCCCCCTTGCCTACCCAGTTACCCCATCACCACCTGTTGGAGGAAGGCCAGTGGGAAACGGACCCAGCCAAGAAAGGATGCACTCAGAGATGTTCTCCTGCCCCCAGGCGCTGGGCAAACCTTCCAACGTCCCGTCCAGCCACTCAGCAGACCTACAAAGCCACGACCCGTGGCCAACTCCCATCTTCCGTGCCATGAAGAGAGAAGCCATATACCACGGTCTCACTGCTTGGTTTTGATTTGAACAGTTCCTTTTCAGTATTATGTGGTGCCAATCCCCTTCTGGCGTATCTCTCTGCTAAGAAAAGGCTCAGAGGTGACCTGAGGGCTGCATGGCATGAATCTGAGCTCCTGTCTTCTTGAGAACTTCGGGGTGAGACTGGCACTATAGTACAGTGAGTAGGGCGGTTGCCGTGCATGTGACCAACCCTGGTTTCATCCCCAGCTTCCCATCTGGCCCCCTAAGCCCCATGGGCAGTGATTCCTGAATGCAGAGCCAGGAGCAACTGCTGGGCGTGTCCTCCCCCCCAAAAAAAAGGAACCTCGAGGAGAAGGAGGACAAGGAGTAATCCCGGTGCCACCCAGCAACTCCCCAGCCCAGGGTGCTGGGCCTGCCTGGATGCCCAGAGTTTCTGGGTGCCCTGAGTCCCGTCAAGGTCATCTTGGTGGGAGCCTGGAGGAGCCCCAGGAGGTCTGAGGGAGCGGGGGCGCCTCCCCCTGGCGAGGAGGGAGCTCCGTCCGGGCTGCTGACTCAGCCGGGTTCTCCGGCAGCTGGGTGCCAGCCTGCCCAAGCCGCCCCCTCCTGTCTCTGCTGCGCCTCCAGAAACTCCCAGACGCGCAGGCACACCCGCGTCTGTCTCCCCGCAGATCCGGCAAGCTTGGTCCCGGCGTCCCCCCACCCCCAGCCCTTGGAACCCCCTGCGCGCCGGGCAGCGTGCCGTGTTGGGGCTGGCAGCGAGGACGGGGTCTCCCCGCCCGGGACCCAGGGACCCGCAGCGCTTGGTTTCCATGGCACTGCGCTTGCCCACGTCTCTGAGCGTTTCCTTCCTGAGCGCCTCCGCCTTCGTCTCCCCGTGGGCCGACCAAGCGCTACCCTGGCTGGGGTGGGGGGCTCTAGTCTCCGGTGGACGCACCCAGACTGTGGCCTCCTGTACGGGCATCCGAGGGGCGGGCTCTGGAGGGGTCCAGGCAGAGGCCAGTACCCTTGCCCCGGCCCTGCAGGGGAGGCTGGTGGGGGATGCTGGCAGCCCCTGGGCCAGGCCCCCCAGACCCTACGGGGCAGCCCAGGACTCTGAGGTCACTGCCCAGGGCTGCCAGCCCCCGAAACCCTGCCAGGGAGGGTCTCTGGGGGGACCCCACCTGGCCACAGGAGCAGGAGTGTCCAGGCCCAGAGGCAGGAGGGGTCACTCTGCTGGCTGTGGGGCCCAGCCCTGGAAGGCCCCAGAAGCTGGAGAGAGGATGCGGAAACCGCTGTCCCCTCCGGCCTGCGGCTGATGCCTAAGAGCAGGGGCCAGCTGCAGGCACCCAGGTTCGCTCTGCTGAGGTGTTCGTGGCGCAGAGGCCTGGTGGCTAGGGCTGGGCACACCCAGGCTGGCATCGTGCGGCCCCTCGGGCCTTCCGGGTGAGCCTCACTGGGTCAGAGGCTGTCTGACCTTCTCTCCCCTTGGATGACCCTCCCAGAAGTTTCCTCCTCCTTCTAGCATCAGTGCCTGGCAGGCGGCCCCGGGAGTCTGCATAGAAGCTCAGGCATGTCCCAGTTTGGCAGCAGACACAGGGCCCTGCTGTCCCCGTCCCTCCTGTCCCCCTCACACGGGCACTGTGTCAGCACAGATTTGGGAGGACGGGGGAGCCAGTCGGAGATACTCCAAGGGGTGTTGATTTTCTTATTTTATACTCTTCTGTCTTTTCCAGAATTAAAAAAAAAATCACATTTCTAATTTAAAAAAATAAAAAAGCTTTTCGTTGTGATAGAGGAGTTATGGAATTAACAAGGCAAGCTGCTAGAGGGGCTAGGGAGATAGGGCAGTGGGGAGGGTGTTTGCTTTGCACACGGCCGGCCCAGGTTCAATCCCCGGCATCCCAGAGGGTCTACTCCTGAGCGCAGAGCCAGGTGTAGACCCTGAGTATTGCCAGGTATGACCCAAAACCAAAAAACAAATGAGTGAAAAAGACAAGCTACTGGAACAAGGAAGAGGAAGACATTGGTTCCAGAGGGGGAAGTGTTATCATCAGAGACTCTTGAACAAATGAATCTCAGAGGAAGCCCAGAACAGACCATTGGCCTGGGAGCTATAAATTTCCATAATTACTCCAGTCTCATTATTTCCTAGGCCCTAAAAATGAGGCACATCTCTGATAATATAAGAGCTTGCAAGGAAGCAAGCCCTGGTTTGATTATTTTCAGTTGGGTGGTGTTTTCTTTTTTTCTTACCGTGGCCAGCAGTACTTGGGAGCCACTCCTGGCTCCGTGCTCGGGGCCACTCCCAGCAGTGCCCCTGGACTATAGGAGATGGAATGCGGGTCCCCTGCCTGCAAGGCCATGAGTTCAGCTCATCGAACTCTCTTTCTGGCCCCCGAGATGCACTTGGAAGTGTGTGGACACACCGTCTACTAAAATTCCTGGCACCCAGGCTGGACCTGAGCAGCAGTGGACACCGAGCCGACAGTCGGTTGGTCTGCAGTGAAAGTGGCGTGGAGCAGGAACCCGAGCCTTTCTTTTCTCTGACGCAAGCAGGGAATTTGGGGCTCAGTGCCAAGCCCATGGAGGCTGAGGGCGGGGGGGGGGGGGCGGTTTCAGTGTCTGCTTGCTGGCGTGAAATAACCCTAGCGACCTCAGGGATGACTTGGGCTATGCAGAGCCACAAGACCAACCGTAACTGACAACATCGGAGCACAGAACCATCTGCAGTGGGGATGCGCTTAGTCTGGGATGAGGGGCCGGGGCTCCTCTGACATGCCAAGCACCGGAAGCACAGAGCCAAGTGCCCCCAGGATGGGACAGGCCCAGACTCACTGCCTCCATGTGGGGCGGGATGGTGAGAGGGCTTCACCCCGGTGATGGTCGTCCTGGCCCCCTCCACAGGCAGCAAGGCAGGGGTCGGCTAGTGCCAGGGGCTCTGGTGAGTCTTGGGGCCCAGCACCATGGCTGGGGGGCCTCCACCTGACTCCCCTTCCACCCTTTCCGCCCCGTTTGTCTCAGTAACGTTTTCATGGCCCCAGAGTATGGAGGCAAAGGCAATAGCTATAGGAAGCAAACATTCCCTGCAAGTCCCAGCGAAAGTCAGTGTGAAACACTTAGAAATCACAGCTAAGGAGTGACCCTCCTCAAGGGGGTGCCTCTCAACTCTGCAGCTGGGTGGGGCTAGGGCCTGGGGGAGGCTCTTTCTGCCACACCCCTTGCTTTTGGAGCTTGGCCCACTGCTTTCAGCCCGTCCCCACCCGCCTCTTCCTCCATCGCTACCTGCTGGTCCCTCTATATGTGTCTGTTCCCAAGCCCCCTTGGACACGGTCAGTTGTCACATGGGATGGGACCCCTGTCCTGGGCTGGGGGGGGAGGGTGGGCGCTTATTTCAACTAGGTGAGATCTGTGAAGAAGCAGGTCCTAAACCAGCCACGCTCTGGGCTACTGCAGGCTAGAACTTCACCCCACTCAGGGCCTAGAGGAAGGGGATGGCACCATCATCCCCAGACCCCACCTCCTGGAACAGATGGAGTCAACACGTGACACTTGGCCTGTCGCCAGCCTGTGCCAGCCCCTGGCAGCCATCCCCAAGACCGTCTTCCAAAGGGTGCGTCTAGGCCTTGGAGATGAGGAGCGGAGAGGATAGAGGCAGGTACCCCCAGGGTGACCCCGACACCCACTCTTACCTATGCTGCTTTCCTGGGAGTTCCAGCCAGACCTCCTGTTTTGGTCCCTAGGCCAGTTCTGCTAAGGGGCGCATCTGTACCTGCCAAGCCACTTTGCAGGCACCAGTGGTCCCCATGCCCAGGCGCCCCCAGCCCCGTCCTGCGGAAGAGAATGACTGAGGCACTGCCACTTCCGCTTCCTCTTCCCAGTGACCCCTACGGCCGGGGTTCCCTGTGCCCGGGAAGGAAAGGGGGTCGTGTGCCAGTGTCCATCCTGGAGGGGTCTCAGGGCTCCTTTTAGTCTCCCTAGAGTCCATCACGGGGATCCTCAGGCCTACACGGCAGCTGGGCTTCTCCACAGAACTCTTCCTCCTCCGCCGTTCACCCTGTTGTTTCCAGGGCCCCTCCCAGTGGTATGGGGGGAGGGGGGCTGGAGGTGCTTGAGCCACAGAACCACTGTGGTATTGCTCTGGGGCAATACTTCTTCTTCTCTGACTTCTTCTTCGTCAAGATCATGAACGATCGGTTTGAGGCCCTTCATGTTCCCGGAGCGAACAGATGCCATTGGGCTACACTAGCACGCGACAGGGACAAATGGAGACGTTACTGGCGCCCGCTCGAGCAAATCGACGACTAACGGGAAGTTAAGTGATTAAGTTAAGTGATTGCTCTGGGGACCTTGCTGTCCGTATCAAACTCCTGCCCTTACACATGCAGGCCTGTACCCCAGCTTTTGAGCCAGAGCCCCAGCAACTCCCTGTACTCGAAATTCCCATCTGGGGGCCAAAGGGACAGTACAGCAGGTAGGGCACTTGCCGTGCATGCGGCTGACCCGGGTTCAATCCTCAGCACTACATATGCCTCCCACCCCCAGTCCCGTGAGGCGGGATCCCTGAGAGCAGAGCCAGGAGTCAGCCCTGAGCACCATTGGGTGTCGCCCCCAAACCCAGCCCTGGCAAAAGAAAAGGACCTTGAAGAAGGCAGAGTCTCTCTGCCTGGAGCAGGACCCCACCTCCAGGGAGTCCTCCCGACAGAGCCTTCACAGCCATCCAGAGACCCTCTTGGCAGTGCCACGTGAGCTAGCGACAGACACGAAAACTGTAACTACCTCGGCTCCTCCTGGAGTCCCTCGGCCAGGCAGGGATGGGGAGGGCTCAGGGAGTGGGGCTCCCAGGAGAGACGGGCAGAAATGGGACAAGGAGCCTCGGTGGTGGGGCAGGTCGTGGAGCTGGGGTGAGAGGGAGCCTTTGGGGGGCAGAAGGGCCTGGGGCTGGGGCTGGGGCCTGCTGTGTGGGCTCGGAGACTCCGGAGCCTATGATGGGAGATCAGAGGTCGTGTGTGTGTGTGTGTGTGTGTATGTTTGTGTATGTGTGTGTGTGAGATGAGAGCTCATTGTGTGTGTATATTTGAGTGTGTGTGTGTGTGTGTGTGTGAGATCAGAGTTCATGTGTGTGCATTAGGGTCAGGGCCCCTTTTGTGTGTGTGTGTGTCTGTGTGTGAGACCAGAGTTTGTGTGTGCGTGTGTGTGTGTGTGTGTGTGTGTTAGGTCAGGGCTCCTGTGTGTGTCTGAGTGTGTCTGTGTGTGTGTGTGTGTGTGTGTGTGTGTTAGATTAGAACTAGTGTGTGCACACATGTGTGATCAGAGCTTGTGTGTGTGTGCGCACTCCTTTCTGTGCAGGGCCGGTGTGGAGACCTCTGGGCCCCGTGGGGACTGTGCCCTGCACCCCAAGGGTCCGTGTCGAGTCCTCTGGCTCTCTGGCCCTGAGTAGACACTAACCAGGAAGAGCCCCTGGACTCTGCAGACCTGGGGGCTCAGATTCTAGTTCCTGTGGGCAGGCGAGGCTCAGGGGCCTTCGAGGGACCCTTCCAGGGGAGCTTGTTGGGGTCTGGGAGTCTGGGGGATGCAGCCACAGTGGGTGGGGGTGTGAGGGACGAACGCCCCCTTGGCCTCATCCCTACGCTGGGGCTGCCCCTCCCCACATTCCAGGCCCCAGCTGATCCTGCAACAGAGCTCCGGCATCTGCGATAACTTCCTGGCCCTGGGCGCAGCTGGGAGTGCAGAGCTGGGAGGGTGGAGGCGCCTGGGAAAGGCAGGGCAGGGGGGTGCAGCCCAGAGGCCCGAGGAGGAGAGGCCCCAGGGGCACTGCTGTCCCTCCCCCGGAGCCAGCATTCAGGGATGGATTCCAGAGCCGGCCAGCTGCAGGGAAGTCCTTGGGGGCGGAGCCCGGAACCGGGGAACACCCCCAGACGCTGCAGCGGTGAGGTCAGCCCGCGGCGGCCAATCCGCGCTGGCCCTGGGGCGGGCAGGAGGGTTTGGGGCCAGAGAGCCCGGTGGCCGCTGCCAAGCACTGAGGCGAGCCCTGGGCTGCAAGCCACGGCCCGGGCTCCACCCTGGCAAGGAAAGGCAACTCGGGGAGCGCTGGGGGCTGTGTGGGCAGTGCGGGGGCGGCGGGCACCCTCCCGGGGACACAGGCAGAGCCCGCACGAGGTTCCTGGTGGGAGGCTCGGACCCCAGCCTTGGTGGGGACAGCGTGGGGAGCAAACCCACTGCGGCCCCCTGAGTCGGACCCAGTCGGGGCACACAGCCCCAGGCATATGGGGACTTTCTAGGGGCAGAGGAGAGAGAGGGAGAGAGGCGGCAGCTGGGGACACGGGCACAACCCCCTGGGTCCCGGAGGAGGGACGTGTCCCTAATTCAGCGTCCCCAGCCCAAGGCCTCCCACATGGCCCTGAGAAATGGGGCAGAGTACTTGAACGGGCAGCCTTGTCCCATCACCCCAGGGATGACCTCCCAAGCCCGTGTGGCCCTGGGCGCTGATGTCAGCAGAGGGGTAACTCCAGGACCCGTCTGGTTCCCCGTCCCGGAGGCCACTATCTCCGGGAAGGACAAGGCCGGGACCCACGCCAAGTGCTGCAGCTGCTGCGTCCTGCCAGGCTGTGCTTTCCTGCCCACGTGGCGGCCACCAGCTGGGGCAGGGGACAGGGGGGCTGACACCCAGTTTCCGCCCTCTGCCAGAAGCCAGACAACCCAGCGGTGGCTTCCTGGAGCAGAGTGAAGACGAATGTGCCTCACGCCATTCCCTGGGCTCGCTCTTTCCCAGAGGGTCTGGGACTCGAGTCCGTGGTGTCTCCTCCGAAGGACAGAGACACGGGAACCCCTAACTGGCCAGACCCGCTTCCTGAATGCTTTCTGGTCGCCGGACACCGTGCCAGTGGCACTGGCCCTACTGAGTCCTGACAGGACCTACTTGAGGGGGACACTGATGGAGGAGGCACGGATGGAGGTGCCTCTGATGGAGGAGGCACGGATGGTGAGCCTTGCCTTCATTGGCGGTTCTAGTGGCAGCAGTTCCTCGTGATGGGGCGTCCCCTCACTCAGAGGTTGAAACCGAAGCCCTGATGTCCAGGAGTAGCAGGAAGGCCTCTGAGGATAAGGTCAGGGCACTCCTGACCAAAGGACAGCCAGCACACAGCACAGTGGGCAGGCCCGTGTTCAATCCCCAGTCCCAGATAGGGTCTCCTGAGCACTGCCAGGACTAGTCCCCGCCCCATAAAAGGGGGAAGTAGGGGCCAGGGAGGTGGGTTCCATAGCAGCACACCGAGTCTGGTCCCTAGCACCAAACGGTGGCCACAGAACTCTGAGCAAGCAGGCCAGAGTGGACTCTGAGCACAGAGCGAGGGGTGCTCCTGAGTACTGTGAGTGCCATCCAATCCCCTTCAAAACAAGACCTCTAAATATAATAAATGCCCAAAAAGCAGAATAGACAATATTTTGATTGTAGTTCAACTTAAATAACCACCAAAAGATAAAAAGTCACTACCGTCTGGAAATCAATTTTAAAAATTCCCCCTTCCTGGGACGTGGTACTGGGCTAAGGGCTTACCTAGACCATGGCAAACCAGTTTCATCCTGGCACCACTTACGTTCCCCCAAGCACTGCCAGGAGTGATCCCTGAGCACCTCGGGGCGTGGCTTCAAACCAATAAAGATCCCCCCTATACCCTCTTTTGTAGTTGCTGCCACTGCCGTGGGATCAGAGGTTACATGCGTGACAGGGTGGCACACACACACGTGGATGTGCTGCTTCAGAGATTACACACTTGACCCTTGCCCCGGGAGCACTTTGCATGGGGTCATGTCGGGAATTGAACTCAAAGCCTCATGCTTTGTCACCAAGTTATCACCAGGCTTTTTGGAATTCAACTTTTTTTTTTTTTTTTTGCTTTTTAGATCACACCCAGCTGATGCTCAAGGGTTACTCCTGGCTCTGCACTCAGGAATCACTCCTGGCGGTGCTTGGGGGACCATATGGGGTGCTGGGAATCGAACCCAGGTCGGCCGCATGCAAGGCAAACGCCCTACCCGCTGTGCTATTGCTCCGGCCCCGGAATTCAACTTTTTTATGGAACCAGATGACCTAAGGAAGAAACGCAACCTCCAAATGGAAGGTTGTCCAGAAAACCCCGAGAGACGCAGTGGAAACACCAAAGCCAGGCTGCCTGGGGTCTGGGTCCTTTCCCTCGCCCCAGTCCCAGGGGACGGTGCCACCTCCCCCTGCGTGTCCCCGCCCCCTCTGCTTCCTCCCCGGGCTCCAGTCACTGTTTCTTTCTCAGCAGCTGGCTCCGAGCCTCTTCCAGCCCCACCCTCCTGCGCCTTTGCTCCCTGTCCCCAGGGTCCTTCCCCTCCCCACCCACCCAGGAACACACTTGTCCTTTCAGGAGAGCTGTTCTCTGCTTGGGGGCCCCTTGCAGGGCATTTGTCCACGCCTGACCCACATCCCCACAGCCTCCTCGACCTGTCCTTTCACGGATCCAGGGGCAGAAGGGGGGAGGGAAAAGGGAGCCCCCCTCTCCCGCCAGCAATGGCAGCGCCCCTCAGCCCTGTCCCCTTCCACTCTCTTGGCAGCTGGGTCCCTTCCAAGGGCCTCTGTGCTCTAGACCAGGTCACCTTGCAGAGGAAAGTAACCAACACTGGTGTGTCCCCCACTTCCCCCAACCAACAGCCACACTGGGTGTGTCCCCACACTCCCCAACCAACGCCCTCAGGGGGTGTGTTCCACACACTTCCCAACCAACACCCGCACTGGGTGTGTTCCTACACCTGGTGTGTCCCACACACTCCCAACCAACACCCGCACTGGGTGTGTCTCACACAGTCCTCAGCCTCCCCTGCAGGCCTCTCAGGAATGTCCTCCTTGCAACTGTCCTTACAATGGGTCCCCTAAATTGCAGGTGCCCCTGGTTAAACTGGGCAGAATTTTGGATGTGATTTTACTCTTTAAGTAAAAAAAAACTTTTTTTTTTTTTTTTTTTGCTTTTTGGGTCACACCCGGCGATGTACTGGGGTTACTCCTGACTCTGCACTCAGGAATTAGTCCTGGCGGTGCTTGGGGGATCATATGGGATGCTGGGAATAGAACTTGGGTTGGCCGCGTGCAAGGCAAATGCCCTACCCGCCATATGTTGCTCCAGCCCCTAAATTAAATTTTTAAATATGTTTATTATTATACTTTTGGTAATAGGATGAAGTTTGTTGACGTTTGTGGTATTGATGGTCAAAGCTGCCACACTCCATTACTGCCCAAACACCCGTGACCCTCCACCCCGTTCGCCCTGTCTCTGCCCAGCCCAGCCTTACTCCACCCTCCCCCCCCCCCCCCCCCCCCGGCCTGTTTGTTGATTGACAGTTCTGGTTTGGACGCATGCTCTTAGCTCCCTTAAGCACCACCGCTGCTCCAGACTCTCACGGGTGCTCCCGTGGATGTTTTTTTTTTGTTGTTTGCTTGCTTGGGGGATATGCCTGAATGTGCTAGGGGTTACTCTTGGCTCTGCACTCTGGGATCACTCCTGGTGGTGCTTGGGGGACCGTATGGGGTGCCCTGTGGTGAGAGGTGGAGAGCACAAGGAGGCGCAGGAGGATGGTGAGGAAAGCCGAGGGTGAGAAGAAGGGTTCTAGAGCTCTGAGGAGGGACTGACAAGCTCGACTGACCAGCTATGATGGGGAGAGTAGGGGGTGGTCTACTCTAAAAATGTGGGTGCCCAGGGCGGAAGGAACCTGTTCAGATGGTCCCATCAGACTACAGTGAGTGGGAGACAGGCCTCAGGCTATGGATGGAGCCGTATCTGCAAAAAGATCCTTGAGGGGGGCATCACCCCTCAAGGGCAGGAGCCTGCCGTTCAGGGATCTGAGAACTGCATCAATGGACAGAGTTCTTGAGGGAGAAAGGCAAATTGCGGGCGATTACTGAAGGAGAGGGGAATGGTGAGGGAAATTATTGAAGGAGAAGGGAAAGCTGAGGGAGATTGTTCAAGGAGAGAGGAAGGCTGAGGGAGATTATGCAGGAGAGGGGAAAGTTGAGGGAGATTGTTGAAGGAGAGAGGAAGGCTGAGGAGATGATTGAAGGAGAAATGAAAGCTGAGGGAAATTACTGAAGGAGAAGGGAAGGCTGAGGGAGGTTGTAGAGACAGATGGAAGGGAGCAGAGTTGTAGGGGGGTTGGCCCAGATTGGGGATCTGACAGCCACAGGTCAAGAGCTACTCCCCGCCAGCTGTTCCCCACTAAGGACCACCCCACGCCCGCCCTCATTAGGAACCTGGCCCATAGACACCTGGACATCAGACTTTCGGCCCTGAGGTGCCACTCTGTGGTTGTTGGTTATGGAGTCACCGCGAGGTGGAGGGGCATTCTGAAGGGTGCGGAGTTGGACCAGCTTATGGTTGTGTGTGTGTGTGGGGGGCTGCCGTGGGGCAGCAAGTTGAGCAGCAGTGTTTGGAACAGAATCCTACCCCTGCTCTTCCCTCCTTGTTTGGGGGGCCTGGAGTGGGGGTCACATACACTCGATTGTAGCGCCCACAGCACAAGACTCTGCCGGGGGAAAGGAAATAGAACAACCAGAACCCACTTTCAGAAACTTTCCCCGAAGCACAAATCCAAAAGCTTTCTAGGGCTGCAGAGGGCATTTGCCTTGCACGCAGCCAGCCAGGTTCAATCCCGGCACCTCCCGTGGTGCCAGCAATGATCTCTGAGCCGCCAGGAGTAAGCCCTGAGCACCACCAGGTGTGGCCCCAAGACCAAAGAAATTAAACTTTCCAGGGCTTTCGTTTGGTTTGGTTTGGGGGTCCCCATCGAGCAATACTCAGGGACTACTCCTGGCTCTGTGCTAAGGAGTCAATCCTGGCGGTGCTCACGGGGGGACAATGTGGTGCAGGGGGCCAAGCCCTGGTCTCCCACATGCAGAGCCTGTGCTCAGCCCTTTCAGCCTCACTTGGGTCCCTTTCAGTTTCATTTATTTATTTATTTATTTATTAATATAACGAATTTTACTCTCTGGCTCCAGCTCCAGCGATAAAGTTTGGTGCAGAATGTTTGTGTAGGAAGGCCCACATTTCCTGGCTCATCTTTTGGGTGTGGGGTGCAAGGGGAAAAGGGCTCATCTGACACCCCCAGGACAGTGAGGGGACGCTGCGGGGGAAGAAACCCCCAAGGGCTTCCGCCTAGGGCAGATGGCAGAGCCCCTTCTGGGGTGCTGAGGGTGTGCGGGGTGGCACGAACCTGCTCCACTCCCATCCCCCAGAACTCGCCCCCGCACAGATGTTGCAGAAGCGTCCCCTCCTCCTAGCACCTGGCCTGTGGGTGACATTGGCGGCTGGCCGGGGCCAGAGTACAAACGGAGGCTGCGTTCCGCATGTCTAAGCACCTGCCAATGATTAACCCACAGAAGGTTAATGAGACGCCCATGGTGGCCACCCGCCTTGACAAATAACTTCCGACAGTGCCCCCCCCCCCCCACCGCCAGCCCAGCTCCCTGACCACCACTCAGCCTCTGGATAGGAGGCGGGGCTGGACAGAATGGGGTGGTGGTGTCCGGGTGAGCTGCTCCCCCAGGAAACAGCCAGAGGGGCCTCAGGGATGCAGTGGACACAACAGGGATCAGGGCTCCTCAAACAGCTCCCCTTGGGCAGACTGCAGAGCTGGCCCAGCCCAGAGACTGGCACGGGGCACACCCCACAGAGGCTCTTGGAACGCTTCAATGAGAGGCGCCCAGGGATGGAGAGAGGACACGGCTTACAGTGCTCGCCTTGCATTTTACTGACATGTTAATGCCGGCATTACATATGCTCCCCCATTGCCACTGGAAGTGACCCCTGACTGCAGAACCAGGAGTCAGCCTTGGGCACCACCAAAACCAAAGGTATAAATAAATAAGTAAATAAATAAAAGCTGCCATAAGCATTTTTGTTTCTTGGAAATGATAATGACTCGTAGACCAGAAGGTGTTCATGCCACTCTTTGGAGATACCCCACAAGAAACTGCAGACCTTCTAAGAAGAAAGCGCTTCAGCCTCAAGATTAAGTCTCCAAAGACACTTTTGTTTTCCGCTTTGTGAGACTGGGGATTGAACCCAGGACCTCAAACATGCAAGGCAAGTGTTTTCTTGCTGAGCTCAACGCCCTTTAGGGTTTTGTTTATTTATTGTTGTCAACAAGAATCTTTCTTACTCTCTGACAGAACTCTGTGTGCACTCAGGCTGTTTTTTTAAAATTTAATTTAATTTTTATAAAGCTGTTCACAATAATTCATTACATTTAATATTTGAACACCAGTCCCACCACCATTGCACCTTTTCACCACCACATTTCGAGTGTTTCTACCCCAAATCCCAAACTGTGCCCCCCAAAGCAGAACCAAAACAATTAATTTTGTATTGCTTGTTATGAATAATCTGCTATAAATGGTCCAATAAAGTTTCCTTAGAGGAAAGTGTGTGAAGATTGTTGTATTTCATCTTGGAGCCATTAAGCCCTTGTATAAGAGATCACTATATGTTTGTTAAAGGTTGAGCCTCGTGTGTGTGTATATATATATATATATACACACATATATAATGATTTATATGCTGGAGCGATAGCATAGCAGTAGGGCATTTGCCTTGCGTGTGGCCAGCCTGGCCGAACCAGGTTTGATTCCTCCGCCCCTCTTCGAGAGCCCAGCAAGCTACGGAGAGTATCTCGCCCGCACAGCAAAGCCTGGCAAGCTACCCATGACATATTTGATATGCCAAACAATGTAACAATGAGTCTCACAATGGAGATGTTACTGGGCCCACTCGAGCAAATCGAAGAACAATGGGAAGACAGTGACAGTGATATATACGGAGAGCCCGGCAAGCTACCGAGAGTATTCGATATGCCAGACACAGTAACAACAAAGTCTCCAATGGAGACGTTACTGGGCCCGCTCGAGCAAATCGACGATCAACGGGAGGGCCTTTACCTTTATATATATGTGTGTGTGTGTGTGTGTGTGTGTGTGTATACACACACATATACACGGGCTGGAGTGATAGCACAGCAGGTAAGGTGTTTGCCTTGCACGCAGCCAACATGGCCGACCCAAGTTCGATTCCTTCGCCCCGCTCGAAGAGCCCGGCAAGCTACGAGAGTATCTCGCCCGCACAGCAGAGCCTGGCAAGCTACCTATGATGTATTCTATATGCCAAACACAGTAACAAGTCTCACAATGTTACTGGGCCTGCTCGAGCAAATTGATGAACAACGGGAGGACTGTGACTGTGACCTTGACACATACACACATATGTATAAAAGCACATTTGAAATAAAATACACACACACACACACACACATATATATATATATATATATATTTCAGCTTCAGCTGCCGGGGCTCTGCTCAGGGTGGAAAGGGAAACTCAACCCGCCCTCCTCCAAGGGGCCCGGAAGCTTCCCTTGGAAGCTGAGGACCCAGCCACAGCCATGCTGAGACCACACTCCACACACTCAGATGAGCCTCATGTGTGAAGGAACTAGCAGAGGAACCCAGGTGTGTGGGATCCAGGGCTGAGATCTCCAAGCCTGCTCTGTTCGGGACTGGACCTCCTCCATCCAGATCCCCCATCTTCCAGTAACTAGATAGTTACACCCACCAACTGCCGTGTAACCCCATCAACGGTCAGGATCCAGAGATTATAAAACCAAGCTCCTGGAAGCGACCTCTTATTCTCTAGTTCTCAGTCTCAGAGAACCCGGCAGGCTACTGAGCGTATCCTGCCCACATATATGTCTGACTGGGAACACCTGTAAAGGTGATTAGCGGTGGCCCCAAAAGCCTCCATCCCTCTCGGAGAGCCCAGAAAGCTACCAAGAGTATCCCACCTGCATGGCAGAGCCTGACAAGGTACCCGTGGAGTACTCAATATGCCAAAAATAGTAACAATGATGGTCCTTATTCCCCTGACCCTGAAAGAGCCCCCAATATGCCATCGGGCTACATTAGCACGTGACAGGGATGGATGGAGACATTACTGGCGCCCGCTCAAGCAAATCGATAAACAATGGGGTGATAGTGATAGTTATATATATATATATAATTTATTTTTTTTCCTCATGAGATTGGCTGCCTTCTGCTTTAAACGCCATCAAATGTTATGTGCTGCTCTTGGTATACATCCGTGGTATGCGAGGTTGTGTGGTGACACACTCCGGGAATTCTAACACTTAGAATATTATTCTACAGCAGATCCACTCATAGGTGAGGCTCATCCAAGCTTGCGGAGAGCAGCCGTGAGCATGGCAGTGACTGAGTTCTGGAGGTTGTGGCTGCAGGGGCTCTGTTGGGGCGGGGAGGGAAACTCCCCCTCCCCATTCTGGGTTGCCCCAGTGAGACAGCCCGGTGTGGGGTCTGGGAGCATCTCAGCGGCATGTCACGCTCAGGCTCTCTTGCCAGGTGCTCTCTGAGCAGGAGCTCTTGAACCCTTTAGAGCTTTCCAAGGTGCTACATCTTTTTCCCTGGGCCGGTCCCCTGCCCCCCTGCCCCCAGACCCTTTGCAACACCTGCTGTTCCTGGAGAAGCTTTTCAAGATCCCAGAGCTGCTCTTTGAAGCTTCCCAATGTCCATTTTGTTCCTCATTTTCTTTCCCTTCATGACTCTGTAACGATCAAAATCTTGTTGACTTTCCTTTCTCTGCCTTCACTCTTTTTTTTTGGGGGGGGTCATACCTGGCAATGCACAGGGGTTACTCCTGGCTCTGCACTCAGGAATTACACCTGGTGGTGCTCAGGGGACCATATGGAATGCTGGGAATCGAATCAGGGTCAGCTGCGCGCAAGGCAAACACCCTACCCGCTGTGCTATCATTCCAGCCCCGCCTTCACTCTTTTGGGCGTATCTTGGAGCTGATAGCTGTTTTTCTCCCAAGCTTCTCGGGTGTACATTTGATGAGCACTGTGTGGGAGGTGGAGGATGCAACCCGGGGGCTACAGGCACTCCTGTGTCCTGACCTGAGTGCATGGCCCCTCAACCCAAACCCAGTTCTGGTCAGTAACATCAACTGTGGCGACCAGCTTCCCAGCATGAGGCCCAGAGAAGACAGGCAATCAGGCGGACATCCACAGAGTACAGGAGCATCATCTTGGCGGTGTTAGGCCAAGATTTGTTTGTTTTTCAAATAAGGTTCCCACCAGCAGTCCTCAGGGATTGGGGCTTGGACCAAACTCAGGGCCTTGCTCACACCAGGTCTATATTCTAGCACTTGAGCTGCCTCCCCTGTCCCTCGGCCTTTTTTTTTTTTTTTGGTGGGGAGGGGGTTTTGGGGAGACTGCCTGGTGGTGCTCAGAGGCTACTTGGCCCTGTGCTTGGGGGTCACTCCGAGTGGTGCTGGGGAACCCATGCGGCTGCCCGGTGTCTCCTGCTCTATGTTTCTGCCCTTTCACCATTTCCTCCGAGACTTACTTCTGACTGGTCCCTGCAGAGAAGAGAGTCACGGTTGGAGCGACAGCACGGCGTTTGCTCTGCACGCGGCCGACCCTGGTTCGATTCCCAGCATCCCATATGGTTCCCTGAGCACTGCCAGGAGTGGTTCCTGAGTGCAGAGCCAGGAGTAACCCTTGTGTGACCAGGTGTGACCCCCCCCCCCCCAAAAAAAAGAGAATCACAGTCAATTATGTTACTAGTCCTTTCTTTGTTTAAGGCTTTGTTGGAGGTCCAAGGATTAACTCATTTGATCCCTTCAAGACCAGTATTCCCCCGGAGTAAGTAAGTGTTGTAACTTCCATTGTCACTAAGCTGAAGCAACCCACCCCAAAGTCATGTGGTTAGGAAAGCCAGGATTCATGGCTGGACAATTTTGACAATCGAGGTCATTTTCTGCCTTTTTTTTTTTTTTTTTTGCAGAGGTGCTAAGGGGCCCTGTGGCCACTCATGGTGGTATCTAGGCAAAATGTACAATGCTCACTCCTTTGACACAGTATAGCTCAGACCCAGCAGTGCTGGGGTCATTAGGGCCACACCAAGCAGTGCTTGGGGGTTTTCAGGGCTATGCTCAGGGGCCGGGGATGCAGTGCCAGGGATCAAAGTCAGGGCCTTGCATGTGCTGGCCATGCTCATCCAGCTTCAGCTGGCCCCTGGCCCCAAGGCCAAGCTCTTCAACAAGTTGCCATCTATGTATACCAGTGTGTGTGTCAGCATGTACCACAGTAGTGTTGCCTTGTTGCTGCTGCAACAAATCATAGTTGACTTAGTGTCTCCAAATAACACATATGTATTACTCTGGGATTCTGGAAGTCGGAAGTCGGGAAGGGTTCTATTGGTAAAAGTCAAAGGCTCACGTCTCAGCAGGCTCTGGGGGAAATCTGTCTTTTTTGCATTTTTATCTCCGCTAGAGTTTATTGGTTTTTCCCAACTCTCAGACTCCCTTCTCCATCCCTTCTAAGAGAGAGAAGCAATGTCAGTCTCTCTCTCTCTCTCTCTCTCTCTCTCTCTCTCTCTCTCTCTCTCTGTGCAGTTTTGTTACTTATTCTCAAATCTCTCTTCTCCTTGTAGAACCCCTGTAATTCTAACTCGGATGTATATGTGGATAATCCAGGACAGACTGTGTGTGTGTGTGTGTGTGTGTGTGTGTGTGCACACACATGAGCATGGTATGTGCATCTGTGTGTGTGTGTGTGTGTGAGAGAGAGAGAGAGATAAAGAGAAAGAGAGAGAGAGAGAGAGAGAAAGAGAGCACTCAAGGGGCGCTTTGCTGCAGGAGCCCTGGGTTCAATCCCTGGTACCAGGGCTTGGACTGTCCTGCTCCGCCCCCCACCCCCTCACAAGCACTGTTGGGAGTGACCCCACGACACTGAGTTGGGAGTAGCCCCCAAGCATGGCCAGGTGTGGCCTCCAAACAAAACTAAACAATACAAAACAAAACAAAACAAAAGAGTGTTAAATCTCCTCAAAGGTGTTAAATGAATACAGTTATTTATTTTTTTTAATCACATGGGCTAAACTGAAGAATTATCCTGAGCTCAAAGAATGAACCTTACCTGGTGAGATTCTAAGGAGGTTTGGGGGGATTGGAGCAATAGCACAGCGGGTAGGGCGTTTGCTTTGCATGCGGCCGATCTGGGTTCGATTCCCAGCATCCCATATGTTCCCCCAAGCACTGCCAGGAGTAATTCTGAGTGCATGAGCTAGGAGTAACCCTTGTGCAGAAAGCAAGATAAATAAATAAATAGATAATTAAAAAATAAGGAGGTTTGGGGTACTATCACTCTGGCCCACTCCCTTGCTTTTTTTGTCATTGTTTTGTTGTTGTTGTTTTGAGGGTGGGGGCACACCTTGCTAGGCACAGGAATTATTCCTGGCTCTCTGCTCAGGATTATCATTCCTGCCCGGCTCTGGGGACCATAAGGGGTGACTGGGATTGAACCAGGATCAGCTTCACGCAAGGCAAGTGTCCAACCCACTCCACGATCATTCCAGTTGGGGACTTGCTGGTAGTCTTAAAGGGTAGTGCTGGAATGGGCATGGAATGCCAGGGGTTAAACTCAGGGCCTTGTAGTTGCCAACTCAGTGCTTTACCACTTAAGTTACCTCGTTGTTCCGGCTGTAATTTTAAAAGAACACTGGTGGTAGGATTGATGCTAGAGCACTGTATGTCAGAAACTCACCTATAAATGACTTTGTAAATCACAGTGTCTTAAAAAAAGAAAAAATAAATAAAAAATAAGTTTAAAAATATCTATGCTGGGGCCAGAGTGATAATCCAACAGTAGGGCTGAACTTGCCTTGCACTTAGCCAATATGGGTTTGATCCCTGGCACCCCATATGGCCCCCTCAGTCCCACCAGAGTGAGCCCCATGCATTTTTCCTGTTAGATGCATGGGAAGCTTTCAAAACCACCTTGAAGAAGGAGAACAGGTTGATTTACAAAGTCATTCATAGGTGAGTTTCCGGAGTACAGTGTTCTAGCATCAATCCTACCACCAGTGTCAACTTCCTTCCACTAGTGTTATTGGAGCAAAGGACTCCAATTCCCCAGTCTGTCCCTCTGGGCCCTAACATTTGTACAGAGTGGCCCAGCGTGCCATTGCAGGTCTCAGTGGTCACCCTGAGTTAGCCCCGCAGGCAGATAGCTAGATAGCCAACAGGACTCCCTGTTTATCTTCTTGGCGGTCAGCTTTCCCGCTAGCCAGAGCTGCCCTGGGAGTGCTGGATTCCAGCTCTTAGCAGTGACCGTGCTGCAGACAAGTCCCCACCGGCTCATGAGGCGCTTCCAGCAATCCTTTTCAGCCCCGATGGACTCCTGAGCGCGGTGCTCTCACACATACCAGGTCTGAACCATACCAGCCACCCAGAGGGCTCTGGTTCATGCACGGTGGGATGGGGGGACTCTGCCAACTTCCCAGTCCAGTTTTGAGGCATTTCCTGCCACCCTCTGCTCCAGTGACCAAACTCCCAGGCTGAGTGCCTGGGGGTCTGCGAACTCCCCAGGCCACAGATGCACAGACGCCTTTTAGCAACGGCTGCCAGTGATTCCGGATGCCAGGGGCGACGGCTTTCCTGGTATCCCTTGACCCCAGGAAGATAGCACATGTCTCTGTGCTGAATGACACCGTTTCTTGGGGCCAGAGTGATAAGGAGCAAACCAAGCAGAAGGGCACATGTTATGCCCGTAGCTAGCATACACAGAATTATTCTCTCCTTCTGCAGACAAGGCCCTTGAGGCATGGGAGGGGCACTTCCCAGTCAGTGGAAGAGGATGAGAATGCCAAGCACGGGAGGTGGGTGCAGGGGAGCCGGGGCTCAGTGGTAGGGCATGTGCCTTACATGTGTCAGGCTTCCATATGGGGACTGGTACCCAGAAAAATCAAGCCGTGGCTAGAAGCCTGAATCATGCAATGCCTCCACTCCCATCCTGCCCAACGGGGACCCATGGGGTGAGTTAATAACTGATCGTGCCTATGTGATCAAACCCGCATTAAAAAGGCCCCAGAGGGCAGGTGAGTCCCCCATCTGCCCCAACAAAGCCCTGGCAGCTGAAAACCTCCAGAATCCAATCGCTGCCATGCTCATGATCTCCACAATCTCGGACTAACCTCATCCATGAGTGAATCTGCTGAAAAACTCAGGTATGTGGGTTTTGTGACTGAAATCTCCAGGTTCTCATGGAGGCAAGAATGGGTGATCTCCTCCCATGCCCCAGTGCTTCTAGGAGCCTGGCTATCATGCCCACAAACTGTGTCTGGCACCATGTAAGCTCACTAACTGGCTATGATTCAGAGACTCACAAATAAACCTTGGAAGAGAGCAACAGGCTGCAGAGATACCTCCAGACCCAAAGTCACCATCCAGATTAAAATTTAATTCCAGCTATATCACCTTATTAAAAATTTTAGAATTCCTGGAGTATGTGACTACATTTTCAACCACATGATATCTCATACTCTATACCACTGAGGTACCAGGAGTAGCACATATTGGATAGGATGTCAAGTAGGAAGGCTACCAGTCTCGATTAAAAAATATTAGCACACAAGGCTCAACCTGTAACAACATGTTAGTAATCTCTAGTACAAGGGTTCAATGGCTCCAGGGTGAGATACAGCAATCTTCATACACTTCCTTCTAGTAAAGTAAGTAAAGGCCCTCCCGTTGATCATCGATTTGCTCGAGCGGGCCCAGTAACGTCTCCATTGGAGACTTTGTTGTTACTGTGTCTGGCATATCGAATACTCTCGGTAGCTTGCCAGGCTCTCCGAGAGGGGCGGAGGAATCGAACTCGGGTCGGCCATGTTGGCTGCGTGCAAGGCAGACGCCCTACCCGCTGTGCTATTCCTTCTAAGGAAATAATTTTGATCATTTTTAGAGAATTATTCATAACAAGTAATACAAAATAAATTACTTAGGGCCTGCAATTGGGGCAGGCTTGGGGTGTTGGTTGGGAAAACACAAAATAATGGTAGTGGGAAGGTATACTGGTGGTGGGATTGGTGTTACTGAATGTAATAAATTATTGTGAAAAACTTTATAAAAATATTTTTTTTTCTTTTTTATAAGTTTATCTATTGAATCACCGTGAGAGCAGTTACAAAGCTTTCGGGTTTAAGTCATGGTCATACAATGAAACACCCATCCCTTCACCAGTGCCCATTTTCCAACACCAAAACCCCCAGTATATGCCCCCATCCCACACCCTCTCCCTACATGTGGGGCAGATGATTTCCACATTACTCTCTCTCTACTTTAATTACATTCAATATTTCAACACCAGACCCACCATTATTACTTGGGATTTTACCCCAACAATCAGATCAGCTGAAAAGGCAACCGTAGACAATTTGTTTTCTATTGCTGGTTATAAATAACATTCAATGTTGTGCGGCCACAGTAGTGGCTGCGCAATTTTAAAATTCTGAAATTTGAACAATTAAATCTGGAGGGATCTCTGACAAAACCTGCTGGGTTCTGAGATTTGTTCCTGAGTCTCTTGGATCATGGCCGTTCAGCAGCTTGATCGGGGGCCAGAGAGGCCGTACATGGGCGGCAACTCGGGGTCTCGTTGGGGTGGGGAGGAAAGGGCCAGCTCCACCCCCATCCCGTGAGGCCCAACATGTCTCATCACTGCAGGCCCAAACCTGACTGTCCAATGACCTCTGGTGGATGCAGCCACAGAGACGCCAAGGGGGAGCAGGCGGAAGGACAACACCCTTTCCCCCCTGGGGTGGCCCGGTGACAGTAACCTACTGTGGGTCCAGACACATTTCTGCCAAAAGCCGCTGGATTTCGAGATTTGTCTCTGAGTCTCTGGGATCATGGCTATTAAGCAGTTTGATCAGGAACCAGAGAGACCTTGCCTCCAATTATATAGCTGAGCTGGAGGTGATTTGTGGGTGTGTTCCCACATACCTAACTTTTGGCCGTTTACTTTCTTGGTAAACTTGGCCCCAAGTTTTTGGGGTCTGGCCAAAGGCACAGTACCAATTTTGGGGTATATAGAAGTCTGAAGGCAACATCAGGCTGCTGAAGCACTCGCCTCACAGGTATAGACTGACCTCGTGGCACCATACCCCAGTATAAAAATAATTTTTTTGCTTTTTGGGTCACACCCGGCAATGCACAGGGGTTACTCCTGGCTCTGCACTCAGGAATTCTCCTGGTGGTGCTCAGGGGACCATATGGGATGCTGGGAATCGAACCCGGGTTGGCCGTGTGCAAGGCAAACGCCCTACCCGCTGTGCTATCGCTCCAGCCCCTAAAAATAAATTTTTAAAAAAGAATTACTACTTATATAAGACGGTGTGTTCCCTTTGTAGGTGATACCTTTTGTCGGTACTTTATACTGTCAGTTTTGTAAAAATAAATAATAAATAAAACGTTTTTAAAAAGCCCCTACCTAGATGGAGCTGGAATGATAGGAGAGTGGCAGGGTGCTGGCCTTGCACACATCCAACCTGGGTTTGATCCCTGGTGCTACATAGTGTCTCCCACGCCTGCCAGGAGTGACCCCTGAGCACAGGGCCAGGAGTAAGCTCTAAGCACCACAGGGTGTGGACCCCCAAAACAGAACAAAGCTCCAGCTTCAGACTCAGGGGAACTCACAAGCTGGTGCCCCCCATCTCCCGGGACCCTTCCAGACTGTGCCCACCGTGCCCTCTTTCTTCTGGCTGTTAGTCTGTAGCCCTTGGGGTCTCTATTCACAATAACCCAGCATGGGCAAACGCTTCCCTGACTTTCTCTCCAGTCTGAGGAGGGGCCAAGGGTCCCAAAGAAACTTACAGGAAAGCCTGGGACACGTGATGGTACCAGGTCAGCTGACACAACACCCACATCTACACCTGCAATGCCAGCAACGCTCTGAGCCGAGCTGCAGTGCCCTCTCGCTGGCTCCTAGCTGTGGTGTGGGTGAGTGAGTGTGCGCGTACAGAGGTGTGTGCCTGAGTTTGGGGGTGTGTGTATGCGAGTGTATGTGTATATATGTGTGTGGGTGAGTATGAGTGTGATTGTGCGTGTGCAGTGAGTTTGGGGTGTGTGTATGTGAGTGTGTGTGTATATATGTGTGTGGGTGACTATGAGTGTGATTGTGCATGTGCAGTGAGTTTATGGTTGTGTGTATGCGAGTGTGCGGGTATGTATGTGTGTGGGTGAGTTTGGGTGTGTATATGTGTGTGTATATGTATGTGTGTGGGTGAGTCTGGGTGTGTGATTGTGAGTGTGGGTGATTGTGTGTGTGCAGTGAGTTGGGGGTGTGTGTATGCGAATGTGGATGTATGTATGTTTGTCGTTGAGTTTGGGTGTGTGTATATGAGTGTGCATATATGTATGTGTATGAGTGAGTATGGGTGTGTGGGGGTGACTGTGTGTGCAGTGAGTTTGAGTGTGTGTATGTGAATGTGTGTGTATGTGTATGTATGTCTGTGGATAGTTTAGAGGTGTGTGTGAGTATGGGTGATTGTGAATGTGCAGTGATTTGGAGAGTTAACACCAGGAGTGAGAGAACAAACAAGCCACCAGACCAGGGACCACTTGGCATTAGAGATGGGGCAGGCCAAAGTTCCTCCATTCTTAAATTGATTTTGTTTGGGGGCCACACCCAGCAATGCTGGTGCGTTACTCCAGGGTCAGTGCTTGGTAGGACCGCGCAGTCCTGGGGAGTGAACCCTGGCCTCCTGCATGCAAAACTACACTCAGTGCCCTGAGGCATTTTTCCCCCATAATGAAGCACCACCCATCACCCAGGAGCAAGACCCAATTGTCCACCTCAATATCAGTTGCTAGCTCTCCTGAACCCAGAACCGGGGCAAGGTGGGGGACAAAGGTGTCCAAATCCTAGGTCTTGTTCTCAGGGTGTTCATTGCCTAGGGGCTGCGGCTGATGTCACCTCTACCATGAGGGTTCTGTGGGGCACAGGCTGGACTGGGGACAGGAAAGGATTTGGTGATTCTGGCCCAGGATGTGACTTAGTTGAGTAAAGCACAAATTAAACATGTGTGAGGCCCTGGGTTCGAGCCCCAGCACTTTCCCACCAATGCTGCTGCCTATGGAGTTGAAGACTGAGAAAAATCACATCAAGAGTAGTGGAATTGCTCTCAAACCCTGAAAGATGGCGGCGGGGCTGTTTGTGACCAGTGACTTGCTAGCAGAGAAGTCAGGAAACCATAAATTGTATTTTTCTTTTTTTTCTTTTTGCTTCTATTTGGGCCACACCCAGTGGTGCTCAAGACTTATTCCTGGCTCTGTGCTTGGGAATCACTCTTGGCAGAGCACATGGGACCCTGTGCAGTGCCGGGATTGAACTGGGGGCGCCTGCCTGCAAGGGAACACCCCTAACCCTGTACTGTCTCTCCGGCATCCACGCTTCGTGGCCTCTGTATTTCCATGAGAGGCTGGCACTCGGGTCTTGCTTTGTTCCAATCTGGGGAGTGTTTCTGGGCTGGGGAGGCAGGTTTGCTCAGTGCAGCAGGAAACCCCAAGATCTCTGGATGAAGAACTTGTTAAGGGGAGTCAGGAAGCCTTCGATAGGATAAGTTAGGGAGACCCCAGTGCTGTAGAGGTTGCTACAAAGAGAAGGTGCTGGAGGGACTGTGTTCCAGACAGACCCTCCAACATGGGTTTGTGGCTCCTGTGGGCTGCTGGGTACATTGGTGGTGGTGAGGTAACTATCCATCAAAACCATAACCATAAGCTTACATTGTTGTTGACATTTATGGCCTCCTCCTCCTCCTCCTTCTTCTCTTCCTCCTTCTTCTCCTCTTCCTCCTCCTCCTCTTCCTCCTCCTCCTCCTCCTCCTCCTCCTCCTCCTCCTCCTCTTTCTTCACCACATCTGGTGTTGTTCAGTGGTCATTCCTGGCTCCACATTCAGTGTAGTGGTGACTCCTGGCTCTCCTGACTGTGTTACTCCAAAGCACTTTGGGCTGTGCTTTGGGGCCTTTTTTTTTCTTTTTTGGGTCACACCTGGCGTTTCTCCTGGCTCTGCACTCAGGAATTACTCCTGGCAGTGCTCAGGGGACCATATGGGATGCTCGGAATCGAACCCAGGTCGGCTGTGTGCAAGGCAAACGCCCTACCCACTGTGCTATCACTCCAGCCCCTTTGGGGCATATTCTTGAAAGGATTCAGTTAGGACCCCTCAAAATTCAGGTCAGGTAGGAATTTGGGGTGGCTTCAGTGTCAGGGGTCCTTCCCAGTGCTCCTGGATGACGGGTGGTGCTTCATTATGGGGGACCATATCAGATGCTGGGATTGAACCTGGGTTGGCCACATGCAAGGCAAGCACCCTCCCTGCTGTGCTGTTTTTCTGTCCCCTAGACCACAGCATCCTCCCCATCCATCTGTCACTGGGGTTGTTTCCGTATCCTGGCAATTGCACTGAGCAGGGCAATAAGCATGGGTGTGCCTACATCTTGTTGGATTACTTTTGCTTGTGTGTTTGTTTTGTTTTTGGGAGGTAGATGCCCTGAAGCGGAACTACCGAGCTTAAGGCAGCTCTATTCTTCTGAGTTTGCCCAGGGGAGGGGGCAAGGAGCCACAAGACATCAGCAGAAGATGCTGATTCTAGCAGTGGGTCTGGGGTTGGAACATGGGACGCCTAAAACTCTATTATTAATGTCATTGTAAATCATGGTGCCTACATCAAAAGTTGGAAAGAAAGAAAAAACACAAAGATTGCGGTCAGAGAGATGGCCAACAGGATGCACACGTTTCACATGAGGAGTCCTGAGTTCAATCCCTGGCACTGAACGGTCCCCTAAACACAACCAACAGTGACCCCTTTGAGCTGGGATGGGAGTCCCTCACCAGCACTGCCGAGTGTGTCCCCCATAAAAAAGAAGATTCTAAGGCGCGGGTTGGATTAGCGATTGTTCTGCACGATGAAGACAGGCAGAGGTGCCAGCCAGCCTTAAGAGCCAAGAAACAGGTGAGTAATCGATTCAACTTGCAGATTTGGAAGCCCTGCGGGACCGCCACCCATCACCCAGGGGCACTGGGAGGGACCCTTGACGCTGAAGCCACCCCAAATCCCTGCCCAATCTGTATTTCAGGGGGGTTCTACCTGAATCCTTTTAAGAACAGGCCCCAATGCCTAGTCCAAACGTCTCCCTAATTCCATGGGTGCTGGGTGTGGCTGACAGAGTCACAGCCGATACTTCGGAGGGGTACGGGGTTGGGGGTGATTGGGAAAGCCGAGTGCTCGCTCCACCCTGCCAGCTGGGCTCAGACAGTTGATGGATCTTGTTCGCATGATCACCCTCAGGCGGTATGCGGCTGGCACCCCTAAGCTGTGCGCTGCCAGAGGGCAGGGCTGAGTGGACCAGCGACCCCTCCCCAGCCCTACCGCTCTCTTCTGAGCCACCTCTGACCCCCACCTTCCATGCACAGGAACTTTTGACCCAGCTGCCAAAGCCTCCGGGTGCCAGCCGCGGGCTCCTGGGAGAGGCAAGGCAGGCGCCCAGAGAATTCTTACAGGTGGATGGGGCAGGGCCTGGGGGCCCCAGGGAAGAGCAAGACTGTGCTGAGACAAGATCTTGCCTCTCAGCCCCAGGGGTCAAATCAAAGCCTGCAGGTTCCCCAGGCGCTGCCTCTTCCCAAGCCTGCTTCTCTCTCTTTGCAAAGGGAACCACAAAGCAAGTGGAGCACCTGGCCGTACCCTGCTGCCCCAGTACCCCCGGTGCATGCTAGCAGGACCCCTGGACTAGGAGGTGGGCCACCACTCTCACTAGGGGACAGGCCTCGCCTACCAGGGAGTGGTGGCAGCTCCAGTTCCCATTCCTGTGCCACCATCTCTGATGTCCAACTCTAGCTTCTCACCTGGCACAGCTCAGGCCTCAGGAAACATGCACTTCCAGCATCTCCATCCCCAGGCCTAGGGTTAGCATTTCACTCTTTACCTTGCGGAATTTACTGCTCCAGGCTGGCAGGAGTCACCCCCAGTATCTCTGGACTGAGTGCACTGTCCTCCCATTGTTCATCGATTTGCTCGAGCGGGCCCAGTAACGTCTCCATTGTGAGACTTGTTGTTTCTGTGTTTGGCATATCGAATACACCACAGGCAGCTTGCCAGGCTCTGCCGTGCGGGTGGGATACTCTCGGAAGCATGCCGGGCTCTCCAAGAGGGAGGGATGGAGGAATCGAACCCGAGTGGGCCGAGTACAAGGCAAATGCCCTACCGGCTGTGTTACCGCTCCAGCCAAATAGACTGAGTGACTTCAGCATTTTTTATTCACTGTTCCTGGGTGCAGGGACACCCCAAATCAAAATGCCTGCAACTTCGATATACCGGGAGGACCCTCAACAAAGTTCATAAAGGACTGTCTCCCGTGAAGCTCTTGTGTGGAGGAAGAGGTGGGGAACTCTTTCACAAGGAGGTCGCTAGCCCTATTTGTGAGGGCCACGCCTTTGTGACACTCCACAGTTACCTTGGAACTTAGCAGTTTCTCAACCTCAGGATTTAGAGTCGAAACACTCCGTCTACACCAACGTTCTTCAATCACTGGTCCGTGCACATTGCTGCTTACCCGCAAGTGTAGAAAGGTTGGAACCACTGGTTCTAGCTGCCCACTGAAACTGTGGTGCAGGAGGGGGGAGGTGTAGGGAGGTTAAAGCAGGCTGGCCGGTGCCATAGTGGAGCGGGGAGAGCACGGGCCTTGCTTGCGGCTGGCCTGGGTGGTTCCATCTTTGGCCAGGAGTAATTCCTCAGTGCAGAGCCAGGATTAACGTATGGTCATTGCTAGGAAAGAAAAGGAAGAAAGGAAGGGAGGGAGGAAGGGAGGGAGGGAGGGAAGGAGGGAGGAGGAAGAAAGGAAGGAAAGAAGGAAGGGAGGGAAGGAGGGACAAAGGGAGGGAGGGAGGGAGAGAGGGAGAGAGGGAGGGAGGGAGGGAAGAAGCTGACCTGTAGCATTCATAGAAGCAGCACCAGACATTATTTGACCTGTTGTGACTGGTTTATTATTTTATTTAGCATAACATCTCCAAGGGTCATGTGCATTGGAGCTTCCTCAGAATCCCCTTCCTTTAGGGGATGGAATGATATTGCACAGCTTGTCAAGACCACGTTTTGGGTTGGCAGGTACATGGGTCACGTCTGAACATGGGTGTTGAGCATCCAGCGCCTCTCTGTCTTGCAGGCGCAGTTCCCCAGAAGGGCACTGCTGGAGGCATCTGTCCTCCATTCCCCTGAGGACGCACCAGACCCTCGTCCACGGCCACAGTCCATGCTCTTCCACAGTGCACACGGTTCTCCGCTGCGCTGATCCACACCAGCTATTGCTACTTCCTGGTCTTTGTTTCCAGTGTCCTGACGGTGTGAGCTGGGATGGGTTTGGATTCGTCTCTCCTTCTCCCTGGCAGATGTTGAGCATCTCTTCCTGCAACAGTGCACCTTCTCAGTGTCTTTTTATGGGGAAAAACCAATTCACTGTCTTCCTTCCTGCCCACCCCTTCTGTTGTTGCTGTGACGGAGTTGCACCCCACTTGGGGTACACTGCTGCGGCCACCCTCTTTCTTTTGAGGAATTATCTGAAGGGGGTTCAGGGGCCCCACTAGTGATTTTCAGTCAGCTGGGCTGGAAGTTCAGTACAAAGGCACAAGGAGGCCCTTGGTTGCCTGCCGCTCAGGCCCTGCACACTCCAGGATGATCCGGGCCACCTTGCTGGGGGCTCCAGGGCTGCACCCACATGCCCAGAGGACCAGGTGGTGCCGGGAATCAAACCAGGTGGGGTGCATGCTCGGCATGTGCCCTAACCACCGAACTCTCTCTGTGGCCCACACCCTCTTTTTATTTTAACTTATTTTATTTTAATTAATTAATTGATTTTTTTTTTTTTTTGCTTTTTGGGTCACACCTGGCAATGCACAGGGGTTACTCTTGGTTTATGTACTCAGGAGTTACTCCTGGCGGTGCTCACGGGACCATATGGGATGCTGGGAATAGAACTCAGGTCGGCCACGTGCAAGGCAAACACCCTATCCACTGTGCTCCAACCCCTCCTTTTCATTTTTATTTATTTGCTTGGTTTTTAAGTCACACCCAGCAGTGCTCAGGGCTTACTCCTGGCTCTGCACTCAGGGATCACTCCTGGTGGGGCTCGGGGGACCATATGAGGTGCGGGGTATGGAACCCAGGTTGACCTCATGTAAGGCAAGTGCCTGACATCTGTACAATCTCTCTAGCCTCATGTTTTGCTGTCTTGCTTGTAACCAACTTGAATTCCATCCTCAGCACCACATATGGCACCCCCTGAACACCACCAGGAATCACCTATGAGCACAGAGTCTGGAGTACGTGCTGAGCACAGCCACATGTGATCCAACACTTCCCCCCATCCCCCCCTCCCCCCGCAGTAAAAACGATGGGGGCAGAGACATAGTACAGAGCCTACGGCAGTTGCCCTAATGTAGCTGATCCCAGTTTTGACCCCTTGCACCACATGGTCCCTGAGCACCACTGGATGTAGCCCCCAATAACCCTTCCCCAAACAAAATTTTAAAAACCAAATATATAACTAACATGAAGGGCCTCAGAGGCAGGGAGCCTGTGCATACTGGAAGTGCTGAAGCTGGGTGCGAGGCGGGAGGCGGGCAGGAGGCTGGGACTTGGCCATGACGTCATCCGAGCAGATGGGCGACCCAGATGTAAGGTTCTAGGAGGAACGGCTGGTGGGCGGCCTAGACAGAGTGAGCGCCTGTCCAAGACCAGGGCAATGCTGTTACGACTGGGTTTCTGCCCCCGAAGATCTGCCCCAGCGTACTTCCATTATCTCCTCTGCCCAAATGCAGCACGCATGAGAATTCAGTTCCCAAGGGAGACTCTGGGGTGCAGGTGGTCACCAGGCAGTGGGAAAAGTTCGTGAGACAACATAGGAATGTGCTCCCATCTAAGTCAGCCTGATAAGGGTTAGATAAGAAGCACATTGTTATTAGGATGTATAACCACTAGCTAACTCATAGTTTCTTTCTGAGAATCAGGTCATTAAACCTCTGGGGGTATGGCTCGGGGGCAGAGTGTGAGGGTGTGGCTCAGGGGTAGAGCATTTATCCTGCATATATCAGGCCCTGCCGTTCATCCCCAGCGCTTCAAGAAGACAAGGGAAGAACAGACTGGAACTCTGTGAAGATTTCTGTAGTAAAGTAAAGGGAGAGGGAGGCTTTGAGGTTTAGAAACTAGAATTTGGTCAATGTGGCCTCTTGCTTAAGAATCGGAAATAGGAACATGCCACTAATCCATCTCCAAATAAGAGTCACAGTCATTTGTGCTAGCTGGCATGCACTGTCCACTATAGATCTACCTTTTCAAAGTCTATATGGAAACGTATGCATAAGAATTTGTAATTATCTGGGGTCGGAGGGATAGTACAGTGGGTAGGGCATTTGTATTGCACACAGTGACCCAGGTTCAAGTCCCGGCATCCCATATGGTCCCCCACGCACCGCCAGGAGTAATTCCTGAGTGCAGAGTCAGGAGTAAGCCCTGAGTATCGCTGGCTGTGACCTTCCCCACCTCCCCTCCAAAAAAAGCAAAAAAAAAAAATATATTGTAGTTATTCAAATGTTCATTATCAAGTTTGTTGAAGTGAGGAAACCAAATCATGAAAACATTCTCTAATGTTCTCTAATAAACCAATCACTTAGGAATGCCCTGATCAAAATCGTACTCATCCCACCCTAATTACCAGCCCTCTCATCTTTGACAGCACTTTCCAGGTGATGACATGATTTTGTCGGGAAATGTATGTGAGAAAAGTAACATTCATTAAGAATTTATGCATGCGGGCTAGAGAGCTGGTTCAAAGGGCTGAGTACACGCTTTGCATGTGGAGGGCCCAGGTTTGAGCCTCAGCATCACCAGGAACAACCCTGAGCATAGAGCTGGCAGGGGACCTGAGAACAGCTGTATGTGGCCCCCAAGCAAAACACAAAAAAGAATTTTTGGGGACTGGAGCAACAGCACAGTGGGTAGGGCATTTGCTTTGCACGCGGCCGACCTGAATTTGATTCCCAGCATCCTATATGGTCCACTGAGCACTGCCAGGGCAATTCCTGAGTGCAGAGCCAGGAGTAACCTTGTGTATCACCAGGTGTGACCCAAAAAGGAAAAATAAGAAAAAAAAAGAATTATTTGTCTATTACTATAAGCTAGGGTTTATTAAACCCAAGAAAACCCATTTTAAAATCATTTTATTTTGCTCGATATGCAGTTCCAATTCATCTTTTTCCATATTACAAAGCCTTGATCTTCTTTTGAAAAATCATCCATATTCTAAATGCCCTTGATTAGTAGTATTTCCCTTCAGTGAGGGATGAGAGAGAGGGACTGTGAGCAAGCACCAGCCCCTTCCTCAGCAGCTGCCCAATTCTTTTTTATTTATTTATTTATTTATTTATTTATTTAGCTGCCCAATTCTTGAGCTAAGTAGCAGTTCCAGAGGAACTGGTCCACTATCCTTTCTTTGACATCTTGTAAAATCAAGGCAGAAAGACATTTCCTTTTAATTCAGCAGACTTAGAAAGTTATTAGAGTTCTTGTCCCAAATTTGTGCTGAAAAACTGCTGAAGGAGAATCTGACATATCTCAACTCAGAGTCTTAGAGACTTCAGAGTTCAAACCTCAACATGAATTTCATTTATTATTTCAAGGAATTTTTTACATTTCAGAGCTTGAAAACCAAGACAACGTGTCCTGCAGTTCAAAAGAACATTCTTTGGGTCAAATACATCTGGAGGCAACCCCCTTGTTTCATAAGAAAACTTAAAGTGGTAAATGGTCCATGCTGGCTTGACTGAAACCAAATTTCAAGCCTCCTGAGTCTGGAACTGTGGATCTCAACCTTGTTCTGAACATTAAAATCACCTGGGAGATTAAAAACCACACGTGTTCTGTCCAGTTCCCAGAGACGCTGACTTAACTGGGCTTGGTTGAAGCTGGGAATTTTTTGTGTGCCTTGGTTTGGGGATCACAACAAGGCAGTGCTTGGAATCTCCTCCTAGCTAGGAGCTGGGGGTGGAACACGAACTCCTTCATGCGAAGCATGCACTCCAATCCTTTGAGCCATCTTTCTGCCTCTAAACTGGAGATTTAATGAATTTATTTGTTCATGTGTGTGTGTGGGGGGGGATGGGGGTGTCATACCCTGTGGTGCTCAGAGCTTATTCCTGGCTACACTGGGGAAAGTGGGGGTGAGGATACGATTCTTGGGGTTCAACCTGGGTGGGCTGCATGCAAGGTAAACATCTTAACCTCTGTACTATCATTCTTGTCCCTGAAATGAAGATTTTTGAGTCCCTTAGATGATTCTAATAAGTAGCCAAGACTGAGATTCACAGATCTAAGTTTTGCTCTTGCAAATGGACCCGCATCACTTTTACAAGTCTTTCTTAAAATTTAATTTATTTTTTATAATAATTCACAATAATTCATTACATTTAGTACTTGAACACCAATCCCATCATCATTGCACCTTCCCACCACATTTCGAATGTTTCCATCCCAAATCCCAAACCATGTCCCCCAAAGCAGAATTGAAATAATTTGATATTGCTTGTTATGAATAATCTGCTAAAATGGTCCAATAAAGTTTTCTTAGAGGAGAGTGTGTGAAGACTGTTTTATTTCATCCTGGAGCCATTAGCCCTTGTACACGAGATTATTAACATGTTTGTTAAACCCAAACAAATGTTGTGTGCTACTTTTGGAACATCGGTGGTGTTTCACAGCTGCACACTCCAGGAATTCAAAAATTTAGAAAACTACTATGCAGCAGATTCACTTATGGGTGAGGCCTATGTTGCTGTCTTCTGGGAGTTTTATTTCTGAGTCTCTGGATCATGACCATGGATGAGATTATATGGCTCCAGGAGCAGTTTGTGGGTGTGACTGCCAAGCTGCTGGTAAATTTGGGAGATGGAAGGAGGAGGCCTATTCCCGCTGAGTGAGCTTAGAGATTTCTGTCACGGTCCCGCACACCTGGGTCTTTGCAGTTTCACTGGGTGAGGCCCGTCCAAGCCTGTGGAGAGTGGCTGTGAGCTTGGCAGCGATTGAGTGCTGGAGTTTTTGGGCTGCCCGGGAGGGAAACTCACCCCCCACCCCCTCTGAGTTGCCAAGGTGAAGACAGCCTGGCGTGGGGTCTGGACCCACTTCTACAGGCCTTCTCTTCCCACTCCTCCCTCCCAGTTAACCCTACTGCATCTCTAATGCTGGGCATCCCAACACGCACTGTCGCCCAAAGGCAGACAAGGCAGAGCTGTGAGTCCTCAGGCAGCAGCTGCTGGTGGGGAGCTGGAGGAAACCCCACAACGGCCGCCCACTCACCCGTCCAGCCTGTTTGCATAGGACAGATGGTGGATTTCAAGCTGACAGCACCAGGATCCAATGCCACCCTGGCAGCAGCCATATCCCCACATTTAAGTTAAATATTCTGCATATGCTCAGGTTTTGGAGTTTCTCCTGGAAAAGCGGGCAGAAGCTGAGCCTGGGATCCTAGCCGTGCACACGTGTGCCCAGAGCGGACTGCAGCGGCGAGGCGGGAGGGTGGGAGCAGAGCTGGCGGCTGGATCAACCCCTTTGCCACCCAACTGCTCTTGCTCAGTTGCGCAGGGTCTTCTCGTCCCTCTGAGCGGACTCAAAAACGGGGTGTCCAATCACTGTTTGAGACGATTTTATTTTTTTAAAAGCATATTCATTTTTCCTTTCGAGGAAAGGGATGTGTTCGGAAGAAAAGCTGGTTCCAGAAGCCCTCGTGCGGGCTCGCGCCCACCACACTGGGGGACACGGGAGAAGCGACTCCCCACCCCGCAGGCTTGACGGAGCCCCACAGCCTGGCTCCCAGGTCTCGCGAGAACTGTGATCCCACCTCCTAGGAAAACGTGCCAATCAGGACCAGTCTAAGGGACAGTCCGAGATGGCGCTTCCGGGAGTGGAGCTGCTGGTTCCCGCCACTCTCAACGTGGCCGCGCCGCCCTTCCCGCCGGCCGCCAGCCCGGCCAATCACAGCCCGCGGACCTCGCGCTTGCGTCTCACGCGGCCACAGGTCGGCCTGCGCGGAAGGTGCTTCCGGGTTTCCCGGGGCTGCGGGTCCAGACGCCAAACGCTGGAGGCCCTGCTTTCGCCTGCGGTTTCTCGTGGTTCAGCTTTGGGCTCCCAGGGTCACCTGACCGTTACACAATTTGTTATTATTGTAGTTGTTGGTATTGCTCTGGGCGAGGAACGGAGTCGAACTCGGGGCTACAGATTCGTTTTCGTTTCTGAAGCACCATTCCTGTTTCTAGAAGGAAAGAAAACCCTGATGGCACCAGATACCACCAAGCACTAGAAGAATGGGAGCTAGCCTCACCAGCTGGGTTATCATATATTAATTTTGTGACATATTCCAGGACCATAATCCAAAGCACTTTGGAATTTAGCTATTTTTGGAAGGAGATATGCAAGCCAGAGGCCAGAGGCCCCCTTTGGCCTGGGGGCCGGGAAACTAAATTCCTCAGCACCATCGAGGGGCCTCATGTGTGCAGAATTCTGGGCAGGTGAATGAGGCTCTGCCTGCTGTGTGCTGAGCCTGATATAGAAGAGATACACAGTGACAACAGACTGTGTGGTTTGTACCGCAGGACAAAGATGCGCGATTAAATGGCTTCCCCAGGTTCTCTGTCAAATCACTGGGGTCATCAAAGCAAGCTCCCTGATCCAGCATATCCTCCAGCATCTTTGGCTAAAGTTGCCCACATTACACCAGGCTTTGTTTGCATTCGCTTTTATCTTTTGTTTGGGGATCAGATCAGATCCTTTGGTGCTTGGGCTGGGGGAATAAACAGTCAGGGAGAGTTCAAGCGGCTGGAATAAAATCTGGCTCCTGCCTGCAAAGCGTTAGCTCCCGCTTTTCTTTGTTTTGTTTTGTTTGTTTTTTTAAAATTTTATTTTCGTAAAGTTGTTCACAATAATTGGTTACATTCAATATTTCAACATCAATCCCACCACCATTTATTTTGAATTATTTATTTTTTGCTTTTTGGGTCACACCTGGCGATGCACAGGAGTTACTCCTGGTTCATGCACTCAGGAATGACTCCTGGCCGTGCTCGGGGGACTATATGGGATGTTGGGAATCGAGCCCAGGTTGGCTGCGTGCAAGGCAAACGCCCTGCCTGCTGTGCTATTGCTCCAGACCCCCCATTATTTTGAATTTTACCACCACGATGCAAGCCTGCCCCAAAGGCAGATGCTAAATAATTTATTTTGTATGTTCCAGGTTTTTGAAACAGCTCTAAACACCTTGTCTTTTCCCCCAATTCCAGGTGGAGAAGTTTGTGTTAAAACTCAAGTTTAAATGAAAAATAAAAACAGTAAGTGCTGGAGAGATAGTGTAGTGGGTAGGGTACTTACCTTGCACCTGACTGACCCGGGTGCAGTCCTTGGGACTTGATAGGGTCCCCTGAGCACCACCATAAGTGATCCTTGAGCTCAGAGCCAGGAGTAAATCCTGAGTACTTCTGGGTGTTTCCCATAAAAGACAAAACACTCAGTTTAAAATGATAATAGGAACTGAAGAGTATAGTGGGTAAGGCACTTGTCTGAGTTTACCAGGGTGATCCCTGAGTACCTCTGGACGTGGCCTCTACACCAAAAATAAATAAAACACATAAAATAGTGCCTGGTAAGCTTAGCCAGGAGAGCAGGAAACTATATGGTGGGAATAAGGATTTTTAAATGTGAGAAAAGTGATGCAAAATAATTAATATGCCCTTTAAAACTATGTCATCATTCTGTCAAAGATTTTCATATTTTACTTCTTATTTTTATTTTTTCCTCCACACCCAAATCCTCTGTCCCCATGGCACCCACTCTAATACAGTTATGATGGTTTTTGAGGTGTGCACATCCCTTCTTGCGTTATTTATTTATTTATTTATTTTACTTTTGGGGTCACACCCAGCAATGCACAGGGCTTATTCCTGGTTCATGCACTCAGGAATTACTCCTGGCCGTGCTCGGGGGACCATATGGGATGCTGGGAATCGAACCCGGGTTGTGCCGTGTGCAAGGCAAACACCCTACCCTCTGTGCTATCACTGCAGCCCCATTCTTGCATTATTTTTATGTGCGTGTTTTACAGAAATGATACTGTGCCGTATTGCCCGTTTCCCGAGTCTTCCCCTTAGTGCTAGGGTTTTAAGATACGTAAATATTGCTATGGACAAATTTGGCATTTCTTACTGATGCTCTGTTTTCTGTGCCATATTTTACTAATATTTACTAATATTTCACTTTCTCCAGCATCTAGGCTGCCGCCTCTATCCAGCTACCCAAGAAACCCCATGCTGGCTAGCCTCCAGGACTTGTGGGAGACTTTCCTTAGAGCATCTCCTCCCGAATCTCTTCGATTCCACTGTTCTTCCTGCATTAACATACGCCTCAGAGACCTGGGGCCTATGAAAACAGAATGAGAATGCTATTCGGGTCTCCCAAAGAAGAACCGAAAGAGCTATGCTTGGAGTATCACACTTCACTCAAGTGAGAAAGAATCTGGAGTTCTGACCTCTGTCCACGATTGAGAATCAGGGACGCTGTCTCATTTGCCAAGGTGTCAAAAATCAGATGGGCTGGGCACGTAATGCGATTTGGAGACGACCGCTGGACTAGAGTCATTACCGACTGGATTCGACGGGATGTCAAAAGATCACATGGCTGCCCACCTACCAGATGGTCAGACTTCGTCAAGACCCTGAAGGCTTGAGGCTCTTCGTGTTCCTGGAGCGAGCAGATGCCATTGGGCTACACTAGCACGCGACAGTGACGAATGGAGACGTTATTGGCGCCCGCTTGAGCAAATCGATGAGTGATGGGATGTCAAGCGAACATGTGATCTCCTCCTGCATCCTTCATGGGTCAGAGGACGCGCATGCTTCGTGTCTGTGGCCGCTGTGGATGGCAGGTCTGAGCACCAGGTGCTGGTTAGTACCACTTCTCGCTGTGCTACAGACGTCCCTCTCCCACATTTCAGCTGCACGGTTGTATCCCTCTGATACTGACTGAGTTTCGGCCTTCTGCAGACCCTTTGAATAGATGGGGTCAGTCACAGGAAGCAAGCCAAAGCTGTTCATGGTGGGAGGTGGGGGGTGGGGCATGAGAACAGGGAGGCAACGTTAACATCTGTGCAGGAATGAGTGATTTGATTTGCCAGATTGAGTGATGTATGAGGTCTCTGAGAAGTCTGAGAGCCGTTTCACAGTACCAAAGCAACATATTTTTGATGTATTCTTTAGTTTGGTTTGGGGGGTGGGCAGGTTGTACCCATTGAGACTCAGGGCTCACTTCTGGTTCTGTGCACTCAGGGATCCCTCTTGGCACACCCGGATAGGACCATATGTGACACTGGGGAGTGAACGGGGGTTGGACATATGCGAAATAGGGGCCTGTCCCCTACACTATCTCTCCAGCTCCGTTGTTCTTTTTACACAGGGGCCACACATGGCAGAGCTCGTCCAGACTGGCCCGTGGTGCTGGGGGTGTGTGTAGGCAATTAGGGCTATTCCTGGCGGTGATCAGAGGTTATAATATGTAGTGCTGGGGGCTTTGATAGTTCACATCCCTGGCGCCCTAACTATTCTTGTTTTATACAAATATCCAGTTCAACTTTTTCTTCCACTCCCCTGTTTGATTAGTTCGTGCTGTCTGGCCTGCATCAAGATTTGGCAGGGCAGGGGATGAGCTGAGTCTCTCCCGTCTTTGCTGCCATCCTTCTGTTAGAGGCTTGAATTAGGTACTCACGTGGCAAGAAGTAATAACCAATTTTGTAGAGCATCCACTACTCCATGCATGTCCCTCGGCCCGGCCACTCAAGCATCACCCAGGATACTGCTTTAGAACTCCAGAGCTTGGGAGACCCCCGTTACCCCTAGAATCTGTACCTGCCTTTAGCAAGATCCCCCAGGCATTTCCTGCCTAGTAGTGTCTGAGAAACACGGCCTCCCTCTGCCAAATATCTCCACAAAGTTGTCCTAGTAAACTCTTTGGAAAATTCTTGATTCCCTGGGGTGATGCTGGCACATCACCTCCACGTTCCTGTTGAGAAAACGGAGGCTGGTCAGGTACAAGTGCCAAGCGACCAAACTAGCTTGTGTGTATAACTAAAGTGCACGCCCCACAGTGGGTAAGCATTGCAGCTAAATGTGTGCAGCCCCCAGTGAGCAGCACGAGGAAGTGGGTGGAGGGAATAGCCATGAAGGGGAGGGAGGGAGGAATCGCAGGCCTTCCCCTCCTGCATCCCAGCTGCGCCATATTTATGCTCAGCCCTTCAGATGACTTCAGTTATTAAACTCACACCAGATGTTGTCATTAAACGTGTTCATGAAAGAACACTCTATTGCTAAGTTAAAATCTCAAGAGTTTGATATTCGAACTCTATCGAGATAATGGTTTGCTTGTACTCTTAGGAATTGCACTTAGGAACTCAAAAGCCTCATTCTGAGGAGTAACTAGGCTTTCTCAAATCATAAAAATGACTATGTCAGATCTTGAAACTCTATCACAAGCTCCAGGCTCTTTTGGGTTGGTCCAGGTCCCCCGTGTCTGTAGTTAATATCTGCTGTTGGCATAAGTAGGGACAGGGCTTATGTGCTTGTCCTGGGGTGAAACAAAGGTTTTTTTTTTTTTCTCAAGAGGGCATGTCATCACTCTGAGAGACTTGATGGAAAGGGGAGCTGCGGAACCCCAAGGCCTTTATGACTTTTTTCTTTGGGGTCACACCTGGTGATGCACAGGGGTTACTCCTGGCTCTGCACTCAGGGATTACTCCTGGTGGTGCCCAGGGGACCATATTGGATGCTGGGAATCAAACCTAGTTTGGCCCTGAGCACGTCAAATGCCCTACCCGCTGTGCTATAGTTCCAGCCCCACCTTTATGACTCTTACCCCCTCTAGAGCACTTGTCAACAATCGCAAGATTTCCTTTTGAAATATTCTAACATGTGTGGGACAGCACAGCCATTAACCCTTACTCTCCCTGGCCACTCATCCACCACCATATGATCTTGGCTATAAATGAAATGCCTGTGATAAGGAGCACCACTCCTTCCATACCTGTGGGGCAGCACCAGGCATGGTTGGCAAGATCTGGAAGTCAGAACAGGTCGATGTGAGTAATGCGGAGTGGGCAGAGCTGCAAACATGTGGTTCTCAGCGGGCCCGAGAACTCTGCCTGTTCCAGGTGCAGAGATGTCTACAGGAGATGTCTGTTTTTAGAAAGGTGAGGGACGGCCTCTTGTTATTACCCGGTGGGTAATGAGCGGGCAGGGCAGAGAAGAAGAGTGAAAAATAAACACGCCCATGTTTCTAAGGAGCCTGACAGTTCTAAGGTCAGGCTATCCGTGGGGGAGGCCCGATTAGATCCCCAGCCCCCAGCGCCATGCTGGCAGTGAACCCCAGGCACACAGTCAGCTGTGGTCCCCAACTTCCACTCCACACAAACGTCAAAACTGGTCAGTCTGGGATGGGTCTAGAAGAGTTGTTCTTCCTTTTCTTTCTTTTTTTGTGTGTGTGCTTTTTGGGTCACACCTGGCGATGCACAGGGGTTACTCCTGGCTCTGCACTCAGGAATTACCCATGGCGGTGCTCAGGGGACCATATGGGATGCTGGGAATCGAACCTGGTTCGGCTGTGTGCAAGGCAAACGCCCTACCTGCTATGCTATTGCTTCAGCCCAGAGTTGTTCTTTCTTTCTTGCAGTGACAGAGATGGATCCAGGCTTCCTGCATGCAAGGCAAGTGCTCTATGCCTGACACCGAAATGCCATTATTTTATGAACCTTAGTCTATATTTTCCCTTCTCTTTGGGGCAAGGACTCCCAGGAAGTGGTGCTGAGCAGACCCTGTGGTGCCAGGGCCCAGCAGGGCCACCCCAGCCTCAAGGACTGGAGGTGGGCAGGGGCGTGTGGTGCCGGGTATCCAACTGGGGCTAGCACATGCACTGTACTATTTCCCTGGCCCATTCAGTTTTCTCTTCTGGAGCGGGACTTTGGGATTGGACCATCCCTAGCGGTGCTCAGAGATCATTCCTGGCGGTGCTCAGGGGGCCCTGTGTGGACTGAAGTCAGCCATAGGCAAGGTAAGTGCTCTGCCTGCTGTGCCATCTCCCTGGCCCTTCCATAATCTACTTAGATTTTTTTTCTTTTTGGGTTACACCCGGCGATGCTCAGGGGTTACTCCTGGCTCATGCACTCAGGAATTACTCCTGGCGGTGCTCGGGGGACCGTATGGGATGCTGGGAATCGAACCCGGGTTGGCCGCGTGCAAGGCAAATATTGCTCCAGCTCCTCTGCTTAGGTTTCTTCCACTTCTCCAAAATGAAAACTTTTTTGTTACTCCAATTTTTCTTCTTTCCCTGCTTTAAACATTGTTCTAATTCCTTGGGCCTTCCTCCCAGCTGCTTCAGTCTTTACAAATAAATAAACAAAAGGATCATTATGGGTT
Source organism: Sorex fumeus (assembly GCF_029834395.1). Lineage (NCBI taxonomy): Eukaryota > Metazoa > Chordata > Mammalia > Eulipotyphla > Soricidae > Sorex > Sorex fumeus. Next base: position 78,183,145 of record NW_026606059.1, read on the forward strand.
ATTTTGAGATAAATGCACCCCTACACACACACTTCCCTCTCTCTCTCTCTCTCTCTCTCTCTCTTTCTCTCTCTCTCTTTCTCTCTCTCTCTCTCTCTCTCCTCTCTCTCTCTCTCTATCAGTACACACACACACACACATTGTTGTGGTTATTTCTTGTGACTTAGTAAACCATCCCCAAGCCAAACCTCAGGACACGACTATAGGCAGGAGCTAGGCTAAGGGGCTGTGGGCTGGCGCAGGTGGGAAGTGCGGCCTGGGTGCTGGGTGCTATTCTGCTTTGTGCTGTGGAGCAGGAATTGGAGCAGAGACGCATGAGCTGACTCTGCTTACTCTCATCCCGCCGAGTGAGGCTGGTGGGTCCCTGGGGACCTTGCTTGCGTCCATGTGCCCTTCTTCCCCCCTGCCAGTACTCTCTACCATTCAGTAGTTTAGCCCAGGCACCTCTGCTGAGTGGCCTAGTTCCAAGAAGGTGAAAGAGAAAGCAGAGCAGGATTAAGACCAGAGCACCCTCCCTTGGGTTCTGGTCTAAGCAGACGATGGGATCAGCTCCAAATTAACAGGCGGGAAAGGAGGTGCAGAGAGGTTGCTCTCACCTTCTGTTTGTTTGATTTTTGGTGCCACACCTGACGATGCTCAGGGATTATTCTTAGCTCTGCACTCAGGAATTACTCCTAGCAGGCACAAGGACGATATGGGATGCTGGTTGGGGTGCCTGGGATCGAACGTGGGTCAGCCATTTGCAAGGCAAATGCCCGGTTACCCACTATACCATCACTCGGGCCTGCTCGATTATCTTCTGAAACCACTTACTCAATATAAGGGCTCGAGAATTTAAAAAGAGGGGCCAGAGCGATAGTACTGTGGGGAGGGCACTTGCCTTACACGTAGCAGATACAGGTTCTGTCCTCAGGCCCCCATATGGTCCCCTGAGCACTGTCAGGAGTAATTCCTGAGTGTAGAGCCACGAGTGACCACTGAGCATTGCCGGGTGTGACCCCCAAACCTAAAAATGCTTTAAAAATAGGAGGGAAGGGCATGGGGTGCCCACACTAGATAGTGCTCAGGGACATGCAGTTCGGGACTCCCACACGCAAAGCACCTGCTCCCACCCTCTGGACATCTGCACAGCTGCAGAGGGCTTCAGTGAGTCTAAGAACTACGAGTGAGGCGGAGGGCCAGGGTGGCAGGCCGGGGCAGAGTATAATCCCTGTGTGTGAGGCCCCGGGTTCGATCCCCAGCAGCACCACCATTAGGGTGATTAGTGGGAGCATTTGTTTTCGGACCTGGCAGGTCCCTTCTGAATCATCCCCGGCTGGTGTCTCCTCACGGCTGCACGTCACAAGGACCCTTCCGTGTGTGCAGGCAGTGTGTGCACCGTGCCTGCCGGCAATTCACCCCGCACCCGGCCCTTCTCAGTTCTGGGCCTGTGCCACACCCTCCCCCCTCCCCCCCCAGGTCTCTGCTCTGTCCTTCCAGGGCATTTCCTCGACTCCCCAAGTTCCAGCGACCTCTCACACATCCCAGTGCCTCCCAGGATCGAATGTCCATCCAGGGCTTTCTCTGCCGGCTCCCAAAATTCCCAGTCCCCTGGGCCTCTCTGGATGTCCCACAGGTCACATCATCTTGGCACGTCTGTCCACAGCCAGTGTGGCCTGTCCAGTCTATCCAGCAGCACCTACTGCGTTGCTCCGGTTCCTGTCTCGGACAGGAGGGCTGTTTCCTTTCCACTCAAACCCCGATGACCAGGGATCTCCCCCTCTACCGCTCTTTCTCCTCCACTCATCTGAATCAATGACCAGACCCTGCTGGTGTCTGGGGTCTCGGGCCCTCCCTTCTGGGGGGGTCAGCATCATCTTTGCTACCTGGGTTAACTATAGAAGCTTTCCCGGGGGTGTCGGTCCCAGCCCACCATTCCCGCACTCACACTGGGCAGTCTGCACCTTGGCCCCCTCCCCCCATGGGTAGGCACCCCCTGTTCTCAGGAGAAGAGCCCCTGGTCTGCATTCCTCAGCAGGGCTCACAGAGGCCCTTTCTGTTCAGGGCTGCCTGCCCTGGGCTCACTCTGCCTGCCTCTGCACATAGGGATCCCCAGCACTCTCTGCCCTCACCCCTGCTTGACCCTGAGCTCAAGGCTCAGGGCAAGGAAGTTCTCTCTCCCCTTCCCTAGCCCCACCCCGACACTGTGCGCACCCCCTTCTGAGCACTGACCACATGGCTGGCTCACTTCCTTTCTTCCCCCACCAATACTGGAAGTTCCTGCGTCTTTCTTCTAATTGTTCATCTGCATTCAGCAAGGGTCAGTGACTGGATGGCAGTGTTCCCCCGGGGCTGCTGGCTGGCGGGAAGAGTGGGCATTTCTCTCCAGATGAAAAGGTCACATCTTCACACCCTCCTCCACCTCCCCCCCCCCCCCCCGCCCCTTTCCTTGGCTGTCCAGACCCTACAACTTTTTTTCACTCACACCCGGTATGAGCACTTTCCTGTCTGGCCGTGCAGTGACGCAAGTTGAGGGCAAGTAACGGTGTGGCAGGATCCGCCTGTGGTTCGCGGCCCCTGTCCATCCTGTGTGTCACCGCAGAGAGCCTCAGAAGATGGTGTCCATGTGGCCACTTTGAAGGGGCTCTGCTCTGGTGCCTATGGGCAGGAGTTGACAGGAGAGACCTCTTCCCAGGAGAGGGGCTGGCAGTGACAGGCATAGAGACACGGCTCAGAGCTGGGGGAGCAGGAGCCCAGCGAGGCCCTCTTCAGCCAGGTTTTGGCAAGGCAACCAATTGGCGCGCAACCAATAAGGTGCGTCTGTCTTTGGAGACTCCGGGTGCCAGCTGCAGGTAGCGCCATCCAGATTTCATATCCAGCCTGTCCACTCCCCAGCAGGGCGGGGGTGGGGCATGAAGCAGAGAGAGGATTTATACGCAGGAAGCCCTGAGTCCCACCCATCAGTCACAGAGCCCTCCATGCCCAGAAATTGGTCCTCCGCTGGCTCTTCCCCCCACGCTCCCCAGGTCCGTGGGCTGGCTCTGCCACACTGCCCTGCCCCGTGCTCTCCTCCGAGCCAGCTTCTCTTCTCCCTGACCAAACCAGCTCCCGACAGTCACAGGCACGCAGTAGCGCCGGGATGGCGACGGAATGCGTGCCGTTTTTAGGTGGGAGAAGCACACCTGCCCGTGCTCAGGGCTTCTGACTTTGTGCTCAAGGATGGTGCTCGGGGGACCATCTGCAGTGCCGGGAATCAAACTGGGGCTGGCCATATGCAAGACCAGCACCCTAACCCCTGTCCTGTCTCTGGCCCTGATGGGTTGCAGTTAACTTACATCTTTGTATGCATAAACCTATTGGTCTTTCCCCATCCTACAGCTCTCAGAGCGGGGACGTGGCCTGCGGTGTGTTCACAGCAGGCACTGAGCAACTCTGCAGAGCGGTGTGGCTAGAGAAGCCATGCGGTGCTTGCGGAATGACCGGAATGACGATGTGTAAAGGCAGCCCGTGTGGGGTTGTTTTAATGGTCTGGGCCTTGCGGCTGCCTTGCTCAGGGGCTACTCCCAGCTTGGTGCTTTAAGGTCTGCCCTTGGCCCTGTGATGCCCCCTGCTTCGAGCACAGCATGTGCCCCACCCATTGAGCTGTTCCCCACCCCCCACCCCCTCCTCCCGCCTGGGAGACAGCAAGTCGTTGGCTGAGGTCTAGGCAAGGGTCCGCGTGTGTGGGCCATGAGACCGAGAGGGTGGGGCGGAGGGCACGGCCCTACCTAGGAGGGCGTTTAGCACCCAGGCACGAGCAGAGGGGCCTTTCTGAGTGGGGATGTCATCGTGGGATCCTGACTCGAGAAAGCTGCCCCCATCACACAGCCTGAGCCCTGGAAACCAGCCCGGGTGGGTGGGGAATGGGGTGAGGAGCTCGAGGCCGGCTTCGCCCAGCCAAGAGCTGGTGACGGGCTGACCCAGAACAGTCTTTGAGGGGTAAAAGTGCCATGAGATTTCCCAGGTGAAAATGCTGGGGCCCCCAGGGACGACCCAGGGAGGGGGGCCTGCACCTTAGGGAGAACAGAGAAAGTATGGGTGCATTTGGGTTGAGTGTGATGTGTCTGTGCTGGCGGGGTGGGGGGTTCTTCCTCCCATTCTCTAGGAATCGTGCCACCCTGGCACTATTCCTCCTACCTCCTTTTTCTTTCCTGTTTTGAATCACTCCCACAAGCCAGAGCCAGGAATGCTCCCCGCATCTCTGTGTGCTGGGCGCCCTGCCAGCAGGCCCCACATTCCTGAGGAAGGGACCAGGTTCAGGCCTGGAGGGCTGTCAGTGGCCTCCCCAGCGCCCCCACCCCCACCCCGCAGGAAGGCCAACTGGCCTCCTGGGCAGAGACCAGAGGACCCTTGCTTCCTCTGCAGCAGCAGGTGCCCGGCCCAGCTGCTCCAGCCCTGCAGACACTGATCAACAGGATGGGCCAGCCCAGGAGGAAGGAAGCGGCAGGGCGGCCACCCTTGCAGACAGAAGCAGGAGCAGGGCTGAGGGACACAGGAAGAGCTGGGGGTGGGGGCTGAGCTGCTGGCACCCTGCCAGCAGATTGGGGGGGGCGGGGGTGTGCCATGACAGGAAGCCATTCAGCCTTTCTCCCTGCTGGCTCTGCTGCCTCGGGCCCTGGTCAACAGCATGATTATTACTACTATGGTGGATGGCGAGTCCGTGCCCTCTGCAGCCCAGAGGGAGGCATGGGCAGGTGCTGGGCCACTGGGCAGCTTGGAAACTAATGAATCCCCTTTCTAGTCAGTCGCACGCTGGGGTATTGGGAAAGAAAGGCCACTGGCATTGGCCTTGAAGTGACTCAGAGGCTCGGAGATAGCTCCAGGGAGAGGCAGGGGATTTTGCCCCCTGTTCAGCCTGTCCAAAGGAGATAAAAATCTCCGGTTCGCTTTAAACCGGGTTATTCCTGCCCTCCTCTCCCAACAACAGCTGCGGTGAACTGGCACCACGAGGCCAACAGGGAGCCGAGACGCCGCCAAAGACCTCAGGTTCCGGCTCCCGCCGCCCTTCCACCGCCCGGGGATCCAGGTGCGGCCGGAGCACCGTGTGTGGGTGGGGGGTTGGCTGGGCACTCGGATCTGGCCGGCATCCCGGCAGCAGTGCCACCCCCAGGCGTGCCAGGGCAAGCGCCGGGCGACCCCCAGGAGGCCCCGCGCCAGCCCACCCTCAGGAGCGGGTTCCAGGCCAGGCGTTTCCGGAGGCCCCGGGCGCGGGTGGGGATGGTGCCAGGTGAGGGCTATCGCCGAGAGCGCGTGCAGACCGCGATTTCAACTTCACACTCCGCTCCAAGCTCCGGCCCCCGCCCCCGCCCGGGCTGGATTCTGCAGTCGAGCTTCGGCGCCAAAAGAGAAAAGACAACGCGAATAATCATAATAATTAAAAAAACCCCGGGTGTCGGCTGCCCCGCCCCCTCCTCTCCGCTCCCCTGCAAGGTTCAGCTCCCCGGGCACCCGCAGTGCCCCCTCGCCGCTCTCGCAGCTGCCCCGAAGGAAGGAGGGGCGGGGCGGGGCGGGGCGGGGCGGGCGCCGCTGCCAGCCGCGCAGATGGGGAGGGCGAGCCCGCGCCCGCGGCGGCGGCGGCGGCAGGGCGTGGGTGGGGGGCGCCGGAGCAGGTGTCGGCTGCGCCGGCGGCTTCGCGGCCCGCCCGGGCGCCGGGGCTCAGTCGGTCAGCGCGCCCGCCGGCTCGCGGCCGGACGCGCGGGAGCCCGGCGCTTCCAAACGCTGATCTCTTGGCTCGGGCCCCTCGGCCGGCAGCCCGCGGCCCGGCGGCCGGGCGGGGCGGGCATCCCTCCCTCCCCGCCCCCCGCCCCCCTCCGCCGCCCCCAGCGCCCGGGGCCGGGCCCGGAGCCCGCGGCGGGCGGCGGCGGGGTTCCCTCCGGCGGGGCCCGGGGAGCACGCTGCCGGGGACTGTGTACACGCTCCACTGACACAAGCTTCACGCTGCCGGGCAGCCGCTGATCACGCGTGGCCCCGCGCGCCCATTGGCCCGCGCCTCACACACCTTTGCCGCTGATTGGCCGGCGGCAGGCTCCGCCCCCGCCCCCGCCCGCGGCGCGGGGCAGGCCGAGCGGCTACCTGAATGGGGAGGGGGCAGACGGCGCGCGGCGCGGCGGCGGCGGCGGCAGCGGCGTCGAGTGTCTCGGGGCGCCCGTCTGAGTGCAGGCGGCCTCGAAGCGCAGCAGCAGCGGCAAGCAGCCGCAGCAGCAGCCGCCACCGCAGCCAGGCAGCCAAGCATGCTCAACTTCGGCGCTTCCCTCCAGCACACTGCGGTAAGTCACCTGGGGATGCCCGGCGCCGCGGCAGCCTGGCCGGCCCGCGCCCCTGACGTCTGAGACCCCCGGGCCGGAGCGGAGCCCCGACGCGGCGGCGGCGCGGGGGGAAGGGGCTGCCTGCCTGCACGCCGGCCACTGCTGCGGGCGCGTGGGTCGCCGAGGAGGCCCGCCGCGGCGGACTGGGACCTGGAGACCGAGCCCCGCGAGCGGGGGTCTTCCCCTAGGTGCCACGAGCGAGGAGGGGGCGGCCCGCGGGGAGAGTGAGGAGGGGGTGCAGCCTGGCGGAGGGTCCGAGGGGACCCTTCTGCGCCGCCTCTCACCTGGCGCCGGGTAGGGGAGCGGAGTCCCCTGTGCGTCTGAGACGCGACCCCCGAGCGCCGGGGGCTGCGCGCGCTCGCCGGAGGGGCGGGGTGTCTCCAGCGGGGAGGAGAGGGAGTCCCCCGCGTCGCGGCGGGGAGGGTCTGCACCGACGCTCGCGGCGAGGCCGGGGGCGCGCTCGGCTGGGGGGCGCCCGACGTGGGCGCGGGGGGCAGACTGCCGGGGACTCCCCCGCGCCGCCGCGGAGGAGGGGACGGCGGGGCGGGCGGCAGCTGGGCCGCGAGACGCGGGGGCCGCGTGGGGCCGCGCGTCTGGAGCGGGGCTGCGGGGGCCGCACGTCTGGGGAGCGGCGGGGCGGGGGGCCGCGGCGCCCGGCCCGCGTGGGCGGGAAGCGCCGAGGGCTCGGCCGGCCGCAGGGCGGGGGCCGGGTTTCCGCCGGGGGCGGGGGCCGGGGGCGGGGGCGGCCGCCGGCGGGCGCGCCCGGGAGCGGCTCGTCCCCGAGTGACCCGGGGGCGGGGCGAGGCCCGGCCCGCGCCGGGTTCCTAGGGGAACGGCGCGCGGCGGGGCGCGGCCCGGCGGCGGGGGCGCGCGGCGGGGGCGCGGGCCGGGAAGTAGGGGAAAGGTGACGGCGGGCAATTCCCAGTTCGCGTTCCCTGCGCCGCGCCGAGCAGCCGCCGATCACGCTTTGTTCACATGCCTCGCCCCCCGCTCCCGCGCCCGCCCCCGCCCGGCCGCGCCCAGCCAATCGGCGCCCGGGCCGCCCGCCCGGCCAGCCAATGGCAGGGCCCGGCGGCGGGGACGTGCGCGCGGCGAGGAATGTTCCCAGTGACTCACTGCCGGCCCCATTGAGGTTCGGGCGGCCCCTCCGTGCGTCCCCGCCAGCGAGGATCTCCCCCGCCGCCGCCGCCCGCCCCGCCCCCGGCCGTCTGCCTCGGCCCGCGCCTCCGCCCGCGCTTCCCCTTCCTGCTTCGCGCCCCACTCCCTTCCCTCCCCGCCCCGCGCTTCCTGGCTCGCGCCCGCCGTCTGTTTTTTTGCTCTTTTTTCTCCCCCCTTTCTGCGCCTTGGCGGCTCCGAGGCTTTTTGCACTTTACACGCGCGCTTACATAAAGGCGCACGTTATGCAATTGCATCGTTGGCGCCGGCTCGAGAGCTGGAGCCCCCCCCTGCCCCCCACCCCAGAAGGATTTCGACCCGGAGGGCTTGCGCTTTTTTGTCTGCTTAATAAGGGTTGAGACTCAGACCTTGCCGCCTAAGGATACTCGTTTCCGTATCTTCGCGCAGTCTGTTGTCTGGAAGGCCGGGATTACACCAATGGAGAAGTAGAGATGGTGGCTGATGCCTTTTTTTTTAAGTGCGATTCAAGGAATTTTAATAGGAAGGTTTCATGCCTTAGCAGGACTTCATCACATAAATACAGAACTATTAAGCAATTCTTTTAAAAAAATTACTGTTTCGGCTGTTGCAGAGCCGTCACTGGCCCTTTTATTTTATATTTTCAAATTCCAAATAGAATATTAAATTCTCAGATTGTTTCTTAGTATTTCATTTTTCTGGTCATGGTTCTTATGTAGAGTAGATTGTGTATTCAGTCCATAGAGTGAACAATTTTTCCTGGGTCTCATAACTTGAAGGGGGCTGGAGATTTCCTTATCCTTTTGATTTCATCATGTGTGACCCTCAGATCGTCTCTGCCAGCGCCCCCCAGCTCTGGCCCTCACACTCTGGCTTATAAAAGATAATTTGGGCCTTCTCTCCCCACCCCTGCCCCCTACTTACGAACTCATACTACACCTGTAATATTGAGAAAAGGCCATTTCTTCTTTCTTAATTGTTTTTGCAAAGACTTTTACTTAGTATTGGCCCGAGATGCATTTTGGTTGCTTTGGAAAGAGTATAAAACTTGGATCCCTGGAGCGAGAGAGAAATGTTAACCTAGGAAAGTTGTGCAGATTATTATTGCATTCCTCTACTCCCCCCCCCAAAAAAAAACTTGCCTTTTACCTTTATACTTATACTTACGGGAATTTAATCTTTTTATGCAGGAGGAAAGAATGGAAATACTTTCTGAAAGATCAAAAGAGTCCGTGTACTCTTGGAACAAAACTGCAGAGAAAGGTGATTTTGAGGCAGTGGAGGCCCTGATGACCATGAGCTGTAGCTGGAAGTCTGATCTCAGGAAGTACATGGAAACCAGGCCGGTGACACCTGCCTCCGACATGTCTGAGGAGGAGAGCCTGGTGCCCGGCACGCCGGACTTTCATACCATCCCTGCTTTTGTAAGTTGGCTTTGTGGAGGTGCAGGTGCACGCTGGGATTTCTCCAGCATGTATAGTGGCCTCTAATTTCTCATGCTCTTCTTGTGAATTTCTCTTCCTTAGTGTTTGACACCACCTTACAGTCCTTCCGATGTTGAAGCCTCCCAAGTGTCCAACCTGATGGCACCAGCGCCATCTACTGGGCATTTCAAGCCCTTCGCTGATGCTGCCAAACCTCCCCTGGCTGCTCCTGCTTTGAAAGAAGAAGACAGGAGTCCCGCCCTGGTCCCCGAGCTCCCCAAGGCCCAGGCCACCAGCGTGATCCGCCACACTGCCGACGCCCTGCCCTGTGACCACCAGTCCTGCCCCGTGAAGGCCGCCAGCATCCTCGGTGGTCCAGACTGCATCTTCCCCCGGAGAGCCCACCTACAGGCCGGTAGGAAGAACATTCCCTGTGCTGCCGTGTCCCCGAGCCGGGCCAAGTGTGAGCGCAGCGCGGTGGCCGCAGAAGGTGATGAGAAGGCCAGCGGTGACGAGAAGGCCAGCGCCGCACTTTATGACTTCCCCATGCCTTCCTCCGAGTCAGTCATCTGTCGGTCGCAGCCTGCTCCCACGTCCCCGCTGCAGAAGTCCGTGCTGGTGTCACCCCCGGCCATCTCAGCTGGGGGCGTCTCCCCGCTGCCCGTCATCTGCCAGATGCTCCCTCTCCCCGCCAGCAGCCCCGTGGTGACCACGGTTGTGCCCAGTGCGCCGCCCAGCCAGCCACCGGCTGTGTGCCCACCCATGGTATTCATGGGCACGCAGGTGCCCAAAGGCGCCGTCATGTTTGTGGTGCCCCAGCCCGTGGTGCCAGGCCCCAAGACCCCCACCGCCATGAGCTCTAGTGGCACCAGACTCTCGCCCATTGCTCCCGCCCCTGGTTTCCCCCCATCTGCAACCAAAGCCCCTCCTCAGATGGACCCCTCCAGGGTGCGAAGCCACATCTGCGGCCATCCGGGCTGTGGCAAGACGTACTTCAAAAGCTCTCATCTGAAGGCCCACATGAGAACACACACAGGTACCTGCCACCTCTCTTCCGTCTGGTAGCTGAGATGCTCCGGGGGCTGGGTGGGGGGTGTCCCTGGTCCCAGTCGCACCCCTCTGGGGAGGGCGAGCTTTCTCTGCCAGTTCAACGAGGGGTTTGTGAGTAGTGACTCAAATAGCTGTCTTTTTTCCTACCTGGCTGGGATCGACGGCTCTGTGGCTGCCTTTGTTAGAGGGAGGCTTTTAGGAGATGGTCAGTTCACACAGTCTCACACTCCTCTGCGTCCCTTCTTTGTTCCAGGAGAAAAACCATTCAGCTGCAGCTGGAAAGGCTGTGAGAGGAGGTTTGCCCGCTCTGATGAACTGTCCCGCCACCGTCGTACCCACACGGGGGAGAAGAAATTCGCCTGTCCCATGTGTGACCGGCGGTTCATGAGGAGCGACCATTTGACCAAGCACGCACGGCGCCATCTGTCCGCCAAGAAGCTTCCCAACTGGCAGATGGAAGTCAGCAAGCTGAATGACATCGCCCTACCTCCGACCCCCGCTCCCGCGCAGTGACGCATCCGAAGGGGAAGCGAGAGCCAGAACTAGCCGGGCTCCCAGCTGGGAGCCGTTGGTGACACAGAACTACTTCCTCTGCAAGTCTGGGGGTCCCCCTGAGGGTGCCGAGAGCCGCACCCATTGCAGCGGGGAGACGCCCCGCCTGGGTTCTCTGAGCAGATTGCTGCGGGCCCCAGGCAGCTCAGAGTGGCAGGATTCATTTCCTGACACACGGGAGCAGTGAGAAGCTGGTGTTCCTTGCCGTGGTTTCTTGAAGGTTGCAGACAAGGTGAGCACAGGCAGCTCAGGTGTTTGAATCTGTGTGCACAACTTGTCACTTTACATTTGCCGTTTATATATGAGAGACCGATTTTTCCATGTGACACTTCCTGAAGCATCCGATTCGGAGAGAGCGAGCGAATGAGCGAGCAGAATGATAAGTCACGAAGCCTTGCGGTACAGAGAAGGAGAGCAATGAAGCCAGCGCGTTGCGAATGCTCTGTCATCTTCTCCGGTTCCCTTCTTCACTTTTTCTGTCTCTGCCGCCCGCCTGCTGGGTGTCGTTCCGTTGCTAGCGCTCGCATCTGTACACTATCGCTGATACTCGGAATGGAGCAGCTGTATATTGCTAAAGGGGGGTGCAGAGTTGGAGCCCTCCATTAATTTAATTGCTTTGAAATACAGCTATATATATGTATATATACATATATATGTATAACTTTTTTTTTTTTTTGCATTTTCGTTTTGAAAATCGAACTGGTGCCCCTATCTAGGCATTTCACTATGCTTTGAACTCTCATTTGCCTGCAGGTTCCTGTGTATACACAAGATTCTTGAAAATGTACACAAATGTGTTTTCTGTAGACTTAAGATATCCCACTGCACTTTGTTTAGGAAGAAAAAAACAGGAGCTGACGCTCCAATGTTCAGGTAGGGCGACTGGGACTCTGAGCTCGATCGATCTACGGCTCTGTCATTCCCTGCCCCTCTGTGACAGGCTCTGCCTCGTGCTTTCCTGAATTAGGACCTTTAGTGACTGTCATTTCCAAGTGGACAAACTGTTGGGCTGATTTAAAGTATTTTGAGGGGTTATGGAACTAGGAGGGCAGAAGATAATTAGGACACTCACTGCTGTTAACAGTATTTCTGTTAAGTTCTGTTGTATAGTGGATGACAAACACCGTGGTAAAACAAAAATACGTTGCTTAAGATAATATGGTGAAAAGAAGTCACTATATCTTTCCATTTAACAGTTTTCTCTGTTGGGTGTAGATTCTGACATCAAAAGGTGGACCCTTGGAAAACAATTTCTTTTAATAAAAAAAATCCTTGTGATTTACAATTTGCACATATTTCTTTTGTTGTACTTTATATCTTGTTTACAATAAAGAATTTCCTTTGGTATATATCAATGGCTGTTTTCATTTATTGAAAATATCCTCATGGGCTAGAGACGTAGTACAGTGGGTAAAACATTTGCCTTGCAAGTGGATGATCTGAGTTTGATCCCCAGCACCCCATATGGTTCCCCCAAGCCCCGCCAGAAGTGATCTCTGAGTTCCAAGCTAGGTGTAAGCCCTGAGTTCTGCCGGGTGTGGTCCCAAAACAAAATCTCACTGATGCAGCGATGGCTTTAACCGTGTCGATACGGCCACTCTCCCAGGACCTACAGTCTGGATTTTCCTAAAGGCCTCATTAAGATTTAAAACTATAGGAATTTAGATCTAACACATGAATAGCTTTGGAGAGGATACAAAGTGAAATCAGCTCTGTTTCCAGATAACGTGAGAGTCTGAGCATCCTAAGAAACAAACATGTTTTTGCTATTTTATGGTGTGTGCGGTACCTCATGTGCAAGACTGTCACATCCACAACCTGCGTTTTAGTTTTTTGGCATTGTAATGCATTTTCATGGTCTGCGTTGAAATACAGCTCTGGCTCTCGGCAAGACCTTGTTTAAGCAGCATTAAGTTAAAGAGAGCACCATAGAGAATAATTACACACAGCGAGATGTCTGTGGCAAGTGAAAATAGGCCTGACCTATTGAGTGAATTACTCACTTCTAGTAGTGAAATTAACTCAGACCATTAGGGATACCTTAAATGCAGTCAACATCAGTACTTAAGCTGCACCGAAGGTAATCTCCGTTTCAAGAGAAACAGGCTAGTCACTCATCTGTAGACAGAGCTAGGTTACGGCTGGAGACGGAAATCCTTCGCTGTGAAATTTCTTTGTCCTGTGGAAATGGCTTCCAGGAGCCCAACACACAGTTCATCCTGGAGTCTGCCTCGGTTGAACCCACCTCGTGAGGAGCACACCTCACTGATCAGGCGTGGGACAAGTCTCTACCTGCTGCTACCTTGGAAATTACCACCCCGCCCCCCACCCCAGTTATTCCCCGTCCCCCTAGCTAAGTACATGGCTGCCCAGAAGTGTCTTGCAGCTTCTTTGCTGGAACCTGGACCTAGCACAGAATCCTGCACAGAATCCTGAGTGTCGCATTCAGCTGGGATGGGGATGAGGAAATGCTGAGTGTTGTTCCCTGTCGGGTCCTTCTCACTATATTCCTGGCCCTCGTGGGCACCTGAGACTTGGCCTTGGAAATGTTGAAAATTAAGTGATGAATTGGCTGATCAGTTCTGCTTCCCTCAGTTTGTTACTGTCAACAGTGGTCCTTAAAGATTTGGTAGAAATTCCAAAAACAAACCATGCGTCAATTTTTAAATCACATGCTGTCATTCCTTCCTGCCCCAGACATGATCAACCTCTTTGGCAGGTGAATCCACCTAGGTCCTCAGGCTAAATAGCCCTTTTCTGATTAATAATGGTTCCAGAGCACAGGAAGAGAAATGCAGAGAGAGAGAGAGAGAGAGAGAGAGAGAGAGAGAGAGAGAGAGAGAGAGAGAAGAGAGAGTGAGTGTGTGTGTTAAGACCCTTACCTTGCATGTCACCAGCCCTGGTTCGATCGCAGTGCATGGAATCCACTGGGAGTGATTACTGAACCCAGAGCCAGGAATAAGCCCTGAGTAGTGCCAGGTGTGGCCACAAAACAAAAACCCTGGTTCAATCCCTAGCATCAAATATGGCCCCTCAAGCTCTGTCAGAAAGTGATCCCTGAGCACAGAGCCAGGAGTAAGCCGTTGAACATCACCAGACATGGGGCACAAGCCTCCACCAAAAGAGACGCTGGCAGTTCGTGGATGCCACAGAGGAGCTGCAGACAACTTCCCCTACATCCACAGGGGAATGCTGCTTCATCTAGAGAGATGGAGGTTCCCGCCCATAGGGTTCTGCTTGAAACTGTGAACAGGAGGAAAGAAACACCAGTTTTCCTGCAGCTGAAGGGTTCCAGCTGGCCAGTCTGCTTCTGTGACCATGAGAAGGGTGAGTCCGGGACCATCAGAGATTCTGAGCGACCACAGCCACGTAACCCAGTATAATGTGTTGTTCAGACTGGCCGGCTTTAGTCTGACTTGCGGTTGGTGCTCTTCCATTCCCGTTTAGAAGCAAAACTTTATCTGGGGGTTGCATGTGGGGGAAAAAACAGTGCCTGGAGGGTTTGGCCTTCTTGTGGTTTTCAGAAGGTGCTGTTGTGTGTATGGGGATCTTTGAACCTCTCCTGCACAGAGAAACGGGAGGGGGGGACTGCTCGGACGGCTGTGTTCTGATTTGAGTTGACTCTCTCTCTTTTTTTTTTCTTTTTGGGTCACACCCGGGGTTGCAAGGGATTACTCTTGGCTCTGCACTCAGGAATTACTCCTGGCAGTGCTCGGGGGACCATATGGGATGCTGGGGATCAAACCCAAGTCAGCCAATTTGCAAGGCAAACATCCTACCTGCTGTGCTATCACTCCAGCCCCTTGAGTTGAGTCTTGATGCAGATTCTGAGGAGATGTGGGGGACACAAGTCAGCACAATTACAGCTGAGAATTAGACGTGTTAGCACTAGCGTACAGATCCCTCACGCTCCAAATCTGCCAGCATCAGTAGACGCAACGGGTCATTCTGTTAATATCCTCAGCCCCCGGAAGAACATGGCCGACAGGGTCCCCATGACTGCTCATCCTGCTCACGACTCATCTGACATGGTCACAGAATAGCCATGATGCTAAGACTATTCACCGCATTGCCGGCATCTTAAGGGCTGCATTTTTGTGGGGGTTCACTTTTTTTTTCTCCTGGGAGTATTTCCAAGTGGATAAGATCTAATCCCAGCCCTCAAGTGGTGGCTTGTCATGGGCTCCAGCTGCTGGTTCTCTCCGCGCTTTGGAACAAACCGCCCCTGGGGGCTGCAGCTGGCTTGGAGCCTCTGCGCCATGAGTCTGGGTTGAGTGTGCACTGGGAAGGCCCTGGTGCAGTAAGACCCCCTTGCACAGTACTCAGTCCTGGCCGTAGCCATCTCCCTCGGGGTGGCCATGTCTGCTCTGTACGCTGACTGTCTCCTCGATTATTATGGACTCTTTGGAGGGAGGTGTCAGGCAAGGCGAATTACCTGCCCTCTTGTCTGCTCCCTCCATGGGTCCTGCGGGGGCGGCTGTTTCTCTGACAGTGGTGATTTTCTACTTCCTTATTGATTGGAATTCCTAGGAGAAAGAGTGGTCCTTTCCCCCCCTTTGTCTGCTTGTTCAGTTCTTCCCTTAGCTAAGGGCTTCTTTCTGGACAGGCTTGTCCATCTTAGAGTCACAGTTATGTGTCTGGTGATTCACTCGTTCCAACTTGGACCCTTGTTAACTCCAATGACATTACCAGTTTGGATGGCCAAAGATGACGATGTTATACAAGAGCTCCCAACCTTCCTCTTCATGGGAACAAGAGCTGTTTGGTTGAGTGCTGGGGCTTTGGGAGCGTTTTCTCTGTCCCCAGTGCAACGTCCCATCTAAGTTACCATCCGCTGACTATTCGCAAGCTGCTCATTCTGGCCAAACAGCCTTTGGGAATTACAGACCCAGCCATGTCATTTCCTGTTGAGAAATGCCCCACCATGCTCAGGACAGAGTTGATTTCTTTAGGGGGGAGGGTGTCTGGACTGGGGGGAGCTGGGCCACCCCTGCTGGTGCTCAGGGTTAGAACAACAGCATGCCAGGCAAGTGCTTTAACCTCTATGCATCTGTCTCCCTGATTTCTTTTTACTTTATTTTATTTTATTTTTATTTATTTATTTATTTATTTATTTTTTGCTTTTTGGGTCACACCCGGCAATGCACAGGGGTTACTTCTGGCTCATGCACTCAGGAATTACCCCTGGCGGTGCCCGGGGGACCCAGGTTGGCCGCGTGCAAGGCAAACGCCCTACCCGCTGTGCTATCACTCCAGTGCCTACTTTATTTTATTTTATTTTTTTCTTTTCGGATCACACCCAGTGATGCACAGGGATTATTCCTGGTGGTGCTCAGGGGACCATATGGGATGTTGAGAATTGAACCCGGGTTGGCCGCGTGCAAGGCAAACGCTCTACCCACTGTGCTATCATTCCAGCCCCTCTCTGACTTCTTAATTGGCCTAGATCCCAGTTCAATCCAATCAAATTGGAATCATATGGATTTTTTTGGGGGGTGAGTCACACCTGGCAATGCTCAGGGATCACTTCTGGTTTTGCACTCAGAAATTACTCCTGGCAGTGCTCAGGGGACCATATGGGATGTTGGGAATTGAACCTGGGTTTGCCATGTGCGAGGCAAACGGCTGTACTATCACTCCAGCTCCTTTATTTTCTTCTTCTTCTTCTTCTTCTTCTTCTTCTTCTTCTTCTTCTTCTTCTTCTTCTTCTTCTTCTTCTTCTTCTTCTTTCTTCTTCTTCTTCTTCTCCTTCTCCTTCTCCTTCTCCTTCTCCTTCTCCTTCTCCTTCTCCTTCTTCTCCTTCTTCTTTTCTGTTTCTGAGTCACACTGAGTGGTGCTCAGGGCTTATTCCGGGCTCTGTGCTCAGGGATCACTCCCAGCAGGGCTCAGGAGATCTTGAGGTGCCAAGGATAGAACCCAGGGTGGTTGCACACAAATGAAGTACCTGACCAGTTGCACTGTCTCTCCAGCACCACAGACATTGATTTGAAATTTCCCAGTAGCCACGTTATAATGGTGAAAAGCAAACAACAACAAAAAATTAATGTTCATAATTTTCTTTAGACCAATATATCCAAAATATCCTGTCAAAAGAAAACCAATATTAAATTCTTAGGGAATAAAATCCGTCTTTTTCAATCCAACCCTTGATACCCTATATGTGTTACTGGTTTATGGCACGTGTCACCAGGTAAGGGACACATTCAGGGATTCAGGGAGTAGTTGGGGGTGTGGCTCAATGGCAGAGAATTGACCTTGCTTGTATGAGGCCCTGAGTTCCAATCCTGGCACCTAAAAACAAACAAAATGCCAGGTGGGTTGTCCTATTTGTTTGTTTTTTAACTTTTGATTCAAAGTTACATTGAGGGGGGGCAGGAAGATAGTGCAATGAGTAGGGCACTTGCCTTGCATGCAGTCAACCCTGATTCTATTGCCGATACCACATATAATCCCCTGAGCACTGCTAGGGGTCACTCCTGAGCACCTCTGAGCACCTCTGAGTCTGGCCCCAAATTACGCACAGCCCGCCCATCCAGACAAAATAAATTATATTATACCATTATCATAGAAATTTCAGGTGAGCATCATAAATCAATATGGGCCTATTTTTGAGTTCACCAGAAATTTGGTTCTGGGCCAGAGTAAAGGTTCAATCGGGCCAAGCATGTGCTTTGTTTCTTGGATGCTTGGGTTTGATCCCTGGACCACATGGGTACCAAACCAGACTCAGGATCGACCTCAGAGCACCGATCTGAGAGTTGCCCCAGACCACTGGCAGGTGTGGTCCCAAAACCAAAAAATATTTTGTTTTGGGCCACACTTGGCCATGCTCTGGGCTTACTTCTGGCTTTACACAGTTTCCTGGTGGTGCTTGGAAGACTGGTGTGGGGGATTGAACCCGGGTTGGCTGCATGCAAGGCAAACACCTTACCTACCTATCTCTCCGGTTCCTTCTCCCCACCCCCGATATTTTTAGAAACAGCAAAGTGACAATTTAGGGAGGGCCCAGAGAGATAGATTAACAGACTGAACATATTCATTGCCCATGGGAGGAGTCAGTTTGACACCATATGGTCACTGACCCTGAGCAAGGAGCCAGGAGTACTGGCACTACTGAGTGTGTCTCCCCAAACCAGAAATAAAAGAAAGAATAAGAGTCTAACTCTGTCTGTAGCAATAGACCTTTGACCTGATTTAACGCCTCCTCTCTTCTCCCCACTGGCAATTATGAATTTGCTTTTAGAATCTGAAGAGGTTTGGGCCTTGCTCATCTATCTCTATGTCAGATTTGAGCAAAATCACTGGGCTGTTGGCATGTGTCTTTCTCCGTCTGACTTTGTTCACTACATGAAGTCCCTCTAGTTCTGCCCATACGAATGCTAATGGCATGGTCTCATCTTTGTTGCTACTGCTGTTTGGGCATAGCCAGCAGCTTTGGATGTGGGGGCTGGGCATTCATCCCTCTACTCAGGGCTCTCCCCAAGTGATGCTCAGGGCACCGTGTGGTACCAGGGACCAAACCCGGACCTTCTGCATATAAACCATATCCTCAGTCATCTCTCTGGGCCTAGGATTTCCTCTTAAAATATATGTTTCTTCCTATATTATTATATATATGATATATTATATATGATGAAAGGTAAAGGCCCTCCCGTTGTTCATCGATTTGCTCGAGCGGGCCCAGTAACATCTCCATTGGAGATTTTTTGAAGATGTATATATCTTATCAGGACATCTTTTTATGACGTCTTATTATCTCATTCCTACTTTGGACAAACTTGCAGGCTATCGAATGTAGCCTGCCCACAGGGCAGAGTCTGGCAAACTCCCCGTGGCATACCAAATATGCCAAATACCAGTAACAATGATGGGTCTCATTCTCCTAAAGAGCCTTGAATATAATCTCAGGGCTAGGATGAAAGAGACGTTACTGGGGCCTGCTCGAGGCAATCGACGAATAACAGGATGATGAATGAATGAATGAATGTATATATCTGCCTCATATTCCAAGGTGTTACTTGTCTGCTCATCTGCTGATGGACACTGAAATAGTTTTCAGTTCTTGGCTGTGGTGCATATTGCTGCAAGAGGGCCCAGGGGTGTAGCTTAGCAAAGCTACGTTTGTCTTGCATGTAGGAAGCCCCGAGTTTAATTCCTAGCACTGCCAAAATCATAACAATAATGATGACAGGGATATGGGGGTATTTATGTTTAGAAGGCAGTGTAATTTTTTTTTTTTAATTTATTAGTGAAACACCATGAGGTACATTTGTAGACTTTCAAATTTTTGTGCTTGGGTTTCAGTTATACAATGATTGAGAACCCATCCCTCCACCAGTGCCCATTCCCCACCTCCAATGCTCCCAGCATCCTTTCTGCCTCCCCCCCCCCCCCCCATCCCATCCTGCCTCTGTGGCAGGGCATTCCCTTTTGTGCTCTCTCTCCTTTTGGGTGCTGTGGTTTGCAAAAGAGGAAGGCAGTGTAATTTTAATTTTCCCATTTGGGGGCTTTTCCCGGCAGTGCTTAGGGCTTCCTCCTGGCTGTGAGCTCAGGGATCGCTCCTGGTAGTACTTGGGGGACCAAATGCTATGCTGAGGCTGTATTATTTCCCCAGTCTCCACATGTGCTTTGGGGACTGCAGGCAGGAGCTTGGGACTGCTGGCTTACAAATTTCTGCTGCAGAGCTAGAATAGGGTGGTAGGTAGGGGTTTGCCTGGTATGCAGCCCACCCAGTTGTGTCCCGAGCACTGCCAGGAGTGATCCTGAGCACTGCTGGGTGTGATCTCAAAAGCATTAATAACAAATTTTTGTTCCACCACTAGGGGCCTGTGCGAGAGGGGGCATCAGGGGGCGTGGTAGTGAGTGGATTAACAGAGGGGAGGCTCCGGGCACACAAGCTCTGGCCACACAAGGTGGCCACCAAGTGTCCCTGCCCGCGAGCCTGTCTGTGTGTCCAGACACAGGGAGCCTGTCTGGCTGTGACCAACCCACTCTTGGTGGTTTTTGCTGAAGGGTCCAGACCGGGGGGTCTTCATGGGGAAACACAGCACAGGCGCTCCTTGGTCACAAAGCCTCCGTCCAGGGCTGGCGCAGAGTACCGTGTCCGCAGTGCCCCCTTCAGTGAGTGAAATAAGAGCTCCCGTGGGCAGTGGGTTGAAGAAATGCTGAAAGTGAATTTTCCTGAGTCTGAATGCTGGGGCTCTGGTGAGTGGCTTGGCCGCGGGCTCTGGCGGCTGTGCCATCCATCTGTATGGTCTCTGGAGGACAGCGTGGGGCGGGACTTGGGCAGGCTGCGTCTCCCGGCCATGTGCAGACTCCCTGGGTGGCCCCTGCCGCAGAGACGTGCGGCCAGCCCGGGTGCAGCCTGGGCTCTCTCTCCAGCTTGGCTGACTCTGCGCTGGATTGGCCCAGTGACCACGTTTGGGGCTGGTTCTGCAGAGAAAAACCACTTCAGACAGACAGGCCAGGCTGGGGCTGGCGCTCGGGGGAGCGCTGCCGAGATTCCAGCCCTGGCACCGCCAACGAGAAATGGGGCCAAGAGATGCCTCCCACGGCTAAGCACAGGCCTTGCAAGGCACCAGGCCTGGCTCTGGGCTGGGCACTGCATGGTACCCCTAAGCACAGCCAGGAGGGACCTTGCCCCGAGCACAGAGCTGGGGGTGACACTGAAGCACCACCAAGTGTGTCTTAACCACTAAAAATTGGGAAATAAACTTACAAAAGAAACAACACTTGAAGTGTTATCATCATGATCAGACCAGGAACTGAGAGGGAGGATCGGCTCAGTCCTAAGCTAAATGCCTGAGGGAACCCCCAACAGCTAGAAAATGGGGTGAACCTTGAAACAGCAGTTCCACTGTCCTCTGAGGATGGTGGCCAACCGGGGTTCAGCCACGCCTTCACTGTTGGGCTTGATGGAGTCACAGCTCCCTCCCCTGCCTCAAACAAATGTCTTTGGGACCACACCTGGTGATGTGAGCGTATACCTGGCTCTGCACTCAGGACTCACTCCTGGTGGTGCTCAGGGCACCCTATGGGATGCTGGGGGTCGAACCATGGTCCACAGCATGAGGCAAGGCAAACGCCCTACCCACTGTACTTTCACTCCTGCGGTTTCTTTTTTTATTGAATCACCGTGAGCTACAGTTAAAAAGCTTTCATGTTTGAATTTCAATCACACAATGATCAAACACCCATCCCTCCACCAGTGTACATTCTCCACCAGCAATGTCCCCAGTATACCCCTCTTTCCAACCTTCCCCCTGTCTCCATGGCAGACATTTCCCCCCATCCTCTCTCTCTACTTCTGTCCCACCCTTATCTTTTCCCCTGGAGGAACTCACTGTTGCTGGTGACAGAGAGGAGCTGGGGGATGAGCTGCTGCAAACTCACCTCCTGGCCCAGCACTTGGCTTCTGCCTGTGGCTGCTCTGGTTTAGAAGAATCTGGTTCTCACCTCTGCATGCATCCCAGCTAGCTCCCTAGGAAAGCTGGGAAGGGGCCGGGGCAGGGAAGGGGCCGGGCTCCTCCAGCACCATCACAAACGAGACCAGGGCTGCTGGCTGGGACCAAGCCCGCGGCCTGGGTGGTTAGCCTGACATCTGGCCTGTGGGAACCTGAGACGCCCCAACCTTGCTCTAGGCTGCCAGCGCGTAGGGGACTCACCAGACGCCCGGTTTCCTTCGTTTCCCCAACTTGACAACTTGCCTTCATGGTCTCTGAGCTGGGGGCTCTGCCCAGCCCTGCCACCTGCTGCACCCCCACCCACCCCGCTTCTCCCCACCCTGCAGGGGCCAGACGATCTTTCCTCAGCTCCCTGGCCATTTCCTACAGGTGGCACTTTGGAAAGAAATTTCTGATCCAGCGGGTACGCAGGCTCCAGGGGGCACATCCTGAAGGCATGCAGGTGGAAACCACCTCTGGTTCCTATTTGCATCCTCTTTTCAGCTCAGGAGCCTCCAGTGTGTGTGAAAGCAAAGGTGTTGCTTGT
Organism: Sorex fumeus; assembly: GCF_029834395.1. NCBI lineage: Eukaryota > Metazoa > Chordata > Mammalia > Eulipotyphla > Soricidae > Sorex > Sorex fumeus. The sequence goes on from NW_026606059.1 coordinate 78,204,617, forward strand.
AGGCATTTGAAAAAAGGAGGGACAGTGAGGCGTTGTGATCACTAAAGCGCTCAAAAACAGCTAAAGGCCCGGAGAGATGGTTCCCAGAGCTGGAGCATGGGTTTCACATCCAGGACCTCTGGGCACCGTGTGATTCCCTGAGCACTGCCAGATATGGCCTCCCCATTTTTATTCAATAATATAATGGGGCTGAGTGATGCTACAGCAGGTAGGGTGTTTGCCTTGCACATGGCTGACCTGGGTTCCATCCTTGCCATCCCATATGGTCCCTGGATCCTCCAGGAGTGACCCCTGAGGGAAGCGCCAGGGGTAAGTTCTGAGCACCACAGGTATGGCCCCCAAACAAACAAACAAATAAAATAAAAACCAGCTAAGGGCCGGAGATGGCTCGCAGAGCTAGAGGAGTGCTTTGCATGCAGAAGTCCCGGTTCGAGCCCCAGCACACATGGTCCCTAGAGCAGCACTAGGTATGAGGTATGGCCCCCATGCATCACCCCCCCCAAAAAAAAATAAAGCGGGAGAAAAAAAATAACAATGTGGAGCAAAAGTAGGGAAAAATTCACAATTGACAAAGGAAATACAGTTACAGGGTAGAAGCTTGGAATAAAAGTGGCAGTTCGTGAGGTGCTTCACCCAAGCACACAGTGGGCAAAGGCTGCCAGGGCTCCCCCACTCCACCCTGGGGCCACTTTAGTGGCTGAATCCTCATTCCCTGAGTCGCTCAGGATAAGAGCTCCGGAGCCCAGGCACAACTTAACTTTTTTTTTTTTTCTATTTGGGTCACATCCAGTGATGCTGAGGGGTTACTCCTGTCTGCGCTCAGGAATTACTCCTGGTGGTTCTTGGGGGACCCTATGGGATGCTGGGGATTTAACCCGGATCAGTTGCATGCAAGGCAAACACTCTACACTGTACAAACACTCTACCCCAGTTAGTCTGGTTCCTAACTTACCTTTTGACTTTTGCTTGTTAGTTGTTTTTTCGTTTTCGTTTTTGTTTTTATTTTGGGCCACACCCGACAATGCACAGGGGTTACTCCTGGCTCATGCACTCAGGAATCACTCCTGGAGGTGCTTGGGGGACCATACGGGATGCAGGGAATCGAACCCGGGTTGGCTGCATGCAAGGCAAATGCCCTCCCCTCTATGCTATCGCTCCAGCCCCTGTTTGTTAGTTTTGAGGCCCTACCCGGAGATGCCCAGGGGTCACTCCTGGCCCTATGCCCAGGAATGACCCCTGATAGTACCCCTGACCATGACCGTACGAGATGCTGCGATCAAACTGGGGCACCGAAAGAGCAAGGGCAGCATCCTCCCCTCTCTCCCCCCTCCCCCGCCCCTCCCCAGTTCCAAGCTGTCTTTTTACGGACTTCCTGGTTCTCACCAATAGATCCACTCCCTTTTTCCAAGCCACACACGCTGGTGAGGTCACCCCAGGACCGTTAGGTGCTGCTCCTGTCATTTCAGTCGCCCTGTGTGTCCCCTGGGGAGGCTGCCCCCCTCCCCTACTCCCCCTCTGGCCTCCATCTGGACTGTGCGTCCAGTGGGGGACTCCCCTCCCCGGAAGCCCGGCCTGGCCCAGCACTGAGGGCTGCTGGTCTGTGCCAGGTGAGGCACTGCCTCAGGGTCACGGGCCCCAGAACTTCCGAGAGGGCAGAAGGACATGATTGAAATAACAGAAATGAAAGCCTGTTGAAAGTGAGCTCTCGGCTCTCAGGAAGACCTGGGTGACCAGTTGGAGGGTGGAGGTGCAGGAAGGGTGAAGCGAGTCCCAGCAGCTGGATGGCTGCTCTGTGGTTTCAGCGGGGTGTGGGCACAGCTCACCATGAGTTCCTGTGGCCGTTCACTTAGGAGAGCTGCCTACCCCCACGGCTGTTTGTGGGGGGCAGGCGGGCAGGGTGTGTGGCCGTCTCTAAGTCTGAGGCTATTCCTGCTTGCTTGAGTTCCAGCCCTGAGGGCCTGCAGGCGCTGGCACTGGGTGGGACAGCGCAGTGTCTGACTGCGGCCCGCCAGGCTGGGCTCTGCGCCAGAGCTGCTCAGATGGGGCTGAGTCACTCTGCGGGGCCAAGCGAGGCCAGAGGGCCAGAGAGAGATGCCAGGCCCTGTGCAGGAGAGCAGGAGGCCTCGGCAGGTTGGAGTTCCTCAGATCCTCCCCACAAGCAACCCTGACTCTAAACTGGATAGAAAGCCATTGGTAATGATTTACGCATTGACTCACTAATCCACCCACCTGCCCACACACCCACCACCCCACCATCTATCCACCCATCCATCCCCTCACTCATTCATCCCCCCATCTACCCATCCAGCTTCCTATCTACCCACCCATCTATCCATCAATCCATCCACTTACCCACCCACCCACCCATTCATCCATTTATCTACTCATCTACTGAAGCACCCTCTAATGGTCCACCCATCTGTCCACCCTCTCATTCATCCATTCATCTACTCATCTACCCATCCAGCCTCCTACCCACCCATCTATCTATCCATTTATCCATCCACCTACCCATTCACCCACCCATTCATCCATCCATCTATTCATTTGCCAAAGCACCCTCTAACCATCAACCCATCCACCCACCCACTCATTCATCCATTCATCTCTTCATCTACCCATCCATCCTCTAACACATCCATCCATGTGTCTATTTATCCGTCCATCTATCCATCCATCCATCCATCCATCCATCCATCCTTCCACTCATTCATTTATCCATCTATTTATCTACTCATCCACCCTCTTAACCATCCATCCATTCACTCATCCATCCACCCATCACCCATCCATCCATACATCCATCCATGCATCCATCCATGCATCCATCCATGCATCCATCCATGCATCATCCATCCATGCATCCATCCATCCATCCACCCATCCATCCATCTATCCACTCATTTACCCATCTAACTATTCCATCCATCCTCTTAACCATCCATCCATCCACCCATAAACTCATTCACACACCCACCAACTATCCATCCATCTATCCACCCATCCATTTACTCATTTACCCATCTAACTATCCCCATCCATCCACCCACCCACTAGCTCCCAAGTCTCAGCAGTCAGGCTCCCAGTTCCCCAGTTAACACACCATTCCTGTTTTTGAGTTTCCATCTAGTGTGCTACTTTTTCCTTTGGGGCTTGGGATCCCCGAGTTGCCTGGAAGCTCCTTTGGTGCTGGACTCCTGCTTGTGAGGTCTGCTCTCTGGAATTTTGAGCAATCTCCCTGGCCCTAGTCTAGGGGCTCTTGTCCTTGAATTTGGTGCTCAACCCCTGGAGAACGTGTTCACGGTGCTGAGTCCCAGGCCCAGTCTGAGATTCTAATTCAGGCATGGAGCGACTGAGCGTGTAGGTGAGTGGGCTGGGGTGAAGATGTGGGAAGATTCTTTAGGAAAGAGACAGGAGTGATGCCGCCTTTGAGAATATTTTGGGGTGGGACCTCAGAGAGTCAGCTCTGGCGGGAGGTGCTGTGGGGGCTGGTCACCAGCTTTTTGCAGCCCTTCCTCCTTCCTGGGGGAGCTGCCTTCAGCAGAGAGGAGAGGTTGGGGCGAGTGGGGGCCTCACAGACTGGGCCCCCTGCCCTGTGCTCTGGGACTGCCTGCTGTGGTCTTGGCTGCCACCTTTTTAGGCTATTTTTCTGCCACCTTGTCCCTGATTTTCCATCCTGTTTTTTAGACAACCATGAGAGTCTCAGTAACTATGCTTCCTACCCATTCTAGAATCTTTGTTTTTATTTTGGGCCACACCTGGTGATATGCAGGGGTCACTCCTGGCTTTGCAATCCAGTATCACTTCTGGCAGGTTTTGGGAACCGTATGGGATGCGGAGGATTGAACCCGTGTTGGCTGTGTGCAGAGAAATTGGCTCAGTGGTAGAGCACATGGTTCAGTTTAAGGGATGGGGATCTGGCTGGAAGGGCTGAGCCATGCTCTGTATGCAAGATCCCCAGATTTGATCCCCAGTACCACATAGTCTCCCAAGGTGGCTGGGAGTGCTTTAGCACTGGCTAAAGCACACTCTCTTTCGGCAGAAATGCGTCTGGTCCCTGCAGTGGGTTACCAGTGCTGGATCACCCCAGATGGGAATAGGTTTTGTGCCTTGGCCTGTTCCCCCTGGCGGCTCGGTGGCCGCCATCCTCCAGAGGCCATTGGACAAACCTCAGAACTTAGCAGCTTTTGGCAGAAATGCTTCCGGTCCCCTCAGTAGGTTACTGTTGCCGGGCCACCCAAGGGGGGCATCTCGGGATGGGGGTGGAGCTGTCCCTTTCCTTCCCGTCCCAATGAGATCCCGAGTTGCCGCCCACAAATGGCCTCTCTGACTCCTGATCAAGCTGCTTAACAGCCATGATCCCCGAGACTCAGGAACAAATCTCGAACCCAGCAGGTTTTGGCAGAAATCCCTCCAGATTTAATTGCTAAAATTTCGGAATTCCAAAATTGTGTGGCCACTACTGCGGCTGTGCGACATATGCTATTCAAAACTAGCAATCACGATCACAGTCATCCTTTTGTTCATCGATTGCCTCGAGCAGGCACCAGTAACGTCTCCTTCGTCCTAGCCCTTGAGATTTTAGAAAGTGCCATATTCAAGGCTCTTTCAGGGTCAGGAGAATGAGACCCATCATTGTTACTGGTTTTTGGCATATTGAGTACGCCACAGGGAGTTTGCCAGACTCTGCCATGCGGGCAGGATGCTTTCGGTAGCCTGCCAGGTTCTCTAGAGTAAGAACTAGATAATAAGATGTCATGTGGCTGCGAATGCGGCCACGCGCTTCTGGGAGCTGGGTTTTATAGTCTCTGGGTCTTGACCGTTGATGAGATTACCTGACTCTGGGGGCAGTTGGGGGGTGTGACGCCTACCTACTGGAAGATGAGGGATCTGGGTGGAGGAGGCCCAGTCCCGATCCAAGCAGGTTTGGAGATCTCAGCCTTGGGACCCGCATGCCTGTGTTCCTCTACCGGTTCCTTCATGTGTGTGGAGAGTGGTCTTAGTATGGCTGAGGTAGAAATAGAAAGCAATAGAAAATAGTCTACTGTTGCCTTTTCAGCAGATCTGAGTGCTGGGGTAAAATCCCAAATAATAATGGTGGGTCTGGTGTCGAAATATTGAATGTAATCAAAGTAGAGAGAGAGTAATGTGGAAATCATCTGCCCCACAGTTAAGGGGAGAGTGTGGGATGGGGGATATACTGGGGTTTTTGGTGGTGGAAAATGGGCACTGGTGAAGGGATGGGTGTTTCATTGTATGACCATGACTTAAACCCGAAAGCTTTGTAACAGCTCTCACGGTGATTCACTAAATAAAATTATAAAAAAAAGAAAAAATGTAAGGTGGAGTTTATGCCCAATTCAATCAGTCTAATCAATGACTGAATAAATAGCAATACTCCTACATTAAAAAAAAAAAGCACACCCTCACCCAAGTCCCAAGTGGAGATATTTATGCCAAACCCCAATCAAACTTATTATTTTTTAACTACAGCTCCAGTGTCTCCAGGTAGTGGGACTTTAAAAGTTTTTTTTTAAATTTAATTAATTTATTTTTTGGCATTACATCCATCAGTGCTCAGGGCTTACTCCTGGCTCGGCTCTCATGGATCACTCCTGGTGGGGTTCAGGGACCAAATAAGGTGTGCAAGGCTATACTATCAGCTGTACTATCCCTCTGGTCCCAGAAAGCTGGATTTTAAACTCCCTGGAGTCTATTGGAAGTAATTGGGCTGGCCCGTCTGCCCTCTGCCACTGGGATTTGGCCCGAAACCCTCTTTGCTCTCTGCCTAACCTTCCTAGGCAGAATGGAGGTCTCCTGTGGGTAGACCCTTCCCTAGTCAATTTGATTTGACATTTTTCAGATCAAGTGTTTTGAGAGTATGATTTGGGAGTGGGGGGATGACATAATTCAGTCCATGGTAGGCAACTTTTCATCTTATAGTAGTGTTCACCAACATTTCCTCTCCTTGGAGCAAAAGTTGCAATTGTCAAGTCATGCAAACAATTGAAGCATTTATTGATAGAGCTTAAGGGCGTTAAACCCTGTGAGGTCAGGCAGAGAGAGGAAGACAGGTTATGTCTGGTTTAATTTCTCTGTGGAATCTAGAAAAATCTGATCCCATGGAAACAGAACAGAGTGGTGTTGCCTGAGGTCAGGATGAAGGCTCAAAGATGGAGAAGCCATCAGGAGGCACAGACTTCCGGGTCTAAAACCAACAGGCTTGGGAAAAAATATTCCCGCCCCTCCTTCTTTCTCTCTCCTTCTTTCTTTTTCTCTCCTTTCTTTTTCTCTCTCTTCTCTCTCTCCTCTCTCTCTCTCTCTCTCTCTCTCTCTCTCTCTCTCTCTCTCTCTCTCTCTTTCTCTTCTGCTTGTCTAATCTTGTTCTATTTTATTTTTGGAGTTTTGGGACCACTACTGGCTTTTGTGCTCGGGGTCCGTATGTGGTGTGGAGGATCAGACTGGGGTTGGCCGCATACCAGAAGGTGCCTTAACCCCTGTGCTAGCTCTCGTGGCACCCTGTGCCCCCAGGCGTCCTTGAGGTGCTCACATACGTGCTCAGTGAGACTTGCTCTCCTAGCTGCAGTGCTCACGCACCTTCTCTTTGGTGGGTCAGAGAGCCACCCCCCGTAGTGCTTAGTAGAGCCATAGCTGGGTGCTCAGGGGTCACTCCTGGCAGTGCTCAGGAGATCATCCAGTGCCCAAGACTAAGCCCGAGTTCTCCCTCACCAAGCACTCCCTCGGCTCTCTGAGCTGCCTCTTCTGCCCTTGAACATGAAAAAATGATTTAATTAAAGAACGATGATTTACTAAGTTACTGCTAGTTGAGTTTTAGGCATATCATATTTCAGCCCTAATCCTGCCGCCAATGTCAACCTCCCTCCACCAGTGTCCCCATACGCCACCCCCTTTCTGGCCCCGTCTGCCTCCGTGACAGGCACAGAGAAGCTTCGGGGCTGCAGCTTCGAGCTCACGGTTTCACGGCTGTGAGTCTTTGGCTACCCCACTCCCCCACACCACCCGTTGAACCCGAGCCCAACCCCTGTGCCCCCATCACACCTTTCTCATCTTCTTTCTCTCCCCTTGGTTTCTTCCCTTCTCTCTTTCTCAAGGGTGATCTGGCTACCCCCCCACCCCCTTCACTGCTTTGAGCTTCCTGGTCCAGTTATTCTATGTACCCCAGAGAGTGAGATCACCCTGTGTTTGTCTTTCTTCGTCTGGCTTACTTCACTCACCACGATACCTGTTCCAAACAGGTTGTCCTAAGCTGGTCGCAGCAAATCGGATGACTTCACCGTTCCTTGAAGCTGCATAATGCTCCATTGTGCAGAAATGCCACATCTTCCTAATCCATTCGTCTCTCTCTGGACACGTAGACTGATTCTGTGTCTTCGCTACTGTACCACGTGCGGTGACGAATAATGGTGCTTGCTCTGGGGGGTTCACCTGGCTGCCTTGTGGCCTGAGAATCAGTGGCACCTGCCTGAAGTCACAGACAACTGAGCTTCTGGGACTGCCTCAGGGTACGGGTATTGCCTCAGGGGTGGCCTCTTCCATCTCCGAGTCATCTCCCCACCCCCACCCCCACCTGTCCCCAAGGGAAGGTGACTTCCTAAGAGGCTTTACTTTGGCTTTGCTAGTAACTTTGTCCCACCTCAAAAGAACTTTGTCCTGTCCTTGTCACCAGACCTCAGGTCCCTGGTACCTGCAGGGCTGTGTCCCAGCCGTTTGTGCATCATACAGTCAGCCAACAAGGTCTCTGAAGTTGTGAATTCTGGTTTGTTTATCTTCACAGTAGAGACGCCCCCCCGCCTTGTTATTCCTCAGGGAGTGTGGACTCCCCTACATCTAGGGTCCAGCTGTGACTCCATTGTAGAAATGGGGCATTTGATCATCCCAGAGAAATTGCAGTACCAGTCTCATGTAGACAAGTCAAAGCTTTAGAACTAAGCCAGAGACTTTTTTTTTGCCTGGACCCAAAGCAGTTGATTGGAGAAGGAGTGAAGCAGGAGAGCTGATGGGTAAGGACTGGGAAGGGACTCAGTCCCTTCTCATGGTTGGTGGGTTTTCGGACCACACACAGCTGTGCTCAGGGTTTCCTCCTGGCTCTGTGCTTAGGGATCACTCCTGGAAGGTGCAGGGGATGATATGGGGTGCTGGGGACCAAACTCAAGTCGGACATGAGTAAGGTGAGCTCCCTGCCCGCTGCATTCTGGCCCCAGCCCCCTTTCCTCCCTGCTAGAGTCAGGAAGCAGCTTTGTAGAATCCAGAGAGCTTAAACTCATTAACGGCAGTTAGCAATTCCCTTTCACCTCTTGTTTCCCATCTCTTCCCGTAGACAAACAACTTGTTTGTCCCTCCTCAAGTTTCAGTTTTCCTTTTTGTTTCTGTTTTGTTTTGGGGTCAGAGCTTATTCCTGGGTCTGTGCTCAGGGATCATTGCTGGGTTTGAGGGATCAGACCCTGGTTTGCCTCATGCAAGGCCAGTGCCCTTCCTGCTGTAGTGTCAGTCCAGCCCAATTTTAGGTTTCCTGTCATTTTGAGGGGAGGAGGCTCCTCAGCAATGCTCAGGGCACCTGGGAAACAATCCCTATACGTGATACTTGGCCAACCTTCAATGCTGGAGCCCAGGACTGGGGTTCTTGGGCCTTGTGGTGCTGGGAACAGCTGGGGCCTCAGGGACCTCAGGAGATGTGTGGAAGACCTTGGAGTCTGGGGTTGTAAGACCTGCACCCTAACCCTGTGTTACTCCAAGCCCCCTGCCCCCATTTTATAACTTCTGCCTAAGTCCCGTAGCCCTGGGATAGCAATTCTTCTCTCCCACGTAAGTCACTCGACTCTGATTTGCTTTCTGAACGGCTGGATTAATCCTTGCAAATGGGCTTGATGAGATGGGTGGTCACAGAGGACACACGCCAAGGGGTATCCCCAGAATGCCTCATTCCAAGCCCTTCCCAGAGCCCATTTGCTCTTCCAGAGTGACTAGGCCATTGCCCAGAACCAGCCACTCAGCTCTCCCTCCGGTGTTGGAGAATGTTCATTTGACAAATTGGGAGGATGGGAATCTTTGTCCTTCTCTGTTCATTCTGATTAAGAACTACAGGGACAGATTCCTTGAAGCACTGTCCACTGTCCAGTCATCAAGGTCTGGGTGTCCAAGAACAGACGTCTCGGTCACCCAGTGGAATGTGACCGATAACTATAGACACAATGGCAATGGAAGAGTGAACTCATGCAGCTTGCAACCGAGCAAATGGATCTGGAGCCCTAGGGAATCGGCTGGGAGAGGGATGGGTGCTGGCTGGTCTCTCGTCTCTCGCGGGATATGGAGACACACAGTAGGGGAACAGCAAATGGTCAAAGGCGACAGAGCCTGAGAACTGGTCTACGGAACTGAATTTAGCCAGGGGGGTTCGGGGGCTCATGAGTCAGGGCAGTGCCGGGGCAGGGGGCCCTCAGACAACAGTGCAGGGAAGTGGACCCTCCGGTGGAGGGTGTGGGGCTGGACCCCAGAATTGACAGTATTGGGAATTGTAGCACTTCAGATGAAACGTACATATCTGGGGCCAGAGAGAAAGGACAGGAAGTACAGCACTGGCCTTGCATGTGGCTGTGGCAGCTGTGACCCTGGTTCCAATCCCTGACACCACAACGGTCCCCTGAGCACCACCCAGGGCTCACTCCTGAGCACAGAGGCAGGAATATCCCAGCCCTCTCCTCCCACTTTAATATATAGAGAGAGCTGGAAATGTGGCTTAATAGTAGAGCACATGCCTTGTATGTGGGAGGATTCCACCCGGGCTCTGTGCATGTGTGTGCATGTGTGTGTAAGAGTGTGTGTGCAAACACCCAATTTCTTAGGGACCCCCAGGTTGCATGCTTTTAATTTGGGTGGCTGAGTCCACACGCGGGGCCCTTTGTCTCTGCCGTGTGAGCTGCAGAAAAAGGCAGACCCAGCTGGGCATTGCGGTAGCACTGACCAGACCACAGAGGAGGCTTGGGGAAGGAGGCCTTGCCCCACGTGGCCAGTTAGACACAGCGTGGTGAGGGTTACGGAGCAGTGAAGAGAAGCAGCTGGCTTTCCCGGGGTCCCCAGAGACCAGAAAGTGGTCTCAGAACCACGGGTGGCCTGATCCTTGCCCGGGGGGTGGGGAGGAGGCCCCACCTGATTCTGCCAAAAACCTTCAGGAGCACCTGCAGGGAGAGGTTTGTCATGTGAATGAATCAATCCTTTGTTTGTGTTCGGGCCGGACCCAGCAGTGCTCGGGGCCAATGCCTGACACAGTGCTCAGGGAACCTTATGGTGTTGAGAACCAAACCGGGGCCTCTCATGAGCAAAGCTGGTGCTCTGCCCTTTTAGACTAAGTTCCTCAGTCCTGAAGTTACTTCTCCCCTCCGAGCCCACTGGTGCTGTGTCGATGGAATCAGAGACGGACTGTAATGTCTGTGTGATTGAATGACTGAGTGACCTCGCCAAGGGGCAGAGTCAGAAACTCCAGTTTCACGAGCTGTATTTCCATGTCCTCCCTCCTGGCTTTGTAGAATCGCCTCCTCTCGGCTCTGGCTCCTTCGGGGGATGCTGTCCTTGCCAGGAGCCTGCACCCCATTTCCTGTCGGCAGGGCACTCTGGTACAAGCGTGCAGGAACAGTTCATACTTGGTCTCCGTCTGTCTCGACAGCCTGCACATGACGCCTCTTGCAGGATCATTAAATGACAGAAATCATCGCTGACACAAAGATGTCCCTTCCCAGATCTTTCAAATTCTCCTAGCTCCTTTTTCTTTTTTTTGGTCAGATGTTCATTTTCCCAGACCTTCTTGCAGCCAGGCGTAACATGTGAGTAGGCTACTAAGTAGTAAGGTGTGTGGGTATGTGTGTGTGGGGGGCGGGCGGGGAGGAAAGTCTGCTAATAAAATCAGATTCCTGGGCTAGAGAAATCATACAGAGTTAAGGTGCTTGTCTCTGAGCACTGTCAAGAGTGATTCCTGAGCACGGAGCCAGGAATAATTCCTGAGCATCGTGGGTATGGCAAAAAAGAAAAAGAGAAAGATAAAGAGAGAGAAAGAGAAAGAAAGAGAGAAAGGAAGGAAGGAAAGAAGGAAGGAAGGAAGGAAGGAAGGAAGGAAGGAAGGAAGGAAGATCTTTCTGCTTCCCACTCCCTTTCTGCTTTGAACTCCATGGGGATGAGGCTGCCTTGTGACGTAGCAGCGGCTCTGAGTTAAATTGGGCTTAATGGGCTGGGGAGATGGCTCACAGGGCTGGAGCACATGCTTTCTTTGGGGGAGCCCCCGGGGATGGTCCCCAGAGCACTTTGCTGGGAGTGTGCATCCCCCCACCACCCATTACTCTTAGTAAATTCACGAAATAGTAAATGTGCATACTGTCTAGCATATTCATTGCTGCAGGGACAAATTACCACAAAGTTGGTAACTTAAGCCAACCCAAATTTTGCCATCATTCCTGGATGCCAAAACTCTGCATTAAAGATGTCTGTTCAGCATTTGCCTTGCGCGTGCCTGAGCTGGTTTTAATACCTGGCACCCTAGATGGTTGTGGGGGAGCCTGACGGCCAGCCCTGCTTGTTCTGCTCTTTTTGAGGTGCCGGAGGTGGACAGCCCACACCTTACCTATGTAATATAAGCGCTCTGCCGCCAACACAGTTCCCAGATACTACGTCTCACATGCACTTTCTGATTTTTTTTAGTTCACCGGGCAGTGCTCAGAGGCTATTCCTGGCTCTGTGCTCAGAGTGAACATAAATAAATAAATGGCACTGGGCATCAAACCTGGGTTGGCTGCAGGTGAGATGTTGTACTATCTCTCAGCCCCTGTTTCCATGTGCTTCTTCGGTCCCACAAAGTTGGCGGGCTTCAGGGCTTACTCCTGGCTCTGTGCTCAGGGGATCGCCCCTGGCAGGTTCAGGGACCCTGTGGGGTGCTGGGGATTGAACTCAGGTTTGTCCCCTGCAAGGTGAGTGCCCTCTCCTCCGAATTATCTCTCCAGCCCCTTGTCCCACTGTTTTTTAATCCAATGCAAATGCTCGGACCCATGAGCCCCAGGAAGCCTGAGTTTTGGGTAGAAGGCATCTGTGCAGAGGAGCATTTCTAAATTAATGTGTATGCCAGAGGTTGAATTGGAAAACTGTGTTCCAAGGCCTGTGCCTTGCCATTTCTCACCAAGGGATTCCCTCCCATCCAGCACCTCATATTCCTGCGGCGGATGCCCGTGCCTTGCTCTGGCCAGGCTCATTCCTGCCCGTCAGGGGCCCGAGTCTCATCGCTCTAGTTTTATTCCTTTCTTCTGGCCTGTCGCTTTGCATTTGATGAGCACGTGTGCAGCAGCATTCCTGGGACACGCATCCTAAAGTGGGTGCTCGATTGGCCCAGACCGCATCCTGCGCCCGCCATGGGACACGCCAGGATTACAGGATGGTAGAGTGGGAGGAGGCGGTGACGAGGCCACGGGGCTCTGTGGGCCTGTGTCTGGAGAAGCAGGGAGGAGCTAGAGGCAGGAAGAGGCTGGCGAGGTTGAGTGGGGCTGGGCGGGCAGCAAGCAGCTCATTGCTAAGGCATGCAAGGATGGGGGGGATGGGGGTAGAGGGGGAGAGCACGTCTTTGTGGTGTACCGAAAGGACCCTATAATGAGATGCAGGCCTGGTTGCTGTCATCAATTTCCAAGGCACCTTGGCTCACACACCCTCCTGAGCAATTGCAAGGCTGGCGAGGATGGCATGGTGCCGTTATTTCAAACGGTGTGATTCCCGGGGTGAAATATCTGTGCATTTCTATTTAATTCAAGTCTAATTTTATTTTGGAGTAGATAAGGGCAGTGTTTGGGGGTTATGGCCTGCCCATTGCTCAGAGCATGGAGAATCAGGCGGGACTGGAGCCCACTCCACAGTCTCACCCCTGCCAGGCAAGTGTTCTGGACTGAGCCCCAGCCCCAGCCCCACCCTTCTGTGTTCTAGATGCCCCCCAAGGGCTCTGGGTCTTCCTCTTCACTGATGATGAACAGCAGCCTTTACCCCGCCCCCACGCGAAGGGGGTCTTATGTGTGTCAATGGGTGTTAAAGAGAAAGTGACATCCGGGGGCCTGAGTGATTGCTCAGCGAGCAGGACACTTGCCTTCCACACAGCGGCCCCAGATTCAACCCCCAGGACCCCTTATGTTCTAAGCACCCTCAGCTCCCCAGGGGTGATCCCTGAGTGCAGAGCCAGGAGTGACCCCTGAGCACCACCAGGTGTGGCCCAAAGACCAAAACAGTTGCTGAATGATTTTTGCTGCATTTTGCATTTTTTTCCATGGGGTCTCATTATGAGTGTTTCCATGACACTCTGGGATCCTAAAATAATGAGGACGAGGTCACTTCCTCCTCTCACATCTCTCCTTGATGTAACCCTTCTCAACAGCGAAGGGGGCTTTCAGGCCCCTGCAGGGGGCTTAGAAATGAGTGCACATCAGGCTGGAGAAAGTTCTGAGGTTGAGGCACTGGCCTTGCTCGTGGTTGACCCCCTGCCCATCTCTGGCACCATAGAGATCCTCCCCCCGCCAGCCCCTCCAAGCGCAGGGCCAGGAGAAAGCCTTGGGCACTCAGATTGCCACCTCACCCCCAAAACTAAACAAATGAATGTCACCCACTCATGTGACACTGTTCTGGATCCGTGTCTCCCATGCAGCAGGGGATGTTGGCTGGCACCATGGCACCCTCCCTGGTTCTTTCCTTCCCCTCTGCGGCCGTGATGTCTGGGAATTATACTCCCACCCACCTCTGGGGCTTGTGGAATTTTTCAGCAGAGCTGTTTTCTGGCGGTGCCCATGTGCTTCCTGATCTCAGGCTCACAAAGACATCTGCTGGGTGTTGCACAGCTGGCCATGGTGCTCTCACACACCAGGCTGCAGAGACTACACACAGCTGTGCCCAGGACGGCTTCACATGTGATGGCACAGAGGACTGAAACTTGGGACTTTCAAGGCCTAGCATTAGGCACTGAGCCATCTCCAGACCCCCTCTGCTTTTTTTTTTTTTTTTTTGCTTTTTGGGTCACACCCAGCGATGCTCAGGGATTACTCCTGGCTGATGCACTCAGGAATTACTCCTGGCGGTGCTCGGGGGACCATATGGGATGCTGGGAATCGAACCCGTGTCGGCCATGTTGGCTGCGTGCAAGGCAAACGCCCTACCCTCTGTGCTATCGCTCCAGCCCCTGCTTTCTTCTTTTTAATTGCTTAGTGATACTCCCATGGTGTGGATATCTGCATATCTATTAAACAGTGATGGGGATTAGATTGTATCTAATGTGTTGCTCTTCTAAACCATTCTCAATGAACAACCTTGCACTTGTTCTTTCTTTCTTTCTTTCTTTCTTTCTTTCTTTCTTTCTTTCTTTCTTTCCTTTCTTCTTTCTTTCTCGCCTTCCTTCCTTCTTTCCTTCTTTCTTTCTCGCCTTCCTTCCTTCCTTCCTTCCTTCCTTCCTTCCTTCCTTCTTTCTCCCTCCCTCCCTCCCTCTCTCCCTCCTCCCTCCTTTCTTTCTTTCTTTCTTTCTTTCTTTCTTTCTTTCTTTCTTTCTTTCGGTTTTTATTACCCCAACCTATGGTGTTTAGGGGCCCCATAAACCAGCTCTGTGGGAGGAATCATTCCTAATGGTACTTCGGGGTCTATGTGGTGCCGGGGATGGAACCCAGACCTCCTGCATGCGAAGGGTGTGCTCCAGCCCTTTGACCAACTCTCTCCCCACCCCCAAATGCTATCAAATAAACGTTATTGCTTTAGCTGCCTCGAGTGGATGCCTCTGTCATGTGTCCACACTCCCTTGTGCCCTCACATAGACTGGCATTGTGTGAGGAGGAATAGGGTATCTTTGAGCCCAGCGGCTCTGGGCATCGTGCCTGGCATAGAGGAATTGCTCAACAATATTTGTTGTCTGGTGAGGGCATCAACTGTTTTGAAACAGAGACAAAGGCAGCACTGATTTTGGATGGAGTGCTGAGAAGGTCGTCTTTCTTAGCAGAGAGGAGCCCCGAGGACAGAGGGGGCTCCAGGCAGCAGGAAGCGGCACTGTGGGCAGATGGACATGTGGAAACCAAGCCTTGAGCCGTGTGCAGGGTCCTGCCTCTGGGCTGGAGGGCTTGGGAAAAGCAGCAGGCGAGGTTGCACGTGTGTTTCTGAAGCCAGGGAGCACGGGGAAAGCAAGGGAAGCATTTTGCTCCGTGACTGGGAGCTCTGGGTGGGAGCATGTTCATCCGCATCAGTAACTAGAGTGAGCTTGCTGGCTCCGTGGGAGTGGACAGGAAGTTCACACACAAGCAGGCCACTTAAGAGATGTACTGAGTCAGTAGATGTGCACCTCAATTGATGAGAAGTGGGGCATGCGAGTTCAGCGAGCACAGGAAGAAGCCCACCATTGCTGGGCTTTCGAACACCCAGAGCCAGGGTCTGGATTATTGGCTGCCAGACTCCCTGGTGTTGAACATAGTGACAGGTACTAGAGCAGACAAGACCCAACCTTGCAAAGTGGCCCAGAAGCAAAGCCTCGCAAGAGGGAGTATCTGGGCAAAGTTGGCAAGAACAGGGTGTCAGCCAGCACCAGGTGTTCGGCCTTGAGCCTCACTCGACCTCCTGGTCACATAAGCCCAAGACACAAAAACTGTCACGAAGGCCTAGCAAGTCATCCTAACTGCAGCGTCTAGCCTTGATTGGGATTGGATGGGGGCAAAGCCGAGCTGGAGAGGTCATAGGCAAACGATGCTGAACTTTCTGTGACTGGACCATCCTTTTAAGCCAAGGTGCCCTATAAAATATGTGTGTGATTGGCAATGAAGTGAACTGCCCCCCGCTGCTCCTGGAGGGTGTTTCTCAGCCCGCCTGTCATCCTTCACCCCACGTCTGCCCGGACCTGGTGCACAAGATTACCAGGCACATTGGGGAAAAACTGTTCCCCAACACCCTGGCTCCACCACCAACTCTGGTCCTCCGTGGGTGTCGGCCTCTGACTCCGACTCATACAATATGTGGCTGCTCTCAGAGCCTAGTCCTGGATCTCATTTCACTCTAACAGGGAATGACACTCATGCCTCTGTCCCAAGACCAGTTATCCCAGGGAAGGATCTCATTGGCTAGCCTTGGGTTAAGCCTCCATCCCTGGACCAATCAACAGTAGCCAAGGTAACAGATCTCTGAGCACTGGAGATTCCCTTAAAGACACATGACCTCAGGGCCCGGGAGATGGCTCAGCTGTCAGGGTACATGACTGGCGTGCACAGGGGACAGGCTTCAGTCCTCAGCACCACATAACCCTTCCCCAGTACCTCCGGGTGGAGCCCTAAGAGCCCCAGGCTCCACTCAGTAGCTCTGCATTGCCCGCGCCTGACATTGAATCACTAGTCCCAGATCGCCAGGACCCCAGAAGCCCTGGGTATTTCTTGGGAGACCCCCCTCTAAGTCCCCCACAACAGAAGAAAAATTTCTCTTATTTGGTCTAGGATTGTGCCTTAGGTGTGTGAGGCCTGGCTTGGGATTCCAGAGCACTGCCTTGGCCACCAGACCAGTGCCTGGAGCGATTGCCAGCGAAAGTTGGGAGTAGCCCCTGAGCACGCCCAGGGATGGCCCCCAAAAGAACAAAAGATACATTTCTTTCTGATGAAACATCACAGATTTGCCTAGTTGAATGGGGGTTCAAAAGGCACTTTTGAAATGCAAAATGTATTTTTTCATTTGAGAACAAGTAAGCTACAGTTCTTGTCCCTCTGGATTTAAAGCCTAAGATTTCATCCTCCGACTATTTTTGGCATTGACTGGTGTGTGTGTGTGTGTGTGTGTATGTGTGTATGTATGTGTGTATGTATATGTGTTTGTATGTATGTGTGTATGTATATGTGTATATATGTATGTATGTGCATGTGTATGTGTGTATGTATGTATGTGTGCACGTATATGTGTGTTATGTGTGTATGTATATGTGTGTATGTGTATGTGGGTATATGTGCGTATGTGTGTATGTGTTTGTATGTGTGTATGTGTATGTGTGTGTATGTTGGTGTATGTATGTATGTGTGTTATGTGTGTATGTATGTAGTGTATGTGTGTATGTGTGCTGTGTGTGCATGTGTCTCGTATGTGTATGCATATGTATGTGGGTGTGTATGTGTTTGTATATGTGTGTATGTATGTATGTGTGTGTATGTTTGTGTATGTGTGTTATGTGTGTATGCATGTGTATGTGGGTGTGTATGTGTGTATGTGGGTGTATGCATATGTGTGTATGTGTTTTATGTATGTGTGTGTGTGTGTGTATGGTGGGGGGGAGGGTGGATTTTCCCCTTATACCCTTCTAGGTTCTTCGCCTGGTCTGTAGTTTGACTTGAGACAGATGCATGGGAGAAAAGCAAATTTCCTCCATAAAGGTGTCCCCACAGACAGGGCATTCAAGGACAAGTGAGGGGGTTCGGTTCCATGAGGAGCTGGAGGTCAGAGGGGAGAAGACCCATTCACAGGAGAAGAGTCAATGTTCAGCCAGCAGCTGGCGGCCTGCCGTGCAGATGAGTCTGCGCTGCCAGTCAGCTCCGCTAACGGCTCTCTGAAGGGATGCCCCTGTCAGAACCCATTTCTGCACTTCAGGGAAAAGAGGAAACATTGAAATTCTTTTCCTGTGTCATTAGGCCTCCAGCTTAAAATAGCCCATTTATCAGAAGGGCACATTCTGCTGCCACTCCTGGACCCAAGTGGGTCACAGAGGTCTTGAGGAGACCCAGGCAGGAAGGTCTGAGGGCAGAGGAGTGCCTGGGGTGGAGCCCCCACCTCTTCTCTGTCCAGCCTCCACTGCTGGACGGTGGTGGTGGTGGTGGTGTGTGTGTGTGTGTGTGTGTGTGTGTGTGTGTGTATGTGTGGATGTGAGTGAATGAGGGTGTATGGGGGATGCGGGAGGTAGGGATTATCTTGTAGCAAAGACCTCTTTAGGATTCTGTGGGACCCGTCTGGGATCAGGCACCCAAAGGTGTCTTGGGCTATTGTAATCAACTTGTCAAGAGTGCCACCCCCTGGCCCCAGTTCTTCCACTCATGAGCCCTGCTCCAGCCTGCCAGGGCCTTGGGCTTGGCTGGGCTGGTGTTGGACCCTGCGCCAGGCCTCTGCCGTGGCAAACTTCAGCCTGGCCTTGGAGACAATGGACGCCTTCCTGGGTGGCAGGAAAATGAAGTGGTAGGTGGCCTGTCCCGGGCACACACAGTGGCAGCTGGCTGGGATGCCGGGGCAGGAGCGCTGAGCCCCGGAACCTTAGCGGACCACCTCTGGGGACCATTTCTGGGCTCTGGCGCCAGCAGATGTACCAGGAGAAACCAGAAGCAGGCAGAGGGGGCGTGGGGCCACCTGCTGCCAGGAGTCCTGCACCTTCCTGGCCACCCCAAGGCGCTCAGTGGGCCAGACCTTCCCGTTATTGTTGATCCTGGGTCCGGTGACCCAGAGCTCGGCGGAAGTGGCCGGAAGCAGCCACAGAACCAGGAGCCTGGCAAGACCCGCTCCTGGGGTCATGTTGACACAGGAGAGGCGCCAGAATGGGGGAGGCTAAAGGTCACTCAGCACGGGGCCGGGAGACAGTCCCTGGCTGTGCCCAGCACCCGGCGGTGTCCCCTGGACGGCCCCCACCCTGCCAGTGGCACCAGACAGGAAAGCCCCAAGGGGTCACTGCGCGTATGGTCCAGATGGGGGCATCTCCGGGCGGGTGAGGGACCCGAGAGAACTCTCACGGCAGTGCAGCCCAAGTAGAGGGGTGTGTGTGGGGGGGTGGCCGGCGGAGCCCGAAAGGGAGGAGACCGGCTGAAAGGCAGCAGCCAGGCCCGCAGGCCCAGGGCAGTCCGGAGGCCTCTGATTGGCCGGGCAGGTCACGTGGGCGTGGCTCGCGCGTGGCTCGCGCAGGTGCGGGGTTCAGCGTTCGCCCCCACCTGGGAACCTGTGGGGCGTGCACAGTTCCAGTTCTCTTTGGACTTTTCGGTGCGAAGAGTCGGGGCCCCGCACACTGTGCTCGTGGGGTGGTGCAAGCAGGGCGCATGTCTGAGTCTCGACTTTCCCCGGTTCGACACGCTAGCCCTTCGCCAAGACCGGCTTCTGGGAGGGGAGGGAGCGCAGCCGCCGCGTCTGCTTTGCAGGTGTGGGGGCCCCGGGTGCCGCCCCTGGCACCGCATGAAAGAAACAGACGAAACAAATGTTAACAGTGCTATGCCATGTAGCCTACGATTAAAAAGCTTCACCCCACTTTTTTGCTTTGGGGGCCATACCGAGCAGTGCTCAGCGCTTATTTACTCTTACTCAGGGATCACTCCTGGTGGGGTCTGGGGCACCATTTCGGGTGCTGGGATCAAACCTGGGTCAGTCACACGCAAGGCCTTAAACCCCCTAAACACCTTAAACCCTGTTCTACCTCTCCAGCCCCTAGAATTTTATTTTATTGAGGGTAAGGTATAGTGCTGGTAATCAAATGCAGATCTACCATGTGACTAATTTTCCCGGTCCTTCCTTGGAATTTTATCTTAATTATTTTACTTTTGGGTGACCACACCTGGCAATACAGTGAGCTTCCTCCTGTTTCTGTACTCAGAGGTCATTCCTGATGGTGCTTGGGGGACCCCATGTGGTGCCAGGGATTGAAGTCAGTCAGCTGCATACAGGGCAAGCATCCTATCCACTGTACTACCTCTTTCCTGGAATTTAATTTTGTGTTGTTTGTTTTTGAAACACACTCAGCAGTGCTCAGAGGTCACTCACTCCTGGCTCTGTACTCAGGGATCACTCCTAGCAGGATCAAGGGACCATATGAGGTGCCTGGATGGAACCGGGTCAGTCATGTGCAAGGCGAGATCCCCTCACCCCACCCCAACCTGCCCTATTGTGGCTCCAGCCCCACTTCCCTGGAATTTGGAAGTCTCTCTAGCTGACCTGGTCTCCTGCAGTTGGCCAGTCCTAGTCAGACCTTTTCTACACTGGCTCGTGTGTGTGATTCTGCTCCTGGGCCTGTGTTCTTGGTGAACGTTTACCCTTCATTAATTTTATTTTAATTAGCTGAGATAAGGACCAGGAGGTCCACTCCATGGCTTGGAGGCCAGCCGCACATGCTAGGGGAAAAGGCAGCTTAGATAGAGAAGGGAGCACCAAATAAAGGGTGTTGGGAGGATCCTCCCAGGATGGGAGAAGCATGCTGAAAGTAGACTATAGACCAAACATGATTGCCACTCAATGCCTCTTCTGCGAACCACAACACCCAAAAGTAGAGAGAAAACAAAAGGGAATGGAATGTCCTGCCACAGAGGCAGGGTGGGTGGGGGGTGGGAGGGATACTGGGATCACTGGTGGTGGAGATTGGGCACTGGTGGAGGCATGGGTACTCGATCATTGTATAACTGAAACCCATGCAGAAAAATTTCTAAGTCTGCAACTGTACCTCCTGGTGTTTCACTAATAACAATTTAAAAAATTGTATTTTAATTAATAATTTGGCTTTGGGACTCCTCCCCCAGTGGTGCTCAGGGCTTCCTCCTGGCTCTGTGCTCAGGGATCACTCCTGGTGGGCCCTGGGGAGTCTCTGTGGTACTTGGGAGTCTTCTTTCATTCTTTTCCCATTTCCTCCTTTTCTCCCAATTAAAACCTGCTATAGGGGCCTGAGTGATAGTACAGCGGGTAGCCGACCTGGGTCCCCTGCATCCAGTAGGGTCCCCCAAGCCTACTAGGGGTGATTCCTGAGTGTAGAGCCAGGAGTAACCCTGTAGTACCGCTGGGTGTGGCTCCCCAACCCCTTCCCCCAAATATCCGCACCCCTCCCTCGCAAAAAAAAAAACCAAACAAACAACAACAAAACTGCCACAGGTGCAGGACAGTTTTGTAGCCAGGCAGGTTTGTTTGTTTGTTTGTTTTGGAGGGGTGGGGGGATGGTTTGGAGGGCACACCGAGTGGTTCTATGATCTTGTTCTTACTTTGGACAACCCGGCAGGCTACCGAATGTATCCTGCCTGCACAGCAGAGTCTGGCAACTCCCCGTGGTGTACTCAATATGCCAAATACCAGTAACAATGATGGGTCTTATTCTCCAAACCCTGAAAGAGCATTTCTCAAGGATAGGATGAAGGAGACGTTACTGGTGCCTGCTCAAGGCAATCGATGAACAACAGGATGATCGTGATCGTGATCGTGATCGTGACCTCGCGGTACTCAGGGGTTACTCCTGGCTCTGATCTCAGGGGTCACTCCTGACAGGGCTTGGGGGATATAAGGGATACTAGGGACCGAACCTGGGTCATCTGTGTGCAAGGCAAGTGCCCTACCCACTGCACTACCTCCCCAGCCCCGTAAGGTAGATGACTGTGGGAAATCCAGACCCCTTTGGGCACGTGCTCCCTAGCCTGGAATAACTTTCTTCCTGGGCAGCTGCTGGGCTGTGCTCTGGGCTGTATTGTGCCTATTGGTGGTGCTTTTCTTTCCTGGAAGCAGGCCTTCCCGGAGAGGACCTGTCTTCCTCACTGGGACCAGCAGCCTTTGTTTGAAAGGCGCAGGCCCCCGGGGGCCTCAAAATAGTTCTGTAGCCTTGAAATCACTCCCACAGCAATCCCGCTGGTCTGCCACAAACCCTGTTTTTCAGCAGTTTCCTCTGGTGGTTCAGACAGAAACATGATGCAAGAGGTAATTGGAGGCGCACTATTTCCTTACAAATGGCTGAATTGTTCTTTTCCAAGGCAAGGACTAAGCACTGGACCCCATAAGTATGATACAAATATATCTGTATTTTTGTGAAATAAAAAGAATTGAACTCTGTGTTATGTAAGATTTCCCTTAAACCCATTTAAAAGCTAAAGAGAGAAACCCTTAAAAGGGAGTATTCTATTATATATACCTGTATGTGTTTATATATATCATTGCACCTTCACTGTCCTTCCGTTGTTCATTGATTTGCTCGAGCGGGCCCAGTAACATTGTGAGACTTGTTACTGTGTTTGGCATATTGAATACATCACGGGCAGATATATATATATATATATATATATATATACACACACACACATACATACATACATATATACATATATATCCCTACATATATACATACATATATATATATATATATATATCCCTCTCTTGTGTCGATGATCACGTAGAATGGTGAGATCCTGGTAGTGAATCTATAATACAGCTCACGGAGGATCCTGATGTATTGAGTTTGAACGCCCTGTTTGGCTAGGGCTTTGATGACTTCTTCAGTCTCAACAGAATCAAAGGCCTTCTTTAAATCAATGAACATTAGACAGAGCGGCATCTTGAAATCCCGAGAAACCTCAATGAGCTTGGTTACAGTGTGGATATGGTCGATCGATCGTGCTGAATCCTTTTTGGAACCTGCCTTGCTCACATGGTTGTCCTTCATCTAGTGTTCTGTCAATCCTATTCAGGATGACTTGAGTGAACAGCTTGTAGACGACAGACAACAGGCAGATCAGGCGATAGTTGCCAATGTCGTGGATGTCTCCCTTCTTGTACAGTAGAACAATCCTGCTGGTTTTCCATTGGGACGGAACCTTGCATTCAGACAGGTAGCGTGTGAAGAGCCAAGCCAGTGTATTGATGAGTACCAACAGCAGATTCTTCAGGTGTTCAGGTCTGATTTTGTCTGGGCCGTATGCCGTTTGCTTCTTTACTGACAAAATGGTGTGTCAGATTTCGGAAGGGAGAACATTGGGAACGACATAGCCATCCTGCGGAATTTGGTATGTGGGCAGGTGGACATAGCTATTAAAGAGATCTGAGCATAAGTCATGGATAATCTTCTCCATTGCCCTTCTGGAAGATGTGATAGATCCATCAGGACGTCGGAGGGCAGTCATCTTGGTCTTGTAGTTGGCGAAGGACAGGCGGGAGTTGTGAATGTTTTTCCCAGCTTCTGCCACATTGGCCAGCACTGTTGCTCTTCTCTCTTTGAGGTCTTCCTTTTTCTTTTTTTTTGTAGGAGTACTGCTATTTATTCAGCCACTGATTAGCTGATTGAATTGGGCATGAACTCCACTAAGTTCTTCCTTTATCACTTCTCTGCACTGCTTTGACAGCTTGGGCATTAGCTTGTGGTTGCCTGAGACTCATGCCCAGCCACGTTGGCAAATGAGCTTGAGAGTTTTTGAAGACAGCCGTCTTTTTGCGGCTTTTTCTCCCTCGGTGTTCCTCGCACAATCATGGAGGTGCTGAACCAGTTGATCGTATTCTTTGTCAATGTTGTCAATGACGGCATCTTCCCATGTTGCCGCAATAGTGCCAAAGAGCTTTCAGTTGGTTGTTGTTCTGGGAGTTCTCTTCTTAAACTTTGCAGCCCTTTTCCCCCGCTCTATGAAGTAGAATTTGCACGAAGGAGACAGTGGTCCAATCCTGTTTGAAATTTTAGGACAACAGCGACATCAGTCAGGCAAAACCATCAATTGAATATGATGTGGTCAATTTCATTGTGGAACTGTCCACCGGGAGACTCCCATGTCCAACGTTTAGATTCAGCCTTCTGGAACTGTGAGTTATCATGGACAATCTTGATTGACATAATGAACTCAGTCTCTCACCCTGTTTGTTCCATTCTAGGCCATGGGTCCCTATGTGGAGTTCTTTAGCTGATCTTCTCGGTCCTATCTTGGCATTAAAAATCACCGACAATGATCTTTGTAGAAGGTGTGGTCTTCTTTTTAGAACTTCTCCAGCTCCATGTAGAACTTCTCAGTTTCTTCTTCATCATAATTGGATGTTGGTGCATAGACAATGAAGATAGAAACTGCTGGCAGTGAGCCACATCTATTCGTGTAACCATCCAATTCAGGTTGTTAGGCATTTGAATGAATCAATGCTCATGGCCAAGTTCGTGTTGACAAGGACACCGACACCACTGATGCCTCTTTTGTCACATGTTCCGAGGAACAATTCTTCTCCAGTGTCAAAATGGTGTGATGTGACTGATGCCTTCTCGTCTCGGTCAGACCAATGATGTTGTACTTGATCTTTCACACTTGCACCATCAAGTTCTCGATGGATGTTCCTGATGCCAGCGTATATGCATTGAAAGTACAGACAAGTCATTTTAGTCCTTCTTCGTTTTGGCAGCCTAGTTCGGCCCTAAGATTTTATCAGCTTCTCCTTGCTCATCCTTCTTAATGCTGCCATATTGAGGGCTCTTTCAGGGTCAGGGCAATGAGACCCATTGTATTTACTGTTTTTGGCATATCAAATACGCCATAGATAGCTTGCCAGGCTCTGCCGTGTGGGTGGGATACTCTCAGTAGCTTGCCGGGCTCTCTGAGAGTGATAGAGGCTTTTAGGGCGGCCTCTCATCTCCCTTGCAGGTGTTCCTATGGTTCAAACCATATTTGAACCCCATGAAATACAGTTCAGTAATTAAATGAAAAATGGGTATTAAGTGTCTTATGATGTCTTATAATGTCTTATGGCTTTGGCCGCGTGGTCCGGAAAGTGGCCTGGAGCATGGCAGTGGCTGGGTGGTGGAGGTAGTGGAGTTCGGCTGAAGAGGTATTTATCTGGCTCTGGCAGGGTGGGTCTTCTGGGTGTGATCTCTGGGTCGCTGGAGATTGGTGGGAGCAGGCAGAGGATCTTTGTTTCCGGGTCCCATTGAGTCTGGAGTCCAAGGTGACAAAGTTCCACTTTACCTGATTCTGTGGGGCTTCACTCATGCGTGAGGGTTGGCCCGAGAGGTCTGGAAAGTAACCTGGAGCGTGGCGGCAGCAGGGTGATACTATTTCACCGAAACTCTTCAGTGCCACCCTCGAGAACGTCATGCAACGACTGGATGGGAAGGAATAGGAGTGAAGATAGACAGTCAGCAACTATACCACCTTCGCTTTGCTGATGACATAGTTCTAATAACAACAAACATTAACCAAGAGGCACAAATGCTGGCCGACTTTGACCGTGAGTGTGGAAAGGTCAGATTGCAGCTGAATCTCACGAAGACAATGTTCATGAGAAACAGGCTCATTTCTGACATTCCATTCGCTCTCAAAGAATGAACATTTTTGAATGCAGCAGTTATGTGTACCTAGGTCTAGAACGCAACATGACGAATGACCTGGCACCTGAGTTGCGCAGGAGGGACAGAGTGGCATGGAATGCGTCGAAGAAATAGCTAAGAGGACAAAGAACCTTCGGCTCTGGGCACATCTCTTTGACTCCACTGTTCTTCCTGCATTGACATATGCCTCAGAGACCTGGGCCCAACGAAAACAGGATGAGAACCTGATTTGGGTCTCCCATAGAGGAATCGAAAGAGCTATGCTTGCAATATCACGCTTCACTCAAGTGAGAGAAGGAATCTGGAGTTCTGATCTCCCTCGACGATCAAGAATCAGGGACGCTGTCTCATTTGCCACGGTCACGGTCCTCCCGTTGTTCATCGATTTGCTCAAGCAGGCCCAGTAACATCTCCATTGTGAGACTTGTTACTGTGTTTAGCATATTGAATATGTCACAGGTAGCACAGGTAGCTTGCCAGGCTCTCTGAGAGGGGCGGAGGAATCGAACTCGGGTCAGCTATATTGACTGCGTGCAAGGCAAATGCCCTACCGCTGTGCTATTGCTCCAGCCCTCTCATTTGCCAAAGTGTCGAAAATCAGATGGGCTGGACACGTAATGTGATTTGGAGACGACCACTGGACTAGAACCAACTGGATTTCATGGGACGTCAAAAGATCGTGTGGCCGCCCACCTACAAGATGGTCAGACTTCTTCGTCAAGACCGTGAACAAATGGTTTGAGGCTCTTTTTGTTTCTGCAGCAAGCAGACGCCATTGGGCTACATGAGCACGTGACAGGGATGAATGGAGACATCACTGGCGCCTGCTGGTGGAAATCGATGAGTAATGGGATGTCAAGTGATCAAGTGATATATGTATATATATATATATAAAATATATATATATATATGTAGCACTGTCCTCCTGTTGTTCATTTATTTGCTCGAGCGGGCCCAGTAACGTCTCCATTGTGAGACTTGTTGTGACTGTGTTTGGCATATCCAATAAGTCACGCGTAGCTTGCCAGACTTTTTTATGAATAGGTATAAATGCATATTTTTTTTATTTATCCATTAGTGGGGGCTGGAGCAATAGCATTGCGGTAGGGCATTTGCCTTGTGCCCAGCCAGCTCGGCTGAGCCGGGTTCGATTCCTCCGCCCCTCTCGGAGAGCCCGGCAAGCTACAGAGAGTATCTTGCCTGCACGGCAAAGCCTGGCAAGCTACCCGTGACGTATTCAATATGCCAAACACAGTAACAACAAGTCTCAAAATGGAGACATTACTGGACCTGCTCGAGCAAAATCAGTGATCAACGGGAAGACAGTGACAGTGACAGTGGGGGCCACACCCAGCACTGCTCAGGGCTTACTCCTGGCTCTGCTCTCAGGAATCACTTCTGGCAGGGCTCTAGGGGACCATACGTGGGGCTGGAGCTAGGACCCAAGTTGACTGTGGTCAAGGCAAGTGCCTTATCTGCAGTATTATCTCTCCAGCCCTAGTGCGACCAATTTCTAAACTGCCCTTCGAGGTTGGATGGAAATCTCTGCTGTCAGCAGACTGAGAGAGTGGCTTTATTTCACCACGACCTTCGCTGTGGCACAAAACTCCAATCCAACAGCTGACATCCTCGCCTAAGAACCAGGATAATTTTTCTACTGACTTTTTTTTTTTTTTAAACTCAAACTACTTAACTTGTATACAAATGGTGAAAAAGTAGCATGGAACACTAGCCCCTCTTCTTGAGTTATATAAAGGCAATTTGCGGCTAATTTACTGCTGTTGACAGGGAGAGAAATCCATTTCTCCCCGTTCAGGGCT
This sequence comes from Sorex fumeus, assembly GCF_029834395.1. Classification (NCBI taxonomy): domain Eukaryota; kingdom Metazoa; phylum Chordata; class Mammalia; order Eulipotyphla; family Soricidae; genus Sorex; species Sorex fumeus. The sequence continues at coordinate 78,231,461 of NW_026606059.1, forward strand.
GTTTCGTATTGAAGTTAGATTATCCCTATTTCTCCAGGTTCGAGCAATAGCACAGTGGGTAGGGCATTTGCCTTAGACATGGCTGACCTGGCCGACCCAGATTTGATTCCTCCACCTCTCTCAGAGAGTCCAGCAAGCTACCAAGAGTATCTCGCCCGCACGTCAAAGCCTGGCAAGCTACCCGTGACATGTCTGATATGGCAAACACAGTAACAAGTGTCACAATGGAGATGTTACTGGGCCCGCTTAAGCAAATTGATGAACAACGGGAGGACAGTGACAGTGACAGTGCTCACTTTGTTGTTCAGATAACCTCTTCTTGGGCTGATTAAAATGTCAGCAGGGGTCAAAAGGGCATGATTTCTAGAGATACTTGAAATAGTTCATTGTTTAACAATCTTTTCCTTAAAGTTGATGGCATACACAGAACCACAATCAGAAAGAGAAGCATCGATTTCATACAAAGCATCTGTTTCCTCACAGTCAGACGATGAGATTAGCATGTTTCCCTTTTCAGTACTATTATAATATCAAAAAAATTGTGAACCACCTTGGTGGTAGGTAAATCGTGCCTGGTGACCCACATAAATACTGGTGGAATGAGGATATGGAAGTACGCAGCACTTTTTTTCCCTTTTAACTGGTCGGATCTTTTTATTTAAGAAATGGGCTCAGTACCCACAGTGATGCTGATTGAAAAGCTTTGTAGCACGAGTCCTCTTATAACACCAACCTCAGCAACTCTGCAGATGGAGCTGGCGGTCGGACAGTTGCTTTGCATGCCTGAGGTCCTGACTTGGAACACTGTCATCACGAAAAAACGACACAGCGGCCCTGGGCTGAAGAGATGATAGTACAGGGATGAAGGCAAACGCCTGGTAACATCCAGCACCACAGGGCCCATGCCTTGGGCCTGGCTATCTGAGAGTCTCCGAAAAGCCTCTGGCCGGGGCATTTCTGGGAGTGCTCCCTGCCCCAAACAAAAAAAACATTAACCTCCACTCCAGAACTTAGAGAAATGCTTACAACTGAAGGCTATGCCAACCTGTGTTCCATCCCCAGCATCCCATATGGCCCCCTGACCACCAGGAGTAATTTCTGAATGCAGAGCCAGGGGTGATCCCTGAGCACTGCTGGGTGTGACTGAAAAGGCCAATAAATAAATGTTATCGTAAAAAGGAGAAACAAAACATCCGGTTGACGGCTTGGTGGTTGTGATGTTTATTTGTGATGAAACCCAGCAGAAAACAGAACTCAGAAAGCTTTTATTTTCTCACTTTCTCAGCAGAGTCCAGAATTTTTATCATGTTTCCATCCCTAAACAAGAGGAATCAAGGGACATTTGGGTGTGGGGATTGAGCCATACCCAGAGGTGCAGGACTGGGCTCAGGGTCATTCCTGGCAGTTTGGGGGACCACAGACAATATCAGAGATCCAACTGGGGTCAGTCCACACGCAAGGAAAGTGCCTGAATCCCTTTACTATCTCTCTGGACCCAGGATATGGTCGACTTCTTTTAGTTTGGGGTCCACACCTGGCGATGCTCAGGGTGTGCAGGAGAAAAGGTCAGAGTAAGGCATGGAGAGTGCTTAGAAGACGGGTGGGTGAGAAGGACCCTGTCGGGGCTGGAGTGATAGCACAGCGGGCAGGCCATCTGCCTTGCACGCGGCCGACCCGGGTTTGATTCCCAGCATCCCATATGGTCCCCTGAGCACCTCCAGGGGTAATTCCTGAGTGCAGAGCCAGGAGTAACCCCTGGGCATCACCGGGTGTGACCTAAAAAGAAAAAAAAAGAAGGACCCTGTCCCTGTCCCCCTGTCTGTCTGTCCCTCTATCCCTCTGGTCACCAGGTGCTTTGGGTGACAGCAAGCCTGTGAACAGGAGGAAGAGGTTGCCACAGCCCCCCTTCACTTCTCCTGTTAACCCCAAGTCCACCTGCTTCCCCTCCTGCCCGGAGCTTCCTGCAGGCCAGCGAGTACTGGCTGTCCACGGTCTGAGTGCAGAGAGGGTTGGGCGGTGGGGATGGGGGTGGGGGTGTCCTCCCAGCGCTGCCACCTCCTGGCGGGATGATGGTGGAACAGTGACAGGTAAGTCTGGACCTTAGCTCCCCCTGGTGAGAAGAAGGAGGCTGAGGGCTGCCCGAGAGCCAGCATAGTCAAAGGGCAGTGACTGGACACCTCACCACAGACTGGGCACGAGCTCTTCATGCAGGAGTCCTGGGTTCAACCCGGGCAGCGTGTGGCCTCCTGAGTGCGCCAGGAAAGTTGTCCGAGAAAAGAGCCAGAAGGAGCCCGGGGCTGGGTGCCGTGGCCCCCAAACCAATCTGGCCAGCAAAAGAATGCAGCAGGCTTGTGGACCAGTGGCTGGTCTCCCACCACCAGGGGCCCCTGAGTGGAGGTTGTTGGGGTGACAAAGCCAAGAAGCCCCAGCCCCCTTCCGCGCCCCTCAGGGAGTCCTGGGGAGAGCAGAGATTGCTTTAGCATCTCAGGAGTCGGGGAGGCCTCGGGAACCTGGTTCAAAACCCAGATGCCAGACACACACTCAAACCTCAGACCTGAGCAACTTGCTGCAGAAGTGGCCCTGGACTTTGCAACAGGCCGTTTCTGCTGGGCAACTCCAGACGGGGGCAGGTGCTGTCCCTCTGCCTGCTCTCTAGGAGCCCCGGCGTCTGCCATTTTCTAGAAGTCAGCGAAAGCTCCGGGTACGAGTGGTGGTGGTGGTAGACGCCAGACCTCACGGGACAGGGGAGGAGTGGGCCCTTCTCCTTCCCCCCGCCCCCGTGGGACTCTGAGATGACGCCACATCCGGCCACCGTCTACTTAAGCTCCCACACGGCCACGATCCAGAGACACACAAACGAACCTCGGACCTGAACAACTTGCTGCAGCGATCTCTTCAGACCCTAATTATTAAAATTTTAGAATTCCTAGATTATGTTGTTTCCATAACAAGCAATATAAAACACATTGTCTGGCATTGCCTTTTCGGTAGGTATGAGTGGTGGTGGGACTGGTCTCATAATATCGAAGGTAGCTAAAGTAGAGAAAGAGAGTATTGTGCAAATTGCCACACAGGCAGGGGGAGATGTGGAATGGGGGGGTGGATACTGGGGATTTTGCTGGTGGAAAACACGCACTGGTGAAGGGATGGCTGTTTGATGACTGCATGATCGAAGCTCATAAAACCTATAAAACCCAGCTCCCGGAAGAGAACAGCGCAGTCTCCTGCCCCTGCGCCTGGCTGTCCTTGCGGGGGCCCCTTGGAGGGGGGTGGGTTGAGTTTCCCTCCTCACCCCGAGCAGAGCCCCGGCAGCGGAAGACCTCCAGAACCAGCCACAACCATGCTGAGACCACTCTCCACATGCATGAAGGTACCGGCAGAGGAACAAAGGCATGCGGGTCCCGGGGCTGAGATCTCCAAGCCTGCTCGGATCGGGGCTGAGCATCCTCCACCCAGACCCTCCATCTTCCAGTAGGCAGGGGTCACACCCACCAACTGCACCCCGGTGCCGTGTAATCCCATCAATGGCCAAGACTCAGAGACTATAAAACCCAGCCCCGGAAGCAAAATGTGGCAAATGCGGCCGCGACATCTTATTATCTCATTCTTACTTTGGACAACCTGGCAGGCTGCCAAATGTAACCTGCCCACACGGCGGAGTCTGGCAAACTCCCCGTGGCGTACTCAATATGCCAAATACCAGTAACAAGGAGAGGTCTCATTCGCCTAGCCCTGAAAGAACCTTGAATATGGCACTTTTTAAAATCTCAGGGCTAGGATGAAGGAGATGTTACTGGGGCCTGCTTGAGGCAATCTATGAACAACAGGATGATCATGATTGTGATGATCGAAGCTCAAACATGAAAGCTTTGTTACTATACCTCATGGTGAATCAATTTAAAAAAATTTAAAAAAAGAAAAAAATTGCAATACTTTCTTTACACAACGAATGCAAGAAATAAAAGAGATCACAAATCACAAATCACAAATCATCCTGTTAGTCATCGATTGCCTCGAGCAGGCCCCAGTAACGTCTCCTTCATCCTAGCCCTGAGATTATATTCAAGGCTCTTTAGGAGAATGAGATCAAATACCAGTAAAAGAGATAAAAATGTAAAAAACAAACAACAACAACAACAAAAACAAAAAAACCCAAACCAGATGCCCAGGAGAAAACATTGCCAGGGGAAATGGACTGAGGGGAAGAAAAGGATAGACTGTTGAAAACCTTGGCGGCCAGACCCCAAAGCGATTATTCTATCATGTGTGAAGAATTTCTACATGTGGTAAGATAAAGGTCAAGTTCTACCCCGTGGAAATGGTTGAAGCCTACATTTCCTAGAGAAGAAAATTCAAATAACTTTTAGGGGACAGAGAGGTGGCTCAAAGGGCGGGAGCACCTTTTGCATGTTGGTGGCCCCGGATTTGATTCCCAACACGGCATGACCCCACCCCAGGCAACACGGTAGAAGTAGCTCCTGACTGCTTCTGGCTGTGACCACCCCACCCGCCCCGAAGCAATCAAACAAACAAAAGCAACTTTTCTAATTTTATTTTTTGGAGGGCCATACTCAAGAGTGCTCAGGAGTTACTCCTGGCTCTGTGCTCAGGGATCACTCCTGGTGGGGCTCAGGGGACCATAGGGGTTTCGGGAATTGAACTTAGGTCATTTGCATGCAAGGCAAGCATCCTGCCTCCTGTACTATTGCCCTAATCCCAAAATCAACTTTTAAACATTGAAAAGATGTCCAACCTCATTTATAATAAGAGTAAAAATGATGACAACAAAAAAAAGTATTTTGAATTGATCAACACCAAGAAATGCAGTGACACGTTTTACAAAGGCAGGGGAACTGGGTCTTATCTATATTATAGATTATTTCCTCGTTAGAACAAGGAATTTTGTACTTTTGTCCAGATTTAAATTTCCTATAGCCTTTGGTTTAGCAATTTTATGCATATTTAGACACATTTCTGGAACATTTGAAGACTGAAAGCCACTTAAATATCCGTACGTGGAAGAGAGGCTGACAAAATTATGATAATGGTGTGGAAGGAAAAGCAAGGCTGGCCCTGTGTGTGTTAATAGGAACATTTTTTTCAAAGTGGAAAAAAATTAGAACAACATATGGTACTGGGAATGTAGTGTGGAGACAGACCATGGAGGCCCTGGTTCCTACCAGGTACCACTCACAAACACCACCACGGGGGGAGGGGGGGAACGTGCATTCAGTGTGCTTTCATTTATGTTTTTCAAGTCAGATTATGCCCATTTTACAGATGAGGAAGCACCAGGTCCTTGCCCATGACCCTCACCAAGTTAGGAGTTAGGTAAAGGAGACTGGCCTGATGGTTATCTGGTCTCTGCTGATGAATCCTGGCCTTTCACTCTAGAATGTTCTAGAACCTCTCTGCAGGGTCCGGGGTGCAGCTCAGCTGTAGAACCTCTGCCTTGCATGTGTGGGTCTTGGGTTTGAGCCCCCGCACCGCGAAGAAGGAGAGCATCTTCCTCCCATGGCAGTCAAGGGGTTTTCTGCCTTATTTGGTCCCCCCCCGCCCCCGTGCCTTCCAGAAAGTGGAGCCCGACTTTTCCACACACGATCTTCGCTCCTGTCACAGCTCCAATGCTGCCCTCTCCAACAAGTCCTCATTGATGTTCCCAAACAAAAGTCATCTTGGCCTCTTCTGAAACCTAGAGCACCCCTGCCTCTGTGGAAATCTCTGGAGGGTGTGTCTAGAGGCAATCCGAGGCAGGAGGGGAGGAGAGACTCATCCTTACTGGGCTGTGGCTCCAGTCTCGCCAGCCTTCTCAGACTTCCAAGGGCTGCGCGGGTCTGCTGCCGGCCTCTCCGACGCACACTCCAGGACTCCGCCGCAGGTGCTTGGTGCTGGATCACCAGGTGAATAAAGCAGAGAGCACCAAAAGGACCCTCCATCTGCTCCCCCACCCTTCTCCCCTGAGCCCCGTGGCCACCATGCTTCTCAGAGTCGCTTCCGGACGGCTCCTGGACGTTCCTTGTTGCTGTTCCCCCTGAATGGCACCTTCAGTGAGGGTCTTACCCTCCCCCACTCCCCAACCTTATCAGCTCGGCACTTCATTTCATCTCCAAAGGCATGAGCTGATCTTTCTGTTTGTTTTTGTTTGGAGGCCACACCCAGCAGCGCTCAGGGGTTACTCCTGGCATGCTCAGGGGACCCAACCCAGGTCGGCCTCATGCAAGGCGAACTCCCTACATGCTGTACTGTCGCTCTGGTCCAACCGATATTTTTTTCACTGTCACTGTCACTGTCACTATCCTCCTGTGTTCATCGATTTCCTCGAGCGGGCCCAGTAACATTGTGAGACTTGTTGTTATTGTGTTTGGCATATCGAACACGTCATGGGTAGCTTGCCAGGCTTTGCCGCGTGGGCGAGATACTCTTGGTAGCTTGCCCGGCTCTCTGAGAGGGGTGGAGGAATCGAACTCGGATCGGCCAGGTCGGCTGGTAGCGTGCAAGGCAAATGCCCTACCTGCTGTGCTATCGTAAAGGTCAGAATTTTTTCTATTTGGGATTGGGGCCGCACCCGGTGGTGCTCAGGGCTTACTCTTGGCTCTGTGTTCGAGGATCACTGCTGGCTGTGCTTGCGGGACCATGTGTGGTGACCGGGATGGAATCAGAATCAGGGTCTGTAAGGCCAGCCTTGAACGGTGTCTCTGCCGACAGCTTCTGTTTCCTGTCAAGGGACGTCTGGTGGCTCCCAGGCCTGGCTGCTGTGAACCTCGAGCCTTGGGTGCAGTGACACTTTGGAATCCGTTTCCGTATCCCAGACAAGTGCCAAGGATCAGTGCAACCGGCTCATGCAGACTTTTCCGATCGGTTTATTTGCACGTGCCTGTGAGGTGGGAGGTAGGAGCAGGGGTGGGGGAGCTGTGGAGCTGTGTGGCCTCGGGGAGACGCCTGCTTGCCATCATTTGTCAGGTGCCCATGGTCGGGTATGTGATGCTGGTCCTGGATCCCAGAGCAGGCCCAGGACCCTCTGGTGCCCAGTCCCCGCTGGCCTCTCAGATGGAACAGAGAGGCTTGACACCCATGAGGCTATTCTTTGGAAATTCATTCAACCCAGAAGTGGGAGAGAGTGGGGGAGGGGAGGGGTGGGCGTGGTCCTGTGGACTTCATCTGGGGAGCAGGAAGCCTGGTTGGATGTTCTGAGGCCGGCTACAGGGTCCCCGAGGAGTCCATCTAACAGGAAAGCACTCCCACCCCGGGGTGAGGAACATCCCCAAGCCTTCCTTCTCCTGCCCTGCAAAGGGCGGCAGATTCAGATCCCAAACAAGGCTGCCCCGGGCCACCCCGCCAGCTGGCACTGTCCTCTGGCGGCTTATGGACAGTTTTGTGCTTCTAAGTCTGACCATGGGGTGGCAACAAGGCGAGGGTCCTCTCCCCTCCCCCCAAGGCTGCTCTCCCTCCGCTCACTGTGCCACACTGCCCCTGCCCACTGCTGTCTGTGGGGGTTGGGCAGGGGTGCCCAGGTCTGGCCTAAATTTGGGGAGCACCTGCAGTTGCCAGTTAACTAGACTTGATTTCCTGCCCAGGAGTGACCCGGAGGGGAGCCAGGGAGGCTGGCACTCCGGGGAGGGGGGGTAGTCATTTCTCTCCCTCCATCTTCTTTCTGCCCAGCCTGGAGACCTCATGGTGGGGTGATAGGAGGGAACCTGGGGACACTGGTGCTGGGAAGTGGACATTGGTGAAGGGATAGGTGTGGAACACTGTATGACTGAAAGCTAATTATGAACAGTTTTGTAAGGGTCTATCTCACAGTGATTCAACTTAAAAAAATCTTTAAAAAAAAGAAATATAAAGAAAAATAAATAAAAGAAAAAAGAAAATAAAATAAATCTAAAAGGTTGCATGAATGGGAAAAAATCCATATGTAGTATCTTTAAAACTGCCTTCTCTATTTCAATTTCTTGCTCTCACCCCACTAGAATTGGCCTGGTGATGACCATGTTCCAACCTTGGAGAGGCAAGCCCTGAACCTGTCATTGTGAAGCACCCATCCTTCCCTTCCAAATGAGTACTATCATCCTGCACTTTCACTGAGGATTTTGTCTAACCATTTGAGTTGCCATGAATGAACTCTTCCACCTCCCCCCCCATTCAAAACCAGTTTGAATTGGCCATCTCCCGAACGAACTAGAGAGGCAGCTTTTCCCTCCCTTGGTGTTTGTAGACGCCGCCTTGTGTATGCCACTTAAGACTGTAATCTAGTGAAAGAAATGGTGACGCATGTAAATGGGGCATCCGCGGCACTCAAAAATCAATTTTTAGAAACACCCATGCCCAGCTCTGCGCTTTCCTCTGGCGGAGAGTCCAGAGGCGGCCGCTAGAGGGAGCCCAAGCCCGCCTTTAAATGGCACCCGCGGGCGTTGGGAGCAGCGCCCGGGAGCACAGTGGTCCCCAAATGATGCGAGTCCCCAAAGCCCCTGCATAGGGGAGCCTCAGCCCTGCAGCGAGCGCTTGACTAGGGAGCATCCGGCAGAAGAGGCTTTGCCTCGACAGCCTCCTTGACACGTGGCGGTCTTCCTCCTCGCTTCTGCCACATGATGTGTAAGCGCTCAGTTCAGAAGCGACCTGAGAATTCGGTCGCTGGCCCTGCTGGACTCTGGACCCCGCGCTGTGTCCCTTGTCTCGGCCGCCCGGCCCCGGGAAAGCGCAGGGGCCCGCAGTCAGCCTGCCCGGCTGCATGGTGCTGCCCTCTAGCGGGCAGCCCGCGCATTGCCAAAATCTGTCCCCTGCCCTAAGGAGGCTTTTGGATCAGGGTGATTGTGGTTCTAGGTTGGTTCTTGTTTGGTTTCTGTCTATTGTCTTGTCTTCCGGGCTACGCTGTGAAGGAACAAAGGCAAAAGGGAGCAACCGGCCCCAAATGGACTCCTTCATGCCAGGCATCGCCAAAATGTCAGACCTAATTTCACTGAAGCTTTTTGTTTTTTGGGGGGGTAAGGTTTTTGGTTTTTTCATCCCCCACACCCGGTGTTGCTCAAGGCTTACTCCTGTCTCTGTGCTCAGGGATCACTCGGCTAGGCCATATGGGGTGCTGGGATGAAACTGGGTTAGTCACACACCAGGCCAGGGACTTTAACCCCTGTGCTATCACTCTGTAGTTTTAATCTCTCCCGAAGTGGAAATATCAAGCCAGCAAACATCCAGAACTGAACCACCGAGAATATCCAAAACTCCTCCTTTCCTCCTAGCTTTGCCCAAGGGAAGGTGCCCTGCCTGAGATCATCTTTACCAGTCTTTTGCTAATTACCCTTCTCACCCTCTTTCTGGCTAAACAAACAAACCAACAAACAGAAAACTTCTTCTAAGATTCCTGAGAGCCCCTGTGTTAAGTGGGTGGGTGGGGCGCTGAGCTTCCTGAGCCCTTCAGCACCACCAAGTGGGAACGTAGGTGTTGGGATGAATGCTGGTTCTGGACTAATCCCATACAGGGGGTGGTGTGGCTCAGTGGTAGGGCCTTGAATACCTTTGAATACCTTGCAGGAGAGGAGGGTGACCCTGGAATACCCCAGCTATGGAACAACAACTCGCCCACACCAACAATTCCTTTGTATCATTGGGGCGGGGGTGGGGCTGTGATTGGGCCTCACAGCTATGCTCAGGACTTACTCCTGGTTCTGTGCTCAGGGCCTACTCCTTGGTGGGGTTTGGGAGACCATATGTAGTACTGGGGATTGAAGTGGGGTCCACCTCATGCAAGGTCAGCACCCTGCCACCTTATCCTTGCACTGTCTCTCCAGCCAGCTCTGCACCATTTAAATTTATTCAATTTATTTAATTTTTATAAAGTAGTTCACAATATTTGATTACATTTAATATTTGAACACGAATCCCACCACCCTTATACCTTCCCACCACCATATTTTGAATGTTTCCATTCCGAACCCCAGTCCCTGCCCCAAAGCAGAACTGAAATGATTTATTTTGTATTGTTTCTTATGAATAGACTGCTGAAAATGCTCCAAAAAACTTTTCTTAGAAGAGAGTGTGTGAAGATTGTTGTATTTCACCCAGGGGTCATTAAACCCATCAAGAAGAGATTACTAATGTGTTGTTAAAGGTTGAACCTTGTGTGCTACATACATACATTTGTAGCACTGTAGTACAGGGCCAGTGGTGCAATGGATAATGCATCTGATTATATATATATATGTGTGTGTGTGTGTGTGTGTGTGTGTGTAGCACTGTAGCACTGTTCTCCAGTTGTTCATCGATTTGCTCAAGTGGGCCCAGTAATGTCTTCATTTTTTTTTTTTTGAGACTTGTTGTTACTGTGTTTGGCATATTGAATACATCACGGGTAGCTTGCCAGGCTTTGCTGTGCGGGCAAGATCCTCTCGGTAGCTTGCTGGGCTCTTCGAGAGGGGCGGAGGAATCGAACCCGGCTCAGCCTGGCTGGCTGTGCGCAAGGCAAACGCCCTACCGCTGTGCTATGGCTGCAATATATATATATATATATATATATATATTATATATATGTAAAGAATATATTTCCCTATAGGATTGGTTGCCTCCTACTTTAAACCCCATCAAATGTGGTGGCTACTCTTGGAATATGGGTGGTGTGAGGTATGAGATGTCCAGGGATAGGTTCACTCGTGGGTGAGGCACCGCCGAGTGTGTGGAGAGCATCTGCACCAGTTTTATCTTCAAAGAGTGGAGTAAGTTCTATTCCTTCTGGATCATTCCACCCTCCCCCCGCCCCAGACAAAATGGAACAAGGCCTATCCTGTGGATCGTAGGCTAGAGCGGAAGGCACAGTCATTCCCCAAGCTGCCCTGCAGGGTCCTTGCTCCCCTCGCCCCAAGGATCTGAGCCTCAGAAGCCCTGTGGTAAGGAGAGGGTGGGGTTGGGGTGGATTGGAGAGAGCTGAGCGGGGTGACAGGGACGCCCCCTGACTGCTGTTTGGGGGCTGTGGGCGGGGAATGGGGAACGGGCAGCAGGGGGCAGCAGGAGGCTTCTGGGAGGCCCAGCTCCACTGCCACCTAGAGCTTGATGGGTGGCCCTGGCCCTTGATTTCTCTCCACACAGCTGCCACCCTGGGGCTGTGTATCTGATGTGGTGCCCCGGGCTTACTCTTGGCCCTGCACTCAGGGATCATGCCTGGCGGGGTCCAGGGAACCCTCGGGGTGTGCCAGGGCTCTAACCCTGCTGGACTGCATGCCAGGCAAGCACCCTCCCCGCCGCCCTCCGGCTCCGGGCCATGGCCGGGGGCATTTTACCTCGTGGATGGGCCTCCCCAGCTTTCTCCTCCCGCGGCTGAGTCCCTGGGGCCAGGCCAGAAGACTCAGGCGTTGGCATCCCACCAGGGGGTTTACGCTGGGGACTCTGACCCAGCGGGCGTGCTCCCATTCCAGGCAGCAGTCCTCCTGGCTGAGCCCCCTTTGTGGATCTGTCCTGAAACACCCCCCTCCTCCAGTCCCCTCCGTCCTTCTACATTGGACCCCAGGATAACTATTTTTGTGTTTATTTGTTTGGGAGCCACACCTAGCGGTGCTCAGGGCTTGCTCTTGACTCCCTACTCAGGGGTCACTCTGGCAGGCACCGGGACCTCATGGGGTCCCAGAACTGACCTGGGTCAGTGGGGCCTCCCCACTGTGCTACCCAGGATAATCTTTTTGTTTGTTTGTTTTTGCTTTTTGGGTCACACCTGGCATTGCACAGGGGTTACTCCTCCTGGCTCATGCACTCAGGAATTACTCCTGGCAGTGCTCGGAGGACCATATGGGATGCTGGGAATTGAACCTGGGTCGGCCGCATGCAAGGCAAGCACCCTCCCCGCTGTACTATCACTCCAGCCCCAGGATTACCTTTTGTAAGAGAGGAAAAGGCCTCTCTTTCCTCTCCCCATCGTAGGTTCTCGGGCTGCACCCTGAAGCTCAGGCTGACCAAAGTTGGAGCGGGAGTCAGGCTGTGAGGGCACTGGTCGCCAGGGTTGATCTGGTTGATCCGCTGCCCAGGCGGAGCCCACCGCCTCCCTCACGCTCCATGCTTGGCCCTCACAAAGCAGCACACTTGGTGAAAGAGGATGGGCTTCCCGGGTAGAGCTGGCCCTCCTCTGGTCAAGGGGGCACAGGTAGTTGGCCCTGCTTGAACCCCCAGAAAAGCTCTCCAGGGCCATTTGTAGGAGAACAGAGGGTGTCTGAGCTTCTGAGACTCCAGACATGGCCAACTGAAGCACTGCACAGGTGGCAGCGGCCTTTCCTGAAACACAAAGCCAACAACAGGGAGAAAAGACAGCTGGTATAGATCAGCATGCCTGTCTAGGGAGGGAGGGAGGAGAGAGGAAGGAAGGAAGAAGAAGGATGGAAAGAGAAGGAGGGAGGGAGGAATGAAGGAACAGAGGATGAGAAAGGAGGAAAGATGGAAGGAAAAAAGAAGGAAGATAGGAAGAAAGGAAGAGGGAAGAGGGAAGAGGGAAAGAAAGTAGAAGGAAAGGGAGAAGGAAAGAAGGAAAAATAGAAGGAGAATGAAGAAGGAAGGAGGAAGGAGGAAGGGAGGAAGGAAGGAAGGAAGGAAGGAAGGAAGGTAAAAAGGAAGGCGGGCAGAGGGAAGGGCATTCATTGGAAACACTTTCCCTGGAGTTTAGGGGCACACAGAGTGGCACCTGCCTGGATCTGGGGTCCCAGACTGGAGAGGTTCTGCTTAGCTACCAGGACACAGCCTGGGGTGCTGGGATGTGAAGGGCAGAATGTCCCACCCCAAACATGCCCTTAGTGTGGGATCTTTCGGAGCAGCTGTGGCAGGAGAAGGCTTAGATCTGGCAGAGCTGCTCACGCCTGAGTGCTCTCCTGTGAGCATCTCTAGTGGGAAATAAACTTTTGGTTTTGTGTTTGGGTCACTTCTGGTGATGCACAGGGCTCAGTCCTGGAGGGGTCGGGGGACTGTGTGCCAGGGACTGAAGCAGGCCAGCTGTGTCCGGCTGGAGGGCTGTAACTTGCCGTTTCCGTCAGCCTGTCCTGGGTCTCTTACATGCACACAGGAGATGCATGTTTGTCCTTTGTGTATGTGGTGTGTGTGTGTGTGTGTGTGTGTGTGTGTGTATTTCTTCTTTTATTTTGGGGGACCACATTCAGCTTACTCCTGGATCTGTGTTCATTAGGTTATTTCTGGCAGGGTTCAGGGGACCCTTGTGCTGTTCCGGGTATCAAAGCAGGGTCATCCATGTGTAAGGCAAGCACCTCACCCCCTGTACACTCCCTCTGACCTGAAATACATGCTGTGAGACTTTTTTTTTCCTCATGTCAACTTGATGTCAAGTCAGTTACTTGCCATTAAGAGCCAAGGAGAGAGGCTGGAGCAATAGCACAGCGGGTAGGGTGTTTGCCTTGCACACGGCCGACCCGGGTTTGATTCCCAGCATCCCATATGGTCCCCTGAGCACCGCCAGGGGTAATTCCTGGTGCAAAGCCAGGAGTAACCCCTGTGTATCACAGGGTGTTACCCCAAAAGAAAAAAAATCAACAGACTGGCCTGGGGCTGAAGCCTAGCATAGCCACTCACATGTGTGATGTCCTGGGTTTGCTTCCTAACTCTCAGAAATTTTTATTTAATTAAAAAAATCCAGGTCTATTAAAATTTTTAAGAGTTTATTTGAGGTGCCAGAGTGATAGTACACTGAATAGGGCACTTGACTTACCGACATGGGTTCAATCCCCAGCATCCCATATGGTCCCCTGAGCACTGCCAGGAGTAATTCCAGAGTGCAGAGCCAGGAGTATCTCCTGAGCACTCCCAGGTGTGGTCCCCAAACCAAATAAAAACAACAACAACAAAAAGGATTCATTTGAAGAAAATACATACACAAAAAAGATTCAAGACAGGCAGCCTCCTGAGACAGACAGGGCCTGCAAGAAGCTGTACGGAGTTGAAAGACTATTTTTGGAAGCAGAAGGGAGCAGGAACAAGGAACTTATAGTAGAAAACAACCAAGCCCCAGGTTGGTTATTACGAGGTTCCCTTTTTAGTGGATGGAAGGGGTTTTTCAGCCCCATGACCTAATTGGTGCTGATCAGGCAATTCCTGATGGACTGGTTTTAGAGTTCATTCCCTGGAGAACCAAAACTGTCATTAGGCTAAATCTGGGTTTGATGACTCGTGGTGTGCGTGTGTGCGGGGTGGGGGGAAGATAAAGCGGTAGTGAATAGCATAAACGTCACCCTTGTGCGACTGTTGTCTTTTTTCCCCATGTTGCCTTTGTTTTATTTCGGGGTTTGTTCCAGAGTCTCTCAGGGGCTGTTCCTCGATCACTGCTTGGGGAAGCCCCTGGCAGTGATTGAGATCAAACCTGGACCTCCCACATGCAAAGCATGCACTCCGACCCTTTGAGTTATCTCTCCCACCCTCTTTTTTTTCATTTGTGGGGGGTTTGGGGCCACTCCCAGAGGGACTCACAGGCTCTTCCTGGCTCTGTGCTCACGAGAGAGCTCTGGGGGTAAACTAGACTCAGGGTTGGAGGAGTCAAGGGAAGCCACGCCCACAGTGCTTCCAGCCAATGAGGGAGGAGAAAACTATGAAGGCGGGGTCATTGTTAGGGGCGTGGCCTTTTCTGATAGGGTATTTGGTTTAGGAAACTCCCAGACTCCTTCTGATTGGCTCCCTCCTGGGTTTCTTCCTGGCCAATCTCATCAGGGTTCACCCAACTTCCCAGACGGGTTTCCTCTCGCCGATGCTTCCTCGAACACGTTTGCTTCTCAGAGGATCCGGACTAACATCTCTCTGAATTCACATTTGCGTTTTCCTTTATAAGCGTATCTTGTATTAGATATTTATCAGATAGTGTATATTTGTTAATGTCACTTCCTATATTTAAACTGTGAATGCCACATACAAGGGCAACAGTTTGAATGTAATAGCACAACTAAGTATTCCTAAGTATGATAGAACTCATACCTCAACTCATACCTGTTAAACCTTTCAAATGTAGTTGATCATGCATTTAAAATTTTTTTCTTTTGCTGAATTTGATACCTGCTATTATTCCACCTAAACTTTGAAAGCCCAAGTGGCTATCGAGTTCCCTCGTGGCTGGCTCTCCATAGAAACTCAGAATGACTTGAAAACAGAAGGTTGATGGCCGTTTTTTTCTGTTTTTTCTTTGCTTTTTGGGTCACACTCGGGGATGCACAGGGGTTACTTCTGACTCATGCACTCAGGAATTACTGCTGGTGGTGCTTGGGGTACCATGTGGGATGCTGGGAATCGAACCTGGGGTGGCTGCGTGCAAGGCAAACATCCTACCCACTGTACTATCGCTCCAACCCCTGATGGTGTTTTTTAAACGATGTAAATAATAGCAATGCAAGGCTGGGATGTGGCTCAGTGGCAGAACACTGGCTTTGTTTGTGAGTTAGTTTAAGCCCTGGCACCACCCATCCTTTGGGTGAGTGCCACCAGGAGCAGAGCTAAGCTGGGAGTAACCCCTGATCACTGACAGTTGTGCCCTCCCAGCAAAAAATGTAAAAATCAACCTAAAAGCTAAACTCCCAATGCATCAGATAACTTAGAAGATGCCTGAAGAGTGATGCCATCTCTCTCCTGCCCTTTGGGGAGCTTTGCATCACCCTGCACCGTGCTCCTTGCAGTCTCCTTTTCTCTAGCAGACATGCCTGAGTCCCATAAGCTCATCAGAGTCATCTCTGGGCCTTTGAAAAAATGACCCAGGCCAGCTCGGTCTCATTGACTAGAACCAGCTTTCTTTCTGGAGCTCTGGCACAGAATTAAATGGATCAGACCCCTGGAGGTAAGTTCTTTACCATCACTGCATTTGCAGTTGCCTATTCTTTCTTTCATTGGGCCTTTTCATCAGGAAAAAGGACTGATCCCCACTCTCACTTCTTCCTGCTATAGCGACCCTGAGGATTTTAATATGGTCCTAAAATTGTGTGCATCCGTATCAACATCGAGTATCATTTGGGTATTTGTGGAGGGGTTCTCCCCAACAGTGCTCAGAGGACCTTAAGGGTAAATCCTAGTGATACTCAACGCAGTTCTACTTGGATATGGCAGTGTTGGGGGCAACCAGGGCCACTGTAGAGGGGTCCATGGAACCATGCAGTGCTGGGCATTGAACTCTGGGCTTCTTATGCCAACCCTTTGAGCACTCACCTGCCCTGGGTATGTGTTTATTTATTTATTTATTTAATATAGGAGTACTATTTATTCAGCCATTGATTAAGCTGACTGAATTGGGTACATGCTTTTAAAGGACATTTATGGGGTTTGTGGGGATGATACACAGCAGTGCTCAGGGCTTACTCCTGGCTCTACACTCAGGGATCACTCCTGGAGCGGCCTTGGGGACCATATGTAGTGCCAGGGGTGAAAGTCAGGTCAACCACGTGCAAAGGTCGGCGCCTTGAACCCTGTGCTTTCTCTAGTCTCAAAGCTCACAGTTGCCTCCCACTTCCCTCAGTCCTGTCTTAAGAGTCAGTGTTTGAAAAGCTCGTTTCTGCAGCGTTTCCTGCTCCTTACCACCCATCCTTCTCAGGAGAGACATCCTCACTGCCTTCTGTGGCCATCAGCAAGAGACCTGAGCAGTGCTGCTGTGTCCATGTGGGCCTGGACCCCTCTGAAGGAATATTCCAGTGTCCTGGATCATTCTGCTTCCCTGCTAGGGCTGAAGAGTTTTAGGAGTTTGTTGCTGTGTTTGCTTGTTAGGGACAGTCAGCAATTTTCAGGGCTGACACCTCCATGCTCAGGATTCAGGGTCAAACTGGGCTTGCCCACATGCAAGGCAAGTACCCTGGACTCTCTCCCCAGCATAGTTTTAGCTTTTCAGCTTCATTTCCTGCTCTGTCCCATGAGACTGGCTGTTTTCACCATCCAAATCAGGGTCCTCACTCCCTTTACTCCCTGTGCTGCTCCCTGCAGGAACACGGAGACCCCAGGGCCAAAGTCATGAAGCCACAGAGCCCATCTCGTGTGGATTCCTGCCATCTTTGCCCTTTGTCATTTCTGAAGGGGTTGAGGTGCTCCTGAGCAATGCTCAGCAGCCAGAATCCCCTCGCTGTGCTTCTCAGTCACCAGGACCAAGGAAGGTGAAGGCTGATTCTGCAGGGCAGCAATTACATAGGCCGCTGGGCCATGCCTCGAAGTTGTGCCCAGTGAATTTGAATGACCATGTGGTGTCAGGGCCCATGGCAGGTTGGGCCTCGTGCAAGGCACGTGTCTTGCCCTCTGCACTCTATTGTGGCCATCACACAGCACACGCCCTTGGGGGTCTAAAACTCAGATTTCTTTCTTACCGCCCTGTAGGTGGGGGGTGCTAACATGCCAGCTTTGTGGGGTCCTCTTCAACCTCTCACTGAGTGGGATCTTGCCTTTCTCTCAGTGGCTACATGCTGCCCTGGGCCTGCCTCTTCCCACCTCTCCCCAGCTTGGGTCCCTCCTTCTAAGAATCTTTGCCTGGTGCGAGCACTCCCTCTGCCACCCAGGATCATTCCCGCCCCCGTGTGTTTTGTTTTTGTTCATTGTGTGGCTCAAATGCACATTTTCCGTTGTGGGGAAGCCTGGCAGTGTGACACCAAACGCCCACAGAACTCACCCTGAAGAAAGAACTCACATTCCCAAATGGCTTTGTACTCAGAGCTAAGGGGCTCTGCCTGGAGTGGAACCTCCTTATGCTCATCGCCCCCACATCCGGCCCCATCTCGACACGGAAGACTCCAAGGCAGATACTTGGGTTTGGGCCATGCAGGCTGCCGGGCCCAGAGTGGATCCTGGCGTCTAGAAGGATCAAGGCTTTTCCCACACATGAATCCTGCAGACACTCTCCTCTGAAAATTCACTTCCTTCTTCCAAGGAGGGAGAAGCATCTCAGACTCCTCCAAAGGGCTAAAAATATTTGCCCCTGGTGACACCAGCAGGTGCCGAAGCTACTGACTCAACAGACCCACTTCCTCTTCCACAAAAGCTGTCCGGTCTCTTGGCAGTGGCTCTGTCCCAGCAGATCCTGGCCACCTGCTTTCTGTCTGCACACAGCCTCAGGGCAACCTAGGGGCACCCCGACGCCTTCTCTGTTCCTGGGCCCCATCTGACTCAGGGTGCGTCTGTGCAATGCACAGTCCCTCAGCAGCTCCACTAGGGGACACTGGCCACCTTCCCTGGCCCCGTCGGGACACAGCTGAGACCTAGGCTTCCTGGGAAGTGGGAGCTCTTACTCATTGTGGCCCTTGAACCCACACCCACTCATGGTTGGCTTCCGGTGGGAATGGTTTTATAGGCACCTGAGGAGGGCGCCAAGGTCAGATCTCAGCGTCTGGCTGGAGCTGTCGCAGGTGTGGGGACCTGTCACCCAGTACAGTGCAAGCTTTCAAATGTTCTACTAGTGACTTTTCTTGTTTGCACATACCCTGAGATGCACTGGGGCAACTTTTGGCTCTGAGCTTGGGGTCATTCCTGAAAGTGCTCAGAGCTGCGGGGAACGCAATGCTGGGAATCTAACCCGGGTCTTCTGCGTACAAAGCCTACATGCAGGCCGTTGCTCTCTCTCTCTCTCTCTCTCTCTCTCTCTCTGGCCCTATTTTAAAAAATTTATTTCTGACCCTGACCCTAGTTTTTAAAATTTTATTTCTACCAGGTCAGATAGCTAGTCTTGCATGTAGCAGATCATTGTTCAATTTTTGGCACCACCAATGGTCCCATGAGCACTGTCAGGAGTGATCCCTGAGCACAGACCCAGGAATAAGCCCTGAGCTCTACCAGGCATGAACCTCCTCCCCCCCATTAATATTTTTATTGAGGTAACTATGGTTGACAAGTGTAAATGTTTCTATATTTTAAAGGTGAAATGTCGCCTCTCACATTGTACATGACTAAAGTGCCCCCACTACAGCTGCCCCCCACCCCTGTCCCTTCTCCCTCAGTTCTATGTTTCGAGTCTAAGGGGTTGTGTTCTTAGCGAAAACATTCTATTTGGTTTTGAGGCCATACCAAAAAGTGCTCAGGGATTACTCCTGACTCTGCACTTAGGGATCACTCCTGGCAGTGCTCAGGGGACCATATGGGACTCAGGGTATTGAACCTGTGTTGGTGTGCAAGGCAAGTGCCCTCCTTGCTTTACTATTTCTCTAATCCCTCAATGAAAACATTTTTTATGTTGACTTTTCAGTAGAAGCAGTTCTTTCCAGAATAAGGAACGTCATTTTTAACCCTCTAATTTTTCATCTAAAATTACAGATCAGATGATCAGCTCAGTCCCAGTCCAGAAGCTAGATTGAGAGTGAAACAAATCTAAAAGAGTCAAATCATTTGGTTTTGCCCAAATGGAGCAACGGCAAAGTGTCTGTTTTCTGTTTGAATTTTCATCTATGGATTCATTCTGATATCACCTGTGGCTGTATAAGGAGAGTTTTAGGGGGCTGGAGAGATAGCTCAATAGGTTGAATGCATGCTCTGCATGTGGGAAGCCTATGGATTCAATCCCTGGCATAGTATAGTCCCCTGAAGTGTTGGAAGTGACCTTTGAGCACAGAACTGGGAATAACTCCAGAGCACTGCCTAGTGTGGCTCAAGTCTCCTCTTCCACCCTCCAAAGAAGTTTATAACACAAAGGTTCACAAACAAGAACCTTCTCAGATAAGTTTACTCAGTCTGTGAAAATTCAGTTGTCATGGATGTTTTAAAGGGGTATCTTTCTCCAAGAATATTCCAGACTAGATATGTCAAATATTCTGGCACTTGGTGGTTTCCAATGAACTAAAAGCAAGAGTTTAAAATTGTAACCATATGGGGTCATGCCCATACTCAAGGAAGAAGTCTGTACTGTGCAGAGAAAGAGAAAAAGGACCTGGGAAGAGACTAAGTGGTAGACCAGTTGTCTTAGGAAAAGCAACTCTGAAGCATAGCCTCTCTGGCATTTGAACTCCAGAAGGCTATCTCTGTTTCTGATCATCTCTAAAGCACTTTCACAGTCCTGGAATCATGGTCTTCAGCAGCAGTCCAAAGTCATATTTATGAACCTTTATGGTGTGGGGCTATATTCACCAGATTTACTGACCTTTGGGTAACTGACATTGGTACCTGGGCTTAGGGAAGTTAGAAACAGCTTTTGTCTGATTGGAAAACACTAGCCATGCAACGATGCAAGAGTGTAAGCAATGAGTGGATTTTGGTTTGTTTCTCTGTCTTTAGATATAGAAACCAGTAATTCTCCAGGCTGGAAGGAATGACTTCTGGGTCAGTATCAAAAGCTTTTCCCCCTGAGAAAAGTGTCTCAACTCATCTTTCACTCATGACAAAGAATCCTGGGACTCATTCAGGCATGTTGAAAACTCCAAGATATGTGACAAAAAACCCTATGAACTTTGCTTCAGGTTCATGACCATCAGGTCACTAGAAATACCTTTCCCTCTTTACTCTGCTAACCACCCCTCAGTCTTCTGGTTTCATTATCCAACTTACCTTAACATTTTCAGCACCATGTCTTCAGCCAAAAACTGCTAAGACAGGGAGTCCCATTCTTTGCAATCTGTGATGCTCATAGAGTTTTTAGGGGAGAGGAAAAAGGACAGGCAGAAAGACAGGCAGAAGGGCTCAGAAATAGAAATAGAAGAAATCTGTGTAGGGAAAAGGTTGAAGCACTTAAAATGTAACCACATTCCACTAGTATTGGGAACATGAACAAATCACTTAATTAATTTACAACAGCAGTCAAATTAGGTGGATTTCCCTCTATCCCATAGTTAAGAAATCCTCATTGATGATACTATTGTTATTAAATAGTACGTTGTCATGATTATTACTACCCCATTAGACCTTTCCTCAGTTCTAGGATGTATTTTGTATTCACCAAATTGTTTAATTACCTTCATCTCCAACTTTAATTCTGCACTTACCAAGCATGTGTTGGTATATTGATTCAGCATGCTGGGCAGCTAAGTAGCTGGGCCTCCTTCACCTTCTTGCTAACCCTCAGGTTTCTGGTCTCTGCCCATTCAAGAGTCACCCTCTCCTGTCACCCACTGGGGTAGGTGGAATTGGGTGTTTA
The DNA here is from genome assembly GCF_029834395.1 of Sorex fumeus. Classification (NCBI taxonomy): domain Eukaryota; kingdom Metazoa; phylum Chordata; class Mammalia; order Eulipotyphla; family Soricidae; genus Sorex; species Sorex fumeus. The sequence goes on from NW_026606059.1 coordinate 78,252,492, forward strand.
AGTTGGACTCTGATTTGCATGTGCATTAAAGTTCACAGAGAAGCTTGTTCTATTTTGGAAACAGCAAACACATCTCCTCTCTCATATGAGCTTTCTCCCATTCACAGGAACCCAGTGGTCCTGCACTGGGCCTTTCCTCAAGGTCTGCAGTGAGGCCCAACCCAACCCTGGCATGCGTCACCTCCCATAACCTAGTCTCTCTGTTTGTTTTTGGGTCACACCTGGCAATGCACAGGGATTACTCCTGGCTCATGCACTCATGAATTACTCCTGGTGGTGTGCGGGGGACCATATGAGATGCTGGGAATCAAACCCAGGTTGGTCGCATGCAAGGCAAACACCCTACCCACTGTGACATCACTCCAGCCCATAACCTAATCTCTTAACAGCCACACCATACAACTAGGGCTTGGTGGCTTCCTGGAAAACGCCTTGACCATTGTTTCGTGGTTGTGGCCTTCACTCTGAGAAGCTGAGCTCCTCTCCTGTGGTCTCGCTCATTCTGATACTTGAAGAGCTGACTGTTGTCCTACCAAGTCTCTCTGAATCTGGTGAGCAGAGACAGGAACCCGCAGACCGTTGGCCAGGCTCTGAGTTGGGGGTCAACTGCTGCTTCCCTCAGGCCCCCAGGCAGGCAGTGATGTCAGCCACGTATCCTGCAGGCCCATCTGGAGCTGCCACCTGCCTCCCCTTGACCAGGGCAGTTCTCTTTCTTTCCCACTTCCTCCCTCCACTGGAGCCCTTTCTCCTGGAATTGAATAAGGTGATTGAGAAAAGGATGATTGGATCTCTCCATCCCTGGACATTTGAAATGAGGAAGTCCGGCTGCAGATTGGGTAGATGGAGGAATTGCCTGACAGAGCAGAGGCAGTTGGCATGGGGTGAGCACAAAACTAAACCAACCATTGGCAGGAGAATGGGTGGAGCTACAGGGTGAAATTTTTCCAGAGTCAGTTTCAAACATTTGTAACTTGGAAATAACACTGTTTAGGGAGTTGGAGAGATAGTCCAGTGGGTAGGGTATTTGCCTTGCACATGGCCAACTCAGGTTCAATCCCGAGTATATGGTTCCCTGAAGCCTATCAGGAGTAACCCCTGAGCATCACCAGGTAGTGCCCCCCACAAATGAGATTGCTTATATGCTGGATCCCTCACATAGGGAGACACTGCAGAGCAGACTTGGCACACACAAATATCTATACCTAGTGGCCGCTGATTAAACCCTTTTAAAAGGGTATAAATGTTCCATAGTTTTCACCCCCGCCGGTAGTAGATGCCATTTCTTCCCGCTGTGGAAAGCACAGTGCATCTGCTAACACCATCCTACATTTTAAAACTTAAACTTGAAGCTTTCTCTTTTGAGGGGGGAGCAGTGGAGGCATACCTGGTGGTGCTCAGGACTCACTCTAGTGTCACTCTGGGTACCATATGGGATGCTGGGGACTAAACCTGAGTTGGGCATGCGCAAGGCAAGACAAGCGTCCTTCCCACTTGACTACTACTCTGTTCCCTGAACTTGAAGCTGTCCAAGAAAATGGACAGGGAGAGCTTTCTGAGGCCTGAGGACACCCCCCCCCCCACACACACACCTTGGCTTTAAGTGAATTACCTGGAAAAGCTTTTATTTATTTCAGTTTTGGGGTCACACCTGACAGTGCTAGGGCTCGCTACTGGCTCGGTGCTCAGGGACAACTTGGAGAGGTCAGGGGACCCTAGGAAGTGCTGGGGACCAAACCTGGGTCACATAAGGCATGTACCCTACCCACTATACTATTACTATGACCCCCTAAGGTTTTAGAGATCTTGATATTATGCTGAACCTCAAAATCTCTTGCTTTTATCTCTGAAGACAGTGATGCCCAGACACTGCTAATTTTTTAAAGTTTTTTTTTCTCATTTTGGCATGATATCCTTGTGCATGCATGTATATATGTTGGGGTTTGGAGCCATATCTGGCAGTGTTCAAGGATCACTCCTGGTAGTGCTTAGGGGACCATGTGTGGTACTTGAAACTCGGACCTGGGTCAGCTGTGATGAAAGCAAGCAACTTAGCCGTGCACTCTCTGCAGAGCTGGCATCTGAATTACAGAGCTCCCGTGGCTGTTCTCAGACAGCTGAGGTTGTGGACCACTTCTCCGCCCACGTTGCTGTGCCGTGTGAGGGAGATTCTTGTGCTTCGTGAGGCTGTTTCCTCTAAGTGTGTGTGTGCGTGGAGGGGTGGGGGGAGATTATCAGTCCCTCGCAGCCGAGTCCTCTCGTCTCCTCTCTCTCATCCTTGGCTCTGTCTGAGACTGTTCTCACCTCAGCTGCTCTGCTGCATGGGGCCAAAGCTGGGCTTTTTCTCTCCAGAACAGCCCAGAGTTGAAGTAAAAGTCCAAAGGAGGAGGGGGAGATAGTCCAGGAGTGACGGCTGTTGCCTTGCATGTGACTGACCAGGGTTCAATCTCTGGCATCGAAATTGGTCCTAACCAGGAGTGATCCCTGAGCACAGAGTCAGGAGCAAGCCCTGAGCACTGCCAGGTTTGGCCCCTAAACCAATATATATCTACACATATGGGCTGGAGTGATAGCACAGCAGTAGCGCGTTTGCCTTGCGTGTAGCCAGCCCCGCCGAGCTGGGTTCGATTCCTCCACCCCTCTCAAAGAGCCCGGCAAGCTACAGAGAGTATCTTGCCCGCATGGCAAAGCCTGGCAAGCTACCCGTGGTGTATTCGATATGCCAAACACAGTAACAACAAGTCTCACGATGGAGACGTTACTGGGCCTGCTCTAGCAAATCGATGAACAATGGGAGGACATCTATTTCATAGAAAATGAAAAAGAAAAGAGGAAATCCTAAGGCGGTGAGAAATGCCCCTGAGCCAGACCTGGTTCATTTCCATTCCTCCAGCCTCTGGCTGTGCGGCCCCACCTGGCCCTGTGAGCAGGCGGCCCCTCACCTGTGCTTTTGTGCTTGATCATCGGGCCCTAAGAAAGCCCCTGGGCCTTGGGGACTCTCTCTAAACAGAGCTCCCCGCCGCGCCGACCAGAGGAAGCGTTTCTGCACGAGGGTCTTTCAGTGTGTCAGCTAGAAAAATAAGTGTGCGTGGGTGCTCATGCCTGGCACTGGGGCACGGGCTGGGTCTGGGTAGAACAGCAGGATGGAGCGGAGGGCAGACCCCCCACCCCCACCTCCTCTCCGCGTCCGGGCCGGTCGCTGGCCGGTGCGGCGGGCGGACAGACGGGTCTGACACGCACGAGTGGATGCAGTTGTGTATTTCGTGCCTATCTCCCGGAGAGGAGCATGGGCCGCGGCAGGGGAGAGAAACCCGACGGGAGTGCTTGGCCGGCGAGACGGCTTCGACTAAGTCCCGGCTGCCCGCGCTTTACAGAACCACCTTTCTACAGGAGAATCGGCTACTGCACGGGTAGCAGGGGCTGCAGGGGTCGCAGAGCGGGCTGCAGGGGGTGCATGGGGAGCAGGGGCTGCAGGGTGGGCACGGGCTGCAGGGGCTGCAGGGCGAGCAGGGGGCGCACGGGGCGCAGGGGGAGCACGGGGCGCAGGGTGGGCATGGGGCGCAGGGCGCGCAGGGGGAGCAGGGGGAGGTGCACGGGTAGCAGGGAGACTCGATCTTGACGCAGCTGCCCACCCCGTACGAATACGTCACGTCCTTCTCGTCCACGCACGGCGGCAGGCTGAACTCCTTGCAGATGTTCATGTAGCTGTACTTCTTGGAGCCCAGGCAGTCGTACCTGTTCTCCCGCTCGGCCGACACGCACACCTTCCCGTCCTTCACGCGCACCTTGACTTGGTCGGGCTCGAAGCCGCACACGTTCACCGATCCCAAAATATTACTACTACAGCAAGAGGAGGCCAGGATCCGGTTCGTGGTTCTTCTCAGCCTGCGAGGGCGGGAGAGAAGAGGCAGGGAGGGGGTCTCAGCGGGCAGCCCGGAGCCCCGACCTCCTCCTCCTTGCGCTGGCTGCCTCATGGGTCTGGAATTCGGGGGAGGGGGGAGACACCCGATGGTGCCCACGGCCACTCGGCTCAGTGCTCGTGGATGATTCCTGGTAGTGCTGGGTTGGCCAGGGGCAAGGCCAGCACCCTGCCCACTGGGCTCTCTCTCCACCCCCACCCGTTTGCATTTGGGAGTCAAACTCCTCCAAGCTCAGGCTTCCTCCTGATTCCAGATTCAGGGATCCCTCCTGGCAGTGGTCAGAGGACCTTGTGTGGTGCTGGGGGTCAAACCCGGATTGGCCACATGCAAAGCAAGTGTTATCTCTTTCGTCTGCTCCTTTATTTCCAGGGGTGGGTCACACCCTAACGTGCTCAGGTCTCATCCTGTCTGTACACGCAGGATCACTCCTGGCGAGGCTGGGGAGACCATAAGGGATTCTGCGGATCCAACTCAAGTCAGCTACGTGCAAGGAAAGCGTCCTGCCTGCGGTACTATCTCTCCAGCCCCCGCTCAAAAACTTTTTTGTTTTTGGACTTTTTTCCTTTCTTTCTTTCTTTTTATTTTTTCCTTCTCTATTGGGCCATACTGGCAATGCTGAGAGGTTACTCCTTACTGCACTTAGAAATCACTCAGGGAAATGTACGAGAGGCCAGAGATTAAACAAGGTTGGGCGGTGTGCAAGGCAAGTGTCTTACTTGCTGTACCATCTCTCTGTACCACTCTCCCCACCCCCCTTTTTTTAAAGGAGAAAAACCAAAAGCTTGTCCTTGGGAAAAGCCAAACATTGCAATAAGTATATAAAGTTAAGGGGAAAGGAAATGGCAGTACTTTGTGTAACTGTCTCACCTGTAGTAAACCACTTTTACCAATAGAGGGGTCTGTGTGTGTGTGTGTGTGTGCGCGCATGCTCTTTCCCAATTGCTTTAGACCTTAGTGTCTCCCAGCAATGGGCATGTTCCTTAACTTCCCCATGCCTCAGTTTTTTTCATCTGTGAAACAGTGAGAACAAAACTTACCCTTCATGGAGCTATGGGAGGAGGAGGTGAAATTATGAAGTTTGCTCAGCTCCGGGCTGGGTGGATCATTACATTATCACCTCCTGCTTAATTGCAACCAAGATCTTGCTTACTAGGAGTCGTGGAGCTTCTGGTAAATGGGGTGGGTGAGGAGGGGACTAATCAGATCTTTGTGAAACGTGCATTTTGTGGGGGGACTTCCAAGTGGTGCTCAGGGCACCTAGGGGTCCCTCCCGGTGAATCTCTGCTGGCTGCAGCAGCAGTTCAATGTAGGCCGCACTCCAGGGGGCCTCTAGGGCTTGTGCCCAGTGATGCTCAGGGGACCATGTGCTGCTGAGGATGAAACTGGGGTCAGCTACTGCCAGAAGTGGCCACCCTCCCACTCCGCACCCCCCACTAACTCTTTGGCCCAAACCAGAAACTTTGCAGCTAACTGTCCACCTCGGAACCCAGCCTTGCTGATCCTTGGGGCAGGCCTGGCCACACGCTTGTAACACAGCCTGAAGCTCAAAATTCCATCCACACAACACAAGCCTCTAGACCTCCCTGCAGCATAGACCCCTTGGGGCCCGTCTGCTGCTGCTGGGCCATGCAGATCCTGTGTGGCTTTCCCAGGAGGGACAGTTGGACTGGAGGGGCTGCACCTGGTCCTACAGGCCACTCCCGTCCACCACTGGCATCAGTGGTATTAGCTGCCACACCCTCCAGCGTGAATATTTACACCAGCCACTTGGTAGCAGTCACAGATCATTGCCTGTCAGTCACTCTGCTTTCCCCTAACCAGCGACCCAATGCCACGGTGGCCCCAGGTGCAGTATGCAGGAGGCTGTCTAGCCTGCTGGGTGGACCCTACACAGCCCCAAATGATTTATCAGGGACAGCAAGGGCAGTTCCCGGTGGCTTGTCAGAGGGGAGGAAAGCAGTGCTAGCAAACTAGATTCCGCACCCAGAAGCCTGGGGCTGAGATGTGCTCTGTGCTTAGTTTCCTTCCGGGTAAAAAATGGGAGCATGGTCATAGCGGGCGTCCGAGGGTGGGTGGGAGGCGTGCACGCATGCATGAAAGGGTCAGTGTGTGTCCACGGAGGGTCGGGGTAGTAGGGTGTTTTCTTCTCCTGCTCTCCCCCCCCCCTTTTTGGGTCCCACTTGGCGATGCTCAGGGGTTACTCCTGGCTCTACACTCAGGGATTACTCCTGGTGGTTCTTGGGGGACCATATGAGATACTGGGGATTGAGCCTGGGTTGGCTATGTGCAAGGCAAAAGCCCTGCCCACTGTGCTATTGCATTGGCCCTCTTCTCCTGATCTTTAATTGTGTCCTGGAAAGCATCATTAGAAGCATTACTATTGTTGTTGTTAAGTTTGGCGGTCACACCCAGATTCCTGGCTCTGTGCTCAGGGATTACACTTGGCAGTGCTCAGGGGACCCCGTGCAGTGCTAGAGACTGAACAGCATGACAAGTGTCCTATCCACTTTTCCCTCCAGCCCAGCATTCTTTTCATCTTCAGAATTACCCTGCAAGCTCTGGACCTTTTCTTAGCATTTAATTATTTTTTCTTTTCTTCTTCTTCTTTTTTTTTTTTTTTTATAGATCCTCCCAGTGACAACCTAATGCTCTGAAACGGTCTTTTAAAAAAGTCTCTTAAACACTGTATGGCTGAAAATCTATTGTAAATAACTTTGTAAATAAATCTGTTTTCATTTTGGGCCACACCCAGCAGTGCTTAGGGCTTACTCCTGGCTGTGCCCTCAGTAATCACTCCTCGAGCACTCTGGGGACCGTATGGGATGCCCTGAATTGAACCCGAGTGGGCTGTGTGCAACACACGTGTTCTGCCTGCCGTATTCTCTCTCTACTTCCCCTCCAATTTTTTTTTAAATTCCTTAACATTAAAAAGGAAAAAAGTCTGTGCTTCAGAGACATGCCTGACAAATATTCCTGCGTCTCAGCTTCTGAAAGGTGCCTTTGGAGCGTGTGCTTTCTAGAACCTTTTCCCCTTCGAGGAGTCTGGGATGAGGTGCTCAGCCGCATTATGAATGTTCCGTGCTGAATGCTGTTTCCACACTTCTTTTTGTTACATAAGGCATACAAGTTCCCTGTAGAAAACTCTGGAAATATGGATACGCCAGAAGACAGAATCTTTTTTTAAGCAGCCAGACTCTTGCTTGCAGACTTCCTTCTGTGTGTGGGGTGCCTGCGTTATTTTCACACATCTGTGGATGCAGTTCTCGGTGTTCTTATGAAACGGTGCCGCCTAGACACCCCCAAATCTGTGGCCCCTCCCTCCCATGCTTGGTTTAACAATAGTGTTGTGCCCTTGCACGGGGACAGGCACCAGCACCCACAGTGGCTGCTTAAAGAGGAGCTTTGGAGATGCCAACAGAAACACCTGTGCCAGGAGTCCAGAGGCCAGTCATGCCCCCCTTAGCTCCATTTCCCCTTTGTGTGCCAAGGGACCTGGCGTGACATGCGGCACTGACATCCTCATGCCCTGGATATGTCCGGGCACCCCACAGGACAGAGGAGGGAGAAAGGAAGAGGATTTTCAAATCTCTATCTCGAGAAGGAAATAAAAGGCGTCCCTTGTCCCCTGGAAATGTAAAGAACAGCTCACAAAGATGCTTCGGTCCCTGTCTGGCTTGAAGTCCCAAGGCCATGAGTGGAGCATGGAGCAGAATCGGGGAAGCCTCTCCCCATTATCAAGCCCTTCCTGGGCCGTGGGTGAGATGCAGGCTGGGAGTCCCAGTTCCCCAAGGAGGATGCGCGGCCTCAGGTCTGCCTTGAAGTTAGAGCATCTCAAGGGAGGTGGCGACGGAGTGGGAGGAGGAAGGCAGAGCTGGAAGTCAGCAGCCTCCCCACTCCATCTTCACCTCTTAGCCCAGGGTCCGGCTTCCTGCATTTCCTGCGTGAGTTCCCTCCCCCTCTCTTCCGGCTACCCCAACCCCTGGCCTGCGGCTGCCATGTACGTTCACCTGTCTGGTTCCTCAGGGAATTTCTCGGCTCACTTCCCTGATTCCTTCTGCTTAAAGGTTCTAGGGGGCGTGCCTGGGTGTCAGAGAAAGGATAGAGCCTCCTTTGCGGCCTCAACTCAGGTATAAACTTGTCCCTTGACTCTTGCCTTGGATGGACCTTGGTGTCTGCCGAGCTGTCTCGGACCCTGAGCGGAGGGAGCTTATCTCTGTCCTGGTCACTCTGTCTTAAGACCTCGTCCTTCAATTCACCAGCGGAGGCAACCAAACCCTGTTGCCTTGTTTGTCCCTTGGGGCTCTGTGCTAAGGGATCACTCCCGGTGGTTCTTGGGGGACCATGTGTGGCGCTGAGGATTGACTCGGAGTCAGTTGCATTCAAGGCAATTGTCTGACTCACTTCTTGCCCAGTTAAAGCTGGGGTTGCCCCTGCAAACACCCTCATGCCCTTGAAAGTATAGTCCGGCCCACAGAGACGCTGTACTTCAGCTTCTTCCCAAAGATGGTACTCAGGTTCAGCTGAACTCAGGTTCAGCTCAGCCAAGAGTCACGAGAGGCAGATGGCCACTGTACCACTGTTGCCCAGGAGCAGAAAAAGGCAGGGTTTCCTCAAGCATGGCAGAATCCTTCCTGTCCTCTGCCTTCTGGCACCTTCCAAAGATGCACTGAATGCGAACCCTCCTCTGTCACACATCCTTCCTGTCCTCTGCCTTCTCCCTGTCCTTGGCTTCCTGCCTTGTCTGCCTGTGACTGGTGGGGCTGGTTAAAACACCCATGGGCTGGTGGCATCCTGAGTTTGCCTTACAGCAGGACTCAGGAGGAGCTGAGAATTTGCATTTCTAAGAAATGCAGCTGGGGCCGGCCAAGCTCAGCGAACCCCTGCACTGATGGTTAGGTGAGTGGATTCCAGGTTCCCAGCGGGGCAAGGGGGAACTTATATGGTTCTGGGGATCAAACTGGAGCCAGATGCATGCAAGGCAACTGCCTTACCCACTCGACGACCAGGAGACCCTGAAGCTCCCCGTGAGCAGGACATCAGCCTGCTCTGCATGGTCATCTACGTGGCTGAGCCGTTACAAGTCTATTTAAGGAGCATGCAGAGCTTGACTAAAGGAAAGATTCCTTAGTAGGACACTCCCCACGCCCCAATTTGAGACTCCTAGTGGCCAAAAGCCCTAAGTCCCATTCACACAACAACAAAATCAAGCTTGATAGCAGACACTTGTTTGGTCTAGATGGACATGGCTCCTTCCCCACAGTCTGGGGGTGACCAGGCACCTCCAGCTTTGGTGAAGGGGATATTGTGATAAGAGGGGCCCCTTCCCATGGGGGTCCATCTTTCTCCATCTACAGACACAGAAACGAGCCGAGGAGCTTTCCTCTCAGAGGGGAATCACTCCCCCTTCCCACAGGGTTCAAGCTTCCAGCTTTGTATGTTCAGACATCTAGTTTCAGGCATTTGTATGTTCAGGATGAGGGACAGCAACACTTTCCCTGGTGCATGTGGACCTAGGTGGGTAACCCAGAACCAGCAGTGAGGAATCTCATGATGAGGGCTGGCAGCCTGCAGCCTTGATTGGTAAGAAGTCTGTGAAAGGCACACACTTGGGGTACAAAAACACTTTGGCAAAGAGAGGAGGGCAGATAGGAGATGTTTGAAGTAGATGATGCCCCTTCAGGATCAGAGAGAGGGGTGTGAGAAGAAAATTTCTCCTTGAGTTGCAGCCACCCATAGAAACTTGGATGAGAAGCAGTCTCAGGACTAGTTCTTGGGTGTGAATAAAGGCTGTAGTATGTGAGCTCATTGTGTCCCCATGGCCCCCAAGCTACAAATCTGTCCACGAAGACTTGCACCAGGGGACAGAGGTCCCAAAGGGGAGGGAGCTCATTAGATAATCAACTCCCAGATGCAGGAAGCAGAGTGTGACCGGGGACGACTCTCCTCCTTTACTAGAAGCCCAGGCCTGGATGAGGTGGTTTGAGCCCTGCACTGCTTACATCAGGCTGGTGGCATGTACTCTTTTTTTGTTTTGTTTTGGGGCCACACCCAGCACTGCTCAGGGCTTAACTCCTGATTCTTTGTTCATTCTTGGCAGGCTCAGGAACCAAATGGGACTTTGGGGCTAGAATCTGGGTTGGCCACATGCAAGGCAAACATCCTCCCCACTGTACCATCACTCCGGCCCCATGGGGGCATGGATTCTTACCCAGGAAACCCAGATCAATCACCTGAGGTCATGGCAATCCAGACAAAGGTGGGGGAAGATTCAAGGGTCCTGCTAATGATGAAGGTTCTCTGAGTAAATTGGGGAGAGGAAAAGGAAAATCAGAGATGTTAAAGAAATGTAAATATTTGAATCTGTCCTAGAGAAGATACTGCTAAAGGGGCCTTAGAAGTACTTTCCAGTAGAAATCGAAAGTGGATCAGACCTTCTACGTCGAATCTAACACAACCCATGAAACTTAGGCATACAAGTACACACTCATGGACAGGCATGGATGAAATGGCATGCTGCATGTCAGGAATGTTCAAGAAGTGTATACAGGCAACCAACTTGTTAGCCAAGCCTTCTTGCTATTATTATTATCACCTGATCACTTGATCACTTGACATCCCATTATTCATCGATTTGCTCGAGCGGGCACCAGTAATGTCTCCATTTGTCCCTGTCGTGTGCTAGTGTACCCAATGGCATCTGCTTGTTCTAAGGACATGAAGAGCCTCAAACCGATCGTTCAGGGACTTGATGAAGAAGTCTAACCATCTCATAGGTGGGCAGCCACGCAGTCTTTTGATGTCCCGTGGAATCCAGTCGGTAATGACTGTAGTCCAGCGGTCGTCTCCAAATCTCATTGTGTGTCCAGCCCATCTGATTTTCGATGCCTTGGCAAACAAGACAGTGTCCCTGATTCTTGACCGTCGACGGAGGTCAGAACTCCAGATTCTTTCTCTCACTTGAGTGAAGCGTGATACTCCAAGCATAGCTCTTTCGATTCCTCTTTGGGAGAACCGAAGTGTTCTCATCCTGTTTTTGTAGGGCCCAGTTCTCTGAGGCGTATGTTAATGCAGGAAGAACAGTGGAATCGAAGAGATGTGCCCAGAGCCGGAGGTTCTTTGTCCTCTTAGCTATTTCTTCAATGTTCTTGAAGGCGTTCTAAGCTGCTCTCTTCCTCCTGTGCAACTCAGGTGCCAGGTCATTCATCATGTTGACTTCTACAGGAGCCTTATACTTCTAAAAGGCCTCATACAGGTAAAGTTCTGTTGAGGCCATGACAACCACTCAATGATATAATGAACGTTGTCTTTGACTGGGGGGCTTCTGGGTCACACAGGACTGTGTGAAAGGGCACTGCTCACAGCCTGCAGAAGGGTCACGGCGCGCCCTTTAGGCTCAAAAGGTAAAAAGACCTTTAACCTCAAAAGGTCCGAAGCAAGTTCTCACACCGTAAGGTCATTTCAAAGGGAAAATTCAATCAACAGGACATATCAAGATCTGTTTAGTCATGGATTGAGAGTTCACTGAGAGATTAAAAAAAGATAAATAAAATGGCATTTCACTGAAGGGAAGAAATATTAGCTGTGGGAGTCCTCCGGGATCAGGACTGGATCGGGTTTTGTGTTTTCATTCATATTCAAGAAATAGAATATAAAAGGACTTGCCCTCCAGTCTGGTAAAATGTCAAGCGGTCAAACAGGAGAGAAGGTTCACAGGATGTCTGGGAAGAGATGCAAAAGCGCAACCATGAGGTGGTTTCTAAAATGACTTGGAGCGCTGAGGTCCAGGAATTCGTGTAAAGATGTCACGAGCTCAGCCGACTGCTGCTTGCACAGAGGGGGAAAATAATGAGCCAACGCCCTGTCCAGCCAACACTTGCCCCTGCCAGGACAAGCATCACAAACCAAAAGCAAGGAAGCGTTCCCTCCTGGGTAACAGACAGATTCAACGTGAAGACAGGAGTACCGTACGCCAGCTCATATGGGACTGACTGGGCAGGGCCAGGACATGGAAGTGGGAGGACTTGCAGAGGGAGCCAGTGCCCACACTTCCACTGCCTTTGAAGGCTTGAACACCCTTCGTCCAACTTTTGTCCCCTCTGTGCTACTGAGCCATTGCTTCCCCTGAGAACGCTAATGGCATTCCCTTTATTCAGACAAATACTCTAAAAAAACAAAACAAACACAAAAAACAAACACAAAAACTCACCCCCTGACACTGTGCCCATCAGTTTTTGTATCAATGAGGTAAGGAGGAAAAGTAACAGTTGGCTCAAAGGGGTGGGTCCTAGCACAGACAAAGGAGGGTGCCATTCCCAGGCTGCTGGCTGATGACCTAGACAATGAAACCCTCTGTTGCCTTGCCCATTCAAACATCACTGTCACAGTTGTCAAGGGTCCCTGCCTATCTCTCTCTTCATCGATCTGAGTTATGACCCGCTCTACCTACCTGTGCATCTATTCATCGCACTGGGGAAAGACAGAGGAGGTTGGAAGTTCTTACAGCAGCAACGGGACATAAGCAAGTCCAAGAAATTGAGTGAACAATACAGTGAATTAGATCATCATGTTTTCTCACAACTTTCAAAAGGGCTGAGACTAAAACTTGGTGATTCTAAGCACTACTACATAGAAATGGTAGTTGTGTAACATAATTATTGTAAATTATCACTAAAATGGCAACAAGATTTAAACATTTCAAATGGACATGTGGAACACCTTAAACTTATATAATGTTTTATGTCAAAGAAAGTTCAGCTTAAAGAGCTTTAAAAATATAGGTTATGGGGCAAGAGAGACAATACAGCAGGTAGGAAGCTTGCCTTACACACAGCTGAACTGGGTTTCATTCCCGGGAACAGCATGTGGACCCCCAAAACCCACAAGAAATGATCACTGAGCACAGAGTCAGGTATGAGCCCTGAGCACAGCTGTGTGACCCAAACAAATTCCACAAAGGAGAAAATTATTTAAAAAATAAAAAATTGTTTTGTATCTCTGTATTTGCTTATTATATCAGTATATGAAATGAATCACCTATCCTTTTACATATGAATTATAATTCATATATCATTCCAATGCATAGATGTATCATAAATCATTTCATTTTTGTTCTTCCTGACACTGTTCTTAAAGATTAGTTAGGTGTTATAGTTTTAGTTACAGTGCTTGGGAATTATTAGTTGCTGCTCACAATTATAGGATGTGTCTGAAAGCTATTTCTAGAGTCTGCTCCAAGGCAGAAAAATGAAAAAGCAACATGGTGGTCTGAGGACCACCTGTTTCTAAGTGATTACAATTTGATAATATGTAAAATAGAATACAAAATAATATTCATAGATCTATATATTGAACATGCATAGGATTATAATTGTATACAGTCATTTATATGATCACATATAATATGTAGAATTTATAATTATATTAATTGCATCATATATTTGTAATTGTACATGCAATCACTTATGATTATCTATGCATATCATTTATATGACACATAATAATCTATATTATAACCAGGAGATACATTTTTTTCATCAGTGATAACCAACTATAGGGTGTAGGCAAATAGAAAAGGAAAGATTTCTTACAAAAGTGTAATAAAAATTTCAGGTGGCACTTAAAATGCCCTAGTTCAGTTCAGTCCCACTCAACTCTGGAGAATGTGGCCCCCTGAGCTAAGATGATTAACACAACAGTTACTCAAATTGAACAGGAAAGACAGCACGAGAGACCCAACTCCAGACGAGTGCTTAGTCTTTCTGTGTGGAGCTGGGGAGTTGGAGAAAGATTTCCCTGCAAGCCCAAGGAAATGTCTCTATTGTTCAATTTGCTCCCATGCTCTGAGAGCCTCTGGCAAACATTAAGGGTTTGATCAATTATTATTACTCCTGTTGTAGTCATTACTGTAAGTCCAAATATACTTGAATCACTCTACTCATAACCAGAAAAAATGTTTCGTTTGCTGCTTCCAATAGCTTTTTAATGACAGCCCCTGTTTCTTCCCCTCATTAAAGCACTGCATCCATCCCGATGGCAACTCCTGCCGTATGCCAGCCGCAGCTTTGTCCACTGCCATCATTACCTTGTCTTTGGAGAATCTCACAATTCCCACCATGGACCTGTTAACTCCTCCGAGAGCTCAGCTAAGCCACCCGACTCCTTATCGGGAGCCCTTTTTATCTTTGCTCACACACCTGGGGTCCCCCATTGCTTTCCCTGCCCCCCCCGAAAGAACCACCAGGGGCCACGTTACTTGGCAAGCTCTCTCTTCTCGTCCTCGATGGCTCTGATGGCTTTCCTCTCCAAACTTCTGAGCGACGGTCGCAGACAGTAGAGCTTGACATCACACAGGCAGCAGGGGTAGAAATCGCACAGGCCACAGGCGCGCGATCTCTTCGAATAGCAGAGGCAGTAAGGATAGGGGTGCAGGTCACAGCAGCAATAGGGGTGCATGTACAAGTCACACAAGCACCGCGTGCTCAGTTCGTCGATGCATCGCAATTGCCTTAGTTCTCGGTCCACCTTCTTTATGTCCCTCCTAACACTGTCCAAAAGACAACTCAGTGCAGCCATTACAGTCACACCTTATTGTTTGTTTGAGTACCGTTAGGAATGGGTACTCAAGGGGAAAAAATTGTCCTAAGCTCTCCTCAGAAGTTCCTTTTAAAAATAAAGGAGACGCACATGGTTCCTTTACTTTAAAGCTTGGCTTCTGTGACCTCACCACCTTTAGAGTGTGTATGTCATAGTGTTCTGGTTACCATGTGAACGACACACAGCCATGGGTCTTCAGAGACTCTCCTTCGAGGTGGAGAGAGAGAGACTCAGAAACGCATGTGGAAAGGCCAGAGAGATAGGACAACAGGAGGGTGTTTACCTTGTCTGTGGCCAACCGGGGTTAGATCTCCGGCACCCCATAGGGTACCCCAAGCTCCACCTGGAGTGATTCCTGAGGGCAGAGCCAGAAGTAACCCTTGAGTATTGCTGGGTGTGGCACCCAAACAAAAAGCAAGACACAAAAGAAACATTCACAGGGAGATTTTTCTTTTTTTTATATCTGTGTGTGTGTGTGTGTGTGTTTGTTTAAAGAATCACCATGAGATACAGTTACAGACTTACAAACTTTCATGATTACATTTTAGTCATACAATGGTCGAGTACCCATCCCTCCACCAGTGTTCATTCTCCACAACCAATGTTCCCACTATCCCTCCCCCCTCCCTTCCCCCGCCCCCTGCCCTCCTTCTTCCCTCCTGCCTCTGTGGTAGGCACATTCCCTTTGACTCTCTCCTTTAGAGTGTTATGGTTTGGAATACAGGCAGTAAGTGGCCATCATGTTTGGTCCATAGTCTACTTTCACGGGAGATTTTTCACTCACCCTCATCTCCACAGCCCCTCAACTAGGAGCCCCACCCCACATCTCCACCCCACACCAGGAGCCCTACCTACTCTTCTAGGCTTGCATAAGGCTCACTGTTATTTTTTATTTTTATAAAATTGTTCAGAATAACTTATTACATTCAATATTCCAATACCAATCGCATCCCCATTATTTTGAATATTTTGAATTTTCCCAAGCACCACCCAAGCCCGCCCCAATTCCGTGAGGCTCACTCTGAGTGCCCTTGATCTGTGTATGCCCTGAGGTCTGGCCTGAGGGCTCGGATGAGTGGGTCCCAGATGGAAGGAGCCTCCCGTGACAGCTGTGCTCTTGGTCCCTTCCATCCTGTCCTGGAAGGGAGGCTGCGCCATGCTCTGCCACGGCTTCAGTCCTCTTGGGAGGCCCCCGGAAGCTTTCTCATGTCCTCACTAAGTCACTCTCAAGTCAGCCTATGTCGTTGATCTTTCAGGCACTGCATCTGAGTCCCACCATACTTGAAAAAGTTTTTATTATTACTTTTAGACAGGGTGGGGGTGGGGCTTGTGCCTCGCCTAACAGTGCTCAGGGCTTTCTCCTGGCTCCGTGCTCAGGGATTACTCCTAGCAGACCATCAGGGGTGCCGGGAATTGATCCCTGGCCAGTTGCGTGCAAGGCAACTGCCCTGCCTACTGTCCTGTCTCTCTTGGACTCTGTTCAGAGGAGGAAGGCCTCCTTTCCCCCCTGGGGGGCCTGGAAGAGACGCACCACTTTCTCTAGCTCGAGGAGAAACCTCTGAACTCACCTCCCCACACAGCCCATCCCTGAGCAAATGTCAGCAAAGGTTGACACAAGCCAGCCCTTAGGTTTCGACTCTTAAGTACACAGATTCAGGAATTTAAATACACACTTCTGTAGACACAGGCACGCTATGAAGATGCTCACAGCATTATTTTAATTAGAAATTTCCCCTCTCTCCCCTCCACCTCTTTACTTTTACTTTAATACTTGTGCCATGTCTTCCAGTCCAAGACATTTTGAGCATTTGGGAATGTTCAAAATGTTTGAACACAGGGGCTGGAGCGATCGTACCGCAGGGAGTGCGCTTTCTTTGCATGCAGCTGACCCAGGTATGATCCTGGGAACCCCCGTCACTCTCCTGAGCCCCACCAGGAGTGATCCCTGAGCACAGAGCCAGGAGAAAGCCCTGAGCACTGCTGAGTGTGGCCAAAACATGAAACAAATAAAATATTCCGCAGGTTTTTGAATTTGTGCTGCTGTTAAAACAAACAAACAAACAAACAAACAAACAAAAAACCTTCCATTTCCTCCAGAATTCAATCCTGACTTGCTCATGCTTAGGTGGGTGAGGTGGCTGGTTTGGGGCTAATTACAGAGTGAGGTTCTCGGCACGGCCATGTGACAGATGAACGCATGTAGGAGATGCTGCTGGCCGGGCTGTGAGCTGCAGCAACTGTGAGCCCAGCCTCAGCGGGAGGGAGGAGGAGTTTTAGTCTCTGAGTATCTTGAATCTCCCTGCAAGGGCTGTCCAGCCACGAGTCACCGAGGCCAGAGGGCTCCAAGCTGATCTTGGGACCCTCTACAATTAAACAGTCCCCTGGCTTGGATATGCGTGAAGTCATCCAAGTCTCTCAGGGCAAAGTTGGCGGCTTCCATGTCACAGTCAGTGACCTCAGATGTGTCCGGAGATAACTTGGAGAGGCGGGGACCCGGTTTTACCAGAGGTGCCGTGTGCTCCAGGTGGAAACCAGGAGAAACAGCACCTATGTTAGGAGGCAGGAGATGCAGAGCTCTCAAGATGGATCAGAGAAGGCAAAGATCTATGGTCTAAGCAGGAACCCAGAGAGAGAGAGAGAGAGAGAGACAGAGACAGAGACAGAGACAGAGACAGAGACAGAGGGAGAGGGCGTGGTGGGCAGGGGATAGGCAGATAGGTGAATCCCAAGAGGGTTGGGGTGAGTGTTTAAGAAACTCCTGTTGAGCTCCCAGAAACCAATGGGAAAGATCCACAGGGACCATGAGTAGATGCCACCTACAGAAATGTGGGTGGGGACTGGTTCCTGTCCCCATGTGGGTCCCTGGCCGAAGGGATGAAGGGGGTGTGCGGGAAGTAGAGTCAGATAGTCAGACTCCACTAATGCCTTAATTTGTGTTTCTCTCTCTTAGTTTCATTCCCTTTTCATGTTGTGAACAAAACATTTAGCTCTGGCATAAATAAAGCTGGAGTGTTTTCCTGAAGTTTCTCTGAGACATATTCCTAAGCCCTGCAGGTCAAAGTATCTGCCAGAGGCCCTCTGAGCTCACCACTGGAGGCAAGGCCACGGGGGAAAAGGACGCTAACTTGGGGGAGGGGATCTGTATGTGGGAGAAAACTGGGTTGGATGTAAAAGTGAATATATTATTTTTGCTTGTTTTGCTTTAATTTTGATTTTGTTTCACATCTGGCAGTGCTCAGGGCTTACTTCTGGTTCTAAGCTCAGAGATCACTCCTGGGGGTGCTTAGAGGACCATATGGGATGCAAGGGATCAAAACCAGATCAGACACTTGTAAAGAAAATGCACTGTCCCTCCAGCCCTCGTCCCCAAAGAATATATTATTAACAAACATCATGAACACACATTATTTGCCCGTGTGTTATGGCTTCAGGCATTGTTTGATCAAGACACTCATGCCATTTCTCTGGGCCTTTTTTTCTTTGTCCTCACTGGAGCGTTAATTTCATGCTTAGAATTTCTCCTTGCATGTGTATAAGATGGCTTATAGCACTGACCAAGGTCCTGTGTTTCCTGAACTTCCACCAATATGAGAGACAGTGTCTACTTTGTAATCATCAACCATGTCCTGGGCTTCTTTCTGATTCTATCCATTGGTGTCGCATACCTACCAGCTGGCAGTGGTGAGAAATCATGGTGCATGAGTGTGTATATTTGTGTGTGTGTATAAATTTATTATAACATCATAGTTTACCAAGTTGTTCTTGATACAGTTGTTTCAGTATTACAACACCAATCTCTCACCAGTGTGTCCATCCCCCACCAGTCTCCCCAGTTTCCTACCCACCATGTGCCTTAGCAGGCACAAACAAATTTACTTCATATTGTTACAACACAAAGGCAAATGGAATTATCAAACCTAGATCCATGAGAGATACTTTGTGATAGTCGCTCCATATCACAGTGGTGTTGCTGAAGGTCATTGTCTGAGGATGCATGGACTAGTTGGTGCTGTTTGAGCCTTTTGGATTATTATTTTCATTCTTTGAGCTTGGTGGACTGCTACACAACTGTCCCATCAGATTTTCTGTGATCCCACTGGGCCGACAGCTCTGTGGGATCTGGAAGCGTAGCCTGCAGTCTAGGTCCACGTGTGGAGATCTGGAGCTGGAGGATTTGGCAGCTGAATCAGTTGTGGAGTAGGGCTGTTTCCATGCTGGGGGGTGTTGGGTGTAGCTGTGGGCTTCCGAGAAGGCCCAGAGTTGTCAGCCCGGGCCTGTCTACCTGGGAAAATTCAGCAACATCATGCTGTTTTTTGTAGCAGTTGTGGAGCTGGGCTGTTTCCCAGCCAGCATGAAGGCGGGTGGTGAGAGGTCATGGTTCTTATCAAATGCTCCTCGGGTCACAGGTAAGGACTTGAACTGACACTTTCTTTTTTAAATTTTTTTATTTTTTATTTTTATTTTTTATTTTTATTTTTTGAACTGACACTTTCAAAGTGGATTTCATTCTGGTTCCATCTTTGGAACAGGCTGATGACCAACCCGCCCTTCTTGTTCTTTTCCATTTAAGAAAATTGTCACCCACGCAGGATCTGGTTTCCTGGGTTTCCCAAGGCCTCCATGGAAGAGAAAACAGCTGCTTCCTGACAATGATAGTGCTAACAGACCCCATTAAGCCATAGATGTGCTCCCTGCCCATGCTCCACCATGCTAGGGAAGGACATAGGGGTGGATTGAAACTCCTACACCTACATTGCTCATGGAGAACAGAACAGGGGTTTTCCAGGGTCTTGCCAAGGGTCTTCCCAGGCCACGTTGAGAACTTGATTGTGTCTCCCTAAAACTCAGTGCTAAAGCCCAAAAGTGCATGCATGTATAAATTCTTTTGTGTGCACATGCGCGCATGTGTGTGCATGCACGCGCGCACGCACGCGCACACACGCGCACACACACACACACACACACACACACACACATACTCACACAGAGCATCATGTAACTATCTTTGGAGACAGGACCTTTCCGGAGAAGTTTCAGTTCAAATGAGCTTCTGTGAATGGACCTTCCTAAGTTTTTTTTTTTTTGCATCTGATTTATTTATTGATTTATTCATTAAATTTTTATTAGTGAAACACCATGAGGTACAGTTGTATACTTACAAATTTTTGTGCTTGGGTTTCAGTTATACAATGATAGAGTACCCATACCTCCACAGTGCCCATTCTCCACCACCAATGATCCCAGTATCCCTCCCACACCCCCCAACCCCCCATCCCACCCTGCCTCTGTGGCAGGGCATTCCCTTTTGTTCTTTCTCTCCTTGTGGGTGCTGTGGTTTGCAAAAGAGGCATTGAGTGGCAATCATGTTCGGTCTATAGCCTACTTTCAGCATGCATCGCCCATCCTGGGAGGATCCTCCCAACACCCTCTGTTAGGTGCTCCCTTCTCTATCTGAGCTGTCATTTCCCCTAGCATGTGCAGCTGGCCTCCAAGCCATGGAGTGACCCTCCTGGTACTTACCTCGGCTATTCTTGGGTGTTAGTCTCCTATTTTGTTACTTTATGTTTCCCAGATGAATGCAAATCTTTCTATGTCTGTTCCTCTCTTTCTGACTCATTTTTCTTAGCATGATACTTTCCATGTAGTACCACTTGTATGTAAATTTCATAACTTCATCTTTTCTAACAGCTACATAGTACTCCATTGTGTAGATGTACCAAAGCTTCTTTAACCAGTCGTCTGTTCTCGGGCACTCAGGTATTTTCCAGATTCTGGCTATTGTAAAGAGTGCCGCAATGAACAAACAGGTGCAGATGTCACTTCGACTATACTTTTTTTGCTTCTCTGGGATATATTCCCAGGAGTGATATTGCTGGGTCAAATGGGAGCTCCACTTCTAATTTTTTGAGAATCGTCCATACTGTTTTCCAAAGGGCTGAGGAGTTGGCATTCCCACCAGCAGTAAAGTAGAGTCCCTTTCTCGCCACATCAGTGCCAACACCAGTTGCTTTTGTTCTTTTGGATGTGGGCCGGTCTCTGGTGTGAGATGATATCTCATTGTTGTTTTGATCTGCATTTCCCTGATGATTAATGATGTAGAGCATTTTTTCATGTGCCTTCTTGCCATTCGGATATCTTCTTTGAGAAAGTTTCTGTTCATTTCATCACCCTGCTTTTTGATGGAGTTGGATGTTTTCTTCTTGTGGAGTTCAACCAGTACTTTGTATATCCTTGATATCAACCCCTTGTCGGATGTGTATTGGGCGAATATCCTTTCCCATTCTGTAGACTGTCTTTGTATTTTGGTCACTGTTTCTTTTGTGGTGCAGAAAAACTTCTTAGTTTAAGATAGTCCCATTTGTCTATCTCTGTTTTCACTTGGTTGGCCAGTGGCACGACATCCTTGAAGATACTGTTAGCTTCAATGTCGTGGAGGGTTTTGCCAACCTTATCTTCAATATACCTTATGGATTTCGTGGACCTTCCTAAATTTTGAACGATATCCTTATAAAAATCAGAGAGATCCGGATGTGCCCACAGAGAAGGGCCCCGGAGAAATGAGTGGGAGGATGGCCAGGGACAGAGCCTCAGGAGACACTGCTTCTGTTGACACCTTGATTTTGAGCTTCTTGTCTGTAAGAAAATGGGTCTGTGTTCTAGCCACCAAGTGTGCATGGCATTTGGCTCTGGTGGCTAGAGCATGCTAGCACAGGTGGCTTGATGTCATCTCTCTGCAGGATGACGTGCCAGGCTATCCCAACCAGCTCTCCAAAAGCAAATGACTTTCACAGCACCTGCCCATTACCGTAGTGTAAAGACTTCTGAAATGGCCCGTTTTAGGCTCTTGGTGCCACTATCAAGCTAGGAAGAAACTCTCCCCACCAGCTGGTTCCAGGCCACGCCTATTGATCAGTCCACTAATAGGGCCAGCGTACAGAGCCGCTCATCACTATGGTGGAATCTCGCTGCTTCTTTTGAAATAGAATGGCATTTTGCAACTTTTACCTTCTTCCACCCCAAATACACAGACAGGAATACCCATACGTGCTGGGCCAGGGTTCTTAGATGTGGAAATAAAAGGGCTCCTGGGTTCTGCAGTATATTTCTTTCCCTCAAGTCTGTTTGGCACTTTATCACAGCATTGGAATGAAACAGAGCTGGATACGGTTGACTGGCTTTTGTTGGAGAGCCAACCAGCTCTGCTTGAGGATCAAGAAGGGGAAAGATTGGGGCCAGAGCAATAGTACAGAGGGTAGGGCATTTGCCTTTCACACAGCCGACCCGGGATTATTCCCGGCATCCCATATGGTCCTCCAATCACTGCCAGGAGTAATTCCTGAGTGCAAAGCCAGGAGTAACCCCTGAGCATCACTGAGTGTGACCCAAAAAGAAAAAAAAAAGAAGGGGAAACATGGGGCCAGAGATAGTACAGCGGGTAAGGTGCTTGCCTTCCACTTGGCCCACCAGGGTTTGATCCCAGGCATCTCATGGTCCCCTGAGCACCACCAGGAGTGATTCCTGAGTGCAGAACCAAGAGTAATCCCTGAGCATCACTGGGAGTGTCCTCCAAACAACAAGAAGAAGAAGAACAGAAAATATATTTCTCATTCAACCTGGAATCTAGAGGCTTGAAGGGATTAAGGCATTAGCCTACACAAAGCTGACACTGGTTTGATTCCTGGCACAGAATATGTTCTTCTGAGCTTGCTGGGAGTGATCCCTGAGTACAGAGCCAGGAGTAAGCCCTGAGTAGCACTGTTGGGGGTGACCCCAATCCCCTGCCACTTAGATAAGTTCAAAATTGATAAAAACAAAGCTGAGACCTGCATTTCCCTTTCTTCATTGTTTCTTCGCTGAAGACAATGAGGTAATTTCCAGAAGTCTCTGCGTTTTTTCCCATTATTGACTCTAGACTTTTTAATCAACTTGGGGGAAATATGTGCTAATTTTATATCTATCCCGGGTTTCACGGTTTTCCCCAGAGTGGTTTTGGAAAGTGCTTGAAATTCATAACTGAGCATCATGGTTCCTTAGACACAAATTTGAATGATTAATCGGGTAGTTTCCATGTCTCTCGGATTCAGGGAGTGCAGCAGGGGTGAGCCCCGCCCTCCTGCCTTCAGAGAACATGAACTGAGAGAATTCACAAAGACCCCCATTCTCCTTCCTGGAAGTCTGGACTCCTGTTTCTTTGGTCTGTCCCTCACCTCCTTAGTAAATGGGGCTCTGCTGGCTGGCTTGTAGCTTAGGGGGAGCTTTCAGATGGAGTCCCAGCTCCTCCTGCACCCCCAGAGTACCAGGCAGCTGGCAGGGAGCTGGGTTACTGCCAGCAAGCCCTCACTGCTAGTGTCTCTGCCAGTCCAGCTGATGGGATTCCAGCCGATGGGGGGGGGGGGGGGGGGGAGGGGAGAGGAGGGGGACTTGCTGCAGATACTGCTGGCTTTTTTTCTCTGGGGGTTGGGCTCAAAGAACACACCTGGGTAGCCTGAACTTGGCCTTGGTGGGAAATGCTGAGCCTAGGGTGAGCGGCACTGTGGCACTGTAGCATTGTCCTCCCACTGTTCATCACTTTGCTCTAGCAGGCACCAGTAACATCTCCATTGTGAGGCTTGTTTGTTATTGTTTTTGGCATATGGAATACACCACGGGGAGCTTGCCAGGCTCTGTCGTGTGGGCGGAATACTCTCAGTAGCTTGCCGGGCTCTCCGAGAGGGACTGAAGAATCGAACCCTGGTTGGTGGGGTGCAAGGCAAACGCCCTACCCGCTGCGCTAACGCTCCAGGGTGAGTGGCAAAGGTCACAAATCCAGTCTTGACCCCTCCCTTCCCTGGCGGGCCCCTGGACAACACTTGACTGTGAATAACTGAATCCCAGGAGCCAGCAGCCTGGACCATTACTGTCCAGCCCCTGTCCTGACTTTCTGGAATGTTCTGCTGCTACTGAGGAGCAGAACAAACGTGAGCGAATCGCTAAGTTTCCGTTTTGGAAACTTCTGGGGGGTTGGCTGGTGGTGATGGGGGTAGGGCTCCTAGCAGTGCCCAAGGCCCCACCCGGGCCTCCTCCCCCCACTGGGAATGCGTCCAGGCCTCAATGCTTGACCCTGTGATGCAGCCTTGCTGCGGTCAGTGCTGGGGACCACCTGGACATAGCCGTGCGGTGTCTGGCATTTAACTCGGGACATTGTATCTGCAAGGCTAAGTGCTTCGGCCCTTGGAGGCCTCATCAGGACCCCTGGACAGCCTCTTTGGAAGGAACGTCTTCCTTTCGGTCGTCCCCTCACCGGGACAGCTGCTGTAGCCCTAGGGTTGCACTGGGCCTCTAGCGCGGGCTCCAGCTGACTTCGCTCCGGCGCGGCCCAACAGTGCTGGGTGGTGCCAGGGGCGGGCGAGTCCCACACTCCTCCCCTCCCCGACATCCACGGCTGGGGCGGGACCCGGGAGGGGACGTTGCATTCAGGACCCACGTGCAGGCGGAGCCGGCTAAGCTGCCCGGGTCCCGCGGAAACCCAGTAAAACCCCGCGCAGCTGCAGCTGGGGCGCGGCGGGCGGCGGCGGAGGCGGCGGGACTCGCCGGGCCGGTTTCCTTTCCGGGGTGGCCGGCAGAACGTGCTTGCCCCCCGCGCTGCCATCCTCCGGCCTCCCCCGCGCCCCCAGCCCGGGAGCCTCTGCCGCTCTGCTGGTACCCAGGGACACAAAGGCGTCCGGGAGGCGCGCGAGGCGGCCGGCTGACGGAGCGCCTCGTGAAAGGCTTAATTGCACCTCGTTTCCCAATTTGTCATTTCCAGCTGAAGCAGGGGGGCGTGCAGGAGGATCAAAGGCCTGGGGGGGGCGGTGACTCAGGGCGACACCCCAGCCCCCGACCCTGCGCGAGGGCTGCCGCGTGGGCGTCCTCCCCGCCCCGCCCCGGGGGCGCCCACCTGCGGGCTGGAAATGAATCACGGGGGTGCGGGGGGGGGGGTTGCTCGTTGAGCAGCCTGACGGGGTGCGCCCAGGAGTCCCCCTTCCTTAACAAGCTCCCTGGGCGGGGCGACGGACCCGGCCACGAGGCTTCCCGTGAAAAGTCTGGTCTGGCGGGTTGCGTTCCTTGAAGGAATTCCTCGCTGGGCGATGAATCAGCCTTTTCCGCGGCTCTTGCGAATAAACACCGAGTTTCCGAAGGCAGCCCCGGGGCGTAGGACATGGGTGGGGGTGGGGTGGGGCAGCATTTGGACAGCGGCCACTCGGAAAACTAGTGACGGGGTGCTGAGTGACAGGGACAGCCCCCCTCCCCCGACCATCCTCCATCCTCTAGCCCTGCTGCCTGGAAGGCGGGGAGGGGGAGTGCAGGGGGTGGGCTGCAGAAAACAGGGTTTTACAGCTGGATGGACCGTTCCTTGTGCATTCGAGTGGATTCTGTGTGTGTGTGTGTGTGTGTGTGTGTGTGTGTGTGTAATCACCCAATTAGGTGTCATAATTACCGAAATTATAGATGCGTTTCTTGGGCGACAAGAGCAATAGAGCATCGAGGAAGGAACAGCGCCCGCCCCCCACCCCCACCCCAGGGGGAAGCTGCTTGGCTTGCCGGGAAAAGGGGTGGGCTGGGGGTTGCGTCTGGAGCAGCCCTCGTTGACGTCCCTATACAAACGGCTGAAAAAATCAAGGCAGAGGTGGATGCGGTGTCCCAGCCAGCTGTGACAGGAGACACGTTGTTCCAGGCTGGAAGGAGGGGCGGGGGTGGGGGGAGACCTGACCCTGCGGGGAGCCAGCGGTCCCTCCCCACCTCTGTCACCCCAGCCCTCTCAGCCCTCCCAGACCCTGGAACAGTCTTTGTGATTCTGATTCTGATCGTGCACCAGACTTTTCTAACACAAAGGTCTGGTGGTGGAAGATCCATAGTGTCAGAGGTGCCGTCAGCCTGGGGTGAATCGGAGGGAGGAGGGAGGAGGCCGGGTGAGGAGGCTGGAAATGCCCCCCTCCCCCCAGAGTCCTGCACAGGTGCTTCAGACTCTCCATGCAGACTGGCCATCTGGCTGGGCCCCTGGTGGGTGAGCCAGTGCTGGGGGTATCAGCTGGGGATGGGGGCAGTGCCAGGACCTCTCCTGGAGAGCAGGGTGGAGCACTAGAAAGTTGGGAGGGGGTTGGTCTGGGCTTTTGAATCTGGCCAGCCCCATCACTTCCACTTACAATAGATTCGAGCTTCCAGAGGCTGTTTGTTCTTTGTGGAAATGGGACTGAAATCATAATGTCCTTGGCTGATGACCAAATGAGAGCATTAGAGCACATCCTCAGCCCTGGCCCAGCCCAGGGAGTGTCCCCATGGCCTCGCAGACACAGATCTGGGCTGAGAGCTTCCAGGTTACTCTCTCAGTTGCAAACACGCCTGCGCTGGGGACTCTGCATGTGGTGCAAAGCCTTATCCTAAAACTGCTAGGCTGAGAGTCTCAGGGGAAAGGGAAATTCACTGCTCCACCTGGTGGAATCCTGCTAAAGGATGGACGCAGAAGTCCTGTGGAGAACTCAGAGGAGACCAGATGTTCCCTTTAGCCTTGGCTCAGTTCCGGTCAGTCTTAGTCAATTCTTCACGCCTAACTCAACCATGTAATGCCAGAAATAAAGGAAGAGCGGCAGGGCCCTGAGAGGTAGGCCGGGGCTCAAGACACTTGCCTGGATGCAGCTACGTTAGTTGGTTCCATCCACAGCACCCCGATGGTCCCCCCAAGCCCAGAGCCAACGGTAGCTCCCGAGAGCCGCTGAATGTGATACAAACCCAGAATAAAAAGCAAATAAGAATGGAA
Source organism: Sorex fumeus (assembly GCF_029834395.1). Lineage (NCBI taxonomy): Eukaryota > Metazoa > Chordata > Mammalia > Eulipotyphla > Soricidae > Sorex > Sorex fumeus. Next base: position 78,278,775 of record NW_026606059.1, read on the forward strand.
GTGACATAGCCATCGGCACCAGTAACTAATCCCAGGGGTCCAGCCCCACATTTAAAACAATTTTTATTGAGTCACAACGAGAGACACAGTTACAAATCTGTTCATAATCAGGTTTCAGTCACACAATGTTCTAACACCCATTCCTCCACCAATCTACGTTTCGCATCACCAATGTCCCCAGTTTCCCTCCTGACACCCCTACCCCCACCTGCCCCCACCCCCCACCAACCTGTCTCCGTGGCAGACACCCTCTTCTCTCCAGCACAACATTCTTTAACTGTCTAACACCTATGGACCAGCAGCTGCCCTATGGACTGGCAGTTAGAAACCAAGGCAGCGAGCCAGTGTTTTTCAACCTTTCTACACCTCTGGACTAACACTGACCGCTACTTGTCCATGAACCAGCCGTCGAAGACCCCTGCTTAGTAACTCCCTAGAATGCTACCTGAATCCAGTTCCTATCGAATGTCTTGCTTCATTCTCATCTGTGAAATGGTCATAGTCACCTTCACAAAAAAGAAAGGAACAATAGACTTGATACAACTCTTTAGACACAAATGTCAGAACCTGGTTGATTGCTTCCCTGAGCCCCGGGTCCCCCTACTGCCCCTCTAGTACCCCTATAGAATCTAGCAGCAATGACCCATCTTTATTACCATCTAGAAGGGGTTGCCTGAGATCTCCCCGTTGAAAAGATAACAGCCACTTCCTGCCCCAGGGCTTCAGAAGTGCAGGTTCTTCCTGGGGGCTGTGAAATGAAAATGACGAGGCCGAAGCCATAGTACAGCAGGTAGGGCATTTGTCTTGCACTGGACAGATCTGAGTTCTAATCCCTGTCATCCCATAATGGTCCCCCAAGCATTGCCAGGAGTAATTCCTGAGTGCAGAGCCAGGAGTAACCCCTGAGCATCGCTGGGTGTGACTCAAAAAGCTAAAAAAAGAAAAAAAGAAGAAGAAGAAAATGAGGTCCTGAGGCTGGAGTCCGACCATTTGGCCTGGAGGCCTTCTAAAGTCATGTAAAGCCATGCGTGGCTTACTTGAGGCGGGGAGGAAAGAGATAGTCACTTTCTCTCGATCTGCCTCTTGGCAGAAAGGGAACTCCAGGACCTGCTGGGAAGGCTAGAACAGATAAAGTCTGTGATGAGCCCGTGCATGACACAGACCTGAGTCCCGCCAGCCCCGCCAGGTGGCCATCAAGCCACACCTGATGTCCACTTGGTCCTCTCGGTAGGGAAGTTAGTCCCTACCACGTGATCTCTCAAGGAGCTGCAGACTCAGGCTATATAATTGGAGGCATGGCCTCTCTGGTTCCTGATTGAACTGCTTAATGGCCATGATCCCAGAGACTCAGAAACAAATCTCGTAACTCAGCGGCTTTTGGCAGAAATGCATCTGGTCCTTGCAGTAGATTACGGGCGCTGGGCCACCTCAGGTGCGAATAGATTTCGTGCCTTGGCCTGTTCCCCCTGGCGGCCTGGTGGCCACCACCCTCCAGAAGCCACTGGAAAGTCAGATTTGGGCCCGCAGTGATGAGACATGCGGGGCCTCATGGGATGGGGGTGGAGCTGGCCCTTTTTTCCCCACTCCAACGAGACCCAGAGTCACTGCCCACAAACGGCCTCTATGGCTCCTGATCAAGCCGCTTAATGGCCATGATCCCAGAGACTCAGAAACAAATCTCGGAACCCAGCAGGTTTTGACAGAAATCCCTCCAGATTTAATTGTTAAAATTTTGGAATTTCAAAATTGCACGGCCACTACTGCAGCCACGCGACATCATATGTTATTCATAACCAGCAATAGAAAACAAATTGTCTACTGTTGCCTTTTCGGCAGATCTGAATTTTGAGGTAAAATCCCCAATAATAATGGTGGGTCTGGTGGCAAAATATTGAATGTAATCAAAGTAGAGAATAGTAATGTGGAAATCATCTGCCCCACAGGTAGGGGGAGGGTGTGGGATGGGGGTATACTGGGGTTTTTGGTGGTGGAGAATGGGCACTGGTGAAGGTACGGGTGTTTCATTGTATGACCGAGACTTAGACCCGAAAGCTTTGTTACTGCTCTCACGGTGATTCAATAAATAAAATTATAAAAAAATGAAAGAAAAGTAAGGTGGAGTTCATGCCCAATTCAATCAGCTAATCAGTGGCTGAATAAATAGCAGTACTCCTACATAAAAAAAAGTAATAGCCAACTTTAATCAAGCTCTTTATAAAAGCAATTCATTTAATCCTCAAATTGACCCTGTAATATGTGAGCTAGTATTATCTTTATTATCATTATTATTAATATTACTGCTATTATTATTATTTTGGTTATTGTAAGGGATGACGCCAGAAATGCTGGAAGGACAATGTTGGGCAAGTATCAATTCCAGGATCTCAGGTACGTTTGATTCGTTCCCTGCTATTTGAGCCATATCCCGGTCACTGTTTTGCTAATTTTACAGTCATAAATCTAGAGGCTGGGGCAATATAGTATAGCAGACAGGGTGTTTGTCTTGCAGGAGTGCCAGGGATTGACATCAGGCAGCCGCGTCCAAGGCAAATGACCTACCCACTGTACTATCATTACTATCATTCCAGCCCCACTTTCCTCACATCTTAATTTTTTAAAAAAACTTTATTTAAACACCATGATTTACAAAGTTGTACATAATGCAGTTGTTTTGGGTATTCCGTGTTCTAACACCAGTCCCACCACCAGTGGCCTTCCCTCCACCATTGTCCCGGGTTTTTTTTTTAAATTTTTTATTTATTGAATCACCATGAGAACAGTCACAAAGCCTTTCAGTTTAAGTCTCAGTCAGTCATACAATGATCAAACATCCATCCCTTCACCAGTACACATTTTCCACCAGCAAGAACCCCAGTATACCCCCTCGTCCACCCCTCCCCCTGCCTGTGTGGCAGATTTCCACTTTGTTCTCTGTCTACGTTGATCACATTCAATACTACGACAAAAGACCCACCATTATTATTTGGAATTTTCCCCAATAATCAGACCTGCCAAAAAGACATTGTTAGATAATTTGTTTTCTATTGCTGCTTATGAAGAGCATATGATGTCACGTGGCCACTATTGCAGCCACGCAATTTTGGATTTCTGATATTCTAGTAATAAGTCTGGAGGGATTACTGCCAAAAGCCACTGGATTCTGAGATTGGTTTGTGTGCCTCTGGGATCATGGTCGTTCAGGAGCTGGAGGAGGCATTTGTGTGTGGCAACTTGGGGCCTTGTCAGGGTGGGGAGCAGGGCCGGTTCCACGCCCTATCCCATGAGGCCCCACGTGTCTTGTCACTGCAGTCTCTTACCTGGCTATCCATTAGGTTCTGAAAGATAGCAGCCACCATGTTGCTGCCACCAGGGAGGAACGGCAGAAAGACAAACACCCTTCCCTTCCTGGGGCGGCATGGTGCCGTAGTTTAATGCACAATACAGATGCATTTTGGTTGGGCATTATATTTTGCTAGAATTTTCCCACCACCATTCAAGCCTGCCTTCCAGGGACAGATGCTAGGTAATTTTCTTTCCATTGCTCACTTTGCATATAAGGAAAGGTCACGTGGCCGCATAAGCGGCCACATGGTTTGGAAGACTAGTCCTGGTGCCCACATACCGGAGCCAAGCTTGTAGAGGCTTATGGTTGCCGGGATTCCATCTGGAGAAGGCAGGGAGACAGCACCTGCCCCATCTGGAATCTTCCAGTGATATCGGCTTGGTACGGGGCCCAGAGAATTCTCCGGGTGTTGTGGTGTCTGCTGGCCAGGTTTCTTGACTACTGTGTGCAGCAAGATGGTGCTGGGGGTGGGCTGAGGGCATGACTTCCGGGGTCAGGGGCTGACTGGGAGCTGGGATGGAACTGCCCAGTCCAGCGCCCCTCTGTGGTTCAGAAGAATAGTCCTGGTGCCCACATCTGAAGCTATGCTTGTAGAAGATCATGGTCACCGGGATTCCATCTGGAGAAGGCCTTGTCCCAAGTTTTCCACCCATCCCTCAAGCCTGCCCCCTGGGCAGGTACAAAATAATTTATTTTGTATTGCTTGTTACAACAAAGTGGTAAAGTGGAATGATAAAAAAAATAGTTCTATAAAAGAAAGTTTGTGAAAATTATTGTACCTCACAATGGAGTTATTAAAGTCATTGTCTGAGGATTTCAGAGCTGTTTGGAGCTCATTGAGCCTTCTCTGTTAGAGTTTTTGCTTCCTGAGCGTAGTGGGCTTTGGTGCTACTTTCCCGTCTAATTTGCGGTGCTCCTTCCAGGCTGTCACTATTGCAGAATTTGGAGGTGCTGCACATGTGGTCAAGTGCTCCAGGGACTTCAGGGGCTCCAACATCTGTAGAATTGGGGCGATCTCAGCCCACCCCCCCTTCCTGAGGAGACCCCAGAGTTTTCAGCCGGAAGATTGGTGCTTACCCATGAGTTTAATCACCTTGACACCTCTTTTGAGCTTAGTCATGAAGCTGGGCTGTTTGCATGGCAACTGTGGGGTGTGGGGCTGGATGCTGGAGCTTCTGGCAGTGCTGGGGGCTCAGGGGAGGTTGCAAACCCAGAGCCTTGAGTCCAGAAACTAGGGCACCTGCGCGTTTTGTCAGTTTGGCATCTCTTCAGAGAGTAGTCGTGAAGTAGTGAAGCTGGACTGTTTGCACTGTGGGTGTGGGCGCAGCTGCCAGGATTTTGGTAGGGCAGACACTTGGCCCATCTCCCTCCTGACAGGTGCCCAGAGTTTTCAGCCCAAAGACAGGTGGACCCAGACAGTTTCCCCCATACATGATGTTTTACAAAGTTATTCACGATGATTTGTTACAGTCATTCAGTATTCCAATACCAATCCCACCACTACTGTCACCTTCCCTCCACCATTGTCTACATTTTCCCAACCACCCCGAAAGCCTGTCCTCATTGCAGATCCACAATAATTTATTTCTCATATTGCTGTTACCACTAAATAGCTAACAGAATGATTAAAAACTATTTTTGCAGAAGAAAATTATTGTATCTCACCATGGGTACATTAAGTCCTGCCTGAGAGTTTACTAAGGTATTGTTGTAAGTTAAGCCTTCTGTGTTACTGTTTTCATTAGTTGAGATTGTTTGGTTTCTGCATTACGTCTCATCCAATCTGGTATGCAATTACTGGGATGACAGTGTTGTAGAGTTTGGAGTTGTTGCTCCAGAAAATCCAGAATATTTGCTTGGGCAGTCCAGCTGGAGACATGGCAGCAGCTCTGGGGAATTGGAGTGACTGCTGGGGCTTTATGAGGGCAGGAGCTGGCCCATCCCGCTCTGAGATCGCCCTGGAAGTCTCAGCTGGGAACAGGTATCCAGGAAAGTTTTGTGCCTAGTTGATCTCTTTCGAGGTTTGGAACATGAGTCTCTGGAACAAGACTGGTAGATGAGCTTACATCGCAACAGCGGTGAGTAACCCGTAAGTTTTATCAGTTTGGCATCTCTTCCGAGTCTGATTGTGAGGCTGCAACACTGGACCATTCTATGGCAGTGGCTGTGGAGTGAGCATGGCTTCTAGAGTTTCTGACAGTACAGGGTGGGGGTGGAGGGGTGAACATTCCTATTCGTACATAGCTGTTCCTTTATCTTCTGACGTTTTCTTTTAAAAAATATTTTTATTATTATTTGTTCAATTCCAATGCTTCAGTTGTGTTAATGTTTGTGGTTACAGCTTCCACTGTGGCATTATTTATTTCCTCAATATTTTATTTACCTCTCCAGAGAAGCCCATGAAGGAAAATGGGCCTGGCGTGCTCTTCAGGGAAAGGTTTCATTGACAATCGTCTCCAATCACTTCTTTTGCTGGACAGGACGCTCCTATCAATGTCGTTCACCTTGTGCTCCAATCAACCTGGAATCCGTATGTGGGGGGAAACTTCCAGCAGGGAATGAGGTGCATCTTCCCCTGTGATCTTTAGGGTTTTCTGTGCTGGGGTATGGTGGTTCCTCTCCTGCAACTTAGAGACTTCTCCTTGCAGGCCATAGGGTTGTTTATCCCACCTATGAGCTTGACCTATGCTATACACACACACACACACACACACACACACACACCCTTCCACATACTGTCAGAAACTCCAGTACTCAGGGAAATACCTGGCTTGGGTTAGCACTAGTAACTTCTGTCGAGCACCCGCAGGGTATGGATGCTCTTGTCGCGCCAACCCCATGAAGCAGCTGTCAAGGTGCCCCTGGAATCCACTTGTACTGCCCTGCATGGGAGACAATCCCTGATACCTGACTTCTCAGGGAGTCTTGTGGAATCAGACAGGAGTTGGGAATTGCTCTTTTCAGGAGAGTCAGTCCTAAACCTTGGCACAGGTGTTCTGGGTTTGTCGCCCTCCCTTACAGAAAAGAATTTTAAGAGGAGGTGAAATAGTGAAGCAACATAGTTTTTATTGAATGAATCTTACTTAGAAAGCTATGTGAGGGGACAGAAGGGGAGGAAGTGTGGTTCAAGAGAGAATGCGGACTTCTCCAGAGTGGAAAAGACAGCAAACAAAGATACCTAGAGACAAACAAGCGAGATGCACATTCAAGGGAGGACATGGGCTGGAAGAGCGAGCCCATAGCTCTTCCTTTAAAGCCAAACCCAACCTAGCAGCAAACTGTATCATAATTGACCCTTCAGCTGGTAAACATACTATAGACATCACTGCAATGTGAATTACAGTTTTGGATACTACTTGATTGATTTTTGTATTCGTGACAAGAAATATTGGCACCTGTAAGAGAACACTAATAACTCCTTTTTTTGAGACAAAATTTTCTACTGCTCCTCTTCCAAATGCAGTTTAATTGAAGGTACCTTAAGGTGGCTAAGCAAATGATTAAAAAACAGCCACCACCGTGATCTCACACAAGGGCAAGTCAAGATAGCAGCGAGTCTTTGCAGCAGACAGAAAATACAGGAGGGAGCTTTGGCTCAGGCCAACCTAAACCTAGTTATCAAGTCAGGTTGAAATTAGGTATAAATTGAAACTTTTTATTTCAATTTATATAGCCTTGTTTCCCTTGATTATTGTGATTTCAAGTGGTAAATATTATCATTTGAAATGATAGAGTAAATTTACTTGGCTAAAATAATAGTCAGGGCTGGAGCCATAGCACAGCTGGTAGGGTGTTCGCCTTGCATGCAGCCGACCTGGGTTCGATTCCCAGCATCCTATATGGTCCCCTGAGCACCGCCAGGAGTAATTTCTGAGTTCAGGGCCAGGAGTAAGCCTTGTGCATTGCCGGATATGACTCAAAAAAACAAAAAGAAAAACAAAATAGTCACTGGATCAGAGAGGGGGGAGCTCAATGGACGGGAGCTTTACATGCAAGAGACCTGGATTTGATCGCTGGTACTACATTACTGCCAGGAATGACCCCAAGCACGGTCAAGAAGTAGCCCATAGGCATAGCTGGGTGTATCCCCAAACTAATAATAATAGGGGCCAGAGAGATGGTACAGTGGGTAGGGAACTTACCTTTCATGCAGCCCACCTAGGTTTGATCCCCAGCACCAGTTTGACTGCATGTAAGGCAATGTCCTACCCAATGTACTATTGCTCAATGTACTATTCAGCACCACAAGTGGTCCCCTGAATCCTAAAAGGAATGATCCCTGATTACAGAGTCAGGAGTAAGCCCGGAGCATCACTGGGTGTGGCCCCCAAACAAAAACCAAAATCAAAAACAACTCCCTAATAACACTGCTAAAGTGGAGTGACAAATACTGAATTTAGTGTCAAGTTTCATCTGAAAAGATTAAAGATTTGCAAAAACAAACAAAACAAATACCATCATGGACCAGGACTATTACTCACTAAGCAGACAAAACTGCTTTGCCAGCCCTGGTCCCCTGCCTTGGCTCCTCAAACCCGTGCTCACCCTGCAGTGTGAGGTTGATTACATTCAACCAAATGAGTTCTGGAAAAAATATCCTCTTCATGAGGCAGGTGGGGGTGGGGGGAGGTGGGGTGAAGGGGAGGAGGAAGGGAGGATGCTCTCACTTAGCCCTCGAAGACTGACCTGGGTTTTTGAAATGCCTGGCTCCACTTTGTGGCGGATGAGAATGTTCTGGAAATCCTCTCCTCTGATGCAGTTCCCAGTGGAAAGAAAGGCAGCCCCCCCACCCCCCGCCGCCCCGGGTTTAAGGCACTTCCCCACTCCTCATGAGCAAGGAAGCAGAGCCTGGGAAGGGAGCAAGTTCCTGGGACAAGTGAGAAGCGAAGCGTGTTTCCTGTTGATTGGAGGAAGTTGCTTTGTAGAACTGACTCTATAAATAGTTTATTACACAGTTAAGACAGGGGGCCAGGAGCGATAGTGTAGCGGGTAGGGTATTTGCCTTGCACACAGCCAATCCGGGTTCAATTTCCAGCATTCCATATGGTTCCCTGGGCACTGCCAGGAGTAATTCCTGAATGCAAAGCCAGGAGTAACCCCTGTGCATCACCGGGTATGACCCAAAAAGGAAAAAAAAAAAGTTAAGACAGGCTTCTGGAAAGCATATGAAAAGACACACAAAAGTAAGAATCAGGGCTTGAGAGATAGTACAGCCGGTATGGTGCAGACTCAGTGTTCCTGGTACCTCATATGGTTTCCTCCCCCCTCACCCCCCCGCCCGCCCCCCTCGTATCCCCCATCCCTGCCAGGAAGTGATCCCTGAATGCAGAGCCAGGAGTAAGCCCTGAACACAATGTGGTGTGGCCTCCCAAATGTAAACAAACAAAACAAAAAAGCAAGAATAAGAAGAAAATGAAAAACCATTACAAAAAACTACTGTTAATCTTGTTGATGTACATCCAAGATCAGCAAACTTTTATGGGTTGGGACTAGATACTGAATACTGTGAACATTTTAAATCAAGAAGTAAAATTAAGGATACTATGCAGACATTAAAAAGAGGATGTAAATTGTCACAAATTTCTGACTGACAAAATTCAAAATAAAATAACAACAAGAATCACTAAGGATAATTTTTAATAATATTGGCCCACTGTAGGATAGAATTCTTTGGAGGAATTTCTTTTAGAAATTCTTCTATTTAACTGTGATTCCGTTAGTGTTCTCATTTGTGTGCTTTTAAGTGTATTGCAAGTGTTCATCTGTTAATACTGATCTGTAATGTGTTTATGCGTCCTTCAGTTTTGAAAATGTCTTTTCACACAGATCAGAACTACCAAATGCTGACATCAATCCCCAAATATACTCATTTTAATTGATCATTTTCTCAGGTTGGAAGGCAGTTTTAGAATTCTATTAGGTTTCTTTTTTGTTTCCCTTTCAGTATGTCTTTAAAATGCAGATTAATCACTTCCCCGGTTGAAGATTATAAAGGCAGCTCCTTAACTGTGGTGAAGTGAATTCTGAAATATGGAAATTCCCTTTCATTTGTGTGGAAGGTCAAAAATGCAGCTGGAGCTACAGTCTGAGGTCTGAAAATATATCAACTGAAAATTTGCATGGAATGAACATCTCATTCAAGGTCTTGATTTTTTGAAGTCATAAAATATATATGGCAGCTTGACAGTATTTCTAGTAATGTTAATTATTATTAAAGTGATTTTATTTCAATATGCTTTGCACTTATGTAGGTTTATCTTTTTTGATAGAATTTATGAAGGAGCATACAGAAGTTAATTTTTAAAGCACAACAATAATGACTGATAATAACACATAAGTTGAAAAAGGAAGGCAGCTATACTAACCACTATACCACCAACTCGATAAGTTGAAAAAAGAATATTCTCATTTCTTCAGAAAAAAATCAGGCTCAGGGGGCTGGAGTGACAGCACAGCGGGTAAGGTGTTTGCCTTGCACGCGGCTGACCTGGGTTCGATTCCTAGCATCCCATATGGTACCCTAAGCACAGCCTGGGGTACTTGCTGAGTGCAGAACCAGAAGTGACTCCTGTACATTGCCGAGTTTGACCCAAAAAGAAAAAAAAATCAGGCTCAGGTTCAAGTTAAAAAATGCTATGAAGCTATCACTGCCAAACCCTCACTGTAGGGGTGAAAGGATATTTAGCTTCTTCTTGTGACAAAAATGTACAGAAATATCAATGATTTCTTTCACAACAATAGATGACAATAGTGATTCAATAATACATAACGAAGTATTTTCCACAGAGTACCTGCTGGCAAAAGTCTATAACTTTGATCACTTGATCACATGACATCCCATTACTCATTGATTTGCTCAAGCGGGTGCCTAAAGTCTCCATTCGTCCCTGTCACGTGCTAGTCTGCTTGTTCTAGAAACACGAGGATCCTCAAACCGATCATTCAGGGTCTTGACGAAAAAGTCTGACCATCTCGTAGGTGGGCGGCCAGCGGCCATGCCATCTTTTGACGTCCCGTGGAATCCAGTTGGTAATGGCTCTAGTCCAGCGGTCGTCTCCAAATTTCATTACGTGTCCAGCCCATCTGATTTTCGACGCCTTGGCAAAAGAGACAGCGTCCCTGATTCTTGATCATCGACGGAGGTCGGAACTCCAGATTCTTTCTCACTTGAGTGAAACATGATACTCCAAGCATAGCTCTTTCGATTCCTTTTTGGGAGACCCGAATAGCGTTCTCATCCTATTCTTGTAGGGCCCAGGTCTCTGAGGTATATGTTAATGCAGGAAGAATAGTGGAATCAAAGAGATGTGCCTGGAGCCAGAGGTTCTTCGTCCTCTTAGCTATTTCTTTGACGCTCTTGAAGGTGTTCCAAGCTGTTCTTTTCCTCCTGTGCAACTCAGGTGCCAGGTCATTTGTTTTGTTGACTTCTCGATTTAGGTACACATAACTGCTACATTCGGAGATGGTCGTTTCGTTGAGAGCGAATGGAACGTCAGGAACGAGACTGTTTCTCATAAACATTGTCTTCGTGAGATTCAGCTGTAGTCTGACCTTTCCATACTCACAGTCGAAGTCAGCCAGCATTTGTGCCACTTGACTAATGTTTGGTGTTATTAGAACGATGTCATCAGCAAAGTGGAGGTGGTGTAGTTGCCGACCATCTATCTTCACTCCCATTCCTTCCCATTCCAGTGCTCGCATGACATTCTCGAGGGTGGCACCGAAGAGTTTTGGTGAAATGGTATCACCCTGCTGAACCCATCTCTTGACATCGATGATCACTTCTTTGTAGAATAGTGAGATCCTGGTAGTGAATCTGTAATACAGCTCATAGAGGATCTTGATGTATTGAGCTTGAATGCCCTGATTGGCTAGGACTTCAATGACCACTTCCATCTCAATAGAATCAAAGGCCTTCTTTAAATCAATGAATGTTAGACAGAGCAGCATCTTGAACTCCCGAGAAACCTTGATGAGCTTGGTTATCGTGTGGATATTGGTCGATCGTGCTGAATCCTTTGCAGAACTTGGCTTGCTTGCATGGTTGTCCTTCATCTAACGTTCTGCCAATCCTATTCAGGATGGCTCGAGTGAATAGCTTGTAGATGACAGACAACAGACAGATCGGGCAATAGTTGTCAATGTCGTGGATGTTTCCCTTCTTGTACAGTAGTACAGTCCTGCCTGTTTTCCACTGGGACAGAACCTTGCATTCAGACAGGTAGTGTGTGAAGAGCCGAACCTGTCTTCAAAAACCCCTGAGCTTTTTCGCCAAAGAGGCCTGGCGCAAGCCACAGGCAACCACAAGTGAACGTCTGAGCTCACAAAGCAGTGCAGAGAAGTGATAAAGGAAGACCTCGAAGAGAGAAAAGCAGCAGTGCTGGCAGATGCGACAGAAGCCAGGAAAAGCATTCACAATGACCGCCTGTCCTTGGCCAACTACAAGACCAAGATGACTGCCCTCCGATGTCCTGATGGATCTATCACATCTTCCAGAAGGGCAATGGAGAAGATTATCCATGACTTCTCCTCGGATCTCTTCGATAGCCACGTCCACCTGCCCACATACCAAATTCCGCAGGATGGATATGTCGTTCCCAATGTTCTCTCTTCCGAAATCTAACACGCCATTTCATCAGTAAAGAAGCAAATAGCACCTGGCCCAGACAAGGTCAGACCCGAACACCTGAAAGATCTGCCGTTGGTACTATAACTTTAGATTCTAAAATATTTTTTCACAAATTTTGTAAAATTTTCTAACTAATTCTTGCTTTTTCTGCCCCTTTGTGTGTGTGTGTGTGTGTGTGTGTGTGTGTGTGTGTGTGTGTGTTGGTGGTGATGGGGGCTGGGGGGGCACACTGTGTTGTTCAGGCTACTGCTAGTTCTGTGCTGAGGAGTGTCCCTAGCTGTGCTCTGGGGACCATCTGCAGTGCTAATCTCCTATATTGTCTTCTCAGGCCCTCCAGATAATGTTTTTTGATTACTTTCCGTTGTACCATGTCTTAGCAGATTTCACTTCAGAGGATATGATTAGTGGTCTCAATCTCTTGGGAAAGTTTCCTCACCTCTGGTTCTTTTGTGCCAGCCATTCTCAGAGGCTAATTCTTTAGTCACTTCAAACCTGCCATTGACTACTCCAATAAACAACAGAACAGTATCAGTAACATTTACCAACGCATCAAGAGCCGAAGAAAACCACTCAAACTCACTGACCTGGTTTTTTAATTGACTATTGATGGTTCTCTTGAAGCTCAACGTTTTTCAAGTAATTAAAGAAAATCAAATTGTCTGAAACATTTATTTTCTTTGAATGTATTTCTTTGGCTGTTGTAAAATGATTTAATTAACACCATGGACTTTCCTTGTTTGTTTAACAAAAGGCACCACAAAAACACAAGTCACTTTGGCTGTAGCCCCATTTTTAATTTTAATGCTGGTAAAGAAATTCTACTCTCCTGAGATATGCCACCTTATATTTTGAATTTTTATGACTTTTATTTTTCTGTGAATTAGGATTATTGTGTTGAGTGTTTAGTAATGTGTTCATGTAGACCATATTTTTTTTTGTAAAGTTGCTGGTGCCACTGCATGCTTTGCTATTAAGTTCAATAATAAAATAATTCATACTCCACTCTGCCCTAAAACACGTGACATCTAGGGGCTGGAGCAATAGTACAGCATCCCATATGGTCCCCTGAGCACTGTGAGGGGTAATTCCTGAGTGCAGAGCCAGGAGTAGCCCCTGAGCATCGCCGGATGCGATCCAAAAAGCAAATCAAAGCAAAACAAAACAAAACAAAAACAAATAAAATACGTGACATCTAAAGGCCAATTTTTTGTGTGCTTTTTGGGTCACACTTGGTGATGTACAAGGGTTACTCCTGGGTCTGCACTCAGGAATTACCCCTGGCGGTGCTCAGGGGACCACATGGGATGCTGGGAATCGAACTCGGGTTGGCTGCATGCAAGGCAAATGCCCTAACCCACTGTGCTATTGCTCCAGCCCCTGAAGGCCAATTTTTGGGTTTGGTTTCGGCAAGACCAGCACACACATCTTCAAATACACATATACATATAAGATAATAAAATACATATATTCACCACGTAGCAATGTGGTTGGTACTCAAAATATTGAGTTATAACCATGCCACTGCAATTTGTAGCACCCCTTGGAAATGCAATTCTGATGCTAATGTGAAAAACTGACATCTGTGAAGCCATTTTAAAAATGGAACTAGGGAGCTGTGACAGAGAAATTACACTACCTGTCTTGTTGGAAGTGGGTTAAAGACCTGTGGACCAGGTGAAAGGCAATTGTTTTACGAAACCATCAAGCAAGCAATTGTTTGAGAAGTCATCCGGATCACAAGAACAAATGACTGGGAACTTCTTGCCTGGGGCTGGGATTCATTCATCACTTTCCTCTTCATCCTTTCCAGAGAGTCAGTAACCCATTCTATAGAGCCAAGTTAGTTTAAGCTTGTTAACACGAATCAATTCTCTTTCTTTAACCACTTACTTTATCTTCTTCTTATAGGAATATTTGATTTTTTTCTCTCTCTTTTTTTAAAAAAGCTTTTTTATTGAATCACTGTGAGGTAGACCCTTACAAAGCTGTTTGTGATTGGATTTCAGTCATACAGTGTTCCAACACCCATCCCTTCACCAGTGCACCTTTCCCAGCATCAGTGTTCCCAGGCTCCCTCCCATCCACCCCCCACCCTCCACCTGCCCCAATGGCAGGCACTTTTCCTCTCTCTCCCTCTCTCTGTCTGCCTCTTTCTTTCTCTCTCTCCTTTTGGGCATTGTGGTTTGCAATACTGATCACTTGATTTCCCGTTAATCATCGATTTGCTCCAGCAGGTGCCAGTAACGTCTCCATTTGTCCCTGTCACATGTTAGTGTAGCCCAGTGGTATCTGTTCATTCTAGGAACACGAAGAGCCTCAAACTGATCATTCAGGGTCTTGATGAAGAAGTCTGACCATCTGGTAGGTGGGCGGCCACGCAGTCTTTTGATGCCCTGTGGAATCCAGTCGGTAATGGCTCTAGTCCAGCAGTCATCTCCAAATCTCTTACATGTCCAGCCCATCTGATTTTTGATGCCTTAGCAAACAAGACAGCGTCTCTGATTCTTGATCATCGATGGAGTTTGGAACTCCAGATTCTTTCTCTCATTTGAGTGAAACGTGATAGTCCAAACATAGCTCTTTCGATTCCTCTTTGGGAGACCCGAATAGCATTCTCATCCTGTTCTCGTAGGGCCCAGGTCTCCGAGGTGTATGTTAATGCAGGAAGAACAATGGAATTGAAGAGATGTGCCTGGAGCCAGAGGTTCTTCATCCTCTTAGCTATTTCTTTGACGCTCTTGAAGGTTTTCCAAGCTGTTCTTTTCCTCTTGTGCAACTCAGGTGCCAGGTCATTTGTTTTGTTGACTTCTCGACCTAGGTACACATAACTGCTACATTCGGAGATGGTCGTTTCGTTGAGAGCGAATGGAACGTCAGGAACGAGACTGTTTCTCATAAACATTGTCTTTGTGAGATTCAGCTGTAGTCTGACCTTTCCATACTCACAGTCGAAGTCAGCCAGCATTTGTGCCGCTTGACTAATGTTTGGTGTTATTAGAACGATGTCATCAGCAAAGTGGAGGTGGTGTAGTTGCCGACCATCTATCTTCACTCCCATTCCTTCCCATTCCAGTGGTCGCATGACGTTCTCGAGGGTGGCACTGAAGAGTTTTGGTGAAATGGTATCACCCTGCTGAACCCCTCTCTTGACATCAGTGATCACTTCTTTGTTAGAACAGTGAGATCCTGGTAGTGAATCTGTAATACAGCTCACAGAGGATCCTGATGTATTGAGTTTGAATGCCCTGATTGGCTAGGGCTTCAATGACCACTTCCATCTCAACAGAATCAAAGGCCTTCTTTAAATCAATGAATGTTAGACAGAGCGGCATCTTGAACTCCCGAGAAACCTCAATGAGCTTGGTTATCGTGTGGATATGGTCAATCTGATACTGAAAGTTTATCAAGAAAATCCCTTTACCTACTTTTAACCCTCAGGTCTTGTCCAGCATGATCATTCCCAGCTATTGTCTTACTATCTAACATACCCTCAGCGTCCCCCCCCAACCCCCACCACACACACACACACACACACACACACACACACACACACACTTGTGGTTAGTTCCAACCACTGACCAATCCTCTTAACCCCTGTTTTCCCTGACCATGGATATTAGTCTTCTACTATAGAAATACTTGATTTTATCCTTCCCGGTGGCACATTTTAGGTTGTCTACCTGAATCTTTCTACCCGAAATTATAATTCCTTGATCTTAAAGTGCCTAGTGATAATACAGCAGGTAGGGTGTTTGCCTTACATGTAGTCAGTCAAAATTCTATCCCCAGCATCCCATAAGGTCACCAGAGCCTCATCAGGAGTGATCCCAAAGTACAAAGCCAGGAGCAAACCCTGAATACTGCCAGGTGTACTCCTCCCCAACTCCCCTCCCCCCCCCCAAACCCTCAATGACTTTCCAATATAAAATATCATGTTAAAAATTCTAGTTACCTTATAAGAAAACTCTTGACAAGTTTTTCAAGCCTTACTTACTATTTTAGGGCTTATCTGTGACAGTCTGATTAGGAAGCAGAGTTCATCATACGTGCAGCTCTGAGATGATCTTCCTTTTATGAAAGACAAATAGGGCTGGAGAGGTAGTACAGCAGTAGGCACTTTCCTGAATGCAACTGACGGGTTTGATCTCATATGGTCCTCCAGGGGCTTCCAGGAGTATCCCTGAGCTCAGAGCCAGGAGTAAGCCCTGAGCACAGCCAGGTGCAGTCCCCAAACTGAAACAAAGAATACAAGCAAGATTTCCCTTCCTAGCTTCGAAATTATAACGGAAAACCAAAAAGTCTGTTAATGTATTGCTTCTCAATATTATATATGAAATTATATATGAAAATCACTTTTTAAAATTTAATTAGACATTCTACTTGTGCAATTTTATGCGTGTATATTGTGTGTAACATATTCAGGTTACATGTCTCTGCATGTGGGAATGTGGAGCTTTCCTCCAAGTGTCAGGTGAGGTCATTTAGTACTTTGGGATTGAAATAATAAAGTGGGTAACCCCCGGTTTATACCTATGGAAAGTACAATGGCCAAGGTCCTACTCCAGATTTATCCAGCTTCCACGGGGCTCATGGCTACTGGGAGCATTTTTTTCTTTTTTTGGGTCACACCCGGCGATGCATAGGGGTTACTCCTGGCTCACGCACTCAGGAATTACTCCTGGCAGTCCTTGGGGGATATATGCGATGCTGGGAATCGAACCTGGGTCGGCTGCATGCAAGGCAAATGCCCTACTCGCTGTGCTATTGCTCCAGCCCCTACCGGAAGGATTTTGACTTACTCTCTGTGGTTGGTTCAAGCTTCTTTTCCCACATCACTGTCTGAGCTCAGATATGAGATTCTGCCACTTCCTTGTATTTTCCCAAAGTCCAAGGAGCCTGCGGCTGACTATTCCCCCAGCGTTCAGATCAGCGTGGTTGGGAGCATCTCACAGTCCTCCTTGGCTGCAACTGTAGAGTGTGGGGTGGATGTGGATGGGAGACAGTGACTGTGAGTGGGTGTGGTTCACTGAGCTAAGTGGGTGTGGCAAGAAGCCTTGGCTGTGCTTCCACCCCACACATGGCTATGGCAAAGTGGATGTGGATGGATGGGTGGGCGTGGCTGTGAGGTAACGTGACTTTGGGTGGGTGTGGCAGTGTGTGCAAGCAGAAAATGCTTGGATTAACGTTTGGCATATTAATGTTTGGCACACTGAATAGTAAATAGTGTTTAGTGTTAGCGACATCTTCCTCCACAAATATGAATTGCGCCCCCCCCATCCTCCCACCAACATGCAGAAGCGACAGCAGTTTGCGCCTGAATCAAGTGATTGTATCTCTAGCTATATCTAAAATACCAGAAGAAAATATTTCAATATATTGGAGGTGGAATTATGGTCTTTATTTTTCCTATTCCTCCTTCTCTTCCTCCTGCTTCTCCTCCTTCTCCTCTTCCTCCTTCTCATTCTTCTTGTTCTCCTCCTCCTCCTCCCTCATCCTCCTGGCAGTGCTCAGGGGTTACTCCTGGCTCTGCACTCAGGGCTCAGTCTCGGTGGGGCTCAGGTGACCATACGGGATGCTGGAGATGGGACCTGGATTCACTGTGTGCAGGGCAAACGTCCTTCCCACTGTACTCAAACCCCAGCCCTCCTTTTGTTTTCCTTTGTGCTCTCTCCAACTTTTGTACATTGGAAAATGCAAATTTTCTCCAAAGAAAGGTAGTGTGGGATATGGTATGAGTTTTCATGTGCCCTGGTGGGCAGATTGAGGCCCCAAGGTCAGGGACTACTTGGGAGAGGGGTGGACTTAAAAAGAAATAATTGCCTGCTGTTGGCGTTTCAGAAGGAATCTGTTTCTTGTTCTTCAGACTTGCCGTTTCAGCATCTTGAAAAGAAACCAGAGAGAACTAAAAGTGCCAGGACTCTGTTCCTTCCTACAGACAAAATAATTCTGAAAATGTCCCCTTCCAGCCCTAGATCTGAAGAGGCTTAGTCTGCCTCCGATGCCTAATTGCTCTATTAATCTAATCTGCTCAACACCGCCCGTGAATCTGAATCTCAGTCTCCAGGGCTAGTTTTGGCTGACCTGGTGCCTTCCAGTGAGCAGGGCTGAGCTGTTCTGCACGTTAGCCCAAGTCCTCCTTTTGCGGGTTTTCTCCTTCCAAGGAGGTTTCTCCTGACCTAATTAGACGAGCTTTGGTATTTGTGCAAAGGTGTACATTAAGCAAAATCTAGGTGGACTCATTGGCCTTTTCTGCGGCAGACCCGGGGGCACTGCACATTGATTCTAGTGGTCCTGTTTGGGACTCTCATCGCTTCTCTTCTGGGCATTTCAAAGCTCCATATTTGCCCAGTGAACAGGTCCAGTCCATCAGTTTAGAAATGACCCCAAGTTCCTGATCACTGCTGGGTGGAGCCTGGAGACCCACCTACACCCCTGCCCCCAGTATAGGGTGATCCGGACCTGCACTGGCACCACTGAGGGCCCCAAAGCACCGCATCTTGGGCCCAGGCTGGTGAACCCTGGAGAGACCCTGAACTCCTGAGCACTGCTTGGGAGTCCGCCAAATCAAACAACAGGCTCTGAGCAAGTTCATTTGCTCCTCTTGAAAAGTGAGGACAGAAACGCTCTTGACTGGTTTCTTAGGGTGTCTGCAGCCATAACCCTGTGACCTGGTGGCTGAAGAATTGGGTCGACGGCTGCTGAGTGGCAAAGCACATGTGTGTGTCTCTGAGTTCAGGACCAAGCACTGTTTGACAGCCCCCATCCCCACCTCAACTCCCCTGGTAGTGGATATGAAAAGTTGAAATGAATCCTCTTCATGAGTCATGCGTTCAGAGTTGAGATGGCAGTCAGTCTCTGGACCCTCATGTCATCTTCATAAAAGCAAAGACCTTACATCTAAATCAGGTAATTTCCCAGGTTACTGGTTGATGCTAATCTTTTGCCTGTATATTTGGGAGGAGTGGGGGTGGGGGGAAGAAGGGGAAGTTACTAGTCTTGAGCTGTTTGTCAGAATTAAAAGTATTGGGGTTGGAGAGATAGTAGAGGGTTAAAGCTTCCTTGCCTTGCACATGGCTGACCCTGGTTGTGATCCCCGGCACTATGTATCACCAGGTGATGCCAGGAGTGATCCCTTAGCATGGAATTTAGTGCTTTGATAATGTATATAATACAGGCTCCAGAGAGAGCCTGGTGTGGAAGTTTCTCAGCCAGTACTCACCATCACCATCACTATCATCATTATCCCATCACTACCATTATCCCATCACCATCATCACCATCACCATCACCATCATCATCACGATTACTGCCATCATCATCACCATCACCATCATCATCAACCCTCCCCCACCGAGTGAGTCCATGTACTGGGCCAGACCTGATGTCATGCCTCTCAGGCCCTTCTTGCCCCCACCCTGGACTCTCTGGGAATCAGATAATGGCCTGTTATATAGAAGAGCAAATGAAAGCATCAGAGTTTGCGAGGGGCTGAGGGGAAGAGTCGGCTGCTCACCAAGGTGGAGGGAGCTGCGGAGCCTGTCCCTTGCTTTAGCGACTGTGGATTTTCTTCCCTTCTGCAGAGCCACCCCCCCAGGCCTCCACGGCTCCCATCACCATGGGAGGAAGGCTGTGACCCCCCACCCTCCACCCACTGTGCTCCTTAGCGTCGGCCTTAGTATTGGCCAGGCCAGGCCCAGAGCCAACTTTCCTCAGGACAGGAGCTGAGAAAAATGAAATTGTTCTACATCAACACATGGAGGGGTCTGAAGGAGGGAGGGAGGAAGGAAGACTGGCACCACTGGCCTCCCTAGTACTGAGTTTGATGGAGTGTGACTCAAGCGTAAGGTCACACACAGAGACACACAGACACAGAAACACACACACATACACACACACACACACACACTTTGTCTGTCTCTCAGGAAGCTTAAAAGACAGTGATGGGGGCCAAAGAGAGAGATAGCACAGTGAGTAAGGCTCTTGTCTTGCCCACAGCTGACTGGATTCAATCTCGCCAATCCCACAGGGTCCCTGGAGGTCACCAGGAATGATCCCTCAGAACACAGAGCCAGTAGTAAGCCCTGAGCACCTCCAGGAGAGATTCTTGAGTGAAGAACCAGGAATAACCCCGAGAATTGTTGGGTATGGCTCAAAAACAAAACAAAAAACCAAACAAGTTAACAAGCAGTAAAACAAACAAACCAAAAAAACCCAAAGTCAAAAAGCAGTGATGGTTCTGGGTGCCTGCAAAGAAGCCAGCTCAGCCGCCTTCCCTCGGTCCCTGGTCGAGTGGTGAGAAGGGGCCCAGCCTCAGGACAGGGTCCCCAGAAGACAACACCCGTCCTCATCTCTACACAGGCTTGGACCCAGAGGAGTCCCTTGGGAGTGCGGCCGGGTTCTCTGGGTGTCGTTTGTGTTCCCAATAAGATGCTAAGATTCCCACTTGGAAGTTTGTCTTCTTTGTCTCCTTTGTCTCAAACTTTCTACTTCCTTAGTAAATGGAGCTTGGAAGAGGGGAGAGAGGTGGGTTCCGCACTTAATTAAGGAGCAGTTAATGTGTTAGTGCAGCCTGAAGATTTAGCCTCTTTTTTTTTTTTTTTTTTGGTAGAGGAAGCCACCCAAGTAGTGCTCAGGGGTCCCAGGAATACTCATTCTGGCTGTGTGGGTCGGATGGTTCAGTGGTCGGGCTCAGTACTTCCGGGATCTACACAGATGCCACTCAACAGGGCTTGGGAACCACGTGGTGCTGGGGGGTAAGATGTGTGCTTGAGCATGAGTATGGAGGAGCGGCCATGCCTGGTGATGCTTAGGGCTTCCTCCCGGCTACACTCAGGAACTACTCCTGGCAGTGCGTGGTGGACCCTCTGGGATGGCTGGGATCGAACACAGGTGGGCCATGTGCAAGGCGAGCTCCCTACCTGCTGTGTTATCAGGCTCTGGTCCATCTTTTTTTTTTTTTCTGAATACAGTTTTTTTGGAACTTTTTTTTTAATGTTTTTTTTTTCCCTTAAATTTTTATTAGTGAAACACCATGAGGAACAGTTGTAGGCTTACAAATTTTTGTGTTTGGGTTTCAGTTATACAATGATCGAATACCCATCCCTCCACCAGTGACCATTCTCCACCACCACCAGTCCCAGTATCCCTCCCACCCCCCTTCCCCCATCCCACCCTGCCTCTGTGGCAAGGCATTCCCTTTTGTTCTCTCTCTCCTTTTGAGTGCTGTGGTTTTCAAAAGAGACATTGAGTGGCAATCTTGTTCAGACTATAGTCTACTCTCATCACGCATTTCCCATCCTGAGAGGAACCTCTCAACACCCTTTATTTGGTGCTCCCTTCTCTATCTGCGCTCCCTTTTTTATTGGAACTTTAAAGGTGGGATGCCAAGATTGCTGGATTACATACAAACTCAATTCTTAGTTTTTGTTTTTGTTTTTAATTTTTTTATTAGTGAATCACTGTGAGGTACAATTACAAAGTTATAAACTTTCATGCTTGCGTTCCAGTCACACATTGATTGGGTACCCATCCCTCTACCAGTGCCCATTCTCTATCACCAATGATCCTAGTATCCCTACCACCCCCACCCCATGCCCCCTCACCCCACCCCGCCTCTGTGGTAGGGCATTCCCTTTTGTTCTCTCTCTCCTTTTGAATGTTATGGTTTGTGATAGAGGTATTGAGTGGTCATCGTGTTCAGCCTATAGTCTACTTCCAGCACACATCTCCCATCCCGAGTGGTTCTCCAAACACCCTTTACTTGGCGTTCCCTTCTCTATCTGAGCTGCCATTTTCCCCAGCATGTGAGGCCAGCTTCCAAGCCGTGGAGGCTCCAACCCATCTTGATCCCTTTAAGTTAGCTCTCCAGTCCCGCCCTTTACTTTTGAGAGCCATAAAGCCCTATTGTCCAATCTCCAGGCCTGCCTGGCATTTTACTACTTAGCAAAAATTCTATTGACCAGGAGAGGCACGGAAGGGCGCTGGGCTAAGTGGAGGAGTGTTAAGAAGCCCAGATGGGAACTTCTCCACAGTTTTAATTGATCAGATCATAATGCATGTAAAAATTGTGCCTGGGTGCCTTGAATATCTGTGCCCCTCCAGGAGGGCATGAGTCTCGGCTCTTCCTGTGAACTCAGTGCCGGGGACAGACCATCCTCATTAAACAATCATTTACCTGAGAGTGCTCTGAAGATCTAGTTCTAGGAAATTCCCAAAGGTAAATATTGTGGGATAATGATCTAAAGGTCCAGAGTTTCTGGTTCTTTGTTTATTTTGATCAGCATTCAGGGAGAAAGAGAAGGCAGTTCCCAGGGCGGGATTGGGAGATTATGGGGAAAGATGACGGATGGCTGGTGCCAACACTGGAGAAGGACAAGTGCTTGTTTCATCATGCATGCTGCTCCCCTCACCCCTTGATTCATTTGCTTTTATTCAGGCACAAACAACACAGACCACAATAGCTTCAGTTGTACAACATGATATTGCTACTTGTGGATATTGTAAAATGATTGCCACAATAAGTCTAGTTAACACTCAGCGCCTCACATGATTGCAAAACAATTTTTGTATTCATGGAGGTCATTTAAGATCTAGCCTTGGTCACTTGCAAATGTGTATTAGGAACTCCAGTCACCTTGCTGTACGTCACCTCAGGGACTATTTCTTTTATAGCTGGAAGTTAGCAACTCCTGTTTGGAAACCCTTCACCCATTTCCCCGCCTCTGACAACTACTCATCTGTATCCTGAAGTGATTTTTTGTTAAAAAAAAGACGTCACCTGGAAGTGAAGTCACATGGTGTTTGATGCTTTTTGTCCAACTTATTCCTCCTAGCACAGTGCTCTCAAGGCTTGTGCATCTCGTTGCAAGTGGCCAGATTTCATTCTTTGTTATGGCTGCTTATCCCACAAGTTGTATGTATGTATATGTGTATAAACACACAGCCACATTTTCCTTATTCATCCACCGATTATCTTCTTTTTTGTTTGCTGTTTTTCTTTTTTGTGGCTCACCTAGCAGAGCTCAGGGGGACCCCATCCAGTGGGCTTAAACCAGGGTCAGTTGCATTCAAGCCCTGCTTCACTAATCTGGTTGATCATTTGATCACTTGACATCCTGTTACTCATCGATTTGCTTGTGCGGGCACCAGTAACATCTCCATTCATCCCTGCTGCATGCTAGCGTAGCTCAGTGGAGTCTGCTCGCTACAGGAACACGAAGAGTCTCAAACCGTTCATTCAGGGTCTTGATCCATCTCGTAGGTGGGCGGCCACGCATTCTTTTGACATCCCGTGGAATCCAGTTGGTAACGGCTCTAGTTCAGTGGTTGTCTTCAAATCACATTACATGTCCGGCCCATCTGATTTTCGATTCCTTGGGAAACGAGACAGCATCCCTGATTCTCAATCGTTGACAGAGGTCGAAACTCAGGAGTCCTTCTCTCACTTGAGTGAAGCGTGACTCCAAGCATAGCTCTTTTGATTCCTCTTTGGGAGACCCGAATAGCGTTCTCAGGATGAGATGAAAACTAATCTGGTTACTATAAATAATGCTACATTTATCATGTGGATTCATAGATATTTTCAAGCTAGCGTTATAATTTTCTCCAAATAAATATCCAGAAGTGGAATTACTAGACCATATAGTAGCTTGTTTTAATATTTTGAGCAATCTTTGTACTGTTTTCAGTATTGGTTGTATCAATATATGTTCCCACCAGTTGGGTCTGACCTCCATATTCTCATCACCTCACCACCATTGCGTAGCTCTTGACTTTGAGAATAAGCATCCTAACCTTTTTGTAGCTCACCTAGCAGAGTTCGGGGGACACTACCCAGTGGGATTAAACCAGGGTGTCTTTGGTGGATTTATTAGTGACGTTTGGATCTGTTCATATACTTGTTTATTCAGATATGTGTGCTATGGAAAACCAGCAGGACCGTACTACTGTTCAAGAAGGGAGACATCCATGACATTGGCAACTATTGAACTATTGCCCGATCTGCCTATTGTCTGTCATCTACAAATTGTTCACTGGAGTCATCCTAAATAGGATTGGCAGAACACTAGATGAAGGACAACCATGCGAGCAAGCTGGGTTCTGCAAAGGATTCAGCACCATCGACCATATCCACACGATAACCAAGCTCATTGAGGTTTCTCGGGAGTTCAAGATGCCACTCTGTTTAACATTCATTGATTTAAAGAAGGCCTTTGATTCTGTTGAGACGGAAGCGGTCATTGAAGCCCTAGCCAATCAGGGCATTCAAGCCCAATACATCAGGATCCTCCGTGAGCTGTATTGTGGATTCACTACCAGGATCTCACCATTCTACAAAGAAGTGATCGTTGATGTCAAGAGAGGGGTGCGGCAGGGTGATACCATTTCACCAAAACTCTTCAGTGCCACCCTCGAGAACATCATGCGACGACTGGAATGGGAAGGAATGGGAGTGAAGATAGATGGTCGGCAACTACACCACCTCCGTTTTGTTGATGACATTGTTTTAATAATACCAAACATCAGTCAAGCGGCACAAATGCTGGCCGACTTTGACCGTGAGTGTAGAAAGGTAGGACTACAGCCGAATCTCACGAAGACAATGTTTATGAGAAACAGCCTCGTTCCTGATGCCCCATTCGCTCTTAACGGAACGACCATCTCCGAAAGCAACAGCTATGGGTACCTAGGTCGAGAGGTCAACATGACAAATAACCTGGCACCCGAGCTGTGCAGGAGGAAGAGAGCGGCTTGGAACACCTTCAAGAACGTCGAAGCAATAGCTAAGAGGACAAAGAACCTCCGGCTCCGGGCACATCTCTTTGATTCCACTGTTCTTCCTGCATTAACATACACCTCAGAGACCTGGGCCCTACGAAAACAGGATGAGAACGCTATTCGTGTCTCCCAAAGAGGAATAGAAAGAGCTATGCTTGGAGTATCACGTTTCACTCAAATGAGAGAAAGAATCCAGAGTTCTGACATCCGTCGACGATCAAGAATCAGGGACGCTGTCTCATTTGCCAAGGTGTCAAAAATCAGATGGGCTGGCCATGTAATGAGATTTAAAGACGACCACTGTACTAGAGCTATTACTGACTGGATCCCACGGGATGTCAAAAGACCCCGTGGCCGCCCACCTACCAGATGGTCAGAGTTCTTCATCAAGATCATGAATGATCAGTTTGAGGCTCTTCACGTTCCCAGAGCGAACAGATGCCATTGGGCTACACTAGCACGCGACAGGGACAAATGGAGACGTTACTGGTGCCTGCTCGAGCAAATCGACGACTAGCGGGAAGTTAAGTGATTAAATGATGTGTGCTATAATTAAGTACAGGAGCCCACTGCTCTTCTTATACTCTATTTCGCCTTGCAAATCTGTTAATTATGCTGATGTTTTTAGGGGCTCCAATGTTGGGCACATAAATATTTACAATATTTTTTCTTATGTTGTGTGTGTGTGTGAAGGTGGGTGGAGCCAGGGATTGAACCCAAGGCTTCAAATACACAAAGCACATGCTAGACCACTGAGCTTTAACTCTGGCCCTAAATATTTATAGTTTTGTACCCCTTTTGGTAGGGCGTTTGCCTTGCACGCAGCCAGACCCGGGTTTGATTCCTCTGCCCCTCTCGGAGAGCCCAGCAAGCTACCGAGAGAATCCTGCCTGCACGGCAGAGCCTGGCAAGCTCCCCATGGTGTTTTCAATATGCCAAAAACAGTAACAACAAGTCTCACAATGGAGACATAACTGGTGCCCACTTGAGCAAATCGATGAACAGTGGGAGGACAGTGCTACAGTGCTATATATAATAATAACCAGATTGGTTACAGTGCTTGCATACCCTTGAATTAGGTCTTATTAGGTCTGCTTGTTTGATACAAAGATAGCTATCACTGTCTCTTTGGATTCCTATTTTCCTGGCATATCTTTTTCTAGTTCTTCCTATTTTAGTTTCTGGGTGTCCTAAACACCCAATTTTAAGATTTTCTTTAGGTGAGGGGCTGGAGCAATAGTACAGTGGGTTGGGTGTTTGCCTTGTATGCAGTCAACCCTGATTCAATCCCAGGCATCCCATTTGGTCCCCTGAGTATTGCCAAAATAATTCCGAAGTACAGAGCCAGGAGTAACCGCAGAGCACTGTGGGTGTGCAAAAACAAAAAAATCCACAAAAAACAAAAAATAACCAGAGTCACGAGTCACTTTAGGTGAGAGTGGGGCTTAGGGCTTTATTCATTCATCTACTCATTGTTCTTTATCAATGAAGTTAGCTCATTTCCATGTAAAATAATTATTATGAGAGAAGGGCTTTCTCTCTCTCTCTCTCTCTCTCTCTCTCTCTCTCTCTCTCTCTCTCTGTGTGTGTGTGTGTGTGTGGCTTTCTGTGGTTGTGTGTGTTAGAGCCACACCTGAAACTCCTCAGGGTTTGCTCCTGGCTCTGCACTCAGGAGTCACTCTTGGCAGTGCTTGGGGGACCATATGGGATGCTGGGGATGGAGCCTGGTCAGTGCAAGGGCCTGATTCTTGCTCTCTGTTATGACATCTTCTTCCTTCCTCTTGTGATGTCTTTTTTTGAAATTGTATGGGATTATTTTAACATGACATGTTTTATTGCTCCTTATCTTTAAAAACGTTATCAGAGTTTAGTTGACATGACATTATATAACTTCCAGATATTACAACTCAATATTGGTATACACTGCAATATGATCCCCACAATAAGTCAATAGCTGCCATTATATATATTTATAATTTTTTCTTGTTAGCCTGTGCTACATACATACCTCAAGGCTACATTAATTTTTGGTTTGTTGTTTGAAGCCACATTCAGTGATGCTCAGGCTGGCTCTGTGCTCAGAAATCACTTTTGGTGCTGGAAATCAAAGTTTGGTCACCTGTGTGCAGAGCAAGCCCTTTACCCAATGTATTATTTACCTCACTTTATCAAATGTTCTTGAATATCTTGAATATCTTAATGCCTCTTTTCAAAAGCATCACCATCAAAGCTCAGCGCAGCATAAGATCCTGTGTACATTGCCAGGAGCACAGAGCCAGGAGTAAACCCTGAGCACTGCTTTGTGTGACCCCTGAGCACCACCGGATGTGCCACCCCAAAGAAAAGAGTGACGAGGACTAACCCCTGAGTGAGCTCATGATCTGGAGTGCAGGAGGCCCGGGAAGACTGGAAGCGCTTGGGCTAGGGAGGCTGGTGAGGAGGCGCAGGAAGGAAGGTCAGAGGGACCGAGCTGGCTTTGGGGGTTCACACTGAACACTCGGCCCAAGGCCGTGTGGCTGGAATTCAGCCCAGATCTGCGGATATTCCGTCTCCCAGCTGTGGCAGGACCTCCTGAGCCAGTGGCAGGACTGCAAAACTGTTCCTGGTCACTGTGTATGACCCTGCGCTGATGGTTGCAACTGCATCCATCCATCTGGGGTCAAAGAGAGCCGCAGATCCTCCCTGGGCTCCAAGAGGAATTTCTTAAAGGAAGTGCTCTTCCTCCCTGAGGTACAGGTGAGGCAGTGAGGTCAGAGATGGGAGTTGGAGAAGAGAAAAATGCATGAGGTGTTTTGGTACCTGGGACAGGCTTACAGAGCCCAGGAAGCCATCTGCAGGTCAGGGCCAGGAGGGAGGCAGGGAGAAACCCCCAGGGGGTTGCTGGCTCTTGGCAACTCTTTCTGCCTCCCAGTGCTTTGGGGACTGGCATGTGGGGTTGCTGTGATGGGCAGAAGGAGAGGGAATGGGGGAAGTGAGGGGGAATGGAGGGGGAGAGCAGGAAGGACGGATGGAGGGCAGATGGACACCTTCTCTGCACAGCTTCTCTGTTAGCCAAATCAGTCCAGAGTCTCGGGGAGAAAGAAATTCTTTTTTTTTTTAATTTTTATTAGTGAGACATCATGAGGTATAGTTGTAGACTTACAAATTTTTGTGTTTGGGTTTCAATTATACGTGATCAAATACTCATCCCTCCACCAGTGCCCATTTCCCACCACCACGGATCCCAGTATCCCTCCCCCCCCCCCCATCCCACGCTGCCTCTGTAGCAAGGCATTCCCTTTTGTTCTCTCTCTCTTATTGGGTGTTGTGGTTTGCAAAAGAGGCAATGGGTGACAATCATGTTCGGTCTATAGTCTGCTTTCAGCATGCTTCTCCCATCCTGGGAGGATCCTCCCAACACCCTTTATTTGGTGTTCCCTTCTCTATCTGAGCTCCCTTTTCCCCTAGCATGTGTGGTTGGCCTCTAAGCCATGGAGTAAAATTCCTGGTACTAATCTCGGCCATTCTTGGGTGTTGGTCTCCTATTTTGTTACTTTATGTTCCCCAGATGAATGTAACCTTTCTATGTCTATCTCTTTCTTTCTGAGTCATTTCGCTTAACATGATACTTTCCATGTAGTACCACTTGTATGTAAATTTCATAATTTCATGTTTTCTAACAGCTACATAGTACTCCATTGTGTAAATGTACCAAAGTTTCTTTAACCAGTCATCTGTTCTTGGGCATTCAGGTTTCTTCCAGTTTCTGGCTATTGTAAAGAGTGCTGCAATGAACAAGCAAGTGCAGATGTTACTTCGACTATACCTTTTTGCCTCTTTGGGATATATTCCCAGGAGTGGTATTGCTGGGTCAAATGGGAGCTCAATTTCTAATTTTTTGAGAATCATCCATACTGTTTTCCAAAAGGGCTAAACCAGTCGGCATTCCCAGCAGCAGTGAAGGAGTGTCCCTTTCTCGCCACATCCACGACGGGGAGAAAGAAATTCTAGGGAATGGTGTCGGAAAGTGCAGAGCATGTGTGAGGAATGTCAGAACTCACTGCAAATCGGATCAATGACCGGTTGTTGATAATGGCTTCCTGGAACAAGGAATAAAACCAATTAAGAGGGGAAAGTTCCAGGATCTGGGTCAATAGCAAGGAGAGATTTTTTGAAGTGACAGTTCATAATCAGATTTGCACATATATGGGGAGGAGACACAAGGCAGCTTTGCGGAACCGCGGGATAGAGCCGTCTTTGCAAGCAAAGGGTGCGGGCCCATAAGGATGTCCACCTGGCATAAGCCTGGTTGTCATGAAGAGTTTTTTTGCAAAACTGTTGAGAAATAACAACAAAACGTGGACTGGGGAGAGAGTTTACAATGGGGTGAGGCCAGGCTTTGTATGCAGGATGTCCAGGTTCCATCCCTGGTACCACACAGTCCCCTGGCACTGCTGGATGGGCCCAAGTTCCCTGAGCACAAAGTCTGGAGTAAGCCCTGAGCAAATCCAGGTGTAACCCCCCAAAAAGCAAAGAATGTGGAGAAGAAACCCCTTTCTGCATTTCCACCAAGTTCCATGCGTGTCCCTGGGACTCACTTGGTGGCATGTGAATCTTGTGTGTGGGCTGTCACACACACACACACAAACACACACACACACACATACACACACACTTCCATGGGCTCTGCCTTGACTCCAGCTTCAGAAGGGGATGGCAACAATTATTGCTGTGTCTTTGGGGGGTGGCAGCTTCTCCATTGCTAGCAGGCAGGTGCTCTTTTTTTTTTCTTTTTTTATTAGTGAAACACCATGAGGTACAGTTATAGGCTTACAAATTTTGTGCTTGGGTTTCAGTTATACAATGATCAAGTGCCCATCCCTCCACCAGTGCCTGTCATCCATCACCATGGGTCCCAGCATCCCCCCCCCCATCCCCCCCATCCCATCCTGCCTCTGTGGCAGGGTATTCCCTCTTGTTCTCTCTCTCTTCTTTTGGGTACTGTGTTTTGCAAGACAGGCATTGAGTGACAATCATGTTTGGTCTATAGACTACTTTTAGCATGCTTCTCCCACCCTGGGAGGGTCCTCACAACACCCTTCATTTGGTGCTCTCTTCTCTATCTGAGTTTCCTTTTCACCTAGAACGTGTGGCTGGCCTTCCATTCATGGAGCAAAATTCCTGGTACTAATCTCAGCCATTCCTGGGTGTTAGTCTCCCTTTTTGTTGCTTTATGTTCCCCAGATGAATGCAATCTTTGTGTCTATCTCGCTCTTTCTGACTCATTTCGCTTAACATGATACTTTTTAATTGATTTAAAAAAATTTTTTATTAAATCATTGTGAGATACAGTTACAAGCTTTCATGTTTGAGTTTCAGTCATACAATGATCAGACATCCTTCCCTCCACCAGTGCACACATTCTCCACCACCAATGTCCCCAGCATCCCCCACATTTCCAACCCACCCCCTGCTTCCATGGCAGACAATTTCCCCCATACTCTCTCTCTCTCTACTTTTGGGCATTAGGGTTGCAGGTAGGTGCTCTTTGCCAAGTGGTCTCACTGCTCGGCATCATAAGAAAATGGACGCATAGGACGTGAGAGCAGATGGTTCTGAAGGCAAAACTCAGAGCCCACAGCATGATTGCCAGTGAACAGGGTAACAAACAGTGCAGGGCTGGCTGTGCAGGCTCTCTGTCACTGCAAAGGCAGTTTGTCTCTGGTAGTTGGTGCTCTCTGAGGGTTTTGTGAGCACAGAAGCTAGGTTTA
Organism: Sorex fumeus; assembly: GCF_029834395.1. Lineage (NCBI taxonomy): Eukaryota > Metazoa > Chordata > Mammalia > Eulipotyphla > Soricidae > Sorex > Sorex fumeus. Next base: position 78,309,274 of record NW_026606059.1, read on the forward strand.
TTAGAGTATCGTAGCATACCAGGATTACTGTGAAAATATGGGCAATATAAACATGCAGGCACGTATCTGCTTCAGGGGGAACCTCATAAGTAGTATTCAGAAAGCTTAGAGCCCCTCTTGGCAACTCTTAGTCAACCAGGGCTGATGGTTCTAGGCAGTGGCCCAAAGATTCAGGGCCGCTCCATGCAGTGATCACCGGGACACCTGGCAGTGCTGGGCTCCCGTGTGATGCTGGGGTTGATCCAAGGCCAGCTACATGCTCAGCATACATCTTTTATTTTGTTTGCTTTTGTTTGGGGGCCACACCCAGCAGTGCTCAGGGCTTAATTCTGGCTCTGTGCTCATGTGTCACTCCTGGAGGTTCTGCTCTCAGCATATAGGGTAACAGGGATCAAACACAGGTCAGCTACATACAAGGTAAATGCCCTACCTACTGTACTATCTCTCTGGCTCCCTCAGCATACATTTTAACACTCTATGGTAATTTCTCCAGTTTCCATCCTTCCTTTTTTAAAAAATATTTTTATTAAGACACTGTAATTTACAAAGCTATTCATAGTTGAGTTTTAGGCACATAAAGTTCCAGCCCCAATCCCAACAGCAATGTCAACTTCTTTCCACAGTTTCCCAGATTTCCTCCCCACCTCCAATACTTGCTTATTTTATTTTGTTTTACTTTAGACACCGAAGCTTGCAATATTGTTCTTTTACTTGTTGCCTACTACCTTTAAAATTTTTATTTAAACACTGTCATTTACAAAATTGTTTATAATACAATTGTACAGGCATTTAATGTTCCAAAACCAACCAATGTGACCCTCTCCACCATTGTCCCCAATTTTTCACCCTCCTCCCAAGTGTGTTTCCTTAGCAGGACAAAATCATTTATCTTACATAGCTTGTTACAACTAAATGGTTAATGGAATTATCAATTTTTTTCAGTAAAAGAAAATTTGTGAAAATTGTTATATCTCACCATGGGGTCAATTAAGTCATTGTCTGAAGGTTTACTAAGCTGTCTGTTGCTAGTTAAGCCTTCTGTGTTACTGTTTTTGTTTATTGAGCTTAGCTGACTTCTGTGTTACTTTCCCATCTAATTTGCTGCTTCACTGGGATGTCAGTATTGTGGAATTTGGAGGTGCCACGTGGCCACATATTTGCCTGTGTGCTCTGGGAACTCTAGGATCTGTAGAACTGGGCCAGTGAATTTACAGGGCAGTGGTTGTGGGGATGGGCATGGCTGCCATGCTTCTAGAAGTATGGGGGTGAGGTGGGAGGCTGCCCCTCCACTCTGAGAAGGCCCCAGAGCACCTGGATTCTTCGTTGGTTTGGCAACTCTACAGAGATTAGTCACAAAGCAGTGGAGTTGGGCTGTTGGCACGGCAGCAGCTGTGGGGTATGGGTGTGACTTCGGGTGGGGACTCAGCTTGCCCCGCTCCCAAGGTCACCCCCAGAGTTTTCAGCCAGAAAACCAATGTACCCGTGAATTTTTGCTGTTTGACCCGAATCTCGTCTGAGATGAGTCATGAATCTGCAGAGCTGGGTCAATGGGGGCTACTGTAGGATGAGGGTGTGTGTCTCTACAATATTGTTAACAGGAGGATTTCAGGCATAAAAGGTTCTAGTGGACACCTTCCACCAGAGTGTCCACTTTCCTCTGCCATTGTCCCAGTGTCCCCACCGCGTTTCCCCCCACCCGCCCCTGCTGTACTGGAGACTAGCTCTCACTTGCTATTGTCTTTGGGTTTTTGTTATTCCTCTGCTAGATTTCTTTATATCCCACATAAGAGAGATAGCATTCTGTGTCTGTCTCCATCCTTCTGACTAAATTCATTCAGCATGATTCTCTCCAGACCTGTCCATCAGGTGGCAAATTGCCTGATTTCATCTTTTCTTAGGGTTCAATAGTATTCTGCTGGGTATATTACCCTAGCTTCTTTATCCAGCATTGTTCTTGGACACTTGCGTTGTTTTCAGATTTGTGCTTTGTCCTTCAATGAACATAGGAGAGCAAGTGTCAAACGGTGCTATAAAGCTGTAGTAATCAAACTACATGTGCTGAAAGGAGGACAGAGTCTCAGATAGAGGGAATAGAACTGAGAGTCCAGAGACAGATCCTCAGGTACATGGACAGTTAGTTTTCGACAAAGGAGCAAAAAGTATGCAGTGGAGCAAAGAAACCTCTTTCACAAATGGTGTTGGGAAAACTGGTTGGTCATATGGAAAAAAAAATTAAAACCCTCAGATATTCTTTCTTTCTTTTCCTTTCTTTCTTCTTTTTTATTATATATTGAATCACCCTGAGATACACATCTAAAAAGTTGTCCAGCTGGGCTGGAGTGATAGCATAGCAGGTAGGGCATTTGCCTTGCACGCAGCCAACACGGGTTCGATTCCCAGCATCCCATGTGGTCCCCTGAGCACTGCCAGGAGTAATTCCTGCATGCATGATCCAGGAGTAACCTCTGTGCATCGCCAGGTGTGACCCAAAAAGCCAAAATAAATAAATAAATAAATAAATAAAAAGTTGTTCGGGTTGGGTTTCAGTCATACAACGTTCCAACCCCCATCCCTTCACCAGTGTCCATTTTCCACCACCTTTGTCCCCACTTTCTCTCCCACCAGCTGCCCCCTGCTCACCTCTATGGTAGTTACCTCTCTCTCTCTGTCTCTTTCTCTCTTTCCTCTCTCCTCTCTCTCTCTTCCCCCCTTTTATTTGGCACATTATGGTTTGCAATACAGGTAATAAAAAGTCACCGAATATATCCCTTTACCTCCTTTCAGCACTCGGTCCTTGTCCAGATCATTTTGATAACTGCTAGTTGGTCATTCCCAAGTATCATTGGCATAGTGGTCCCTTCTCTGTTCTAACTGCCCTCCTTGCACCCAACACTTGCGGCAAGTTTCCAAGCATGGCCCAGTGCTTCTGGCCCCCTCACTTCTACTGTCCTTGGTATTAGGCTCATGCTGTGTTATACATACATACATACATACATACATACATACATATGTTATATATGTTACCGACTGGATTCCATGGGACTTCAAAAGGACATGTGACCACCCACCTACAAGATGGCCAGACTTCTTCATCAAAATCCTGAACAAACGGTTTGAGGCTCTTCATGTTCCTGGAGCGAGCAGATGCCATTGGGCTAGCACGTGACAGAGACAAATGGAGATATTACTGGCGCTCACTCAAATCGACCATTAACAGGATGACAAGTGATACAAGTGATATATATGTATATATATTGCAAATGAGTGCAATCATTCTACGCCTTTCCCTTTCCTTCTGACTCATTTCATTCAGCGTGATGCCCTCCACACTTATTCATTTATAGTCATATTTCCTGACTTCATTTTTCTTGAAGGCTGAGTAGTATTCCATTGTATAGATGTACCATAGTTTCTTTATCCAGTCACCTGTTCTCAGGTACATGGGTTATTTCCAGATTCTGGCTACTGTGAATAGTGCACAATGAACACAGGAATGCAGATGGCTTCTCTTCAGTATGTTTTTGGACCCCTAGGGTATATTCCCAGAAGTGGTATTGTGGGTCACATGAAAGAGTTCAATCTTCAAGGAATGCCCATCTTGTTTTCCAAAAAGTCTGGGCCAGTTAGCTTTCTCACCTAGAATAAATGAGAGTCTCTTTCTCCTCACATCTGCATCAGCACTGGCTGTTCTTGTTTTGTTTTTTGTTATTTTGACGTGTGTCAGTCTCTGTGGTGTGAGGTGATATCTCATTGTTGTTTTGATTTTCATCTCCCTAATGATTAGCAGTGTAGAGAATTTTTTCTGTGCATTTTGGCCATTTCTTCTTTGAGGAAGCATAAGAAACTGACCACAGGTTGCCTTTGGCAGAAAGGCTAAAAGTCTCAATTTTATTTCTTTGTATCATTCAAATTTATTGGACTATGAACATGTTTCATTGAATTCTCTTTCCCAAGCCAAGCATCTTCTTGGGTTCCCTTTCCAGACTGCCTGGGTTTAAGTCTCTCAGGGAAGGAGGGTGGAATTTATTTATTTATTTATTTGCTTTTTGGGGTGCACAGGGGTTACTCCTGGCTCATGCACTCAGAAATTACTCTCAGCGGTGCTCGGGGGACCATATGGGATGCTGGGAATCGAACCCGAGTCATCTGTGTGCAAGGTAAACGCCATCCCCGCTGTACTATCGCTCCAGCCCCAGCATTTATGTTTTTAAAAAGAACTTTTTTGTGGGAGAGTTGGCTGGTTCTGGGGCCAAGGCAGGAAGTACTCACACCCAGAATTTGTGCTCACACCTAGAGGAATGGAGCAAGTGATCAGAAATGAAAGAATGGACCACATCATCAAGGGGGCCAGCCCAGGGACCATGGAGTCGATCTGACAAAGCTTTTTGTGACCAAAGAGAGAGAGAGAAATTGATCAATGAAATAGATACCGTAGGGTTGGATTCCAACGTAGAGATAAAATCAATAGCCATGAATCCATATTAGTAGACAGAAATGATGACATAAGTAAATTAGAGGGGTTAAATATGCAAGTGAAAAGAGACAGATGTCCCGACAAAGAATTCCAAGAATTCCAGATAATTTATGAAGCTTAAGCACCCTCTCCCCCCACAGTCCCCATTTGATTGGGTTTTGCTTTTTTTTTTTTTTTGCTTTTTGGGTCACACCCAGCATTGCACAGGGGTTCCCCTGGCTCTAAACTCAGGAATTACCCCTGGCATTGCTCAGGGGACCATATGGCATGCTGAGAATCGAACCCAGGTCGGCCGCGTGCAAGGCAAATGCCCAACCCGCTGTGCTATTGCTCAAGCCCCTGAGTTGTGCTTCTTGATTGCTCCAAAGGGCTGGAGTAACTCTCAGTGAGACCCGGGCATGTGCCACTTCAGCCGGGGATCCCAGTGTAGACATGCAGGGGCCATGTCTGTGATGTGGCGTGAGGAAAGTGCTTCACTCTGGGGGACCCTTTCGCCACACCCAAGCCCCAGTCTCTCCAGGGCCGGGACATCAGACAGTTCCCAGAGTTGGGACATGGCACAAAACACTGGCCAGGACTCCTCGGCGATGGGGGGGGGGGGGGGCCGGGGGAAGCTGTCAGGAGAACAGGTGGCACCTCCAGGCAGAGGGGACCAAAGCACTGGAGACTGCCGTGTGGTCTCCTGAATTGAGTCCTGGGACAAGGAAAGGTTGTTCATGTAAAAACTGAGAATTCTAAATTTAAAGTTTGGTGAGGAATTAAAAGCCAAGTTCCTGATAGGATTTTAGGAGGCCTTTTTCGCTGCTAGCCACTAAGACCCATGGAGTTACTTGCAGGCGGTGGGAATGCTTAGCGTTGCTGGCCCTGCTGTTCGGTGCTGAGGATCTTGGACCAGTGAGAGCTGGGTGTTTTTTTCTTTCCAGAGAGCCAGGGTTCGTGTCCTGTCAGCAGTTCTCTTTCCTGCCACCTTTAGGACTCGGGATTTTCTTTCCCTTCCCATTGTTGTGGGGTGGTGAGAACAGGCGTCCCACAAGTATGCCTTGTGTTGTGTTTGCTCCCTGGGCCTCTGGGCTGGCTGAGGAGTGTGTGCTGGTATTTGGTGTGTGTGTGGGGGGGTGCCCACAGTCAAGTACTTTGGCTTATTGTGCTGGCTAGGGGTCCCTGTGGTGTTTGCTGGGGGACACACTCCCAGATGTCATAATATTTATTTTTGTCCTTGCCACCCTCGCAGAGTTCTGCAACCTGAAGTTGTGGCCCTCACAGGGGCCAGAGCATGTGAGCGTGCACGCACACACACACACACACACACACACACATACTGCCACGATATGGGTCCTGGTCAGCAGGGCCAGTACGACCCCACTGGGTGCATGTGGTGGCACTGGGGTGAAACTCATGGGTTCATGCTTGCTATGCAGGTGCTTTTATTTTTATTTTTATTTTTTTGCTTTTTGGATCACACCCGGTGATGCTAAGGGCTGACTCCGGGCTCTTCACTCAGAAATTACTCCTGGCAGTGCTCGGGGGACCATATGGGATGCTGGGAATCGAACCCAGGTCGGCTGCATGCAAGGCAAACGCCCTACCCGCTGTGCTATCGCTCTAGCCCCTATGCAGGTGCTTTTGGCCTCTGGGCCCACTCTGGGGTCCCTTCCCTGTTTGTTCATCAACGAGTTCACCGCCACTGAGCCTGCTCAGCACAGTGGGTTCCACCCAGAGAGAGACAGGTTGAGTGATGAGAATCGGGTAGTGCCACGAATCCCACACACACCACAAATTCCCACGCGCACACGAAGCAGCCTTTACCAGTGATGTCCACAGTGCCATTCCTGCCACAGCGAGGCTGTGGCACTCAATAGTGAACACACCTGAGCCTCTGCCTTTGGCCTGGGGCAAGGTAGGGGCAGGAGAGTGTGGATATGCCTTCTTCTTCTTCTTCTTCTTCTTCTTCTTCTTCTTCTTCTTCTTCTTCTTCTTCTTCTTCTTCTTCTTCTTCTTCTTCTTCTTTTTAATTTTTTTTTGCCTTTTGGGTCACACTCACATTTGCACAGGGGTTACTCCTGGCTCTTCACTCAGGAATTACTCCTGGTGGTGCTCAGGGAATCATATGGGATGCTGGGAATCAAACCCAGGTTGGCCGCATGCAAGGCAAACGCCCTACCTGCTGTGCTATCGCTCCAGACCCATGTGGGTATGTATTCTGAGCAAGCACCAAGGGCTTTGGAAATGCCACATATTGGACATATAACATTGCAAATCAAAATCTGCTCAAAATCTGCTCACCCTGCTCATGTGAATTTGGTGGAACCAAAACTTCTGAAAACAGAAAGATTATGGACTTCCATTCACTAGGGAACATCGCACGTCTATTTGGAGCACCTGGTGAGTTTCCGGATAGAAATCTTGCCACCATTTGACAAGTGATAGGTGTGAAATGAACAAATACTGAAAGTAAGAAATTAATAGGAAATATTCTGACACTTTATGCCTTCTGGTCTTCCAGAAAAACCTGTTCCTAGGACACTTCATTCACATGTAGGTCATACATATTCTTAGTTTTTCCCTCTAGGCTCAGTGTCAACCACAAGTTCGTTTGCCAGTTTAAAACCATTTTCTGGGTATGTTGTCCTCCTCTTGAAGGCATCTTGTGTCCACTTACTTCCCTTAGCTTCTCCCCTGCGTGGGGCTCAGATACTGGGATTGTCTCCTACAGCAATCCATAGCTCCCTTCCCGCTTCCCCCCTCCATACACACATACCTTGCATACACATACCCTGCACAACTTAGTCCTAAGTGCTCAAGTCTAGGCTCAAAGATCACTTCCTCTCCCTGCCTTCACATTGACTAGGGCCCCACAGTGGGCTCCCAGAGGTCATCTTTTGGCCAGCACCACCCTTACTTAGCCAGCCGGCTATCCAATCAACCAATCAACCAACCAACGCTCCCAGAATTCCTTTCCTTGGATGTGTTTTATTTATTTATTTATTTTGGTCATACCCGGCGATGCACAGGGATTATTCCTGGCTCATGCACTCAGGAATTACTCCTGGCGGTGCTCGAGAATTGAACACGGGAAGGTTGTGTGCAAGGCAAATGCCCTACCCGCTGTGCTATCGCTCTAGCCCCTCCTTGGAGGTGTTTTAATCTTTTGCTTGGTTTTACACAAATTCCATAGCTGTTTAGAAGAACTTTTTTCAGCTGGTAGGAATGTTCTTTGTCTATGCCTGGGTTTTAATGCAAGAACTCTATGCCAGGGCCTGTGATATAAATCCGCCTCTCTCTGTCTCTCTCTGTCTCTTTGTCTCTCACTCTGTCTACCACACCCAGTGGTGCTCAGAATGTACTTCTGGTTTTGTGCTAGAGATTCCTCCTGGAGGGGATTGAGGGACCTTATGTGGTGCTGAGGATGGAACCCAGGACAGCTGTGTGCAAAGCAAGACCCCCTAAACCCACATTTCTCAACCTGGAAGTGCAGGTGAGGGCACAGGGGGAAATCACGTAAATGTGGAGGCAGGGTATGTGACTAGGGAACAACCAGCTGGACATGGTCCGAAAGAAGGAATCAGGTCGGAAGGGGCAGCGATGTGAGAAAGGTTGAGAAGTGCTGCTCTGAGCCATGGAAACCCTCTGTGACCTGCTCCATTTGCTACATCCTTTTACTGATGGATTTCTTGCTGGGTTCCCGGGATTGGTGGAGGCACAGGAAGTTTCTCAAATATCTGCCCTAGGAGTTGGTGTTGTAAATGATTGAATCAGGGAGAGAGGCTTCCCCATACAATGACAAACTTTAGTGGTCTCTTTGTCAAAGATAGGAAGCTGCCCAACACGAAAGTGTTGTGGAATAAATGGGGTACTGGGCCGTGAGATGCTTGATGGGCTGAGGACAGGTTTTGCATGTGGGATGCCCAGGTTCCATCCCCGGAACCACATATCACACACAACTGCCAAGAACAGAGCCGGAAGTAGCACCAATGTGTGCGCCCCAAACAAAATAAACAAACAAAAGCAAAAGATCCATGAAAATTGGGTGAGATTTTATCTTGGAAAGTAAAAAACTTAATTGTAAAAATAATTATGTTGTTATATAATATTCAATAAAAGTTGGGTCATGATTATAAGTCCATCTGCATTTTTTGTTTGCTTGTTTGAAGGCCACACCTGGTGATGCACTAGAGGGTCATTCCTGACGATGCTTAGGGGGTTATATGTGTTGCCAGGGATTGAACTGGGTTGGCTGCACACAAGCAAGTGCCCTACCTGCTGTACTATCTCTCCTGCCCCAAGCCTACCTGAATTTTTAGGGAAGAAAGTATTGATTTAGGGCTTGGAAGTCTACTACCCCTTCTCCCCCGACGATGCCAGGGATTACACCTCATACATGCAAATCATGAAGCCTACAGCTGAGCTGCATGTCTGTACCCCAGGAGTCTGCTTTTTTTTTAAAAAAAAAATGCCTCATAGCACATTTGACATTTATGCCAAAGTCCATTTTTTTCCAGCTGTCTCCCTTAATGCACAATTTTCAAATGCTTCTCTTTTGAAGATGCTATTATATAATGTGTTTGTCTCATTCATTATTAACGGGCCTGATCCTGAAAGACTTATTTAATTGATCCTGGTTTGTCGGTGACTCTAGCATTTCTCCAATGTCACTTGCATTTGTCTCATTGCTGGGGATTGTGGAGAGGAGCCTCTGAGTGGGAGGGGGCAGCGGTCATACAAAGGTGCCATCTGGCTCCTGCCAGCACTGGGGGACTGGGGGGAAAGCGTTGGGGGGAGGGCTGAAGGGGGCCGGGGAGTTGGGTGCTGGGGCGGATGTCAGGCCTTCTCTTTACTCCTCTCACCCTATAGCCTCGTCAAGCAGCTTTCAGGCTGGTCCCTATCCCCTGGATTCTGGGGAGCCTTGAGGTGAGGCTGAGGTATAATATGTTCATTGGTTTATCGCATCTAAAGGAATTTCAGAAGACAAAGCAGTGAAGTGGGCAAATTCCATCAAGAGAAATGAGGAAAGAGAAACATGGGAAGCGTGGATGTGGGATTCTCTGGAGAGAGAGGGAGAGGCCTGAGTGGAGGAGCTTAGGGGGGTTTCCTTGAGCCTCTTACTTTTGCTTAGAATGGAGGATCATAGTTGTTCCGGCAATGTCAGGGAGATGCTGAACTTGGGTGATCTTTGTTCCGGGTCTCACTGGGCCCTGTGCTCCTGCTAGGCCATCTCCTGCTGAGGCTTCCTACCCTCGGGTTTGAACTGTACCACACAACAGCTCCTTGTCAGCAACTAGCTCAGCTTTATGGCTTCCCAGTCCCCTGCCTAGCGGAGGTGAGGTGTGAGGCAGGGCCTGGTGGAAAACCCTGACATTCATCAGCCAACCTCTTCCAGGAAACCCCTGACTTGCTGCCCTTCGAGATTCTTATTTCCCCAGAGGAAACTGTTACCAAGGTGCGAGAAAGTGGAGCCTGGGAGATGCTCAGAAGCTGGAGCCTGTGTTTTGGGTTTGATTCCTGGCACCACACGGACCCCCAGGCACCTCTGTCCTTGGTCCAGAGCGAATAAGTATAAAAAAAAGAAGAGGAAGAAAAAGTGGCACCAAGGCAAACAGCCAACATGGCACCGGGCACGTGGTCCTCCCCTGGCAATCCTTCCCATGCTCCTGCTGCAGTCCTTGGATAGTCTATTTTTTAATTTAGTCAATCAATTGACTTGTGCACTGATGATCTTTTGGTATTGCCCCTTTGTTAAATAAGCCCGACGCCAACATTTTCCACTCTGGAGAAGCCCATGTTCTCTCTTGAATGTATATCTTTTTCTCTCCTCTCATTCTTCTGTAATAATTTCTTTCAATAAAATGACTTTGCTTCTGGCCAGAGCAGGGAACGTGCCTTGTCTTATATGCTACCAACTCCAGTTCAATCCCTGGCACATACAGTTCCCTGAGCATCCCATATGGTCCCCTGAACACCAGCAGGAGTGATTCCTGAGTGTAGAGCCAGGAGTTAGCCCTGAGCACTGCTGGGTGTGGTCCCAAAACAAAATAAATAAAATAAATTAAAAAAAATCTACATAGCTTCAAAATAAGCCTGAAACCTAATAGGGAACAAACAAGGAAGCATTTGTCCTTTCCTAAGGCAGGGAAAACTCTTTTGAGTCATTGAGGAAGGAGGGGAATGCAGGATGAAAATGCAGCATGTGACATGTGCCGAGGGCGGTGTTGCTGGACTTGAGCAGAGCTGGTGTGGGCCTGCACAAGGAAGCTTCCATCCAGGGCTTCTGGAAGCCAGCCCTTTCTCCATGTCATTCATCTGCAGAAGTAACTGCATTAGGCGGTGACACAGGAGAATCAGCACGCCTCACTGCAGTCTTAAAATCGAATTTACAAATAAAAAAATCAGACAATAGAGTACAGCCTGGGTTCTCCTCAGGGATCATTGGCAAACACGGCATTCTACCAGCCTCTCATTGGAAATGCAGTTTTTTCCCCTCTCTTGTTCTCTAAAATAACTTTTGAGATCAGATCTCCACGTACCTGTGTCTGGTGTGTATTAGTCCCCTCAAGGAACTGCGGGACTCTTTGGAAAGGATCGTGTGCTTTAATGAGCTTGAAGTGAAAAGTGCCAACCAGGGGCTGTGGTCTGGAAGGGCCCAGTAACCTGATCACGCAATTCCTTTTCCTCCAGAAAGCCCCCTCAGGTCCCAAGGCAATGGCCTGATTCTCTTAACGGAAAACTGAAAATAACAAGGAGATTTGTTGTCAGATTAGGACCATAAAGTCATGAACAGAGGGAGGAAGGAATCTGACAATTTGATCTTCTGTTCCGCGTTCCAAACATGTACAAGTAATTGGGAGAGAAATTTCTCCCTATTTCTGTGAGGCAGAATCTGCAGCCCCTCTCCTAAGGTGGGGTTTTGTTCACTGGAAAGCACCCCTAAGGCTGAAGAAGATTGTGTAATGGGGGAAAATGCGGTGCCTTCATCATACACATCCACGGGAAGTGTCTACTAAGAATCAAACGGGTTAGCACTAAAGGAATTTGGGGGGTTCGGTGGCCCCCAAACAATGCTCAGGGAACTTGGGGGGTCACACTGACCAATATTTGGAAACCAGTAAAAATCTGAGCTTTTCAACTAGATGTGGGACAGCATGCACTTTGCTACTTTCTTTTTGAAATTCTTCCACACAGGAGTGTTCTTTTAGGGCGCTTCCTGCAATAAATGAAGAAACTTTTCCAAGTTATTAAGAGAAAATTGACAGTCCGATAAAAGAGAGGATGCATACAGGGAAATCACAGAACAAGTGGAAAGCAAGGGGAGCAAGTGGCTTTGGAAATAGGACAAATGCTTCAACGAGGCAATGGTTTACTCCAAAACGAAAGTTGTACAAGATAAGTGATCTTAGTTCACAACTTGGCCTGGCAACAAATAATATGTGTGAAGCAATGCAAACCCAAATGATGGACTGACTATGGCAGGAAGTAGCATGTGAACAAAATGGGCAGGAAGGCTCCAGCTGCAAATGCCTCGATGTATTCTTCCTTGCTTTTAGTGCCAGGGATGAGCAGTCAATTTTCGCAACTTTTCCAACTGCTTTTAGGCTCTTAATAGTTGCTATATTTTTCTTTTTTCTTCTTTTTTTTAATTTTGGAGGAAGTGGAGGTCACACCCAGTGATGTTCAGGGGTTACTCCTGGCTCTGCACTCAGGAATTACTCCTGGTGGTGCATGGGTGAACCACATGGGATGCTGGGAACCAAACACGGGTCAGCTGCATGCAAGGCAAATGCCCTACCCACTGTGCTATCACTTTGGCCCCTGTTGCGATGCTTTCCATGTGAGCTGAAGCCACTGAAAAACGTCAATAAGCTCTAACCCATTGAGCCTTGTCTCCCATGACTTGGCCTGGCAGCTTGCCAGTTGACATTGGTGCCAGAAAGAAAGATAGTACAGGAGTGTGCCTTGCACACACGTGTGGCCCAGCTTCCATCCCTGCCACCTCACATGGTCCTCCAAGTTCTACCAGGAATGATCCCTGAGCACAGAGCCAGGAGTAAGCCCTGAGCACCACCAAATGTGGCCCCAAAGCCAAATAAATAAATAAACTGGCACTGGACTTGAAGTAGAACTAGGGTTGATCAATGAAACTTAGGATGCCCAGCTCAATGGGATTTCCAGAAAGCAAGAAATACTTTAATAGAATCATAATCCAAGACCATAGAGCTCACACACACACACACACACACACACACACACACACACACACACACCAGTACCTTATTGTTTATTTAAAATTCAAACTTTAAGGAGGTTCTGTCATCCAATGGGTAGTGCATTAGACTTAAAAATTCTAACTTTATTTGCCACATTTGCCAGCCATCAGTGGAGAGGGTCAGAATCTTTTTATTCCATCTCTCCCTGTGCTGCATCTCCCCTTGGTCAGGGGAGACCAGCAGGGGAGGAAGAATGGGATGAGAAGCAGCTGTTATCATCTGCCTAAGGTGCCCTTTAGTGGCTGTCTGGCCAAGGCTGACACAAAGAGCCTGCCTATGATTGGGGTATTTTAACTGCCTTCTCTTGGCCTAGAAAGTGCCTTTATTTGTCTGTCTACTAGCCCTGACCCACTCAGTACCTGAAGCCTGGCTGCCCATACTTCGTTGGGGTTATTTTTCTGCCTTCCGAATGGTTACTGTTGGGCAAGGAACTCTGAAAGCCTCCCATTGGTGATTCTCTTCCACAGAACCTGATCCAACTCCCAGAAACCATGACTGGCCCCACCAACTCGAGCTGAACAACTGGTCAGCTGGGCTCTTTGTCCTCTTATCAAGAGGGCAGCTCCATGTTAAAAAAGATGAAGTCATAAAATTTACATACAAGTGGTACTACATAAAAAGTATCATGTTAAGCGAAATGAGTCAGAAAAAGTGGGATAGACACAGAAAGATTGCATTCTTCTGGGGAACATAAAGTAACAAAATAGGAGACTAACACCCAAGAGTGGCCAAGATTAGTACCAGGAATTTTGCTCCATGACTTGGAGTGGCCAGCCACACGTGCTAGGGGAAAAGGAAGCTCAGATAGAGAAGAGAGCACCAAATAAAGGGTGTTGGGAGGATCCTCCCAGGATGGGAGAAACATGCTGAAAGTAGACTATAGACCAAACATGATTGCCACTCAATGTCTCTCTTGTAGACCACAGAACCCAAAAGGAGAGAGAGAGAACAAAAGGGAATGCCCTGCCACAGAGGCAGAGTGGGATGGGGGGGATGGGGGGTGGGAGGGATACTGGGACCCGTGGTAGTGGAAAATGGGCACTGGTGGAGGGATGGGTACTTGATCATTGTATAACTGAAACCGAAGCACAGAAATTTGTAAGTCTATAACTGTACCTCATGGTGTTTCACTAATTAAAATAAAAAAGAGAGGGCAGCTCCAGCCAGCTTCTAGATCTCAGCTGCTCACGCTGTATCAGTGATCACTGAGTATGTGACTGTGGGTGACAGCCATCAATGTCTCTGAGGAGCCTCTTCAGGTTAGGAGTGAAGACAGGTGGAGAAACACGTGGTTATCCCTCTCCAAAGCAAAGCCAACACCTATTCTTCCTTAACAGTTGGAAGGAGACCATGGCTAAGGCAACAAGTACCACTCTAGTAGGTTTTGATTTGCAAGCCCTGCATGGATTATCCAGAATCTCATTCAGAACCAGGGGCAGGGAGGGGGTTTTGCACCTATTGTTCTCAGCTTTGGAGTCTCAAAGATGTAAAACATCTTATTTTAACCATCCATCATATAACTAAAATATAATCATATAATCATATGGGGAGCTGGGGAGGGACACAAGGAATTGTCATAAAGTCATTGCTTCTAACAGGAAGGCAGAAGAGAACAGTTACAACAGAGATACTAGGAAGTATCACTGTAAGCACATTCATTTGGAAAATGGCAATGAATTCCAGGTGGAAGATTCAACTAATTGAAAATGCTCGCTCTTGGGGAATAAGAATAGGAATTGGAAATGTGTGAAGAAAAATACTGCTACTTTTCCTTCTCAGCCACTTTTCTTTTTTTCTTTTTCCTTTTTAGTCATGTATCGCTTTGGTAATAAGAAATATTTAAATGATAAGATCTGCCATGATCACTGAAAATATGCAGGCATTGAAACGAATGAGGCAGAGTGAGGAAATGATGTTAACTAGCACACGAATTTGATGAGGGACACACATGGTCTCAATTCTGGCAATATCTCTGTTTGTAGACTTTATGGTCTGTACCATCAGTGTACTATTGTGTACCAGCAGGAAAGTTCAGCTTCAAATCACTTTTTTTTTTTTTTGCTTTTTGGGTCACACCCGGCGATGCACAGGGGTTACTCCTGGCTCTGCACTCAGTAGTTACTCCTGGCAGTGCTCAGGGAACCATATGGGATGCTGGGAATCAAACCTGGGTTGGCCGCATGCAAGACAAACGCCCTACCTGCTGTGCTATCTCTCCAGCCCCAGCTTCAAATCACTTTAAAGAGCTATTTTGGTGCTGGAGAACTTTGGAGAGTGACATTTTATGAAGTCATTAAATTTCACATTTATGTAGAATTGTTTATTTTTATTTATATACAAGGGGACTCAATTTGGGGGCAACTCTTCACCTTTTTGCCTGGGGGTCACTCCTGGTAGTTCCAGAGATTTAACCAGGGTTGGCTGCATGCAAAGCTCTCTCTCCATCCTGCTACAGAATTTTTAAAAGATATTTGGGAAATAGACTTTTGAAAATTTAAGTGAACTTGTATAAGTAAATATTCAGCTTTCTTTAAAGACCAAACGGAGAGAAAAAGCTGAAAAAAAAATACCCTTCATATTAACTAGGGAGGGGGGATTAGAGTGATAGTATAGCAGGTAGGGAGCTTACTTTGTATGCGGCCCACCAAAGTTCAATCCCTGGTACCCCGTACAGTCCCCTGAACCTTTTCAGGAGTGATCCCTAGGAAGAGAACAAGCCCTGAAAACTGCTGGGTGTGGCCCCAAAACATACAAAACAGAAAATTAACCATGGTTATTGTGGGTAATCTTCCCCATTGCCCTTCTGGAAGATGTGATAGATCCATCAGGACATCGGAGGGCAGTCATCTTGGTCTTTTGGTTGGCGAAGGACAGGCGGACATTGCGAATGCTCTTTCTGACTTCTGCTGCATCGGCCAGCACTGCTGTTCTTCTCTCATTGAGGTCTTCCTTTATCACTTCTATGCACTGTTTTGCGATCTCAGACATTCGCTTGTGGTTGCCTGAGGCTCGCGCCAAGCCATGTTGGCAAATGAGCTCGAGAGTTTCCAAAAACAGACATCTTTTTGTGGCTATCTCTCTCTTGGCGTTCCTCGCACAATCATGGAGGTGCTGAACCAGTTGATCATATTCTTTGTCAATGTTGTCAACAAAAGCATCTTCCCATGTTGATGCAATAGTGACAAAGAGCTCCCAGTTGGTGGTCGCTCTGGGAGTTCTCATCTTCTTTTTTTTTTTAAATTTTTTTTTTGTGCACATTTCCCACCACCAATTCAGTTTTTTTAAAAATTTTTATTAGTGAAACACCATGTAGTTTGTAGATTTACAAATTTTTGTGCTTGGATTTCAATTATACAATGATCAAATACCCATCCCTTCACCAGTGTCCATGTTCCACCACCACTGATCCCAGTATCCCTCCCACCCCCCAACCCCCATCCCACACTGCCTCTGTGGCAGGGCATTCCCTTTTGTTCTCTCTCTCCTTTTGGGTGTTGTGGTTTGCAAAAGAGGCCTTGAATGGCAATCCTGTTTGATCTATAGTCTACTTTCAGCATGCTTCTCCCATCCTGGGAGGATCCCTTCTCTATCTGAGCTCCCTGTTCCCCTAGCATGTGTGGCTGGCCTCCAAGCCATGGAGCGAACCTCCTGGTACTAATCTCGGCCAGAGTTCTCTTCTTAAACTTTGCAGCCTTTTCTCCCCGTTCTGTGAAGTAGAATTTTGCATGAAGGAGACGGTGGTCTCATCCCATTTGGAATTTTGGGACAACAGCGACATCGGTCAGGCAAAACCGTCGATTGAATATGATGTGGTCAATTTTGTTGTGGAACTGTCCACTGGGAGACTCCCATGTCCAACTTTTAGATTCAGCCTTCTGGAACTGTGAGTTACCATGGATGGTCTTAGTCGACATGATGAACTCAGACAGTTCGTTCGTTCCATTCTAGGCCATGGTTCCCAATTTGGAGTTTTTCGGCTGATCTTTTTGGTCCTATCTTTTTTTTTAATTAGTTAATTTATTTATTGAATCACTATGGGAAAAGTTACAAAGCTTTCAGGTTTAAGTCTTGGTCATGTAATCATCAAACACACTTTCTTTCATCAGTACTTATTTTTCACCACCAAGAACCCCAATATATCCCCCCTCCCAACCCTCCCAATGCCTGTGAGGCAGATGAATTCTAGTAAACACTCTATCTACTTTGATTAGATTCATTGTTTTGACAAAAGATGCACCATTATTATTTAGTGTTTATACTCCAAAATCAGACCTGCTGAAAAGGCATTGTGAAATAATTTGTTTTCTACAGCTGGTTACAAGAACTAAATGATGTTGTGCGGCCGCAATAGCGGCTGCGCGATTTTGGATTTCTGATATTTTACTTATTAAACCTGGAAGTATTTCTGCCGAGAGTTGGATAATTGTAAGATTGGTTTCTGTGGCTCTAGAGCCATGGCCGTGCCAGAGAGCCGCTCATGGGGGGCAACTTGTGACCTCGGTAGGGCATGAAGGATGAGCCGGAAACGCCCCCCTTCCCATGAGGTTTTAGTCGCCCCATCATGATCAGCTCATACCTGGCTTTGCAAAAAGCTTCAAGGCAGCCACCATCTTGCTGTCCAGAGGGAAAAAGGTGGAAGGGAGCAACACCCTTTCCCTTCCGGGCAGGCATGGTGGTGTGGATTAACACATAGTCCTTTCACTTTTCTGCCTCAAGCTGCAGGGCTCTGCATTAAGTCCTTGTGCTTCTGGAGCCATGGCTGTGCCAGATAGCTGCTTGTGGGGAGCAACTCGTGACCTCGGTAGGGCGTGAAGGATGAGCTGGGAACGCCCCCCCTCTTCCCATGAGGTTTCAGTCGCCCCGTCACATCTTCTCAGTCCTATCTTGGCATTAAAATCACCGACAATGATCTTGTAGAAGGTGTGGTCTTCTTTATAGAACTTCTCCAGCTCCATGTAGAACTTCTCAATTTCTCCTTCATCATAATTAGATGTTGGTGCATAGACAATGAAGATAGAAACTGCTGTCAGTGAGCCACATCTATTCAAGTGTAATCGTCCAATAGGGTTGTTAGGCATTCGAATGAATCAATGTTCATGGCCAAGTTTGTGTTGACAAGGACACCGACACCACCGATGCCTCTTTTGTTGCTTGTTCTGAGGAAGAGTTCTTCTCCAGTGTCAAAAAAGGTGTGATGTGGTTGATGCCTTCTTGTCTCGGTCAGACCAATGATGTCGTACTTGATCTTTCACATTTGCACCATCAGGTCCTCGATGGATGTATCCGATGCCAGCGTATGTGCATTGAAAGTACAGACAGTCATTTTAGTCCTTCTTCATTTTGGCAGCCTAGTTTGACTTTGAGATTGTATCAACCTCTCCTTCCTCATTCTTCTTAATGCTGCCATATTGGTGGCTCTTTCAGGGTCAGGGGAATGAGATCCATTGTATTTACTGTTTTTGGCATATCGAATACACCATGGAGAGCTTGCCAGGCTCCGCTGTGTGGGTGGGATACTCTCAGTAGCTTGCCAGGCTCTCCGAGAGGGATAGAGGCTTTTAGGGCGGCCTCTAAACACCCTTTAAGGTGTTCCCATGGTTCAAACCATATTTGAACCCCATGAAATATGGTGTGGTAATAATGAAAAATGGGTAGTAAGTGTCTTATGTTTTATGGTGTCTCAGTACTTTGGCCGCGCGGTCCAGAAGGTGGCCTGGACGATGGTGGTGGCTGGGTAAGTGGAAGTGGTGGAGATAGTGGAGGTCTGCCGATGAGGTATTTATCTGATACCGGCTTCTGGGTGTGGGGCTTCTGGGTTTGATCCCTGGGTCGCTGGAGATTGGTGGGAGCAGGCAGAGGATCTCTGTTTCCGGGTCTTTTACATCTTCCAGAAGGGCATTGGAAAAGATTATCCATGACTTCTACTTCGGATCTCTTTAATAGCCACGTCCACCTGCCCACATACTAAATTCCACAGGATGGATATGCCATTCCCCATGTTCTCTCTTCTAAAATCCAACATGCCATTTCATCAGTAAAGAAGCGAATAGCACCCGGCCCAGACAAGGTCAGACCCAAACACCTGAAGAACCTGCCATCAGTACACATCAATACACTGGCTTGGCTCTTCACACACTACCTGTCTGAATGCAAGTTTCTGTCCCAATGGAAAACCAGCAGAATTGTTCTACTGTACAAGAAGGGAAACATCCATGACATTGGCAACTATTGCCTTATTTGACTGTTGTCTGTCGTCTACAAGCTGTTCACTCGAGTCATCCTGAATAGGATTGGCAGAACACTAGATGAAGGACAGCCATGTGAGGATTCAGCATGATCAACCATAACCACACTGTAACCAAGCTCATTGAGGTTTCTTGGGAGTTCAGGATGCCACTCTGTCTAACGTTCATTGATTTAAAGAAAGCCTTTGATTCTGTTGAGACTGAAGCGGTCATCGAAGCCCTAGCCAAACAGGGTGTTCAAATTCAATACATCAGGATTCTCCGTGAGCTGTATTATGGATTCACTACCAGGATCTCACCATTCTACAAAGAAGTGATCATCGATGTCAAGAGAGGTGTTCGGCAGGGTGATACCATTTCACCGAAACTCTTCAGTGCCACCCTTGAGAACGTCATGCAACGACTGGAATGGGAAGGAATGGGAGTGAAGATAGATGGTCGTAACTACACCACCTCTACTTTGCTGATGACATTGTTCTAATAACACCAAACATTAGCCAAGTGACACAAATGCTGGCTGACTTCAACTGTGGAAAGGTCGGACTGCAGCTGAATCTCACGAAGATAACATTCATGAGAAATGGACTCGTTCCTGATGTTCCATTCACTCTCAATGGAACGAACATCTCCGAATGCAAAAGTTATGTGTTTTTAGGTTGAGAACTCAACATGATGAATGACCTGGCACCTGAGTTGCTCAGGAGGAAGAGAGAGGCTTGGAACACCTTCAAGAGCATAGAAGAAATAGCTAGGAGGACGAAGTACCTCTGGCTCCAGGCACATCTCTTCGATTCCACTGTTCTTCCTGCATTAACATACGCCTCAGAGACCTGGGCCCTACAAAAACAGGATGAAAATGCTATTTGGGTCTCCCAAAGAGGAATCGAAAGAGCTATGCTTGGAGTATCACGCTTCACTCAAGTGTGAGAAAGAATTCGGAGTTCTGACCTCTGTCGATGATTGAGAATCAGGGTCACTGTCTCTTAATGGACACGTAATGCTATTTGGAGATGACCGCTGGACTAGAGCCTTTACCAACTGGATTCCATGGGACGTCAAAAGAACACATGGCCACCCACCTACAAGATGGTCAGACTTCTTCGTCAATACCCTGAACGATCAGTTTGAGGCTCTTCGTGTTCCTGGAGTGAGCAGACACCATTGGGCTACACTAGTACATGACAGGGACGAATGGAGACATTACTGGCGCCTGTTCGAGTAAATCAATGAGTAATGGGATGTCAAGTGATCAAGTGATTGTGGTTAAGGTGGAAGAATTATGTGTGATGTTTATTTCCTATTTTGCACTTTGGGGGAGTCTCCTAAACAGTGTTTCGGGGCCCTCTTGCCCTGCTTGGGGATGCTTGGTTGGCAGGATTGGGGGTTCAGAGTGAGGATCCAAGGATGCAGTGCTGCCTGGGTCTTGCAATGCTGGGGGCTTCCTGGCTCATGGCACCTGGGGGGACTCCCAAGGACTGTACCTGGTGGTGCTTGAGGGGAACCACATAGCATCAGGAATTGAGCCATGGTTAGCCACCTGCAAGGCAAATGCCGTCACTTCTGTACACTCTCTGGCCCTGAGTGGAAACAGCGCTGCCGGACGGCAGAAGTCATTGGGGCCTAAAACAGTCAACTTCGGGGTCTGCCCTCTGGAAGGTGGTCCTCCGCCAGCATCTTTTTGTTTGTTTGTTTGTTTTGTTATTGTTTCCGGGCCATACCTAGTGATGCTCAGGGGTTACTCAATTACTCTTGGTGGTGCTTGGGCGACTCTTTGGGAATGCCAGGGTTCAAACGTGGGTTGACCACGTGTAGAATATCTCTCTGCCCCCCGTTGCCAGGATCTTTCTGGCAGGCAGCAAGGATTTGTGTGGATGCAGGTGTAGAGTTGGTGCAATTTAAAAAAAGTTTCATAGATGGGGGCAGGTCAACGTGGTGTCCACCCAAACAGAGTCCCAGCAACCACTTGCTCCCACAATCCAAAGTCACCACCATGCCGACAGCTGGACTCCACTGTCTCAAGACAGACCTCACCAAGATATAATTTGCTGAAAATTAGGGTACGTGGGTTTTGTGACTGAAATCTTCACGCTTTCTTGAGCTCAAGATGGGCTACCTCCCCTCACCTCCCTGTACTTCCAGAAGCCTCCACATTCATGTCCACACCCCAAAGCTGCCATCCAGATAAAAATGTTACTCCAGCCTTACCTTCCCAATAAAAATACAGCATGAACAAACATGATGACCTTTTAGTATTTGTATTGCAAACCAGAATGCACAAAAGAAGAGAAAGAGAAAGAAGAAGAAAAGTGCCTGCCATAGAGGCAGGATGGGGTGGTCTGGGGTGTTGGGGTGTGATGGGAGGGAAACAGGGGACACTGGTGGTAGGAAATGTGCACTGGTGGAGGGATGGGTATTGAACCATTGTATGAATGAATCCCAATCATGAATAACTTTATAATGGATATCTCATGGATACTCAATTAAAAATTAAGAGAAACGTTTTATTCTCAGTCCACACCTGACTCTATCTCATGGGGAAGCATACGTGGTGCCAGGATTCGAATCGTGGCTGTGACGATGGCCTGGTGCTAGATAAGCACCTTAACGTTTGTCTGAGCTCTCCGGAGCTTTTCACTGGACTTCTCAGTGTGGAGATGACGTTTAAACGTTTTGTTTTCTTTTGAGAGGAGCCAGGAATCCAAAGCAGGGCCATGTGTGGATGCCCTGGCACTCCCTCTCTGGCCCCAGACATCTTTGTTTCTCCCCACTATGGATCTGCACCATTTTCACAGACTAAGATCAGAAAAGCTCCTCGGGGACAGTGGTGCCCAGCTCTGTGCAGGTAGGCATGGCCTTCAGCAAGTATGCCAGACCTCTGCTCCTTGCTCCCCTCCTTTATGCACTGACCTCGTAGTTCCTGCTGGTGCGGATGAAATGTGTTCAAGTACAGGGGCTCTTAGAACAGTGCTGGGAGCAATGCTACGTGCTAGTATATTATGCTGGTACATTTTAAATCAACATAAAATGAATATAAAATGCTAGTACATTTTGCTAGTGTATTACCACACATGGCAATGCTCAATGATAGTATATTTTGGTTTTGGCAGGTCACCTACATTTCTTTCTTCTTCTTTTTTTTTGGGGGGGTCACACCCAGCTATGCACAGAGGTTACTCCTGGCTCTGCACTTAGGAATTATTCCTGGCACTGGTCGGGGGACCATATGGGATGCTGGGAAATGAACCCAGGTCAGCTACGTGCAAGGCAAACGCCCTACCCGCTGTGCTATTGCTCCAGCCCCTTCTCTTCAATTCATCTTTTCTCTCCTTTTCTTTCCTGTCCTTTCCTTTCCTTTTCTTTTGGGCCACATCCAGAAGTGCTCAAAGCCTACACCTGGCTCTATGCTCAAGGATCATAGAGTCCAGTAGGGTTCGGAGGAGCATTTGTGGTGTTGGGGAATTAAACCAGGGCCAGGTGCATGCTAGGCAAACACCCTATGTACCTATCTAACCCCTGCATATGTTATTTTTATGTATTTGGATTGTATTTATTTATTTTATTCTGGGGGCCACACTGGGCTGTACTCAGGGCTTACTCTTTGCTCTGCGCTCAAGGATCACTCCTGGCAGGGCTCGGGGGAATCCTATTCTGTTCCTGGTCCAGGGGCTTCTAACTCCTGCTATACAGGGACAGTTAGCAAATGGACTGGAATCCATGGTCATTGTTGATTATAGGGGGGCCTGCTGGGAGAGGAGGGGCAGCTAAGGGATGTCATGGGTCAAGGGGGCCTGAGCCGAGGGGAGCTCTCAGGGTGGGGCGTGGTCAGCCTTGTCCTACGTCTGGGAAATGCCGCTTCTCAGGGGGTTCACCCCAATTCAGACCCCTTCTCGTTCCACATTTAGATGCAGCGGGACACCTCCAAATGCACTTAGGTGGATGCACTTTGCCACAATGTCATGGCTTCGAGGAGGAAGTTCTGTCAGCAGCATCCATAGATCACGTTTCAGAGTTCAGCCTCCAGACAGGAGTTCATACTTCTCTCAGACAGGTGAATCACTTTGTCATCCAGCATCACCCCAAGACAAAACCGGGATATTTGGATCACTGGCAGAAAACAGGCAAATGTTGATTCTTCCAAAGGGGACCAAAAGATCATTTTTGCTTGCCTACGTCGGTTCTTAGGAAGCCTGTAAACATCAGTGTGTTGAAGTGACATCTAGCTCAGGGCACTGTGTGGCACGTGCAGGGATGTCAGCATTTGCTTTACCACACCCTGCTCGGGGGTGTTGCTTAGGAGATGACTTGGAACCCGGTCTAATACAGAGCTGGAAAAATAAACAAAAAACAGGCACTGTTCTACAGGGCACTGAATAAATTATTTTGTTTTTGCTTTTGAGCTACACCAGTGATGCTCAGGGCTTCCTCCTGGCTCTACACTCAGGGATCACTCCTGGTGGGACTAAGGGGCTGCATGGGATGCTGGGAATGGAACTCAGATCAGTGTGTGCAAATCAAGTGCCCTATGTGCTTTACTACCTTTCTGGCCCCCTAAACAAATGATTTTGACCTTGATGGGGTTTAGAACAGTGATTCCATTGCCCACCTAGGCTAACAGAAGAAAAAAAAATCTGTATTGATTTGAGCCATTTAGCTTCTTGGGGTGGTTTCCAAGACGCAAAAATTGCAAAACATTTGCTTGTGTATTTGTAGGTTACTGTATATCCTAAGAGCTTAGGATAAGCAGGTCCTCTGAGAATTAATCTATAAAAACACAACGTAACTGTAGGATGCCCTGAAAGCACAAGAATGCTGGCGAGGTGGATTATGGTTACCCCAGACAAGCCTGGTGGGAGCAGGGCCAGGCCCCAGCCACAGAGCATGGCCTTGGGGAGCAAAAGTCTTGGTCCACTGCTTTTGACTATTTTTGCCTGGACAAGGCTCTTCCCCAACAAGGGCCAGAAGCAGAAGCGGTTTCCCATGACCAGGAGCGCCCAGATTCCTCAGTTTGAACCCCCCTATCCAGGCTGTTTGTATCATACCGAATGTGCGTGGCGCCTTTCGGCATTTTATTCGTCCTCTTCATACCCACTGCATTTCTAAGCCTCCTCTCCATGACACTGGCTTGGCATGTCCGTGTCCCGGCAGAGACACTGGACATGCAGGATACAGGCTTCGTGGCTTCCCTTCATCGCAATGATGTGGGGTGACGGAAATGAATTTAATTGTTACTCATTATATCATCAGGCTTCTCAGCTCCCCGGAGAGCGAGGGTTGCCCTCACCCCAATTTGGCATTCCAGTTTGCAATCTCCTTTGGGCCCTGACTTTGGAGGGAAGGCTCCCCGCTGGCACCCTCTTTCCCACTGCTTTGAGGGCCTCTAAATGTGGAGGACAGCAGAGCTGTTTTATCCCTCTCAGTTGATGATTGCACTGTTGTTTGGGGTTTAAATCTAAATCTATAGGCCTGGGGCAGGGGGATGTAGGGGACAGAAATCAGTTTCTAAACCTGGGAGACAGAGAATTAACCAACAGAGACCATGAAAGGCCCCCAAGGTGAGAAGTGCCCTGAAAACAAAGCAGCCCTATTGCTGTCTCTGGAAAAGCACCCCCGCCCCACGTAGACGGAGCATACCCCATTTCCTTTCTACATAAATCTAGGACCACATGAACTAGCTTAGTTTCTTGGGGTGCAGGGTTAGGGTTGGGACACACCGGCAGTGCTCAGGACTTACCCTTGCCAGTGTGCAGGGGACCTTATGTGGGGCCATTGAACCAGGGTTGGCCACGTACAAGGCAAATGCCTTCACCCTTACTCTAGCTATCTGATCCGAGGGTGAGGGTTTTAAGGGACTATGTGAAACAGCCCCAGTAAAATGTTGAGAAATATCTACTCAAAACTGTGTGTTTGTGTTTTGAATGATGGATATGAAGGTGCTCTTTCTAACAATAATTTGACTAGTAAGACCAAATGTATACCAAAGACACTCTCAGCTCGTAACAAATCTTATGTGGGCGTCTGTGTATAGGCAACGCTTGTCTTTCTAATTATGTGGCAGGAACTTACACAGTCAGCTGACCCCAAAGTAGTGAGGTATTATGGTGAAAAGTCCCATGGAGAAGAGTCTGAAGACTCCAGTTTTATTCCATTAGAGATTATTAACCAATCTCTTAGGAGACCTTCCCTGTTCTGACTTGCAAGGTGATATACACTATAGCTTCAGAATGCCACAGCCCCAGGAACTACTGGGATGGCTCCATGGCCGCGAGCACCTGCCTTGCAAACAAGTGTAAGGGCTCGAGTTCAGTTCCCCAGTGCTGACGTCTGGCTGCTCCGTTGTTCCCGTGCCACAGCCAGCTGTGTGAGCCCCACAACTACAGGCCATGGCCTGTGGCATACACCTTGGTAGAGTGTTGAGGGTGTGAGCACTGCAGTGCTTATGCAACCCAGGTGAGCACCACTGCTGAATCTGTGGCCAAGGCTGGCCATTAGCACCAGGAGCAATGAAGGAAAGGAAAGAAATGGATGAAGGACTAAAGGGATAAACACATGAGCAAAGCCGCCATCTGTTGCTATGGGGAAGTCGCTCTTTCTCTTTCTCTCTCACACTCTCTCTTGCTCTCTCGCTCACTTGCTCGCTCTCTCCCTCTCTCTTTCTCTCTCTGGGGGTGAGGGCACACTGGCAATGCTTAGGGGAACATATGGGAAGCCAGGGATTGAACCCAGGTCAGCACGTGCAAGGCAAGTGCCCTCCTCACTAACTGTACTATTGCTCCAGCCCACCAAGATTTCTCTTCAAGGAAACAAAGGTTGCTTGGGGAAGTTTCACGTGGCACCCTGACTTCTGTGATGCTCTGGGTGGAGCACGCTAACTGACTGTTTATAAGTAGTAGTCACATCTGTGTGAAACATTAAGTGAATAGGCCAGTAACCAGGTGAAGAGAAGGGTTTGCCTTCCTTCTTGTGTTTTTTTTCTCCTTTCTACTGCTGATTGAGGCACCTTGTTTGACAATACTATTTATGAAAGTTTAAGGGTCTCTCTCTCTATCTCTCAGTCACTCAATTATTTGTTTTGAGGCAACAGATTCAGTTGTGATTCAAAGATCACAATACAGAATATTAATAAATTAATATGAATTAATTATGCATTCCTGTATCCCTTCATTGCATTTCCCCCAGTGATGGCAAGTTTCTAACTTCGGCACAAAATGCCGTCCGGATATTGACAGCAACGCCGTGATGCTGCCTGACATTTCCTTAGCCACAAGGATGCTCACGAAACGCTCTCGTAGCCATGCTCCCCCTCAGGCCCTGCGCCCTTAGCCCCAGGTCCCAGTTCTCCATTCCTATCATTTGTCATTTCCAGACAGTGGTCTTCCTGATCTCATCCACAGCGTAGCCTTGGAGGAATGACTTTTCCTCGGGAGACTGTGGGAGGTGACGGCATCTATGGTCCTTGACGCTGGTTTGACGGTATGAATGAGCCACAGTTTAACCTGCCAGTGAATTGTTTCCATTGTTGCTTGATTACAGACAGAACTGCTGTGAATCCTTAAGCACAGTTTTTGTGTGAACTTAACTTCCATGTCTCCAGGGTAAACAACCAGCAGGGTTCTCTGATGTGTGCTTGTTTAGTTTTTTAAAGAAGCTGCCAACCTCTTTCCTAGACGACCCAGAACTAGTCTGCCTTCCCAGCATCCATGCTTTCGTCAAACAGGCGTGCAAGCTCTTCATCCCTGCAGGGGACCCACAAGGGTCGCTGTTCAGGAGACATGGCATTGGCTAATCAGTGACTCATTGGGAAGAGAGGAGAGGAGAGGCTCATCTTCCCGGGCAAAACCATACAGTGCTCTGTCCCCTCGGCCTTTAGATATATGCCTCCGAGGCTGTGGGCCCCACTGGTCCACTCTTGTCTCTCAAGCCTCCAGATTCTGTGTGGGAAGGGAAAAGGGATGACGCCTTCGTGCTGAATCAGGAAATGCCACGTTATGGGTGGTTCTGCTTCTGTAGAGTCGCACTCAGCTACATGTGGTAGAGAAATCCCAGCATCAGTGGCTGAAATGAGAGACCGGTGTCTTTCCCCTGGGCAAGTCCCGAAGGGCTGTTGAGGATGAGAAAGGCACTTCCGCGGTCAGTGGGAACCCAGCTCCTTGCATCTTGCTTTTCTTTTTCTGTTTGTTTTCCTTTTTTAAATCTTTTTTTTCTTTTCACAAAAATCTGCTTTATGTTTTGATTGTTATAAGGTGACACTCTCTATTTTTTCAGGGTCTGTGTCCTTATTAATTTCTTCCTTAGTGCATTTCTGGTTTTGTCAAGTCCTCCTTGTGGAGAATACAGTGCGATGAGAAAAGTGATCTCATTTGTGAAACCTCAGTTGGTGGCTCCTATGGGCCACTTTGATAGAACCATGACCTCAGGTAAGTTTCATTCCCAGCTGAAAATGTGGCATTTGGGCTGTCATAGGTTTGAATTCTGCCCCATCACTCATTATTAGCCGAGTGAGTCTGGGCAAACATCCCCTCTAACATCTTGTTTTCCTGTCACTCTGGTTCAGAGAACTGGGACTCGCCCTCTCCCCAGAGACACTTCCTTCCATTGTGGCCACTCTCCCTGCCAGCTGTGACCAAACCCCAGGGCTGAAGCTCCATGCGGGGGAGGCGGCAAGGACGTGTTTACTCAGCGTGAGCCTGTGCCCTCAGCACTGGTCGATCCATTTTCAAGAAAGAAATGGCGCCTGGGAGCAGGTTCAGAGGGCTGAGCTCCTGCTTTGCATATGGGAGGCCCCAGGTTCAATTGTTAGTACCCCATTGGTCCCCCAAGCACGGTGCATACGTGGGGCCCAATCCCCGCCCCACCCCTCCAAAATGGGGGTAAGGGGTGAGGAGAAGGGAGAAAGTGAGGGTCAAGAGGTAGAGCACATGCTTAGCATGTGTAGGACTGAGTTTGATAGCAGTACCGGATGTGGCCCCTATTTAAAAAAAAAAGGTTGGAGACACAATACAGAGCTTAAGGCACTTGCCTTGCATGAGGCTGAATACAGTGAGCACCTTCCAGGGGGCAGTCCTGAGCACAGGGCAGGCTATGGCCCAAATATCCTCCCCAGTAAATAAATAT
The DNA here is from genome assembly GCF_029834395.1 of Sorex fumeus. Taxonomy (NCBI): domain Eukaryota; kingdom Metazoa; phylum Chordata; class Mammalia; order Eulipotyphla; family Soricidae; genus Sorex; species Sorex fumeus. The sequence goes on from NW_026606059.1 coordinate 78,337,362, forward strand.
GGGCATGGATATGGTGTCTGTGTGTGTGTGTGTGTGTGTGTGTGTGTGTGTGGTGGGGGGGGGGCAAATAATAGTTGTCATCGGGAGCAACACCAGCCCAATCCACAGTAATGCGGGGGAGAACGGTGGAGGGGGCTATGCCAGTCCCTGGCTCTCCCCACGGCTGTCATGCCTTCGGATGCAAGGACTGCCCTTCCACTGACTCTGGCCAAGACAAACCTCAGGGATGGCCCACGGAAAAACGGCTCTTTCTCTAGAAGCTTCGAGACAGCATGATCTGACTCACCCAAACCATTAATACCACCCAGAGCCAGTGGAATAATGCAGAATAGATATGGAAAGGAGATCGTAAGCCCAAGAAAACAGCGTGCTCACGCAGGGGGGGATAGATATGTGCAAGACAAGTCATGGCCTGCTCCAGAGAGCCAGAGCTGACCCAGAGGAGGCAGCCATTGCCCTGGAGGGAGCAGAAATTTGTGACCAGGCTTCCTTTGGGGCCCGCATGTGTGTGTGTGTGGGGGGGGGGGCGCACACACACATACACACACCAGCATGGAGAAATCACCCCACAGAGAGTCTGATGTCTCACTCCATTGAGGGCATCATGGCGGCCCAAGTGAGAGGCCGGGGTTGAGGGGCTGATCACATTCCGGTACCACTGGGACCTAGCAACTCAGAACGAAGCCACTAGATCTACATTTTACCAAACTGGGGCTCGGACTAGAGAGAAGGCGGGAAAGGCTGGGACATGTTCTGCACGTTGGAGCTCTGGGCTAGATCCCTGCCGCCGTGCAGCCTTCCCCGAGAGCTGCTGGGCAAAATAAAATGGATCCAAATTAAAAAACTACCTGCAGAGAGGGCTGTAGTGATAGCACAGCAGGTAAGGTGTTTACCTTGTAAGCGGCCAACCCGGGTTCGATTTCCAGCATCCCATATGGTCCCCCGAGCACCACCAGGAGTAATTCCTGAGTGCAGAGCCAGGAGTAACCCCCGTGCATCGCCAGGTGTGACTCAAAAAGGAAAAAAGAAAACGTACCTGGCGCATATGCTGCCTGAGCACATGTGTCGCCTGCATCTCCGCTATTGAGATGTGTGCTTTCATGTTTTCATGTAAAATGCTGGAATGTGTGTAGGGGCTCTCTCCGCCCTTGGAGAGGCCCAGGCTCTCTTTTGAGCAGGTTCCTCTCTACTCTCTCTCACTTTCTCTCCCTCCTTCCCTTCAAAACCTCCAAAGAAAAACTGTAAATTCAAAACACAAAACAAAACAAAAAACCTACCTGCAGAAACTGCTCTAATTTGAAATCAGAACCTTACCTGTTCCTCCACCCTCTTACCTCTACAACTCTGACATCTGGGACCTCCTAGGAACATTGCTAAGAAGGGCTGCTGCAGTGATAGCACAGTGGGGAAGGTGCTTGCCTTGCACGTGCTGACCTGGGTTTGATCCCTGGCACCACACCTGGTCCCCAAGCCCCACACAGTGATCCTTGGGTGCAAATCCTGGGTATGGCCCCACAATTGGAAAGAAAGAATAACAAAATGCCTGTCTGAGTAAATGAAACAGATCTTCCTTCTAAGAGCCTATAGTTTCCCCTGAGGAAGCGATGACCACTGAGGGCTGACACAGTTCTAATAAGTACATTGTCTGGCTTCCAGTGGTTAAGCATGTTCGATCTCTCGAAGCAGGAAGGGGACCGTGACAGAAACAGGTCATAGTGGCTGTTAGCCAGCCTGCAGGAGACGGGACAGAACCCTGCCGTGGATAGGAAAGATCCCCAAGGGACCTGGTCGCCCCGGCACTAATGAGAGGATGGAGCGAAGTGCTTTAGAGGCGCATGTGAAGCCACTGTGTCTTCACTCAATAAGCATCTGAGTTGGGAAGGGGCGAGCCCCGTTTCACTGGTATGAGGACCCGGGAATGAATTCCGGTCAGGGGAGTGTGATCTGACTTTTCTTTTTTTCTTTTTTTTTTTTATTAGTGAAACACCATGAGGTATAACTGAAACCCAAGCACAAAATTTGTAAGTCTATAACTGTACCTCATGGTGTTTCACTAATAAAAAATAAATAAATAAATAAATAAATAAAAGTATTATAAACACATACACCAGCATGGAGAAATCACCCCATGACCAGGAAGGGCCATCTCGACAATTAGGCATGATGTCTGAGAGCACCATGGGGGCCCGGCAACCTCAATTCGGGAGCCCCAGGGAACCCAGGCTCCACCACCCGTGTGAGAAGCAGCAAATGCGTGATCCTGACACAGGACCTGATGAGCACCCCCGCCAGGCAAACAATCCCTGGTCATTGGCAGGCCAGTAGCCACGTCAGCAGCAGCAGCGGCAACAACAATGACGAAAATGCAGAGGGAGGGGCACGTTCAAGTTTTAAAAAGAAAATAACGTGAGCTGGAGATAGCAGAGCAGGTTGGACACTTGCTGTGCATGCAGTTGATGCCGGTTCTATCCCTGGCATGCCATAGGATCCCCCAATCTCCATAGGAGTGATCCCTGAGCACAGTGAACCTTGGGTACCACTTGGTGTGCCCACCAACAAGGGGAGAGAGAAGAAAATCTTGCGAAGGAAGGCATAAGCTGTGTTGTTGTTTACTGAAAACGTGATTGACTCCATAGAAAACCTGAAATAATTAACAAAAACTCCTGGAACTTTTAAGAGATTACTTCTCTTATTTCAGGATGAAAGCTTAATATAGAAAAGTCAGTTTCTTTCTTATCAACCAATAATCCAATTTAATTTAAAGTTAAAACACGAAGTCTTTGTGGGGTGGGGGGCGGGGAGATAGTATGACAGGTTAGTTTGGCGCTTGCCTTGTGGCCTGCCCTGTTCATTCCCCAACATTGAATGTGATACCCAAAATAGTCAAGAGTGATCCCTGAGCACAGAGCCAAGAGTGATCCCTGAGCACAGAGCCAGGAGGAAGCCCTGGCACCAGGCCCTAAAAGAAAATAAATGATTTTACAATGAATGAAGGTATTAAAACACACACAATGCCTTGGGGCCATGGAGAAAGTTCCAGGGGCTAGAGCACATTTATGGCATACACAAAGGTGCTGAGTCTTCCATTCCTGGTGTCATATTCACCCCCAAAAAACATGGTTGGGTACGAGTCATCAGGCTTGCACTGCTGGGCTTACTGTCCCCAGGTGATCCTTGGGTTTCCTGAGCAATGACTGAGAGCCTCTCTTCAAAGAAACTCCACGGTATCTTTTACATTAAATGTTTAGCTGTAATTTTTTTGAAATATACATATATATAATATCTCTATGGAAAAACACACAAAATTCTTACAAATGAAGTAAAAGGAAATGAAATCAAAGAGGTATTCCATCGAAGTGGGTAAGGTAAAGGTAAAGGTAAAGGCCCTCCCGTTGATCGTCGATTTGCTCGAGCGGGCCCAGTAACGTCTCCATTGGAGACTTTGTTGTTACTGTGTCTGGCATATCGAAGTGGGTATTGAGAAAGATTCAATATTGTCAAGGTGTTGGTTCTTCCTAACTGGATCTGTACATTCAGTACAATCCCAACAGAAATCTCAGTAACAGAGGTTTGTTTGGGATATTGACAAACTGATTCTGAAGATTGTAAAGAGAAACAAAAGTTGCAGAGTAAACAACATATTAAAGAGAAAAACAAAGTTGAAGGACTGCAACTATTCAACTTCAAGACTTCCTATAAAACTATAGTTTGGGGCCAGAGCAATAGTATAGTGAGTAGGGCGTTTGCCTTGCACATGGCCAACCCGGATTTGATCTCCCAAGTACTGCCAGGAGTAATTTCTGAGTGTAGAGCCAGGAGTAACCCCTGAGCATTGCCAGATGTGACCAAAAAAAAAAGAAAAAGAAAAAAAAAAAGAAAAAGCGAAAGAAAGAAACTATACTTATCCAGGGCTGGGAAGATGACTCCCCAAGAGATGGCTCTAAGGGCTGGACCACGTGCTTTGCATGTGGGAGTCTGGGGTCCATGTCAAGCATTGCCTGGTCCTTCATGCTCCACCAGAAGCAGCCCTTCCAAGAACTGCTGTAATGAAACCAGCATGCTATTGGAGAAAAAATACAGATAAAAGATCACAACCATTTGATCTATATTTTAGACCAAAGTTCTAAAATATAGAACCCAGAAATTATTCCCCGCAAATGGGACTGATCTTCGACACAAAGGAGTCAGACAAAAATGGACCAAACAAAGGTCGAGTCTTCAACAAATGATGCTGGATGTAAAAACTGTGAAAGAAAAATAAAAAATACCTTACGCCCTTCACAAAATTAACTAAAAAACAGATCATAGACTTAAATGGAAAATGTAAAACCACAAAACATGCAGAAGATAACACAGGAAAACTCTAGATAATCTTAGGTATGGCAGTGACTCTTTAGATACCAGCCCCGGAAGTACTGCCTATCAGTGAAATAACTGATAATGTCAACCTGTAAAAACTTAAACTTCTGCTCTACAAAAGTCATTGTCCAAAAAAAAAAAAAATTAAAAATTAAATGACAAACTCAGGCTGGCAGAAAATCTTTAGGAAACACACATCTGATAAAGGACTTTTAACCTAAAACATGTAGAGAATTATAAACTCAATAATAAGAAAACAACCAGAGCTGAAATGATTGTCCAGCGAGCAAGACACATGGGTCCTGTGCCCGGCACCACATATAGTCTCCTGATCCCCGCCAAGAGCGATCCCACAGCCAGGAATAAGCCCTGAGCACTGCGGGGTATGGCTCCAACAAATGAGACAAAATTTTAGAAAATCAAATCTTCCTTCTGCTGGCTGCTCTGCCATTTGAGGTGGGGCCTGCTTGGGGCTGACCTCACTGGGCTTAATCTGGAAGGCAGAGCAGTGCCAGAGATCTATCTACTCAACAAATCACATGCTGTTCACAGTTACTTTTCTTGTCATGTGGTGAAGACGGGCAGAGAAGAAAGAAAAATCCTGCCTAATCCCTCAGTATCTTTCAGGGGGTCTGACTACAAAGACTCACCCCTACAGCAGCAGAAGCACTAGAAAACCAAGAGGGAAAACATGTGGAAGCCCACCAAATTCAATGGCCACTTCATATGTATTCCGGAGACCAGTATCGGGAAGAAGGCCACATCAAATGCTGGTGAGAATGTGGGACAGAAGCACTCTCATCGTTGCTGGTGAAGATGAAAAATGATACAGCAGCTAGTTGGGAAGACAGTTTGGAAGTTTTTTGCAAAAACAAAACATAATCTTAACATAGAAGCCAAGAACCATGCTCCTCGGTATTTATTCAAAGCAATTGAAAAGTCATAGAACATAGGAACATAGGAACCTGATGGATGATGGATGTTTATTCATCATGGCTAATGTCTGGTGGCAAGCAAGAAGACCTTCTGTGGGTGGACAAACTGTGGTTTATCTATCCAAAGCAATGAGCCACCGCCCCCTTAAAGACATGGCAGAGCATTTATTTCCACACTGCTAAGTGGAAGAAGCAGTTCTTGAGATCCTGCATGCTATGGGAGTTCAGCTATATGATGTTCTAGGAAAGGTGAGGCTTTGGCGATGCTAAGAAGATGATGAGTGTGGCCAGAGATGAAGAGACAGAGAAGGACATGTGGGCAGAGCATAGAGGACTCAGAAGGCAGGGGAGAGCCTGGATGTGACAGGACAATGACAGATGCATATCATTTTCAAGTGGTTCAAAGCTAGAGCAAGCCCATTTGACACTGAGAGAAGCCAACCCCATGCCCTTGGATGGTAACTATGCTAGTCCAGGGCCCTCTCGGTAAGATACATACTGTGCTGGCTTTGGGTGAAGGCTCTGGGAAGCCCCTGACTATTACCAACCATCAACTCCTCATGAAATGTTTTTAAAAACTCCATTGTTGGAAGTGATTCATCTGTGAAGCTGGTGTTAAAGAAAAGGGGGGGTGTCTGGGGTAGGCCAGATGAATAAGGAATTAGGAGAGATAAGAAAGATGAAATCGGGTCCCAGGGGTGGTCTGGAATTATTTCTCTCCATGAAGCAGGATGCTAATGAGGTCATGGTCCTGCGGGCAGTTTTCTTAGGGGTCTGTAGGGTTTCCTGTTCAAGGCCTGGACAACTCTGCCCGTGCGGAACACAAGCTGAAGCTGTTGGCAGAAGCACGAAAAGGCCTCTCCTGTTATTGAAACGATTCCTCAAAGCCCAGATACTATCGATGCAACGTGAGCTGCGGTGCCTTCATGTACGAAAGGCCATTAGGGATGATAAGGGCTTTTCCAACCAACGGTGTGACTCAAAGAAGCAACTTTTTATTGAACCGGCTTCAATAATACCAAAGTGGGAAGCATTTGGTCATTGTCTGGATAATGAATACACCTTACAAATACTTCATTGGATGCCTCTGTCTCGCTCTTCATTAAAAACATATCAGAAAATGGACAAGAGTTTGACATCTTCTGTGGATTTTATTTTCATTAAAAAAGGGATCCCAAATGCTGCTCATTCCTTTCAATAAAAAAAAAAAAAATTAAAAAAAAAAAAGAGATGAAAGAAACTGAGACCATCTAAAGAAAACCTGGCCTAAGTTTCCGGCCAGGGATAAAAACCCAAACCAAGTTGACTCAAAAACCCCGTTGCTAGGGGAGGCAACGGAGTAAGTTTGGTTGCCGGCAGAAGCAGTTGTGCACTGTATTCTCGCTTCAAGAATCCAAAAAAATCAATCTCGATTCTTCCTTTGATCCAGAAAACCAGGATAGGTTTTGAGCTCTGTCTATTGCTCAAAACAATTTTTTTTTAAATCTGCAGGCCACTCTGTTTGCAATCATTGTAATGAGAAATAGGAACTTTATTCCCCCAAAATACTGCTCATTAAAGCTTCCAGGCTCCTCCCCACTGGAAGATGGTTTGAGCAGAAGTGATCCACGGAGGATTCTTTCCTAGGACTTTTTGGCCACTCCAGTTTTCCAGCTGCAGAGAAATCCAGAAAACTCCTCCATCCTTCCCACGTCCAGTCTGTAAAAACGTTTGCTGTTCAGTGCCAGGAGAGCTGGAAGCCTCATTTGCCTCATTGATGCATCCAAATATGGGGCCTTGGCCAAGAGGGCCGGTGGAATGTTTGGTTTGCTTTGGTTTGCTTTGGTTTCCACAAAACCATGTTGGTGACTCTGGGACTCTGAGTGGAAAGGTGACCTCAGTCAATCAGGCCTGAGCTGGGCCACTGAGCAGCTGTGGCAGCCAGCCCTGCCTGGCTTGCTGCTCCTCCTTCCTGCCTGTAACACATACACACACACACACACACACACACACACACACACACACACACACGCTTCCCTCCTCCCCTGTAGTCTTCTGTCTCTTGACAATTTTCCCCATCTCTTACTTAACTACATCTCCCCCAAAAGATGGTGTGCCCAGGCCTTGGAAAAAAGGGAGGACCAACCCCCATGGCCTCAGCAGTCTGGCTTCTGGGCTGAGACCCACAGGTGCTGTTACTTCCTAAGGTCCATGGCACCTCAGCTTCCATTACCTTCTAGAACCCGCACCAGGACTCTTTTTTCCATCCAAGTTGGCTTGGCAGAAAATTTTCTAAGTTTTGAAGAAGTTAGTGGCATTATTGTTTTTATTTTTAATTTGGTGGTGGGTAGGGGGTGTTTGGGGCCACACCCAGTGGTTCTCAGGGACCCACTCCTACCTTTGTGCTCAGAAATCTCTCCTGGTTGTCCTCAAAGGATCATAGGCAACATATGTGGTGCTGGGGATTGAATTGGATAATCAGCTATTAAAGGCAAGCCTCTTACTCCTGGTACTATCTCTTTGTTCCAATTTCTTTATTTTGATTTTTTTCTTTATTTTTGTATTTTGGGCCACACCTGGCAATTCTCAGGGGTTACTCCTGGTTCCGTGCTCAGGGATTGATCCTGGTAGTATTTGAGGGACCACATGTGATGCCAGAAATTGAAACCAGGTCTACCATGTACAAGGTAAACGCCCTACTCACTGTACCATTCCTCCAGCCACACATTTATTGTTTAAAAAATGGGCTCAGAAAATATGTTTTCTTCTCTAATGTTCACTGTGCAAATAATACAAGGAACCCAAAGTGCATAGACAACAGTTGGTATCTCCCTTTCCCATGCCCAAGAGAAATGCTATCCCTTTCTTTACTCAAAGATCTGCTTCAAGCTATAAGACAGGGCTAGAGTATATATTCTGGGTTGGACACCTTTATGAATGCCAGGAGTATTAGACTCTTTTCAACTTGCTGGAATAAGGCAAGGTGATTTATTCACTCTGGTTTTACTCCAGAAATTAGTAATCACTCTCACCTCCAGTATTTTCAAATGCATATCAAATCTGGCAGAATGTAAGTCTGAAGTAAAAGAGCAACTGACTTGATTCCTCACAGGCAGAATCCTCTAGGTTTCCCTCTGATTCTGGCCTCTGGTTATTCAAACACTAAGCTAGGTATTGCTTTTTAAGGAACTTTGCAGATAGAACTAAGGTTGACCTTTAAATTAGTTAACCTTTAAATGGGATTATCCTGATAGGTTAATTTATTATGGTAGTGTAGTGTATTGTCATACAATGAGAAAGAACCAGAAGATCTGGACAGAATAATATATTGTGGAAAATTAAAGAAAGAAAAAATGAGGGAAAATTGAGGAAGGTGAAGTGAAGTGAAAAGCTTTTTGGGAGAAGGAGGCACACCCAGTGTTGCTTAAGGATTTCTTTCTTTCTTTCTTTCTTTCTTTCTTTCTTTCTTTCTTCCTTCCTTCCTTCCTTCCTTCCTTCTTCTTCGTCTTCCTCCTCTTCCTCCTCCTCCTCCTCCTCTTCCTCCTCCTCCTCCTCCTCCTTCTTCTTCTTCTTTTAGATGCTCAGGGGTTACTCCTAGCTCTGCACTCAGAAATTACTCCTGGCAGTGCTGGGGGGACCATATGGGATGTTGGGAGTTGAACCCAGGTCGACTATGTGCAAGGCAAATGCCCTACCCTCTGTACTATTGCTCTGGCCCTTCTTTCTTCCATAAGTAGAGAGTAAGAGGGAGATTGTCTCCCATAGAGGAAGGGGGAGAGTTGGAGTGGAGTCAGGTGGGGGAGGGATACCGGGAACATTGGTGGCAGAAAATTTACACTGGTGGAGGGATGAGTGTTCAATCATTGTATGACTGAAACTCAAAGATGAAAGCTTTGTAACTGTAGCTCACGGTGATTCAATAATAATAAAATAAAATACATTTTAAAAAAATGCTTAAAAGGATTATTTTCTTGAGGAGGGCCCACTCAGTGGTGCTTAGGGCTTATTACTGGCTTTGTGCTCTGGGATCACTCTTGGTGATGCTTGAAGGACCTTGTGTGATACCAGGATTCTAACTGGAGTTGGCCAGACAAATGCCTTCTCCCTTACACTAGTTTCCTGTTCCATTGAAATGGACATGGATAGAAGGATCCGGGAGCTGACTTACAGGGCACATGCTTTGCCTGATGAAGTTCTAGGTTCCATCCCCAGCACCACATGGTCCCCTGAGCACTTTTAGGTAGAGCACTACAACCAAAGCAAAAACTGAGAGCAAAGCACAAATTTTGAGAGACAGCAAATAAATAAATAAATAAATAAATAAATAAATAAAACCTTTGTACTTTCTAATTCCTAACTCAGACATGGTAGCTTTCTGGATCACAGTTACTTAGGCTACCTAAAAAGTAAGTGCAAATGATAGTCACTTTTTAAATGCGGTTTATACACTGCCAAGGCTTGTGGAAACTTTCCATGCGCCTTTGTGGAAAGCTTCTGGAGAGATTTGTCTGGATTCCTTGGTGAGATGTGAATGTCCAACGACTTCTGAATCCCTTAGAGGACAAGTAGTGGAGCTTCTTCCCCCGCAGCTTCCCTGCATTAGCGCATCTGCCTGGAGCTTGGCAGAGCCGAAGCGAGTGTGCTCTGATGACACTGGTGTTCAAAGCTGCCGGGTGAGGTTCCACATTGTTCTGGAACCTGCCAGACTCAGGCAACCTCTGTGCCTTCCACTTGTCATACAAAATTAGAACCCCTTGCATGTCTGTCTTCGTGCATCCTCTAATAAGTGCTCTGTTCTGTAAGAAAATCACAGAGAGGAAATAAAAAGCAAACTTTCTGAAGTGCACCCAAATGAAGAGGCCAGAAGGAGTGCCGCAAGGGGACAGCCAGGGACAGCCAGAGGTGCACCTGCAAATCTCCTTTGTCTGTTCACTACAGGAGAACTCGTGAAGTGGGTCTGGGGAAAGGACGTGGAAACAGCGTCATTTCCCAGGCTGCTCCCAGCAGGCCAGGTTGATCACCTGGTGAATAAGGTGGCCCGGGGCAAACAAGACGAGTGAGGGCACCCTGTCCAGACATTCCTTCTGAGCGACCCTGCCACACAAGAGGCCTGGGGGAGGGTCTTCAAATCTTCTCAGTGACTTTCCTAGCTGGATTTTATGGTGTTCCCTGATTTTTAATTCTGCAGAGCGTACGTCTCACACACATGAGGCTGTGGGTTTCGTGCTCAGCACAGCAAAAGCGAACAGGTAACTGGCCAGAACAGTCAGAAACTCTCACGCTGGGTCTGAGCTACAGGACAGCGGGGAAGGCGCTGGCCTTGCATGCAGCCAATCTGACTTCAATCCCCAGCACCCCCAGATAGTCCCTAAGCCCTGCCAGGAGTGATCCCTGAGTGCAGAGCCAGGAACAAGCCCTCACGAGCACCACTGAATGTGGTCCCAAAGCAAACAAACAAACTGGACTCATCTATCAGAGCCATGTTGCTTTCCAAGTTTCCACTTCTGTTTCCAGTGATTCTTTTGTGATTTGAAGAGCGAGGTGACGAAACCACCATATCTCTTATTCTTTTGGTTTGCCTGTCTTGGGGCCACACACAGCCTCCTCGAGGCTTACTTGTGGTCTGTGCTTAGGAGTCACTTGAGTGCAGAGCTAGGAGTTAAACCCTGAGCACCACCGAGTATGGCCCAACTCCCTCCTCCCATCAAAAGTGATATTGGGATAATTCCTAACAGTGCCTACCTGCAGGGCTTGTTGAGGTGAAATGAGCCAAGGTGTGAGAATGCCTGATGAAACTTTAAAGCCCTTGAGAGCTCAAGCAATAGTACAGCAGGTAAGGTCCTTGCCTTGTGTGTGACCAACCTGGGTTCAATCCCTGGCACCCCATATATTTCCCATGCACCACTAGGAGTGATTCCTGAGTGGAGAGCCAGGAGTAAGCCCTGAGTACTGCTGGGAGTAGTCCCAAAACAATAACAACAAAACAAAACTTTAAAGCTTGATCACCCACTGCAGAGATTGACCCAAACCAGTCTTTCTGGAACAAGTCAAAGATTTGGACCCTTGCTGATCCTCGCTGTTGAGGTTTGGGGTTGGATGGCCACAGAGCCTCCATGGATGGGATGGTCCTCAGGCCCTTGCTGTCAGGAGGGACAGTAAATCGGCATGAAGACACTTTGTGAAGAGTCTGTCCATTCTGGGGCCAAAACCATGTGGCTGGGGACAGCTGTGAGCCACAGCAGAATATCCCAGTTCATGGGCCAGACTCAGCCATGCCAGGAAGCTGTCCCCCCTTCTAAGGAGAGCAGGGGTGGAGGGGTGCAGGCCCCAGGGATGTATTTGTGATGGGACTCCCAAGTGTGTGTGTGAGCGGGGAGGGGTTGGGAGGGTGGTCTATACCTGACTGTGGTTCTCCCTGACCTGGTCCAGTGGCAGGCAGTCTGTGGTTGGATGGGAGAAGAGAGAGGATGTGGGTGCTGCATTGCTGTGGGGGCACAGTTAGATCAGAAGCCCCTCCTTAAGCTCTGCCAATATCCATAGGAGTGTTCTCACCAGCCACGGGGCATGCATCTCCCCACATGGAAATCACCGGGATGTGGGGAGCACTGGGCAGGGTTAGGGCTCCTGGGGGCTCAGTGAGTCACAGCCTGATTCATCCTAAGAGGATGTTTGGAAGACCACAGGCAGGAGGCCTCAAGATTCAAACTGGGGTAGAGGCCACAGTCTTGTGCTGGACAAGTACCTTAACTTCTGGACTATCTCCTCAGTCTCAGGATGGTATGTTTTAAAAAGACCCTGTTCTACCTGGGAATCAAGCTGAGCAGGATCCCCTTTAATACTCAGTCCCCATACATCCCTGAAAACTTGGTCAAAAGTAGAAAAGAGAGGGCTGGAGAGATACTGCCTGGGTTAAAGTACTCGCCTTGCATGTGGCTGACCCCACTTTGATCCCAGCACCACACAGGGTCCCCTGAGCATGGCAGCGGTCACTCCTGAGCACAGGTGTGGCCCAACCCCTCCCTCAAAACAAATAAATAAAAACGATGTTGAATGTGTATAAAACTATGTTTGATATGTATAACCTAACCTTTGCCTTTGTAACCACTTAAAAAGAGGAAGAGAAAGTAAGAAGGAGAAGGAAATGCTGTGAAGGAGAGGCCTCAAGCATGCCCACAGCCCTTTCCTGCAATTCACTGAGGCTGGCTTCCCCGGGTGGACCCTCACAGAGGTCACTGTTGTGGGGCTGGTTCCATGCCAGTCCCGGGCAGCATCACGGGCCCTGGGGATACTGAGACAGATGAGCTCAAAGATCCTGCCCCCAAATATAACACCTGGTTAGAGCCTTATGCGAGTATTTCTGTGTGGCTGTGAGCAGGCAAATGTGTGGCCCTCGAATAAAGCCAGGTAACCTGGTCCCTTAGCTCCCTTAGCCCACCGTCCTCAGTGTGTTGAAAAAGAGGTTTCATTGCAGTAGAGTCGGCATGAAACCTTTTATGGGCTTCAGGTGTGTAAGGTAATGATCCATACTCGTACATAGTGTGCCGTGATCACCGCGGTGAGTCTCGTCGCCAACGGTTTCTGTACATCATTACAAAATGTTTTCCTTGCCCTGAGGACTGCTAGGACCCTCTCTTAGCTGCTGTTCAATATACAGTGAAGTGTTAGGAGCCATAGTCCCCAAGCTGGACGCAGTTACTTATTTACTGTAGAGTTGGCATATGTGCCTTTTAAATTCTATGACTTAATGGTTTTGGTCTATTCACTATGATTGGGAGGATGGGTTGGAATGGGGCGCCCTTCCTGACTGTTCTCAAGGGCTACTTTTGGCTCTGTGCTCAGGAGCGACCCCTGCTGGTGTCAGCGGCAGTGCCAGGGATCCCAAGCAAGGTAACTGCCTTCAGCCTCCAGCCCCGACCTCACTCTTCTGGTTATGGCAAATGCTTCATTTTATTGATCCATTTATCTTGTCATAGACACGTGGGTGCTATCTTCTCTCTCCTCTCTCTCGCTCTTGCTCTCGCTCTCTCGCTCTCTCTCACTCTCTCTGGCTCTCTCCCCAAATCCAAGTACTCAACCTCAGTGTACTAGCTCTGGTGGTGGTCAAGTTTCAGCTCTCCAGGTTCTCTACTCTGAGACGGTCACATGGGGATTTGACGATTTGACACTTGATTTCTTTTTTTCTTGGGGGTTGGGGGAGAAGGGATTTGGGCCACACCTGGCAGTGCTTGGGGCTTTATCCTGACCCTGTGCTCAGAGATCACTCCTAGTGTGCTCAGGGGACCATATATGGTGCTAGGAATCAAACTCAGGTAGGCTGCATGCAAGATAAGAGTCTGGGTCAATGTGCTATGGCTCCAGCCCCTCAATGCTTGACTTTTTCCTTTTTTGCCCCCTCGTAAAGCAACATAGTTTTTACTGAACTAAACGTGAGAGGAGAGAAAGAGGGCAAATATGTCTTCTAGGGAGAATACAGGCTGGGGGCAGAGAGTACAACAGTGGAGCACTTGTCCTGCACATGGCCCACCTACCTTCAATCCTTGGCATCCCAGTCCCTGGAGCACCTCCAGAAACAGGTCCTGAGTGCAGAGCCAGGAGTAACGCTCCCCCCTCCCTACCTCCCCAAAATAGAGAACACGGGCTTCTCCAGAGTGGACAAAACAAACAAGCATGGAGACAAGCGAGCAAGATGCTTGTTCAAGGTAGAAGCTGGCTTTGAAGAGCGAGCCTCAGTGTTTAATTTTCTAAGGACCTGTCCAGGTACTGCACCCGGGCCGGGCTGCTGCCCTGCATCGTCCAGCACTGGAGGATGTGCCAGAACTGAGGGCCTGACTTGCATTTCTGGAGTGACTCACCCCAGTGCGCAGCCTCTCCTGGGCTCACAGGCTCACAGGCCACTGGTGTTCTGGTCCTCCGAGGAACATCACTGCCCTGTTGCTCGCCCACTATACCTTACCTTCAGATTTTTTTTTCTTTTTGGGTCACACCCAGCGATGCACAGAGGTTACTCTTGGCTCTGTACTCAGGAATCACCCCTGGCAGTGCTCAGGGGACCATGTGGGATGCTGGGAATCGAAGCCGGGTTAGCCGCATGCAAGGCAGATGCCCTACCCGCTGTGCTATTGCTCCAGCCCCACTACAGATTTTTTCAATTTGATTTTGGTCTGGAGGCTTGGCCTTGTGAAGGTGAGTCCGCACCCTCCGATGGTCTTTTTCCATAACACAAGCATTCGTGGTTCCCCCTCAGAATGTGTCCTGTGTTCTCAGACCGACCTCCCTCTCGCTGGGGCCGAGCACTCAGCCACGCGCCTTCTCCTCTGCTCATCAGCCAGTCGCACCACAGATTCACAGTAAGAACTGGTGCTTCGCCATTTCTTACTCAATCCTGCCCTGGTCCTTTTGCCCATTTGTAAATTGGACTATTTGCTTTTTTGAATCGTTGAGTAGAGGGTTTTTCTTTTCCTTTTTGCGGGGGCAGGGGCACAACCAATAGTGCTCAAGGCTTACTCCTGCGTCTGTGCTCAGGGATCACTTTTGACAGTGCTCAAGGGACACTCTGGGGTGCCAGGGAACCTAACTGAGGCTAGCCACGTACAAAGGAAGCATGTTCTTTTTCTCTAGCCCTTTTTTTTGTGTTCTTTTTTTAAACTTAATTTTTATTTGTTTTTGTTTGTTTGGGGCCTACACCTGGCTATGGTCAGGGCTTAATCCTGGCTCTGTGCTCAGGAATCACTCCTGGTGGTGTTGAGGTGACCATATGAGGTGCTAGGAAAGGAGCCAGGCTTGGCCTCTTGCAACGCAAGCATCCTCCCCCCTGCACTATCTCTCTGCCCTGCCCCCATTATATTTTTTCAATGTTTCTGACTTTGGTTTCATATCAGATACATAATTTGCAACTATTAGCTCCCATTTTAGGGGGAATTGCCTTGCACACATGATAGCGACTCATATGGAGCAAAAGTATTTAACTCTGATGAAACCCCACTTATCTCTTTTTTATTCTTTTTTACTTATTTGTACTTTTGTTTCTAAAACACCACTGTCTTATCAGAGGGCAGAAAAATTTACTGCATGTTTTTTTCTAAGAGCTTTAAAGTTCTAGCCTATACCTTGATACTCAGTTTCTGTTTTTGAGTCAATATCTAACCATGGTTTGGACAGAGCCACTTGTGTTTTGTTCTATAATTTTGATTTCCCTCTTCCCTGTCCCTTTACCTTTGTTGTTGTAGAGATGAACGGGGTCACACTGGTTACTTTGCCTGTGGTGCTCACTGGGCCTGAAGTTGTCATGTGGAACCCCATTGCCCGGGTTGAGGCTAGAGATCTTGGTGGTACTGGGAATCCCAAATCACAGAGCTGCAAGGGCCACACTTGGCGTGTGTGGGTGCACCAGGGATCCAATTCACTGCTTCATGCTTGCAAGGCAAGTGCTTTATGCCATGGAGTCAGCCTCCAGGCCTCCAGTTTTTTAAAAAAATCTTTTCTACAGGGGTCCAGAACATGGCTCATGATACGTATGAGACTTGGAGTTCCATCTCTAGCATCTCATGATTCCTTGAGCACCACTGGGTGGCATCTTATGTGTTCCCAGGACCACCAACCCTGAACACTGCAGGGTAGAGTGCCACTGGGAGTGGCTCTGTGACCACTAAGTACCACGGGGTGTGACCCTCATAAAAAAAAAATTCCTTCTTATAGGGCTGGAGCGATAGCACAGCGGGTAGGGCGTTTGCTTTGCATGCGGCCAACCGGGGTTTGATTCCTCTGCCCCTCCCGGAGAGCTCGGCAAGCTACCGAGAGTATCCCACTTGCATGGCAAAGCCTGGCAAGCTGCCTGTGATGTATTCGATATGCCAAAAACAGTAACAAGTCTCACGTTACTGGTGCCCGCTAGAGCAGATTGATGAACAACGGGAGGACAGTGCTACAGTGCTACAGGGTTATTTAACACATATCTAGAAACTGTACTAAAAATAAAAATGTATAGCCAAGTAGATCATCTTAAAACAAGCACAGTAAAACCAATATCCAGGTCAGGAAATAGGCAGCTGTCAGCATTCCAGAAAGTTCCATATGCACCTTCCTAATCGGCACTCTCCCCTCCCCCCAGCCCCTGAGAAATATCAGTAGGGCCAGAGAGATAGAAGGAAAATCAGTAAGGCACTTGTCTTGCATAAGGTTGGCCAGGGTTCAATGCTCGGCATCCCATATTGTCTCTTGAGCCTGGCCAGGAGTAATTCCTAAGTACAGGCAGTACCTGCTACCTTTTAAGGGAACCCCTGACTTGCTTTTCTGAGTGCAGCTAGCAAAGTATGCTTCCTCAAAGTAAACCAGCTTTATGTTGGCATTTTCACTCCTGCCCATCCCAGTGGAATTTTCATCCCTCCTGGCTGCTTGCCCTCCAAGGTTTGTCTTGGTTTTCAGACCCACTCAAGGTTGGCAAGTTGCGCAGATCCTCTGTCCTCTTTCATGATGTCCAGTGCTACATTTGCATGCGCAGAGCTTCTTGATGGTTCCCAGCCCGTCCATACTTTGGGCGAAGGCCCGACTCACTTACCCCCTCCCTCTCTCAGTGCTGTGTGTGACCATGGATACGGTCGGTCCCATGGATCTTTCTCTCAAGTAGAAAATGCTAGTTTTCAGGGCTGGAGCAATAAAACAGCAGGTAGGGCATTTGCCTTGCACGCGGCCAACCCGGGTTCAATTCCCAGCATCCCATATGGTCCCCCGAGTACCGCCAGGAGTAATTCCTGAGTACAGAGTCAGGAGTAGCTCCTGTGCATTGCCAGATGTGACCCAAAAAGAAAAAAAAATGCCAGTTTTTCAGGATGCCTATAATGTTTAAGTTCTCACCAGCTCTAAAGAAGACCTCATGGGCCACAGTCTCACCAGCGCTTTTAATTGTCAGTTTGTTTGATGACAGCTGTCCTGGAAGGCGTATCATGGTATGTCATTGTGGTTTAATTTGCTTCTCTTTGATGACTAATGCAAGTGAACACCTTTTCATAGATTTACTGGCCATTTGTATGTTTCTTTTATGATTGTACCTAATCTTAGGACCTTTAAGTATTTCTTTTTATTTTATTCCCTTTTTAAAAAAAAAAAAAGTTTGGTTTTGGCCACATCTGGTAGTGCTTGGGGTAGTGCTGGGGTGGGGAACGATGTGCTGCCAGAAATAAAATCCAAGAATTTCACATATAAAACATGTACTCGAGGGGCCAGAAGATACGGCATGCGTGACGCTTGCTGGGCCCCCCAGGAGTGATCCCTGAGCATTGCCAGGTGTGGCCTCCAAACAAAACAAACAAACAAACAAACAAAAAAACATTCACTCGAGCCCTCTGGGCTCTGTCTTTTGTATGTGATTTCTGGGAATTTAAATATATCTCCTGGGTCAGTAATAGACAAAGGGGTGGGAGGGAACCTGGGGACACTGATGGACAGAAGGTCATACTGGTGGTGCAATTGGTGTTGAAACAGAGGTATGGTGCTTGCCTTGCATGTGGCCAACCCAGGTTCAATCCCCCGTATCCCATGGTTCTCCAGGAGTTACCCCTGAGCATTGCCAGGTATGGGGGAAAATTTTTTATGCCTGAAACTCCATTACGAATAACTTATAAATCACAGTACATTAAGAACTTAAAAAAACACAAACCTTTCTCCTGTGTTATAATTTTTTCCAAAAAATTGGTGCCGGTGAGGGGTTGGGGTAGGGGGAGTTGGTACTCAAAGTCTACACCTGGCTCTGTGCTCAGGGGTTACTTGTGGTCATGCTCAGGGGATCATATGCAGTTCCAGAGATATGCAGTGGGGTTGGCTGAATGCAAGGAAAGCACTTAATATCAGAATGTGTGTGTGTGTGTGTGTGTGTGTGTGTGTGTGTGTGTGTGTGTTTGGGCCAATCCTGCAGTGCTCAGGACTGACTCCTGACTCCTGGCTCTATGCTCAGGGATCACTCCTGGTGGGATTCAGTGTACTTTATGGGATGCCAGGGATTGACTCCCGGTCAGCACCATGCAAGGCAAGTGACTACTTGCTGTAGTGTCATGCCTGGGCCCTGTTATCTTTTGGATGAACAAAAAGTCTTATTTATAAAGTAGTTAAATCATGTTCTTTATTTTAGCATTTCATGTTCAGTGTAGGAAGTTTTTCCTTAACCTGAGTTTGTACAGCTATTCTTCTATTTTATTTATATATAAATATATATCTGTTTAAATCTATTTCTAAAATTTCTTAGAAATTTTACCATAGTGTTTTGATGGATAATTGCCACCACCACATAATTATCTTTCCTGATTTAAGAAATACCATCATAATTCTCTTAAAAAACAAAAACAACTCAGGCCAGAGAGATATAATACAGCAGGAAGGTGCTTGTCTTTCTTGTGGCCACCCCAGGTTCTATCTTGAGCACACCATATGGTCCCCCGAGAAATATCAGGAGTAATTCCTGAATGCAGAGCCAGGAATAACCCCTGAGCATTGCCGGATGTGGCCCCAAAATAATACAAAACGAAACAAAACCAAACCTTTCATAATGGTCACACACTGTCACTGTCCACTGTCCTCCCGTTGTTCATCGATTTGCTCGAGTGGGCCCGGTAATGTCTCCATTTTGAGACTTCTTGTTACTGTGTTTGGCATATTGAATACGTCACGGGTATTCAATACCCTTGCCAGGCTTTGCCGTGCGGGCGAGATACTCTCGGTAGCTTGCTGGGCTCTCCGAGAGGGGTGGAGGAATTGAACCCTGCTTGGCCAGGCTGGCTGCGTGCAAGGCAAATGCCCTACCGCTGTGCGATCGCTCTAGCCCTCATAATGGTCAATAATGGTCACACCTCACTTTTTTTCTGGCAAAAAAAAAGGTATCAAAATTGGTGACGATTATCCTATGACATGCTTTTTTTTTTCTTCCACATTTACATCTATGGTTCAACTGGGATTCTGTAGGTGTTGTGGTAGGAGTTAGGTTGACTTTTTATTTTGGATCCACACCTGGTTGAATTCAGGGCTTATTCCTGGGTCTGACCTCAGGGATCACTTCTGGTGTACTCTGGGGATCATAAATGGTGTGGGGGATTCAACCCAGGTCTGCCACACGCAAGGCAAGCACCCTATGGCTGTACTATCTCTCCAGTCCAGGTTTAATTTGTAAAGATAATGATATCTGATCGTTCCTGCACAACTCATTGCAAACAGTTTTCTTTCCAAGGGTTTCTAAAGTGTGCACCAGTCTTCATCACATGCTCTCTGACCTTTGGTTTTGTCCAACCCTTTTTTCTTTATAAAAAGTTGTCTCTCCTGGTTGCCCCCCATGAGTGGCTCTCTGGCATGGCCATGGCCCCAGAGGCACACTTTGGAACCCAGCAGCTTCTGGCAGAAATGTGAATAGACTATGCAGTAAGCTACCGTGCCGTGCCCCCCAAGGAGGGAAGGGGTAGCTATCTCTTCCGTCATTCCCCGCCCCCCCACCCCCCCACAGCGGCATGGTGGCCGCTGCCTCAGAGCTTATTGGACAGCCAGGTTTGAGCTGGTGGTGATGGGGCAACTGCGGCCTTATGGGATGTGGGGGGTGGAACCGGCATGTCCTTCTTGCCCTGCCGAGACCATGAGTTGTCCCCCATGAGTAGCTCTCCGGCATGGCCATGGCCCCAGAGGCACACAAACCAATCTTGGAACTATTCGGCTTCTGGCAGAAATCCCTCCAGACTTAATTAAAGTAAAATATCAGAAATCCAAAATTGCACAGTAGCGGCCGCACAACATCATATGGTCTTCATAACCAGCAATAGAAAACAAATTATTTCATGATGCCTTTTCAGCAGGTTTGATTGTTGGGGGAAAATTCCAAATAATAATGGTGCATCTTTTTTTGAAATAATGAATGTAATAAAAGTAGAGAGAGATTAGTGGAAATCATCTGCCTCACAGGCATGGGGAGGGGTGGCATGGGGGTATAAGGGGGTTCTTGGTGGTGGAAAATATGTATTGGTGAAGGGATGGGTGTTTGATCATTGTATGACCAAGACTTAAACCTGAAAGCTTTTTAACTATCCTCATGGTGATTCAATAAATAAATTAAAAATAAATTTAAAAAAAAAGAAAAAAGAAAAAGCTGTCTCTCCTAACAAGTTTGAAAGACTTTCATGAAGTGCCCCTGACCTGGAGAAGAATGTCGTGTTTTTTGAGCAAAATCTCACAAAACATATAGATCAGTGTCAGGTGACTTGATTTCTTCAAAATATCAGGGTTCTAGTCCCTCAACTTGAGATATTCCTCCCTTTATTTAAATCATCCTGATTTCACTCAATTTATTCTTAGATATTTGGTAGTTTTTTTGCATTGTTTTAAAGGGTGTTTAATTTTTAAAAAATTTCTAGCCATTTTGATTTTTTTTTTCCTTTAGGATTCTGGGCCACCCAGTGGAGTTCAGGGCTTATTTCTGGCCATACCTGGGAGACCATATGTGGTGCTGGGGATCAAATCAGTGTCAGTCATGTGCAAGGCAAGTACTTTAACCCCAAAACTATCTCTGAGCCCCCAATTTTATTTCTGTATTATTTATATTATTATTATTATTATTTTGCTTTTTGGGTCACGCTCAGCGGTGCACAGGGGTTACTCCTGGCTCTGCACTTAAACGAAGTCTGATAAAAAGAAAGATTTGATCTTTCTTTCTTTCTTTCTTTCTTTCTTTCTTTCTTTCTGTGGTTCTGGAAATCAAACACTGGGCCTCATACACGTGATAAGTGTGTTCCCTACTGGACTGCTGCCCTAGCAAAAATCAGTGTCTCATATTTCCCTTTCTAACTTCTCCCCTCCCTTTTTTAAAAATAAAGGATAAACAGATTTTATTAGTTTCAAGCCAGGAGCTGAGTCTAGAGAACTTGTGTTACTTGTTGGTTTTCTTTCCCATGTCCATCTTGGCTTTAGCAATTTTGGGTTTTTTTTTTTTTTGGGCCACACTTGGCAGTGCTCGGGTTTACTCCTGGCTCTGTGCTCAGGGATCATTCCTGGTGGTGCTTGGGAGCCCCTAGGCAGTGTGAAGGATTGAATCTGGAGGCATGCAAGACAAGCACCTTCCCCCTATCTCTCTAGCCCCTGCTTGAACTTCTCCTCTTGTAGTGAATCTTGAATTTTCTCTCCTCACTTCCGGGGCTGTCTGCCTCATTTAAGCTCATTTCAAGCAACTCCAAAGTCAGGGGCTTCAGGTAGATTAACTTTGGTGTGGGCTTCAGACAGAGTGATCTGAGCGGAAATCACTATTTGCTTATGCTTTCTCAGTGCCTGGCCCAGCTGGCACTGCGTTGCACCATCTTTAAGAAGCAGCAGAAACTGTGGGATGTGAGTGTCAATGTACTTTGGGAAGAAGGCTCAGGCACGGTACTTTAGGAGAAGTTGATGGAAATGCAACTGGCCCGACACTCCCATTTCTTTGCACCCCAGCAGGACCTTCCTCTCTGACTTCCCAGTGGCCCTGTAGAGCATTTCACCCTTGAGTATCACCATTTGTTTCTCTAGCAGCTACTTTGGGAAATGAATCCCTCTATCTTGTCGTCCCCCCC
Source organism: Sorex fumeus (assembly GCF_029834395.1). Taxonomy (NCBI): domain Eukaryota; kingdom Metazoa; phylum Chordata; class Mammalia; order Eulipotyphla; family Soricidae; genus Sorex; species Sorex fumeus. The sequence continues at coordinate 78,359,197 of NW_026606059.1, forward strand.
CCCCCCCCTTGTCTTATTGTACATTGTTGTTTCCTATTTATAGGGTCAAGCTTTGAACATTTTGCCACTGCAAAAGATGTTTTTTCATAAACTTTTTATCAATAGACTGTAATCAAGTAAGTCACTGCCACTCTCCTCCCGCTGTTCATCAATTTGCTCGAGCGGGCCCAGTAACGTCTCCATAGTGAGACTTGTTGTTACTGTGTTTGGCATATTGAATATGGCACGGGTAGCTTGCCAGGCTTGCTGTGCGGGCGAGATATTGTCAGTAGCTTGCTGGGCTCCCCGAGAGGGGCAGAGGAATCGAACCCGGCTCAGTCAGGCTGGCTGCACACAAGGCAAACGCCCTACTGCTGTGCTATCGCTCCAGCCCAATCAAGTAAGTAAGATATCCTTTTTAATCATAGTTAGACTATAATCATCCTTCTATCACTTGTTCTGAGGAACAATTCTTCTCCAGTGTCGAAAACGGCGTGATGAGATTGGTGCCTTCTTGTCTCGGTCAGATCAATGATGTCGTACTTGATCTTTCGCGCTTGTACCATCAGGTCCTCGATGGATGCATCTGATGCTAGCGTACGTGCATTGAAAGTACAGACGATCATTTTTGTCTTCCTTCGTTGTGGCAGCCTAGTTCGGCCTTAAGATTTTGTCGGCCTCTCCTTTCTCATCCTTCTCAATGCTGCCAAATTGGTGATGCCTTCAGGGTCAGGGGAATGAGACCCATTGTAATTACTGGTTTTGGCTCTGCCGTGTGGGCGGAATACTCTCGGTAGCTTGCCAGGCTCTCAGAGAGGAATAGAGGCTTTTGGGGCGGCCTCTAATCGCCCTTGTAGGTGTTCCCATGGTTCAAACCATATGTGAACCCTATCAAATATAGTACGGCAATTCTGGAAAATGGGTATTTAGTGTCTTATAATGTGTCGCGCTGTCCGGAAAGCGTCCTGGAGCGTGGCGGCGGCTGGGTAGTGGAGATACAGCTGAATCTTACGATGACAATGTTTATGAGAAACAGCCTCGTTCCTGATGCTCCATTCGCTCTCAACGGAATGACCATCTCCGAATGCAACAGTTATGTGTACCTAGGTCAAGAAGTCGACATGACAAATGACCTGGCACCTGAGCTGTGCAGGAGGAAGAGAGCCAAGAGCGTCGAAGAAATAGCTAAGAGGACGAAGAACCTCCGGCTTCAGGCACATCTCTTTGATTCCACTGTTCTTCCTGCATTAACATACACCTCAGAGACCTGGGCCCTATGCAAACAGGATGAGAACGCTATTCGGGTCTCCCAAAGAGGAATTGAAAGAGCTGTGCTTGGAGTATCAGGTTTCACTCAAATGAGAGAAAGAATCCAGAGTGATCAAGAATCAGGGACGCTGTCTCGTTTGCCAAGGCGTCAAAAACCAGATGGGCTGGTCACGTAATGAGATTTAGAGACGACCACTGGACTAGAGCCGTTATCGACTGGATTCCACGGGATGTCAAAAGACCGCGTGGCCGCCCACCTACCAGATGGTCAGACTTCTTCATCAAGATTATGAACGATCAGTTTGAGGCTCCTCTTGTTCCTAGAACGAACAGATGCCATTGGGCTACACTAGCATGCGGCAGGGACAAATGGAGACATTACTGACGCCCGCTCGAGCAAATCGACGATTAACGGGAAGTCAAGTGATCAAGTGATCAAGACTATAATCATATAAGTAGGATCCTCCTTTTAACTATAGTTTGCTACAAAATTTTCTTCTTGGGTGGCTACAGAATGTTTTAATGTTCTTTTCTTTGCCCCTTTGAAATGAACTAATGCTTTTTATCCTTCAGTCTGTTAGCTTGGTCTATTGTTCTGACTGTTGGTTTCACATGGAATCTTTGAACTTATGATCAACTCTCCTTTTTATGTGTTGTTGATTTTATTTTCCTAATTTTTAAGTGTTTTAATAGACTTTATTATTTACTTATTGGGGTTTTTTGGGGGGAGCTTTAAGACCACACCTGACAGTACTTCACGGTTACTCCTGGCCCTGTGCTGGGAAAGGGGTTCTCTCGGGGGTACTCAAGGGACCATGTAGTACTGGGGTGAAACTAGAACCTCTCATATGCAAAGCTTGAGCTCAACTCTTTGTGTCATCTCTTTGATGCATAAACTTAAAAAAATCTTTTTTTGTTTGTTTGATTTTGGACCACACCCAGATATGCTCTGCACTTATAAATAAGCAGGATTTAGGGAACCCTGTGGGGTACCAGGGACTGAACCTAGGCAAGGCAAATATCCTACCTACTCTACTGATTTCCCTGTCCCTAAACTTTTGTTGTTGTTGTTATTGGGACACCCAACTGTGCTCAGGGCTTCCTCCTGGATCTGTGCTCAGGAATTAATCCTGGTGTCCTCGGGAACCAGGTGAGGTCCTGAGAATTGAACTGGAATCACTCTGATCCCTAAATTTGATTTTTCAAAGTTTCCTTTTTATTCACAATAAAAATGGAAGGAAGGTATAGAAATGTCCCCTGCAAATTCTCATCCATGATCAAGACCCGTCACCAGAATGTGCCATACAGCTGATGAACCTGCATGAACACCTCACGTCACCAGAGCTCATAGTTTACATTGGGTGTTGTATATTCTATGGGTTTGGATAAGCTTACTATGACTGACATGCATTATAGTATTATACAAAGAGCTTGTACAAGATATATTGTACAATTGCCATTGCCCTAAAAATCTGTGTTCTCTGTCCCTCCCTCTCCCTGAATCTCATACAACTGTTTTTCTTCTTTCTTTCTTTCTTTCTTTCTTTCTTTCTTTCTTTCTTTCTTTCTTTCTTTCTTCCTCTCTCTCTTTCTTTCTTTTTTTTATTCTCTTGGTTTTTGTTTTGTTTTGTGTTGGGGTTACAACCAGTGGTACTCAGGGCTTATTCCTGGCTCTGCACTCAGGACTCACTTCTGGTAGGGTCAGCAGATCATATGGAGCTGTACTATCGCTCCAGTCAGCCCCCTCAGACAACTGCTGATTTTTCCCAGTCCTCATAGTTCTGCCTTTTGCAGTATGAGGTGTTATTGGAATCACACAATCTGGAGTCTTTTGCACCAACTTCTTTGATCCAAGCATTTGAGATGTCTATTTGAGTTTCTGTGACTTGAAAACTCATTCCTTTTGGGTGCTGGATGAATTACAATTTATTTTTCCATCAGTTTCCTAAAGAACCTCTTGTTTACTTTCAAGTATGAACTCCTTCGATTAAAAACTAAGAAGCAAGTTTATAAAACAGTACGTTAAGAAAACCATCAAACTGTCTTCTAAAGTGGCTGTACCTCTGGTTGACATTGATATCACTGGACCTATAGGCAGAACCCCTCCCTAACAGGTGGGTCCCAGCAGTCTCCACACTCAGCCTGTGCCATATTAAGGGCCCACGCCACAGCTCCTGTGGCACTGACAGATCTACTTAACAAATTACACACTGCTCACTCATTCTGTGAGGACAGGCAGAGAAGAAAGAGAGAGACATTCAGCCTCTTCCCTCAGCATCTTCCAGAGATACTAACTGCAAAGACTCATCCGCAACACAGCAGTAACACTAGAAAACAAATGGGGAAAACAAGTAGAAGTCCACCAAGTTCAATGAGCTAAACAGTATCACCAAAGACATAAATAACATCAACCAGCCCAGTAAATCCTCAGATAATGTATTTGCTGACATCATGATGAGGATGACCCATGAGCTCAAAGAAATGATGGCACAGGTGGTCAGCAAAACACAGAAAGTGTAAGAGTCAAATGGAAAAAAAGTACTACAATCAGAAATCACAGAAATAAAGAGCATGATAAGTGACAATTAAAAAAAAACTAAATAGATGCTCTGAATAGAAGAATAATAGAAACTGAGCAAAAAAATCAAGGAACTCCAAGATGAGAAGGAGGAAACCACTAGGAAACAGCAGGTGGAGTATAGTCTGAAAAGAAATGAACAACATATCAGAGAACTATGGGATGATTTCAAGAGGAATGATGTAAGAACCATCGAAATCTCCAAGAACAGGAAGGCAAATGTGATGAAGAAATAATAGTTAAAGACATCATCAATAAGAATTTCCCAGAGTTGAATATTACAGGCACCAAGATCCAAGAGGCCCAAAAGGTACCAGTGAAAATAGACCCAGCTAGAAAAACTCCAAGACACATTATATTCAAAGTAACAAAATCCAGAGAGGGACAGGATATTGAAAGCAGCAAGGTCAAAAAAGGAACTTATGTACAAAGGAAATTCCATAAGATGTACAACAGACCTCTCAAATGAGACCCTGTGATCCAGGAGAGTATGGAAGGAGACTGTACAAAAACTCAGTGAAAAAAACACCTCACCAGGAGTACTCTATCCAGCTAGATTATCATTCAGATTTGAAGGAACTATACAGAGCTTCTCAGGCAATGGTCAAGAGAATTCATAGCCTGAAACCAGTTTTATAAGAAACTTTAAAAGAGTTTCCTTTAGGACCCTCCTTCATTGCTGGTGGGAATGCCAACTGGTTCAGCCCTTTTGGAAAACAGTATGGACGAGTCTCAAAAAATTAGAAATCGAGCTCCCTTTTGACCCAGCAATACCACTTCTGGGAATATATCCCAGAGAGGCAAAAAAGTATAGTCGAAGTGACATCTGCACTTGTTTGTTCATTGCAGCACTGTTTACAATAGCCAGAATTTGAAAAAAAACCTGAGTGCCCGAAAACAGATGACTGGTTAAAGAAATTTTGGTACATAAATGGAGTACTATGTAGCCGTTAGAAAAGATGAAGTCATGACATTTACATACAAGTGGTAATATATGGAAAGTATCATGCTAAGCAAAATGAGTCAGAAAGAGAGGGACAGACATAGAAAGACTGCATTCATCTGGGGAACATAAAGTAACAAAAGAGGAGACTAACACCCAAGAATAGCTGAGATAGGTACTAGGAGGTTTACTCCATGGCTTGGAGGCCAGCTGCACATGCTAGGGGAAATGGCAGCTCAGATAGAGAAGGGAGCACCTAATAGAGGGTGTTGGGAGGATGCTCCCAGGATGAGAGATGCATGCTGAAAGCAGACTATAGACCGAACATGATTGATACTCAATGCCTCTTTTGCAAACCACCCAAAAAGAGAGAGATAACAAAAGGGAATGCCCTGCCACAGAGGCAGGGTGGGATGGGGGTGGGATGGGGGGGGGTGGGAGGGATACTCGGATCATTGATGGTGAAGAATGGGCACTGGTGGAGGGATGGCTCATTGTATAACTGAAACCCAAGCACAAAAATTTGTAAGTCTACAACTGTACCTCATGGTGTTTCACTAACAAAAATTTCTAAAAAATGTTTCCTTTACAGGACAGGACAAATTTCCTGTGTGGCATTAAGTATGGCACACGCTAACAATGAATATGGTTGTCCTTTACTAGATTAAGAAGGGTTAAAAACATACAGCTAATCAATCATCACAAACTGACTTATTTATTTTCTGATAATTCTCTTTGCCATTCCTTTAAGTTTTACTGGAGCAAGTAATATGAGATAAACTTGTTATATGCCTGCCAAGGGTGCAGACTGGAGGGAAGGGGACTGGTGATGGAACATTGTATGCCTGAAACAGTTCTATTATGGACAACTTTCTAAATCACAGTGTTTTAATGAAACGTTAAAAAAAAGTACTTGTAACATTTTGCATTTTTACCAATAAGGATGATTCCTTTTCATCTGTTTTTTTTTTTTAATGTGGCTGTAGGGCTGGACAGTTACTACAGGAGGTAAACACTGGCCTTGCTTGAAGCCAATCCCAGTTTGATTCCTGGCACTAATTATAGATTTGGGAGTACCACTTGGAGTGACAAACACAGACCAGGAATAGCCCCTGAGTGCTGCCAAGCCCCTGAGTGCTGCCAAGTGTGGTCCAACCTCTCCCCTCTCCCACCAAAGTAGCACCGTAGCACTGTCCTCCCATTGTTCATCCATTTGCTTGAGCGGGCACCAGTAACGTCTCCATTGTGAGACTTGTTGTTACTGTTTTTGGCATATCGAATACGTCACGGGGAGCTTGCCAGGCTTTGCTGTGCGAGTGGGATACTCTCAGTTGCTTGCCAGGCTCTTTGAGAGGGGTGGAGGAATCAAACCCTGGTCGGCTGCGTGCAAGGCAAACACCCTACCAGCTGTGCTATAGCTCCAGCCCTCCCACCAGAGTATCAGTGTAATTTTGTTTTGGTTTTGGTGCCACACCCAGCAATGCTCAGGGGCTTCTCCTGTCTCAGTGCTCAGGGATCACATGATACTGGGAAATGGCCTTGGGCTTAGCATGCAAAGTGTGTGCTCAACCTTTTATTTCCAGCCCAATGCAGTCATTTGCTTTTCTATGCTTTGGGAGGTGGGGCTCAGCTCTGCTGTGCTCAGTGTATTTTGTACTCAGGGATCACTTCTGGCGGGGCTCAGGGGAACATCCACAAAGCCAGGGATGGAAGCTGGGGCTGCTGCGTGCAAGGCAAGTGCCTTGTTTGCTGTACTATCTTTCTGCACCAAGTGTGATCATTTTCAAGTGGCACTAAGTTCATTTACATGGTTATGCAGCTATCACCACTGTCTCAAGAACTTTTTCATCTTCCCGAGCTGAAACTCTATACCAGTTAAATAACAACCTCATCACTTCTTCTTGACTACTCATAGCTCCTTTGGTTCTTTCTGACTCTTCTGTTTTTTGGGCAGAGGGTAGCAGGAGTCCGGGGGACCATGAGTTCAGATGAAGTGCTCAGACCCTGCAGTGCTAGGGGCCCTCCAGAGCAACCCCTTGAGGGGCTTGGGAGGCCATGTAGAGCCAGGGATTGAGCCTGGGTCATGTTCCCGATCCCCTGTACCATCTCCCTGGCCTCTGTCCATGTGGTCATTCTAGGAACCACATGCAAATGAAATCAGATGCTACTTGTCCTTTTGCATCTGGTTAATTTCACTTAGCATAGAGTCATTAAAGATCGTCCATGTAGCATGCTTCAGGGTATTTCTTATTTATTGATTGAATTTTATTTATTGAACCTCCCCACCCATGCAAAGAAGTGCGTTTCCACAGATGTACTTAGTGCTTTTCCACAAATGTACTTAGTGCTTTTTCAAATGGCACTAAGTACATTTACATAGTGATGCTTCCAGTGAGGAACCTGTTTTTCCCTATTTTGCCTCAAGAATCCTTCAGTGTGGGGTGACTATTGAACACTGCTAACATCTTTCTTTCCTTCTTTCTTTCTTTCCTTCCTTCTTTCTTTCTCTCTCTCTCTTTCTTTCTTTCTTTCTGATTGATCAAAAAATATCTCTCCACCTCTCTCCGCCCTACAGGCTTTTCTTTGGCTACAGAAGTGTGTTATGTCCACAGCTATGAAAAGCTTCACTACCAGGCAGCGAATTCAGGAGCACCACTGAAGCATGGATAAATCCCATCCCAGTTTCTGCTGTTGTTTTGAAGGGGTTGGGTATTTATGCCATACCTACTGGTGCTCAGAGTCATACCCACTTTGTGCTCAGGAGACCATATGTGGTGCCGGGACGGAACAGGACTTCTTCACATGCAAGGCAAGTGCCTCGTTTCCTGCACTGTGGTTCTAGCTCCATTTTGTTCTTCAATTTTTGTTTGCTTTTAGATCCCACCAGGTGGTGTTTCAGGGATCATTTGCAGCAGGGCTCTGGAGACCAAATGTGGTGCCAAGGATGAAACCCGGGTCAGCCTGAACCCAGGTCAGCCTGGAAGAAGGCAAACACCCTATGCTTTGTACTATTGATCGGTCTCCTTCTTCAATGTTTAAGTCTGATTGTTTTATTCTGCAGACATATATCTATATATTTGCCCTCTTAGTTTTCATTTTTCTCTCTCTGAGCTTCCAGTGAGGAACCAGTTTTCCCCTATTTTGCCTCAAGAATCCTTCAGTGTTGGGTGACCATCGAACATTGCTAACATTTCTTTCCTTCTTTTACACTGAAAAATAAAAATTTCTCCACTTCTCTCCACCCCAAAGGCTTTTCTTTGGCTACAGAAGCATGCTATGTACACGGCTATGAATAGCTTCACAACCAGGCAGTGAATCCAAGTGCAACACTGAAGCATGAAGTTGATGCCTAAGTACCCCAGCAAGATCATGGGAGGGAATCCCATAGTCTTTTAAATGCCTCCAGCAGATGTATTTTCATCGCTTGCTGTGGGACAGTCTTCTCAGCCCATCTTCCCCCCACCCCAATTTTATAACTTTATTAAACCACTGGCTTAGTTACAGACATTGAATATTCCAACACCAACCCCATCACCATTGTACATTTCCACCACCATTATTTTAAATTTTCCCAATCACCCCTGAAGCCTGACCCCATAGGTTCTCAATAATTTTATATTGCTCATTACACATGGGGCTGGAGTGATTGCACAGCGGTAGGGCATTTGCCTTACAAGCAGCCAACATGGCGACCCGAGTTCGATTCCTCCGCCCCTCTTGGAGAGCCCGGCAAGCTACCAAGAGTATCTCGCCCGCACGGCAGAGCCTGGCAAGCTGCCCGTGATGTATTCAATATGCCAAACACAGTAACAACAAGTCTCACGATGGAGACGTTACTGGGCCCGCTCGAGCTAATCGATGAACAACGGGAGGACCATGACCATTACACATGATTTGCTAAGAGAATGATCAAAAAATGTTTCCTTTGAAAAAAATTCATGAAGATTGTTGTATCTCACCATGGAGCCATTGAGTGCTTGTATGAGAGATTACTAAAATGTTGTTACAGGTTAAGCCTTCTGTGTTTATATTTTGTTTATTGAGATTGGTTGCCTTCTACATTACTTCTCATCCAATCTAGTGTGCTATTCCTGGTTTATGTGTTTGAGATGTCGCTCCAGAGTATCCACAATTTTTTTTTAAGATTATAAGTGCTGTGTTCTCTTTATTTTTTTTAAATTTTTTATTATTATTTTTTAAATTTTTATTAGTGAGACACTAATGAGGTATAGTTGTAGACTTACAAATTTTGTGCTTGGGTTTTAATTGTGATCAAATACCCATCCCTCCACCAGAGCCCATTTCCCACTACCACGGATCCCAGTATCTCTCCGACCCCCATCCCCCCCTGCCTCTGTGGCAGGGCATTCCCCTTTGTTCTCTCTCTCCTTTTGGGTGTTGTGAGTATCCACAATTTTTAATGCAGTGATATAGCTGGAATTAAATATTTAACTGGGCAGCAGCTTTGAGGCATGTGCGTGACTGCTGTGGCTTCCAGAAGCACAGAGAGATATGGGGGATATTGCCCATCCCCAACTCCATGAGATTTCAGTCACAAAACCTGCATTCCTGAATTTGTCAACAGATTTCTAGATGAGGCTCATCTGAGCAGTGAAGTCTGCCCAGGAGCATGGAGGCGATTGTGGAGTGTGGAAGTTTTTGGCAGCCGGCTCTGTTTGAGTGGGTGCTGGCCTCACTCCACTCTGGGGTTTCCTGGACGACTCAGTCTTATGCGGGGTCCAAGAGAAATTCTGCCACTTGTTGATCTCTTTCGAGCCTCAGCCCATCTTTGATCTCCTTCCCTGTTTCATTTCTCTATTCCCACAGGAGTGATTGCTGTCGCCACTTCCTAGGTAGATGACAGTTGACCCTTGAACAACCCATGGGGATTTGTTCCTCAGTTGTTAACAACCTGCCTATTACTGTGGACTCCCTCAAAACCCAACGACTCAGCACCGATGGTTGCTGGGAAGACTTCACCACCACAGAGACATAAACAGTACACACCTCTTTGTACACTCTAAGGATTATGCACTTCTCCTCCCAATAAAGCCAGAAACAGGAAAGATCATGTTAAGACAAATATTAGGCAGAGAAGACACATTTACAGGGCTAGACAGTACTTGTCAATATCATGTTCCTATTGACCGTTTATAAACAAGCCACGTTGTCCAAATCCATTGTTTAGAAGTCAACTCTACTTATAGACACATCTCCCCCAGATCTGTTTGGGGGAGACCAAATCCATGAACCTGGTTTGTTTTAGGGGTGCAGATCCTCCAGAACTGACACACCAGAAGAGGGGTTCATTAGCACCCCCCACTTCACTCCTGGACCTCAACTGGTTCCTGTTCCAAGTGGTTACCAGAATAGACTTCTTGATTCTTTCTAGAACCGGCCTTCATCTCTGAGGAAAGTGGGCAAAAATGTAGGACTCACTTTCTTGGATTATTGCTCAGCCTTTGGATGCTGGTTTGGTAACTCATTATTTTGCCAACTCTCTAATACCTTGAAGGTGCTGTAAAGCCGTATCTTATCTCACTTTTGTATTTGTTTTCAATGGGAGAAATAGCCCACATGCCTAGGAAAGAACCGCCCTGCCTCCCTGTCTATGCTTTCATTACTCTCCGGTGGGCTTCTCTTTGTTGGCATTTCCTTTCTCTGTTCCCATCTTCCCACTCCTTGTCCTATGGGATCGCACAATTCCATGCCTTCCTTTCTGTTTCTCCCTGTTCCAAGAGTCACCCATAAAAGAGTGAAGGTCCTAGGAAAGGAAAATGCGCCCCAAACTTCCTGTCTAACAAAACAGTTGTGATGTTCAAGATGGATGTCAGGCAAAGAGCAAAGGGCAGTGTGAGTGGGCAACCTGGAGTCAGGACGTCAGCTGCCAACCAGGAGAGACTGTTTCTACTCTGGACACTGGGAAGCGTGTACAAGTATTGAAGCGAAATATGGGCATGGTATAGAGTTTGTTCCAGGATGAATCTAAAGTGACTGGGTTTAAGGTAGATACTCGGATTGACCAGAACATTCTTGAAAGCTCAGCCTGAGAGACTTTTCTTAATTGCCTTGGCTAGACTCATTTCCTCTTTGACCTTCCATTGAGCACTCACTGAATCTCTCACTTCACATTTTTTTCCTCTGGCTTTGAATAGTCTGTCCCTTTTAAATTATTAACTAGATGACAGCTGAGCTATGGTAGAAGGAGCAAAGGAATCCCAGCTAGATGCCCTTGGTTCAAATCTCAGCTTCAGCATCTGCTGTGTTTCAGCCTCACGTCCTCAGCTATTCCATGGCGTAATTTTCTAGTGTGATTGCAGTGTTAAAGGTCTGTGTAGACAGCGGCACAGAGGGAGCATTATAGAACCTACTTAGTTATAAACTCGGTTATGAACGGATTCAGGGCTTGACACGTATTCTTATATAGGCCTCATGCAACTCTGCAATCTAATCTTTTTAATATAGTACTTTTCAAAGGAGAGATTAAGATGCTAGAACAGATTAAATAATGCAGCCCAGGACACACTGTCAAGTGGTGGAAATAGGACATAAATCCAGGACTGAGTCCAAAATCAGCAGTGTCCGTTGGTCTACCCTGCTTCCCTACAGTACTGAGGGGCCTTTTCTAACAGTGGCCTTGAAAAAACTTTTTAGTGAAAACTAATCGGGGCCAATTTTGGAGCTGGTGACTTCTTTAAGTTTTTCTATTATCTCTTACTAGCTGTACTTCTCTGTCCAGATTTTAAAGTAAATTTTAATGCATTTCTCTCAGCAAAACTTTTTTTCCCTTTTTTTTTAATGCCACACCCGGTGCTGCTCAAAGATTACTCCTGGCCGGACCGGGGATTGAACCCTTGGCTGGCTGTGTGCAAGGCATCCCTCCTTGCTGCAATACGGACTTGGGCCCCTCAGCACAACTTCTTTAGGCATTAAGTGTGTGCATAAAGTGCATTACAGAATAAAGGTGAACATTAAGAACCTTTCGGTGGGCTCCATGATGCAGAGAGAATCCAGGCTGGACAAAAATCCAGACTGCCTTTAAAGATGTTTAGGAAGGGCCTTGGAAGGCGAGCTGCGAAGGGACCCCCCGCCCCACCCCCCGCAAAAGGCCCGGATCCCTTCGCAGGATTCACAGAATTCGCCACCGTGAGCCCGCGACCCTAGAGCGAGCACTTCTGTACAACAGATGGGTCGTCTCTCATTTGAAAGCAGTGTGCGTCTGTGTGGGTGAACCGTCTAAATCAGGAAATTAATGGAAATTTCCACGACTCGTCTTTGTGAGCGCCTGTGATGGTGGCGTTGCCAGGGAAATGGGGGAGGCTGCGCCGACGAAAGTTGTGCCGCAGCAAGTCAGCTCCGCGCGCTTACCATTGGGCCTTCCGGAGGATCCTTACATAACGCCCTCGCTCCGCGGCGGACCTCGCGCTTCCACTTTAAACGCGGCCGCGGACCAAGGTCGAGAATACCCGGGGAAAAGCAAGCAGGCGCGCACACCCCGGAGCAGCCGCAGACGACCCGAGCGGCCCCGGGGAATCAGAGCGCAGGCGGGAGCCCCTCCGACTCGCTCACGTCCCCGGGGCCGCGCCGCGAGCCGCCCGCCCGGCCCCGCGCCCGCCCCGCCGCACTCCCTCCGCCTGCGCCGCTCCGAACACGTGCTCCCCGGAACACTCGCCGGCAGGGCCGCCCCCGCGGGGGGCCGGGCTCGGGGCGAACGGGCCAATGGGCGCGCGCCTTACAGCGCCGTGGCCCGCCGACGTTGAGCCGCCCAATCGCAAGGGCCTGGCCGCCCGTTTCCCGGAGCCCCGCCCCGCCGCCGCGCCCCGCCCGCCGGTCTCCGCCCTCCCCCGTTCGCCCCTCCCCCGCCGCTCGGGAGCGGAGCCTGCGAGACGGAGAAACTGGGGCAGAAGTGAAGATGGCGGCGGCGGCGCTGGCGGCGGCGGCGGCGGCTCGTCGCCCGTGACGCGCGGTGCGGGCTCGGCTCGTCCCCGCCTCCCCAGTCCGGACCCCGTCCGTCCGCCCGTCCGCCCGCCCGCCCGCCGCCCGGGCCACACCGTCTCGGCTCGGCCGCCCGCCCGCCCGCCCGTCGCCTCGCTCCCCCGCCCGGCCGCCCGGCCGCCGGCCGCCGGCCTCCTCCTCGTGCGCGCTGTCGCCGGCCGAGCGGGCGGCGTTGCCGATCCGCCCTCCCGCCCGCCCCGCCGGGCCGCCGCCGAGCCCTGCCCGGCCGGGGAGCGGGCGCCGGGCCCTGCGCCTCGCGCCTCCCTCCGTTGGGGGCCGGGCGGCGGCGGCGGCGGCCGCCGGCACCAGCGCGGTGGGCTTCGCTGAGGGGAGGGGGGCGCCGGCGGGGCGGGCGAGCGCGGGCGGGGGCCGTCCTGGGGCCGGCCGCGACGAGGAGGCACCATGACGTCCATCCATTTCGTGGTCCACCCGCTGCCCGGCACCGAGGACCAGCTCAATGACAGGTAATGGGCCGGGGCGGGCGGCGGGAGGGGGAGGGGCGCCGCCGCCTCCCCTCCCCCACGGGGCCGCGCCGGGCGGGCGCCGCTGTTTACGCGCCCGCCGCCCGGCTGCTGCGGGTGTGCGCGCGCGCGGGCGCGCGGAGTGTGTGTGAGTGTGAGTGTGCGTGTGTGCGCGCGTGTGCGGGGAGGGTCCCTCGCCGCCCGCAGGCCCCTTCTGGGCCAAACTTCTGGATCCCGGGGCCCGCGGTGGCGCCGGGCAGCGCTCCGCGTCTTCTCGGCTGCCGAGGAACTCGGCGAAGACCCGGCGGGGGCTGACGGGGGGCGGCGGCGGCCGGGATGGGGCCCCCCGGGGTGTGCGTGCGCTTGTGTGTGTGTGCGCGCGCGCGCGTGTGCCGGGGGAGCGAGCACACGACACAGACCTCGACACGGGCCGTCGCGAGCTGCCCCGGCCCAGGCCGAGGAATCCATATTAGTCAAAGTTGAATTGAGACAGACAATGCGGATGGGGGAGGGCGAAGGTAAAAGAAGGAAAGAGAAAGCGAGGGAAGAGGCGGCGGGCGCGGGGCGCGGGGCGCGGTCGGGCCCCGGGAGCCGGGTCCGGCGGGGTGGCCGGGGCGCTGCGGGGCCCGGCGCTCCCGCGGGGGCGGGCGGGGGGCAGGGAGGAAGCGGATTCCCGGCAGATCGCGGGGGGAGGAGGAAGCGCCATGATCATTGTTGTTATTATTATTAAATTGGAGCCTCCGCCGAGGCGGTGCCGCCTGCCCCGGGAGGGGAGGACTGGGGCGGGGGTGGGGAGCGGGGTTGGGTTCCCTTTGCTGGCTTCCCGAAACGTGCCGGCAGAGCCTCGGCTCCGGCCCCTAGCGCCGGGAGCTTTTTGTTGTTGTTGTTGTTTGTTTTTTGCAATTTTTTGTTTCCTTTTTTAAAAAAAAATCTGCTGACAGTGTTCTCCCGAGTTGTAATTTGACAGCTGAAAACCCGTGCGTAGAGTCAAAGGAGAAACTTACCGTTTGCAGTTGGCGACGCCGCTTTTCGTAATGCGCTGTAATTTCGGGGACGGCGCTTGCACCCGGCGGAGGAGGAATCAGGATTTTGGGGGGTGGGGGTGGGTTGCCTTCATAAGACGGCTTTTTTCTTTTGATTTTTGTCCTTGGATCCCTCCCGCTGCCCGCCAACCGATCCCTGCGGTCGAGAATCAGCAGTTGCTTCCCCGGGCCCCGAGCCGGAGCAGGAAAAAGTTCCTGGCGCTGGCCGAGGGCCTCCGTGTCCGCCGCGCCCGGAATCCGCGACTTGGGTTCGCCGGGTCCACAAGCGCCACCGGGCGCCCGGTTTCTCTCGGGGTTGGGTCTGAAGTGGGATGTGAGGTCTCCCCGAGGGACCGGGCGCCGGGCGCCCTCCCGAGCCCGGCGCGCCCCTGGGGGAGGACGGCGCTGGCCTCGGCCGGGGGATCCAGCCGCCGCCGCCGCAGGTGGGGCCCGCCAAGCTTTCCATCCGCAGCGCCGGTGGCTCCGCGCCTGGCACCGAGTTCGGATTTGTCTAATCTTGGCCGTGGCCATATTGTATTTCACATGTTTGTGAAACTTTTGGAATACTTTATGAAAAAAATTAACCCTTTAGAGTTAGGACGTCGTCCCTTCGAATATTGAAGTCCTTTTTTTAAAATTTAAAAAAAAATTTTTTTTTCTTTTTTAAGTTGTTAATGTCAGTGTTTTCTGCGATGCTTGGGTTTTTTGTTTCCTTAGAGATCTTTTTTTAAAGGACTAGCCACAGAAGATTTCCGGGGCCAGTTTTACAGCCAACTCCAGAGCTGCTGTCATTCAGAGAAGCCAGTCACTGGTCCTGGTTCTAGCTTGACTTGTAGCTGAGAAAATAGCACCAGGGTAGGGAGAAGCCGGCTTGTTTCCTGTGTTTGGCCTCACTTTATATTCCCAACTCACTTTGCTTGTCAAGCAGAATCCACTTGGCAGTTGGGATGGGCAACTCAGAGCATTCCTTTTGCTTCTGCTGGCCTGAGAAATTCACAAGTAGCTTATCTTCTTTAACATTGTGATTGTAAACAACTGGTTGGCTCTGGTTTTGATTCCTGCAGTGTAACTGTACAGAACTAGAACTTAGAGCATAGTGAGTGTTGGTTTTATGCAGTACAGACTAGTGGATTGAGGTTAATGATGTAAACTGTGTGCATCACAGTGGCAGGTATTTGTAAACCAGAAGAGTGCCATCGGGAAATGGTAGGAACCGTCCCAACTAGTACCAGTAAAAATGGCTCTTCTGTTAAGATAATTGGAGGGAGCAGTTGAGATTGTCATATGCCCTAAGTTTGAAAGTAATTGGCCCGTGTTTTTGGGTCTGCTGTTTGTGGGTCTCCTACAAAAAAAAATCCTCCTCTGCAGTGGGGCCAGGGAAATAGATGTAGAGTTTAGAGCATGTGAGTTAACCCCTTCTCTTTGTAGTACCACGTATGGTCTCCCATCTCCCCAAGGAGTGTTTCTTAAGTGCAAAGTCAGGAGTAAGCTGGGTGTGGTCCAGAAATCAAAGAGAGAGATAGAGCGCACACATACTCTTTCATACCTACTTGCACAATAACGTATGTGTTATTTAGAGGCAATCTCTTGCTGTGTTGCATGCAAAAACTTTCCCAGAGATGGGTTTTCTGGAACCTTTTAACTGACTTGCAGAAGCAACCCAGTTTATTTGTAGGAAAAAAGCTCTATCTGGGTGTAGTAGATTTGTGCGATACCAGAGAGTGCTGCTGCATGACTTTTATATGAAAAATTTGGGAATCACAAATGAAATGATAATTTCTAGTTTGGGATAAAAAAAAGATATATAGGTAGACTTAAAAAGAATTTTTTTTCTACCACACTGCTGCTGTTCAGAGCTTATTCCTGGATCTGTGCTCTGGGATCAGTCCTGATGGCGCTCAGGGTATCATACTGTTCAGGATTGCACAGGATTGCTCTGGGCAGGCTGTGTGCAGGGCAATCCCACTCAAGGAAAAGCAACAGGAATGGATAGGCAGTGTGGTACTGCAAATAAATTAGGCTTGGTTAAAGAAAACTTTGGGCCTTAAAACATCAATATTTTCTTTTCAAAATGAGCTTTCTTTAAATAGCATTCTGTTAGAAGTTAATTGTTTTTTCAACGTAAAAGTGTGATGTCTCAAGCATCTAAAATGTACTGTTTCAAATAGTTGTAGCTGACCGGTTTCATCTGTGTTTTTACATTTAGCTCATTCTTTACAAGTCCTTGATAGGTTAAGCATCTTTATTTGTATGTTAGGTTAAATATCTTTAATTATTGGCCATTGGGGACTAAATACTGCATGGAGTTGATGACTAGAGATGGGCATCTAGGAGAGAAGGGATGAAGTCGGGGGCCAGAGGGAGAATACAGCAGGTAGGTTGTCTTGGGTCTATCCTCAGCATCCCATGTAGACCCCCAGCCCCACTGGGAGTGATCTCTGAGTGCAGAGCTCAGGAATAATTTCTGAGCACAGTTAGGTGTGTCCTAAAAACCAAAAAAAAATTTTTTTTTTGAAAGTGTGTGTGTTGGGGGATGAAATGAAATCAGAGCTCCTAGGATGCTGCTTGTGACTTCCGGTGATTGATTATGAGTTCTCTCATGCTCAGGACTGTCCCTCTGCAGATCATTATTGGATTGAAACCACCAGTGCACGGACATTTTGTGGCCTTTTGATTTTCTTCCTAGTGAATTTCTGGAGTTAGTGTTCTGCTCCTGCTTAAAGCACCGTCTTGGAGAAATTGCCAGAGGACACCCGGAACTGAATCTGCTCGTTGAGGTTGAGCGGGAGAGGTGCCTTAAGTGGTGCTGACTTGAACCAGGGGCAGGCGGGAAGTCCTGAGCACAGGGGTGTCTGGAGTCTGTCCAGGGGCTCAAGCTGTCAGAGCACTGTTGGTAGGGCCGTGGGCCGTTTGTTTCCCTTACATCCAGGGTGCTTTTCCCCTGACGTAGTCTGGGATCTTTCTGCTTTTCTAGGCCCTTGCCAGTCTTCCAGCCGCTTCCTCATGGTTTTGATTTCCCTTTCACCCTCCCCCTACCCTCAGGGTGCTCTTGGGCCATGTCTGTGGTTTAGGCTGTTACTGGGACCCTCTTAATCCTGCTGTGTTGGGAGAGGTCCTGTAAGCTGCGGGTTGGGGAGGATGTCCAGAATCCCTTCTCAGGATGCAGACTGGCGTCCTTGCAAGCCTGTTCTGTGTGTGAGTGTGGAATTTTCCTGGGAGCGTTGCTTTTTGGCGCTGGAAATGTGTTGCACAATCTTGAAGAGTTTGGGTTGAGATTGCTTTGGAAAGGTTTTCCTCTCTGGCATATTCCTGGTGGGTGCTATAAGGTGTGGGGTAAAGCAGTGTGGACGGTAGTTTGACCTGTGGAATACCTGAATTGGTAGTGAGTCATTGAATCCTGTAGAACCCCTACCCCTTCATCCCCCAAATCCATCTCAGTTGCTGCGTCTGCCAGGGTAGTAGTTGTGGAAGCGTTCCAATGTGAGTGCCGTGGCAAAGACTAAGGAGGTGCTTGCTTCGTTATACTCTGATGTGTTGCCTGGTTTTCATATAGAGCAGCAGGCACTTCTGCAGTGACATGAACCAATGTTACCGCCATAAAAGGGACAGTACAAAGGGAAAGCAGAAAATCAAAGAAATTGCCCGGGAATAATAACCTTAATATTGAATGGCCAGGTCATCTGGGTGGGTTCCCCTGGGGTGATGGTGGGTGTGTGACAGTGATTGGAGGCCTTTTTTGTTTGTTTGCCCCAGTGGTGCATGGGGCAGTACCCAAGGAACGGTGCCAGGGCTGGAACCTGGGCCCTCCACACCTTCAGACTTTGGAGCTTTACCCTCACTCTTCAGGCAGCGTAAAGAAAAGTCACTTCGGGGCCGGAGTGATACTGCAGCAGGTAGGGTGCTTGCCACCTTCTTTACTTACTGGGTTTGATTCCCAGCATCCCATATGGTCCCCCGTGCCCACCAGGAGTGATTCTTGAGTACAGAGACAGGAGTAACCCCTGAGCACCCTCTGGATGCTCAAAAGAAAAAAAAGCTTACACCCAAGCTCAGCGCTTACTCCTTTTTGATGGTGCTGTGCTGGGGGACCATATGCAGTGCTTGGCATTAAACTGGGTTGTCTGTGTGCGAGGCAGGTGCCTTCACTCTTAGCCCCTGTGCTCTCTCTGGCACCTGCAGCAGTGTGGATGCCACAGCTGGGGCATTGGGCCAGGGCTGGTTCCCAGCACCAATCCTAGCCAGAGCTATGCTATGCGGAGACTGAGCCCATCCGAGATCAGACATGTGTGGTGCTAGCTACATTTTAGGTGCTTTGTAGTCAGACAGAGCACCCTACTGCACAGTGTCGCCTGGACTTTCATAAAGTTTTGGGTGAGCGATGAATGAGGTGGGCTTTCTCCTTTTTGTTATTTGTAATTGTTGGATTATAAAGCCTCGGGGTATATCCTGTCCCTCCCATCAGGAGCCAGAAAAGATGCAGCCAGGGATCACCTGGAACTGAACAAAAGTTGGGCGTACAAGAGAAGTTTTGTCAGTTGAAGACTGCCTGACGCGCCATCAGTAGGGGCAGGGCGGGATGCGGGGTACTCAGCGCTAGGAGGCTTGCTGCCCCTGTCTTACTTGAGAGTGTGAGCAGGAAGCAGTCAGGCTGGACTGTACCCGCTGGCTTCCCTAGTATGACCCACATTGGTTATGGAAAGTAAAAGATGATGAAAGAGTCAAACAAAAAATTCAGTCACAACTGCCAAGGCTGGGCCAATTTCTGTTCATTAAACTCAGATATTCACTAGAATCAGAAGAATGCGTAGGGTTAGGAGTGCAAGACATGTGGGAAGGAAGGAAATGACTGAACCCGGAGTCCATCCAGTGATGCTGTGGGTGTGGACCTAAAGGGCAGGTTGTTCCCTCAACGGGACATCAGGTCAGATATGGTCTCTGAAGGAGAGCTGAGGCCCTGGAGAACTTCGGCACTCCAGTTGGCCTTCGAGGGTGGATGACGGGCAGCTTTCCATAAATCTTTGTCCTGTTTGAATTCTGAGAATAAACCTCTGGAGTCTGATTCTGTCATTTTGACACCTTGGTGTCCTGAACACGCAGGCAGCCTTGTTTCCCGGATATTTTTATAATTGATCCGCAGATTTCTCCCTACACATTTAGGCATTTTATTACAAACAATTTCAAATTTCAAAATTTTATTCAGATCAAGAGCAACAGTTGTCACCCTATTCTCTGGCATTGAAACACCTGAGCAGTCTGATTGCAGCTGTGATTCAAGTCATGTCTTTGTTTCAAAGATGAAGACTTAAGGGTTTTACTTATTTATTTCTTAGGTTTTATTTAGGAAAACAGGGAGCAAGGGAGAGAGAGCCAGAGTCCAGGAGATGCAGGGATGGCCACATACAGGGCAAAGACATTCTGCCAGCTGTATTGTTACTCTGGCCCCACTCACTTGTAACAGTTGTTGGTAAGATGGTAACTCTTGAAATAAGGGAATTTTCTTTCTGGGATTGAAGGCAGTGCTCTGGGACTGTTGGGTGCAGGGTTAAAACCCCTGGCATCCTCGCTCGGTGTGTGCTTCAGCCCAAAGCTATCTCCGGACCTGATAGAAGCTTGCTTGCTTGCTTGCTTGCTTGCTTGCTTGCTTGCTTGCTTTCTCCCTTCCCTTCCCTTCCCTTCCCTTCCCTTCCCTTCCCTTCCCTTCCCTTCCCTTCCCTTCCCTTCCCTTCCCTTCCCTTCCCTTCCCTTCCCTTCCTTCTTTCTTTCAGAACATTTAAGGAATAAATTTATGAAAATTTTGCAATACTCCTCTAACTTAAAAAATAAAGGTAAGACAGTTAAACATGCTATGAGAAAGAAACTGTTCCACTAATACCATTATTTCCTGGTAGTCTATTTGTAAGAAACGCTTCAAAAATGAGAAATTTGGTCAGTTCTTAAATAGCTCTGCTTTGTGCTATTCTCTTTGTCAGGATGTTAAAAGTTCATGTCATTTCAGGTGTAAAGATGCAGTTTGTCTTACTGCAGAGCAGTGTTTGTGCCGTTTCAGTGGTATCATTCAGTTTAATGAAATATTTCAACTTTCTCTACTCATTTTATTTTGTAAGTCAGCTTTATTGGAGTGTAATTTATAATCAGTAATATTCACCCTTCCACTTCCTCCTGCTCCTAGTTTTGAGGTCCCTCGTAGCAGTGCTCAGAGCTTACTCCTGGTTCTGTGCTCAAGGATCACTCCTGGTAGGTGGGGCTCAGGGGACCATATGGGGTGTTAGGGATAAAACCCAGGTCTGACCCGAGACTTTCTCTCCCGCCTAGCATTTCCTTATTTTGAGTATACAGTTTTGACAAGTGTGTGTAGTTGTATAATCCCCACAGAACATTGTACAGAACGTTCTTACTCCCCAAATTCCCTGGTGCCCCCTTTCATCCTTAACCCCCCCCCCATGCCCCACTCCTGGAAGCCTTTGTCCTGCTCCCCCCCCTTTTGTAATTTTGTCTGTTTCAGACTTGCACAAAAATGCAGTTGTGTGCCTCGTATCTTTCTGCCTCACGCAGTTATTCTTGTGTGTAGGTAATGATTTGGATACCATTCAATTTTAATCTAGATAGGAGCGTATGTTAATCTGGCAAATTTTTTGTTTTTGATTTTTGGGGCCACATCCGACACTACTGGTGGGAGGGCCAGGGACTGTTCTCTGGTGGTGTAGGGAGCATAGCATGTGCTCTTGCTTTTTGAGCTCTTTCCACAGTCCTGATTTTTGCCTTTCTTTGGTATTTCTCTTCTGAAATTGTTATTAAAAACATTCTTAACTTTGAGATCTGGAAAGTCAATGAAAAAAATCTAGATACCGGAGAGGTGGTACAAGAGGTTAAGTTTGACCCAGGTTTGAAGCCCTCCCAGGCACTGCACATGGTCGCCTGAACACCACCAGGAACACACCCCTGAGCACAGCAAGGGTAGCCCCTGAGCCCCACTGGGTGTGGTCCTTCCGCCCAAAAAGTCTAGCAACAGGCAAAACGAATATAATTTTTTTTTTCTTAGCAGCCAACATGGTCGACCCGAGTTCGATTCCTCCGCCCCTCTCGGAGAGCCCGGCAAGCTACCGAGAGTATCTCGCCCGCACGGCAGAGCCTGGCAAGCTCCCCGTGACGTATTCGATATGTCAAACACAGTAACAAGAAGTCTCAAAATGGAGACGTTACTGGGCTCGCTCGAGCAAATCGATGAACAACGGGAGGGCCTTTACCTTTAGCTTTACCTTTCTTAACAGTGAAGTTTCAGGGTAATTAATACATTAGCATATGAGTTATATTTTAGGGTTCTTTTAGTAATGGTTGCAGTTATTATGGCAGGGTCTACTCTGAGAAGCACAGGAGCAACTGAGGAAAAAAAAGAGGGCTTTCTTGGCGGTGGGAAATAACTGAAGTTGGGAAGAGTGTTCCCCAGTATGGGCTGGAGAAGTGTTTCTAAGTGAGGGAGTCGGTCCCGTTTCACGCCTAGCGGAGAAGGTGACGTTGCAGCTTATACATATTCTAGTAATTTTTCAGGAAACTCATGCATATTTAATGAAAAATGGTGAGCATGTGTGATTGAAGAACATACAGTGAGCCTCTATCACATGTCCCTAAAATGTCGGTGGGGGCTGTTTGTTCTTTTATACTGGTGATGAAGATGAAGGGCTCTACGTAGCAGTCTCCACTGGCTTGTGCTGTCTCGCCTGGGGCTGTAGGGCACAAGTGTCCTACAGTCCAAGCTAAGAGAACGCATGGGGCAGCGTTTCCCAGGAGAGGGGCCACACCCGCCCAGCTGTAACCCTAGGGCCTTCTGTTACTGCTTCTTCTAATCCCAGCTTTTTTGTAGGCAGTGGGGCCAGGGGAGAAAAGGTCGAAGTTGCAAAGAACCTTCCTTGGCTGTAACGTGAAAGAATCAGTAGATTTTTATTTTCCTTTTCATCTGCTCAGGCCCCATTTATGTGACCGAGAAAATAAAGCTAATTTAGGACCTACCGTTTCAGGCGATTGCTCCATTCTGGCCTGATTGTGCCGTTTGAGAATTGCTGTGGCAGGATGGCCCAGGTCTGTCTGGGAATGCCCGTTCCCATCTGGTCTGCTCACAGACCGAAACACCACCACCCTCAGTGGCTCTGCAGAGATTGAGCTGTTTGCCAGTTCCAGCTGCTGGCTAGAATGTAAAGGGGAGGGGAAGGGCCAACGGGACTGGGGGTGCTGACGTTTGTAAACTTTGGGAAATGCCAGATTTGAGGTTAGGAAGGTGATTTGATGAAAAATGTCAAGAGAGCAAAGGCAGAAGCCAGAAAGAGCGAGTGGGCTTACTGGCCAGAGCACACGCTTTGCACACAGGAGCCCTGGGTGGTGTTTGATCCCATGCACCCCTCTATGTGGCCCCCAAACTGAATCGCAACCAGGTCTGTTTTAAGCCTTCATCATGCAAACATAGTCTGGGGAGGAGGGGCCTGAGTTTTTTTTTGCTCACAGGAGGTATGGCTGGTTTCCTGTCCTGAAGTCCAACCTTTGGTGCCATTACTGCTGGGTATTCTCATCTGCATGTGAAGACTGCGTTATCTTTAAAGGAGTCAGAAATCAAGTGACTGGGATTTTTCTGAAATTGCACGCAAATCTAGCTTAAACGTCCATTCTCTTGATATTCTTCTATTTCTAATGGATTTCAACTTCAGTATTCATGCAGAAATCCCTTGATGTTTTCCTTCAGTGCTCCGTTGCAGGCATTGTGACTGAGATTTGAAGGTGGGGAATTATGGAAGCCGGAGGGAGTATACTTCCTGGCTCCATGCCCTGTGACCTTTTGTTTCTGTCTTGAGTTTTTGGGGAAGTGCAGGAGCTACTGGGGAGGAATACAGATGGCTGCTCCCTGCTTGGCTCTGGCCCTGCCGGGTAGGGGTGGCTGTGAAGGGGGGCCTGGCTGCTCATCTGCCTGCCCCCAGAAGCAGGAGCTGCCACTGGCACCAGGACTGCTCTTAATCTGTTCGGGGCACTCCAGGGCTCTTGTAAGTAGGGAGCTTCTAGGGCTTCTTGTCTGTACAGAGCTTGTACTGGTGACCTGGGGATTCCAGCCCTTAGGACAGTGGAAACTTAGATGTAGGGTGATAGCCATTTATTTAGTTTGGGGCATGCTGTAGATAAGGTTCTCCCTGTTTAAAAAAAAAAAAGTAAGGTTCTTTTTGAGGAGGTTGATGTTTTCTAGTAACCAGATGCCAGTAGGAACAGCGTGGCTGTAGCTTTCCTTTATTAAGAGAGCCTTTGATTTCAAGTGGTGCTTCTCAGAGATGGCCTCTGAATGGACCCCACCAGCAGTAGCACTAAGCTTGAGGCCTGTTCCAGGCACTTGGCTGCATTTCTTTCTCTCCAAGTGCTGCGCGCACCCTCAGGCCAGTTCCTCCAGAAGCTGACTGCCCTGCAGCCACTCTGGCCTCTGCTTTCTCCTGCCCTACGAGGATGTGTTGGTATTTGGTTTACTGTTTTTCAAAGGAAACATTTTCCATTTGGATTAAAGATGAGCTCCTCCCCAGAATGGGAGGCTCTCTGAAGGCTTATACAGTGGTCTCGGAGGGTGAGGGTGAAGCTGACGGGAGAGCTGGGTACCTGAGGAGCACCACCTGGGGCCTGGGGAGATCCTTGCTGGGCAAGGGCTGTGGTGGTCTTTGCCCTGTAAGAATTGATGGGTGGCTCGCTTTTCGAGAGCCACACATAGGCCTGGGCTTGAGCCCTTGGCTGAGAAGTAGTTGGATGCTTCTGTAGTGGTTTGTTGAGGAAGTGTGAAGAACAAGGGGCAGTAGACCAGAGGGTCTTGGAGTGGTGGCATCAGTGGGTGCCGTGTTCTTTTCTAACATGAACCAGAGCGGGGGGCAAGAGCTAGTTGAGCAGGGGGAGCACAGCTGGGAACATCCCTGGAACATCGTCCACTCACCCCTGCCGCTGCTCCTCCCACTCCCCCCCCCCAAAAAAAAAATGGAAGGAAAAGAAAGGGGGAAATAGTGATTTCAATAGAGAATCTTCCAACTGGAGAAGATTCCCGAGTCTCCCCTGCCCAGCTCCCCCCATTGGGACCAATGAACTCGGGAAGAGAGGAAGCTTTTTCCTTCTACACAGATTTGGAAGTTGTGTGCAGGTCACTTAGATGGGAAGACAGAATTGAAGAAAGGTCAGCATTTTTAGGTGGGTTTTGGTTGATGGTGCATAGGGGTGTTCGCTTATGTTTGATATGATGGTGAGTGGGGTTTATATTGACGAGTTTGAGTAGATGGTGGCTGGAATTTTTTTTTTTTCTTTGTTGGGTCACACCCCGCGATGCTCAGGGGTTTCTCCTGGCTCTGTACTCAGGAATTGCTCTTGGCGGTGCTTGGGGACCATATGTGATGCCTGGGATTGAACCCGGGTTGACCGTGTGCAAGGCAAACACCTCCCCTCTATACTATTCCTCTGGCCCTCGATTTGTTTTTTTAATACTGAGTCTAACTCAGAGGTTCCCATACTTCCTCGACATACCTCCTTCTCCCCTTTTCAGAGTGAGATTTTTTTTTTAAATACTGAGCCTAAGGTGGAGGTTCCGAAACTTACTTGACTTACCTCCTTCTCCCCCTTTTCAGAGTGAAAATTCCCTAGTAACTCGGCTGGAAGTTCCCTTAAAGCTTATATATCCTGTAAGCAGGTAGGCACCCTGGGGATGACCCCCAGGCCATTTGCCTGCCTGTGAGATGAGAGTCATGCTGGATTATTCCATTTTGTCCCCTTCTCAGACTCCAGATTATGGTAGGGAAATGAGTGTGTGTTTGGTTAGAATGGCGTCCAAGGCAAAAGAGCGTGGCAGCCTGAAGTTGCCTGTGGTTTTTATTTTTTTACTGAAATATTACAGATAAGTGTGTGTGTGTCCGGAGGGGAACTGAAAACTCGACAAGTGTTTCCCCAGCTAAATTGATAAATATAGGGACCCAGCACTGATGGCCTCTGTCCTTCCTTCTGGAAGCTCCAGGTTATTGGGGAGATGGTCAGGCTGATGTGTAGTAAACATGGCAAAGATGGGGCCGCCGACTGGCTCATAGACCTGAATGACTGCTCCGCCACATGGGCTTCTCCCCCTGGATTCCTCCGCAGTGCCAGTGTGTGACTTCAGGATCAGAACCCTGTTTCCTGTTCTCAAAATTCCCCTGCCCAGGGGCTCCGGGGTGGGAAGCAGGCTGCTTCACCCCGTCCCTGATGTGCGCAGAAAGGGAGTGGGGTGGGGGGTGTTGAAGTGTTTACGCCGAGGAGTTTGCTGCTTTGCTGCTGTTGCTTTATTGTACACGGGCTGCGGTTGACCCTGTAGCCTCCTGGACTGGAGAGCATGCCACAGCTCAGGGACACCTGGACGTGGGCCCAGTGCCTTCCCTGGGCTTCTCGCCTTTGGTATTCTTTAAAGCACCTGATTTCACCAAGTGCAGTGCCAGTAAATTTGAAGATTCCTTTTGGTTGTAGGTATCTGTGTGACACAGCGGCTAAAAAATGGTTAGAGCATTAATTGACTGTGTTTGTTGAGATTCCCAAAGTCTTGAAAAATGAAATCTTGAAAAACACATTTATGAATTTAGAAGTTGTAGCTGCTTAATTCGTTCCAGTATACAGTACATTCTTCAGGTTCGGTTGTGATGCTGCCACTGGAACCAGTGCAGCGAGTGGTTGATTTTCTGAGTTGGAGAGGAGAGTTCTGTGGGTCTGAGATTCTGGACGGAAATGCTGGATTGACATCCAGAGCCTTCTCCCCTCTATCAAATCCTTTCCCTGTGGTGATTCTAGCTCCCCTATTTTCAAGGTGAAGGTGATTATGGAAGTTCCGAATGCTCCTTCATTGCTTCATTGCCTTTGGGATCAGCTCGCGTGTGATGCCTATTGCTGAACTATGGAGGATGTGTTCGCCAGCTTTGCTGTTTTTGGGTTTGGACTTTCATTCTGCTTCTGATTTCTTCTAATGGGCATCTTGATGCAGTGGACATTACGATCTTATTACCACTCTGTTGGCTTGACCAGAGCTGGGGTGGGAGGTGGGTGCTTAAAAACCTACCCAGCGGACTGCTTTGTTCTCGCTTTCTTTTTTTGTGCCACACCTGGTGGGGCTCAGAACAGCATATGGGGTGCTTATCCACTGTATCCCACCAGTTGACTCTTCTGTTCTTAAAACTTGAGCTGGAGGCCAGGGAGACGGTCAAAGCACATGACTGGCTGCACATACTCATATAGTATGGAAACATTCAGAAAGTAATTTTTTTTGAGATGGTAAAAATTTTACTCCAAAGAGGATTTAGGAATTTAAGGGCTAGGGTACCCAGAAGTTTTGGCAACTGGCAAAGACTGTTCAGCTGTCTCTTCTTTCTGGAAGGGGCATGGGAAAGTTACTTGGTTTTCAGATACAGGCCTGCATATCTGTGCAGTTCAGTGTTCATATAGACACACATGCAGTGTCCATGCCGACGGTCCATGTTGGTGTGTTTGTCTCTGCTGCTGCATAGCATCTCACAATGAGTTCATTCCAGCTGGGGGACTTTTCCCTTGTGCCAGTTCTGTGGTGCGGTAAGCTCTGACTGGAGGAGACAGACCTTCACCGATGACACAGAGAAAGAGGGAGTGTAGACTGGTGTCTGGAAAAAGGTGAGACTTCCTTTGGGGGTTGGTGGTAGGCTCAGGGCTGCAGAGGGGAGCACTGAGCAGCCTTTTCTGGTGCAGGAGATACACCTTGTGTGCAGACCCTCTGGGTGCCAGGGGGCAGGGGTGAGGGGCCAGGGCTGGGAAGGGCAGAGCTGTAGGGGTGAGGGGCCAGGGCAGGGAGGAGCAGGGCTGCGAGCCACAGGGCCTTGGAAGCACCTGGTATTATGTAGGATGCAAGTAAAGCGTTCAGGGTCCTTCCCTTGAAGAGACCTTGGGTGTCAGTGATGAGCCTTGGGAGTAAGACTTTGCACTGTGCGCTGTGGCTGTGTGCGCGGGGGGTAGCTGTGGTCAGTTCCTCTAGTGGGGGGACTCAGTGATGGATAGAATCCACCCTTTGCTGGCGGCTCTTGTCCTCCTGCGCCTCCATCTGTCCAGAGGTGAGGGCTGCTTGTGAGGACAAACAAGCCTGGAGACTTGGCTGTGGGCCAGGCACTGCAAATGGGCCAGTCACATTGCTGACACGCAGAAAAGATGGTGCATTCCCCACCTAAGAGGTGGAAGAGTGTATCTATCAGTGTGCTCAAGACCCAAGTGTCCCCTGAGGCGCAGGAGGAGAATGACAGTGTTCCTTTTATGGGGATGGGTGATGGCTTTAGTCATTTTGTTGTTGCTGTTGTTGTTGTTGTTGTTAGTTTTAGGACCATGTCCGATGGTACTCAGTGCTTACCCCTTGTTCTGTGCTCAGGGGTGACTCCTGAAGGGACTTAGGGGATCCAGTGCAGTGCTGGGGATCGTGTCCAGGTCAGCTCTTGCCACGCAAGTGCCTTATCCACTGTATTATTGCTCCGGCCTGACTGATGGCTTT
This sequence comes from Sorex fumeus, assembly GCF_029834395.1. NCBI lineage: Eukaryota > Metazoa > Chordata > Mammalia > Eulipotyphla > Soricidae > Sorex > Sorex fumeus. The sequence continues at coordinate 78,386,960 of NW_026606059.1, forward strand.
TGATGTCTCAGGATATTTCAGTATGGGAGTGTGTTTTTTAATAATAGAAAAAGAATGAATCCTTAGGAAATGTTTTTTGTTGGCTGTTCATATGAAACAACACGAAAACCACCGAACAAAGAATTTCATAAATGTTTCACAGGAAGTATATTTTGTGTAAGAAGATTAGGGATGATTCTCTAGATTGTATTATTTAACAGTTATTTTGAGTGATACTGGTCCATTAGAATCAAATATGTGGGCACAGTTTCTACCTTCCGTGTATTTGGGGGGGACGGAGGATAAGAGGGGGGAGAGGAAGGGGAGAGGGGAGACCTAGAAAGAAAGATGTAAGGGGAGAGAAAGAAGTGTATGTTCTCTGGAGTGGAAAAAGCAAAGATATAGAAAAACAAGCAAGTGAGATACTGGTCGAGGGAGAACAAGGACTTGAAGAGCAAGACAAGTTTTGAGTTTTAAAACTTGATACTGTAAAAGAAAGATACCAAATCTGAAGTCTCAGTGAAGCTCTTTTAAAAAACATGCCAGTGGAGTGTGGACCAAGAAGCATTGAGACTTTTGAATATTGTTCTGGCTCTTCCTCCTCCCCCCCTTTCTTTTCCTTTTATTTTGGGGCACTCCTGGAGGTGCTCAGGGCTTACTCCTGGCTCTGTACTCAGGGATCACTTCAGGCAGGGCTCAGGGGACCATATATAGTGCTAGGGATTGAATTCGGGTCGGCTGTGTGCAAGGCAAGTGCCCTACCTACATTATCAATGTGGCCCCTCATTGTTTGGTTTTTAATTGCTGTGTAATAAGCCATTCAAAGCTTAATGGGGTAAACAGCCATTCAGGCCTGAGGAGTTAGGGCTGGAGTGCACACTCAGAAGTGTTTAGTCATGAGTTAAAATACCCAGTATCCCTCCGAGCGCTTGTGTGAGCTTACCAATTTTGTATGGAGTCCGCAGCACCACTGCCAGATCTGTGTGAGCACCTCAAAAGGGTCACCCAGTGAGCACAACTAAAAGGTGCAGAAGCACCATGGTCAGGAAGTGAGCACCTTAGCAAACACGGCTTTGAGCATCACCCTGGTCCCCCAAGAAGCACCACAACGAGCACTCCAGAAAAATTCTCCAACACACAGTGTTTGTGGGGTGGTTCCTCTGGCCTTGGTCCAGGGGCAGTCAGGGATATCCAAGGGGTTGAGTTGCCCCCCAAACCCCAGGTCTGCAGCAGGAAGGCTTCAGAATTGCTCAGCTTCTTCTGTGGCAGCTCTGGAGTTGGGCATGCCTTCAGTGACTGCTTTAGAAGCCAGGCAGAGATGGCCACCACCTGTTCTCCAGGAGCTCTTAGAAGGCCCCTGTCCAGGAGGGGGTGGACAGGCACCACTGCCCTTGGACAGAGTGTCAGGGGATTCGAGCTCTGTTGGGAAAACACCCTGATTGCCAGGAAAGTCAAGAATGGATAGGTACCTTGTGTCTGAAAAGATAAAAAATGAAGACTTTGCACATATAGCCACCATTCTAATGCTTTTTCCCAGAAATAGCAACTAAAAAACCCCATATCTAGACATGGGAATTGAACTGGACAGGTGGACAGCTAGACTTTCTAGAGGCCTCCCAAAGCAGTCCAGGTCCCACACAGTCGGGGGAGTGTTGGTTGAACGTCCCTGACCCTGTCTCATGTCATATTTGGTCGTTGACTGGATGCGTTGTTTTGAAACACAAGACTTTGTGTGAGATGGAAATGTGGGCCAGTGAGACATTCCTGTTGCATGTCCTTTCGCAGGATGGCTTCCCATCTACTAGTCTTTTCTTTGGACTAGAACTGCAGGCCTTTGGCGTCCAGTTGACTGGTCAGTTTTAGGATTGAACGTTTTCTGTTCCAGACATTTGCCCTGAAATCACTAGGTTTTGCTCTGAGCCCACTTTAAAATAAATGATCGTTTGCCTGCCTGCTTTGTGCCAGGCGTTACACTAGTTCCTGGGTATAGTGACGTTCAGAAGAACCCTGCCAGGTTAGTTAAGGGCCTTTTTGGCAGGGTCATGGTTGAAAGGTGAACCTACCAGCACGATTATTCCAAGGATGACATTTACTAGCAGGCAGATGGGCTAGAAACAGGCCTTGTTATTGGATAGCCTTGTCTCAGGAGGTATTTTGATAATATTTGTGAATTCTTTAAGGTATCTTAAAGAATACCTGTTATCTTTTCTTGGGATGTTTTGAAGTTTCATATTAAATGAGATATGTGGTGAATTGCAACCTTTTGCTTGAATGAGACTATGAAAGACCCTGTATTTTGGACATACAGTGTCTCTGTTGTTTTGTCTGCTACCAAGAGGCCTTCTTGTCATAAGGAGGATGTGGCTGTAGACCTTTTCTATGGGCTACCTGGGTGGCGTGCTTGGAACAGCGAAGGGTCGACAAGCCTTTTGGGAGGTACCAGGGAAGTTCTAGTTTAAGTAGACATACTTTTTGGATTTTCTGGAAGCCAAGATAAAAAGCAGGGGCTAGGGGCTGAAGCAGTAGCACAGAGGGTAGGGCATGTGCCTTGCACACGACTGACCCAGGTTCGATTCCCAGCATCCCATATCGTTCCCCAAGCACCGCCAGGAGTAATTCCGGAGTGCATGAGCCAGGAGTAACCTCTGTGCATCGCTGGGTGTTACCCAAAAAGAAGGAAAAAAAAAAAAAGCAAAAGCAAGGGCTAAAAATTAGACAAATAGACTTTTTTTTTTTTTAATGCCAAGACAGGCTGGAGAAGATAGTATAGCATGTAGGGTGCTTACCGTGCACACACCTGTCCAGGTTTGATCCCCAGCTCCACAGGAGTGATTCTTGAGCACAGAACTAGGGAGTAAGCCCTAAGCATTGCTGGCGTGGCCCCCAAACCAATAAAAAAGTCAAGACAACTGTATTTTGAATCTTTGCTGAGTGGAGATGTTTGAAAGCCCAGTGGACAGTCTCGTGGTTGACACAAGATTCCCTTTTGTCCCTAGATTGTTATTTGAGAGGGAATATGGGTGGGGATATAAGTTGGAGAAGTTGTGATAACTGGGACTCCAGTTGATTCCTGGAGCTTCCTGTAGATCCATCGCCTGCACGAACAAGGGAGTCTCTGGTGCCGGGTCTCCTTGGGCAAGCTGGAGTTCAGTGTGAGTTTTGAGGTCTGTTTCATCGTCTTTCAGTGTTTGCATTTTAATGGGGTGTGTGGTTATAGGCATGGGGAACTTCCTCTTTGGCACTGGCCACGGCCCCCCCCTTTAGCATCTCCTTTCCTTGCACTCAGAAGTGGCAGCCAGGACCCCTGTCCATATCCCTAGGGTCGCTGTGTGCTGCTGTCCCTATAGGCTCCATCCTGTAAGTGAACTTTGCTGGAGGAGCAGCCGTGGATTTGTGGCCCGGATTGGCCTTCCCGCCTTGGAGGACCTGTCAGTAGGGAGCAGCTGCCGGCTGACCCAGCCCCCCCCATACTTGCCTTTGCCCTTGCCAACTTTAGGTTTTTGCTTCTCTGGTCTATTAGTCATTGGCCACTTTGCAGTCTGATGTCCAGCTTCCAAGATTGTGGACGTTCCCTACTTGGATCCTCTGGCTGCCCCTTTCTTCCTCAAGCCTGTAACTTAAAAATACACTTGTTGTCATGTTAGGGAGTCGCAGGTGTTAGGGGACATGCTGTCCCCTTTGGGAATCCAGCTAGGGCACTGCCTGTAGCTGTGCACATGGTGGTCTACCACTTGAGCTGTGTCCCCAGGCCCGAGAGACATAGTGTCACTGGAAAACTCTATCCCAGAAAGTGATTTCTGAGTACTCAGAGTGGACAATAAACTGACTGGCTGTTTGAAACCACGTCGAACGTTGATCCCAGTTTTGTTGGCTGGAGCCTGACCAGGAGCTATAATGGTTGGGTTCTGGTGAAGCCCTGCTGCTTGACCTGTCCAAGGCTGTCTTGTCCCTGCCCAGGGTGTAGCGAGAAGAGAGGAGGATGCAAGCTGAGACATGCCAAATTGAGGACAGCGTTCTGTGTTAACACTCTCAAAGGCCAGTTTCTTAGAGAGTACTCACAGTCCTTAGGAAAGAGAATTGAGTGTTTACATATTTAAATGCTTTAAAACTCACCTTTCCTTTTAATTAAATATTGATAACATGTTTGGGCTGGAGCGATAGCACAGCGGTAGGGCGTTTGCCTTGCGCGCAGCCAACATGGCCGATCTGAGTTCGATTCCTCCGCCCCTCTCGGAGAGCCTGGCGAGCTACCCATGATGTATTCGATATGCCAAACACAGTAACAACAAAGTCTCCAATGGAGATGTTACTGGGCCCGCTCGAGCAAATCAATGAACAACGGGAGGACCGTGACCGAATAACGTATGTTTGGGGTTCTTCTCCCCATCTCCCCCAACCCCACAAGTCATAGCAAAATGAGAAGTTGGAACTTTATGTTTCTTAGAATTTGAAGGAAGTTTTTTATTAAGTCTAGAACTTGCATAGGTAACATGCTTTAAACTCCTTTAAGAGTTGGCAGCTTTGCGTTTTAATCTTTCTGTGTATTCTTTACATTACAAATCCACCTGTCCTGTTTTATATTTCTGAATATTTTCAGCTTCTTTACTTATAATCAATTTGAGATATATTTATATTAAATAATTTTGAGTTCTACATAATTTTCACCTCTTCACAAGTTATTTTTAAATTTGTTATTCATCCACATTCATTGTATTCTTTGCTAATTTTTCAAATTTATACAGTAGATCAGCAATAAAATTATTTATTTCTACATGTTAAAAAAAAGAGTTGGCAGCTTTGGGACTGGAGAGATAGTACAGGAGGTCAGTAAGATCTTGTATGCAGGTACCACATTTGGTGCCCTGAGCTCCCACACATTGATGAGGCCCACCTGGTTGGTTCCCCTTCCAAGTACTGGCCTTATTCCTGCATCTGCCTGAATTGCCAGCTGCCCAGAGGAGCCGTCATATTTGTCCTTGGAGTTGTCAGTTCTCTATGGTTTTTGCTTGGTATGTTTTTGAGGTTATAGAATTACGAGCATTCAAAGTCATAAATATTAAACGTTCTTGGTATTCCTTTCATTGTTAAAGGCTCTCTTTATACCTAATTTTATTCTTCTCGCTCATTGATGTTTAATATCTGCGACCAGCGTATCTTGATGACTTGCTGTCTGAACTATACTTTTTCTGATTTTATTTTTTTCTGTTTTGTTGCTTTTTCTTCTGCTAGTTTTCTCCATTCCCTCCCTCATTTCTTCCTCTTGTTAACTTGGAAGCCATGATTCAGATTCTTGTGCTTTCATCCGATGATAGTTACCTGTGAGTTCTTTCAAAACCTGCGTTGTCTCGCAAAAGTTTTAAGGATGCACATGGCCCAGGTACCTAATCCAAGGGGAAGCACCCCCAGCCCCTTCCTGTTCGTTATTGAGGACATACTCTTACTGCTCTGCTCGCCTTGGTTGTCCTTGCAGTCATTCTCACTGGGGTGTGGGGTGGAGTTCCCCAGTGGGGTGCCTCACTCCGGCTGTGGGTGGGGTGCTTTTCCAGCTCCCTCCCGGTTTTCTGGGGGAAGCCGCTCCTGGGTGGTGCTCAGGGACCCTTGTGGAGCCAAGGACTAAACTTGGGGCGCTGGTGGGTGAGGGACATGCTTCGGCCCTGATTCCCCGCCTCCCCCCGTGCCTGTTTTCTGATCCCTCCCCCCTGCCTGGTTTTTAGCTTCTTTCTCCTCGGCAGGTGTTGTCTGTCTGTGCTTCATTTTGTCCTTTGTTTTTCCTTCTACACATGTGGTTCATGACTCTCAGTTTGGGTTGAGGCACGCTTTTCTCTGAGTGAGTTCCCTGCACGCTTGCCAGCCCTCTTCTGTGCTCTGTCCCTCCGTTCCAGTGTCACTTGCTGGACTCTGGATGGCTTTAGGTGGGAAGGAGAGAAGGGGCCGGGCCCAGATGGACTGTTGGCCTTCTCTCATCCCCTTGGGACGAGTCCCGGGGTTTGGAGAAGGAATTCCGTGACCCTTTGGGTCAGAGCTGAGCGGGGTCTCGGTGTGCCTCGGAAGCAGGAGGGCTGCTGTCCCTGTGGCCAAGCAGTGCCTGAGTTCGCAGGTGTTTCTGGTAGCAGCTCTTGCGCAGTACCAGGGAGGCCACGAACTTGGTAGCACCCGGGGCTGTGAGATCTCCACCTGAGTACAAGGCTAAGTGAATGGGGACATGAGTCCAATTTGAGGACAGGAATTCAGGGCTGGTGGTGAGCTCGGCAGGTTTCCTTCAGATCCTAGGTGGGGTTTTGTAGTCACAGTGTGGGGAAGCACCCCGATTTTAGCTTTGGAGCCTGGCTGGAATGAGAGCTGTCCTCTCCGTAATGCCGCTCCGCAAGTTGGAGGTGCCATGTGTTGGGCTAGGTATTTCTTGTAAGACCACAAAGACTTGGGAGCATTTGTTTCTGGATCCCTGTAGACTGAATGTGGGAGGTAGGCTTTTGTGTTGCTGGAGGAGTTCTTTCATGTTCCAGGGGATAAAAAAATAGAAGGGGATGGGTCCAGGCCCCAAGTCTGACTCTGGTGCTTTAGTTTGGAGACTGTTTGACTTCTTTGGGTTAGATCCCTAAATCAGACCTATAAAAAGGCTCCTGGATTAGAGACCCAAAGTTAGGCTCTGACTTAGTCGGTGCAGATTTCAAAGGAGCCGGACCTCCCTGGGCAGGTCTGTGAGAGTGATCAGGGCTCAGGAGGGGAGCCGCTGCCCAGTAATGGACAGCAAGGCCTCCTGGGCCTGGGGAAGGAGGCCCACGGTGCTTCCTTGCTGTTTTCTGAAAGTCGATGATTCAGGTTCATAGTTAATGGTCTTTCATTTTTCTCACATAAAGGGAAAAAGGCGCTTGCAGCCATAGTATTGGGTTTTGAAAATTTTCTGCTGTAGTTTAGCCTGCATTTTTCACAATATCATTTAAGGCCAGGTGGGAAGATTCATGCTCACTTTAAACAAACAAAATCCGCAGTAACAAAACAATAAGAATATCAGAGGAATTGTGTTCAGGTAGAGGGTTGGTGGGGAAGGTGCTTGTCACCAGGGAGTTCTGTGGGGGTATACTCCCTGGGGTGCCAGGATAGAGTCTTGTTGGGGATGAGGGCAGGGGGGAGCAGGGCTTAGCTCCCAAATGCCAGTGGACTTTATGTCCCTAAGACCTTCCCAGATGGAAGATGCTCCTGTGTTCCGCATAAGGGAACAGGACATCCAGTGTCCACGGGGTTCTTTATTGTCTGGAGTGCAGGCGCTTGGCATGTGCATTTCTAAGAGGTGCTGTCGGATGTACCTTCTTCAGAACTCGGAGTTGGGTTATTACTGGGTCCCTAAATGGATCGCTGCTTTTGTCCTTTCTGTTTGTAGACAGTGATTTCCAAAATTGGCTCAGCACTTCGGGGGGGTTAGAATTTTTTCCCTTTGTTTTGGGGTGATGCTGGGGATTGTACCCAGGGCCTTACACATGAAAGGCAAGCATTCCCTGGCCCTAGAATTTTGTTTCTGGGTCCCAGGTGCTCAGGGTCTCCTCCCTGGTGGATGGCTCTGGGGTTGCTCTTGGTGCTGGGCATTGAGCCCAGGCCTCCCACATGCCAAGCGTGTGTGGCAGCCCTCTGCGCTATCTCCCTGTTTCCCTAGGCTTTCATATTTATTTATTTATGCTTTTTGGGTCACACCTGGCGATGTACAGAGGTTACTCCTGGCTCATGCACTCAGGAATTACTCCTGGCAGTGCTCGGGGAACCATATTGGATGCTGGGAATCGAACCCGGGTCGGCCGCGTGCAAGGCAAACACCCCACCCTCTGTGCCATCACCCCAGCCCGGTTTTTAGTGTTGAGTATGACATTGTTCTACCTTAGCTTGTAGCTCAGAATGAAAAAAAATGTTTTTTTTTTTTTTCAGTAGCCTTGCTTGGAGTGACCCTGGGTGAACCCCACCCCTGCTGGGCCTTGAACAGCTTGTCTGAATCCCACTGACAGTGGCTCCCCATGAGCACCTCTGGGATGACCCCCCCTCAAAAAAAAACCCAAAATAACTTCCATGGAAAAGTGAACATTGGCTTCCCAGTTCCAATTCCAGCTACCTCAGTCCTTTCCTCAGTGGCTTGTGTTGGTCCTTCAGAGGCATCACGTTCTGTGCGCGCATCATTGGCCAGGCTGGCCTTTGGAGGTTCTGATTTAGGACTGGGTGGGGCTGACGACTCTGTTTCACATCGTTCCCCGGAGATGGCTGTGGGTGCCAGAGGAAGGTACTGCTGTTTTCCACTGTGCTTCTGTTTCCTAAGGCCGCTCTGAAATGGACCGGGCAGCCGCCCTTGGGGCAGAGGAGGAGATGAGAGCGGAGCTGGGAAATAGCTAGCTCTCGCTTGTGCTCTGTCTTTTCAGGGTGGAGCTGGGTGTACCCAGGACCAGACTGGCACTCCTTTTGCCCTTTGGGGGCTGGGGGTCTTGAAGTTGGCCATGCTCAGAGCTTACTCCTGGCTCTACTCAGGGACTGTATGGGATGCTGACACCTTACTTGCTGTACTATCTCTTTGGCCTTAAGTTTGTCTTTTTACAACTACATGCTGATGACTGGTGATCAAACTGAAAAGCCACAAAACTTAAAATACAGGTACACATATCCAGGTATTCCTATTTGTTACGGTTTTGTTTGGGGGCTACGTGCTCATAGGTCACCCCTGCATAGCTTTAGGGTCCCCATGTAGTATCTGGATTGAATTTGGCTTTGTGCAAGGCAAGTGCCTTGACCCTTGTTGTCTCTCGGCTCCAGGTGTTCCTGTTTTTGTGCAGAGTCAGATAGTGGAGTACTCGAATGCAGGGTCAGCTGAGAGATCACTGAGGGTCCCACTGTTCCTCGGTGGTCCCCGGACTACTCAGGGGCTCTTCTTTGCTGTTTTACTCTCTGGAGCCCCCTCACTTCCCTTTGTTTGATATTCTAGGAATACACTTTGACCTCACACCAGTTCTGATGATAGCATTGGTCTCGAGTCAGAAAGACTAGTTGGGGAGACTGGGAGAGCATTCCAGACTCTCAGATACTGCTGAGGTTCCTGTCTGTCTGCTGAACTCTTTCTGGGCATGACTCACAAAGTTCCCCAATTCCTCCTTATGTTGCAGGGCCATTGAAATGGACTAGAGCCTTGAGGGGCTGATTTGCAGAACTGCATTCCTTTGCTGTGCCTTATAAAAACCTATGCCCATAATATGGATCAAAGAGCAGAATGCCTGAACATCTCTAAAACCCACACTGGGGAGAACTGGACGGGATGCCTACCTTTGGGGGGGGGGGGTGTGGGCCATGCGACTGAGGCAGGTGCTGTGTCCATTCTTCCATTACCTACCTGTGAGCGGTTGCTCAGAAATGAAACGGAGTCGGGTGCCCAGTTGGGGGTGGGCGGGTGAATAAAGCCAGGGTTTTGTTTTCCTGGAGTGTTTTGGGCAATGACAGAGACAAAGACCACAGTCCCAGAGTAAGAAGTGCCAGGGAGGAAGAATACTGTATGTGGAATGGTGCTCCCTTGGGTGGTGGTCCAAGTTTCTTGTAGATTCTGTCATTGAGGGAGGGCTTGAAGCTAGCTCTGCAGTAGGTAGTGGGGTGTATACCTCTCGGCCAACGCCTGTACCAGGCAAAAATACCTTTTTGGGGACTTCTGATTCCCTCATTGGGCATATGGGGTGCTGAGAGGGAGTTGAGTGAGATGGAGGCAGAGGAGGCCAGAAACGCAGGACTCTCTGTGACATGAAAACAAGTGCAAGAAAGTTGGGGCAAGGGGCCCTGACTTAGCTGGTACTCCTTACCCTTGGGGCCAGCCCCAGATTCCCCCTATCCCGGTTGAGTCTGCTGTCTGGCTGGCCTGCTCTCCTAGGGTGCAGAGGAGCATTGAACTGTCATTAGTGAGCACTGAAGTGTGGGCTCTGTCTGAGATGCATGACAAAATGACCTTGAGCCCTAGGAGCACCGGCAGATCAGCACTGGTGTCTTGTTTCCAAGCTCCAGGGTTCTTCCCCACCATATCAGGCTGCCCTCTGGGTACAAGTGGTCCCTGTGTCCAGGATGCGGGGTTGGGAGAAGACCATTCTAGATCAGGGGAGCTGTCCTTTCTCGCCTTTGATGTGCAAGGCAGCAGGAAGCCACCCTATCTATGATTTTGGTCACAGCAGCGCTCCTCAAGCAAGGGATCTAAAGCTGCCTGTTCAGGCACAGAGCTGCCTCCTGCTCCTGTGCCCGGGAAATCAGATGTCGGCACAGCATCTTTGTTTCGGCGCCGTCTCAAGGGCGAGGGAGCATTTATGCCATGGGGCAACATTTAGACCAGGAAGTAAGACCTTTTAATTTTCTTACTAAATCAAAATTGGGTTTCTGATGATGTTGCATGCAGATATTCAGAATGTGGATATGACCTAAGGGTGAAGAAAGCCAAAACTTTTCTTCTGAAATCTTAGCTATCCCCCCCCCCCCCCCATTTTTGATGGCACAGTGCTTGATTTTAACCCAGGTGCTCCTGCAAGCTACCAAGAGTATCTCGCCCGCATGGCAAAGCCTGGCAAGCTACCCGTGACGTATTCAATATGCCAAACACAATAACAACAAGTCTCAAGATGGAGACGTTACTGGGCCTGCTTGAGCAAATCGATGAACAACGGGAGGACAGTGCTACAGTGGTCCTGGCAGTGCATGAGTGCTTGCTGGTCCTGGGTGCCAGACCTTTTGATCTGGAGCTCAGGGGGTTTTCCTATCCTGTTGACAGTTTGATTCTTCTTCGTGTGAATAGTCCTACTGTTTTGAAAGTGCAACCCAAGATGCACTAATTCATCAGGAAGAAAGTGTAAACCCCATGTCTATTCCTACCACATTTCTTCTGGGTTTTGGTTTTTGGGCTACACTTGGTGGTGTTCAAGGGTTACTCCTGGCTCCAAGGAGTTATTCTGGTAGTGCTTGCTAAATCCTATGGGATACCTGGGGTTTGCTGCCTACCCTATGGGAATTCAGGTTTGCTGCGTTCAGGGCATGCAACCTACCCACTGTACTATCTCTCTGGCTCCTGCTACCACATTTCTTCTTGTCCATTTGGCATGTGTATTTCCCTTTTCCTGTTTTGAATGGAACTGAAAATAACATGGTTGGTTTGGCTTCAAGGAAAATGACTCATTTCGTTGTGTTCGGCATTTAGTTTCTCACTGATGTATCTATCTTTGAAGTAAGTGACACAGGAGTTTGGGATTTTGTTTTCTTTTCATTTTGTTGTGTTGTGGGTAGGGGATTGGGTGTGTGCTAGGGGCCACTTCCAGTGACAGTCTGCCAACCTGCACCAAGAGTTCTTAGGCTCACTGGTGCCGGTGATCCAACTTGGGGCCTCACCAAATATGCATGGAATGTACTCTAGCCTTTTGAATATCTCCCAGACCCTTTCTTCTCGTGCTATTAAGAAGAATGGTTTTTCTCCTAGGACACTGTTTTAAGAGTTTTAAATCATAATACTTTCCACATCAGGGAAAGATATGTTTGAAAGTGTTGTGTCATTGTTTTTGCTCTATTGGTAGTTTCTCAATCACATGACTATTATCATCTTAGCTTTGTAGAACGCTTTTGTTTGGGCTACTTGGATGGTCTCTGGTACCCTGGCCTTTTGTTCAAGAGTGAATGGAGAAGGTTTGCCCTATGTTCAGGACCACATATGGCCCTGAGCATAGGGCAGACTCTGGCTCGAATCAGAATCTACCCTTACAACGATCTCTCTTGTCCAGTTTTGTAGAAATCTTTAGTTTCAAGTGAAAATTGGGCGGGGGGGGGGGGGAATGGGGGGGGGGAAGATCATAGAATTTACCATTTGAAAAAGCCTGTAACATTTTACACATGTACAATATGTTTTTTTAACTTCTTTTATTCTTAAATGTAGCTTGAAGGTGTACCATTTATTGAAGGTAAAATGGACACATTCTATAAATGGGCATTTGTCCTTTCCCTGAACATAAAATATTGTATAACTGCCAATAACTGGTCGTTTGGGGAGCTGACAGATGGGTATTCTCTCTATAGAAGCCATCATTTCAGTGGTTGTGGGTCATTGGAGAGTAAAGGCAGATTTTTTTTTTTTAACTTGGCATCATTTATTTTGGGTAGGCCAAAAGTGAGAGGAGTCAGGCTATTTCAGAGATTGTCAAGTCAAATCTGTGGAAGGAAGTGTGTCTTAGACTTATGTCTGATAAGGCACATTCATCTTTGGTGGGGGTTGGCGTATGAGCTGCAGTTTGAGGACTGAGGAGCACTCCTGAGGCTGAGAGGAGCACTCCTGCATGGTCATCACAAATCCTGATGCTGGCAGTGCTCAACTGGCAGAAGTTCTCTTGCTCAGTACCATTTTGGAGAGAAAGTAGAAATCTGGATCCTTTGTGTAATCTTCTCCATTTTCAGTGTTGGCTAAGAATCTCTGAGAACCTCTGAAAATTAAATGCCCAGGGACTCAGTAGCAGTTTTCTGTCTGCAGGCTTTCTGTTGGTGACAGCTCCTTAAAGCCCTCCTTGCCTTTCTTTGCAAGGAGTCTTGGAGGCTCTTTCCTGCCTTTGCCCTTCCTGCTGGAAGCCATACTCAGATCTTCAGGAAGGTTTCTGTCTCTCACCAAAATGAGCTTGCTGCTGCCCTGGGCCATTTCTCCATCCAGGCCCACGTGGGGAAGTGGTTTCATCAGTGTGCGGATGGGTGTGAAATTTCTAGGTGTGAAAGCCAGGTTCACTTGGTAGCCCACTTTTAGGAAGCCGTCTCATTGAGATTTGGTTGTAGTACCAAAAAGGATCCTTTTGGGGGCTGGAGCAATAGCACAGCAGGTAGGGCATTTGCCTTGCATGCAGCCAACCAGGGTTCGATTCCCAGCATCCCATATGGTCCCCCGAGCTCCACCAGGAGTAATTCCTGAGTGCAGAGCCAGGAGTAGCCCCTGGGCATTGTCGGGTGTGACCTAAAAAGCAAAAAAAAAAAAAAAACCAAAAAACAAAACAAAACAAAAAAACAAAAGAAATCCTTTTGCTTAAAAGTATGCAATAAGGAGCTTATTTTGGACTTTTATGGCTGTTCCAGTTGAATGGTTCTTTTTTCTGACCATTTGCTTTTCTTCAGAAACTTCAACCAAAATAATATACTGTGACGTATTCCTTGGATGTTAAAATTTAGTATCTGAGACTGGCTGTTGTCTACGCCACTTTGTAATAAGGTCTGCAAAAATGTAGAAAATCTTCAGGCTCAAATATTTGGGGAGGAGAATTGTTCTTTTTCCTGAGGTAATTTCTGGCAGTATGTGATGAACTTGTTACTTATTTTTATCCACGGATGTAACCTACATAAAAGCTTTTGGGGTCTAATTTTTAGGTGTGTTCTAAGGCCCCCGTGGTCTGTTCACGGTCTGCAGAGAGTAGCCCGGGAAGTGGGTAGCACTCAGTCCCCAGCCCCACCCCACCATGCTCCCTGTCAGAGAACCGGAAGGGAAGGCTCTCTGAGGCCTCAAGTCTAGCCCGTGGCACCATTTGTCCTGTTGGCCTTTACAGGTCCCCTCAGCTGTGTTTTTGTCTCCATTGATGACCTGAGAACAATTAAGGAAACAGGTGGGGAGCTTTTCCTCAGTGAGGCCTGTGCATGTTTGGAGATGACGGCGTTGCAGTTTCGCCTTGGGAGTGAGATGTGCCGTGACTTACCTCCTGCCTCTGATCACCTGTCCTCATGACATTGTGCATGGTCATTCTGTGAAGTCTTGGGGAAACACGTTATTGGGGTCCAGTTTGCACAAAATGGTTCAGAATGACTTTCAAAAGACAGAGAGAGACCAGAAGATCCAGATTCTGAGAACAGAATGTCTTGAGTCCATTTTGTGACTTCCACTGAGAGGAAGTCTGGAGAGCCGCTGCAGCGCCCCAAGAGACATTTGGTTCTTCTGCCCTGTATTTGAGACCCCAAAGAAGGGTACTCCGTGGGCTGGACTATAGGGAAGGCAGCTGGTGCCATTCCAGGTTGCCCTCTAGGGCATCACCAAGCACAGCTTTTGCTCCCAGCCAGAGCAGGGAAAGTTGGTGGCCACAGTCCGTGGCCAGGCCAGGTGCAGTTCTTGTAGAGGTCTGTATTGTGAGAGAGCAGGAAAGTGGACAGTGCTCTGGGTGCGGTTTCATTGCTCAAGTTCCAGGTTTGAAGCGTTTGCTTTTGGAGGAGTATTAGAAGTAGTCCGACACCATTTCTTTCCCAACCAGAAAAACTGGCTGGCACAGATTTCTAATGTACTGAAGCTGTGTTTTGGCAATGCATGCTTTCTCTGATTTGGATGACAAGAGGTGAGCTTAGTTTTTTTCTCTGGGAGCCGGAGAGGAATGGGGAGTTAAGGCACATGCCTTCCGTGTGGCAGACCCTGGTTTGTTCCTTGGGCATCGCTGGGTACAGCCTGTGAGGACCCTGAGCACTGTCAGGATGGTCTGGGTAAATCCTGGCCCCACAGGACCTGAGCAGCAGCACCTCCTTGTCCCAGGGAATTGCACTGCTGCTCCGGATGACAGAATCCCTGGTGGCCTCCAGGCCTCTGAACTATCTGCTAGGGGCGACAGTGTCCTCATCTTTTTCCTGTGACTGTTGACTCTCTGTATGGGTCATTGATCCCTTTTGCTCCAGAATAAAATTGTGATGTGTAAAAATCCTGCTCCATGAATGGATGCCTGGAGGTGGGCATGTTTGCTGAGTGGTGTGTTGCTCCGTGTTTTCTTTGACTGGTCTCTGCTAATAAGTTGCAGGAGTTCCCATCCTAAAAGAAACACGGTCTTGCTTCCTTGCTTGTGCTGAATTTCAGTTTGACGAGGAAGACATGGAAGTTAATTTTGCTGAGGTGAAGATCAAGAATAGTTCCTGCCCCAGAAATAGATTGTATATAAGTAATGGTGCCCATCTTCCACTCTCGGGACTTGATCTAAAGACGTGAAAGAATGGCGAAACCTGCTAAGTTTTGTCTTTGAATCCAGCTCATACACAGAACACGCATGGTTAGAATGTGTCAGTGAAGGTCCCGAACAGAGCAGAGGGGTAGAGTAAGGAGCGGCTGGGGAAAGGACTCTGAGGAGGGAACCCCAAGGCACTTTCTGATAGACAGACTGGAACGAGATGGGAGGAAATGCATTGGCCGCTCGCTCCCTCCCGCCTCCATGCAGGGGGGTGTGCCTGGTGAGTGAGGGTCGGACATCGGGGCTTTCTCTGTCCTCTCAGGAACTGATGGATGCTTACACTCTTTTAGTTTAGAAGTTTGCTGGAAAACTGGTTGGATTTCACTCGGTGAGCACCTGACTGGAAGTGTAGTGTGTGATAGCATCTGTGCTAAAGAATCAAGACAGCGGAAGAGCCTGCACCCAGGGCTGTGCGAGTGCCGGGTCCGTGAGAAGAAGAATTCTCCTCGTCATTAGGATTTGTGGAGACGAGAGAGAAATGGCAGGGGATTTCAGGGACAGCAGTGAAATATGTTGTCAAGCAAGTATTGTTAATACTTTTATTTTCCTCACTCCGTTAACATCCAGCTTGCAGTTACATTTTCTTGGCACTTAAGAAAAAATTCCATACTCCGAGTCTGTAGAATTGATCTAAAAATTTAGAGGAATAAAATAGGTTATTGAATTTGAATATGGGATAAATCTTTGGCGTTGAGAATTGTCAGAAGCTTATTGCAAACCTATATGTAGTGCATTATGGCTGACTTACACAGGCTTTCCCGTTTGTCCTGAATGAGATTTAAATTCTGAGTTATGGGGTTATTTTGCAATGTTAAGCTGTGCTTTTAAAATAGTTTTCCATTACAGCCCCATGTAAAGATTTATTCTGAAATGTAATTTGGGAGCTTCTAGGATACTTTTTGTTTTAAAGACAGGGAAAACTTCTGCTAGTATTAACTTTGAGAGGATATATGATATATAACTAAGTATTGTGAGCTTTTGGAGGAAGTAGTTGAGTACAAAATAATTACGTAGACACAGTATCTTAGTAAATTTAAATGACTGATCACTGGCCTGCAGTGATGCTGTGAATTGCCTGTCTGCTGAGGAATTTACAATAGGGAGGAACTAAATATACTTGTTTTATAGTTGACATGGATTTTGCTCAGGCTTGTGATTATTTGGGATCTATGGAAACTAAAGTTAAGGTACTTGTTCAGTCATAATAACTGCCTTAAAATTTGAAAAAATGTTATATTTTGTATACATTTTTGGGAATTAATTTAAAACATTAAAAATACTGATGTTTGGCAAACAGCTCTCAGTATTCATTTAGTATTAGTTTATACATTACGATTCAGATGGGTCCGATGAAATTGAACAATCCTGATTTCACGAGAGAATTAAATGTATAGCCTCCTGATAGATTGGCCTTTACTCAGAAGAATGTCAGTTATTTAGTTTTGATTTTTGAGCCACGTCTGGCCATGCCCAGGGCTTAATCCTGGCTCAAGGATCACTCTTGGCTGGGACAAAGGGGCCCATATAGGGTGCCAGGGATTGAACCCAAATCTGTTGCGTGAAGGCAAGTGTCCTGCCCTTCATTCCAGCCCCAGTGTCATTTTTTTTAAGACTAGGAAATTTGGTGATGGAAGAAATCATTCTCCCTGTGCCCTTAGTAACCTGAACTTAACTGTTGGGATCTTGAGGTCTTAAATTTACATCCTATCTTTCTGATAACCTGAAAACTTACTTACACTTATAATTGTTAGTCTGTTTGGAGTGATAGTGGGAACCATGGAGCTGCCCTTTATTTCTTTAGTCTCCTTTACTCTCCAGCTTTGAGGACTCATCGGCTCCTTCAGCACTCCCCAGTGAGTGCCCCGAGATGGGCCGGGTCAGGATAGGAGATTTGGTTATAGATATGAGCAGTCGTGTCCTGGGAAGCATCCAGGAGACCAAATGTG
Source organism: Sorex fumeus (assembly GCF_029834395.1). Taxonomy (NCBI): domain Eukaryota; kingdom Metazoa; phylum Chordata; class Mammalia; order Eulipotyphla; family Soricidae; genus Sorex; species Sorex fumeus. Next base: position 78,403,863 of record NW_026606059.1, read on the forward strand.
GGGCTCTGTGAACAGGCAGTGGCGCGAAGGCTGCCCTGGGACCAGCCTTCAGTGGTTTCTGTTCTCCACAGCTGGGTTGGGCTTGTGCCCAGCCTGCCAGTGAGCATGCGGCATTTGGTGGGCAGTTGGATTCTCGGCAACCACGCGGACACTAATTTGTTTATGAAAGTAAATGACCGTGTGTTTTATGAGAGTCAGGTCGCATCTGATGGCTGCTGACCTTTGGGAGTGAGAATTAAGCTTCTAGTGAGTTTGTACTATTGGGGAGAGAACTGGACTGTGGCATCATTGGGAAGTTATTCTTGCTTAGTCCTGTGTGTGATCAACATTGCCAGTGTTACGTTGGATCCTCGGTATTGATCAGAGGATAGAATTTGAAGGGGATAGTCAGTGGAGGGACAGCGGGCCCCTCCCGGAACCTTGTTCCGGAATATTTATGGTATTGGACCTCTGAGTCCCAAATTGACTGTCGGGTATGATTTATGGGGAGCATGTGCACTGTTTTCATCTGGTGGGACAAATGTTTGCAGTTTGATTTTTGTCTAGAGAAACTTAATGGAAGTTTCTATTTCACTTCATGTCCTAACTTTTCTATTGCTTTCTAAAACCTTCAGTTTATTTTTAAATGGTCATTTCTGAAAATGTTTCAAAAGACCAGGCATTTGTTTTTGCTTACTTTAATGGACTTGAACTCTTAAAATCACTGTCTTTTGTGTACCCTTGTATTAATGGCTTCCTTACGCTGACAAAAGCACGTATGAGGATTACAATCTCTGGCAAACTTAATGCAGTTTCCTTGAGGACTGGTAATGCCAGAATGGCTAACGAGGAGTGTGTGGTTGTGCGCCCTTTGATATCTGCCTCGGCCTATTTCAGGCTCCTTGAAAAGCTGGGCCGCATGTGGGGGGGGGGTCACCTTGTCTACAGGTATGAACGTGGAGTGTTGGACTGGTGCTGTCACATGTCCATAAGGCTCCCCAGGGAGCTCCAGACTCTGCCTCAATGTCGTTGAGGTTTGGGGACTTTCTCTGCCCCTTTATCGTAAATTCCTCTTCTGTTCCTCATCTGGGAAGGGTGAGAGCCGGGGACCTACATCTTCAGCACTCAGGAGCTACTCCTGACTTGGTGCTTGAGGGAGTGCTCCTAGTGGTGCAGGGAACGGAACCTGGGCCTCTGCGGGCAAAGGCTGTGCGCTCTGGCCTCTGACCGTGGGGGCTGGCTCCCCGGACAAGAGCATCTCGGCATGGGGATGGCGTGGCATGGTGCTGGAACGGTGGATTCTGCTGGGCAGAGGTTCCGGTGTCACTTCTGTGGGCGCTTTTGCTCCATACACGCCGGAGCCACTTTCCTTCCCCATCTGCTGGGTCATGATGGAAGCAGCAATGAGTGTGGATGGTGTTGACGGTGTGCTGAGCGAAGGCCGGAAATTCGAGTTGAGCTCACTTGTGATCTTTGGAGGGCTAAATTTATTATTGTTGTCGTTGTTACTATTATTTCCATAGCATATTTGGGGTACTGCTGTTAAAAATCTTAAAAGTAATGGTAGATACCTCTTGGAATTTTTTGCTTGCGAAGGATCTAAACGTGTTACTCATGTTTTGTTTCTGTTTTTTGTTTTTAAAGGTTACGGGAAGTTTCAGAGAAACTGAACAAATATAATTTAAACAGGTAAGAGTTTAAGCTATTTTAAATTGCTGCACAGAGAATGCTTTTTCTTTATGAGAAAAGGCTCTGATTTGGCTATCTGCTCTTACGATTGTTTTCATGACTGGGGCCGCCTGGGCCAGGAGACCCTGGGGAGACCTGCTTCTCTGACAGGCCCAGGCCCCTTGCCCAGGCCCCTTGGAGAGAGCTGGCCGCGTGGGTCCGAGGGAATCACACCTCTTCTCACTAGTGTGAGGAAACCACTGTGAAGCTCACAGTTTTTTGTGAGTGTTGTACTCATCTGAATTCTAGTTTTTGCTCATACTTAAAGGGCATCCCAGAGGTGTGTGATGCATATATTGGTGGTCTCAGGTGTGAGGTCGGGGAGTGGGGGATACCTGGGATTGGACCCATGGCCTCATCCCTGAGACTGCTGAGCTGCATCCCCAAGCCCCAGAGTTAGTGTGTGTTCTGGGGATGAGGAGGTGCCCGGGATGGAACATGTACAGCATGCACTCAGCTCCTTGGGCTCTCTCCAGCCTCCAGGGTCCTCCTCTGGGTTTTTATTGTTTGGTTTTTGAGCCACATCCAGCAGTAACTCTGAGCTCAGTGATCACTACTGATGGGGGTGAGGGACCGTATATGGTACCTAAGATTGAACCCAAATTGGCTGTGTTCAGGGCACTTGCACCATCTCTCCAGCTTCCCAGTGTTGTTTTTTTAAAAGTTGGGTTCTAGTGGTAGGCTTTGTGTGTGTGTGTGTGTGTGTGTGTGTGTGTGTGTGTGTGTGTGTGTTCGTGTGTGTTCATTGAACCAAAATGAAAACAAAAACCAACCCTGAGCTGTATTTCTAAATTAAGAAAATACTTTCCTGGGCTCCCCACCAGGGATGGCAGCCAGGCCCTCCACCCCCACTGCCCCGCCCCGTAAGACCCCCTTTCAGCCTTGCCTTTCCTTCCCCAGCCACCCCCCTTTGAATGTGTTGGAGCAGGCCACCATCAAGCAGTGTGTCGTGGGACCGAATCATGCGGCTTTTCTTCTGGAGGTGAGTTGGGCAGGGTGAGGGAGAGATGTGAGAGGCAACAGCTCCTCGGGTTCTTGCTGCCGACAGGCCTGCATTTCCTTCCCGGCCACGGGAAATAGTCGTTTCTGATAGAGCTATTTCAGCGACCACTCAGTTCCGTTTACACGTTGTCTAAATTCTCTGGCTCAGAGAACACTTAAATGACCTACTGGAGTTTGAATAGTGAGAGAACAGACACTCCTGATCACCCAATCATGGTTCTATACTCGAAATCTGTTAGATCGAGATATTATCAGGAATACTTTTTACTGGCTTCATGAGAATGGGTGCAGAATACGTTTCTCCAAGTGAGCACCACTGGAGGGACCTTATTTCTGTTTTCTGAACTGACTGTGGTAGGTGTTCTCTCTCCGGGGTACAATCAAGACTCTCCACATTTTTACATTTTCCTTTGCTTTTACACTCCTCAATTTTCTCTACACATTCCTTACTGTGGAAATGTTTTGTTTTCTTTGTTTTTAGGATGGTAGAGTTTGCAGGATTGGCTTTTCAGTACAACCAGACAGATTGGAACTGGGGAAACCTGATAATAATGATGGGTAAGACATGATGTCCATTATCTAGCTCTGAGAAGACACTATTATCTCCTGTTTTGATTTTTGGCAAATCTCAAATTGAGAAAAAGTTGCAGACTCTTAAAAGACTTAAAATTCTGTAGTTTGGTCTACATATTTATTTAACCAGTGATGTGTGGCCGAGTACTTGCATTAAAAGAAGCAGAACAGAGTTGATGAGCACTGAAGAAACAGACTGCAAGGAAAATCTTATCCTCCCCTGCTAGCCAGCAGTAGGATGTTCTCAAATGCTCAGTGTTTTTCAAGTGAATGATTGGTGATGGCGTTCCCAGAAAGTACCCCTTCCAGAGAGAAATGCCCTGGTTGCATTGGGGATGTCAGAGCTGTTCCTGGATTAAAATGACTTCTTAGATCATGTTTTTCTTTAAATGTGTCCAAATCAAGTGATTAGAAAACGGCAGGGTCTTAAAAATGTTGGAATTTTATAAAATAAAAATGACTGCTAGCAAATGCACCAAGAGCTTCTGCTGGCCGCTTCTCAGGAAAGCACACTCATTTACGGACCTACCGGGCTGTTCATGGGTCTGAGAGGTCTCCGGCCTGGCAAGGACAGGCCCAGCTGTGGGCTTTGCTCCGGGATGTGCGTTTCTGTCGCAGTCCTCAGGGTGGCGCTCTTTTCGCCTCGAGCCCGGGACTGTGCTTGAGTGTTCTCCTCCTTGTCTTCCCTCAGGTCAAAGCTGAACAGCAACTCGGGGGCAGGGAGAACGTCCAGGCCCGGGAGGACAAGCGACTCCCCGTGGTTTCTCTCCGGCTCTGAGACTCTGGGCAGGCTGGCCGGCAATACCCTCGGGTGAGTTGCGAGCAGGCATGCCATCCACTGATGGGCGTACTTGGCGCCCTGGCTGGCAGTGACCCCTGCTTGGTGGGCAGGAACTAAGGAAGGGCGTCTGCTCTCCTCTCCACTGCAGCTCAGGTTCCTTCTGCTGGGGTAAAAATAGCCCACACAGGCCCATTACAATGAACCAGGGGCCTGACCTTTCAGAAGTGCCCAGTGTTTGCACGCCTTTTAACAGTCATTCAAGAATTTTGGTGGTCCTGTCCTCCTCCCTTGCGACTAAAAGATCAACCTTTAAAAAAAACATTTTTTTTTTTTGCCTTCAAATCTGGTTTATAAGGCATGTGACTAACTGGTATCTCCTTGAAGGTATTTTTACTTCTTAAGTGTGTAAAATACCCTTAAACTAGGTTTGTTTGTTTGGGAGACCACACCCAGCAGTGCTCAGGGCTGACTCCTGGCTCTGCACTCAGGAATCGCTCCTGATGGACCTCAGGGAGGAATCGCTCCTGATGGACCTCAGGGTCCATATGGGAAACTAGGAATCAAACTTGGGTCGGCTGTGTGCATGGCAAGTGTCCTACCTGCTGTACTATTTCTCTGGCTCTAAACTGAATATTTGACTTTTGTGTTTTAATCTCAGGTTGTTAGGCTGTCAGTGTAAAGATGTTTATACAAACTTTGAGACAAATAAGTTTGGCAAGTTTAATACCTTGACTTTTGAGTAGTCAAATTTTTTTGAATTAGCCAGTCAGTATTAGATAATGTCAGATCATTCCAGGCAGCACCTGGTCAAAGGCTGATCAGCTTAAATGGTTGAATAGAATATAGTTACTGCAGAGGAAGAAGTTTTTAAAGCATTTAAAGTATGTTGACAGTATGACTTCTTAATTAAAGTTAGACTTAATCATCAAGATTCCAAAATGCTTTACTTATCTTTTTTTTCTTTTTTTTCATTGGTGAAACACCATGAAGTACAGTTGTAGATCCACAAATTTTTGTGCTTGGGTCTTGACTATACAATGATCAAACACCTATCCCTCCACCAGTGCCCATTTCCACCACCATGGATAATATCCCTCCCACCCACATCCCCCCCCATCCCACCCTGCCTCATCTTTTTTGTTTTTATGTGGAATCCAGTTAATTTTGATGTTACAGGAAGGTCATTTCTTTCTTTGAGCGCACCTTTTAGTTCATTCTGTGCTGGAAATTTTAATAGGTAGTAGCTCTGGTCTTGATTAAAGCTCAGATGTTATCTGTGTGGTTTTATGATGAAGTGTATAATGAAGTCCTGGGGTACAGGTGCTTGTCTTGTATGCAGTTGACCAGGTTCCTTCCCTGGCGCTTCTTTTTCTGATGGGTGATGATGTGGAGCATCTTTTATTCCCTCATTTATTTTTTGTTTGTTTTTGTCTCTGTGGTTTTGGGGCCGCACCTGGTGGTGCTCAGGGATTACTCCTGGCTCTGTGCTCAGGGGACCATATGGGGTGCTAGGGGTTGAACCCAGGTCGACCTAGTGCAAGGCCTGTTCTTGTGATCCATGGGTCCTTACCCATTGTAATCTTTTTCCAGCCCATCAGTTTTTAATTTTTATGAAGCACAGTTAATTTTTTTCCTCTTGTTTTTGGGCCACCCCCAGCCCTGGGACTACTTTCAGCTCAGTGCAGAGATCCTGTTCCATTTAAGCATCAATCTTTCTTAGTTTTCTCTGGTTGTAATGGATTCCCAGACTTTTCCTTGTTGTGATCTCTGGACTCTGTAAACTAACCTACCAAGTATATGGACAAGACTTGACTTGTCTAGGTTCACTTTGCAGACTGTCAACTGTACCGTATTAGGTGGGGCTTCCTTAGTTGATTTGGAGTAACTGTGTAACTTGATTTATAATGGAATCAGAATTATAGAGATCAACTGGTAAGCAGTGTATAGTTGGAGCTGGTTTTCTCAGTATATTTGACTCAGGCTTAAAAATTATAGCTCACTAAAATCACAGGCTGAAAAACATCACTGCTTCCAGTTGTGTCCCTTATGCCCACCAGTAATCCTGCATTGGTGAGTGTGATAGCTCACACCCAGCGTGAGCTGGGACAGACAGTGGAATAGGCAGCTTCCCAGTTTGTTTGGGGAGTGATTGAGCAGGGAAACCTGGGGCCTGCAGTGATCCTGCCTGGCCAAGAAAGCAGGCCAGATGCTCTTTCAGCCACATGTCTCCATTAATCTCAGAGAGAGGTTGGTGGCCGTAGACGGCCAGTGGCAGCTGCGGTGGCCTGCATTTATGCAGCAGTGTTTGGGGAGGAGCGCTGAGTTCCCACGGGTTGGAGGTAGCACTTGCAGAAGGTCCAGTCTCTTCTTGGCTCTCCCTGATCTTGTCCTCACATATTTGTAAGGTCTGCTCAGGGCCGACGCATACTTGGATAGTATGTCACACCAGACTTCTCACTTCGTTTGCTGTGGGGTGGAAGTCCTCTGTGGACAGATCAAGCTATTCTTTTCATCTATGTTGGCTGTGTAATTTTTGTGCAAACCAAGACATTTTGTAGCAAAATTAATCATTAGACTCAAGTGATAAACTTAAGGTGACATTTTCTCAACAAATGGGCCAGTCATTCACCCTAATTCTATCCTTTAAGGTGATGGGTTTTTCCCGTTCTTGTGATCCATGGGTCCTGTTTTTCCTGTTTTCAAGTTACTATTTAAAAATACCAAGAGTAGGGGCTAGAGTTACAGTACAGCATGTAGGTTACTTACCTTGCATGTGGCCAACTGGGTTCAGGCCCTGGTTCCCCCTTATGGTCCTCCGAGACCCACCAGGAGGAATCCCTGAGCCGCCCGTGATGTATTCGATATGCCAGACACAGTAACAACAAAATCTCCAATGAAGACGTTACTGGGCCCGCTTGAGCAAATCGATGAACAACGGGAGGGCCTTTACTTTTTTTACTTTTACTTCAGTATAGTATTGAGTATATTCACGTTGTTGTGAAATAGATTGCCACCCCCCCGACCCCCTCATTTCCCCCCCTCCCCCCCCAGTTTTTAAGGGGTAGTTTGGGCCACATCTGGCAATGCTCAGGGCTTCCTTCTGGCTCTGAACTCTGGGGATCACTCCTGGCGGGTCTTAGGAAACCACACGGTGCTGGGAATCAGACCCAGGTCAACGTGTGCAAAGCATGGGCCCTGTTCCACTGGATTATATCTTTATCCCCTGCACAATTTTTTCATTCTGGGAAATTGAAATTTCATACCCATTCAGCAGCTCTCCTTTACCTCTCTCCCACTCAAACTGTCTTTGACATGGTCTCTAATGTAAGTGCAGTGAGTGCTGTTTTTTTGTGAGAGGGTTTTATTCTCTTTGCATAGTGCTTCAAGTGCTGTAATAGGACAGATTTCTTCTTCTTCTTCTTTTTTTTTAAGTGTTTTGGGAGCCACACCTAGTGGTACTTAGGGGTAAGTCCTGACTCAGCACTCAGGATTCACTCCTTGCGGGGCTGGGGAAATCATATGGGATGCAGGGGATCAAACCCTGATCAGCTGCATGCAAGGCAGGTGCCCTAGCCACTCACTGTACTATCACTCCAGCCCAGATGTCGTTTTTTTTTTTTTAAGGCTGTATAATATCCATGTGTGTGCGCACATGCGTGTTTGTCTGTGTTTGTGTTCATACACATCCTCTTTTTTCCCTTTTTTTGGTGATGCTCAGGGCTTACTCATGACTCTGTGTTCAGGAGTCATCATGGCAGGCTCAGGGGACCCTGTGGGATGCGGGGAATCTAACCCAGTTCAGCTGTGTGCAAGGCAAGCGTGCTGTGTCGCCCTGCACACGTCCTTTCTTTGTCCATTTGTCCTTGGATGGACATAGACATTGATTCCACCCAGGACTATGCGTACGGTGCTGCCTGAGCATTGTGTGTAAATCTTTCTTTGATATTCTGCTTTCAGTTATTTTGGGTTTAAAGGGGAAAAAAATTTCAAAATAATTCTTCTGGGTATATAGCAGAATTGCTATATAAATGTGGTATTGCTGGGTCTGTAGTCCTCTGATTTTTAATTTTGGAGGAACCTCTGGTACTTTAGTTGAATATAGGTACTCTGCATATATTTTGGATGTTAGTTAGCCCCTTGCAGATGTGTATTCTGCAAATGTTTTCTGCCGTTCCGTGGTTTGTGTATCATTCTTGCTATGTCCTTTGAGCACAGATGGCTGTAGGTTTGACATGATCTCATTGATCTGTCTTTGCTTAAGCTTTCATAGCCATGGGCTATACCAGGCTCGGTGTTGTGAAGTCTTCCTCTGCTTTCTTCCAGAGAATCTGTCATTTTGGGTCTTGGGTTTTTGTGAGTTGTTGTTGTTTGGTTTTTGGTTTGGAGGTTATACCTGTCTGCTCAGGAGTCAGTCCTTGTGGAGTTCGGGGGGCATATGCAGTGCCTGGGTCAGCTGTGTGCAGAGTAAGCGCCTTACTGCTGTACTTGACTCTCTGGTTCTGTGCTTTGGTCTTTAACCCACTTTGAATGACGTTGTATGTTTGGGGTAGGCTGTATGGCGAATTGGATTCTTGTGCATGTGGCCTCCCATTTTCCACATTGAAGGCCATTTGACTGTAGATATAGGGTTTATTTTGGACTTTTCTATTCCATTTCACTGGTCTTTGTCCTTTTGAAAGTACCACACTTAATTACTGTAGCTTTGTAATGATGTTTTGAAATAATGACAGTTGAGTGCTACAATTGGTTTGTTGAGTTTGGAAAATTGTGTTTGCTGTTTGAGATCACTTATGAGTCTATGAATTTCAGGGTGAACAATGCATTTCTGTCAAAGACAGCTTTGATTTTTTTTTTTTTATTGGAGTGCAGTTTGTAGATTGTTTTGAGTAGAATAGATCTTAACAGTAAAAGACCCTCCAACACCAACTGAACAGGATATCTTTGCATTTATTTGTGTTCTTAGTTTCTTCCATCTGTCTTTGGTAGTTTTCAATATACAAGTCCTTTGGGTACTGGTGAGATATTTAAGTGGAGTGGTTAGGGTGCTTGCCTTGCATGCAGCTGACTTGAATTCAATCCCCGGTATCATGTATGGTCCTGAGCCCCACCAAGAGTGATTCCTAAGCATAGAGTCAGATTCCTGAGCATAGGATCTAAAATACAGTGTACAGATCTTTCCCTTTTTTGGTTAGTTTCATTTCTAAGCATTTCATTAGTTTTCATATTATTGTAAATAGATTGCTTTTCTAACTTTATTGTTGCTTATATCATGTACTTCTAATTTTTACTTTTGCCTTTTGACTGATTTTTTCACCCCATTATAGTTATAAAATGTTATATAACTGAAGTCAGTGATGATGCTGCAGCCACCAGCACAAAGGATACTGTTTTTCTCCAAAACTCTTTACAAATCACCAGGTCACAGATTTATATAACTGCATAAACATGCATTGATAATTTATCGGGGGTATAAAACCTTAAAAAAAACTTGAGGTTTTCTGGAGTTTTTTTCTCCCCCCGTCTTTTTGGGGAACTTAATTTTTGTTTAGGTTAGATTTGGTCTTTCAAGTTGATGAGGAGAGAGGAAATCAATTTAATGTCTACTTAGAATTGCCACTGCTTTATAGACTAAACCTTATATGTGTCCCTTCCGTCCCTCTTACTGATGTGACTGGTGGTCACCTCCATGCCTAGCTGTGGTGTCCTCATATTGTTAGTGGTGGTGGTCTTTGTTGGGAGGGTCTCACCAGCACCGCAGAGCTCCCTGAGGCTGGCAGGCCTGTGATTGCAATGCTTGCACACGTGCCCACCGGGGTCACACTCAGTTGAAACATGAGTTACAGTTGTGCTCACTAGAGTCGCTGCAGTGCTCACATAGGTACCAGCCAGGGGTCATGGTGCTTGTCCATCCTCAAGCTGCAGTGCCCCTGTTGTGGTGCTTATGCTCAGCTGCTAGTGGGCTGGGCCGGAGTTGCTTGTGCTGCTGCATTCGCAGAGGGCTGGGCACAAACTTAGCACCCGGGGCACTGGGCTTCAAACTCCAGTCAGGGCTGCAGGGTGCTGCTGGGTCTTGGGGAAGAGAAGGCAGGCCGTCCACTTGAAAGTCAGCTTGCAGTGGAGGTGGCAGGTTTGGCCTTGAGGAGAGGGCAGTGAAGCACAGGGTGAGGGGTCAAGTATTTCCCTAGACCTTTCTTGAACCATAAGTCACCGTCCCATAACTGAATGTGGGAGCTACAAAATGATCTGAAAAGGTTTCTGAATGCTCACCCACCAAAAGTTAGTTCTGAATCTGCCACATCAGGAATCTCTCGGTTGCATTTCTTGGGTAAAAAGTGGTCCTACGTGGGAAAAGTGTAAGAAACCCTATTCCTTAAATCTTGGATTCCTGATCGTTGTAGATGGGACACCTCTAAGGATTAGGGTTCACATTCAATAGACTGCTCTTGTGATAATTGACAAGGTCAGTGTGGTCTGTGGGCCCAGGGCAGGCCTGACCAGCTTAGTGTATTCCTCCTCCGACTGTTGCTTCTGTGAGGACTGAGAGGTGCACAACGACCATGACCCCCTGTGTAAGTTCAGAAAGAATGAAGTTCTAGGAGGGTTGCTTCCTCTGCTCGAGGTAGTTAATAGAGTTCAGTATTAATGAACTGCTATTTCGGCAAAGAAATGGGAGAACTTTGAGTCCTAACTCTGAATTTTGATATTTGCGTTAATAGAATGTGGGTAGTTAAATCTGACTGTCTTCCATGGGAAGACTCTGTGCTCTGTAATTCTAGCTTTAACAACTAGATAGTAGATCTTTTGAAAAAGATTTTAAGAGATGTAGAAGTATGCTTTTATTTTGGTAAAAAATAATTTTTCATGCTTAAGCCTTGGGCTGGAGCAGTAGCACAGAGTGTAGGGCATTTGCCTTGCACGTGGCCTTATGTGGCTGATCCGAGTTCGATTCCTCTGCCCCTCTCGGAGAGCCCGGCAAGCTACCGAGAGTATCTCGCCCACACGGCAAAGCCTGGCAAGCTGCCCATGATGTGTTCATTATGCCAGACACAGTAACAACAAGTCTCACGATGGAGATGTTACTGGATCTGCTCGAGCAAATCGATGAATTATGAGAGGACAGTACTACAGCGCTATTTAAGCATTCAAGAGTAAGTAAGTAAGTAAAGGCCCTCCCGTTGATCATCGATTTGCTCGAGCGGGCCCAGTAACGTCTCCATTGGAGACTTTGTTGTTACTGTGTCTGGCATATCGAATACTCTCGGTAGCTTGCCGGGCTCTCCGAGAGGGGCGGAGGAATCGAACTCGGGTCGGCCATGTTGGCTGCGTGCAAGGCAAAAGTTATTTTCCTCAAGCTCAAAATGCAATACAAAATTTTACACCATTTAGATAAGTACCTTAAGACGTAATGAGCTTTCCTTAAAGACCTCTCGTGATGGGTGAGGTTTCTGACTGTGCTGTGGGGTGTGAGGCATTCTCACAGTGGAGCTGTGCCCAACTGTGGACTGGCTGCCTGGCAACACAAAGCGATAGCCCTGGGCCTTCAGGTACTCAGATACTGAAAAATAGTGGTGGATTTGCACAGCGGAGTATTGCACAGCCAGAAGAAAGAGCGAGCATGGCTGCACCATAAAAACGCCAATTCTCCCCCTTCAGGAGCCGCTGGAGTTCCGGCGTGGGCGGCAGCGGAGGGGGTTCCTCTGGCAGGTCATCGGCAGGGGCTAGGGACTCCCGCCGCCAGACGCGAGTTATTCGGACAGGCCGCGACCGAGGATCCGGGCTCCTGGGCAGCCAGCCGCAGCCTGTCATCCCTGCGTCTGTCATCCCCGAGGAGCTGATCTCACAGGTATGGCCCTGCCCTGAGGCCACAGTGGGGGCGGCACAGCTTTCTTTCTTGGCTCTGGGGTCCAGAGAGCTACTCTCACCAAAGATTGAAATCCAGGAGCGCTGGTGCAGCCTCTTGCCTTTTTATCTTAGGCCCAGGTGGTTTTGCAAGGCAAGTCCAGAAGTGTCATTATTCGGGAGCTCCAGCGAACAAATCTCGATGTCAACCTCGCTGTCAACAACCTGCTGAGCCGGGATGACGAAGATGGCGATGACGGTGATGACACGGCCAGTGAATCTTACTTGCCCGGAGGTCAGTGGGGCCGCTGGATTCTTGGCTCTAGGGTTTTCACTAGGGATCGGAGGTTTCAAAAACCGGCTCTTCTGCCCATTCTTCGTGGCTTACTGGGTAATGTATCTGATTTCACGGAGATGTCTCCTAGGAAAAACGGGGAAATTATCTCTGTGCCTCACAAGTGTCTTAACATATGGTTCTTTTTTCTTATGGTTATTTAATGGATAACTCAAGCAGTGCTTCTGCATTTGATGGTCATTGAAATCCAGGTTAATACTCTCCTTTTTTGGGGGGATGGGCATGGTTTTTAGGTGACACCTGGCTCTGCACTCAGGAATTACTCCTGGCAGTGCTTAAGGGACCAGAAGGGATGCTGGGGATTCAACCCATGTTGGCCATGTTCAAGGCAAATGCCCTCCCCGCTGTACTGTCGCTCTGGCCTCCAGATCCATGTTAATACTCTCAACTTCATTTCATAGCTCTTTATATTGCTCTCTTGCTCAGGTCATTTCCGTCAGTCCCTGGTTTTCAACTGGTTCTGTTTTCTGGGAGATTGCGTCATTGCAGGTATTTCCTCCTTAGCTGCTTCATGTGTATTTGTTTCTCTTTACAGAGGATCTTATGTCCCTTCTGGATGCAGACATCCACTCTGCCCACCCTAGTGTCATCATCGATGCAGATGCCATGTTCTCTGAGGACATCAGTTATTTTGGTTACCCTTCTTTTCGTCGTTCCTCACTCTCCAGGCTAGGCTCATCTCGAGGTAATTTTGCATTTCTTTCCTTCTGATCACTGGTTGGCCGTATGAAGAGATAGTCGTAGAATTGCCTGTATTCATACTTTTAATGTTATGGGAGCTGGAATCATGTGTTTCTGACATTAAAATTATTTTGGATTTTGAAGAGCCCCAGTCATACTTTAGAGACGATCTTCCTTACCCGCAGTGTAGAACAGCAAGGCTATGACTCCTAATTCAGTTTTTTTATTATGATTATGGGTTCTGAACTAAAAGCGAATTCTGCTTTATAGTGACATGCAGCATTCAGAAGTCTTTCTTTGATTATATTTTTAAAAGTATGTACTCATTTTAAATCTTGATTAGGTTGCAGAGCAGAATATGAAAAAGCTTATTGCAATAAAATTGGCCAGTAATGTAGAATTGTTTTTTAACAACATTTGTTAAAAATACTCTTCAGGTTTGAAATCCTTAACAGGTGGGGTACATAGTAAAGATTAGAAAGATTTTGAAACAATGTGTATTGTGTATAAACCTTTCTTTGTTATACGTTGTATAGATTCAGCTTGCATTTTTTTTACTTTGTTAAGTCAGCATTTTTACTTTCTGGAATATAAAATTGCTCAGTTAAAAAAGGGATAAGAATCAGCTACATACCAATCATTAGTCAACTTGAAAATGATGCCATGTTATAGTAAGACCTTGCTGTAAATACACAGTACTTAAAGAAGGATTTTAAAATAACAAACGTATGGTGATCTAAAGATAATGATCTGAAGATAATAGGATAGCTTTAAAGATTTTTTAAATGGGTACTTTTCTGTCTTAAGCGTCTTAAATTAAGCAGTGGACTATCAGATAGTTAATATAAAGCAAGGACATGTTCTTCTGCATGTCTCCCTTTTGCTTTTCTGACACTTATTCTAAGTAGGTATTACGGAGTTCACACTCTGAGATTTTCAGTGCTTGAACATTTTTATTTTTGGTCTGCACATGATTAAACTTTGCTATTGATTCTGATCCTTTATTATTAAAAAAATAGTGTAAGAGCAAACTTAAATAGCATGGGCATTGCAGAGTTCATAGGCTAACTGCGAAGGAAGCCAATTTTGTGAGAAAACATTTTCTTTCCTCTGGCTTCTAGGCCATGCTGTCAGCGCTCTGGGGCTACTGCTGGCAGTGCTCAGCCTGCTGAACATATTTCCTGCCCAGAAAATAATTCTATAAAGAATTGTAAAAGGGGGAAAAAAAGGCGGATTTTTCAAACATTGTGATATAGTTCAGTCTATAAGATTCTAAATAGAAAAATTTGTAGTTAGTGGATTTGTATTTTAACCTTCTCAATTTTTTTCTTCTTGTCGTTGTTCTGTTTTGGGGCCACACCTGACTGTGCTCGGGGCTTATGCCTGGCTCTGTGCTCAGAGATTATACCTGGAAGTGCTTGGGGAGGAGGGGGGCCGTATGGGGTGCTGGGGATTGAACCTGAGTGAGCCATGTGCAAGGCAAGCGCCCTGCCTGCTGCCCTATCACTCTGGCCCCCTTCAACTCCATGTTGGCAGTTCAAATCCTGTTTACATAAGGCAGTTGTGCCCTCCACGCCTGTTTCAGAAGGCACTGGGTGGGATGTGGCTCCAGTGGCAGAGCACACGTCTTCCAGGCACGAGGGCCTGACTTCTATCCCTGGCATCACATCGCCTCTTGCACCACCGAAAGTAGCCCTGGGGACACTACACCACTGCAGGTGCAGAACAAAAACATTGCTTAATTGAATTCAGAATCTACTTCAGCATAGTTCTTAGAAAAGCTAGATCATCATTTTCATCGATTCACTTGAAAGAATAACCATTTTGAATGTTGCAGGCTTATTAGAACTACCTTATATGACATTGTTGTGAGTAGATAACTGCTGTTAGTTGCACCTGAAGGGTCTTTACTAGAGAGTGGCTTACTTTTATCCCACTGGTGTGACCCAATTGCATACCAGTTCTCCTTCTTCCCTTAGAGAGAGACTCTGAGCTGTTGCGTGAACGTGAGTCAGTTTTACGTTTACGTGAACGGAGGTGGCTTGATGGAGCCTCATTTGATACTGAAAGGGGCTCTACCAGCAAAGAAGGAGAGCCAAACGTGGACAAGAAGAGTGCGCCTGCTCAGAGCCCGGTGTCCCTGGGGGAGGACCTGCAGTGGTGGCCTGATAAGGTATTTGAACCCTCCCCTCCTTCCCGCTTCCGTGGGTTTCTACCATTTGTCCCTTTGGCCCAGAGCTTCTGCTCTGTCACAGACCTTGGGGCTATCATTATAAGGAAAATGCAGTGTTGCTTCTGTTTTGTTTAAAAATATAAATAGTTCTTATATAAATTATATGAATCATCTTTGTGTTCCGTGATGTTTTTATCCTCCTCTACTTGAAATAAAAGAAGTCGAACGGTAGGTCCAGATAATATAGTGACATTCATTTTTAGGACTTCAGTTAATTAGGACCGATAATTATGCAGTGCTTTTTCTTGTGGGATTCTTCCTTCCTTTGAAAAATAAATAAAATATATTATTTTGATGCTGGGCTGGAGTGATAGCACAGCGGTAGGGCGTTTGCCTTGTGTGCAGCCAGCCCGGCCGAGGCGGGATTGATTCCTCCGCCCCTCTCGGAGAGCCTGGCAAGCTACCGAGAGTATCTCGCCCGCATGGCAAAGCCTGGCAAGCTCCCTGTGATGTATTCAATATGCCGAACACAGTAACAACAAGTCTCAAAATGGAGACGTTACTGGGCCTGCACGAGCAAATCGATGAACAATGGGAGGACAGTATTTGTTTTGTTTCTATTTTGATGGGAGTTGCAAGTGGGGGTGATGGGTTGGAACTTGGACCCCGGGTGTCCCACCTGCACTGTGTCTGTCCTTCCAGCCCAAGAGATAGGCTTTAAAGTGTCAAGTGGGCCTCGATTTTTTCAGGCCCAGTTTGATTTTTGCAAGCCTCTGATAGATGCATCATGCCAAAGCAAGGGGGAGGATGTGTTTCTTGAACGTGTCAGCTGGCCTCTGCTCTGGCAGCGAGTCTGCCATTCATCACTTTTGCTTTCAGGCCTGAGGAGACATCCGGCTGGAGAGGATGGTTGGGGGCGTCCTCTAGTAAACTCCCAGGGGGTCACATTGTTCCAAACTTTTCAGACTCACTCCCACAAAATGAGACGGTGCCAGTGTGTGTGGTGGTCTGTGGGTTTCATTCTGTGATGAGAATGTATCTCATAGGCTTCTTTGGGAATATTTGTCACCTGTGTTTGGGTGCTTATTCCTTTTTTTCCAGAACCAGTTCGTAGGACTTTTTTTTTTCTTTTAAGTAGAAGTGAAAGAATTTTGAGCTTAATCTGTAGTAGACAAAAGGGTTCTAGTAATTGATTTTTTTGAAGAGCCAAAAGAAAATCTGATTTTAATTTTTATAGTTGTTTTGAATCTTGATGTACTTGATTTCCCTCTGTATTCAGCTCATGTGGAGAACTTCAGTGCAAGAAGGAACCTGAATTTTAATTAGTCTCTTTGTAAGCTAAAGGATATTCTGTTTTCTTTGGCAGCTGACATACTTTCCCTGAATGCATTCTTTTACTTCCATAGAACTAGAGAAGTTCCCTGTTGTACTTTTCTTCATATGGTGTGGAGGAGGGTTGCAGCCATTGGACTGTTTGCTTTTTATGTGTTGAACTGAGTTCCCTGCATCTCTTTGTCAGTGGTGTTAGAACTGTATTCTTCATGTTAGTGGGACGCAGTAAAGGATTCAGGATCTTGGGGTGGGGTTGGGGAAGGAGGTTGGAGGGGGGAGACACAGCACACCCGGCAGTACTCAGGGTTATTCCTGGCAGTGCTTGGGGGACCATAGGGGTTGTAGGGGATTGAACCGGGGTCATGTGCAAGGCAGACATCCTACCTACTGAGTTGTCTCTCTGGCCCAGGACTCCCAAGTCTTGATTCAGTTTTTTGTATCTGTTTGCAACTTTGCTTCTTTATTGTGTATTGTTTTTCATTAGAGAAAACATTTTCAGTAGTACCAGGTTAACAGGCCAATGTACCCTTTGTTGGACTTAGGTGGCCGTTGGTGCAGGATGTTAGGCACAGCTTGTTTTCAGAGACAGTTCTTAAGTAAGGCACTGCAGGCCATCCTTGCTGCAATGTCTCTGCTGAGTGATAGACGGAGAAATAGCATTATGTGAAACAGCATATTCTACCTTGACCTTTTTAAGTATATTAGACATGTGGTTTAAAATATTGTAATTGAAAAAGAACTATGTCTTACTAGCTTCTGATCGAACCTTAGGTGTTAGAAATTTCAACGTAGGCTCAGAAAGCTCATACCTATTCAGACTGTTTTGTATTGTCAGAGTTGTCAGCAAATGCCATTGAATGCTTGTTGTCAGGACTGAATACTTAACCACAGGGGGAGTCGGCAGGCTCTGAAAGGGTCAGGTAACCCAGGACAGCTTACGGACTCACAGCCAGTTGCCGATGACAAAATAGTACACGGGGAAGCAGCCTGTTGGTCTTCCCAAATTGGGGTATTAGGGAGTGCAGGGAGCTGGGGTGTCTGCACACAGGCAGGCGACCCGCCCTGCGGGAGCCAGGAATCCAAGCTTGGCACCCCATGCAGGTTGTGGCTCCACATTGCTTAGTGCCATAGTTCCCGTCCTGAGGGGTGCTGCTGGCCAGTTCCTTAGGACCAACACTCTTCATCGACTTAGAGGAATGGCCCCTTTGCTATTTCATCATTTCACAGGCTAATAAAACTAAGAGTCTTTAATGATAGAATGCTCTCATTTCTTTAAGCCTTTATCGTACAACTTTTAGCTGCAAATATTTAAGATTACCTTAAATTTTAAGTAGTTCCTTGAATTCTTTGAGTTAAGTGTCAAAACTGGTATAAAAGCGTGATTGAGAAGTGAGAAGGGAGAGAAGTGGGGCGCACCCGGTCAGTGCTGAGTGCATGCTGGGTCAAGTATAGATTGTGTGGAAGGTTTTCTGCTCACTTTCTGTAGGTGTGATGGCAGGAGTTTGTTGGAAGGCAGGAAAGTATTCATATTCTGTACGTTTCCCCATGGGTTTGAGAATGAGTGGTCTTGGTGATCCCAGGCGCCGCATAAAGCTGTTACCTAGGCAGCGGCCAGAGCCGGCTGCAGGGCTTGGCCCCGCTCTGCCATGTACTAGGAGACAAATTCTTGAACTTCCCAGGTTTTCTCTCTGTAAGTGGGGGAAGGATATGGCTTTCTCCTGTGGAATTGTCAGGAGAGTAGGTAGAATGAACACCTGTGGCATCCAAAGAACCAGAAGAACGGCTGATCCCGCCCTCCATGAAGGGCACTTCTGAGTGCACGTGAGAAAGGGAGTTTCTTGGACCAGGGCCCAACGGAAGGAGCACACCAGAATCCCCTGCCTTTCTGAGCTCATAGCAGGAAGGAAGGTAGCAGGCATCCTGTTTTGGGGTGCTAAGTGAAGGGGGGCGTGGGCATGGGTGCCCTTCTAAATCCAAGCCCTGCTTTTGGCCAGCCACACCTGTGCCATTTCTGAATGGTGGATTTCTCCCCAAATAGGATCTTACTATTTATTCCCCTCCCCGTCTCTCCTGCCTCTACCTCTCTTTGGATGCTGTACTGTTTCTGCTAATGACCTTGATAATACAGTTACTTTGACTAGGTGAAAGTTAAGGATTAAGATAACTTTTATTTTTATTTCTCAATCATCTTTCGCAATTAGAGTAGAACTTTTGTTCTTTCTTGCCAAATATTTGTATGTAAGCTGTAAGCATCTCTGTATGTATACCAATCTCCAGCAAGAATCTAAGGAAAGGGAAAACTGTAGCAGCAGTGTCCATAGTCCAGTGCCAAGTTAGGAGATAAGTAACAGACACCCTGGGGGTAGAGGTGATAGGGAAAACAATACTGAAGTTGAAGTCTGTGCTAAGTAAGTCTCCAGTTGCTAAACGGAGGTTTTGCCAAGGAACCCTTTGACTTCTTTTCTGAAAGCATTGAGAAGACCTTGGGAAGGTTTTACTATAGGAAAGTGACGGAGAAGCAAACGTTGATCCAGCAAGTCAGCACCATTGCAGTCATCTGAATTTGCTTTTCTGGATTTCCTTTCGTGTGTTCTGGGGGAATTCGCTTTATTGCCACCTGTCCTTTGACTAGTAGAACCACCCTTGGTTCTGTTTCTCTGGCGTTGAGAGGAGCAGGTAGGCAAAGAGGAGTGAGGCTTTTGGCAGCGACAGAGCACCACGAGCAGTGCGTTCTTTGTATTCCAGCCACAGGACCCAGCCCCATGGATAACAGCCTGCTGATGTGCTTCCTCTGGGTAGGACAGGCGGACCCAACTCCCTCTAAAGAAGCTAAAGTAGCTCATTAAAACAACAAAAACGTAGTTTTCTGTGTCCTTGGGAAATGGGCACGTTTAAATGGTTTCCATTACTTGGTATTTTTGTATTTCTCTACCTGTAAGACAGAGCGGGCAGGAAACAAGGTGATTTTCCTGTCTTGCTTGGCGGTTGGCTGAACCGTTCATTTACCATTGTGTGTAATAGGTTCTCAGGGCGTTTGTGAAGGGTACAGACTTGGCCCTGGCTCATGTGGGGGCAGATTTCCCTGGAGCTGCGGGAGTGTGCTGCCTCGGTCTCCAGGCTGCTCTTTGAGAATGCGCAGCTTGGGTGTCCTGCGAGGGAGAGACCCCCTGTACAGCGGGTGACGGCCACTAAACTGAAGGTGCTGTTTCCGCGGCCTCCAAGGGATCGGGCAGAGGGCGCTCAGGTTCAGCAGGTGTTGATCCGAAAGTACTGCAGACACTGCAGATTCACTGCGGGCCTGGTGTCTGGACGGCTGTGATGTTGATTGGCGTGAACGCCTGGCGTGTTGTTGTGCAGGGAAGAGGCAGGGCAGGTCGTTGTGCCAGGCCGCCCAGGAGGCAGGATGTTGGCTGGTTACTAGGAAGCCATCAGTGTCCTGGGGAAGGGTGGATTGGTGGACTTTGGTGTGGCTTGCTGCGAAGGAAAGGAAAGGTTGGGGGGATGGAGACGGGGAGAAGTGGTGATCAGGAGCCTGGCATTGACTGGTATTAGATTTTGGGGGATGCAGGCACAGTGGCAGGAGAGGGGACTGTGAGGGGGTCTGAGACAAGTGCCCCTAGGTAGGATGGTTGTTGAGCATGGAGGGGCGAGGCAGGGGAGATGTGTTGTGCAGGAGTTCAGGCGTCAAGGTCTGGCAGCTGGAACTTGTGACTTGGGAGACCGTGTGCTGCTCTGCAAGGTGCTGGGGGAAACCGTGCCGGAACCCACAGTAGTTGCAGTGAGCAGCTGAAGGAGAGGTGGGGTTCTAGAAGGGAATTGCATTCTCTGGGTTTGGGGTTACCTTTTTGGTGGGAGGGGAGGGCAGAAAAGGGGAGACAGAGAGTGCTTTTTCACAAAGGAAGCTTCAGGAGTCTGTGTTTTCTGGGTGAGTAGGAGGTAAAGTCAGGGCAACATCACACTTAGATATTTGTTATATATTAACAGAAATCATGTTCCTGGTAATTTTATAATTGCAGTCCAGTTCATTGCATGTGCATTACGTTGCAGCTGATGTTTACTTTACGAAAATATACTTGTATCAGCAGCTTGCAAAAGCCTGCATAGAAGAAATTTTTGGGTTTTTTTGCACTCACTGTTCCCTGCTCCAGCTCCCTCTGACCCCCACTTATTGAGCACTTACTTGTGTGGTGCACTGTGTTTTGAGCTGTGGCTACTGTGGTGAATAGGATAAAGCTTGTGTCTCAGTGAGCAGACCATGTGGTCAGGGATGGTCTTATTGAGCAACTTGATCAAGCAGAGTAGTGAGTCCATAGGGGCCAGAGAGGTAGTAAGTACGGCAGTTAGGGCACTTGTTTACACTCGGCTGACCCAGATCAATTCCTAGCACTCCTGTGATTCCCCAAGCCCCTCTAGGAGTGATCCCTGAGCACTGCTGGTTGTGACCCAAAAACAAACACAAAGGAGAGTGAGTCCTTTAAGAATCAGGCCAGAGGACCAGACACGAGCAGTTGTGGTTCTGAAATGGAAAAGGCTGTGCAGTGGCAGGGGAGTGGTGCCTGGGGAGGGGTCCTGGGAAAGCCCACTGGCACAGCTTTGCGGCTGACTGAGGCTGTGTAGTCTGTGGGCTTACTGTGTAATTAATCTGGATATGGTGGAGGGACGGAAATGATGCCTCTCAGTCATTAGGTTTGGCAGTTGAAAGACATTCATGGTATTGTACTGTTTCTCTTTCATAGGATGGAACAAAATTCATCTGCATCGGGGCGCTATATTCTGAGCTCTTGGCTGTTAGCAGTAAAGGAGAACTTTATCAGTGGAAGTGGAGTGAATTGGAACCATACAGAAATGCACAGGTATATGTTATATTTTACTATATTGCCTTGCCTTGAATAGCTCTACCTACCAGCATATAAAATGTTCATCATTTTTCTTATGCTTTCAAAGAATCCTGCGTTACATCATCCACGAGCAACGTTTTTGGGACTAACAAATGAAAAGATAGTCCTCCTGTCCGCAAATAGCATTAGAGCAACCGTAGCTACAGAAAATAACAAGGTATGGAACACTCTGCCAAGACCGATAATAGTGGCGTTTTTGTTTCTTTTCTTCTCCCTGACCCTTTAGTCTTTTCTATTTTCTAACTAAAATTGCAAATAAAAATCGTCCCAAGCCTTGGTCTAATGCTCCTATGTTGAATTATTTTGTTGGTGGTCTAGCTCTGTATTTGAATCCAGCTTCAGAGATAGCTCTACATTGAGAAGGTTGAAGAGATGATGGCTGACAACGGAGAGATGTTGAATCTGTAATAGATAGACCGGGAAAAAAGTGGTTCTTCTACTTAGATATCAGTTTGCCTTTAGAGTCTGAATTATTTGTTCAAGACTGTTTGCTTCTGTCACACCTTAAAGATGGCTGTGGTACTTACTTCAGTGCACGCAGTTTCGATTTGGTTGCAGCAGGCGTTTTAGTTTCAGTCTTCTGGAGAACCTTTTCCGGGGCTAGGGGCATGGCTTGCGGCGTTTTGCCAGAGGCATCCTGGCTTCCACCCCCAGCACCACCACCACCAGCCAAAAGAGCCCTAAGGAACAGAACAGGCTTTCCTGAATATGTAGCTCAGCATTTTTTAGAACTCAGCCTATCAAGTATGTCTTCTGTTTTGAAAAGAGAACTTGTTTTTAGGTGGGGGCTCCACCTGGTGCCACTCCGGACTTAGTCCTGGCTCTGCACTCAGGGATCACTCTTGGTGGGCTTGGACCATATGGGGGTCCAGAGATCAGCCCTGGTCTGCCGTATGCAATGCAAGTGCCCTCCCCACTCTGGCCCTAAGGGATGGTTGGTTTTATCCAGGTGTCTCTTTTGCTTTATTCTTCAGGTTGCTACATGGGTAGATGAAACTTTAAGTTCTGTGGCTTCGAAGTTGGAGCACACTGCACAGACTTACTCCGAACTTCAAGGAGAACGGATTGTTTCTTTACATTGTTGTGCCCTTTATACCTGTGCCCAGTTAGAGAACAATTTATACTGGTGGTAAGTGTCCTGAGAGGGAATTTCTTATTAGCGAATTCTTCAGTGTCCATAGATAGGTGCTTTGAGTGCCAGTCCCAGAAGGTCAGAGAGAAGATACTGCTTTGTAGGGAGGAGGGTTTCACTTTGAACAAAGGAGCATTCAAAAAAAAAAGTGAAAGCTTCCAAATTCAAAGTGTTACATAGAAAGAACCAAAATGTAACAACTGGGAGTTTTAAAGAATATTTTTACACAGTAGATGTGGGTGCTTTGCTTATGCTTTACTGCAAGTAAGGTATTTTTTAAAATGTGTTTTTCATTCAATAGTACTACTTACAAATATTTTAAAACTTAAAATATTGCATGAATTCTAATGATTTCTGTTATGTAAAAGGCCCTCCCGTTGATCATCGATTTGCTCGAGCGGGCCCAGTAACGTCTCCATTGGAGACTTTGTTGTTACTGTGTCTGGCATATCGAATACTCTCGGTAGCTTGCCGGGCTCTCCGAGAGGGGCGGAGGAATCGAACTCGGGTCGGCCATGTTGGCTGCGTGCAAGGCAAACGCCCTACAGCTGTGCTATCACTCCAGCCCAAAACCTATGGTCAGGGCACAAAACTATTGAAGAAAAGCAAATGAGAAATGGTTAAATGATATAACCTTAGTTTACTTACTGGGATTTGATCATATTCTTTTTTTTTCCCCCCCCAGGGGTGTAGTCCCTTTTAGTCAAAGGAAAAAAATGTTAGAGAAAGCAAGAGCAAAAAATAAAAAGCCCAAGTCTAGTGCGGGTATCTCGTCCATGCCGAACATCACAGTTGGAACCCAGGTTAGTAACTGCACGACACTTGCCTGCAGCCACATTTCTTTTCACTGTATGCAGGCCTGATGGGGACGAGGGGGTCAATGAGGCAGAGAGGGCCACTCCCTGCCTTGTCTCTCACTCTGGGCAGGGGGCAGGAGGTTCGCCAGTGGTACAGGGCCCGAGTCTTTAACGAGAAATGTTTTCATTTTGCCTGATGGAGGGTTCAGGAATTCCTGCCAGCACGAAAGACTGCAAACTCCTGCTCATTGGGCTCCCAGCAGCCCCCAAAGCCCTCATGACCTGTTTTTCTTGGCTACTGAGATGGTTTTCAGCTTCTGTGGGCATCTTCTGGAAGGTTTTTTCCTCATGCTTCAGTGTCTCTGAGGGTGTTTTGAGGACCTGTGATGCTCTCAGCGAGTCTGTATGCTCT
Organism: Sorex fumeus; assembly: GCF_029834395.1. Lineage (NCBI taxonomy): Eukaryota > Metazoa > Chordata > Mammalia > Eulipotyphla > Soricidae > Sorex > Sorex fumeus. The sequence continues at coordinate 78,427,545 of NW_026606059.1, forward strand.
TTCAGTGGAAACCTGGGTGGGCGCCCTGCGTTGTCTCCATGGAGCCTCTCCTACTCCTTACCCCCACCTCCACCAAGTGGTCCAGGCCTGGATGCCTGTGTCTGCCCCTCAGTCGGATAGTGAGGCATTTGCAAAACTGGGGACAAGCCCCTTTGGCTATTTTTCAAGTGTCATTTTTTTTTCTTGAAAAGTGCTGACAATAAGGTTTATTGTTTAGATAATTTAAGATTTTTTAGCTTGAGTTTACTTATAAATGCCAACAGGATTTATTAGTTAACAAAGGTTGTTGGGGTCCTTGGTCAATAAGGAAAAAAGGTCTGATTCCAAGGTGACCTAAGAATTCCATACTTCTGATTCAGTACACTTGCATAGAAGTTGACCTTCAGAGTAAATGTACAAATGCTTATTATATTCATTATAATAATGATGTAATGAATATTTAAGGCCCATGCCCCCAACTTAGGTAAATAGTACTTTTTTTTTTTCCCCTTTTTGGGTCATGCCCAGCAATGCACATGGATTACTCCTGACTTTGCACTCAGGAATTACTCCTGACGGTGCTCTGGGGACCATATGGGATGCTGGAAATGGAACCCAGGTCGGCCGTGTGCAAGGCAAACGCCCTACCTGCTGTACTATCACTCCAATCCCTAACTAATGCTTTTTATTACAAACTGTTACTCCTGGTTGTGCACTCAGCGATCACCCTTGGGGCTCTTGGGACCACATGGGATGTTGGAGATCCAGCTCAGGTCAGCTGTGCATAAGCAAGTACCTGCTGTCCTATTCACTCCATCCCCAAATTGTGTTTTATTTTACAAATGTGCTGAACTTACTCATACTCTTTAATTTGGGGAGGACGTTACGAATGAATTGTTGGAGTTCTTTCATTCATAACACTCTTGGCCTTATTGATTGTATAAGATTGTGTTTTTATACGCTTAGGTGTTCTCAAAGGATGTCATGTTGATGGAGATTTTATTTTGTTAGGTCTGCTTAAGAAATAATCCTCTGTATCACGCTGGAGCAGTTGCGTTTTCCATTAGTGCTGGAATCCCTAAAGTTGGTGTCTTAATGGAATCGGTGTGGAACATGAATGACAGTTGTCGCTTTCAGCTCCGCTCTCCCGAGAGCTTGAAAAGCATGGACAAAGCGAGCAAAGCAGCCGAGACCAAGTACGTCCTATTCCCTAGGGTCTTCCTTTCATGACCGGGTCATTGGTCATTCAGGGCGATGGAGCTGGGTGGCAACATTATGGGATCTTTTTCAGACCCTCAGTTTTATACTGTTCACAGCTGGGTTATTTGTTCCTTAGCAACTGTTAACATTTGCTTCTCCTCCCTCACTTTTCATTTGCTTCGGGGATTGAGCCCCCTGTGTGAAGTGCGGGGTCTGCCTGGGCTCCATCCATGGCTTCTGGAATTGCTTGATGTACTCTCAGCTATTTGAGTGCATTAATAGGTGAAAGAAAAGGTTTTGCCGATTCAAGTGCCGGGAAGGGAAATTTTGAGAAGAATTTAATTCCCTTTTGGTGTGAGGGATTCCTACAGAGGCAAGTTTCTTGGTGGAATTCTAAGAAATTGAATGATTTAGGGTTTTACTTTATTTAACTTTACCATTTTTGTTCACTTAAATTACTATGCCCAGGTCAGGGTTCACTGAAGGGGGAAATGTGTTAGTTCACTCAAGAGGTTCATGAGAAAGGTGTTGATTGAAAAGTTTCACTTTTATTGTTATTCTTAGATAAGCTTATCTGAACCATTGTTCCAGGTTGTTTTTCTTCATGGGATGTATTTGTAATTCCCATTTTAAAATGTAAAAGTATTCACAGTATACCTCCTTCAGTACCTTGTGTCCTAAAAATATACCACTTTGTGTACCATTTCCTTTGAAGAATAAACTTAGAGTCTTAAAAATAAACCATTTGACACTTGTCCCTTGCTTCATTTTCCTAATTCTAAGAGTGTTCTTATTTCTGACCTCAGGCCTGAAAGTAAGCAGGAGCCCGTGAAAACGGAGATGGGGCCTCCCCCATCGCCCGCATCCACCTGCAGTGACGCCTCCTCCATCGCCAGTAGCGCCTCCATGCCCTATAGTAAGTGGCCGAGGGTAGGGAGGTGACTCACATGGTCCCAGTTCCTCCAGAGACACCATGTTTCTCTGAGTTTAATTTTCGTGTGTGTAGAAATAGCAGTCACAGGGTGTTAACAGTTCCTGTTTTGCCGCCTTGGAGAGTGACAGCAGGGCACAGCTGCTGGGCCTCTTAGTTGAGACTTTACTGCTTAGAAGCTGGATTACAACATATACTTAGAATTTATATAATTTAGGGACTTCCTGCTGCACTTTAACTTGAGAGGTTTTTTGTTTTTATTACTATTTTAATTGCTCAAACTTTTATTTTATGGTGGTGTGTTTTTGCAACTGAGACCATGGATACTTTTAAGAGCAGCCCCCTCTAATGTTCAGGTGGAGATTTTGGGCAGATAGCCCTGATTTTAAGATTCCAAAATAATGTCTTTTATTTTTTTCTTATAGTTTGTGGTGGGCTGGAGTGGTAGCACAGTGGGTAGGGCGTTTGCCTTGCACGAGACCGACCAGGGTTCGATTCTTCCATCCCTCTCAGAGAGCCCGGCAAGCTACCAAGAGTGTCCCACCTGCACGGCAGAGCCTGGCAAGCTCCCCGTGGCGTATTCAGTATGCCAAACACAGTAACAACAAGTCTCACAATGAAGACGTTACGGGTGCCCACTCGAGCAAATTGATAAACAACGGGAGGATAGTGCAGTGCAGTGCAGTTGTTTGTGGTAGTGTCAGTGTAGTTGGGCATTAACTGAGACTTTGGTTTTTCTCTCTGACATCTCTGGAAGTAGAAGTCACTTTCAGAAGCAAGGTTTTTATTAGCACTCTCAATTATGTGTCCCTTTGAAATGATCTCGCCTCGTATCATAGATGAAATCTATAAAGTCTTTTTTTATATTTTCTCCTTGGTACTTACCATTTTGTTGTTGTCTAAGAACGGCGACGGTCAACCCCTGCCCCCAAAGAAGAGGAGAAGGTGAACGAAGAGCAGTGGTCTCTTCGGGAAGTCGTTTTCGTGGAAGATGTTAAAAATGTTCCTGTTGGCAAGGTTTGTTCAGAATCTCTTTAGCACTGTTGGCTCGCTGAACTGTCATAGCGCTGCTAATCACAAGCCCCAAGTAGGTGAGCTGTGGTCAGTTCTGCTGGTGCTCTCAAGTCTCACCCCTTAATCTGCTGCGGACAGTGCAGCGCCTGTCCCCGACCCAGCAGCCCGTGGTTATTGGGCTCCTCTGCAGTGTTTTTAGAGATACTATTGTTTTGAAGACCATCCTTTGGAGTCATTAGATTTGCTGACAAGTCGCAACGGTGCATTGACTTTTAGACACTGCTCATTTTGTGGACCTCGTCTCCTGAAGATCTGCTCTTTGGGTCACCTGTACCTCCTCCCTCCCCAGGGATATACAGAGTTTCTTAGGAGTCCTTGGAAGTCCTTAAGGAGTCCCAGGAGAGGGTCTGCCTTTTCACACCGTCTGGAATGTCATTACTTCCATTTTTCTTTCCTCACATACTTAAGAAACAAAACGGAGCAATAGCTGTGGATTATCTGCGAAGTACAGTACTTTTTCATTGCTTTTTCAGCTCTGAAGCAGCCTTATTTCTTCACTGTTTCATTAACAGTAGAGCTGTGGCTTGTTGGCAGGCATTTTCTGCTCAAAGATTATAAGACAGGAGCAGAGTGCAAATATCACAGTTTTGGCTCCTGTGCGTTGAGGGCCAGGAAGGCAGCTCACTCAGTGAGCGACTGTCTGAATTTATGGCAAGCTCCTCCATACTGGCTCTATAATAGATGCTCTACTTGTACTTGTACTGTTTAAGCCCAACATCTACCGTCTGGGCCATGCCATATGGGTCATTGAAAAAGTTCTTCTCATAATGGGCTGCTAGGCTAATAAAGAGAAGGCAGAGGGATATGTTTTGGCTCTTCAGTTGATTGCTACTCTTACTTAGTTTGTCACCGTAATTATTGGCTCTGATTTGGATCTCGATTTTGCTTTAACTCAGACATCAGCAACAGAACTGAGTCATTTCAGATTAATTTTATAATTTGGTGATAGCAGCAAGAGAAACAGACTCATCAATAAATGCCATCACTGTTGAATTAGTCCAGTGACTGGACTATGCTATTGATTTCCTGTCTGGTTTGTGTCTGTTTCCCTATACTTCTAGGTGCTGAAAGTGGATGGTGCTTACGTTGCCGTAAAATTCCCAGGAACATCCAGTAACACCAACTGTCAGAGCAGCTGTGGTTCAGATGCTGACCCTTCTTCCCTTCTGCAGGATTGTAGGCTGCTTAGAATCGATGAGCTACAGGTAACGGTAGGGGAATTGTTCAGCAGGACAATAGGGGTGACTGTTCAAGGGATGACTCCTTGTGTCTGGAGCACAGTTGGATGTAAAATCCCGTTTGTCTTTCACAGGTTGTGAAAACTGGTGGAACACCTAAAGTTCCCGACTGTTTCCAAAGGACGCCTAAGAAGCTGTGTATACCTGAAAAAACGGAAATACTCGCAGTGAATGTGGATTCCAAAGGTAAACATTTTGTAACCTTTCAACTGGTATGCTGTCATGTGCAGTAAGAGGAAATGGGATAAAGTGGTTTAGAGCCTGGGCAGTTTTTGTTGCCTGTTTAGCTTCCATGGACTTAAAATATATCTGTTGAAATTGGTAAATGTGGCGGGAGCTGTGACAATTGGGTAGTTGCTGGAGACTGAGATGTGTAACAAGTCTGCTATCTGCTTTCCTTTTTCTAAAGGTGTGCATGCTGTTTTGAAGACGGGAAATTGGGTTCGGTACTGTATCTTTGATCTTGCCACAGGAAAAGCGGAGCAGGAAAATAATTTCCCTACAAGCAGCATTGCTTTCCTTGGTCAGAATGAGAGGAACGTAGCCATTTTCACAGCTGGACAGGTATAGACACTTATTTTTTGCATTTGAAAAGTATTGACAGCAGTGTCATTTTTGTGATTCTTGGATCTGGTTCACTTTGCTTTTTAAAAAACGAATGGCGGGGCTGGAGCGGTAGCACAGCAGGTAGGGCCTTTTGCCTTGCACGAGACTGACCTGGGTTTGAATCCCAGCATTCCATATGGTCCCCTGAGCACGGCCAGGAGTAACCCCTGAGCATTGCCGGGAGTGACCCAAAAACAAAACAAACAAAGAAAACTAATGGCAAATTTTGTATATTCCTGTTTAGTACTAGTGGTTTTTCTATGGTCATTAGTACACACACACACACACACAGAGAATGAATGAGAATCAGATGTATGTTTTGATTGGGAGCCAGATTTCAGTGTTTCCCTTCTTTTGTAGGAGTCTCCTATTATTCTTCGAGATGGAAATGGTACCATTTACCCAATGGCCAAAGATTGCATGGGAGGAATAAGGGATCCTGACTGGCTTGATCTTCCACCTATTAGTAGTCTCGGAATGGGCGTCCATTCTTTAATTAACCTTCCTGCCAATTCAACAATCAAAAAGAAAGCTGCTATTATCATCATGGCTGTAGAGGTAAGCTGGCTTTTGAAACTATTTAACACTTTAATTCAGAAGACATTTCTAGAATCTGGGGAAACACCTTGACTAGCTCGTTCGTTTGCCCTTCTCTATGGGAGCTGTTAGGCTATTAGGACAAGGCAGATCAGTGAACCAGTGATTCCAGGGCAGCGTAATTGAGAAAGATGTGTACGGTGTTGTGGGAGGGATACATCAGACTCTGGTTGTAGGAAAGGCTGGGGTATCTGGGTTCAGTCAGACAGGACCTCCTAGACCCAAGATGACGGGAGATCTGTTGTTCCAGACAGGAAAGGCAGACTGTGAATTTGGTTCAAGTGTTTCGAGAAAAGAAAACGTACATCCTGCTGATACAGCCAAAAGTTAGGGCTCAGTGAGTGGCGGCTGGTAGGCTAGAGAAGAGGACCAAGGAGCCCTTGCGCCAACCTAAGGGAAGGGAAGGAGTCTTTTCTTTTCCTGAAAGTTCGTTTCAGAAAGATTTGGAGCCCCCAGCCCTGAAAAAAGTATTTGAAAAAGATGAATTGTGGTCAACAAACAGACCTGAGATTCCAGATGGATACTAATAGAGTTGTTTCAGTTAGACACAGTTATTTTGAATTCTTGGAAATGATTTAGAAGGTAGAAACTTGAGAACCCCTGAGGACACAGAAGCTATAAAACTTGGTGATTGGATGTTAGCAGTAGATGAAGGAAGGGGTTATAAAAGCTTCAGATTCAGTGAACTTTCAAGAGGGAAAATGGGAAGTACAAATGGGAAAAGAGAAGAGGGAAAGTTTCATTTTGAAAGCCTGGGTGAGGTGTTTGTTAAGTGCGGAAGTCGCCACACCGGAAGACTGGAAGGTACTGGAACACCGAGAGAAGACCTTACCTAATCGATCTAAGTTTCTTAATGACTGTTGGCATGCTTTGCAACTAGGGGCCAGGGAGCAGGTTGGTGCTGCACGTTCGGGAAAGAAAGTTATTGTATGGGAGATGTTGGTGGCTTAGCAAAAGAGACGATAGAATTATAAGAAATGATTCACGGTCACGGTCCTCCCGTTGTCCATCGATTTGCTGGAGCGGGCCCAGCAAATCGTAACGTAATGTGAGACTTGTTGTTACTGTGTTTGGCATATTGAATACGTCACGGGTAGCTCGCCAGGCTTTCCCCTTGCGGGTGAGATACTCTCGGTATCTTGCCGGGCTCTCCGAGAGGGGCGGAGGAATCGAACTCGGGTCGGCCATGTAGGCTGTGTGCAAGGCAAACGCCCTCCAGCCCAAGAAATGATGAAATACTAGATTTGTTTTTCAGGGATAGTCAACAGTTTACTTGGGTGAGTATGGGGTATCATGGAACCGAAAGGCAAAGGTTTTGGAAGAAGGAAGTTGCCGTTTATTGAAGTGAAGAAGGTTCAGGAGGTAGAGAAATGAGGGAGCGATATAAGGACTCTGTTTTTTTGTTGTGTTCAACTGAAAATGCGTGTAAGAAATTGGGGAGAGTTGGAGAGACAGTACAGTGGGTGAGATGCTTGCCTTGCATGTGGCTGACCGGGGTTTGATGCCTGGCACCGCATAAGGCTTCCTGAGCACTGCCAGGAGTAATCCCTGAGCACCACTGAGTGGGGCCTCAAAAATCCCAAGAGGAGATGGTGAAGAAAGAGGTGTGTGAGTTTAAAGACCAGGAGAAGGAGGACTGAGTGGGAGAGAGACATCGAGGTGTGTCTGTAGTATGTCTGTGACATTGGATAGTAGGTGGAAAGATCCGGGACCGAAGCATGAAAATTATCAGCATTGAAATGCCAGGACCTGCACTGTGTGACTGTGTGTGTGTGTGTGTGTGACTGTGTGTGTGTGTGTGTGTGTGTATTCATTCACTCCCTGTACTAATGAGTGAGTGAGCGAGTGAATGCCAAGGAGATCAAGAGAAAACTTAAGAGGGAGCAGAGAGAGTCTTAGAGGAGAGTGTGCATGACAGTTCTCTTAGAAGCCAAGTGGTCTGCAGTGATCAGCTCTGCCAAATGCGCTGGGGGTCAGTTAAGCACCCACTTGGATTCGGCTCCATCTCAGTCATTGTTGACAGTGGAATTAAAGAAGATGGGAGGCCAGGAACTCCTTTTCTCTAAAGGAATCAAATGGAGCTTAGTATGGTAGCTTTGCCTTTGCTCGTTATGTTGTGCATGATAAGCAAACTTATTGGAACAGTGTAAGTTACTCCAATGGTCTGAGCTGGAGGACTGCTGAGGATTGTCTGTGAGCTTCTTCAGAGGCACATTGCTTGTGTTTTGGTTTCACTTTGTTGGTCAGGTAGCCTAGTGATTCCAGCCTCATTGGGGTGAGGATTTAGAAGGTAGCTATGATCTGAACTTGGCCCCTAGGAATAACTACTTCATTTTTTTAAAAAAAAATCCTGGTTGCTTGCCTGCTGTTAAAATTCACAAGGTTTATGTACAGATCTTAAATAAAAAGTTGCTGTTAAACATTTAGGGACTCTGGGGCTGGGCTTATACCTCATGTAGGAGCTCTGGTAACTGTGTACCATCCTGAAAACACTCCGTGTGCCCCCTTTAGAGCATCTCCATTCCTTTCAGTTCATTGCAGTCGTGCTGTGTAATTTTCTGGCTCTGTATCGGAAGGTTGGACCTGTGTATGTGATAAGGTCTATGTTGAGCTTTCATTTGGTGAGCCTCCTCTGTCCAGGCACTTCACATGTGCCGTGCATTTAGTTCTCTGACTTGCACTCGGCAGGCATAGCCAGGGTGGAGATCCAGTGGCTTCCTCCCATGGGTGGAATAAAGCATGGCATCACTTTCCTCGTACTCCAGTGACTTGGCTTGGGGGCGTGCCTGTTGCTATAAGAGCAAGTGACAAACAGAATGTGGTGTGCAGAATTAACTTTGTACATCATGGTGTCTTAATTAAAAAAATTTTTTTAAGTTTATATTTAAAATAATGGCCAATACATAGGTCTCAGCTGACTTTAACAAGCTTAATCTTATGGGATTGTCTTAAAGCCATTGGTAGCTCCGTAGTCAAAAATGGTTCTTTGACACGGAGGCAGTAAATTAGTTGTTTCTTCGCTTTATTTTTGTGTCTTGTGCTCCCCTCCCCAACTCCTTTCTCATGAAGCCAGGTGGAGAAAGTTGGTGACTTCCACTTTAAAGGGAAGCAGCAAGTTGTCCAAATGCACCTTCTTTCCTTTGTGTTTTCACATTCTCCCCCATCTCCTTTTTTTCTGACTCCCAATTCTAGTGAAATGAAAAAACATACCAATTCCCAAGCCAATTAATACTCTTTCAGTGCATTAAATGTCCCATAGCTATCTTTTTGGGGAAGGAGTCTGCTTGAAGCCCATGACATGTTTGTGTCTGTGTCCATGTACTCCGCTGTAGATGAAGCGAATTTGATCCTCACAGCAGGTGCTCAAGTGTGTGGTGACTTCTGGCTGTGTTCTTGAGGGATGATAAAAAGGGAGGGCTCAACTCTTTGGGCATTGATCTGGTTCTCAGGGCTCCACCCACCCACATGACCTCCAGCTGTCTTCATGCTGGGAGTCAGGTCCACTCTCTGGATGTAGGGGTCTGCAGGTGTCCTGTTTCTAGTTCCAGCGGTTATACCTTGGGTCTGAGCCTTGTGTTCCCCAGAAATCTTTGCTCAACACAACCGTATTTTGACCATGAAATACTCTGGATGTGTGTATTGCTTCTGGGGAATTGATGGTTTGGGTTTTCATATGTGGTGTAACCGTATGAGCAGAAGAGGGTGAATAAGTCTTAAACAAAAACATACATCCTTTGCTCAATTGATCATCACTAGTACTAGGGTTCTAATGTGATAGTTACATAATGTAGACCAGGGGTGGACAAAATGGCCCGCCAGCCAACTACATCCGCTCTCACTACTCTGTAATGCAAAAGCTCCAGTTACAAAAGTCAGGGTTCTTTTCCATACCTGTCAGTTGTATACTACCTTTAAAATGGAACTGGCACTCGATGTATTTTGCCAAGCTCCCTGAAATTAACTTTCCTTGTATTACAGAGCTGCTTCTACTATGTGTTGGCCATGTGAGTGTTTGGGGTGTGAAACCCGTTCTGTTAAAATTCATAAACTTTTTTTTTCTCGGATTTGTCTGAGTACAGAAACAAACATTAATGCAGCACATTCTACGCTGTGATTATGAGGCCTGTCGACAGTATCTTATGAATCTGGAACAAGCAGTGGTTTTAGAGCAAAATCTACAGATGCTGCAGACGTTTATCAGCCACAGATGTGACGGAAATCGAAATATTTTGCATGCCTGTGTGTCAGTGTGCTTTCCAACCAGCAACAAGGAAACTAAGGAAGAGGAGGGTGAGCTGAAGCACTGGGGCAAGGGGTGGAGCATGTGGCTCAGGGCGGGAGGCATACCTTGCATGCAGCGTCCCGGTTCAGTCCCCAGCACTGGAAAGTCAGAATTAGAATGAGGTCTTCAAAAGAAATTTCAGGCATTTTTTAAAAAATACTAGTATTAAAGTAAATCACTGTAAGGAACTTGTGTGTTCTTTGGTAAATTTTAACCTAAGCAGAAGGTAAAAAAGTACCTGTCAGGCTGACTGGTAACATGTAATTAAGGTTGCTTAGTGTGTTTTGTTGCTTGAATTCTGGTCTCTTTGATATGCTTGAACTATATGAATACTTTATGAGCATTGCTGATTTTATAATTACAGGTTTAATTACCATGGAAATTATTCAGGAAGTTGAGCCAAGTTGTACTGAAGCAAGTTTTGTCCCAGTGTTCAAAGTACAAGGAGAATAGCCTAATGAGTTGGATGGTTTTGGGAGGGTTGCTAAGCTTTCCCTGCCTTCTGCTTTGAAGCTTTACTTTGGCTGAAATGAAGGGGCAGCTGGAGCCTCAAGGCAGCGATACAAACCCTAATATTCTCCCTTAGTTTTGGATTCTGCTCATGATTCCTTGTGGGGGGAGATCCTTTCTGGATAGTGGTTTGCATGTCTCGCCTTTATTATGGTATCACTAAAAGTCTTGAAGACACGAATTGTGAAAGTTCTAGTGCCATCTGTCTTCTGTGTTGCTCTGAGGAAGATAAAGCTACTCTTAGTTCTAGTGGTTGAGTTGGGGCAGCAGAATATGCAGGAGGAAGTATTTTGTCTCTGGAGCTCTCTGAGAGTGTTAAGTCCATCCTAATTCTGTCTCTCCTGTTTCAGAAGCAGAGCGCTCAGAGAGAAACACGTTTGCAGAGAGGCTTTCTGCTGTGGAGGCCATTGCAAATGCAATCTCCGTTGTCTCAAGTAACGGCCCAGGTAATCGGGCTGGATCTTCAAGTAGCCGAAGGTAATGTGATTTTTACCAGGAATGTTTAATTGGCAGAAACAAATCCAAGCCCAGAAAGAAGTGTATCTCTTATCAAATGCATGAGTTGGTAGGACTTTTGTTCCTTCCCAGTATCACTCTGGGGGAAAGTATCTGATAACATCTAATTAGTGCAGAACTGCAGAACCCAGAGTGCTTTAAAAATTTGAGATATTTAGTTCATGTTTGATTCCTCAATGTGTTTTAGATTTACCCTTCTTGCTTCCTAGAAAGTGGTTTTCTTTAGTTGGAGAACACGTAATGCAGTGATTGAAGGACCCTCAATGTTTTGTTTTCAGATTGCTTATTGAAGGCAGTTTCTCAGCACTCTCAGACTGGCGTGCATTATGAATCACTTCCCTGGCTCGAATTGGTTATTTTCAATTTTCAGGCTTTGAGTTGTGAGATGGACAATCATTTATAATAATACGTTGGAAATTAGTTGGTGTTTGAATAGATGAAGAAGATGTAGAATTCTGGTTTAGCTTTTCCCCTGCCCCCAGAGAGAAAACCGCCTGAATTCTGGGCTCCGTGGCAGATGGTCACTGCACCGTTTGACAGGGCGGGCAGCTTCCTTCATTGAAGAGCCTTTGCCCGTTTGTCCCTTACTAGACTTTCTCTTTAAAAAATGACAGTTCTTAACTGGGTACCAGTGCCATAGTCTCGGAGGCTCACACACATCCTGAAGGGAGATCTATCAAAGACCACTTGTGGGCAACCAAATTATGACTTAAATCGGAATGACACATAGCTACTTCCAGGCGGAAATGATCTCCAGTTTGTTTATAAATTAGTTTCCTAGGCAAAGTGTATGGGCTAAAATGGAAAGCAAGTAAAGTTCTTCATAAAGAAATTAGTGTTTGAATTATTTCAGGTATTTCATTTCCTCAGGGAAAACACAGGTGCCAATCAAGTTGGACTCTGATATGGTTGGTCCAATGCCAGTGCTGCCATCATTTTTTCATGTAAGGATTATGTTTGAAGGCAAAGACTAAAAGGAGCTTCGAGAGTGGGTGATCTCTTGCTCACAGAAATAATTTGCAGAGTAAGCTCCTTTGAGGCATTTGCTGAAGATGTCACTGCAGTGCTCTTCCCCAGTTCAAACTCAGGGCTGCCGGCTGACCAGCTGAAAGCGCAGGAGGCTTATTCTCCACGCCGGGCGGTAGGAAGTCCACAGACTGCTTCATTGAAGTGCAACCCTCCTCTAGCCTTCCGTGGATTTCTAGGTGCGCCCCTTGCCGAGTGAGCAGGCTGGGCCTCGGGAGCCGTGCGCTCCAAACCGATGCAGTCCCAGTGTTGAATGCAGTACTGGTCTGTGCCTCCAGATGGTGATGTGACTCAGAAGCTTGTTGTGTGGCGCACTGGCTCCTGAGTCCCAGGGCAGAGGGCGTGGAAGGCTTGATTGATGCAGCTGATTGCAGGTGTATGTGCTCTAGAGATTGTTAATCTGGAAGACACATGACCTTCACTTTTTTGTCACAGTGGTGTGTTTGAACATGACTGGATTCTAAAGCTTCTGTAGCATGGATATAACGTGCTTACAAAGAGGAAATTACATCATCTTGACTTCTTCCATATTATCAGAAAATACGATGACTCCAGGCAAGCCTAGAAGAAGAAATGTCAAAACTCTGAACCTTAGCAGCCAAGGTGGTACCTCCTCAGTATTGTCCTCAGCCTCTGAGGATCCAGGTGAATCTTCATGAATTGTGTACAACATCTTGAAGAATGATTTTCTTTTTTGTTTTTTTGTTTTTGTTTTTAAAGAATCTATATGAGGAACTGGGCATTGTACTTAAAAATGTTTCCAAGACCTAATGAAGAGAAGAGGTTAAGGACACTTTTTTAAAAAGTTACAAGGAATGACCCCCCTCATTTAATAGTGAATTGACTACATCACATCAACAAAGTTGGGAGCTGGCAAGTTCAAGAGGAGACTCTGGTCTCAGATTTCTCTTCACTTAATTGACTCTAAGCTAGAGGTCGGAGAGTGGCCCCTATCCTTTGTTTGGCCTGTGCACTGTTAAATTTCTTTTTCCTTTACTTCTGATCACCTGTAGTTGAGCATGTATACCCTGAGCTGGCCCTGACTCCCTGCCCCTTGTAAGTCCCTCTCTGATGTACCCGTGCCTCAGTTGATCGTGGGTGGCGAGTCTGTGGCCTGCTGCTCTTACTGAGGAGCCCCGACCAGATGTTGACATTGAGAATATTTGCTGGGCCTCCCACCGCCGGTTGCCCCCTCTCTCGTCAGGGTGCGGAGCGGCGGCCTGGACCTAGTTAAGGTTGTAGGAGCATCACACAGGCTGGGCCTGCCTCGGGGGCCCGGCCTTTCTCTGTGGGTGCTGCGTTTGACTTCGACTAAAGCAGTCCCTTCATATATGTACCCCTCCATATTATAAGTGCTCTAAAACTCATTACTAAATTGAGGGAGAGAAGGTATTGAGATCATGAAAGCATTCACTACAGGTAATTATAACTAACCTATTGTTTGACTTACTCAAGTTTACTTTGCATACTCTTCCAAAGACTGTTTCTTTCCCCAGAGGTACAGCATCATGCCCAAGCCTTTTACAATAGAAGAGTTCCTGAAAGTAGCCTCTGAGAGACATATTTGTAAATGCTTTAGATAGGGGGAAAAATTGTTTTCTTTAAAAAATGGAAAATGTACATGGAAAAGAAATTTATTCTTGGATTTAATAGTAAGCACAGCTGGGGGTTCAAACAGTAAAAAAAGGCCTAAGGGATTTTTTTCTGGGCATCACAGAACTCAATTGTAAGGCAGGCAGGTCTGACATCAGAAATGCCGAGTCTTCCGGAGCGAGACCTTCGGCCTCGTGTGTACCCTTAAATGGGACCGATTGACTCGCTTAGAAGCTCTGTGGCTGAGCGCTGTTGCTGCAGGCTCCTTGTGCTTTACTTTGCTTTCTTTTCTCTTTTTTTAAATCTTTGTAAATTCTTTATCAGAGATCCAGATTTTTGGACAGGTAGTTTCCAGCACCCCAAAAAGTGCCTGCTTGCGAGGGCTGCTAATCTCTTTTTTGGTGATGTGCACAAATGGGCAGTGTTATTTGTGGTTGAAGTGTTTTGCCCAGTTAATCTAGCAGCCCATCTTACAACTTCCATTTTCAGTTGCTCATTTCTTTGGGATTCCAATTGTACAGCAGTTAAAAAAAACCTTTTTTTAAATCAAAAATATCTAAATTTGGGCTGGAGTGATAGCACAGCGGGTAGGGCATTTTCCTTGCACGTGGCCGACCCAGGTTCGAATCCCAGCATCCCATATGGTCCCCTGTGATTCCTGCGTGCAAAGCCAGGAGTAACCAACCCCTGCTAAGCATCGCCAGGTGTGACCCGAAAAGCAAAAAAAAAAAAAATCTAAATTGATGTCCATTGTAAAAGTGCTGTGTGGACTTTAATTCAGTGACTTTGAGCTCCCTGAAAAAGAATTTAGTGGACTAGCAATATTGGTTCTGTCCTCATCAGTATATTTGCTCTCTATTATTAAATTTAATACTGATTAAACTGAGGACAGGCACAAATTTTTGGCTTAGTTCAACTTTTCATCGATTTTAACTGTACAGAAGATTACTTTCTAATCTTCCTTTGCTGCACCTTTCATTCCCTGAGGACAGTTTCTGTGGGAGCTTCTGGTAGTGGCTTTAATGCTGGACCGGTATCCAGGAGCCCTGGCCCTGCCCGCTCCCTCACTGACCCCGCTCCCTCACTGACTGGCCCTGGGATTTCAGAATGGGTGTTTGCATTTCTCCCAGGCTTGGCGTATCCATGTGTAGGACTCACTGTGATGTCACATGAGCTACTGTGCACCTTTTCTCGCCGTGTGGACATGGTGGAGAGCTCTGATTTTGTCCTTGCTGTTGCAGCTTAAGGTTACGGGAAATGATGCGACGGTCCTTGAGAGCGGCTGGTTTGGGCAGACATGAAGCTGGTTCCTCATCAAGTGACCACCAGGATCCAGTTTCGCCTCCCATTGCACCCCCTAGTTGGGTTCCTGATCCTCCTGCCATGGACCCTGGTAAGATTCTGACTTGATTTAGTGGTTTAGTAAAATACAGGGTTATACGGGGAAAGGAGAGGCCAGAGCAGTAGTACAGGGGGTAGGATATTTGCTTTGCACGTAGCTGACCCAGCGTCTATCTCTGGCACCCACTTGGTCCCTGAACACCACCAGGAGTAATTCCTGAGTGCAGAGCCAGGAGTAAGCCCTGAGCATCTGCTGGCTGTGACCCAAAAGGTTAAAAAAAAAAAGTTGTGTTGTTGTTGTGTCGTTGTGTCCCCTATCCCCCGAATGGGAGGTGTGACCCAAAAAGCAAAAAAAAAAAAGAAGTGGTGGTGGGGGGGTAGAAATGTCACATTTTCATAGGATATTTTTGAGGCCTGGAATATGTACAAGCTGTAGATGTTTCCTATCTGCAGAAATTTTCTGCTGGTCCTCAGGCAGAGGGGTTAAAAAGCACTGTTCAAGCTAATTTGGACATCAGAATTAAAGTCAAGGAGATTATACATTTAAAATTAATATCCTGAAACATGTTGCTGTACTGGTAAGAAGACTGCGAGCAGCACATAACAGATACCAGTCGTGGCCCGCAGTTCCTTCTCTGAGGCCGGCCAGTCGTTTCCCTTCCACCTGTCAGTTTGGCCTCTAGATTGCAGGGAAAAGTCCCAGGCCTCCTAAGAGAGTGTGTTAGGGATGCTGCCTCTGATGATGGGCATCCTGTCATTCTGTTTACTTAAAGATGGTGACATCGATTTCATCCTGGCCCCTGCCGTGGGCTCCCTAACCACTGCAGCCACTGGCACTGCACAGGGTCCGAGCACGTCCACCATTCCAGGTGAGGACAACAGGTGTATGTTGGGAGTGGGGGGGTGGGGAGGTAGTTGCTAGTTCTGAGTCAAGGTTTCTGCAGAAATAAAATGTCAAGGGAGACCAAGGGTCAAATTGTGTGGGACATACATGCGTGCATCTTCTACACCTGTGAAGTATGTCAGTGTCTGAACTCTCTGAAATGGGGGCCAGGAAGGTGGCACACAGGGATGGGGCATATGGAGGGATGGGGATAGGGAAGGGAGATCTGAAGTCAGTAATTTGCTAATAATATTAGAATATTTTCCTGATATCCGATTTCATACTTCCAGAATATTCTTTCACTCTGTCTTGTTTACTCTTGCATTGTTACTTACTCAGTGGATCTGCTTGATTCCAGGTCCTTCCACGGAACCCTCGGTGGTGGAATCCAAGGATCGGAAAGCCAACGCTCATTTCATTCTCAAGTTGCTGTGTGACAGTGTGGTTCTGCAGCCTTACCTGCGCGAGCTCCTCTCCGCCAAGTAAGGATTGTAACAAACTGCTGGTGGAAAAGCCTGGACTTGGTTCCTTTTAGGGCTGAGAGTTCTGACGGGGCGTGAACAGTGAGCAAAGCGACCCTGAAACTGTCCTGAAAGTTGGCAGCATTCTCCCTGTCTCAGGCTCTTGTCTCCCAGTTTTTCTACATGAAGTCTAGTCAAGATACATACAAACATGTTAAAATGTTAAAAGACTCAGAGCATCTTGTTCTCAAATGGGAATCTAGAAATGAGTTCTCTTTGTTACTGTAGAATTTAAAAACCACACAGCTTCTGCCCTGCCTTAGGCTGCCAGTGTCTGTCACCAGGCCACCCTGCACACTCCCTGGGGTGTCGCACCTCATGCTTGGTCATTGAGTCTTTGGAAATCTTTGAAAGGCTTGCAGTCATTCTCAGGGGTATAAGAACTGTGCTAAAGATTATGTGGTAATGCTCCTTTACCATACTTCGATTTATTCTGAGGGCGAGGAGCTTTATTCTTTATATGTAAGTTTATTAACCTTCAGGTGAAAGTGAATTTATGATTGATATGGTTGTTTTCCCATTATCTCATTAGTAAAATTAGTTGTTGAATTTGCTGTTTTGTTATTGTATTTGTCTGCGATTAGTTTTTGTCTTATGAGGCCTTTAGTTTTTCATTAGGCCTTGCATTGTTTTTGTATCCTCATAGTGGCTGGTTTTTTCTCCCCTTTTTCTGGGCTGTATAGAGTACAAGCAAAGCTCTCGTGTGCTATTCTGTTGGTGAGCTGCTGTGATTGACAGTGACTAGGAAATAAGTGAGAAGGGGCAGAGTTCAGTTCCCTTTTAGATGGTGGGTGTAGAGAATTTTGAAGTGTACAAATATAGAATAATTTCCCTGAAGTTGCTAATAATTTCCTCACTGGCATATTTGGGAATAAAGGGCCAGATTGATGACTCCTATTGAAAATGGAGAGAGCTCAAAGGGTTAGAGCTCCTGCTTTGAATGCTGAGGCCCATGTTTGATCCCTGGGCCAAATGGTCCTGGAGCACTGCCAGGAGTGACCCATTTTTCACCCCCTTCTCCTTCCTCAACTCCCCTCCTTCCACCTCCCCCCCCAAAAAAAACCACAAAGTCTTGTTAAATGTTTGACAATCTACAAAATGCTTTGAACATGGTGGTGATGTTGGAGTTTGAATGGAGGCATGGGATTGAGAGTAAGAAGAAAGCATTATTTTCCATTTTAAAAATTTCCTTCTAGCCTAATTTCAGGTGTGGGTGGTTGGATTTTTGCCTTTAGAATACTGAGCCAGGACTGGAGCAATAGCACAGCGGGTAGGGCATTTGCCTTGCATGCGGTCGACCCAAGTTCGATTCCCAGCATCGCATATATCCCCCAAGCACTGCCAGGAGTAATTCCTGAGTGCAGAGCCAGGAGTAACCCCTGTGCATTGCCGGGTGTGACCCCCAAAAAGAAAAAAACTAAAAGAAAAAGAATACTGAGCTAAAAAAGTGAGTTCCAATAAAATTATCCTGGTTACTAAAGATGCAGAGGGTTCTGTCTGTTATTCTCTGCCTGTTCATAATGACCAGATATGGGCATGATGTCCTCCCTCCTACCCTCCTTCATTCCCTCCCTTCCTGCTATCCTTTCTTCCCTACTTCTGGGACTCTGGGATCAGGACTCACTTCTGGCTTTGTGCTTGGCCATCACTCCTGGCAGGATTTCCTGGGACCATATGTAGTTCTGGGAATCAACGCTGGGGTCGCTGTGTGCAAGGCATGCTAGTTTTCTAGTCCTTAAACTTTGTTTTTGTTGTGACCAACAGTATGTGGGTTCTTTTTTATTTTTTTTTAAATTAAAAATCTCAAGACCAAATTTTATCACTATCTTCTAATATCCTGTAATCGACTCAGAAGAGTATTTGTAACATGTACAGTAATGCCTCAGAGCGACACCTGAGCGTACTGGGCTAATCAGATGTGAGAGATATGTTTATCCAGGTAATAGGGAGCTTTGTGGAAGTGAAATCTGTGTCAAGAAGAATAGGTAGGAATTAAAATGAGCAGAACATAGTATGGGATATCTATGTATTTTGGCAAACACCGGTTTGTCGGATTATAAAAGTGGAAGGTTAGAAGAGAATGTTAGCCAGTGAATCTGAAAAATTCAATTAAAACTCCACTTTGGTCTCTGACTAATGGTGTTAATTGGATTTTTAGAACGGGTTCTAAGAATAATTTTTACAATACAGTAAAATAAATGACACTATCTTGGCCCAGATATATGAACATACCGCAGTGTTTGTGTGTTTTTAAGTGGGGTGCATTCGTTGATGAATCATTGACTTTTGAGTGTGCATTTCTTTTTTCTTATTGAAAAAGAAATAGCCTATAATGTTTGTATATATAATTTTTCTGTTTTAGGGATGCCAGAGGGATGACCCCATTTATGTCAGCTGTAAGTGGCCGTGCTTATCCTGCGGCAATTACCATCTTAGAAACAGCCCAGAAAATTGCGAAAGGTAATTCATTCCAAGTTCAACATGAGTGCTTGCTTTTCAACGCAAATAAATTCTCTTGTGTTCATGTGTGGTATAATCATTCAAATTTGTTGTGATCCTCGTGAGTGCCACCGCCAAGACATTTCCTCTTGCCGCTGGAGAGATTAGCAGTTTTTCAGAAAAATCTGTTTCCCTCCCTTTCCTTCTTTCTAAAGATGATTCTGGTGAATATATTTGTGTATAAGGAAAATTTATGTGTTTATTCTTTTTTTCCAAGTCTCCTATTCATCCAAAAGCAACAGGTATACAATTCTCAAAAGCAGTTCTACAATAGAAAGTGTAGTCTTTTTAAAAAGAAAATAAATTATTTTAGAAAGCATTTTTATTAATGAACTCAACAATACAATCAGACACCAACTAGTACTGCCAGATGCACTCTCAGTCATTTGAAATAGGAACAGGGGGAATTATTTTTTTGTCGTCCTCGTCCTCCTCCTCCTCCTCCTCGTCCTTGTCCTCCTCCTCCTCCTCCTCATCTTCTATTTCTTCATCTTCCTCTTCATCAGTTTCTTCGTCGTCTTCAACAATTTCTTCGTCTTTTTCCAGAATATCACTTCCTGGCGGAGACCCCTAACTGAAGAGATTCAGTTGCTGTCAGTAGTCTGTTGTCTTGAGGTTCCATGCTAAATTTTTTGTCAGTCTAGGTCTAAACCACTGGCAACAATTTATGCCCAAGTGCTCCAAAATGCAAACAGCATGACCACATGAAGATGCAGTCCCTCTGTGGTGGTGCTAGCGCGCCACACAGTGGACTTGGGTGTTTCCATGATTAGCACCAGGAATGATCTGTACACAAGTCAGTCTCTGGCCAGAATCACCATATTCTTGTGCCGTGAAAGGGACATCCCCTACACGGCCCATGGAGTCGCATTTGTCTCCTGGGTTGACAGCTCCGGGGAGGTCCTGATGCGGACACATCTCAGGAGCCCAGGTGGGCGAGGGCAAAGAGCGAGACACAGTGAGCCTGGCCCTTCGCATCTGCGTCGCTGCGCCCAGCCTTGTCCCTGCCATGGGGAGCTTCTTATTGCCGCTCCACAGCAGAAATGCCTGGATCTCCCCCAGCCTGCTGCATCGTCACATTGGATAGTGTGATCTTTGGAAAATAAAGTTGAATTGCTTTAAAAATACAGTTAGGTCAATCAGTATTTATTTGGTGTTGATGTTCAAGCTGTGTAGAAGTAGATGGCCTTATTGTTCTTAGAGGGCTCGGAAGCTCTGCTTAGTAGAAGCCAGGAGTATGCGGAATATTCCTGCCACTGCTTCTAACTGCCACAGGAACCATCTCCGTGAAAACCCCAGTTATGAATAGCCTGTGCAAATCTAGATTAAATCTCAACTCTGTGTCACAGGGCTAAAGGTTCAGGTGGCTTAGGGCTGGTGTATTGCTCTCAAGTAGTCACGATGGATTGACACCCCCCTCCCCCCCCGCCTTTTGCACCAGAGTGGAGTGGATTTTAAAAAACATGATAAATGGTAATTTGATTTGAACGGTGTGAATGGTTAGTGCTGGCTTTTATTTTTTTTTTCCTGAGAAAAGTAGTCGATGGCTGTGATTAAGTTCTTCCTTGGTTTATGAACCACTGTATATTTTGGCTCTCTTTAGCTGAAGTGTCATCAAGCGAAAAGGAGGAAGATGTATTTATGGGCATGGTTTGCCCACCGGGCACCAACCCCGACGACTCGCCATTGTATGTGCTGTGCTGCAATGATACCTGCAGCTTCACGTGGACGGGAGCAGAGCACATTAACCAGGTCAGCTGCTGCCCCCTCTGCTTCCCCCTCTGTGGACACCCACGCTCTGCTTAGGAGTTTTTCATTTTCCCTTTGACCGTCACTGGATTTACAGAAAAAGAATTTTTTTAGAAAGAAGTCTCTGAATAAATAAAGCAAAGGAGTTCTATGTTAAATTACTTACAGGGCATTGTGAAAATTAGAAACTTCCATTGGGTAGAATAATCTGATCTATAATGCCACACAGATTTTAAAACCGTAATAGCCTTTGTTGGAGGATAGAAACTGTGTTTTTCCCTGCTTGTAATAACTGGTTTCCATTTGTATAATACTAGGGGAAGTCTTTTGCTACACCCATTCATGACTCTTGAGGTTTCTAGAGTCCATGAATGTGTTATTTTGCTGCCACTGGACTAAATTGCTTTAGAAAATATCAGAAATAGGGTTATTATGAAGTGTGCATAGTTTTTCTCTGGAGTGATAGTACAGTGGGTAAGTGCTTGCCTTGCGTGTGACCAACTTAGATGCGATCGCCAGCATTCCATATAGTCCCCTGAGCATCATTGAGTGTAGCCCCAAAAGAAAACAAAGCAAAATATGTTTGAAAACAGCATCCCTCTTTTGTTGCAGGATATTTTTGAGTGTCGAACTTGTGGCTTGCTAGAGTCCCTCTGCTGCTGTACAGAATGTGCCAGGGTTTGTCATAAAGGTCATGACTGCAAGTGAGTACAGTTCTGCTCCAGTTTCTTAACTCTTGGGATTCCTCTGTCTCTGCTGAAGTACCTTGCACCGTCATACTGAAGTCCTTCATGATTCAGAGGTCCCCGTTCCCCCATCGTCTGTCATCCCGAGTGGCTCTGGGTTTCAGGTGCACTCAGTACGCTGGGCTGCTGGCACTCACTGAGGCCTCTCGAGTGGTGGTGGCTGTCTGCTGAGGAGGAAGGAGCCCACACTGAGAAGTCCCAGCATCATGGCCTCTTGGAGGACCCACCCAGCCAGACATAATACACACTCTGATGAGGTCTCTCCAGAAAACTGCCAGAGGCATTAAGCAATTCTGGGTGACTGTGTGCTTGGTGCCATGCTTATTTTTTTTCAATTAAATGTCCTGAATTTTCATTGGGCAATAGGGTGACTGGTTAGTTTGCTCGCTCCCACACCTCCAAGAAGCATTAGTGAAACAGGCTGTTACTCACCTTTGCAGGGCCGGAGTTCCCACAGGGACATTCGCTGTCTATGCCACACACAAGTGGTAGTTGTTAGGGTAACAGTTGCTTTGCAAAGTGCCTATTGTGAAGGATTGTGAAGGACAAGTGGAATATGCTCTTACAGAAACATGTATCCACAGGTAGTTGTAATTGAAGTAATTTTCAGCTAATAGGTTTGTCTTCCTCAGTTTTAACATATGCCAGTGGTTCTTGATACCCTAACTAAGGACACTGTGCTAAGCACCAGGATAGTGGTGGACAAATAGTCCGTGTTTACAGCGTCTGCATCTGTTTGGATACCAGCAGGCTTCTTCCCAGAGGAGTTTATGCTGCATTGGACTAGGGAGGGGGAACACACTTTAATGGAATTGCGAAAGGAATGTGAAAAGACATTCCAGGTGAAGGGAACTCTGACCATGTGATTCCAGGAGAACCTCTTGTCACGAGAATTTTGCATTGCTTTGTAGCTTCACCCCACTTTAAGAGATCCTTGGTGTTGGAGCATTTGGGATTGGAGCCCACAGTTGATGTGTTCTTGTAGCCACGTGTGGCCAGAGACAGGGCATGGTCTGTGTATGCTCTGCCGCTCAGCCGCCTTCTCCACCCTGAGGGTATTTCACAGCTACATGTCACTGTTGCGTTCAGAAATCAACAGTTTGGTTTCCGTGTGGAACCTCCTATGTTCTGTGTACGACTTTTTTTTTTCTAGACTGAAACGGACTTCCCCCACAGCGTATTGTGATTGTTGGGAGAAATGCAAATGCAAAACCCTGATTGCTGGACAGAAATCTGCCCGTCTGGACCTGCTCTATCGCCTGCTCACTGCTACTAACCTGGTCACCCTACCAAACAGCAGGCAAGTGGGATCTTAGGACAGAGTCCACGCAACACATTGCGTGGCCAAGTTCCCCCCATCTCTGACGTTGGCCTTCTGTTTCGCAGGGGGGAGCACCTCCTGCTGTTTCTGGTGCAGACGGTTGCGAGACAGACTGTCGAGCACTGCCAGTACAGACCCCCTCGGATCCGGGAGGATCGCAACCGGAAAACCACCAATCCCGAAGGTGAGCGCCCTGGCTGGTGGTGTAGGCTGCCGCAGGCCCCTGCAGTTCCGCCTCACCTGTCCTGCTCTGTCTTGTAGATTCGGATATGCCTGATCATGACCTAGAGCCTCCGAGATTTGCCCAGCTTGCATTGGAGCGTGTACTACAGGACTGGAATGCTTTGAAATCTATGATTATGTTTGGATCGCAGGAGAATAAGGACCCGTATGTATTTCTAAAGATTTTGTCGATTTATGGATTTCGCATAATCATGGAGGTAATGACATTGCATCCTGTCTCTGTCCCCCTCTGTTTGCAGTCTCAGTGCCAGCAGTCGGATTGGCCACCTTCTGCCGGAGGAGCAGGTGTACCTGAATCAGCAGAGCGGCACCATCAGACTGGACTGCTTCACGCATTGCCTCATCGTCAAGTGTACGGCAGATATCTTGGTAAGTCCTTCGGATACAGGCACAAGAATGGACTTTTCCTGCCTCAGCCAAGGATTTTTTTAAATCCATATCTAATTTGAGTGATTCCATTAACAACAGATGCTCTCTTTATTGTACTTAAAAAAAAAATCCTCAAATATGTTAAAAATGTAATAGGCCATAAAAAAAAAATAAGATGTCATCTTATTGTCTCATTCCTACTTTGGCCAAACGTGCAGGCTATTGAATGTAGCCTGCCCACAGGGCAGAGTCTGGCAAACTCCCCGTGGCGTACCAAATATGCCAAATACCAGTAACAATGATGGGTCTCATTCTCCTAAAGAGCCTTGAATATATAATCTCAGGGCTAGGATGAAGGAGGCGTTACTGGGGCCTGCTCGAGGCAATCGGCGAATAACAGGATGATGAAATGAAATGAAAATGAAATGTAATAGGCCAGAAATGCAGAGTCCTGCTTTCCTCAAAAGTCCCCCTTTCTGCTGCGAGGTTGGGAGAGTTGTGAGGGGAAACACTGCACTACTAAGTACCGCGGATGGAGAGCACTTGAATGGCGAGCGACTGGCTTCAGCACTGGGTTTCAAGAAATGATTCATGGTAGGAAGAAAGTCCTAGAATAGTGAAAACCTTAAATACTTCACAGACCTAATAGTGAAATATTGAATTGAATTATAGCCCAGCCACTTATTAAAATTTCATGCGGCAGCTTAAAGCTATTTGCGAGCAACATGTTTTAAAACAATAGAGAAGGGTCAGAGAGATTGTACAGGGGGTGAGGTGTTTGCCTTGTACACACACAGTCTACCTGGTTCAGTTCCCAGCACTGCGTTTGGTTCCCGCGCAGAGTTAGGAGTAAGCCCTGAACAGTGGGGCCCCCAAACCAAAATAGTTTGTAAAAAGAGAGAAAACGATGAAGTGACTGTTCTCTGTAATTAAAATGTGATTATGTACCATGTAGAGAGAATAGATGAGACCACACGTCTTCTGAGATAGTAAAGAGAGAGATGACGTGAGCTTACGAACATAAATATTTCAGTCTGCTTTGCTGTTCAGTTTAGTCATCACTAGGAGGGAAACGGTGTCCTTTGCCCGGTGTGGTAGCTGTGGTCTTGTAAGACTGGGCACCAAAGAGGGCAGACATGAGGCACACTCTGAGTCAAGCACAGTGCAAGGTGTGTGAAAAGAGTAAATGCTGGCAGAGTGCATTTTTGGGTTAAAATGTGAGATTTTCTTCTTGTGACATGTTTGACCTTGGAGAAAGTTCTGACAAGTAGTTTACTCAGTCATTGTCTGGAGATTGCACCATTAACGGGGTGATTACGGTTGTTTAAAGCTTCTAGATACTCTCCTGGGTACACTGGTGAAAGAACTGCAGAACAAATACACTCCTGGGCGCAGAGAAGAGGCCGTCACTGTCACCATGCGGTTTCTGCGTTCTGTGGCAAGAGTCTTCGTCATTCTTAGTGTGGAAATGGCTTCGTCCAAAAAGAAAAAGTAAGGCATCCTTTTGATTTGGGGTGTTCCGCGTTCTTCATGTGTGTGCGTGAGTGCATGCGTGTGTCTGATAATGAGAACATCTGTTATAGAAAGAGGAAGGAAGATTCCCTTGTTGTCCTCTTTCCACTCTAGCAACTTTATTCCGCAACCCATTGGGAAGTGCAAGCGTGTGTTCCAGGCCCTGCTCCCATACGCGGTGGAGGAGCTGTGCAATGTCGCCGAGTCACTGATCGTGCCTGTGCGGATGGGCATCGCGCGCCCCACGGCCCCGTTCACCCTGGCCAGCACCAGCATCGACGCCATGCAGGGCAGTGAGGAGTTATTCTCGGTGGAGCCCCTGCCCCCGCGCACGTCCCCTGACCAGTCCAGCAGGTGAGTGTAGGCCTGGAGCCCTCGACAGCTGCGCTCCAGTACGCAGGACCAATATTTAACTGAAATGCAGAAAAGCGTCTTAAAGACCATACATGTCTTTGGAAAGGCAATGTTTTTATTATGCCATTAGGTTGATTTGATAAGACAGTTTACCTCATTATCTTCTGCATCATTGAGCTTACAGTCAGGTCAAGTGGAAGAAAGGCAAAGACAAGTTTCCTTTTCCTTTGATCACCTGTGGGCACAGGCTTTAGGGTTGAGGGACAACTTGCTGTGTGATCTAATGTGCAGAAAGTTAGAATTAGGAAAATAGCCTCTCCATAGAGCTGAAGAACTCATGAATCAAACTTTTTTAGGTAACCCGTGCATTCTGAAAGTCTCGTTCTTCTTTTCATTTGCTTGGTAGTCTCCCTGGACAAGGGCTTGTTGAGTCAAAGTCTTTAGGAACGGAGATGTTCTTGTGTCTTCCGGCACAGTGCTGCTCCAACCAGTGTTCACGCATCTGCTTGGGAATCTTGGTCAGATGCAGCTGCGGGGCCCAGATATGGCTCCACGTAAAGGTCATGTTTTGCATGTATTGAGGTCTGAACCTAAGAGGAAGTAAAACACAGGTGTGATTGTGGGAGCCTGGTTGGGCTGGTGACACCTAGTGTGACGATTCTCCAACAGTGCCAGTGCTGCTGCTTTGGGACACACCTTTGAGACACTCGGGTCAGGCTCTGGAGAGTGGCAGCAGTTACTGCTTCATTTGTTTTTTCAAGTCTGATTTCCAGCCCATGCGTGATGATGCTTTAATACGGTCTTTCAGACCAGCAAACGGTTCTTTCTTGTGTTCTGAAGCATGGCTACAGTTAATGTGGGTGATCTGCTTGGTATTTGGGTGTCTCCCAGGCTTCCCCCACGTGGTCTGTGCTAACAGTGTCATCCTGATTTGGTGATGGGTTTCCATTTCCTGCTGATGCTCACCTTCTCATGAGCGTCTGGATCACTCCAGGTATCAGTGCGTGTGTTCATCTTTTTTGTTGTCAGGTCTCCTTGGGTACCCTGGAATCTAAATGCAGGTCTGGCTATGAAAGCGGGGTTTTCCTTGTAGCCTTGAGGAAAGTAGTAGTATGTAGTCCGTGTCATGTGTAGTCACTCCTCATAACGGGTATTCACTTGAGGAGGCTGAAGAGAGCAAATGTAGTGGTCAAGGTGTTTACCGTGTACATGCTCAACCCAGGTTCCATCCCTAGCACCATATGTGGTCTCCCAAGCATTGGGGAGTAAGCCCTGAGTATCACCGGATGTGGCCCCAAAACCCCCCAAGAAACAAAACCAAAAAACAGAAGTGCACACTTGAGTAATCCTTGACATTTCCATTGTATTAAATTGAGAATAAAGGATTGAGTTTAGTGTTTTTGCATTTCTCGTATTCCTCTCAACTTTTGCGGGGCCACACAGGCTGTTCTCAGGGTTTACTAATGGCTTTGCTCTTGGGGATGACTCCTGCCTGGCAGGACTCAGAGGACTACACGGAGTGCTGTCATCAAATTCAGGGTTGGCCTTGTGCGAGGCAAGTGTGCCCACTGTACTATTACTTTGGCCCCTCCCTCTACCTTTTAAATGCACATATGCAGGTTAGAGAGACAGGACAGTGGACAGTGTTTGCCTTGCGGGTAGCCAGCCCAGATGCATTCGCCAGCACCTTATATGACTCCTTCAGCCTTGTCAGGAGTGATCCCTAAGCATCGCTGGCTGTGACCCACACACCAAAAGTAAACTTAACACACACACACACACACACACACACACACACACACACACAAACACACGTACTTCTATTAATCAATTTATTTCTGCTCTGTTCCCAGCCCTCTCATTTAATAACATTTTCAGAATTCTTGAAGCAATCTTAAGTATCCTAGATCTGCTTCCTATTCTAATCTTCCTAGGAAGAGATTCCCAGTTTTAAATGTGAGGAAACGAAATTAAAGTTCCATGAAGTTTGATGTTACTTCTAAAGCCATCTAGCACGTATGATGAACAGGTTTTTCAGGGTGTTTTAGACATACTTTCAGTTTCCTATCCTGCCACTGGTAGACGGCAGAGTGGTGAGAACTTGCTGCCCAGTGCAACCCACCGTGGAGCTCAGACGTGCAGTGCATTCTCAGGAGAGACATCTGCCCACAGACCTGCTGTGTACTCTCCTGCTTGGCCTTTGTGTGGCTGTAGATAAATCCCAGGAACCAGTTGTCTTTGAGACAGCTTTCTGTGCCCAGCCTATCTCCTGTGAAGTCTGTGACTCCTTGAAAGCCTCCTAACCAAAGATTTATCACCAGAGAACGGTGCTTTTGTGTGGGAGCGTGCTGGAGAGACAATACATTGGGTAGGGAGCTTGCCTTGCTCGTATCCTGTGTGTTCCCTCGAGTCCATCAGGAGTGATCCCTGAGCTCAGAGCCCCAAGTAAATCCTGAGCACAGCCAGGTGTGTCCCCAAACCCAGAAACAAACAAAAATTATCTTTAGCCAGGGATGTGGTTCACTGGTAAAGCTCATCCTTATATGCATGAGGCCCTTTGTTTTGATTCCTGGCACTGTCCTCTCTTCAGAAAGTATTGGGGGACCAGAGAGATAGTACAGTGGGTTGGGTGCTTGCCTTGCATGCAGCTGCCACGGGTCCAGGCCCCAGCACCCCATAAAAAGTATCAGCAAACGTGGGTGTCATGTAATAAGAAGGATTACATGACAAGAGGAACTGTAAACTCTGCAAATTGAAGTTTATTTAAGTTACAGGTATCTTTAGCAGCTGCTGTTAAATTGGATTCCTCCTCGTGCTGGGGTGGGGGATGGGGAATTCAGCCTAGAGAGGGCTGGAGTGTACTGCCAGACCCCCATCCCGGATCCCTGCACCGGCAATGTGGCTCCCAAGCCAGGAAGTAAATCATCTTGCTCGAGGTTTCTCAGAGTGAAGAAGCTGCAGTTCTGTTGGCGGGCTGTCATTGCTTTGATGATGGGAGGTCGCGAGCACCTGACTACTCACTGGATCATACTTTGGTTGAGGACCCAAGTTCACCCCTTGCCAAGAATTGCGATGAACAGAGTTGGGGTAGTGCTCCCTCGAGGTGTGCCGGCCCCAGGAAGGCGTGCATGTGGCTCTGCACTTGCCAGCTGGCCCCCAGCCCCTGTGCTCTTCCTCTGGGCAGACCATCAGTGTTTGCTTGGTTTTGTGCTTAGTATTCGAAGCCCATGACCAGCCCTCCCTTTGTAAAATTAAAAAAGAATTTTTTTGATTTTGGTTTGGGGGCCACGTTCAGGATCACATGGGGTGCTGGGAATTGAACCTGGGTCTGCCGGGTACAGGCCAAGCACCCTCTCCCTCTCCACTATACTGTCTGCTGTGCAGTCCCTGAAGTCCGTACCTTCTTAAACTAACAGTGTTGAGGAGCTTTTTAGCTCTTTGCCTGTTACTCAGTGGCTCTTCACAAGGGCTTGTTTGGTTCTCATTTCTTGGAGCAGCTGTTGTGAGGAAAAACCTAGGGACACATAAACAAGGCTCTTGAACTGATGAACCTCTTTTAGATGGATTGGGCCTTAATCTGTAAACAAAAGCTAAGCGTTCAGTCGTGGGATCATTTATTTAACAGCCATCCTGCTTTTCAGCTCCATTCTTGGGTTTCTCCTCTTCCTATGATTTTATTTTTTTCAATTAATTTTGGTTATGGGGCCACTCCCAGCAGTGCTTGGGAAGCATTCCTGGCAGAATTCCGGAACCGGGTGTTGTGGTTCCAGGGATTGGATTATGCAAGACAAGACCTCACCTGCTGTGCTAGCTCTCCAGCACCCACTTCTAAAGCCATTTTCAATACAGATTCCCCACCTTTCATTACAATTCTGTTTCACATTGTATTTTTGAATTGGCATGTTTCCTTCTGCACATAAACAAGGCAGCGATTAGGACGTGGGCTGCTATAAAGAAGTCACACCTGGTGTCTTGGGGAGCGGCTGGCTTGTACCATGTGCGACTGCAGTGACAGCAGCAGCTGCTCTCTGCAGGGAAGCAGTTCCTGGGTTTCCCCATCCCCCACCCCCCAAAACACCAAAAAACAAAGCAGAACGAAGCCCTGCAAAAATAAGAACAGAAAAACATGAGGAAGGCCTTGGTAAGAAAATCTTCTTAAGTTAAATCTGTGTAAGTAGTGTACACTTCTGGTATTTCCCAGTGTACTATAGGTGACTTACTGGTCACCTATACTAGAACTATACTGGTCACTTACAGAATTCTTTTGGTCAGATTGAAAATAGGGTCCTGGCAAGTGAGTCAGGTAGAATCACACTGAGAAACGTGTAGCTCTGCTGGCGGCCAGAGCACGGTGCCGCAGACCCTCAATCCTCCCGTTTCTCCTGCAGCTCCAGCCAGTCCCAGTCATCCTACATCATCCGGAATCCACAGCAGCGGCGCATCAGCCAATCCCAGCCTGTTCGGGGCCGAGATGAGGAACAGGATGACATTGTTTCTGCAGATGTGGAAGAGGTGCTTTTATGGTTTCACCCCTTCTGTGGGAGGAAGGACTGGTTGCTGGGGGTTGGGACTACTCGTTCACTGTCTTACAGACCTTGACTGCCAGTATTTAGACTTGCCTTACACGGTCTCTTCTATAATCAGTTAAACCATCCTTACTGTGCGAAGAGACATCTGAAATGAGCTTTTTTTTTTTTTACTTGGTGATTGATGGATAATTACTTCAATGTGAGAAATATTGTAGGAGTTTGGAGATCAGTGTATGATTTAGGTTGGTCTTGCAACTGCCGACTTTTAAAGGCCACTGCCCACACTGCTAGGCTTGTCATGTCCAGTTATGGGCGCAGGTGATGGTCACAGAGTCCAAGCCGTGGAAATGAAATCCCTGAGAGCAGATGGTCACTGGAAAAGATTTTCCAAATGGCTCTATCTGTGCGCCAGCTGACCAGGAAGGCTAGAGGGGGTTTGTCCTGTGCTCGGACTGTCCACAAATGAGATTGTCGCTTTAGGTTGAGGTGGTCGAGGGTGTTGCTGGAGAGGAGGACCATCATGACGAGCAGGAGGAACATGGAGAAGAAAATGCGGAGGCCGAGGGACAGCATGATGAGCACGACGAGGATGGTACGCGGGGCCTGGGAATCGGGGCTGAGGACCGATGGCAGAGTTCCACTTATGGACACGTGCCCAGACACGTGCCCAGGTGTGCTCCTGTGTGGCCGCGGAACATGAGCTGTCCTCCTTTCCCCTTTGCTTTAAGTCACTGTATGGAAAGGCCTCCAGACGGCCGGTCCCTCCCCAGGCATTGCCAGAACGGTTCTGCCTTCAGGCCTCCCCAGCGGCCCTGGCCCTGTTTCTGTCGTTTAGGTATTGTGTGTGGGCTTTTGTAGCTTCTCATTTATGATCAGCATTTTAGCTTTTTTTTTTTTTAAATTCCTGCTACATAATCATGATCATTCTTTTTTATTTTTTCTTAGTAGTTGGTACATTTTTATTAAGTGGTTCCCGCCCCTGTACAGCCTTCACTCCCTTCTGCCACTGTCCCTAAGGAGAGCAGGCACCGGGCTCAGGTGCCCCTGGCACCGACAACAGAAGGGTCTCCACATCTCAGCTGACCTCTCCCAGTCATCTCAGCAGGAAGTTGTGATGATGATTGACATAGAGTCAGCTGCACACATGAGAAATGTCTCCTCCCTGCTCTGCTGTGCGTGGCACTGTGAGCTAAGGATAGACACTTTCCGGAAGCAGATGGGAATGGAGCCCGGCTTCTTCCCAGACTCAGCCGGACAAATCTGGTTCATGGAGAGCTGCGAGCAGTGCCTCACAGTCATCTCCCCCAGAGCACAGCCAGGCTTGGACCCTGCCCCTGCCCTCTAGCGGACCCCACTTCTCGTGCCTGTCTCCAGCCCCCTGAGTTGATGTTTTTCCCCCCTTATTCATATACGTTCGCTAGGGAGTGACATGGAGTTGGACTTGTTAGCTGCAGCTGAAACAGAAAGTGACAGTGAAAGTAACCATAGCAACCAAGATAACGCCAGTGGGCGCAGAAGTGTTGTCACCGCAGCGACTGCGGGCTCAGAAGCAGGTATGTTCCCTGGTACAGGGCTGTGCATTGAGTGTGTATTGGGTGGCTGACTCCTGAGGCCTGCGCACGGGCGCTTTTTTATGCGTGCCCGTGGACCTGCTGGGGAGAAAACAGCACTGTAACGACTGGGGAAAGGATCATGGATGAGTTCAAAGCAACATTTCAAAGATTGATCTAATTAAACTGTTTTAGTGATGGGGCGTTTTTGACTGTTGATCACACCCCAGCCTTCAGTTTAATACACATTTAACGTGCATATTTTTCTGAATAAGGGGTACCCCCCTAACATACACTATTTTGGTTTTAAAAATCAACAATTTAGGTGCGAGCAGTGTTCCTGCCTTCTTTTCTGAAGATGACTCACAGTCGAACGACTCAAGTGATTCTGACAGCAGCAGTAGTCAGAGTGACGACATAGAGCAGGAGACCTTTATGCTCGATGAGCCCTTAGAGAGGACCACAAGCAGCTCCCATGCTAACGGCGCCGCCCAGGCCCCCCGCTCCATGCAGTGGGCTGTCCGCAGTGCCCAGCATCAGCGGGCGGCCAGCACCGCCCCTTCCAGCACGTCCACGCCAGCAGGCAAGTTGCAGAGCTTGGTGTTCCTAAGGGCGCTTGCACTGGCCTTAGAAATGATGCACACTCATCTCGGAACAGATTACGTCGTTTCATAATCATTCTTCATTGTTTGCTGAGTTCAGATGCAACAGTTTTGGCATGTGCTTCCAGTAAGGTTTCCCCTCTCCCCTCTGTTGCTTTGAGCCAGCGGCAGCCTCTGTATTTAGCCCACCCTGTAGACCTCTCCCCGTTGCTTCCCTCTCCACGCTCCCCAGGCATCAGCAGATGTTTGGGCCGTTAACAGTGTGGAGTTGCCTCTGAGAACACCGCAGCGATTCTTTCTGATTGCTGACATTCTCCCTTGCGCAGTGCAGCCTAAGAGTTTTATGCCCAGTTAGACACTTGGCCCACACAGTCGATCTTTCAGTTTACATAGAGCACTTGAGAGCGACCACTGGGAACTGACATCAGTGACTGGTTGTCCTTTTTCCCTCGCAGCGAGTTCTGCAGGGCTGATTTATATCGACCCTTCCAACTTACGCCGGAGCGGGACCATCAGCACTAGTGCTGCCGCGGCAGCCGCGGCGCTGGAAGCCAGCAATGCGAGCAGCTACTTGACCTCCGCGAGCAGTTTGGCCAGGGCCTACAGCATTGTCATCCGACAAATCTCAGACTTGATGGGCCTGATCCCTAAGTACAACCACCTCGTGTACTCGCAGATTCCTGCAGCCGTGAAGCTGACTTACCAAGATGCAGTGAACTTGCAGGCAAGTGTCTTCATTCTGTAGTTAAAGCAAAATAAATTAGAGTTACGCTTAGAGGTAAGTTTTGAAAAGTTACTTGTACAGATCTATTTTGGGGGCTCTTAGAATTGGCAGTGCATTGTATGAATATTTGAGTGTTTATATATTACGACTATCTCGAGTTTAATTTTATTTGGATAGTTTTAACTATTTTAGTTTGGTCTTCATAGAACTATGTAGAAGAAAAGCTTATTCCCACTTGGAACTGGATGGTCAGTATTATGGATTCTACTGAAGCTCAATTACGTTATGGTTCTGCATTAGCATCTGCTGGTGATCCTGGACACCCAAACCATCCTCTTCACGCGTCTCAGAATTCAGCGCGGAGGGAGAGGCTGACGGCGCGGGAAGAGGCTAGCTTACGAACTCTGGAAGGGAGACGGTAGGAAATGCCTCAGCGTGCATGTCTAGTGGAGTCCGTAAATTCTAGACGGCTGCAACTGTGAGGTTGCTGTTCCATTATGTGCGTCTCTCTTGATGGTGCCAGAGCAAAGGCAGGAAGTCTGCTTCTGAGTGCATTTCATTTGGGAAGTGGTTGGGTGGACCGCCTCTCTCTTATCGAGAGGTTTGCTTCGCTTCTGCCACACTTCGGAATGTGCGTTTGGGGAACCACTTTTTCCACCATGAATGAAGCTGCTTAGGCACCGGGAAGGGGCAGTCTGCGCACCAGAGCTGCCCCTCTTTCCCAAGTCGAGTTTACTCCCCCCTGGAAGATGGCGAATCATGAATACTTTCATTCTGCATTGTTGTAGTCTTCCTGTCCAGCGACTCACCTGCCCCAGGACTAGAAATTGGCCTAGGCTAGCACAGCTGTGCATTGACCTTGCTCTCTGTCCAACAGACACAGCCTGGTGCCTCAAGTCACAGCCCAGAAAAGAGAGTCCCAAACTTACTGCCCTCTTTTTGGGGAAATCATCACTCAGTGCTCCCCAGTTGCACCTGAGGCTGCTGCTGGGTTGCCTGGGTTAGTTGTTCCAGTGACCCCTGGTGAGGCGACATCACCCACTTTGAGAACACTGTTCTAGAATTTGGTTTCTCTTAGCCACTTTAAATGAATCACGGACGAGGAAAGACAGGTCTGCGGACCTCTTAGAAAATTCATCAAGACTATGTTGGGGTCTAGAGTCAGTGTACTTAGAAAACAGGACAGAGAAGACCTGGAACAAAGAAAGAGAAAGTCAAGTCCTATGAAAAAACTAAGCAGAATTCAAATTTAGTCTTTGATTCTGAACAAATAATAGGAAAGTTAGAAGAAGTGAAGTGTTCCGAACAGATTTGGGAGCTGGGGGAGAATTTGGTAGAAATGTGTATTCTGCAGAACGGAGTGCTTGACTGAGTGTGAAGATTAGAGAGCAGGATCTTGGCGGCAGCTCCACCCAGGTCAGGCTTGCTGCTCTCCGTGGGCTGGCCTTCCCACACAGGGAGAGCGAAGTCACGCTTCCCTCCCCAGAACCCGAGCGGGTGGTGGTGTTGTGACATTCTGTACATGCGCACCACATGGCTTACCCACTTAAACTGTGCTTTTGAGTATATTTAGAGCTGTGGGACCATTCCAACTCATGTTAAATATTTTTAAAATACTCCCCAGTATTTTAAAAGGCAAATATCTTGTACCAAATCATCATCATCCTCATCGTTGCTTTGAGGGCCTCTCCTAGTGAGACTCAACTAACCTGGCCAGTCCAGTGCCAAGGCTGGTCACTGGTGCTGCGGGTTCATGCAGCCTAGGGATCAAACTTGGGTCATTGTGCCTATGATCCCTGAGCTCTCGTCTTTGCCTCCTCCCCACCCCCATTTTTTAAAAAATTGAGTTGTGTGAGTCCTTTATTCTTCATAGTATGATTTGTCCAGTCTTGGCCCACTCTGTAAGTTGTCTGTCTTTTCATTTGGTGATTGTATTCTTTGAAGGACTAAAGCTTTATAATGCTTGTAGCCAAGCCAGCTCGATGGTTTCTTTCTGTGTTTTGTGCGTTAGGCACCATTTTTATGCAGCGGTTCTTACAGTGTAGAATAGCAGCAACACTGGTGTCCAAGAGCTTGGTAGGAATGTAAATTTTAGAGGCCTGGAACAGCGAGTGCAGCGGTTGGGCACTTGCCTTACACGTGGCTGACCACAGTTTGATCCCAGGGATGATCCTTGCGCACAGAGCCAGGAGTAAGTCCTGAGCACCATAGGGTGTGGCCCCCAAACAGAAACAAACTGGAAAAGGATGCAAATGTTGGGACCCATGGAAGGCATGGGGCCACCTGTTTGAAGAAGGCTTTCATGTAGAGTGTCCAACCTTGCAGACCCTGGTCTTGAGGGAAGTTGCCGCCTAGAGCAGGTGCAATGCCCACCTTTGCCTACTTAGGATAATAGTGAGTTTCCCTCGTGTTTTTCCTGAAACTGTTTCATTCCTCTTCCTGCCTAGACGTGCCACACTGCTGAGCGCTCGTCAAGGGATGATGTCTGCCCGAGGGGACTTCCTCAACTACGCTCTGTCTTTAATGCGCTCACACAACGACGAGCATTCCGATGTGCTTCCCGTGCTGGACGTGTGCTCGCTGAAGCATGTGGCATATGTGTTTCAAGCCCTTATATATTGGATTAAAGCAATGAATCAGCAGACAACATTGGATACGCCCCAGCTGGAACGCAAAAGGTACCACGCTTGCCCTGCTCTCGCTAGCGTTTCCCGCTCAGTTTCGCTGTTCGGGTTTGGAATGGGAACACCGTTGTACAGAAACATTTCGTCTGGGAAAGCGGGGTTGCGTTTTCCAACTCTGCTCCAAAGTATCTTCTGCTTTCAAACAGCTTTTCCCTTCTGAAGAGCCTGTGTTATCATGGGAGGATATTTGGTTGGTTCGCGCACCGGACCCAGCGCCTCCCCCTTGCTCCTACTTAGATTGGAGCAATTGCTTAGATGCTTAACTAACCATTTTGGTTTTATTTGCTTCGGTTTCCCCTTGCCTTTGCTTCTGCTCCTATTGCACAAATCCTCCCTGTAAAATGACTCTTTTCTATTCAAAGGACGCGAGAACTCTTGGAACTGGGTATTGATAATGAAGACTCAGAACACGAAAATGATGATGACACCAATCAAAGTTAGTGCACAGAAAATCTGCTAATCTACTGCAAGAAATGGCTGCCTCAGTCTTTTTCCTTCGAGCTTGTTAACTTCATTATTTTCTGTCTGGGTGGGAATTTCTCTTTTCTATGTCCCATTCCTTGCTTTTCCTATCCGTCTTATCCTTATTCGGTCTGGCATTATTTGCTTCATAAATAAAGATGAATTTTAGGAATGTTACGAATTTTATCTTTCCTTTGAGTTTTTTTACCTTTGACGTGTTCTACATGTAAGCAAACTCTTAGCTAAACATTTGCTAACATTATGCAAATGTTAGACCCAATAAAAATGGAATAAAGAAATTGAGAAATGATGATCACAACTCCTAAATATAAAAGCTAGCCCCCACCCCATGCTTCCCCCACCCCGCCTTTTATTTTTTAGAGTCGGCTTGAATCCTCTGACCTGTGCCAGAGCGTTTTTTCCCACGCGTGTCTCCCCTTCCAGCCCCACATCCTCCCCTGTCATCTCAGCCGACCTTCGTGCTGTCATTAATGTCCCCCTGTTTGTTTTCTTTTAAAAATGAATTTTAGGTTCATATTTCTGTTGCACATATAGGTGAAACCGTCAATACTTTTTTCTATTTGATTTTATTTTGCATAATTCCCTCAAGTTTCTTCCAGTTTGTGGAAGAGTTGGAAATTTTCATCTTTTTCTCATCGATGATTTCATTATACAAATGTACCACATCTTTATCCACTCATTTATCGGGCATTTTACTTAAAGTTATATTTGGAACTAGAGAGATAGAATCCAGTGGGTAAGGCAATTGTCCCCAGCTCCATCCCTGGCACGGCATTGTGGTCCCTAGAGCATCATCAGAAGTCGCCCCGAGCACCACTGGGTGTGGCCCTTCTAAACACCTCCCTCCCCACACACACCCTGTTTATTTTTTTTTTACAATTATTTTTGATTAATATTTTATGGATAATAAGAATTTGGGCTCAAGATTGAGGGGCTTATGAGTCTTACCTTTGTAATTGCCTAATTTTCCTAAACAGACCTTTGCTTTCTTTATGTTTAGGTGCTACTTTGAATGATAAGGATGATGACTCTCTTCCTGCAGAAACTGGCCAAAACCATCCATTTTTCCGACGATCGGACTCCATGACATTCCTTGGGTGCATCCCCCCAAATCCTTTTGAAGTGCCTCTGGCTGAAGCCATCCCCTTGGCGGATCAGCCGCATCTATTGCAGGTCACTTATGCAGTTTTAAGGCTCCTTCAGAATTAACTGTTTATTTATTTACTTCCTTATTTATTCTGAAGCGTTCAGTGTAACAAGACTATTTCTGTTAAAATTGCAGCCAAATGCTAGAAAGGAGGACCTTTTTGGCCGGCCAAGTCAGGGTCTTTATTCTTCGTCTGCCAGTAGTGGGAAGTGCTTGATGGAGGTCACAGTGGATAGAAACTGCCTGGAGGTAAGAGATGCCCATCTTCACAATCACCTGGGAATGAACACTTGTTTCAGTAGCAGATTTGTTAGGAAATCATTAGTTCAGAATATTGTCATG
Organism: Sorex fumeus; assembly: GCF_029834395.1. Classification (NCBI taxonomy): domain Eukaryota; kingdom Metazoa; phylum Chordata; class Mammalia; order Eulipotyphla; family Soricidae; genus Sorex; species Sorex fumeus. The sequence continues at coordinate 78,464,696 of NW_026606059.1, forward strand.
TCCTGCAAACTCCCAACCCCCACCCCCACCCCCCGGTAAAGGTAGTATCAGTAATTTTCTGCCTTTGACTGTAATAGAGGAATTCCAGCAGTATCGTAAAACTGTTGGGACTCATTTGTTGTGTCAGCTTACTTCAGAAAATGTCAATTTTAATATGTGTTTGTTTAGTTCACAGAATTGCTGTGTGCTGTGGAAAATGTAAATTTTTTATATGCATAAGGTTTTTTTCGGGCTCTTTTTGGTTTTGGTTTGGGGCCATACAGTGGTGCTCAGGATTTACCCCTGGCTCTGCCCTCAGTGATCACTCCTGATAGGGGACCAAATGGGGTGTTTGGGATTGTACCTGGGTCAGCTACATGCAAGAACGGTGCCCTACACTGCATAAAACATTTTTATATGATCATATATATAACATTTCTCAAAGCACTATGACTCCAGTGTAAGAATAATACAGTAATATTTAAATGTTAAATAATATATTTTTGGGGGCTGGAGCAATAGCACAGTGGGTAGGGCGTTTACCTTGCACGCGGCCGACCCGGGTTCTATTCCCAGCATCCCATATGGTCCCCTGAGCACTGCCAGGAGTAGCTCCTGAGTGCAGAGCCAGGAGGAACCCCTGTGCATCGCCAAGTGTGACCCAAAAAGCAAAATAATAATAATAATAATAATAATAATAATAATAAATATATTCTTATAATCCTGTTGGGTCAAAAACATCCAGATTTTATGGGTCAGATGTTGAGGCTTGGAGAGATGTGGGATTACCTGTTGTTACCATAGCAAGGTCTGGGTTCGGCCAAGAACCTGCAAACTGTTGTGTGTGTGTGTGTGTGTGTGTGTGTGTGTGTGTGTGTGTGTGTGTGTGTTTGCTTTTTGGGTTACACCTGGTTCTGCACTCAGGAATTACTCCTGGCGGTGCTCAGGGGACCATATGGGATGCTGGGAATCGAACCTGGGTCTTTCGCGTGCAAGGCAAACACCCTACCTGCTGTGCTATTGCTTCAGCCCCCAAATTTCACTTTTAAGAACCAATTTAATATTACCAAAATGTGTAGGGACTCAAAACTTCAGAAATAGCTGTGCTAGGCAAATACCCTACCTGCTATACCTGCAACTGTATTTTTAGTGAAAAGAGTAATAATTAACAGAAGGCACTGAAGACAGGGAGTTGAATGCTGTTTTTTTGTTTGTTTATTTGGTTTCAGTAAGTGAAAACAGACGGGAGAGAGCTCAGTGGCTGAAGCACCTGCTTTTCTTGTAGGAGGCCCGAGTTTAGTCCTCTGAGCTGTGTTTCTGAGTTCTGCCTACTGCGTGCCACCTGAGGGTGCCCTTCTATCCCTGTCTCACCAGCCCACCCAAATAGGAGAGTGGGTAATAGGACACTTGCCTTGTATGTAGTGAGCTGACCTGGGTTTGACCCCTGGCAACACATATGGATCCCCCAACCACCACCAGGAGTAATCCTGAGCACAGAACAAGAAGTGTGCTCTAAGCACTGTCCTGTGTGGCCTAATAAACCCAAAAAGTGATGGAGAACACAAATACTGAAATTTCTTTAAAAGATTTCATTGTGATTGCGTGTATATGCAAAGATCCCTGCTGAAAGCTTCATGAAGCGATGTAGTAAGGGCTGGGAGGTCAGCCAGGATTCCGCTAGAAGAGAAGTAGGCTGACTGTTGGTAGCTGATGTACCAGAAAGAAATTAACTTCAGTGTGATTTCTGTGGAATTTTGTTAAGCTGAAAAGGAAATGTCAATCTCATCTTGTGTTTTGTTTTTTGTTTGTTTACATTTAACTTTTAAACAAAAAAATTCTTAGGTTCTTCCAACTAAAATGTCTTATGCTGCTAATCTGAAAAATGTCATGAACATGCAAACCCGGCAAAAAAAGGAAGGGGACGAGCCAAGTCTGCTGCCCGAAGAAGCAGAGAGCTCCAAGCCGGGGCCCTCGGCGCATGACCTCGCCGCACAGCTCAAGAGCAGCTTGCTGGCCGAGATCGGGTTGACGGAGAGCGAGGGGCCGCCTCTCACCTCCTTCAGGTATGCGCCCGCCACAGCCGTTTTCTGTTGCGCACTGCATATGGCTTCTGTGTTTCTTGTAGGAATTTTTATTGAGAGGGCTTTCGATTATGTCTATTTCTGTTCTGTGTAGATAACAGAAATAACTGCCATTTCTTTGCTTCCTGAGATTAAAATCATATATTTTAAAGGTCTCCTGGATTTAGGGTTTGGAGGTGACTTAGTTCAGCATTCATTGATGAGTATCCTTTCTTCATGAGTCGAGGTACACCCAGGCCAGATCGCCGGTTACAGGCTTGTTTCCGAGCTTCGCTCAGGTCTGGCAGGAAGCAGCCGGGGATGAGGAAAGTTCTGCAGGAAATGAGGAGTTCTAGGAAAGTTGTGTGCCAGGGAGGAGAGGCGGGGTGACGATTCCAATCTCAGAAGCACCCTATCTTCCTTGCAGGCCCCAGTGCAGCTTCATGGGGATGGTCATTTCCCACGACATGCTCTTGGGACGCTGGCGCCTTTCCTTAGAGCTCTTCGGTAGAGTCTTCATGGAGGACGTCGGAGCAGAGCCCGGCTCAGTATGTATCTTAAGTACTTTTAAGTTCTAGTCTGCCAGTTAAGACCATATTTCAGAGAATAATTCTGTCATGCTTTTTTTTTTAAGATCCTAACTGAATTGGGTGGTTTTGAGGTAAAAGAATCAAAATTCCGTAGAGAAATGGAAAAACTGAGAAACCAGCAGTCAAGAGATTTATCACTAGAGGTAAAGGTATTTAGATTTTCTTGTATTACACATACAGTCTGCCATCTATACAAAGCTTAAAAACAAAATATAACAAATCTTGCTTAGGAATATGTACTGTGTACTAAGAAATCGAAAGAAAAAAGCTGGGCTGGGCACAGGGGCTGGCGCACTTGGGCCGAGGTTCGCGCCCCAGCTCCAGGCACCTCCCGGTTGGCCCAAAAACAAATGAAAAAGGAAATTGAAAGACATTAATGAGGCTGCTCATGATTATCTCTGGCAGTTGGTTTCTTAGCATCCTCTAAAGAAGATTGGTGAGTTTTTTTGTATCATCATGCATGAATTAAAAAAAGAAACTTGTGGTTATTTTTTGATGGGCTTCATTCCACTAAGCTTTTCACTTCGATTCATGCTCAAGTTGTTCTGGAAGTGGGAGGGTCCTCCGTACTTTTGGCCCCAGACTTCTTTTTACGCAGTTTCAGTCACTTCCTTTTTTGGCGTGTTCCTTCCTGTCACAGATCTTGAATCAGCCATGTCTTCTAGTAGCCCTGGTTCCTCTTAGTTGGAAACTTCAAGTCTGGGCATAGGACCTTGGGCCACTGCTTCCTGCTCTCTCATTGCTTCTAGGCCTTTTCCTGTGGCTTGGTCACAAAGCCTGTAAAATAGGAAAGCTACCGTGCATGAGAAGCCCTCATTAGCAGTATTGTAAATCACAGAATCCCAGTAAAGGAAAAAGGGAAGTTACAGGAATTGGGGACCTGTTCAAAGGTTGGAGGGTGGAGCACAGGCCCGTGTGCTCTGACTTCTGTTCCCTGGGTCCCCACGCCACAGAGTCTCCAAGCCGCTGGGGTTGGTCCCGGTGTTCCCTGCTTTGTGAGGCCTAAACCACTAGTGAGCAGAGCCAGGAGGGCTCCTCTTGTGGACCCTGCCTTCTGACCAAGGCAGGAGGACTACATCGTGTGTTCATCTAGGTTATTGCTGCTTCAGTTGAGATCTGGGAGTTGTTTGGTTGAGACTTGTGGACACGCACACAATTACTTACACATTCCGCCATTTAAGGGTCATGCGGCTGGGGGACACAATGGTGCTATAGAGCTAATCCAGGGCTCCCGAATGCAGAGTCTGTGCTCTGGTTCTTGTTTGCTTTTATTCCACAGCAAGTATAGAATAGTCAGAATTGCAGAATCGACATCAGCAACATGGTGACAAAAATAGCTTCTGATTCCCTTGAAGTTCTTGGTCTTTAGAGCACACGTGATGGGAGATGGACAGTCACATTACCGTGGTTTTAAAGACACACTTGAAATTGTTCTTCTGTGCATGCTATCATTTGCATACAGTTAGTAGCTTTTTGATAAATACCGTCAGTTTATTTTTTTGGTAAGTGCGTCTTTGGTAAAGATTCCTAGACATGGAATTGCTGGGTGGCAGGGCACAGGTACAATTTTGCCAAATAGCTGTGCATAACGTTTTTTTTTTTAACAGTTGGTATTTTCAACATCAGTGTGGAATATTTGATTCTGTTTAGTTTTCCATTAATTGATTGTCCATATCTTTGATTTTTGCCAAACTGATATATAAGAAATGGCAGCTTAGAATACTTCTAATACTCATTTCTCTTGTGAAAAACCAAAGCATTTTTATATATTTAAGGATCAGTTTAATTTTTTCTTTTTTGAACATATAATCTGTTCTGCCCACTTTTTTAAAAAATCAAGTTTTTGGTTTTGCTCTTTATTTTAGGTGTTATGTATACATCATTAGTGAGTATGTCATTTGTAAGAAGGGACAGTTTTTCTTAGTTGGTTGATTCTCTTTTACCTTGCTGGTGGTCAGTCATTGAAAACAGCAATCCTACGTTTTCTTCTCTTTAAATATTTCCTCTTGTGATTCCCTTGTAATTTGTTCTGGTATATTCCAGAATTAGATTGCTGTTTTCTGGTTATAGCTTTCTGTAAGAAAATGTTAGAAATAGGGCCAGAGAGATAGGACAGCGGTAAAGTGCTTGCTTTGCATATGCCTCACCTTGGTTTAATCCAAGGCACTATGTAGGGTCGTCCCCTGAGTCCTGCCAGGAGTGAACTCTGAGTGTGCCCTAACACTGTCAAGTGTGGCCCAAAACTCAAAAAAAAAAAAGAAAAAATGTTAGAATTGAGTTAAGTTCCATTTTCTTTTTTATTGCAAGGTATTCTTGTATGGTTGGTTGAAAACGTTGGGTAGCCAGAACATGTAAGTTCCTGAGAATCCAAATCAACACCGAGAAAGAGCTGAAATCAATTTTTGGGTTTTATGTAGAAAGACTGTTGAGTGATATTTTTCCAACACTGAATTCACTGATCTTGGTGTCCCTAGGTGGATCGGGATCGAGATCTCCTTATCCAGCAGACGATGAGACAGCTGAACAATCACTTCGGGCGGAGATGTGCCACCACCCCCATGGCCGTACACAGAGTGAAGGTCACGTTTAAGGACGAGCCAGGAGAGGGCAGTGGTGTGGCACGGAGTTTTTACACAGCCATTGCACAGGCCTTTTTGTCGAATGAAAAACTGCCAAATCTAGATTGTATCCAAAATGCCAACAAGGGCACCCATACAAGTAAGTGCCCAAGACAAATAAGCGCCCTCCAAGTTCTGTGCTCCATCTGAACAGAGAGTTGTGCCTACATGTATTTATAGTGGGGAAATTCAGTGTACGTCTTATATTTTAAATTTCATTCCAAATTAACAATTTATCATTTAAAGTGCTATTACCGAAAAGCTTATACTTACTATAAATTCGTTTTCGTAAATGTTAGTTTGCTAATAACTCACTTCAGTTGTTTCCTGCCTGGGGTTTGTATATTGAAAGATCCATAGAGATCGGTTTTATGAAATTCAATGAGCAAATTGCAGTTTCTCCAGCCCCAACATTTAATTGTTCTTCTAGATAGCAGAGAAGAGAACATTGTTCGCAGCAGCAGCCTTATTTAAAGTCTGATTTGTTAAGTTGCTCTTGGTGCCCAGCGAGATGGAATATGATACCAAATATAGATTTGACTGACTCTGCCACTAACTTCACTGTTGAATTTAGCAAGACTTGGGGGTGTAGGGACATGTTTTGCTTTCGTTAGCCTTAAGTAGGTGAAAATTGGCGATTCATTTGAAGTAGGAACAAGTGATTGTCTATATACCACATTGCTGAAGAGGGAACCTATAGATACTTATTAAAACTTATTAAAATAGATACTTATTAAAAGGGCTGGAGCGATAGCTCAGCGGTAGGGCGTTTGCCTTGCACGCAGCCAACATGGCCGACCCAAGTTCGATTCCTCCGCCCCTCTCGGAGAGCCCGGCAAGCTACCGAGAGGATCTCACCCACACGGCAGAGCCTGGCAAGCTCCCCGTGACGTATTCGATATGCCAAACACAGTAACAACAGGTCTCATGATGGAGACGTTACTGGTACCCGCTCTAGCAAATCGATGAACAACGGGAGGGCCTTTTATTAAAAGTTGTGATTTTGATTTTGGCTGTAGTGACCATGTATTGTCTTGCTAGGGTTCTGTATGTAAATCCAAATCAGGGCCCCTAGAGAGGATTAAGAATGTCACGATGGGGAAAATAGCCCAACCTTTCATCATTAAATTTTCTAAGGTCCTATAATAGAAATTGGCAAACATTAATGAGAAAACCGTAAAAGTCCCAATATTTCATCACTACATATTTGGATGTACACTCACGGTTTTAAAAATAACCGACAGCCGGCATATAGTTGGTCTGTAGTGCCTACCGCCAAACTTAGAGTAGAGATGTTCAAGTAACCTCTCCAAGAAATCTGAGCATTTCTCACGGTGACACCGGTGTAGCCCTAGGTAGGACTTACTGTTCTATGGCTTTGATGTGATCCGAGGGAGATTCATTAGACGGATGATTCGTGCAGGCCTTCTGTCAGCCCAGCCTCCCACCCAGGAAGTATGAGGGAAGGCCTGCATGGATGCCAAGGAAGGCGGTGCCGGTTCTGTCATCTTACTTGAGGTGTCTGTAAAATTCGAAGCAGTTGCTTTTATACTTAATGGTGTATTTCATGTTTTCTTCCAGGTTTAATGCAGAGATTGAGGAACAGGGGAGAGAGGGACCGGGAAAGGGAGAGAGAGAGGGAAATGAGGAGGAGCAGCGGCCTGCGAGCAGGCTCACGAAGAGATCGGGACAGGTGAGGCCACTTGCATCTCGCCTTGAATGTGACCCTGGTGAAGTGATTGGAGGTCGGCTTGGAAAAGAATCTCGGGGACTTTTTTTCTTGAAAATGAAAATTTAAATATTTACCTGGATTGGAGCGATAGCACAGCGGGGAGGGTGTTTGCCGTGCCCGCAGCCAACATAGCCGACCCAGGTTGGACTCCTTCGCCCCTCTCAGAGAGCCCGGCAAGCTCCCGAGAGTACCTCGCCCGCACAGCAAAGCCTGGCCAGCTCCCAGTGACGTATTCAAATATGCCAAAAACAGTAACAAGTCTCACAATTTGTTGTGAGACATTACTGGTACCCGCTCGAGCAAATCGATGAACAACGGGAGGACAGTGCCACCTAAACATGACAACTATAAAATAATTCAAGTTATTAAAATACTAAGTTTTAAAAGTACAGGGGCTGTTGAAAATAAATTGACAGTTTTATCCCACTCAGCATGAGGCAGGAGGAATGTGGGGTACCCGGGAATTGAACAAGGGTCTTAACATATGCAAGTTATGCTCTGATAATTTTATTAACTACCTCAATTTTTATTTGTTTTAAAGTTTTGATTGTAGCAGTCACTAATTTTTCTTCATTTGGGGGCGGTTAAATCTGACTAAAATTTTCAGGAATTATGGGTAGGTCTTTAATTTCTGGTATTTTAAGATCCTTCTCCTGTAGAATCAAGTGGAATTCCTAGGTTCCCAAGCAATCAAAGTACTGCCCAGCCATGAGCCCCTTCCCTTTCCCACCTGTGATCGCTTCCCCAAAGCAGCGTTGCTCTCCCGGCTTCCTGCTTGCACGCCTGCAACTGCAGCTTTGCGACAGGCAGGGCCAAGTAAGCCAGGCCTCTTTCCTCCTGCAGAGACTTCAGAAGACAGCTTTCCATTGACACTCGGCCCTTCAGACCTGCCTCGGAGGGGAACCCTAGCGATGACCCCGACCCTCTGCCCGCGCACCGCCAGGCTCTCGGAGAGCGGCTCTACCCTCGCGTCCAGGCCATGCAGCCAGTATGTTCGGAACACGCGGTCCCTCTTCTGTGGCTGACCCGTTCCTAGTGCGGGATTAAAGACAAAAAGACTGTCAGCTACTAGCAAACCTGTGGGTGATGGCCATTGTAGAAAGCAAATTCAAGCAAAGCAAAGGCCGGAAACAGCTTTGTGAGGTGTAGCTGAGTTCGGTTGGCGTGTCCTGCCTGTGCCAGGCTCCATTTGCCCCCGGGATTTATCTCTTCCCACGGAACAGCTGCTATAGTCGGCAAATACAGGGTGCTTTACTGGTGATGAGGTGTCTTGGTAAATCCTTAACCAGCATAAGCCTATTTTCCTCTCTGCCCCCTCATCTTCCATGTCTGTCTTCAGTGATAGAAATATTTTTTATATGTCTTCAGTGAAAGAAGTATTTTCACTCTTGGAAGAAAGATAAAATGGAAATAAGTATTTGTATATTATGTAAAGCTCTGAGACATTAAAAGTATACAGACGTCAGCTAGTTAAACAAGATCGTGCTGGCTGCATGGACTGTCGGTCTTTACGATTAGCCTCTTAAGCTTAATCAAATACTTCAGTGATTCCAAATGTTTTTGTATTTGTGACCTAAGATTCCTGTATGCCATCTTTGGCGGGGGAGGGGAGAGATAAAAGATTACTTCTTTAGACAAGGTTTCCAGTGATATGGGAACAACAACTAAAAATCATTTGTTGATGCTTTGCAGGCATTTGCCAGTAAAATCACAGGCATGCTGCTGGAGTTGTCGCCGGCGCAGCTGCTTCTCCTCCTAGCAAGTGAAGACTCTCTGCGAGCAAGAGTGGACGAGGCGATGGAGCTCATCATTGCCCACGGACGGTAATGTGGGTGGCTGGGAAGCCTTACCAGCTACACAGAAGTCACTTTTGCTTTAGCATGTGGGCGCCACCTGTATCTTTGGCTTTACATGGTTTTTCTTGGGGTGAGACTGGGGAGACACCCCCCCCCCTCAGCAGTATCTCCCAGTGATCTTCCACCCACCAGGTGCCAGCCCCTGAGGCTGCTCAGGTGAAGTAGTATTGGGACCACCAGGGTGGATGAGACACACATGCGCGCACACACACTCGTATCCACCCATATGCATGTGATGCTCGGAAGGTCACATGGAGTTGGGGTTGTAATCTGGGTGGGCACTCATGTGCCCCTGACCCCTGTGCTGTGTCTTTTGGTTTCAGTGGTTTTTCGAGAAATTATTTAAAACTCACGATTGATATCACATGTATTAGCAGAAAAGTAAAACTTTAGTCATCACTGAGTTTGTGAAGATCACTTACGGAGCTGTCACTGTCATTGTCCTCCTATCGTTCATCGATTTGCTTGAGCGGGCACCAGTAACGTCCCACAACAAATTGTGAGACTTGTTGTTACTGTGTTTGGCATATCGAATACATCACGGGGAGCTTGCCAGGCTTTTCCGTGCGGGCGAGATACTCTCGGTAGCTTGCTGGGCTCTCTGAGAGGGGCAGAGGAATTGAACCCAGGTGGGCCATGTGCAAGGCCGACGCCCTACCTTCTGTGCTATTAGAAATTATAGGAAGTACATTCGGGGGCTAGTAAGATATTCAGCTGGTGGGGCACAGGGCCCAAAGTGTGTCTCCCCCACTGCAGCAACTCCCTCCTTCCCCTCCCGGGTACAAAAATTCACCAGAATACATATAAAGGCAGAAGCCAGATACTTAAAGAATTTAAGGAATGATTCTTAAATTATAGCTATCAGCATAACATTTTTTTCAGGGTCCTGATGTATCTTTAAAAATTTTTGTGAGTTATTGCCTTTAAAAATTTTTTTAAGTACTTTTAATTTTTGGTTTTTGGGCCACACTCAGCGATGCCCAGAGGTTACACTCCTGGCTCTGCACTCAGGAATTACTCTTGGCAGTATTGGGGGGGCCAGTTGGGGCGCTGGAGATCAAAAGTGGCCAACGCTTGCAAGGCGAACATCCTTCTTGCTGTAACACTATTGCTCTGGCCCCAAGTTTTTGCTTTCCAACAAATATGATACGCCATGCTTATTATTATTATTATTATTATTATTATTATTATTATTATTAAAACCATCTATCCTGGGGCCACTCAAATATCCAGTTTAAAGCTTCAGAGTGTTACTTGTTTCACTGTGGACAAGGGGGATGACACAGAGAGGGCTAAGCATTGGCCTCAGTTCCAGGGCCTTTGAATGGTTAAGCTGGGTGAAATCACACTCACGCACACCCACCCTCATCTTCAGGGATCTAGGGAAACATGTTGGAGAGGTAGCGTTTATGACCTGCTTTGTTTTTTGTTGGGACTTGGTGGGGGGACGGGGTGAGTTTGGGAACCTTTAGTCTAAGCTAAAGAAGATCTTTGCTGTGTTTCTTCTCTGAACTTTATGGACTATTTATTCCTCTTCCCTGTCTCAGGACACTGGTAACAGCCAGTAAAGAGTTGAACGAAATGTACATCTTTGTTACCTAGAATGTAAAAGATGTTTTTGTTTTTGTTCGCTTTTAGGGAAAACGGAGCTGATAGCATCCTGGATCTTGGGTTATTAGATTCCTCAGAGAAAGTACAGGTAAGGGGTGTGATCTGCAAATTGCTAGTAATAATCGCTTGAAACCTAATTAAAGAGGGAGAAAAGTAATTCTTTATTAGTTATAAAGAAATGTCTTTGTAAGGATACTGATTTACAATAGATACGACATACAACGAAGTAGTAAGATCGGTGTGCAGAGAAGCCGAACAAGGGACTGGGAGGTATCCCTGAAGGCAGCCCCTGAGTCCTGGATTACAGAAAAGAGAAGGGCCAGGAAGGAGTTGGGGGCGGCGGGAGGAAGAGGAGGCTGACGAGCGTAGGAGCATTGACCATGGGCCTCGGACACTGTGGAGGGGTAGAGGTTAGGGAACTGTATAATCACTATTGTGAGGGCCAACATTACTGCAAACATGGGTCCTAAGCTGACAGTTAAAACAATGAGTTTAGGGGCTGGAATGATAATACAGAAGGTAAGGGACTTGCTGGGTGCAGTTCTTAGTACTACATGTGGTCCCTGAGTTTGGAAGTAAGAAGGTGGGCCTTGGTGGACTGGTGGTGGAACATCATATGCTTAGACCTCATTAACAATACTGTAAGTCAGGGTGCCTACATAAAAATATTTTCCTTTGATCCAGAAAAAATATCTTTAAGGAGTTTAGGTGAAATGAGCTACTGGGATTTTATTAAATTATCTGTATTCAGATAAGACAAGTACAGAAAATACCAGAAAAATATAAAAATACCAAGAAAACATGCACCTGCAGAGGGAATATATATCTATTAAGAACTTGAACCTAAATTTAGACAAAATGTTATGATACATAATAGTTTATATTATGTTATATAATACATAATTGTAACATGTTTAAAACATTAATTTTAAACCTCTATGTATTATGTGGCTTATTACAGTAACAATATAATATTTGGGGCCACATGTTAAATTGCAATGACTGGCATATCAAAGTATCAAGCACTGGGTATCTCAAGCAAAATAAATATTTATTTTTTCAGAATTCTAAAAAATTATCTGTATGCAGAGAGAATTTGGGTCTGTACAAATTTTCTTGAACACAGTTTAAGGATAGATTAAAAGATGGATGTATCAAAAAGTGATTGACCTAAGGATGGATTAAAAAATCGGTTGACTGGGGCTGGAGTGATAGCACAGTGGGTAGGGTGTTTCCTTTGCACGCGGCCAACCCGGGTTGACCTGGATTCGATTCCCAGCATCCCATATGGTCCCCTGACAACCGCCAGGGGTAATTCCTGAGTGCAGAGCCAGGAGTAACCCCTGTGCATCGCCAGGTGTGACCCAAAAAGCCAAAAAAAAAAAAAATCGGTTGACTGGAGTAGGTTACACATTTGAATGTGGATGCTGCCTTAACAATCTGATTTCACTGTAGATTTTTATTTTTTAATGTAGGAGTATTGCTATTTATTCAGCCATTGATTAGAATGATTGAATTGGGCATGAACTCCACCTTACTTTTTTTTTTCTTTTTTTATAATTTTATTTATTGAATCACCATGAGAGCAGTTACATAGCTTTCAGTTCTAAGTCTCGGTCATACAATGAAACACCCGTACCTTCACCATTGCCCATTTTCCACCACCAAAAACCCTAGTATACCCCCATCCCACACCCTCCTCTTACCTGTGGGGCAGATGATTTCCACATTACTCTCTCTCTCTACTTTGATTACATTCAATATTTTGACGCCAAACCCACCATTACTATTTGGGATTTTACCCCAACACTCAGCTCTCCCGAAAAGGTAGACAATTTGACAATTTGTTTTAGGTAGACAGTAGACAATTTGTTTTCTATTGCTGGTTATGAATAACATGTGATGTCGCGGGACCTCAGTAGTGGCCACGCAATTTTGGAATTCCGAAATTTTAGCAATTAAATTTGGAGGGATTTCTGCTAAAACCTGCTGGGTTCTGAGATTTGTTCCTGAGTCTCTTGGATCATGGCCGTTAAGCAGCTTGATCAGGAGCCAGAGTGGCTGTTCATGGGCGGCGACTCGGGGTCTTCTTGGGATGGAGAGGAAAGGGCCGGCTACACCCCAATCCCGTGAGACCTTGCTTGTCTCGTCACTACGGGCCCAAACCTGACTGTCCAATGGCCTCTGGAGGATGGCGGCCACCGAGCACGAGGCCAAGGCACGAAACCTATTCCCCCCTGGGGTGGCCCGGCGCCAGTAACCTACTACAGGGACCAGGCACATTTTTTCCAAAAGCCGCTGGGTCTCAAGATTTGTGTGTGAGTCTCTGGGATCATGGCCGTTAAGCAGTTCGATCAGGAACCGGAAAGGACTTGCCTCCAATTATATAGCTGAGCTGGAGGTGGTTTGTGGGTGTGTTTCCCACATACCTAACTTTTGGCCATTTACTTTCTTGGTAACCTTTGCCCCAAGTTGTTGGGGTCTGGCCAGTGGCGCAGCAGCAGTTTTGGGGTATCTGAAGGTCTGAAGGCACCATCAGGCTGCTGATGCACTCACCTTACAGGTACAGATTGACCTTCTGGCGGCACCATACCCCCTTCACTGCAGATTTTTAAAGAATGCATTGATTTGCTTTTTATTTTAAAATCGAGCTTGGGGCTTAAAATCTCTTGATATTCTTGTGTTCTCAGGAAAACCGAAAGCGCCATGGCTCAAGCCGCAGTGTGGTGGACATGGATCTAGATGACACGGACGATGGGGACGATAATGCACCTTTGTTTTACCAGCCTGGAAAAAGAGGCTTTTATACCCCCAGGCCCGGCAAAAACACAGAGGCAAGGCTGAACTGTTTCAGAAACATTGGCAGGTAAAATAGCTGCTTGTGAGATTTCCTGAAATATCGTTCTTTCTCAAGTGTGATTTAAATTGGAGTTGTAGAGGAATTTTCAAAATACTTTACGTGCATTAGATATGCATATGTAAAATTAGAACATGTGCTTGAGTTATTTATCTTAAATATCTCTCTGGCTTTGTTTTTAGGATTCTTGGACTGTGTCTGTTACAGAATGAATTGTGTCCTATCACATTGAATAGACACGTGATTAAAGTGTTGCTTGGTAGAAAAGTAAGTAATTGTAACTGCTGCTGCAGTTGCAAACTTTTGCGTTTTATAAAGTAATGATATAGTACTATACTGTTTGTGGCATTAATTTCACATTTTAAAGCATCATTATTACAAATGATTTTCTTTTTTTTTTCTCCCCCATGATTTTGAGCATCCCATGACACTGGAGAAGGGGGTTGGTGGGGTTGAGGTGACTGCCTCATGTCACAACCAAATCAGCGGACACCTGTGACATATTTTTCTGTGTCTAAAATGCTAAAGAAACAATACAATGCCTAGCGCCTAGTAAATGCACAGTAGATTTAGCGATTATTATTTCTAGCATCTAATAGCGGTGGTAGAACAGTAGCATTGTTTCACAAAGAACGTTTCAAAAATAAGTAGTGGGGGGAAAGGAGAAGAGGATGTAAGAAAAGTTGACCATGGTCTTGGTATGTCCACATTTTGATAGTCTGACAACCTGTACATTCCTAATTGGATGGCAGGGAGCGGGATCAACATTCTTTAATCTGTGAATTCCTTATGCAGCTTTTGATGTAAACACAATTGTCCATGTCCCTAAAAGTTTTATAAAGAAGTTACCAAAGAGATATTTCTGTCTTTTATAAATCTAGTTTGAGAGTCTCACCATGCACATCATATGTATGATACAAGTAGGCCTGGTTAAAGCTATAAGCTGTTTAATGACTTGCCATAACTCAGAAGGCTCCCAAATTAATTTTGGCTACAGCCCCTTTTCAAGGGAGAGAAAAAAATCACTCTGCCTCCCATTGGATATATCCCTCTGTCAATGAGCTAAGTGAGCGTGATACCTAAGCACCAAAACCCAAATCATACTCAGAATGAGTATATACTTAAAAACTGAAATGTATAATCAGAGCCAAAGACAGATGGATGTTACCTCTTTGGTTTGCTTTTGGCTTTTGGTCCACACCCATGGTGCTCAAGGCTTTACCCCTGACTGTGTTCAAGGATCACTCCAGCCCTATCACTCTCTAGCCCTATCTCATAAAATTCTGCCCTGAATCTATTAGTAAATGGAAATCTCTGATCAAATAATGGAGTTTCCTATGATTATTTCTTAGGTCAATTGGCATGACTTTGCCTTTTTTGATCCTGTGATGTATGAGAGTTTGCGGCAACTTATCCTGGCTTCTCAAAGTTCAGATGCTGATGCTGTTTTCTCCGCAATGGATTTGGCGTTTGCCATTGATCTGTGTAAAGAAGAGGGTGGAGGGCAGGTAAAGTAAATTCTGAATTCTTTGAATTTGGTGGTCTGTTGTGCTTTTTGTAAAAAGACTAATTTAGAGACAGGACAGAAAAATTATACTAATTTAGACCCAAACTTTCAAGTCCCTGACAGATTTAACATTGATGACAACTTCGAAACAACTATCTATACCTCTGAATTTTTCACAGGTTGAACTTATTCCTAACGGTGTCAATATCCCAGTCACTCCCCAGAATGTGTATGAGTATGTTCGGAAGTACGCAGAGCACAGAATGCTGGTGGTCGCGGAACAGCCATTACATGTAAGCATTTTTGGGAAGTTACTTGATCTGATAAGGCTATTCCTGGCATACAAGCTCATACTTGACTCTGCGTGTATCTTGCATCCAAAATGTATTATAAGTTAGACTTGAATCCAGACCAAAGTTGTAACTCTCTTTTGTGGGCATCACTATATCACAGCCATCCATTGTTCTTCAGTTTACTCGAGCGGGCGCCAGTAACGTCTCCATTCATCCCAGCCCTGAGATTTTAGCAGCCTCTCCTTACTTCTCTTTCCCAATGTATTGGAGGCTCTTTTAGGGTCAGTGGAATGAGACCTGTTGTCGTTACTGTATTTGGCATATCGAATATGCCACAGGGAGCTTGCCAAGCTCTGTCCATGTGGGCGGGATACTCTTGGTAGCTTGCCGGGCTCTCCGAGGTGTATATTTATATATTTTTCTCTCTGACCTGTTGCATACAGTCTGAATCCCATCAGATAATGGTGTAATGGTATAGTAATTGTGGAAAATGAGTAGGAAGTGTCTTATAATGTGTCCTCCCATCTGGGAGCAGCAGCTTTTGGGGGTAAATGACTTGAATAAACCAAAAAGCAGATTTGGTGAGCAAAAAGCTGGGGAAGAATGCTTGTGAGTTTGAGATGACTACTATTATTTGGGGCTGGGGGGTGGGGGCTGGAGTGATAGCACAGCAGGTAGGGCATTTGCCTTGCACGCGACCAACCCAGGTTTGATTCCTCCATCCCTCTTGGAGAGCCTGGCAAGCTACTGAGAGTATCTCGTCCGCATGGCAAAGCCTTGCAAGCTCCCCGTGACGTATTTGATATGCCGAAAACAGTAACAACAAATCTGACAATTTGTTGTGAGACGTTACTAGTGCCTGCTCGAGAAAATCAATGAACAATGGGAGGACAGTGCAGTCCTACTATTTGGGGTCCTTTGAATACCCACACTTTTGTGACCTTCTTGACTGACTCTTGGCACACTTATTGTGCCAAGGATATGTGGTGAGAGACTCTTAGCCAGAGCAACGGCACCATCCACAACAGTTAGGTGGGAAAAATGAAGGGCCAGGCTTTTCTCAGGGCCAGGGTTTGTACGGAGAACTCTGCTCACACAGTGAAGCCTCATGGAAATGTCAGGCTCTGGGATTTTTGTGGGAGGCCAGTCTTAGAAACTCTTTCTGCCTGCACCGTGAAGACTGGCTTCTTACTCTGTCAGGTCTGCCAGCCATGTTAACTGAAATTTAGACTCCCAAAAGAAGTATATATTTACTGATCACAGTGTTGACGCAGCTCCCTTGGCATGCTGTGTATAGTGGGGGAACATTCTCAGAAGCCCGCCTTGGGCCATCTCCCTAGTCAGATCCTCCTAAAGTTAGAACAGTGTCTGTCCTTCTGGTGAATGAACAGTTCCCCCTTGCGAGGGTTTCTTCTGAAAGCAGTGATCCCTGTAGTTTCAGACCAACACTGCCAGATGCCTGATGTTCCTGAGCCTCAGGAAGAATTGTGCACAATGTGTCTGGATACTCACTATGGCTGGGACCGCCCTTTAGTCAGATGACTTGAGCAGATGACTTCGAGATGACATGGTCATCTCCCAGCAAGCCTCTGGATTGGGGGATTTTGTTATAGTTTTCTTAGGTTCTTGACAGGACAACAAACACTTAATGCCATAAAGCACTTATTCAGTTAGCTGCTGCTGCATACTATCACTATCACCCCGTTGGTCATCGATTTGTTCGAGCGGGTGCCAGTAGTGTCTCCATTCATCCCTGTCATGTGCTAGTGTAGCCCGATGGCATATTGGGGGCTCTTTTAGGGTCAGGGAAATGAGGACCATTTTGGCATATCGAGTACGCCACTGGCAGCTTGCCAGGCTCTGCTGTGCGGGCAGGGATACTCTCGGTAGCTTGCCGTGCTCTCCGAGAGGCATGGAGGCTTTTGGGGCAGCCTCTAATCACCTTTACAGGTGTTCCCAGTCAGGCATATATGCGGACAAGATACTCTCAGTAGCCTGCCAGGTTCTCTGAGAGCGAGAACTAGACAATAAGAGGTTGCGTAGTTGCGAATGCCACCATGCGCTTCCAGGAGCTTGGTTTTATAGTCTCTGGATCTTGGCCGTTGATGGGGTTACACAGCAGTTGGTGGGTATAACTGTCTAGCTACTGGAAGATGGGGGATCTGGGTGGAGGAGGCCCAGTCTCGATCTGAGCAGGCTTGGAGATCTCGGCCCCGGGTCCCACACACCTGGGTTTCTCTGCCAGTTCCTTCATGTGTGAGGCTCATCCTAGCATGTGGAGAGTGGTCTCAGCATGGCTGTGGCTGGGTCCCAGAGTTCTTCAGCTGCCGGGGCTCTGCTCAGGGCGGAGAGGGAAACTCAACCTGCCCTCTCCAAGGGGCCCCGGTGAGGACAGCCTAGGCGCGGGGGGGCAGGAGACTGCGTTGTTCTCCGGGAGCTTGGTTTTATAGTCTCTGGATCATGGCTGTTGATGGGGGGTGCGTGTGTGTGTATTCATAGTTTTTATTTTTCTTCCTCAAATCTATTAAGAAATCAAAATGGAGATAGGTCAGGTCAGGGAATTAGAGGAAAGTGGTCACTCTTGACCAGTACTAGGTGCTGAAAAGAGGGAGAGTGACATCAGTAACTTAAAAGGGGGGGAGCGGAAGAGAAGGAAAAAAGAAAAAAGTGCCTGCCATAGAGGCAGGCTCCTGGATGGGAAGAAAACTGGACATCAGTTGAGGGACACGGACACTGGTGAAGGAACTATGTACGCCTGAAACTCAGTCATGAGTAACTTTGGAATTCACAGTGAATGAATAAAAGGGGAAAAAAATTAAAAAGAAAATCAAAACACAGGGCTAGGGAAATAACTTAGGAGCTAGAGCACTAGAGCACGTGTTACATGTACGGGGCCCTTGCCTTGTCCCCCAGCTCAGTACAGCCCACTTCCGTCCCTGTCCCACTCACACTCTGTCTGCTGGCAGAAACTCAGAACACAGAACTTAATTACTTTAATTTCTGGCTTAACGTGTTGAGACTGCCACTGTGACTTGTGTTGTCAAAACAGTGGTAGGTACCTGCATCACTGTGTTAAAGAGAGCTGTTTACTGGGCTCGAACAGTAGGTTTAATGAGATCGTAATCTTTCAATTCTCAAGGCAATGAGGAAGGGTCTACTGGATGTGCTTCCGAAAAACTCATTAGAAGACTTGACAGCAGAAGATTTTAGGCTTCTGGTAAATGGCTGTGGTGAAGTCAATGTGCAGATGCTCATCAGTTTCACCTCATTCAATGATGAATCGGGTATGAAAGATTCAACTTTTTGTTTTGTCAGCATTTCCGGAGTTTCTGTGTTTGCTTTCATTTCTTTTTTAAAAATCAAAATAATATAATCTAAAAATACACAGTAATGAATTTATATTTTTTATTCCTAGGAGAAAACGCTGAAAAGCTTTTGCAGTTTAAGCGTTGGTTTTGGTCAATAGTAGAGAAGATGAGCATGACGGAACGACAAGATCTTGTAAGTTAAGGTTTCTAGTATTTGTAGAAGGAAGTAGAATGTAAGAGTTAAAAATGCCGTATATAGCAGAACTGAGAATTCAGGGAATGAGAACTGCAGGCAAAAAGAGTCGGTGCTGGTGGTGTAGGGAAGGAGAACTGAGGACAAAAAGAGGCAGCGCTGGTGATGGCAGTACAGTTGAGCTACTCTTTCCTATCTCAGAAAGAGCAGCTTACCTGTGATATGTAGACATTGAGTCTGTTACTTGAATTTTCTAATCATTAGTCAGGGGCCTGTATGCTTCTGTTGGAGTGGAGGGGACGTACGAGGTACAGTCCGTTCAGACCATACGAGCCAACCCTGTTGTAAACACACGACCCAAGCTATAATAAAAATTTCAAAGTGAGTTTGCTAAGGAGCCAGGGTGAGAGGGATGCTGAACACGGATGCAGTGTTGGACGAACAGAGTATGCCGAAACTATTAGTAACAGCATTGTAAGTCATGGTGCGGCACTCCCTTAAAAATAAGAGACAACAAATATGCAGTCTTTTGAAGTTTGGATAAGGAAATTATAGGTGGTCAGAAATGACAGCTTTGTTTTTCTACTCTAGAACTTGACTGAGGTATTAATAAGGCTGGAATAACTGAAATTTCTTTCAGCTTTTGATATCTCTTCATCCTAGAAGATGTCGGCTTGCTCTGTTGGGACCTTTTCTTTTCCTTCAGCTCTCTCCTTGGTTCTGTCTGCCCCTTTAGTATGTCCCTAATCCTACTGACTAGAGGCAAGCTTTGAGGAGTTTGCAGAATATCTTGAGGTAATCTGTCTCTAGGACAGCTTCCCTGTGATATGTGGGTATTAAATCTGTGACTTTAATCTTAGTGTTTATGACTTCAGATCATTAGCTCCATCACAAGAACTTTAGATTATAGAGAAAAATACATCAAGTCAGTGGAATTTTTGTCCAGCTTCAGATCAACCTGTCCATGACCCCAAAAGGACATGGTCTTTTTGTGTAGACAAAGTCTGCTGGTCCTTTGTGTAGACATTTGAGGGGTATTCCTATCCCAGAGAATCCCAGACAATGCATGGGATATATTAAAAATAACCCTACTTCCAAGTATCACCCCCAATTTTGAGAGAGGGAATCGGTTACTTGTGCAGTTTCTCCTTATTTTCAATTAAGGCAGTAACTTGGGGGGGGGGCTGCTTTTAGTCCTTAATTTTTCCATGGTCCCAGGGTCTTCAGAATTTCTCCATTTGTATAATACAGGGTCTTTAACAGGACTAGTGTTACCTGTTCCTGTTTGTGGTTTAGCCCACTAGAGTAGGAGTGGTTATGATTAGGCTTTCCTGGTCTTAGGAATCCTAAATGTTCTGCCAGTGCAAATACCCATCTGCCCCTATTGATTTCAGGAGCACTTGTAGCTTACTAAGATTATTAAGGTTCTGTCAGTCTTTGGGGTTGACAGCATCTTCTTTCCCTAAGACAAAGGACTCTGAGTTCTAGATAACTTATGGAAAACCAGAAACTAAGGGCCAGAGAGCTGAACAGGCTGGACAGCACATGCTTTGTCCATTGGCAGCCTAGTTCACTCCCCATTAGCACATTGTCTCCTGCACACCACCACTGTGCCCCTAAAACCAAATAGAAATTAGTCGCTCTAGTATGAATTCTAAGCATTTTTTGTGACTTCTTTTCATTTTCTGCGGTTTTTTTTTAAAAAACAAATGCATCATCAGTCTAGGTCAGTCTCCGTGTTGTTTTCTGCTGTCTGCTAGAAGGGAAATTTGCTAACTATTCAGGCTGTAAGATAAGAAAAAGGAAAATAACTTTTCCTTTTAAAGGGCTTCAAAAATGTCCTAATAACAGCTTTGTGAGTGTCACTCCTTAAATTCTTACTAAAAGTATCAATGCTGAAAGTTTAAGGAATATATCAAAGTGGTTTATCCTTCTGGGTGGGGGCTGGAGAGGTGCTGTGGTGCTTGTCGTCCTTACGTATTACTAGATTCTGGTCTCAGGGAGAACTGAAAGACAAAAATAACAGGATTTTGCCAAATGTTCTCCCTTGAATTTGTAGTCCCCAAAATTACACAGGTTTATAGTTTATGTTTTCGTCTTAAAGTATACAGTTCACCAGTAAAACGGTTTGTAACTTTCTCCCACAAGCTTTTCCTCCCTCCTTTTATCTGGAAGTCAGCTGAGGAAGCACGGCCCCAAACCCCTGAGTTCTAGTGCAGTCAGCAGGTTTGCTGACGGTTTTCCATGATGCTCACTCTCAGTTCAGTGTGCCCAGCAGTGTGGCCATTTAGCAGGTGTCTTGCAAAACAAGTGAATTGAATCAGCTCTTTTTCCCCATGGGAGCCACTTTCTATCCTTTTGTAGTTTGATTTTATAGCCCCTCACACTTATTTTTTTTCTGCTTCCCTCTATAGAATTTTAGATGAGAGTTTTTATATAAACAAAGCTCCAGAAATAGCAAATTTGTTTTTTTTTTTTTAGGTTTCCCAATCACTTTGAAATATTGAAGACACATGGCTGTCTAGTTAGGCCCTATCAATACATGAAATTTAAAAGCTTGATTTTAGTCATTGTCTTATGTTCTGAAGAATAGTGTGTGTTTGTATATATGCATGGATCAATGAGGAATCAAAATAGAACCAAAAAGATAAGCTTTTCTGAAATACTTATGGACAAGTTAACATTTATAATGTTGCACAAACTAGAGAGTAATAAATAACTTAATGTCACTGTGTCTATTGATTTTGGATCACGTTCGTAGATGTTCCCTAATGCTTAGTTACTGCAACATTATACTCGTCTCAGTGTATCACTGAGAATATTGCTAATAAATAAAGTGCAAGGTAACTTTTTTGATAGCCTGTGTGAACTTTGAAACCCCCCCCCCCCTTTTTTTTTTAAATGAGACCTCGTGGCCTTAGCGTTGGCTCACCAGCCTTGTCACGGATGTGGAGTTGAGACCTGGACAGTACACAACTACAGTTGTATTCCTACACAACTGACAATTGTATTCTGACCTGAAGCTTTTCCTTTTGAGTGCAAGAACTGTAAAACCCAAGTTCACAGTATACCTCTATAGATTTTAACCTGAGAATGAGGCCAGAACTCAGATTTTTTGATCTATAAAGTAAAAAATGATAATGGTATTATTCCTATTTAGGTTTACTTTTGGACATCGAGCCCATCGTTACCAGCCAGTGAGGAAGGATTCCAGCCTATGCCCTCCATCACTATCAGACCACCAGATGACCAACATCTTCCGACTGCAAATACTTGTATTTCTCGACTTTATGTCCCGCTCTATTCCTCTAAACAGATTCTCAAACAGAAATTGCTACTCGCCATAAAGACCAAGAATTTTGGTTTTGTGTAGAGTATAAAAAGTGTGTATTGCTGTGTAATATTACTAGCTAATTTTGTAGATTTTTTTCCATTTGTCTATAAAAAGTTTATGGAAGTTAATGCTGTCACACCCCCCTGGTGGTACTTAAGAGATGAAATGCAAACATTCCTTGCCGAGTTTGTAGCTTGAAGGCCCAAGGAGCACTGGCAACTATAATGGTTTGCTGGGCAACAACTTCTGGGTCAAACCCCAGCCAAAGATGACAGCAGAACAACATAATTTCACTGTGATTTATCTTTTTGCTGAGGGGAAATATGTAAAATGTTCTGAAAATTCACTGCTGCCTTTGTGGAAAGTGTTTCAGCAAAGGTTCTTGTATAGAGGGAATAGGGAATTTCAAAATAAAAAATTAAGTATGTTCTGTGTTTTCATTTTAACTTTTTTTAATGGTGTTTAATTTGTGGTTGGCTGCAGTTGTGTATCATGTATATGGAACTTGTAAAAAATAGTTCTTGACATTCATATCTCAAAAGTTGAAATCACTTTTACCTATTTAAAAACACTTTTACTACAGTTTATTTTGACTGCATTGCGCTCTAGGATACGAAATACAACTATATTCTGCATGTAATTTGTTCATTTGAGTGAGGGCACTTTTTTGTACATATGATGGGCCAATGCACAACAGTACTTGACCACCACAGTCAGCTTTCCCCTTTATGCCCCCACTTCAGTGAGCAGTCAGTCAGGAGCTACCTGCACTTCAGTTCTCAGTAGCCGTTTGTACGAAGGTATTTCAGTTCTGTAAACTCAGCCTGGGCACTTTCTGATAACTGTAAAATGTTTTATAAGATCATGATTATTGAAGATACATTTTGGAAAATTTTAAATGTTCGTGAGCAGCTTAACTACTTTTGTATCTAGACTTTTTTAAGTACCTTGTTACATTTACTTTTTTAAATAAAGAAACTACAGAAGAAATGTCAAGTAATATTGAAGAAACAATAGTTTTTATTTATGTAGTTGTACATTTTAAACTAAGGGCAATACACTGATGGTTATATGCATAAGATTTTTTGATTTAAAGAACTGAAAGTTTATATACACATGGACTGTAAGAAACAGAAGAAAATAAGTCCACATTTTACAGTTAGCAGAGAATCCTATATGGCACTGGCCTGGCCACCTTTTTTTAAAAAAAAAAAACAAACCAAAAAAAATGGGGGAAATGAAACGGGATCCCTGCTTGGCACAGAATGTGAACTCACACTGACGTACACCTTGCAACAGGTTCTTGATGACCCATTAATTACATAACCTAGGACCAATATCTCTCAACTCTTGTGGTTGTAGCTTTATTCAGTGGCATAATAAGAAACACTGGTTTTCTTCACTAAGTCTTCCATAAAGTGACTAAGTCACTGGACATCTTGAAAATGAGAGGAGTTTCCTGGAATCTCTCCTGCCTTTTCAGTTCCTTTATAGGACCCTTGGCCTTCAGGATGTTTTTCACATTCAAGGACATATAACTTTTATTATTATTTAGCTTCGAGAGACTGAAACAAGTGATATTCAGCTCTGCTGACGTAATAAATAATGAAATCTAATAGTTGTATCGTTGTATTGCTTAAAACATACACAACATGCCATATCAGATATGTGTAAATGAACCAAGGTTATTTTACAAAATGAGACATTGATTTTTGTGTCTAAATGCTATTTCTGAATAAATGAAATAGTAATTAGATTAAGAGCTGATTATCATTGTGTCTGAAAATGATAATATATATCACCTTAATTTCTGTATGCATCTGATGGGATAAAGTATTAAATGAGAACAAAGTAGATATTAAGACATTTGAAAACCTAAGTGTGAATTTATTTTTAATAGTTATTGAAAGAATGAAAATATTTAAAACAATGCATAATGTCTTAAGTCTTCCAAAATCAAGATTTTTTGGTTTAAATGCTTTTAGGGATATTAAAGGCAGAGTAAGGGGGTATTTTTTCCCCCTTTTTTCTTTTTTTAGTAAAACATAAAATGGTTCTCAATGTAAAATAAAGTCATGTAAATTAAAGTTCTCTTTTGGTCTTGTTTAGTGATTAAATCTAAGGAAACTGAAAACATTTAGGAAGAGAAGACCAAGAATGAACTTTACTGGAAGTTATGAAAGATTTACTACTTTGACTTTTTTTTCCCTCCTAAATCATGTAAATGTGGACTATCCAATTGGTGCAGACTTGGAGGTTTGAATTCTGTTTTCACTGTTCAGTACTTGCCTCTGAATACTGACCCCTTTAAGACCTGCATGCTTTCGTGTGCTTAAAGTAGTAAGCAGTTCTAGGTCGAGAATCAGAGAGGTGTGCTGTTCAAGCTGCAGTTCCCACGCTCACTGCTTCGGATGCGAGTTGGAGCTTGTCCATGCAGATTTCTAAGCTCTGCTTCTCTCCTCAGCCACTTTCTGACTCAGTTTGTCTTAGTGGAGCACAGAAATCTTTTCCTGAACAGCAACCCACAAGATTCTGAAAATGCCCAAAGGAATTCTTAAAGAGTCATAAATTATATTCACAATTAAAAGTGGGGTCTCTACAGTCAAATCTTTCTTACAATAAATGGAGAATAAGTGAACCCTCCTCTTCCTCTGCTGAAAGGGTGGTTGAAATGAATAGTTCCGTTAGAGCAGTGATTAGTTTCCATGTTTAACTTCTATAAAGAAGGCATAAAAATTAAATCTCTCAGCATCATTTGACAATACAGTAATGTGTTAAAATGTGGCTTGTTCAGATCCATATTTTATGGTATATGCAGAATATCTTAAGTTACCTTAAAATTAAAAAAGAATCATAAATTTGAGTACTATCTGCTGGACACTTCGTCAAGGTTTTTTGTCACGGGCCTCAGCCAAGGAAACAGACAAAGGCCCAAATAGTGGTGCTGAGCGAGGGTCTGCATTCCTGAGTATGAGCCTTGTGCACCCACAGAAGGTCTGACTGTAAGCAAATTAGCACGTCACTCGTTTCCAATGGGGAGAGCTTGGCATTTCACCAGGCAGTGCTCTGTCAACACCAGCTGGAGTAGACAATGCCAAGTACGTCTCAGTTCTGACACACCCACAGCTAAAGGGCTCAATCCAGAAGCTTGTTCCGCTCCAGATTCCAGCCCTAGCTCAGATTTGCATCACTTCAGACCAGCTTTGCTTTCTTGTGGCCATACCCAGTGGTGCCCAGGGGACCATCCAGTGCCAGGGATGGAACCCAGGGTTCTGCCATGAAAAGCAAGTAATTGGCCCTCTGTCCCATCTCCCGACCCCTGCTCCATAAGCCTCTTAAGTCATATTTCCATGTCTTGCTTGGGTTTGCCAAACTTGTTAAAACTGTTCCCCAAACGCCAGCATACTAAAGCCACTGGTCTCTTCTAACAAGATCTGCTCTGAAACAGCAAAGGTGTGCTCAGGACAAAACATGGGAAAGGGGCTTCCAACCCTCTCCCTGGAGTTGGAACTTTTGGTCAGGTATCTGCATTCTTAGCGGTTGGCTTCACTGGCCTTCGTGAGGGAGCCAACTTCAGTTCTTCCCTTGGGCCAGGACAAAATTCCCACTAATCATATGCTTACCCTGTCATCCTCCCACATCTTTTGGGGTCACCGCAAGTGTCTTGGAAACATGATACAAGACGCTTGACTGGTCTCTGGGAATTCCAATTATTTGGAGGCCTGTGTCAGAAATAAGAAATAACAAGTGTTATAGTCTTTGGGGGCCAGAAAGGTAGGGCGCTTGCCTTGCACATGGCCAGCCCAGGTTTGATCCCCAGCATCCATATGGACCCCTGAGCACCAGGAGGACAAAATGCAGAGGTACATTGGTTGTTTTAAACATCACACTCACATATTCCCTGGTCTAGCATGACCCTGTCACTAAAAAAAAATCAGGTCAAATAACTAGATCAGTCACTCCTAACTATCCAATGTATTAAATCGTGAAAGCGCCTGTGCTCTGGTCAGCAGGCTTAGTTTCTGGTTCCAGGGACTAGGGCTATGCCGGCCCTTGCAGGCCAGGACTGGGGCTTGCTGCAATACAAAACCCTTCCCTCCTTTCACCACTTGCACCCACCTTTTCCAACTTTAACAGCTACTGTCTGCATGGCAGGCAACAATGCTAGCCTAACAATCCAACAGATACTCCCGAAGTGCATGAATAGTGGGCTTTTCCCTACCAGACAACAGATGGGAACTCACTGTCCTCCCTACTTTGGCAGATGGGGTGAAGGCCCTTCAGGTTCTTCGGTATTGTCCAGCAATGTGAAAAGGAATTTTCCTTGCTTAGGAGTCATCCCTGTTTTCCAATGTCATTCTTTCCAAACCACTTTCCTGTGAGTGAGGGTTGACATAGGAATTTCCACTCTGATGCCATCAGAAAGGAATGATCTCCCATTGAATGTGTGGTGGTAGTGGGGATGTGGAGAGTTACCTAGAAGGGAGCAGAATTTGTTACCTCCAAATATGCATTTGGCAAAGAGATTATCTTAAACTTTTTTCTCTCTTAAGGAACAGACACAGGGACACAAAGCAGACATGATGTTTCTGTCACAGTCACGGTCACGGTCCTCCCGTTGATCATCGATTTGCTCGAGCGGGCCCAGTAACGTCTCCATCACGAGACTTGCTGTTACTGTGTTTGGCATATCGAATACCTCACGGGCAGCTTGTGAGGCTCTGCCGTGCGGGCGAGATACTCTCGGTAGCTTGCCCGGCTCTCCGAGAGGGGTGGAGAATCGAACCCAGCTTGGCCGGGCCAGTTGCGCACAAGGCAAATGTCCTACCACTGTGCTATCGCTCCAGTGATGTTTCTGTAAGGGGTATTTATTTTTATTTATGCAGCGATAGGGGGTTAAACCCAAAACTTTACAAGATACGTGCTCTACTAGTGAACCAAGTCCTTAGCCTATCTATGGGCCATTAAACACGTATAAAGGAAATTTCCATTGGGAAGGGTGTTTCCTCAGGCTCAGGAAGATGATGACAACCTCCAGAAATTCTTATCACCCGAGAAAGCAGTGAATGATACTGCAAAAAGTTGGCATTTGTACAGTCATTTTAAAAACTGAGCCGACAGGGCCAGAGCAATAGTACAGTGTGTATTATCTTCAGTTCTGATCTTACACCCACCAGTCAGGAAAACCAATGCAGAAAGGTAAGATGTTCCCAAGTATGCTCTTCCCATCTTAAACGTGTTAGCAATCACAGATCTTTTGCCTGCTGCCTGCTTTAAATGAGTTTCATAAATGTTATTCTAGCAATTCGGTCTGAGCGGAGCTTTTCTGTGGACGGCGGGAGCGTAAGTACTTGTAGGGATCAGCACATGGCAGAAACTATCTGCCCCAGCACCGGACGATTAGATCCGCACCGTTTCCTTATGGGGAATGATTATTCGGATCCCACAGCTAAGTAAGGAAGCCGAGCTGCAGGGAGGTGAAAGAACTCTCCCATGCAGGCCACGCTCCCCGGGGGCCGCCGCCAGACCCGAGGGCAACTCTCGGTTCCGACCCCACTAGAGCTTTGGAGCCTGGAAAAAGCCCGGGTGGGGGCGCCGGGGGTCCGCGCCCGCCCCCGGAGGACGCTCTGCACGCCGAGCCCCGCATCTCCGAGAGCTCCGAGCCGAGACCGCTCGTCCGAGTTCCGTTAGGCGTCCAGATCGCGCTCGGCCCGCCACTGCTCTCGCCCACAAATGAGCGCCCCCCACCCCGGCCTCGCCGGCCACTCCGCGGGAGCGAGCCGGGAACTGACCGGCAGAGCCGCCAAGCTCAGGGAAGGGGCCTCCAAGAAGCTCGGAGGCGGGGCCGGCCAGAATAGGCGGTGCTAGGACGGAGGGGCGGAGCCTGCTCCTCGGTGGGCGGGGCCGGAGGTCAGTGGCGGGGCGACGCTGCGGAGAGGGATGGGCCGGCCGGAGTAGGCGGTGCTAGGGGCAAGTAGGCGGAGCCAACGGGGTGGGTGGGCGGGGCCCGAGGCCAGAGGCGGAGCCGACGCTACGGGGAGGGACGGGCCGGCCGGAGTAGGCGGCGCCGGGAGGCGGGAGGCGGAGCCAGTTCTGTGGACGGGCGGGGCCGAGGCCCCAGCTGCGGAGAGGCTGCGGGGCCGGCCGGAGGAGGCGGCGCTTGGAGGCGGGAGGCGGAGTGTGGGCGGGGCTGGGGGGCGAGGGCGAGGGCGGCGCGGACGCTGTGGAGCGGTTCTGGGGTCGGTTGGCCGAGGCGAGTCTGGAGTGGCGGGTGGAGTGGAGCGAGCTCGGCGGAGGCCGAGCGATTTCTTCAGACGAAGGCGGCGGAGGCCGAGCGATTTCTTCAGCCCGAAGACGAGAGGTCGGCGCCACCGAGTGGCCCTGGGCAGGCGGAGGGCCCCGAGGCGGGGGCGGGGCCTGAGGCGAGGGAGGCGGGGCGAGATGACTGATAGGAGAGCCCTCCAATGGGCAGGCGAGAAAACGGGGGCTGGTTAGTCTTCGTTTTATCGCTGGGAAACTGAAACTGTTTTAGTTGGTGCCTGACTGAGCCTGTGGCCCAGCTAGTTTTGCTGATTTCTGCCGCCTGTCATGGCTCAGTTTCGCCCTTACGCGGTCAATTAATTAAATTCCATAACAATATAGCATGCAACGAGTTTGGGGTGGAAGTTTGATAGATAGATAGCACCTGTTAAATGACCCTTTATGTCTCTCATCTGTCGTGGCATGACAGCAAATCTTTTTCAGGGAGTCAGGGAAGGGGCCACATTTGGCTGTGCTGTGATGCAAGCTTACTCCTGGCCCTGTGCTCAGAGGTCACCCATGGGTCACTCCAGGCAGGTCTGGCGGACCACGTGTGGTGCTGAGGATCAGATCAGGGTCAGCTGAATGCAAAGCACATGTCCTACTCCCTGTAAGTGCCCTTTTCTGGCCCATGGCGGGCAGTTTCAAAATGATAATTCTGACGTCCAGATTGTGACTGGCAGTGTGAGGCTGGAGTGGAGCCATGACAGGCTCCACTTTGAGACCGAAACTCAGCAGGCCAGTTTCCCCTATCGGAAAGCCCCGGCTTATCAGAGAGTACTATCACCCTGGGCAGACAAACCGCCTCGTGGCAACAGCCTATCAGAATAGGGGGCATGGGCAGTGGCGCCTGGCCAACTAGAGGGCCGAGGGAGAGGAGTCACGGGCCGGGGCAGGGACCAATAACTGGAAACATAATGCTGGTCGCTGAAGTCACAGGCCCGGGCAA
This sequence comes from Sorex fumeus, assembly GCF_029834395.1. Classification (NCBI taxonomy): domain Eukaryota; kingdom Metazoa; phylum Chordata; class Mammalia; order Eulipotyphla; family Soricidae; genus Sorex; species Sorex fumeus. The sequence goes on from NW_026606059.1 coordinate 78,493,883, forward strand.
AGACAAGAATTGGAAACATATTGCCCGTTCCCAGAAAAAAATGCTCTTATGTAACCAAACCCTATATAAACTGCTAAGAATTAGGAGTTGGGGTCCTTGTCAAGACTCCACTGCGTTGGATGAAACCTGTACCCTCTGATTGCCAGGGTTGATTCGGCTGATCTGGCTGGCTAGGCGGGTGTCCCCTTCCTCCCTCACCGCTCCATGTGCGTCCCTCCCGAAGCTGCGCGCTCAGTCGAAGAGGACGGCCTTCCCCGATAGAGACGGACCGGTCTTCGGTCGAGGGTATACGAGTAGCTGCGCTCCCCTGCTAGAACCAGCTCATTACTAGAAAAAAAAAATAACTTTTTAAAATTAATATGTCAGATTAAAAAAACAAATAGAACTTGCTTACAGAAGCTCACGGTCACCAGAATTCCATCTGGAGAGGTGGGGAGACTGCATCTGCTCGGTCTGGGATGTATGGGTGAAATCGGCTCAGTATGGGGCCTGGGGAATGCTGTGGTGCCTGCCGGGACTCCTTGCTGCTGTGTGCCGCAGGATGGCGCCCAGTGGCGGTTATCAGACTATATCTAAACCATGAATTTTACTTTACTTTCTTTTTTATATGCCTGTTTCAATTTTCAGAAATGCAAAAAACTGCATACCAGAGAGTTTCTAGTATTCTCCCTGATTGGCCTACGAAAATTTATTCCAGTTAAGAAAAATAAATAAGGACTAGAAAGATAGTACCATGGGTGGTAAGGCACTTGCCTTGCATGTGGCCAACCTAGGTTCAATCCCTGGCACCCCTGAGCACTTGGTCCCCTGAGCACTGCCAGGAATGATTCCTGAGTGCTGAGCCAGGAGTAACCCCTGAGTAGTGTGACCCAAAAGCAGCGTGACCCAGAAACTAAAATAAAATAAAAAGAAAGAAAAGAAAAAATAACTGTCGTTCATTCTTTTGTTCATACAGGGAATTTCTATTTAATGCAATTGAAACAATGCCTTATGTTAAGAAAAAGGCAGACTGGGCCTTGCGGTGGATAGCAGACAGAGAGTCTACTTTTGGTACGTATTTTCGTTGCCAGGAGCAGTCGGCCTCATAATCTGAGACTGTTGTATGGTGTGACTCTCGGGTACCAATCAAAGTTAAGGGACAGGAGAGACCAGCAGACATCCTGGTGTGTGCCTTTAGCAGAACTGTGATTTCTAATAATTAGAAGCTCGTGACAAAAGCATCTCAAGCTGTTGTCTGTTTTAATAAATTGAAACTTGAAAGGTGGAAGTCTCATGAAGCCCACATGTTTCAGGGAACATATACAGAGTTTCTAAAGAATCAAGATTAACAAGGGCTGAGCTGATGATGCTATAAGTAAGGGACTTGCTTTGTCTGCAGCTGCTATGGCTCTACTCCTAGTTCAAGTCCCTGGCACTACCTAAGGCCCCCCAGAGCACAGAGCCAGGAATATATACACTGAGCACCACTGGGCGTGTCTCAGCCCCACCTCCCACAGAAATTAGGATTAGTAACTTGGGGCTAGAGCTATAGTCTGTGGGGAGGGCACTGTCCTTGCATGTGACCAACCTGGCCTTCATCCCTGGCATCCCATATAGTTTTATGCTTGGACTCACCTTTTCCAATGAACTCATCAGCAGAGATGAGGTAAGGAGCAAAGTGTGCTAGTTATTTGTTTCTGTTCTTTTTTTTTATTTAGAAATTAAATATTATTGACAAACACAGGTATATTAATTATAAATTAGAATAGAAAAATATCAGAGGTCAAATTATAAATTATACACTTTTCTTTCTACTTTCTTCTCATATCGTCTTTCTACTGTCTACTTTCTACTGTATCTGAATGTAGGAAAATCTTTGGCAGTGTGAATTTATGAGGTTACTATCTAAGGAATCCAAAGACACTATTTAAAAGCTACATGGATATATCCCTAAAACAGTTGTTTTGACATCACAACAAATGAGAATCAAAAACACTAAATCAATTGTAGAGTACTATGGTAATTGGAAATATCATTTAATGTTTTATCTTGTTGCATTTTTCTCAATGAATTCTAGGATATCCTTTTAAACATATGGTTTGAAATAATAAGCAGTAACATGTTATTTATATCCATAGTAGAATGCAGAGTCTCTGAATTAAGACCTGGGTGGGGAAGAAGACCAGCACAGCTTTGGGGACTAAGAGGACTGTTTCTGTTCTTGTGTTGAGTTCATTTCTTTTTCTTTTTCTGTCTGTTCTTACGGTGACACAAGGATCCTGATAATATAAGAAAATAGCTCTTCCGTGAGTTAGGTGGTCCTGAGACCACTTTATCTTCAGCCCAGACATTTTTGGTATGTGTGTGTTGGGGCCTCCAGACCCCCAAAGCACTGCCTGGGAGACCCCCAAAGTGAGTAAAATAAAAGCTCTGCTCACCCCAACTCAGATCCTCTGGGAACCATCTCCATACTCCTTTTCCTTTTCCATTTGCTCCTTCATGCCTGGGAGGTACCTGCCTCGCCTGATCATCTTCCCTGTCCTTTCATCTGTTTCATTCCTTGCTCTGTTCCGGCCACTTTACCACTTACCCCTTATCTGATGCAGTTAGGTCAAACCCAAACAGAACAGCAGGAACCTTGCTCTTCCTTTTCCTTGGGGTCTGGAGCCACAAGGCCCTTCAGTCCACTTTCATTGACACCGACCTGACTCCTCAGGGTAGAGATGAGGGACCCTTTCAAATACTTTCCCTTCTCCGAGTCTCAGTTTGTTCAACTAACTTTCATGAGGTTTTTTGTTGCAGTGATCTGATGAAGTATGAGTGGAAGTACTACATACATGCCCTAAAATGCTTTGTAGAATGACTTTTTCTTCTTTCACTTATTTCTTTAGGATCAAGATCAATATGAGTATTACTGAAAACTAGGTAATAAAATTTATCTTAAAATACTTCTGCCAGGGGTTGGGGTGAGGCGTTTCCCCCACACTGCATGGCCCCCCAAGTGCTTTCAGAGATGAGTTAAGTAGCTACACACAGTTGTTCTGCTTTATTTTTTAAAACATTTAACACTCTAATGCAATTGAAATTTCTTTAGATAAGTATTGACCTTAGTATCAATGCCGTTAGCATAGGATAAGTCAGATTTTTGTTGTTGTTATTTTTCTGGGGGAGCAGTCATACTTGGCAGTGCTGAGAGGCTATTGTTGACTTAGTGCTAAACTGTAGCTCCTGGCACTGTAGGGGTACCATGGGGTACCGGGATCAGTCAGGCATACTTCTGCATACTAAGCATGAACTCCAGCCCTCTGAGCTATCTCCTAAGTATAATAAATTAGAACTTAATTTTATTTCAAACATACGTGGAGTTTTCTAGATCTGTTCACTAAGTAATTTGTCCTCTCCCATCAAATTCTGTCATCTTCCTTAGTATATGGATAGGATATAAGCATATATAATAAATGTATATATATAAATGTATAAAGATATAAAGCATACTAAAATCCTTTTCAAGGCTTGTTTTTTTTCGTTATTGTTCTGTTCCATTATACTTTGTGTCCATCTTCATTCTATTATAAAGTACTTTCATTGTTAGAGTTATAAAAAAAGTTCTGATAGGTTAAATCTCATGATATCTTTCTTTTTTCTTTTTGGGTCACACCCAGCGTTGCACAGGGGTTACTCCTGGCTCTGTACTCAGGAATTACTCCTGGCAGTGCTTGGGAGGACCATATGGGATGCTGAGGATTGAACCCGTATCGGCCACATGCAAGGCAAACGCCCTACCGGTTGTACTATTGCTATGTCCTTGCCTCTTTTTTTAGTGCATATTATTTTTCAGTCATTGCTTAAAATTCCTTAGTCACTAGAAATGAATGATTTTGTACTGGCATTTTTTTCTTGTTTTATTTTCCTTTCCAAATACCTTTAGTTGGAGATTTGTTGTTGTTAACAAATTCTTCAATGTTGACAAAATCAGATTTGCTTGCTCCGGAAACTTTCCATTCTAGATTATTCCATTTGGCATTTTAATGAGACTGGAAGACAGGATATTTCTGTCCTTATTGGTGCCTCTTCTATCATCTAGAAGTTTCACATTGCAGTCCCAGAACCTACCTTATAAACTGTTATGTCACTGTGTGAAAATAGCCAATTCAATTTTCTTTGACTGTGATGTTTTTCTCCTATTGCAGGGGCTCCATTGTGACTTTGCTTGTCTGATATTTCATTACTTAGTGAATAAGCCTTCAGAAGAAAGGGTGAGGGAGATCATTGCTAATGCGGTTGAAATTGAACAGGTAAGTAGGGAAACATCTCTTATTAGCCCACGGCTCCCATGTCTATACCATTATTGGATTAGTTTGGCACAAATGATTTAGTGGTACAAAAATATGGTATCAGTTTTATGTGGTCAAGAATACAAAGGCAAAGGCTAGAGTGATAGTACAGTGGACAGGGCATTTGCCTTTCACACCACCAACCTGGGTTCCATCCCTGGCGCCCCTGAGCCTGCCAGGAATGTTCCCTGAATATAGAGTCAGGAGTGACCTCTGAGCATTGCTGGGTGTGCCCCCCTTCCCAAATAATACAAGGACAGCCCACAGACTGGGAAAAATTATTTGCCCACCACTCATCTGACAAAGGGTTAATATCCAAGATATATAAAGCACTGCTAAATCTTTGCAAGAAAAAAAATCCAACCCTATCAAAAAATATAGAATATCGTGGATCAAGTCTGGGTCAGCCGCATGCAAGGCTGACCCTCCCCATTGTATTATTTCTGGCTTTGCATATTGCTATCTTTAACTATCTTCAGAATCAAATCCAAATGGTTAAAATGTCTTGTATTTTCCTCTGTTGACATTTCATAACTGTCTTTCAGTGTAGATGGAATATTGGCTTATTCAGTTGATTTTCCAGCCCACAGACCCATTTGATTTTTTTCTCATTTTCTTCGTTACTTGAGTTTCCTCCCTGTGCCAACTCCCCTCAGTGGCCATGTTCCCACCAACAGTCATTCTACACCTCCCCCCCCTTTTTTTGGGCCACACTTGGCAATGCTCAGAGGTTACTCCCTGGCTCTGCAAGCAGGAATTACTCCTGGTGGTATTCAGGAGACCATATGGAATGCTAGCGATCAAAACCAAGTCGGCTGCATGCAATACTACTGCTATACTGCATATATATATACCCTAGCTGCTATACTACAATAGTCATCTTTTAATTTTTTTTATATTTTCACATTTTTTTAAGCAATCATCTTTGGTGAATTTATTTCTAGATATTTTGATAAAACCCTTTTTGTTTTGTTTTGTTTTCCTATCAAGGCAGTATTGAAAACATAGTGCCTAAAAGGAAAATAAAAAAGAGAGGAGAGAGAGAGAGAGAGAGAGAGAGAGAGAGAGAGAGAGAGAGAGAGAGAAGAAAAAGTTGTTTGCCATAGAGGCAGGCTGTGGGGCAGGGCGGGTGGGAGGGAAGCTGGGCCCACCCATTGGTGGCAGGAAATACGCACTGGGGAGAAGGGGCCGGATGTTGGAACACTGTATGACCGAAACCCAATCATGAACAACTTTGTAACCATCTCACAATGATTCAATAAATCAGAAAGAGGGAAAGAGCAAGCAAGCATGTGAATTTCTGTCCTCCGTGTGCAAAACTCCCAGTCTTGGCAGTTAGTCTCTTGGCATTTATTCGGGCCATTGGAGAATGGGTGATGGGGCGGGGTGGGTCCAACAGAGCCCCAGCAGCTGGCGCTCCTGCTCCAGCCCGAGCCGGGAGGTTTCTTCTGCCCGGAAGGGGCGGCGGGGCGGCGGGCGGAGGGCCCCGGGGCGGGCTGGGGCCTGGAGGAGGGGGCGGGGCGCGATGACACCGAGAGCCCTCCAATGGGCAGGCAGGCCACGGGGGCTCGGCCCGGCTGCCGGACTCCTCCTCGGGCGGGCGGGCGGGCCGGGGCGGTCCCCAGCACCGCAGACCCCGGGCCGCGACGCCGAGGACCGACCGCCCAGCGTGGGCGGGGCCCTGGGGGCTGCGAGCCGGCCCGCGCCCTCCCCCGGGAGCCTGGCGGAGTCTGCGCCATGGAAGGCCGCGCCGGGCGGGCCGGGGCCCGGACTGGGCCGCATCAGGTAAACGTCGGGGTGCCGCTCCCCCCTGGCCAGGCGAGAGTCCGCTGCGGTGCCGCCCGGCCTGGGACCCTCGCCGGAGCCCGGTCTGGGGGCTGCAGGCGTGCGGCACCGCCTTCCCGGGACCCGGGGCGAGGGGAGAAGCCGGCTTCTGCCCCCTTGCTCTGCTCCGGAGCGCGCCAAGGGCCACAGGGTGACGTTGTAGGATCCTCGGACCCTTTTCGGTGCGGATGACGCCGGGGGATGGGCAGCGGTGGGGAGGGGGCCTCTACGGGAGAAGCTGAAGGATGCGCGGCCCTGGGAAGGGACGCAGGTGGAAGGGCTGGCGACCGAGGACGGGAAACAGGAAGTACGAGGCTGAGAGCAGCTTTGCTCAGACCAGGCTCTTTCCTTTTTTCTTTGTTCCCCCTTTTTTGGGGGGGAGGCTCACACTCAGCGATGCTCAGGGGTTACTCCTGGTTATACACTCAGGAGTTACTCCTGGTGGTGCTCGGGGGACCGTATGGGATACTGCTTTTTTTGGGGGGGGGGGGCGCTCACCCAGAGATGCTCAGGGGTTACTCCTCGCTGTGAGTGCCGCCTGGCGGTGCTTGGGGGACCGTATGGGATGCTGGGGATGGAACCCAGGTCGGCCACTTGCAAGGCAAACACCCTACCAGCTGTACTGTTGCTCCAGCCCCCAGACCAGGCTATTTTTTTTTGTATTGTTTTGTTTTGGGGTCACACCCGGAGATGTACAGAGGTTACTCCTGCCTCTGCACTCAGGTATTACTCCTGGCAGTGCTCTGGGGACCATGTGGGATTCTGGGAATTGAACCCCGGTCTGTGGTGTGCAAGGCAAATGCCCTACCCACTGTGCTATTGCTCCAGCCCCAGAGACCAGGCTATTTTAACCATCTGTCGACTTTGCCTGTTTGCTTTGGAGTCACCTATGCCTGTGCTGAGGGGTTGCCTCTCTTCTTCCTCCCCCCCCCCCCCCCTCAGGATTAGCTCCTAGTGGCTCTAGGAGAACATAAAATGTCAGGAACTGAACCCGAACCTCCTACAGGCAAAGCACCCGTTGGTTGGGGGGGCTGTTCCAGTGGCCCCTACTGTGTATAAGATTATGTCATTTTTATATTGATATATGAAGTGTGAAGTGATCCTTCAGAGAATACGAAGAGTGCTTTATGCAAAGTGCCAAGTCATTTCTTTTTTTAAATTTTTTTTATTTTATAAGTTAGTTCACAATATTGGACTACATTTAATATTCAAACACCAATCCCATTACCATTACACCTTCCCACCACCAAATTTGGGATGTTTCCATCCCAAGCCCCAAGCCCTGTCCCAAAACACAACCGAAATAATATATTTTGTATTGTCTGTTATGAAGAACTGCTGAACATGCTTACCGAAAAGTGTTCATGTAGGAAACAGTGAGAAGATGGTTCTGTTTTGGCAGGAGCCACTAAGACATGCTATAGGCTATCACTAACATGTTGTTAAAGTTTGGGTGATGTGAACTTTGGTATATAGATCTGAAAACGTATATATGCATATATATATATTTCCCGCTATGATTTGTTGCCTACTGTCTGAACCCCATCAAATATGGTGTGGTAATTATGGAGAATGGGTAGGGAGTGTCTTACGATGTGTCCAGGAATACGTTCACTCATATGAAGCTCGGCCCTAGCGTGTAAGGACCAGCCGTGAGCGTGGCGGCGATTGGCTTCTGGAGATCAGCTGCCTGGGCTGGGTCCCTTGGGGTGGGGAGGGCTCTCACCCACCTCCCTCGGGGCGCCTTGAGTACAACAGCCTGGTGTGGAGTCCGGTGGCATGGCTATGGGGGCCTCATGTTGTGCTCCTTTCCGGGAGAAGCAGCCGTGTGATCTGGATGGTGGCTGATGACAAGATTATCTGGCGCCAGCAGGAGGTGGCTAATGGGAGTGACCCTGGGTCGCCAGAGACTGGGGGAAACTGGCAGAGGATCTCTGCTCCTGGGTGCCCTTGAGCCCACCAAGTCATTTCTGGGCACTTTATGAAAACATCAGTTAACATGTTTGTCTTCCTTGGCTTCCCTAATTAGTACAAGTATGTAATTTGGCAAATCCTTTATGTGTCTTTTGTTTTTTTGCTGGGGGCACATCTGGGGGGACAGGGAGGTGCCAGGGTTCAAATCTTGGGCTCCCAAGTCCTTTGAGCCATATCCCTCGCCCCTCAGAGACATTGAAACTATGTGTATAAGGGAAATACTTTTTGTATTTATATCAGACCCATTTCGGTGTTTGGTGTGCCGATTTAGTAGTTGCAGCTCAGAATGGCTCATGCTTGTCCCTAAATTTCTTTATAGTCTTGTAGATTTCGGATTTTATTTTTATTATGTACACATTTGTTAAATAACAATTGGTAACCATCCAGCTCCTTTAGTTTTTTGGGAGGGGAAGGGGCTTGGGACCATGCCCAGTGTTGCTCAGGGTTTTCTCCAGACTCTGTGCTCAGGGATCATGCCTGGTTGAGCTTGGGGACCAGAGGTGCTGGGGGTTCAGTCCAAATTGGCTGTGTGCAAGGCAAGCATCCTGCCCACTGTACTCTCTCTTTTTAACTCTAGAAGTTAAAAAGCCAACTTCTGTAGCTTTTTCACAAATATATTTCTTACCAAGTCCCAGTATGGGACAGTTTCAGATATTTCTTCATATGCTAATTAGCAGCAGCTGGGTCAGCAGTCATTCAGACTTAAGACCTGGAGGTTCAGTTCACTTGCCATCCCGTATATCAGTAACACAGTCCACAGATAGAAGCAGAATTTTTAGATCTAGAATGAATTTGAGTGATCATCTGATCAAAGGGATGGGGGGGGGGGGGTGGCGTGCTCGTTTCTTTCTTTGGTTTGGATTGGTTGGGTTGGGTTGGGTTGGGTTTGTAGGACATACCTAGTTGTTGTCAGGGCTTACTCTGGGCCCTGCACACAGAGATGCAGGGACTGTATGGGGTGCCAGGTATTGAAGCTGGGGTTGGCGCTGTGCAAGGCAGGCATCTTTCTTCCTGTACTAGCTCTGTGGATCTGATCCAAAAGTTTTTCACTTTGAGGCACAAGGATGCTGTTGACACCTTGTTTCTTTCGATGCTTGCTTCTGTAATTGTGGGTCATGATCCCATAGGAAATTGTGAAAAGTTGGTCAGTAGTGAAAGGGTTTTTGAATACACCAAGGCTACAAATTAGTTAAAGAGCAGCCTTAAAGTGAACCTGAGGTATTTCTGGCACTTTGTAGCATTTCAAAAGGGGCATCTCCTCAGGAGTGTAAAAAGTTTCAGGAGCCTGCACCATATAACAGGGTGCAGTGCTGCCACCTGAGTCAGAAACAACTCTAGTGCTTTGTTAAAAAGGTCAGGTATTGGTGCTGGAGTGATAGCACAGATTGGGCGTTTGCCTTGCACGTGGCCGACCCGAGTTAGATTCCCAGCATACCATATGGTCCCCCGAGCACCCCCAGGAGCGATTCCTAAATGTGTAAGCCAGGAGTAACCCCTGTGCATTGCCGGGTATGACCCAAAAAGCAAAAATAATAATGATAATAATAATAAAAAGGTCAGTTATTGAGCCAGGGGTGTGCTCAGCGGTAGAGGACATACTTGCCTCGAATGTGTAAGGCCCTGGGTCGGATCCCTGGCACTGCAAAACAAGAAAGAAAAAGTGCATTTCTGAACCCAAACCCCAGACTAAGTAGATCAAATTCTCCTGAAATGGACATTTTTTGGTGGGAGAGGGTTGGTGGTTCAGGCCATACCTGATTGTGCTCAGGGATTGTTCCTGCATTTCTGACAGTGCTTAGCTGATTGTATGCAGTGTTGGACTTGGAACTGGAGCCTGTTGTGTGCAAGATAAGTGCCTTACCCCAGTTCTCTCTGTCACTGTCTCTGTCTCTGTCTCTGTGTCTCTGTCTCTGTATCTCTCTCTCTCTCTCTCTCTCTCTCTCTCCCTCTCTCTCTCTCTCTCTCCTCCCACTCTCTGGTTTCTCTCTCTGGTGTCTCTGTCTCTGTCTCTGTCTGTCTGTCTGTCTGTCTCTCTCTCTCTCTCTTGTCTCCTCTCTCTTCTTTCTCTTCCCCCTACCCCCAAGATGGTCATTTTTATCAAGCAGTTTACAAATATTGGAAGAAGAAACTATCTTAAAGGGCATGCAGCGGAAGTTAATGAAACTTTTGAAGTTTGTAGGGTTTAAATGTGCTGCAGGAGTCTTCTGAGGAAAGGGTCCTTCCACTGCTTGTGTGCGTTTCTCAAAGTTACATGTTGTTTATTTGATTAGTAGTCCCATTTTCTTTCTTCTTCTTTTGGGTTTTTGTTTGTTTAGTTTGGGGGCCACACCCAACTGTGCTCAGGGATCACTCCTGGCAGGACATGGAGGACCATATAAGGTGCTGGGGATTGCACCCAGGTTGGCTGCATGCAAGGCAAGCATCCTGCCCGCTGTATTATGGCTCGTGCCCTTCAGCCTGGCTTTTGAAAGGACTATACAAATGCCAGCTTTTCCCAAGGTTACTCACTGCCTTCACCTTTGAGAAGAATTTCTAGATGTTGTCATCATCCTCTTCCTGAGCATGAAGAAACACCCTTCCCAGTGGAATTTCCTTTATACATCTTAGTTGCCTTCCCAGTCGTTTGCAAACCTCCCCCCACCAAGGTAATTTTTTTTTTTTTTTTTTTTTTTTTTTTTGCTTTTTGAGTCACACCCGGCGATGCTCAAGGGTTTCTCCTGGCTCATGCATTCAGGAATTGCTCCTGGCGGTGCTCGGGGGACCATATGGGATGCTGGGAATCAAACCTGTGTCGTCCATGTTGGCTGCGTACAAGGCAAACGCCCTACCTGCTGTGCTATAGCTCCAGCCCCGGTAATTCTTAACTTCCAGGCTGGACCCTTTCCAGAATTCCCCTCTGTCCCTTCTGCATACTCATGTTGGTAGCCTGCCAGTATCTTCAGCCATCTCAGCCTCCCACTTCAGTTTCTATTCTAGCTCCTCTTTTTCCAGCTACACTGTATTTATTGGTTTTGGGGGATCACACCTGGTGGGGCTCAGGGGATTGTTGGTCAGGGGTTGTTCTCCTGGAAGTACTCATGTTGTTGGGGATTGAGCCCAGGGATCCAGCATGCAGAGAATGCACCCCAGTCCATTCAGCTGCCTCTCTGGCCCCCAACTGCCCTTTACAAATGGGATTTCTTGGGAGAGAGAGAGAGAGAGAGAGAGAGAGAGAGAGAGAGAGAGAGAGTGTACAGGGGTGTAAGGCACTTGCTTTGCATGTGGCAGACGCTGGTTCGATCCTTAGCACTGTGTATAATCCTCCCAGCACAACCAGGAGTGATTCCTGGTCACAGAACCAGGAACAGGCCTTGAGCACAGCCGGTGTGGTTCACACCCCAAAACAAAACACAAGAAAAAGTCAAAGTAAATCTGGACTTTTGGTAGGCTGTATTCGTGCTTGTGCTGGCCGTATGTTCTCCTGTCTGAACATGTTCCTCCCTTATGGGCACTGCTAGTTGGATCTCCACCACCCTCTGACGTGATGTCCTATTTCCAGCTGCCTACTGGTTGTCATGAAACTCAACCTGATAAGGTTTAAATTTTGTTTCGTTTTGGGATAATACCCATTGATGCTCAGGGTTTATTCAGGGATCACTCCTGGAGAGGCTTGGGGGCACAACAGTTAAATCAGTATTGACTGTGTGCAAGGCACTGTCTTACTCAGTGTCTTGTCTCTCCGTCTAATTTCTCTTCTAATCTAACCACTTTTCTTTTTTTGAAAAAGGAAAGAAAGAAAGGGAAAAAATCCTATGCCCTGGAAATATAGACTCATACTCAGGTGGTTTCCTTTATGTACATTAGAAGACATTTCTGTGATGTTGTTATTTTAGGAGTGAACTTACCTGTGTGTGTGCTGGGGCTGGGGGTGACTGTGCCGGGATGGAACCCAGGATTGTACTCTTCTGTCACTCCACCTTCTACCACTGAGCCACATCCTTGGCCAAAAGTTGTGTTTTTTACTCTCTGTGTGATGTTCCATAGATCAGAGTTCTTCAGAGCACATTTTGGAAGTGATTTCTGCTATTTTTCCTGATCTTTGTCTCCTTCCATATCTCACCCATACCATAAAGTCCAGACTTAGAAAGTTACTTATAGGGGTCAGAGCGGTAGTACAGCAGGTAGGGTGTTTGTCTTACATGCAGGTGACCTGGGTTTAATCCCTGGCATCCCATATGGTCCCCTGAGCACTGCCAGGAGTAATTCCTGAGTGCAGAGCCAGGAGTAAACCTTGAGCATTGCTGGGTGTCACCCAAAAAACAAACAAACAAACAAAAAGTTGTGGTTCTTCACAGTATTCTAAAACAGCTTTAGACCTTTGCTCAGGTCTGCTGAGGGTTCCCTGCACATCCCAGGATCTTTCGGCACCCAACCCTGGCATTGTACTGAAATCTTTGTGAATTTTTCTTTGCATGATGAAAATAAGGACTGTGAGCCAGAGTGATAAGTACAGTGGGCAGGGTACTCGCCTTGAATGTAGCTAACCTGGGTTTGATCCCTGTATTCCATATGTCCCTCAAGCCTAGCAGGAGTGACTTCAGCACAGCTGGGTGCAGACACACACACACACACACACACACACACACACACACACACTCCTCCAAATAAATAAAAGGGTGGGGTGGGGAGAATCAATGTGTCCTTGCTGGCCTAATTCAAAGATTTATGCTAGTTAAGCCCCTTCTTTCCACTCTGCTGAAACTTTCATAATGCCTTCCTAATCATGCTGCTTCTCTTGACAAGCTGCGTATTATCAAGATGGAGCAGGCAGAGGTATGTACAAATGTGACTTTCATTCGAATTTAAAAGTACTTGTCTTCCATAGTTTTCATAGATCCTTGCTATGAACAGGCATTTCTTACCATTACAAAACTCCATTGAGGGCCAGAGAGGTAGTTAGTGGGTAGATGGATAGTATACCTCGTATGCAGCCAATCTCGGTTTGATTCCCTGCACCAGATATGGTCCCCCAAACCCTCCCAGGAGTGATCCCTGAGGTCAGAGTCAGTAGTATGCCCTGATTATCACTAGATATGGTCCAGAAACCATATGGAGTGCCAGGAATTGAATCTGGGTCAGCCATATGCAAGGCAAGCACCTTATTTGCTGTACTGTCTTTCCAGCCCCACTCTCTGACCCTCATCCTGTTGAAATAAAAGAGGTGGCATTTTCATCTGCTCGGGGATTGCTGGGGACATTGTCCCAAGCATATGTAAGTAGGTCTGTGCTTGTCATGTTTTTCCCCAGGCCGTTGAGACTGTTGGGGATGAACGCAGGTGCATAAGAAGAAGAGTTAAGATGGGCAGGTGGAGGCATTGTATGCAGTGAGCTATCACGAACAGTATTGGAAACCATAGTACCACAGTAAAACATAGGGAGGTGAAAGGTTGACTTATGGGGAGGTTCTGATGAAAATCAGCTGAGTTGCTGGTAAGTATTATTTTCCATTAAAATTTGAGAAGAAGGCATTATAGTGAAAAAGCAGTTTGACTATATCTATATCTATATACCTCATGCAAAAAAATTCAAAGTGGATCAAAGACTTTGAGATCTGTCTGACCAGAAACATCAACTTTATACATCCTTAGTGTAGAAAGTACACTGAAGAAGATATGGACAGAACACTTCAAGATTTCGACCTCAAAGTTGCCTTTAGTGATCTGATACCACTGGTAAAGGCAACAAAATAAAAAACAAATGGGACTACATAAAATTTAAGAAGTTCTGCATGGAAAAGAAAAGCATGGGTTAAAACTAAAAGACATTTGTTGGCCAGAGCGATGGCATAGTGGGTAGGGTGTTTGCCTTGCATGCGGCTGACTCAGTTCAAGCCCCAGCATCTCATATAGTCCCCTGACTACTGCCTGGAGTAATTCCTGAGTGCAGAGTTAGGAGTTATCTCTGAGCATTGCCAGGTGTGGCCACAAACAAACAAAACCCAAAATAACACCCAAAAGACAGCTAAATGAATTGGAAAAAATATTTGCATTCAACACATCAGATAAAAGTTTTATATACAGGATGTATGAAGTACTCACAAAATACAACAAACAACAAAATTCAACACCCAATAAATGGGGAGAAGAAATGAATAAACACTTCTCAGAGGAAGGCAGGCAGATGGCCAGTAGGTACATGAAAAAATGCCCAGCATCACTTATTATCAGAGAGATCCATGTCAAGACTACGATGAGATACCATCTCACACTAGTGAGAATGACATATATCAAAATAGTAGGAACAATCTGTGTTGGCGGGGATATGGTGAAAAAGAAACTCTTATTCATTGCTGGTGGGAATGTTGGAATGTTGTCTGGTACAACCCCTGTGGAAAATAGTATGGAGAGTTCACAATAAACAGAATTGAATTATCTTATGATCTAGCAATTACGCTCTTCGGCATCTATGTCCAGGACATAAAAAACTCTCTCAAAAGGACACATGCACACCACTATTCATTTCCGCACTCAGTACAACAGCTAAGATATGGAATCAGCCTAAGTGTCCAAAAATAGATGAATGGATTATGAAAATATGGTATATATATGCAATGGAATATTATACAGCTGCAAGGAACTATGAACTCATGCAATTTCTTGCAACATGGTTGGAACTGGAAGATATCACGTTGAGGACAGTAAGCCAGAAGAAGAAAGACAGACACAGGATGGTCCCACTTATCTGTGGAATACTGGATGAGAAAATGCATTGTAGTAAAGGTGGGGAGGCCTCGATCACCCTTGACCCAGTGTTTAGAGGAAAGAAATCTAGGGGGTAGGGGGAGAAGAGAACGAGAAGTAACGGGTGAACGGGCTTCAGGGCGTCAGTGATCCCAGTGCTGTGAGTGAGGGCTCTGGCCATAGACCCAAAGCAGATTCAGCGGAACTGAAAGCATGAGACCCAAGCAACAAGCACCGGACCTTTGTAATGAGCCTGTCAAGGTGACAGGCAGGGGTGGAACAGTGGCTGGGGCAGGAAGGGAGTCTGGGAGCACTGGTGGAGGAAGTCGATGCTGGTGGAAGAATTGGTGTTGCATTTTTGTGTGCCTGAAGTGCAACTCTCAGTGGCTTTATACGTCATGGCTCTTTGATGAAATTTTTTTTAAAAGGTAAAAAATGCTCGAAGCAGAGCCATTCTGTGCCGGTGTCGTCTTCAGGAGAGGCTGGGGAGCTTTCGACTATGGACTTGGAAACTTACCCACCCTTATCTGTTCTTTTACTAATGAGCCTCAGCAAAGTTCAATAACTGCCTCTGGCCACCCCATGAATCAGTCACAGTCCCTCTTATGGGCAACACAAAGAATTCTTGGTGGGCTGACTGGCTCCGCCACATGGGCACGTAGATCGTACAGGGGGCAGGGTTGTAGCAGGCATTCACTCAGTCAAGAGCACCAGAACAATCTATGGTGAGTGAACAAGGAGATTTTTATTCTGGTGAGCTGGGTCCAGACAGCAAGGGTGTCTGAGAACATCCGCAGGAAGCAGTGACCTCACAAGCACTTTTATGGGACATTATTGCAAATTCAGCATTAGTCTGCTTCATACTGAGACATTGTGAGGGGGTGTGCATGTATCGTGACATCTGAGCAGCTTGGCTATAGGGGGAGTTTCCTAAAATCTGCATCTTCTTGATAGAACTGGGAAGTTCATCCCAAGTGCAGACAAGGGTGGGCATCTTCAAAATTTTCCACCCACAAGTTCAAAGCATACCTGTGTATAAGTTATAAATCAATATCAAATCAAAGGTGCATATCCTACGTGTTCCTCATAGCTAGGAATAAAGAGCAGATGTGGCAGTGAGGTGGGTGTCTGTTCTTTCTGATCCACAGAGGCTCTCTGCAGACGCTGATGAAGGTGAAGCCAAGGCAGGTGAAGAGCCGCTCCTGAGGAAGAGTTCTCAGCGGTTTGTCATCTTTCCCATCCAGTATCCTGATATCTGGAGAATGTATAAGCAGGCCCAGGCGTCCTTCTGGACTGCAGAAGAGGTAAGTACCGTCAGCTTCACAGGCGTGCTTGTTGGGCAAACGGCCATTGGAAAGTCTTTGTTTATCTCGTAAGATACAGGGACAAGAATGAGCTGATGCTCACTGCCAAGACTAACACAGAGCTCTGAAGGGTTTGGGGATCAGGTGGCTTTCTAGAAACACAGACCAAAAAAATAACCCAAAACAGCACCTCCCTGGACCAGATTTTTAGATCCAGTGTATTTCAGCGCGTTTCTTCTTTATTTATTTTTTTTTTTGCTTTTGGGGTCACACCCGGCGATGCACAGGGGTTACTCCTGGCTCTGCACTCAGGAGTTACCCCTGGCGGTGCTCAGGGGACCATATGGGATGCCGGGAATCGAACCCGGGTTGGCCGTGTGCAAGGCAAACGTCCTACCTGCTGTGCTATCTCTCCAGACTTGGTGTGCAGTGGCCAGCCCAGTGGTTAGATGGCAGCTGTAGCCCCCAGTCCCTCCCCGACCCCCCAAACGAGAGCAGACTTTTTCCAGCCCTGCTTTCACTTGAGAGAAGAACCTGAACGGCAGCAGGGAGCCGAAATACTCCCTCCCCAGAGCCCGCCCGCTGCATCCGCCATGCCCCTGCTCCTTCCCCAGCCTGGCACAGCTGCCCCAAGACACGAATAGCTGCAGAGGGATTCTGTTGACCTGATGTTTGCCTAGCAGGAAATGAGTTGAGCACAACAAATGAGAAATAGCATGTCTGTTTGATAGGCTAAGTTGGCCATGCATGCAACTGCACTGTGGTCTAACTGAAACCCGAAGGCACGGTCTTTTTCTTTGAAGGTGATGTTTGCCACCTGCCAGAGCATTCTCGTCCTGGTGTGTCTTCCATCTGTCTAGATGCCTCTATCATCTGGATCCACCTCCTCACAAAGAAGTTTCACTCCTGCCCCAGCCAAACTGCTCAGCTCTGCCCTAATTTTAGTCAAGCTGGGAAAGTTGCTTGGTCTCTCTGCGGGTCTGGGACGGGACTGGGACCGGGGCCGACGGGCTTTAATAGGATTCACTGGGACACTCAAGGATTAGTGAGATATTCTGAATGTTATGCCCTACCCACTCCAGCCCCTATAGTTTATTTTTGCTATTTTATTTGGTGTTTTTTGGTATGGGTGTCATACATGTGAAACATGAATTCTATCCCTGACCCAGGCATTATTGGTTTTCCCAATGATTTTTTGTTGTTGTTGGTTTTGTTCTTGCTATGTTTTTATTTTTGGGCCATACCTGGGTATGCCTAGCACTTATTCCTGGTTCCTCAGTCAGAGATCACTCATGGCAATGCTTGGGGGACCGTATGTGGTAACAGGCAGTGCCTTACCTGCTGTATTATCTCTCTAGCCAAAATTAAACATATTTTTAAAAACTTTTTAATTGAATCACTGTGAGATAGACCCATACAAAGATGTTCATGATTGAATTTCAGTCTTATAGTTATTCCAACACCCATCCCTCCACCAGTGCACATTTCCCAGCACCCGTGTCCCCAGGGTCCGTCCCATCACCCCTCACCCCACCCTACACACACCCTCTACCTGCCTCTATAGCAGGCGCTTTTCTTCTCTGTCTCTGTCTCTGTCTCTCTTTCTCTCTCCCCCCCACCCCCACCCCCACCCCCAGCCATTTGGCGCATTGTGGTTTGCAATTTTGATACCAAAAGGTTACAAAGAATATCCCTTGACCTGCTTTCAACCCTCAGATCTTGTCCAGCATGGTCATTCCCAGCTATTATTATTCTACCGGTTTCTTCTCTCTCTTATCTACCTTCAGCCCCCCACACACTTGTGGTTAGTTCCAACTATTGACTAGTCCTCCTAACCCTGTTTTCCCTGGCCATGGATGTTAGTCTTCTACTATATACATTTTAATATACTACAAATGAAGGCAGTCATTCTCTGTCTGTCCCTCTCCTGACTCATTTCACTCATGATACTCTCCATGTCCATCCATTTATAGGCAAATTTCATGACTTCATTTTTACTAACAGCTGCATAGTATTCCATTGTGTAGAGGTGCCATAGTTTATCTATTTGTCTGTTCTTGGGCACTCAGTTTGTTCCCAGATTCTGACTATGGTGACTGGTGCTGCAATGAACATAGGAATGCAGATGGTGTTTCTGCTGTGTTTTTGGGCCCCAGGGTATATTCTCAGAAGTGGTATTGCTGGGTCAAATGGGAGCTCAGTTTCTAGTTTTTTGAGAAATGTCCACATTGTTTTCCAAAACAGCTAGACCGGTAGGCATTCCCCCCAACAGTGAAGGACCAGTCGGCATTCTCCCCACATCCATGCCAACATTCATTGCTTTTGTTCTTTTGGATGTAGAATTGAACATATTTTAATGGACCAGTCTCCTAGCCATCCATTCTTGTGCCTTATTTGGTCTTCTTTGGACAAGTGCCTATTCAAATCTTTTGCCCGTTTTTGAATTGGGTTATTTGGTGATGGTGGTGTTGAGTTGTGTGAAGTGAGTTCTTTATATATCTGTATATATATCTGTATATATACTTTTTTTTTTTCCCCTCCCATTGATCGTCGATTTGCTCGAGCGGGCCCAGTAACGTCTCCATTGGAGACTTTGTTGTTACTGTGTCTGGCATATCGAATACTCTCGGTAGCTTGCCGGGCTCTCCGAGAGGGGCGGAGGAATCGAACTCGGGTCGGCCATGTTGGCCGCTTGTAAGGCGAACGCCCTACCCGCTGTGCTACATACACATGTTTATATATGTATGTATATTTTTGTTTATTTGTTGTTTTTTGGGTCACATATGGCAGTGCTCAGGATTACTCCTGATGGTGCTTGGGGGACCATATGGGTTGCCGAAGATTTATCCTGGGTTGGCCGCAATCAAGTTAAGTACCCTGCCTGCAGTACTACTTCTCCAGCCCAAGTTCCTTAAATGTTTTTTGATTAACCCCCTCATCTGATAAATGATATGAAATAGCTTCTTCTTCATCAGCAGATTTGCTTTTTCATTTTTGTGTTCTTTCTTTGTAAACATACACAAATCAAAACATAAATGCAAACAAAATCTTTTCCAGTCAGTGCAGTCACATTTATCTATTTTTTCTTTTATTTCCTTTGCTGTTGGTATTGAGTTCCCAAAGATATCTCTGCAGTAGATGATTATATTACCTATTTTTTTCCTATGTATTTTATGGTTTCAGGCTTCAAGATTGTTTTTCATATTGCGCATCCCATAAATCCTAGAATATCCCTCTTTAAAAATTAATTCTGGTAAAAATTTTCAAAAAAATTTCTTAAAAGGCTGATTTTTATGCCGTGTTTAAAAACCCAGTTTGTAG
The DNA here is from genome assembly GCF_029834395.1 of Sorex fumeus. Taxonomy (NCBI): domain Eukaryota; kingdom Metazoa; phylum Chordata; class Mammalia; order Eulipotyphla; family Soricidae; genus Sorex; species Sorex fumeus. The sequence continues at coordinate 78,513,338 of NW_026606059.1, forward strand.
GACCTGAGAGATTATACAGGCGTAAGGTGGTTGCGAGTTTAAAATATGGTCCCCAAGTCACTGCCAAGAGTCAGTCTTGAGTGCAGAGCCAGGAGTAGCTCCTGAACATCACCAGGTGTGGCCCAAATCTCCTCACCCCACCCACCAAAAATCCCTCCAGTTGTTACATTTTTGACATTCTGGGTATGAGCAGATTAACTGGCGGTAATGTAAAGTGGTAGTTTAAACAATTGCTTGCCAGGTATCTAATTATCTTATACTATAGTAACTAAAGTTTGCTGCAGGTTGACTTTAGGTTGACCTTGCGACCACTCACTAACAGCAAGTCTCACAATGGAGACGTTACTGGTGCCCTCTCAAGCAAATTGATGAACAATGGGAGGACAGTGCTATAATAAATATTGCAAAAGGTGATAACAGTTACTGCTGAGAGTAACTATTTATTAATCTTGTTCTTTTTTTTGAGATATGAAATTTTGGAAGCATATAAATTTTCAGTCTATAGCAATAATGTTAACAGTTTTTACTTTTTCACATTTTATTTGTAACAGGATGTACCTCCTTAACTTTGAAAGAAAGTTTGTTTTCCCAGCATTTGGAAAAGGTTTTAGCCCCAGGGTAAAATTTTTGAAAATTTTATTTCAGGTTGACTTATCAAAGGATCTCCCTCACTGGAATAAGCTTAAATCAGAGGAGAAGCATTTCATCTCTAACATCTTAGCCTTTTTTGCAGCCAGTGATGGAATTGTGAATGAAAACCTGGTAAGAGTTTTGCTTCGTTTTCTTTGTGTTCCCACCTAGGAGTTCAGGGATGAAAGTGGCAGGGACATCGTGAGACTGAGCCTGAAAAGTGATGTCTAGGAAATGAATTTGATGAAGCTTACCCATTGAAAATGAAAGTTTGATGAAGTGTCAGAGGAAAAAATATACTGCTGTTCTTTAACTAGCAAAATATCCAGAGATCAAGCTTATAATATCAAAACTATTGCCAGTGCACAGACAGGGGTTATTTTGGTTTCGTTTTGGGTTTTGTTTTTGGCCCACACCTGGCAATGCTCAGAGCTTACTCCTGGCTCCCCACTTAGGGGTCACTTCTGGCAGGCTTGGGGAACCATATGGAATACCAGGGATCAAACCTGGGGCAAGGCAAGCCTCCTCCTGTGCTGCACGGTATCTCTGGCCCTGAGTTTGATTTCTTTTACCCTAAGATATTAATCCTAATTGGAGAACCTGCACTTTCATAACCCTCTGGAGCTCTGTAGCAGAGCACTGGGTCATGGCTTCCCAATTTAAACCTTGCAGATGATTAGTCAGGAGAACTGCTTTCTAGCTAAACAGAATGCAAAGAATCCGTTCGAGCACTCATGAGTTGAAAGGGGCATCAGTAGATCCACATCTACTGTAGCAAAGTGATGATTTAAAAGCGAGTTCTACAAAATGGCTCATTTTTGGTCTATATTCTGAGTTTATTAGGCATCCTAATCATGATCTCCACTTCTTAGGTCAATTAATTAAATATCTTAACAATATAGCATGCAACAAGTTTGGCGTGGAAGTTTGGTAGATAAAAGTACTTGTTAAATGACCCGTTATGTCTCTCTCATCTATTGTGGCATGACAGGAAATTTTTTTCATGGAGTCAGGGAAGGGGCCACCACTTGGCTGTGCTGTGATGCAAGCTTACTTCTGGCTCTGTGCTCAGAGGTCACCCATGGGTCACTCCAGGCAGGTCTGGCCACATGCGGTGCCGAGAATCAGACCAGGCTCAGCTGAATGCAAAGCAAGTGTCCTACTCCCTGTAAGTGCCTTTTTCCGGCCCATGGCAGGCAGTTTTAAAATGATAGTTCTGATGTCCAGATTCTGACTTGCAGTGCTTAATGAGAACTCATAGAATTAGATCTTTTTCCCCTTATTTTCTAGGTGGAGCGTTTTAGCCAGGAGGTACAGGTTCCAGAAGCTCGCTGTTTCTATGGCTTTCAAATTGTCATCGAGAATGTTCATTCAGAGATGTACAGTTTGCTAATAGACACTTACATCAGAGATCCCAAGGAAAGGTATTGCGTGTAGTATTTTATTTTCAGAGGTTTATTCATTTCTTAATTATGTTAAGAGCAAGATTTGTTCCATAATAAAAGTATGGGAGTTTAGGAGAATAATATTTTTCTTATTAATATGTCAGATTAAAAAAATGAATAGAATTTTTTGTGGGGTACATCCTATTTAGCAGTTCAGTTTTCAAGTTTAGTCATTTTGGGGGCCAGAGCATTTGCCTTGCATACAGCCAACCCAGGTTCATTTCCTGGCACTCCATATGGTCTCCTGAGCACCACTAGGAGTAATTCCTGAGAGCCAGGAATAACCCCTAAACATTGTTGGGTAGGACCCAAAAAACAAAAAAATCAAATCTAGTCATTTTTTTTAATCAGACTATATCTAAACCATAAATTTTAGTTTACTTTCTTTTTTATATGTCTATTCCAATTTTGAGAAATGCAAAAAAATGCATACCAGAGAGTTTATTCTCCCTGATTGGTCTATAAAAATTTATTTCAGTTAAGAAAAATAAGTGAGGGCTGGAGAGATAGTACCATGGGTGGTAAGGCACTTGCCTTGCATGCGGGCAACCCAGGTTCAATCCCTGGCACCCCTGAGCACTTGGTCCCCTGAGCACTGCCAGGAATGATTCCTGAGTGCTGAGCCAGGAGTAACCCCTGAGTAGTGTGACCCAAAAGCAGCGTGACCCAGAAACTAAAATAAAATAAAAAGAAAGAAAAGAAAAAATAACTGTCGTTCATTCTTTTGTTCATACAGGGAATTTCTATTTAATGCAATTGAAACAATGCCTTATGTTAAGAAAAAGGCAGACTGGGCCTTGCGGTGGATAGCAGACAGAGAGTCTACTTTTGGTACGTATTTTCGTTGCCAGGAGCAGTCGGCCTCATAATCTGAGACTGTTGTATGGTGTGACTCTCGGGTACCAATCAAAGTTAAGGAACAGGAGAGACCAGCAGACATCCTGGTGTGTGCCTTTAGCAGAACTGTGATTTCTAATAATTAGAAGCTCGTGACAAAAGCATCTCAAGCTGTTGTCTGTTTTAATAAGTTGAAACTTGAAAGGTGGAAGTCTCAATGCACAGTTCCAGGTAAGAGCTAGTGACATAAAATATGATGAGATGAAACTGGGACTAGTCTGTTTTTGCTTTCAGGAATGTTTATTTTAGAGATTTTTTTTCTGGGGCTGTGGGGGATATCCAGGAATGGATATTTGGGCTATATCCAGGAGTGCTTCACGAGTACTCATCCCTATACTCACCCCATACTGCCTCACCCCTATACCACTGTTAAGCCCAGGATTATGGGTTCCCAAGCGGCGAGATAGACAGAAACACTAACTCGATAATGCAAAAGCAGTAGGAGTTTTAATCCAGTACCGTGGGGTCAACTATCTCACCCACAGAGTGGTCTCTTGATAGCGACCCCGACTTCAGGCAGCAAGCAGTTTATATAGGGTTTGATTCCATAAGTAATACATGCTTTATTGTTTCAGAAAAGAATCTTACTTTGTAACCAAACAAAGGTATTTTGGCAAGTGTCTGGGGTAACAGTGGTTAGGCAACAATTAAACAATAATTTTCAGTATCAGTACTAATTTTAGATTACATAGACTTCTCATTCTTTTAGGGTTAACAAAAAAGCAACTTCTGGGGCATTGTGAGAACTGATTAATTGAGCCCACTTGCTGAGCCCAGAAACTTTCCCAGGTGGGTTCAGGTTGGCTAGTTACACATTGTTTGATTGCTGGGAAATTGAAACTGTTTTAGTTCCCATAACTGAACCCGAGGCCTAGCTGATTTTGCTTATTTCTGCCGCCTGTCATGGCGTCAGTTTCACCCTTACACTACCTCTCTAGCTGTCTCTTTATTGTGTTTTAATGTTTATTGGGATTTGTACCCAGCAGTGCTCAGAGCTTGATTCTGACTTTTCTCAGGGATGCGACTCCTGGCTGGGCTCGGGACCATAAGGGGTGCTGAGGATTAACCTCCATCAGCTGCGTGCAACACAGGCCCCCTTCCCACTGTACCATCTCTCCAGGCCCTCTGGCTGTATTTAGAGGGATTAAAAGTTAAAGCCCACATGTTTCAGGGAACAAATATGGAGTTTCTAAAGAAGTAAGATTAAAAAGGGCTGACCCGATGATGCCGGAAGTAAAGGACTTGCCTTGTCTGCAGCTGCTGTGGCTCTACTCCTAGTTCAAATCCCTGGCACTACCTAAGGCCCCCAGAGCACAGGGCCAGGAATATATACCCTGAGCACCACTGGGCGTGTCTCAGTCCCACCTCCCTAAAAGATTAGGATTAGTGACTTGGGGCCAGAGCTAGAGTTCTGTGGGGAGGGCACTGTCCTTGCACGTGGCCAACCTGGCCTTGATCCCTGGCATCCCATTATAGTCTTCCAAGCACCACCCAGTATGGGCCTCCCCCCACCAAAAAAAAAATCAAAAACAGAATAAAAAGAATAGTATTCTTTTTTTTTTTTTTGAGTCGCTATGGGAAAAGTTACAAAGTTTTCAGGTTTAGGTCTTGGTCATGCAAATATTAATCACATTTCCCTTTACCAATACTTATTTTTCAACACAAAGAACCCCAATAAGCCCCCACCCCCCACCCCCCCAATGTCTGTGGGGCAGATGAATTCTAGTTAACACTCTGTCTACTTTGACTAGCTTCATTGTTTCGATAAAAGTCGCACCATTATTATTTAGACTTTACCCCCACCCCCCCAAATCAGCCATGCTGAAAAAGCATTGTGAAATGATTTGCTTTCTACAGCTGGGTTCAAGAATTAAATGATGGTTTTGGATTTCTGCTATTTTACTGATTAACCCTGGAAGTATTTCTACTGAGAGTCAGATAATTAAGAGATTGGTTTCTGTGCTTCTGGGGCCGTGGCCGTGCCGGAGAGCCGCTCGTGGGGGGCAACTGGTGACCTCGGTCGGGCGTGAAGGACGGGCCGGAACGCCCCTCCCCCCGCCACCCCTTCCCATGAGGTATCCGTCACACCCCCCACCCCCGGCTCAGACCTGCTCTCCACAAGGCTCCCATGCGGCCGCCATCTTTCTTTCCAGAGAGGAGAGGGCGGACAAGAATAATATTCTTAACTAGGGCAAGAAATAGTTTACAACAGCAGTTATATTTTTTATAGATCAATACAGACTGCTTTATAGGTGAGTTAAAATCCAATAACATTTGGGTGTGACCCCCAAACGCCACCCCCCAAAAAAAATCCAGACGCTGTTCATAAATGTAGTTTGAAAGGGGAGGAGGAACCAGAGAGAGCTCAGGGGATTGAGCATGTGCTTAGCATGCAGGAGGCCCAGGCTTAAGCCACACAGGCCACCACCAGCAGGAATGACCCCGAAGCACAGAGCCTGGGGCAACCCCTGAGTCCTGCCAGATGTAAACCAAAATCAAAAAAGAAGGAAGAGAAGGAAGGAGTATGAGCTTTATTTATTTTCTGGTTTTTGAGGCCACACCTTGCAGAGCTCAGCGCTTACTCCTGACTCTGCTGAAGGATCACATCTGGTGGGGTTCAGGGAACCATGTGTGGCTCCAGAGATCAAACTAGTGTCACACGTGTTCGTGGCAAGTGCCGCAAACCCTGTACTATCTGCCCTGCCCCGCACCCTGTTTGTGTTGGAATCGCAGATTCCTGGCAGTGCCTTTGGAGTTGCTCATGCAGCCGAGCTGTAAGATCACCCAGGTTTCTATCTGTGCCAACCCCCCAGCACATTTGTCCTACATCTGTCTGCTGCTCCCACCCCACACACATGAAGGGGAGCCAGCTCATTGCTGAGGCTCAAAGGTTCTCTTGGTCCCTGGCCGGCCAGTATCTGGCAGGGGTTGGAAGTAGCCATAACTCCCTTTTGTAGTGGGCAGAGATGCCAAACTGCTTTCTGAAGCCCCTCAGCCATGACACTTAACTTTTGGCTTTTGTTTCCTTCTTAGCCAAGGATCCAGTTGCAGTATTGGTATAAAATATGTGGAAAAAAAGTGTGTAGGCATTCATGTCAGCAGGAGAACATCCACAGTGTATGGTATTTCAGAAAGTGAAATTGTTTTATGTCTCCCAGGGGAAAGGGTGGTGGCCTTTGCCGCTGTTGAAGGAGTTTTCTTCTCGGGATCCTTTGCTGCTATTTTTTGGCTAAAGAAAAGAGGTCTTATGCCTGGACTCACCTTTTCCAATGAACTCATCAGCAGAGATGAAGTAAGGAGCAAAGTGTGCTAGTTATTTGTTTCTGTTCTTATGTCGAGTTCATTTCTTTTTCTTTTTTTCTCTGTTCTTACGGTGACACGAGGATCCTGATAATATAAGAAAATAGCTCTTCCGTGAGTTAGGTGGTCCTGAGACCACTTTATCTCCAGCCCAGACATTTTTGGTATGTGTGTGTGTATGGGGGGGGGGGTGTGGAGGTTGTGCTGGGTGTCGTTCAGTAAGAACTCTAAAACCTACTAGACAAATTCTGAAAATCTAGGCAGGCCTGGAAAATCGCTCAAAGGACTGGGGTGCAGATTGGGGCATAAAAGTCCCTGAACTGCAGGCCTGGTAGGAGGAGTTCCAGACTGGCCTCCAGACCCCCAAAGCACTGCCTGGGAAACCCCCAGTGTAAGTAAAACTACTGCTCAGATCCTCTGGGAGTCATCTTCATATTCCTTTTCCTTTTAAGCTCCATTTGCTCCTTCATGCCTGGGAGGTACCTGCCACGCCTGATCATCTTCCCTGTCCTTTCATCTGTTTCATTCCTTGCTCTGTTCTGGCCACTTTACCACTTACCCCTTATCTGATGCAGTTAGGTCAAACCCAAACAGAACAGCAGGAACCTTGCTCTTCCTTTTCCTTGGGGTCTGGAGCCACAAGGCCCTTCAGTCCACTTTCATTGACACCGACCTGACTCCTCAGGGTAGAGATGAGGGACCCTTTCAAATACTTTCCCTTCTCCGAGTCTCAGTTTGTTCAACTCTAACTTTCATGAGGTTGTGTTACATATCTGATGGAGTATGGGCGGAAGTACTTAATACATGCCCTAAAATGCTTTGTAGAATGACTTTTTCTTCTTTCACTGGTTTCTGCTTAACTTTAGGATCAAGATCAGTATGTGTAATACTGAAAACCAGATAATAAAATTTATCTTAAAATACTTCTGCCAGGGGTTGGGGTGAGGCGTTTCCCCCACACTGCATGGCCCCCCCAAGTGCTTTCAGAGATGAGTTAATAGCTACATGCAGTTGTTCTGCTTTATTTATTTTTAAAAACTTCATAACTCTCTAATGCCATTGAGAGGGGCTGGAGCGATAGCACAGCGGGTAGGGCGTTCGCCTTGCACGCAGCCAACATGGCCGACCCGAGTTCGATTCCTCCGCCCCTCTCGGAGAGCCCGGCAAGCTACCGAGAGTATTCGATATGCCAGACACAGTAACAACAAAGTCTCCAATGGAGACGTTACTGGGCCCGCTCGAGCAAATCGATGATCAACGGGAGGGCCTTTACTTTACTTTACTTAATGCCATTGAAATTCCTTTAGATAAGTATTGACTTTAGTATCAATGTACTTAGTATAGAAAAAGTCAGATTTTTGTTGTTGTTTTGTTCTGGAGGGAGGGGTTTATACCTGGCAGTGCTGAGGGGCTATTGTTCACTTGGTGCTAAGCAGTAGCTCCTGGCAGTGTTGGGGTACCACGGGGTGCCGGGGATCAGTCAGGCCTTCTGCATGCCGAGCATGCACTCCAGCCCTTTGAGCTATCTCCTAGTATAAGAAATTGGAATTTAACTTAATTTTGTTTCAAATGTACGTGGCGTTTTCTAGATCTATTCACTAAGTAATTTGTCCTCTCCCATCAAATTGTGTCATCTTCTTTAATATATGGAAATGATATAATCATATATAAATATGTAAGGGTATAAAGTATACTAAAATCCTTTTCAGGGCTTTTTTGTTGTTATTATTGTCGTTGTTATTGTTCTGTTCCATTATACTGAGTGTCCATCTTCATTCTATTATAAACTATTTTAACTGTTGCAGTTAATAAAAAAAAAGTTCTGATAGGTTAAATCTCATGATGTCTTTTATAGGTATATCCTCATATAACTATAATCATTCATTCTTCCAGAATATCATCATCATTTTTTGTTGTGGGGACCACAGCTGGTGGTACTGAGGGAGCACTTCTGGTGGTGCTCGGGGGGACCCTGCAATAGCAGGCATTGAACCCAGGTCGGCCATGTGCAAGGCAGAAGCCCTCCCTGCTGCACTATCTTCTCTGACCCCAAATTATTATTATTTTTCAATTCAAAAACAAGATTTGAGTTGGAATTACTTGAAACCTCAAATTTAGTTTTATCACTTGTGGACTTAACAGTGCCTGCCTTTGATTTGCTCATCTCTCTGCTGGTCAGCGCTAATCAGTACTTTTTTAAAAATATACTTTAGGGTAGCTTATTTGAAATTTAGCCTTGAAAATTTGAAATACTCTTTTAAATTTGAAGAAGATATTTTACTAGTAAATCCAAGATTAGCACTTCAGAGAGGTTTTATCCACCCCTGCTGGTTTCTTCTGAAATGACAAGTAACCTAGTAAAATAGTCCTTGGAATGTGCATTTGATTTGAATTTTATCTTTCAATGGTCTTTATGTTTTTCTTGACTCATTTAGAAAAAGCCAAGCAATCCTCATTCGTAATCCTTTAAAAATCATAGTCCTTCCTACCCTTTCCCCCTTGATGACTTACAAAATTCTTTCTTTTCTTTATAATTTAGAAATGTGAATGAACTCAGCCTTGCTGTCAGCCTCTGTTATCCTCCTCCAGCTCTGGATACCTTTTGTTCTGTTTTTTCAAAAGTTTCTTTTGTCTTTTTAAATTTCATACCACCTGTTCTGTGATTTTGGACTGTTTCTTATTCTGTTCCCAAGTATTTAAGATTATTCCCCTTTTCTGTTACACAGCATATACGAAAGAATTTCTTTCTTTGGTTGAGTTTTCTGCATTGTCACTTTCGTTTCATACAGTTTCAAATGGCATTCTTCATTGGCTTCTATTTTCACTGTACTTAATTCATTTTGGAGGGCTTATTTCTGGCACTCTGTTCAGAGATTACTCCTGGTGGTGTTTAGGGACCATATGCGTAGCCAAGGATCAAACTGGGATTTTCTGGGTACAGGGCAAGTAATCTGACCCCTGTACTTTCTGAATTCATTTTTATGTGCTACCGAGAGTATTCGATATGCCAGACACAGTAACAACAAAGTCTCCAATGGAGACGTTACTGGGCCCGCTCGAGCAAATCGACGATCAACGGGAGGGCCTTTACCTTACCTTTACCTTTTAAAAAAAATGTTCAGCCAAACTGGCACCCCTTAGCCTCCTGTATGAAAACAATTCCTCCACCACCTGACTTGTCTCTCCATCCCTGCCATTCCTTTTTAACATGGACTTTTTGGACATCAGAGTCTTGCCTCTTCTTTTTTTTTTTTCTTTTTGGGTCACATCCGGTGATGCTCAGGGATTACTCCTGGCTCATGCACTGAGGAATTACTCCTGACAGTGCTTGGGGGACGATATGGGATGCTGGGCATCAAACCCGGGTTGGCCGCATGCAAGGCAAACGCCCTACCGACTGTACTATCCCTCTGGCCCTTGCCTCTTCTTTTAGTGAATATTATTTTCCACTCATTGCTTAAAATTCCTTAGTCACTAGAAATGAATGAACTTTTATATTGGCATTTTTTCTTGTTTTATTTTCCTTTACACATACTTTTAGTTGTGGATTTGTTGTTGTTAATAAATTCTTCAATATTAACAAAATCAGATTTGCTGGCTCTGGAAACTTTCCATTCTAGGTTATTTTATTTCGCACTTTAATGAGACTTGACAGGATATCTCTGTCCTTATTGGTGCCTCTTCTTATCATCTAGAAGTTTCACCTTGCAGTCCCAGAACCTACCTTATAAACTGTTATGTCACTGTGTGAAAATAGCCGATTCAATTTTCTTTGACTGTGATGTTTTTCTCCTATTGCAGGGGCTCCATTGTGACTTTGCTTGTCTGATATTTCATTACTTAGTGAATAAGCCTTCAGAAGAAAGGGTGAGGGAGATCATTGCTAATGCGGTTGAAATTGAACAGGTAAGTAGGGAAACATCTCTTATTAGCCCACGGCTCCCATGTCTATACCATTATTGGATTAGTTTGGCACAAATGATTTAGTGGTACAAAAATATGGTATCAGTTTTATGTGGTCAAGAATACAAAGGCAAAGGCTAGAGTGATAGTACAGTGGACAGGGCATTTGCCTTTCACACCGCCAACCTGGGTTCCATCCCTGGCGCCCCTGAGCCTGCCAGGAATGTTCCCTGAATATAGAGTCAGGAGTGACCTCTGAGCATTGCTGGGTGTGCCCCCCTTCCCAAATAATACAAGGACAGCCCACAGACTGGGAAAAATTATTTGCCCACTACTCATCTGACAGAAGGTTAATATCCAAGATATATAAAGCACTGCTAAAACTTTGCAAGAAAAAAAAATCCAACCCTATCAAAAAAATGGAGTATCCTGGATCAGTACTCAATACTCAATACTTTTTGAGGAATCGAAAGAGATATGCTTGGAGTATCACGTTTCACTCAAATGAGAGAAAGAATCTGGAGTTCCGACTTCCACCGATGGTCAAGAATTAGGGACACTGTCTCGTTTGCCAAGCCGTCGAAAATCAGATGGGCTGGACATGTAATGAAATTTGGAGACGACCACTGGACTAGAGCTGATACTGACTGGATTCCACGGGACGTCAAAAGACCACGTGGCCGCCCACCTATGGGATGGTCACACTTCTTCATCAAGACCCTGACGGATTGGTTTGAGTCTGTTCGTGTTCCTAGAATGAGCAGACGCCATAGGGCTACACTAGCACACGACAGGGACAAATGGAGATGTTTCTGGTGCCCGCTCGAGCAAATTGATGAGTAATGGGAAGTCAAATGATCAAGAGATCCTGGATCAAGTCTGGGTCAGCCGCATGCAAGGCAAAACACCCTCCCACTGTATCATCTCTGGCCTCACATTTTGGTATCTTTAACTATCTTCAGAATCAAATCCAAGTGGTTAAAATGTCTTGTATTTTCCTCTGTTGACACTTCATAACTGTCTTTCAGTGTAGATGGAATATTGGCTTATTCAGTTGATCTTCCAGCCCACAGACCCATTTGATTTTTTTCTCATTTTCTTCGTTACTTGAGTTTCCTCCCTGTGCCAACTCCCCTCAGTGGCCATGTTCCCACCAACAGTCATTCTACACCTCCTCCACCACCGCGCCCCGGTTTTTGGGTCACACTCGGCAATACTCAGAGGTTACTCCTGGCTCTGTAATCAGGAATTGCTCCTGGTGGTATTCAGGGAACCGTATGGAATGCTAGGGTTCAAAACCAAGTCAGCTGCATGCAAGGCATGCTAAGGCTATACTACCGCTCCAACCCTGCCAGCAATAGTTATTTTTAAATTTTTTTATTTTAAAAAAATTTTTTTTTAAAGAATTTTTTAAACTTTTTTTTTTTTTTTTTTTGCTTTTTGGGTCACACCCAGCGATGCTCAGGGGTTACTCCTGGCTCATGCACTCAGGAATTGCTCCTGGCGGTGCTCAGGGGACCATATGGGGTGCTGGGAATCGAACCTGTGTTGGCCATGTTGGCTGAATGCAAGGCAAACACCCTACCCGCTGTGCTATCGCTCCAGCCCCCTATTTTTAAAAATTTTTTTAAACAATCACCTTTGGTAAATTTATTTCTAGATATTTTGGTAGAAAACCTTTTTGTTTTGTTTTGTTTTCCTCTCAAGACAGTATTGAAAACATAGTGCCTAAAAGGAAAATAAGAAAGAAAGAGAGGAGAGCGAGAGAAAAGTTGTTTGCCATAGAGGCAGGCTGTGGGGCAGGGTGGGTGGGAGGGAAACTGGGCACATTGGTGGCAGGAAATATGCACTGGGGAGAAGGGACGGATGTTGGAACACGGTATGACTGAAACCCAATCATGAACAACTTTGTAACTGTATATCTCACAATGATTCAGTAAATTAGAAAGAGAGAAAGAGCAAGCAAGAATATGAATTCCTGTCCTGGGTTCCATCCCTGGCGCCCCTGAGTCTGCCAGGAATGTTCCCTGAATACAGATAGAGTCAGGAGTGACCTCTGAGCATTGCTGGGTGCGCCCCCCTTCCCAAATAATACAAGGACAGCCCACAGACTGGGAAAAATCCCAGTCTTGGCATTTAGTCTCCATTTATTTGGGCTATTTGAGAACGGGTGATTGGAGCGAGGTGGGTCCAATAGAGCCCCAGCAGCTGAAAACCTCCATACTCCAGAGTCAATACCCTGCTCCTGGTGGGACCCCACAGCTCAGACAAGCCTCATCCAGAAATGGACCCATTGAAAAACTTGGCTATGTGGGTTTGTGACTGAAATCTCCAGGTTTTCTACAGAGTCAGGGATGGGCTACCCTTCACCCCTCACCTCTGCCATCTCCCTGTTCTTCTGAATGCCTGAGCAGTCACACACAGGCCCCAGAGTTCACCCAATTAAAAATTCACCTCCAGCTGTATCATCCCATTAAAAGTTTTGGACGCCCTGGAGCACGTGAACTCCACAAGATTGATAAAGCAGGAGAAGCACACCAGATTGGATGGAATGGCATGCAGAGGCAGCCAGTCTCAATCAACACAGTATGAAAACAGACGACCTGTAACAACATTAGTCATCTCTCTCACAAGGGCTTAATGTCTCCATGGTGAGATTCAACGATTTTCACTAACCTTCTTCTAGGGAAACATTTTTTAAATCATATTTTTAGCAAATTATTTAAAACAACATCACTGTCACTGTCACTGTCCTCCCGTTGTTCATCGATTTGCTCGAGCAGGCCCAGTAACGTCTCCATTGTGACACTTGTTAACTGTGTTTGGCATATTGAATACATCACGGGTAGTTTGCCAGGCTTTGCCGTGTGGGTGAGATACTCTCGGTAGCTTGCCGGGCTCTCCGAGATGGATGGATGAATCGAACTAGGGTCAGCCATGTTGGCTGCATGCAAGGCAAACGCCCTACCGCTGTGCTATCACTCCAGCCCAAAACACGCAACATAAAATAAATAATTGAGGACCTGCTATAGGGCCGGGTTTTAGGGATGATTGGGAAAATTGGAAATAATGGTGGTGGGAAGGTGCGATGGTGGTGGGATTGGGGTTGGAATATTGAATGTCCCTAATGAAAGCAATGATTTAATAAAGTTATAAAATAAAAAGTAATGATGTAGTACATCTAAATAACATACTCATATTGAACCAGTAAGAAAATGTAGTTTAATGTTTTTACTGTTTATTTCAGTAATTTAGGAAATGCATAAAATCAAAGCATATGTTGAATTTATTTTTAACAGATACAGGTATGTATTATAGTCATATTTTGAAATGGCTGGCAGGTAAAATAAAATATTTTTGCTATAAAAAAAAAGAATGGGTGAGAATGGGAAATAATGTGAAGAGCAACACCCAACCATTTTCAAACAAGAGGAGGTTGTTTGCCACGTTCAAAGAACTTACCTGTGAATACATTCCTTGGCCAGCATCAGTTATTTTAGGAGGCTGAGTAGCAAAAAGCCCAAACCCACTTTTTTAGTGGGAAAATGTGTATCTGTTGTTCTGTCCTATATACCTATTCTGTTCTTGCTTGTATCTCAGGAGTTTCTAACAGAAGCTTTGCCTGTTGACCTCATTGGAATGAACTGTGTTTTGATGAAGCAGTATATTGAATTTGTAGCAGACAGGTTACTTGTGGAACTTGGCTTCTCAAAGGTAAGTTTGTTACTGGTTAAAATGTTAGAATCATGGAAGGCTACTTACATGTTATATTCACTAACAGCATTTGTGGGCCGTAGTGATAGTATAGCGGGTAGGGCATTTGCCTTGCACGTGGCCAACCCGGGTTCAATCCCCAGCATCCCATATGGTCCCCAAGGAGTAATTTCTGAGTTCAGAGCCATGAGTAACCCCTGGCATCACTGGGTGTGACCCTAAAAGCAAAAAATAAATAAATAAAGGCATTTGTATATGCTAGTTTACTTTTCTTTGTTTTAACATATATTTTTATTATTATTAATGCTTTATGGATCACAGTGATGTTCATATTTATTCTCTAAGCATGTGGTTCTCAGCACACCCACTACAGAAGTGTGATATCCGTCAATCCTGGCCTAGCCCACCTTTAAAATGTCCATGATAGGGCCTGAGAGATGGTACAGGGCTTAAGAGTCTTGCATGGCACCTCAGGGGACCATGTTTTGATCCCCAGCATTGCCAGGGCTCATTCCTGAGCACAGAGCTAGAAATAGTCTCTGAGCACTGCTCAGTGTGGACTCCTTTAAACAAACAAAAAAATAAGAATGTCTGACAGGCTTTTTTTTTTTTTTTGCATAAACAAACTGGCTTCACAGAATCCTTTGAAGTTTAAAATGAAATTCCTAATGGAAATAGAAAGCTGACGAATCTTACAACTGAACTAATAACACTGTAAAAACACTGTCCTCCCATTGTTCATCGATTTGCTCAAGCGGGCCCAGTAACGTCTCCATTTTGAGACTTGCTGTTACTGTGTTTGGCATATCGAATACGTCACGGGGAGCTTGCCAGGCTCTGCCGTGCGGGCGAGATACTCTCGGTAGCTTGCCAGGCTCTCCGAGAGGGGTGGAAGAATCGAACCCAGCTTGGCTGGGCTGGCTGCGCGTAAGGCAACCGCCCTACCGCTGTGCTATCGCTCCAGCCCATACAACTGAACTAATAGCTCAGTAAATTGTTTTTGGTTTGGAGCCACACCCAGCAGTGCTCAGGGGTTACTCCTGGCTCTGTACTCAGGAATGGTCCCCATATGGTCCCCAGTACTGTGCTTGGGGACCATACAGGATTCCGACGAAGAACCCAGGTCCGCCATATACAAGGCCAAATGCCCTACCTACTGTACTATCTCTCCAGCCCCAGATAGCTCAGTACATTGGTTTTGCCTTTTTTTTTTTTTTTTTTTTTTTTTGGTCACAGTTGTAGCTATGTAATAGAATTCTCTTTTTATTCTGGTACATTTGGGCCAGCTCCCTATCGGTCATGGAGATAACCAGAGCTACATATGGTGGTGCCAGGGAAGCCATGCCGTGCTGGGGATCCAACCTGGAGCCCCATGCATGCCATCCATTTGCCAGCCCCGACTCATCTCCCCAAGCCCCCGGTAGGATTATCCCTGGGTAGTGAGTGGGGGTTAATGTACATACATGCATTTACTCTCATATAAATCCAGTGTCTATGGTAAGTTGGGGGTTAATTCTTGTAAATAGGAAACAGTCATTATGAAGGCCTTAACTTCCATCGTTTAATACATTTTGGGGAGAGGGTTCCCCAGTGGTCTGGGGACGGGCTGATGATGCTTTGCATGGAGGTGCTTCACTGACCCCAAGCAACTGGAGACCACTAGGCCACACCTGGTGGGGCTCGGGGCTTGTGTGTCGTCAGGGATGAAACCCAGGGCCACAGGCTTGCAGGCATACAGTGCTCCAGCCCTTTTTGCTCTCTCCTTGGCCCCATAATTTAACTCTTTGAATTTAGCCTTAAGTTATTTCCGTTATCTGGTTTATCTCTGATATCATTCCTGAATTCATAAAGAGGCTTCTCACCTGGCTTCAGATGAAATCTGTAGCTAGATGACCGGCTTTGATTTCTACTTTGCACTTTCTGATTGGATGCCCGCCAGCAACTTGCTTCATCTCTGCCTGAATTTTCCCTTTTGTAAGATGGAGTTAATACTTGCCACAAAGAATGCTTGATAAGCTAGTAAAGCATTTAGACTCATGTCAGAAACTGGGTATGAGAGAGCTCAGTGGGCTAGAGCACCTGCTGTGTATGCAAGAGGCAAGTTCAGTCACCTGTGCCCCTAAGTACCACCAACAGGTGTTCCCCCAAGCCCCAAAATAAATAAATTAAAGGAACTGAAAAAAAGAACTGTTTTTTTGGTCATGGTATATTTTGGCAAAATAAGAGAATTATTTATATTTGCAAATGGTTATTATTTATACAGAATTCTATATCTCAGCAACATCCATGATATCACCAACCTCTTTAGTTTAGGGTGAATCAAGAAGGGCCAGAGAGCTAACACAGGGATTAAGGCACTTTGCTTTGCGAGCAACCAGCCCCTGTTGGATCCCTGGCACCTCAGTGGACTCCTCCTTTCCATGGTAGAATGTTTTTAAACTTTTTTTAAAATTTTTATTAGTGAAACACCATGAGGTACAGTTGTAGACTTACAAATTTTTGTGCTTGGGCTTCGATTATACAGTGATCAAATACCCATCCCTCCACCAGTGCCTATTTTCCACCACCATGGATCCCAGTATCCCTCCCACCCCCCTTCCCCCCATCCCACCCTGCCTCTGTGGCAGGGCATTCCCTTTTGTTCTCTCTCTCCTTTTGGGTGCTGTGGTCTGCAAAAGAGGCATTGAGTGGCAATCATGTTCAGTCTACTTTCAACATGCATCTCCCATCCTGGGAGGATCCTCCCAACACCCTTTATTTGATGCTCCCTTCTCTATCTGAGCTGCCCTTACCCCTAGAATGCCCAGCTGGCCTCTAAGCCATGGAGTAATCCTCCTGGTACTGATCTTGGCTATTCTTGGGTATTAATCTCCTATTTTGTTACTTTATGTCCCCCAGATGAATGCAATCTTTTTATGTCTATCCCTCTTGTTTTTAAACTTTTGTGTTGTAGTATATATATCATATTATTCCTTTTGGAACCAACTGAAATTCCATTGTGTGGACATAGCAAATTTTATTTTTGTATTGATTGATTGAGTGACATTTAGGTTTCTTCTGCTTTTTTGGGTGTCACACATAATGTGGCTCTGCAATTCACATTGCCATTTTTGTACAGAAATATGTCTTCATTTTTCTTGGCCCCATAATGAGATGATTGCTAGGCCATACAGCCATTTTGTTTTTAACCATGAGAGCAGCTCTCAGACCATTTTCCACAGCGACTGCTGCATCTCGTGTTAAGCACTGGCACTGAAGGAGTCCCCTTGCCTCCGTGTCCTTACTAACCTGCTCCATCTTCACTGGAGCCATCGCACGGCGTGTGAAGTGCTGTCTCGTCATGATCTTGCTTTGTGCTTCCCCGATGATAATGAGGTTGAGCACCACTGGATGAGCATATTCTGTAGAGCAATATCTCCCTATTCAAGTCCTTTGCCTGATTTTCAGTTGGGCTATTTGAATAGATTCTTACCTGTGGTGTTCATAGTCTCTGCTAGGCTGCTCCTGCACCCGTAGTTTCTCTTTTATTCTCCTCCTGAATCTTAGACATGTCTTATGGTGCCTATCAAGCAGCTCCAAGACTGCTTCTTAAATTCAGAATCAGTAAAAAATTCTTGGGCTTGGGAGGTAGTCCAGTGATTAGGGCACATGGTAGACTTGGTTCAGTCCCCAGCACCACATGCTTCCCTCAAGCATCCCTGCCTTGTAGCACCCTCCTCCTGCCGCAACCCTGCCTGGTGTGACCCGAGCCCCACTGTACCCTTAGGTCCTTGCTCTGAACTGCTGGCTAGTTGGCTGACACTTCCTGGTTAGTCTCAGGCCTCCTGAGCACTTCTTGGGAGGACCTTCACCCTCCACCCCCTTGAAATAGACATCTTGTTAGTTCGTGTCTCCCATTTAATTTGGTGCCTTCTCCGGCTAGCATGGATTTTATTTATTTATTTTTTTGCGTCACACCCGATGATGCACAAGGGTTATTCCTGGCTCTGCATTCAGGAGTTACTCCTGACGGTGCTTAGGGCACCATACGGGATGGCTGGGAATCGAACTTGGGTCGGCCGCGTGCAAGGCAAACGCCCTACCCGCTATGCTATCTCTCCAGCCCCAGCATGGATTTTATTTGGGGTCACTATAGAGACAGGGTTAATTCTCTTCTCCCCCACTTAATGTCTATATGTCAATATGTGGATTCTCCCTTCTTTCATGAACCAAGAAACAAATTTAGGTCCACAAAGCTCATTTTAATACTTCAAATTAGATTTCAAATAATATCTAATGATCAAATAATATCTAATATCTAATGTGATGTGAGGGAGTTGAATATTTTGACATACTGTGTTTGTGTACTTCCCAAATATTGCCTCTGAAAAATGATTAGAATATTTTTGGTGCATTGAATCTAGCTATAAATGTATTTTTCATTTGGTAGAACATACATTTCTTTATTTTCTGAAATAATCCTCTTGTTCTTTCTACTTGGAATCCCAGTGATGCTAGCATCTCTTCTGGAGGAGGTTAGGAGATGTCTCAGTCTTCTTGAATTGGAGGTGCTGAGTACCCTTTCAGACTCAGGGATTCCGCTAGTGACTGAGCCCCTGGTGGCAGGTCTGAGTTCGGGTTGTCTGTGGTTCTTCTCTTTGTTTTTGGGCAATACCCGGTGGTTCTCAGGGCTTACTCCTGGCTCTTCACTCGGGGATCATTCCTGGCAGTTCTTGGGGGACCATATGGGGTGCTGGGGCTAGAGCCTGGGTAGGCTGTATGCAGGGTTATCTCCCTGCCTCCCACACCATCACTCTGCCCCTGTGGTGCTTGTGGGAGATCATTTGGTTTCTTCAGGATAGGTAGTAACTTATTTTTTCCTTTTCAGGTTTTTCAAGCCGAAAACCCCTTTGACTTCATGGAAAACATTTCTTTGGAAGGGAAAACAAATTTCTTTGAGAAGCGGGTTTCAGAATATCAGCGTTTTGCTGTTATGGCAGAAACCGCTGATAATGTTTTCACCTTGGATGCTGATTTTTAAAACGTTCCTGGAGCGAGCAGACACCATTGGGCTACACTAGCATGCGACAGGGACGAATGGAGATGTTACTGGCACCCGCTCAAGCAAATCGATGAACAGCGGGATGACAGTGCTACAGTGCAGTGCTCTTTATTTCATTTTATTTTTTAATTTTATTGAATCATTGTTAGATACAGTTACAATTATACAATGTCCAAACACCCATCCCTACACAGGTGCACATTCCCCAACACCAATCTCCCCAGTATACCCCCCCTTTCCCACCCTCCCCCTGCCTCCCTGACAGACAATTTCCCTCCCCTCTCTGCTTTTGGGCATTAGGGTTTGCAGTACAGATACTGAGAGGCCATCACGTTTGGTCCTTTTTTTTTTTTTTTTTGCTTTTTTGGTCACACTTGGCGATGCTCAGGGGCTATTCCTGGCTCTGCACTCAAGAATTACTCCTGGCGGTGCTCAGGGGACCATCTGGGATGCTGGGAATCGAACCCGGGTTGGCTGTGTGCAAGGCAAACACCCTACCCGCTGTGCTATCACTCCAGCTCCATGTCTGGTCCTTTATCTACTTTCAGCACACGTCTCCCATCCCAAATGATCCCTCCAACCATCACTGACTTAGTGATCCCTTCTCCATTCCAAGTTGCCTTCTCCCCCCACTCATGAGGCAGGCTTCCAACTATGGAGCAAAATTCCTGGCCCTTGTGTCTATTGTCCTTGGGTGTCAGTCTCATGTTATGTTATTTTATACTCCACAAATGCGTACAGTCCTTCTATGCCTGTCCCTCTCTTTCTGACTCATTTCACTTAGCATGATACTCTCCATGTCTATCCACTTATAAGCGAATTTCATGACTTCATCTCTCCTACCAGCTGCATACTCCATTATACAATGGAATGTTCCATTGTATAAGATGTACCAAAGTTTCTTTAACCAGTCTTCTGTTCTCGGGCACTCGTGTTGTTTTCCAGATTCTGGCTGTTATGAACATGCTGCAATGAACATAAAGGTACAAATGTCATTTCTACTATACTTTTTTGCATCCTCAGGATATATTCCCAGAAGTGGTATTGCGGGGTCATATGGAAGCTCAATTCCTAGATTTTGAAGGAATGTCCATATTGTTTTCCAGAAAGGCTGGACCAGTGAGCATTCCCACCAGCAGTGAAAGAGGGTCCCTTTCCATGCCAGCATTGGTTGCTTATGTTCTTTTGAATGTGTGCCAGTCTCTGTGGTGTGAGATATCTCATTGTTTTGATCTGCATCTCCCTGATGACTAGCGATATGGAGCATTTTTTCATGAGCTTTTTGGCCATTTGTATTTCTTTTTTGAGGAAGCTTCTGTTCATTTCTTCTCCCCATTTTTTGATGGGGTTAAAACCTTCTCAAGGGGAGAATTTCCCTAGCCTTTAACAAAACATTAACCAAGTTTAGGGACTAGGAATTTACTCAAAGGAAATGTCAGATCAACTCTCAATCAGGTTGTGTTTCTATAAACACACTCAGATTGGCATGTTTAACAAACCTGAATTCTTTGGGTTTTGTCACTGAAGTGAAAGGTGGCATTGTATAGTGTTCAAAAGCTTGGGGCTGTATTTTTTCCCCCCTTTTTCTTGTAAAGTCCTGCTAGTATCTTCTATATCTTTGATACTAACCCCTTATCAGATGAGTGTTGGGTGTCCACAGTCCCGCTGTGTCTGAACCTGGGAGGCATGAATACATTGTTCCTCTGAGGCTGACGGCTCAAGGACTCAGACTTGAACTGTTATCTGGTAAATAACGGACACAGACTAACAACTGATGGTCAGTTGGCGAATTTATTTGGAGAGTTGGATGGTTCTATAGGGGCAGAAAGGAATACGGAACTTGTGGTCTGTGGGAATGCAGTGAAGGGGGATGGAAGAGGAGAGGGTCAAAGGTTACATGTGTTATATATCAATATAGGAGACACATGAGGCGAGAACTTAGAGAATCCTCTAGTAACAAAGACTATGAATCCAAGTAATAAGAAAACATTCTGCTTAATCAGTCCCGTCTGGTGACTCGTACAGTGAATCCCACTACTAGACCGGCCACCAAAGATCATCCATCAGTCTCTGGCTATAGGGGGTGTCAGGTTCTCCGCTGACAGTCTGGTGCCAACATCAGCCCGAGGGCGTATCTCCCAGAGACCGCCTCAGGGAATCACTCAACCCAGAAGGGCTAGGGAGCTGAATGAGCAAAAACTCCCGCAGTTGCATTACCACTTTCTCCCGGTCCGTGGGCTGGCTTTGTATCCTGCTCATCATTTCCTTTGAGCTGTAGAAGCTTCTTAATTTGATGTAGTCCCCTTTGTTTATCTTTGTTTCTCCTTGCTTAGTCAGTGGTGTTTTATCCTTGAAGGTGATTCTGCATATGTTTCCTCTCTGTACCTTATGGAATTAGGTCTGATATCAGCTCTCTAGTCCATTCTGATATGGCTTTTGTGCCTGGCATTAGAGAGAGGTCTGAGTTTTTTTGTTTTTTGCTTTTTTGTTTTGCAGGTAGCTGACCAGTTTTCCCAGCACCACTTGTTGAAGAGGCTTTCCTTGTTCCACTTCATAGTTTTTGCTCCATTATCCAAGGTTAACTCATCACCTGTGTACCTGAGCTGTCTCTGGATATTCAGCTCTATTCCATTGATCTGAGGGTCTGCCTTTATTCTAGTATGAACTTCACAAAAAAAAATTCAACCCTATCAAAAAAATGGGGAGAAGAGATGAACAAACCTCCTCAGAGAAGAAATACTCATGACCAAAAGGCTCATCAATCATCAGGAGACGCAAATTAAACAACAATAAGCTGTCATCTCACACTTCAGAGACTGGTACACATCAAAAAGAACAGGAACAACCAGTGCTGGTATGGACGTGAGGAGAAAGGGACTCTCATTCACTACCGGTGGGACTGTCCACTGGCCCAGCCTTTCTGGAAAACGATATGGACATTATTAGAACATCTAGGAATGAGCTTCCAATTGACTCAACAGTCCCACTTCTTGAAATATACCCCAAGGATCCAAAAACAAAATGGAGAAAAGACATTTGTACCCCTGTGTTCCTTGCAGCGCTATCCATAATAGCCGAAATCTGGAAACAGCCCAAATGTTCAAGAATAGAGGACTGGATCAAGAAATAGTACTCGGCCATAAGGAGCGATAAGGTCATGCGATTTGCTGCTACATAAAGGGAACTAGCGAGCATGATGCTGAGTGAAGTTAGAGACTTAGAATGATCTCTCTCATATGTGGGGCATGAGAAAATGTAACGGTGGAAGAACAAATGCCCAGAGACCGTGGAAACAACATGCCTCCTGAAAGGACTGGGGGGTGGGACAGGAAAGAGGCAGTGACTATGGTGGAAGGAGGGGGTGGGGCTGGAAGGTGTGAAGTGTCACATATGAATCCCTATTGGTAACAGTACTACAAGCTACAGTACAAAAATGTATGTATTGTGAAAAAGTGCCTTTTGTGGAGGCAGAATTGTGGACTGAGGGCAGTAGCCTGAGCCTTAGCAAGCAGTGCGTTCCTCACTACCACCAGAATTTGACTGCAAAATTCTGGGAGCCAAAAACAAAGAGATTTTTCTCTTTGCATACATTTTTGTTCCATCCATCCCTCAGCTTGAGTCGGCTCAAACCAGGAGTTCTGGAGTGGAGGGCCCGCAAGAGAAACAGCCATGGCTTTGATAGAGTATCTGCAAAGTGAGCACTTTCGGCCTGTGATGGAACCAAATTCAGTGCTGCATTGGTCTTCCACTCCTTGCATCTTACAACAACTGTAAGAGCTTCCCGGAACCATGGCTGAGGATGTGTGTGCGTGTGTGTGTGTGTGTGTGTGTGTGTGTGTGTGTGTGTGTGTGTATTTTAATTTATTTTATTTTTTTATTGAATCTCTGTGAGATACAGTTACAAGCTTTCATGTTTGAGTTACAATCATACAGTGTTCAAACTCCCATCCCTCCACTAGTGCACATTTCCCACCACCAATCTCCGCAGTATAGGCCCCCCTTTCTCACCCTCCCCCTGCCTCCCTGGCAGACAGTTTCCTCCATACTCTCTCTCTGCTTTTGGGCATTATGGTTTGCAATACAGATACTCAGCGGCTATCACGTTTGGTCCTTTATCTACTTTCAGCACACATCTCCCCTCCTGACCGATTCCTCCAACCATCATTTTCTATGTCTGTCCCTCTCTTTCTGACTCATTTCACTTAGCATGATATTCTCATTGCCTACCCACGTATAAGCAAATTTCATGACTTCATCTTTCCTGGAATGCATAGTATGGAATGCATGTATACTAATACATAATGGAATGCATAGTAGCCATTGTGTAGATGTACCAAAGTTTCTTTAACCAGTCGTCTGTCCTTGGGCACTCAGGTTGTTTCCAGATTCTGGTTATTGTGAACATGCTGCCATGAACATAAAGGTACAAATGTCATTTCTACTATACTTTTTTGCATCCTCAGGATATATTCCCAGAAGTGGTATTACGGGGTCACATGGAAGCTCAATTCCTAGTTTTTGAAGGAATGTCCATATTGTTTTCCAGAAAGGCTGGACCAGTGGGCATTCCCACCAACAGTGAAAGAGGGTCCCTTTCCCCCCACATCCACGCCAGCACTGGTTGCTTATGTTCTTCTGAATGTGTGCTAGTCTCTGTGCTGTGAGATACCTCATTGTTGTTTTGATCTGCATTTCCCTGATGATTAGCGATGTGAAGCATTTTTTCATGTGCTTTTTGGTCATTTGTATTTTTATTTTTAGGAAGCTTCCGTTCATTTCTTCTTTCCATTTTTTGATGGGGTTGGAGGTTTTTTTCTTGTACAATTCTACTAATGTCTTGTATATTCTTGTCAGATGGGTATTGGGTAAATATTCTTTCCCATTCTGTGGGCTCTTTCTGTATTTTAGTCACTGTTTCTCTTGAAGTGCAGACACTTCTTAGTTTGATGTAGTGCCATTTGTTTATGTTTGTTTCCACTTGCTTGGTCAGTGGTGTTTCATCCTTAAAGATGCTTTTAGCTTCAGTGTCGTGGAGAGTTCTGCCTACATTTTCCTACGTGTAATTTATGGATTCATGCCTGATATTGAGGGCTTTAATCCACTTTGATCTAACTTTTGTGCATGGTGTTAGACAGAGGTCAGAGTTCCTTTATTTTGCAGGTAGCTATCCAGTTTTCCCAGCACCACTTGTTGAAGAGGCTTTCCTTGTTACACTTCATATTTCTTGCTCCTTTGTCAACTACTAAGTGGTCCTATGTATGAGAGTCTGTGACAGAATATTCAACTTTGCTCCATTCGTCTGCAGGTCTTTTTCTATCCCAATGGCATGCTGTTTCAATTACCACTGCTTTGTAGTATAGTTTGAAGTTAGGGAAGGTGATGCCACCCATCTTCTTTTTCCCAAGGATTGCTTTAGCTATTCGTGGGGGTTTATTGTTCCATATGAATTTCAGGAGTGTTGTTTATTTCTTTGAAAAATGTCATGGGTATCCTGATAGGGACTGCATTAAATCTGTATAGTGGTTTAGGGAGTACTGCCATTTTGATAATGTAAAATCCTCCCTACCCATGAGCAGAGGATGTGTCTCCATTTCCTAGAATCCTCTTATTTCTTGAAGTAGTATTTTGTAATTTTCCTTTTATAAGTCCTTTACCTCTTTGGTTAAGCTGATTCCAAGGTACATGATTTTCTGGGGTACTATTGTGAATGGGATTTTTTTAAAATGTCTTTTCTTTTTCTTTATTTGTATATAAGAAAGCCATGACTTATTTATTTATTTATTTATTTGCTTTTTGGGTCACACCCGGCAATGCACAGGGGTTATTCCTGGCTCATGCACTCAGGAATTACTCCTGGCGGTGCTCAAGGGACCATATGGGATGCTGGGAATCGAACCCGGGTTGGCTGTGTGCAAGGCAAACACCCTACCCGCTGTGCTATTACTCCATCCCCAGAAAGCCATGGACTTTTGGGTGTTGATTTTGTAGCCTGCAACTTTACTAAACTGACCTATTGTTTCTAGGAGCTTTTTTGAGAATCTTTAGGGTTTTCTAAGTATAGTATCATATTGTCTGCAAATAGTGATAGTTTGACCTCTTCCTTTCCTGTCTATATTCCCTTGATACCTTTCTCTTGCCTAACTGCAATGACCAGGACTTCCAGTAGTATATTGAATAGAAGTGGCAAAAGTGGGCAACCTGGTCTTGTGCCCAATCTTAGAGGGAAGGCTTTTAGTTTTTTCCCCATTGAGAATGATACTTTCCGTGGGCTTGTGGTAGATGGCTTTGACTATATTGAGCAAAGTTCCTTCAATGCCCATTTTGCTGAGAGTTTTCATCACAAACGGGTGCTGGACCTTGTCAAATGGTTCCACTGCATCTGTTGATATGACCATATGTTTTTTTTTATTGATATGATAAATTATGTTGATTGACTTGCGAATGTTAAACCATCCTTGCATCCCTGGGATGAATCCTATTTGGTCATGGTGTATGATCTTTTTGATGAGTCGTTGAATTATGTTTGCTAGGATTATGTTGAGAATCTTTGTGTCTGTATTTTTCAGGGATATCACCTGTAATTCTCTTTCCTTATGGTAATTCTGTCTGCTTTTGGTATCAGGGTGATATTTGCTTCATAGGAACTGTTTGGAAGTGTTTCTGATACTTCAGCTTCCTGAAAAAGCTTAAAGAGGATTGGAAGTAAATGCTCCTTAAAGATTTGGAAAAATTCACTAGTGAATCCATCTGAGCCAGAACCTTTGTGTTTGGGGAGAATTTTTTTTTTTCTTTTTGGGTCACACCTGGCGATGCACAGGAGTTACTCCTGGTTCATGCACTCAAGAATTACTCCTGGCGGTGCTCGGGGTACCATATGGGATGCTGGGAATCGAACCTAGGTCGGCTGCATGCAAGGCAAACGCCCTAACCGCTGGGCTATTGCTCCAGCCCCCGGGGAGAATTTTTATTACTATTTCAATTTCCTTGATGGTGATAAATTTGTTTAGGTTTTCTAGGTCTTCTTGGTTCAGCCCCAGGAGGCTATGGGAATCCAGGAATTTATCCATTTCCTCAAGGTTTTCTTGTTTCATGGCATAAAGCTTCTCAAAGTAGTCTTTGAGGATCCTTTGAATTTCTGTAGTCTCTGTTGTGATGTCCCTCTTTTCATTTCTGATTCAGTTTATTAGGGTTTTCTCTCTCCCTTTCTTTGTGAGTCTTGCTAGAGGTTTATTGATCTTGTTTATTTTCTCAAAGATCCAGCTCTTGATTTATTGATCTTTTGGATTGTTTTTCGGGTTTCCATCTCATTAATTTCTGCTCTGTGTTTTATTATTTCCTTCTTCCTGCCCAGGTTGAGCTCCTTTTGTTGGTCATTCTCCAAGCTCTTGAGCTGTGAGTTTAGGTTGTTTATGTGGGCTCACTCTTCCTTCCGGAGGAATGCTTGTAGAGCTATAAACTTTCCTCAACATAGCTCTTGCTGTATCCCTTAAGTTTTGGTAACTTGTGTCCTTATTTTCATTCCTTTCCAGGAATCTTTTGATTTCCTCTTTGATTTCCTTTCTAAGCCACTCGTTGTTCAGTAGTGAGCTGTTTAATTTCCAGGTGTTTGATTTGATTTTCTGTTTGTGTGTGTGATTTACTTCTATTTTCAGTGCATCTTGGTCTGAGAAGATTGTTGATACAATCTCTATCTCCTTTATTTCATGGAGATATGTTTTGTGGCGCAGTATGTTGTCTATCTTGGAGAATGTCTCATGCACACTTGAGAAGAATGTGTATTCAACTTTTTTGAGCATGAAGTGTCCTGTGTATATCTTCTAAGCCCCTCCTTCCATTTCTTTCCTCAGATAAAGTATATCCTCGCTAAGCTTGAGTTTAGTTGATCTGTGAGGGCAAAATCTATGCCATGACACACTGCAACTAACATTAAGTCTCAGCTAGGCCTCAGTTTCTGTTTCTCCAAAGCAGGACTTGCAGTTGCTGGTAAACTCCCACTTGAGTAATTTGCCAAGATAAGGAATAGGGCAGTTGGGTCTGGCTGGCCATGAAGGGTCACTGCACTCTCCTTAAAAACTGTTACTAATCTTTGCCTAATTGCTGACCACCAGTGTAATAGGGCCAGTGCTAAAAATAGAACAGTTTATAAATTGCCTCTTAAATCTATATAAACTGCTTGTGATTTGGAGTCAGGGTCCTTATCAAGACTCCACTGCGTTGGTTGGGTCTTGGACGTTAGCTCGAGCTAGCAGTGGCTCAGGCTAGTAATAAAGCTCCTTTGCTTTTGCATTATCATGTGTAGACTTGGTCTTTCTGCAGTTGGAGATCTGAAACTTGGGCACAGCAGATCTATTGAGGGGTGATAAAGTGGTGTTGAAATCTCCCACAAGTATTGCGTTGCTATCGATGTCTTTCTTCAAGTCTATGAGTAGTTGTTTTAAGTACTTTGTTGGTCCCTTGTTAGGTGCATATATATTTAGGAGTTCAAGTTCTTCCTGCTGTACAGATCCCTTGATCAATAAGACATGACCTTCACTGTCTCTTGTGACCTTATTCAGTCTGAAATCAATATGGTCTGATACCAGAATAGCCACCCTAGCTTTTCTTATTGGAGTTGTTTGCCTGTAGAATTGTTTTCCAGCCTTTCACTTTGAGTCTGTGTTTGCTCTGACTGTTCAGATGTGTTTCTTGCAGGCAGCAGAATGTTGGGTTCAATTTTCTGATCCATCCTTCACTGTGTGCCCTTTAATTGGTGCATTTAGCTCATTGAGGTTGAGAGAAATTATTGTTAATGGGGTTTTGTCCCATCTTTCTGTTGAAGTTTGGTGTATTTGAAGGGCTTGTCTTGTCTTAAAGTAGCCCATTTAGATGTTCTTGTAACCATGGTTTTTGAGTCTGTGCAGTTCCTGAGCTGTTGTTTGTCTATGAAACTCTGTATTGTTCCTTCTGATATTAATTAGAGTCTAGCTGGGTAAAGTGTTTTTGGTGAGGCATTTTATTTCATTGAGTTTTTTTTCACTATATCCCACCACTGTTTGGGGGCCCTGAGGGTTTCATCAGATAAGTCTGCTGTCAATCTTAAGGATGCTCCTTTATAGGCAATTTCTTTCTTTGATCTTGCTGCTTTCAGAAATATTTCTCTGTTTAAGGTTTATGTCATTTTGATCAGGATGTGTCTTGGAGTATTTTTATTGGGGTTTATTCTAGCCGGAACCCTTTGGGCATCCTGAATGTGGTCACATGTGTCCTTCAGCTCTGTGAATGTCATAGCAATGATGTCTTTGACAGTTTCTTCTTCATCGGGGTTTTCTTCCTGTCCCTCTGGGACTCCAATAATTCTTATGCTGTTTCTCTTGACTTCATCCCTATCTTATCTTGACATCTGTTCTCTGATTGTGAATCTCTTTTCCATTTTCTGCTCTTTTCTGGAGAGTCTGCATTTCATCTTCGAGCTCACTAGATTTTGTCCTCAGCAGCTGTTACTCTGCTACTGAGGCCTTCTATTGAGTTTTTCAATTCATCTACCAGGTTTTTCTGATCTGTCATTTCCGTTTGTAATTTTGTTTGCATTTTCCACATCTCTGCTTTCAAATCCTCTTGTATTTTATTGGCGGTGTGTTCCATTGCTTCTTTTAGCTCCCTATGCATCCTCAGTAGCTCCCTTCTAAATTCCTTGTCAGAGAGGTTGTCTAGCACTTCATTACTGTTGGGGTCATCTGGGATAGTCTCTTCACTAAGGTTGGTGCGCTTCCGCGTTGCTTTACCATTGTAACCTGTGTGGTTTAGACCGTCACGCTCACTGTTACTATTGTGTGTTTGGTGTAATATTAATTGAGGTGGGACTAATGACTTATTGGCCTAATGTGTTTCTGGTGATTAAGCTGCCCTAGTGAAGGTCTCACCTAAGAGACTAACTTATGGTTCTTATGGGATATGGAGGGGGATGCGGCTGTGGCTATGGGAAGGACCCCTGCACCAGGCCAATACCTTGATTGGTTAGGAGGAGGAAAGGCATTTCCCACAATTCATCTGCGGTTTCTGGTCCCGTCCCTTGGAGCTCTAGTTTAGAAACTGCGAGGATGTGTTTTAAAGGAATCAAGATTTGTGGACTCTCTTTAGTATTTTCTTGCAGGTAGATAGACAACTCAGAATATATTTAAAAACGTTTTCTTTCTTGAACAGTATATTTAAGTCATTGTTCTGTCCATTTAACTTATTATTTATGTATGTAAAACCGCATGGTTCTCCAAATGAACTGCGTTTTTTTTAAAATTCTTTACTGGGGGGTATGGTGCCACCACCAGATCAACCTGTACCTGTGGGGTGAGTGCATCAGCAACCTGATGGTGCCTTTAGATTTCCAGATACCCCCAAATTGTTACTGTGCCTTTAGCCAGACCCGAACAACTTGGGGTCAAGTTTACAAGAAATTAAATGGCCAAAAGTTATGTATGTGGGAGACACACTCACAAACTACCCCCGGCTCAGCTATATAAGCTCACTTATAGTCCTTATTTCAGAGACCCATAAATTTCAAAAGAGATTAAAAGACAGTTAGGGCCTGTAGCGTGGAGGTAGGCGGGAACCCGTGACTGAGATCTCCATGCCTGCTTGGATTGGGACTGAGGCTAGGCTACCCCTAGGTCCCCAGTTTTCCAGTAGCTTGGCAGTCACACCCACAAACTGCCCCCAGCGACGCCATGTAATCTCATCAATGGCCAAAACAGAAACCATAAACTAAAGCTCCTGGAAGAGAGTGCCACAGAATCTCCTGACCCCACGCTAGGCTGACCTCACAGGAAACCTTGGAGGGGGGCGGGTTGAGTCTTTCTCCCCGCCCTAAGTGGAGCCCCAGCAGTCGAAAATCTCCAGAACCCAACCACCGCCATGCGCAAAGGCACTCTCCACTTGCTCGGACTTACAGGGCGTGGATCGAGATCTCCCTCTAACGACAAAGAGACTCCAGAGACTGCAAACAGCAAGCAGGGTTTATTACAGACTGGCTAGCCAGGGTCCAAACGCCTACACAGACATGCAGTTCCAGCAGGTTGGGTAAAGACCCCGAGCTTCTCCAAAGATCTTATATAGGCAGTCACCCACCATTACAGCAGAGCCCGCGCATTTCATAGCCAATAGATTTGTAACAACCCACACTTTCCCGACCAATCCATTTTAAAGCACATCACTCCTTAGCCTGTCGTTTAAAGATCAGCATTTTGTGTCAGTGCTTAGGAACGTCCTGGTTTTTAGGGCAGTCCTGGGTCTTGTGAGAGACATCTGGTTATCTGGTCTGACCCCCACCCTTCTCGAGACTTGCAACTCGGGGCACCTGTATCTGAATTCCTTGCTCAGGGCCAGAAAAACCAGTTATTTTGCAATGCAGGTTTCTGTTAAGCTAAGCTAAATTAATTCTGGTGGTCCATTTTGGGCCTGTCCCTCACAGGAAGAGCCTCACCCAAGAGAGGATGAGCTTCACCCAGGGCGGGATGGATCTCACCAGAGAATGGACCAGCAGGAAAACCCGGGTAGACGGGAAACCGTGACTGAGATCTCCAAGCCCGCCTGGATCGGGACTGGGCCTCCTCCCCCCAGCTCCCCAGTTTTCCAGAAGCTTGGCAGTTATGCCCATCAACTGCCTTCAGCACCGTGTAATCTCATCAACGGCCAAGACCCAGAGACTATAAACTAAAGCTCCTGGAAGAGAATGACACAGAATTTCCTGGACATTATATTCTATCCATAACAAGCAAAATAAAACAAATCATCTAGCATTGCCTTTTCAGCAGGTTTGAGTAGTGGTGAGACTGGTGTTGAAATATCGAATGTAACCAAAGTAGAGAGGGAAATTGTCTGCCATAGGCAGGGGAAGGATTGGAACGGGTGGGGGTGGGGGAATACTGGGAATTTTGGTGGTGGAAAATGTGCACTGGTGAAGGGATGGGTGTTTGATGATTGTATGACTGAAGCTCAAACATGAAAGTTTTGTAACTGTATCTCACGGTGAATCAAAAAAAGGGGGTAGGGGAAAATAATAATAAAATAATAAAATAAAATTAACATTCTGAGTAAAAAAAGAAAAAGTAATGTGGAGTTCATGCCCAATTCAATCAGCTTAATCAATGAATAAATAGCAGTACTTTTATAAAATCTCTGGGAGGGCGGCCAGGGAGAGGCCCCACTGGCTCTCCCCCTAGCCGCCCGGGTTCAGGGGGGCCCCGGGCACTCCCCCAGCTGAGGTGGCCCAGACCATGGGGCAGATGGAAGGAGGAGATGAGGGCCAGTCCTGTTGGTTGATCAGATGCTGTTTATTCCATTCTCCCCATGCACCTGCCCCAGTCTCTGAGCCCCCCATTCCTGTCTCCTCTCCCGCGCATCTCTCCACCCTCCATCTTGCAGCCTGGGCTCTCTCTCTCCACCTGCCTGCTCCTGTATTCTTCTACATTCTTCTCCCTCTGTCCCCCTTGCTAGTCTCTTTCGCACTCCATCTTGCCGCCCTGTTGTCTCTCTCATCTCTCTCCAGCTCTCGGATCTTTCCAACTCCCCAGCACTCTAGGCTGAACCCAGTCTGGTAACAAAATCAACATAAGAAAGCCCTTCCTGACTGCCATCAGTTTCAAGGGCTGGGGGGGGGTTGGGGGGGTGGGAGGGGACACAACCTGAGGTATTCCAAAGCCCTTCTTGACTGCCCAAGGGCAAAATACCTTATAAAGTGTTTTTCTCCTTTCCTCAGTCCAAAAACTCAATCAACATCTTAATACTAGTTATTTTTGTAAGGATACAGTAAGATACATAGAGGCCTGTAGGGCAGCTCTCCTAGGAACATCTTGCCACAGACTCAGACTACAGCGCTCAGGCCAGATTAATCTTTCCTAATCCTAGGGTCTGAATCTAGTTATTGCTTTTGGATCATGACAGCATTTATCCATGACCAAGCTCTTATAGTTAAGCATTATGGCACTTTGGCCAGGCCCATTTCGATGCAAGGGTAGCACATAGCTTGCTGCTTTCCCTGGTTTCCTCTTTGGGACCCTGCCTTTGGGGGGTGCTAGGAAGTAAGGGCAGCTGAGGCTTTGGCAAGAGAACAGATGCCCAGGACTAAAATATCACTGAGTCAGTAAACTCCCACTTTACAAAAGCATAGCATTTACTGTCTTCTTGTGTCCATTCAAAAAGGACATTGCTCTGAATAAACTGTGCAAAGGACTTAAGGAGAAGAGAAAAACAATATTTACAAGTCAACAGAGCACAAAGAAAGAAGTTACGAATAAACACAGAGAAATGGGAGCACTGTGATGGGAGCAACCCAATAAACCTAAGCTACCTGAGGCTATACAGGAAGGACAAAACAATGTTATCCTACACTCCTACATTATAAAAAAAATTAAAAATAAAATTCTTTATTGTAGCATATATAATTTTGGTGGGAAAGACATGGGAAAGCAGTTTGACCCAGTGCTTTCACTCAGGGTTGTGTTTCTTTCCAGTTATATGCAGTGAGAACCCACAGTTCTCACCATGCAAGCTTCTCCTGTCTTTCGAGACATGCCAGTTTTGCACTGGTCTCATCTTGGAGCATTTACTTTCTACCATATGATTTTTTCATTTGTTCACTGAAAAAAAAGTTATTATTAAGAAAACAGCAGTTTGTGTGTTTGAAAAATAAGTTTGGGGGGCAGAGAATAGTGTGAGGAATTAGGCACTTGTCTTACATGTGGCCAGCCCTGGGTTTGGCCCTGGCATTGCATATGGTCCCCAGGTACCGCCAGGGATCACTCCTGAGCACAGAATCAAGAGTAAACCTGGGCACTGTTGGGTGCGGCCTTAAAACTCCCCTCCCCAAATACTGCTTTAAATGGAGAGTTGCAGAAATCCTTTTGGGGTGTAAATATATAACAAAAGGCCGGAGAGATAGCTCAAAGGGATGGAGAATTTGCTCTGCATATAATAGTTCTGTTTTTTATTCCTATGTCTGCTTCCCAAGTATGTTCATACCCAGCCATTTATGATCCAAAGCAAAAATATGTATGGAGCAATTAAATCTTTTCTAAATTCACAATTTTTATTTTTTTGCTTTTTGGGTCACATCTGGCAATGCACAGGGGTTATTCTTGGATTATGCACTGAGGAATTACTCCTGGCGGTGCTCGGGGGACCATACGGGATGCTGGGAATCGAACCCAGCTCTGCCGCGTGTAAGGCAAATGCCCTACCTGCTGTACTATTGCTCCAGCACCATTTTCCCACTTAATCACTTAATCACTTAACTTCCCGTTAGTCGTCGATTTGCTCGAGCGGGCGCCAGTAACGTCTCCATTTGTCCCTGTCGCGTGCTAGTGTAGCCCAATGGCATCTCTTCGCTCCGGGAACATGGAGGGCCTCAAACCGATCGTTCATGGTCTTGACGAAGAAGTCTGACCATCTGGTAGGTGGGCGGCCACGCGGTCTCTTGACATCCCGTGACGTCCCGACTCCTCCCCGGCCGCCGGGCGTGCGGCGGCGTCTCTACCCGGCATGCCGCGCGGGCGCGAAGGCCCTAGTCTCTCCCCTTCCGGGCCCTGCCTCCTCTCCCCCTCCCGCCCCGGCCCCCCCTCCCCCAAAGTGAGTGAGCCGGGCAGATGGAGGCGGGACCGTAATGGCGGCGGCCGGCAGCTCCCTGCTCTGACCCGCGGGCCGGCGTACGGCAACGACCTTCCCCCCCACCTCGCCCCTCTCCCCCGCGCCCTCCGCCCCGCCGCCCGCGCGGGGCCACCCTCCCCGGCCCTCCTCCTCCTCTCTCTCCCCAACCCCTAACCCCCCGCCCCAGCCGTCGGCGTCTCGCCCTGCGCCCCGACCGGGCCCCACACACAATGGACGAGCTCGCCGGAGGTGGTGGTGGCGGCGGCGGCAGCGGCGGCGGCCCGGGGCTGGCGGCCCCTCCAAGGCAGCAGCAGGGACCCGGGGGAAACACGAGCCTTTCTCCCGGGGGCAACGGCGCGGCGGGAGGCGGCGGCGGCGGCGGCGGGGGTCCTCCGGCCGCCGAGGGAGCGGCCCCCGCGGCAGGCCCCGAGCTGTCCCGGCCGCAGCAGTACAGGATCCCCGGCATTCTGCACTACACCCAGCACGAGTGGGCTCGCTTGGAGATGGAGCGGGCGCACTGGGAGGTGGAGCGGGCCGAACTGCAGGCCCGGATAGCATTTTTGCAAGGAGAAAGAAAGGGTCAAGAAAACTTGAAGAAAGATTTAGTAAGAAGAATAAAGATGTTAGAGTATGCATTAAAACAAGAAAGGGCAAAATATCACAAATTAAAATATGGCACAGAACTAAACCAAGGTGATTTGAAAATGCCAACTTTTGAATCAGAAGAAACCAAAGACACAGAGGCTCCCACAGCACCTCAGAATAGCCAGTTAACGTGGAAGCAAGGCAGACAGCTGTTAAGACAAGGGACACTACTTCCACTACCCAGCCGTCGCCACACTCCAGGACGCTTTCTGGACCCGCGCGGCCGCAAGCGGCCGCGCGACACATCATAAGACACTAAATACCCATCTTCTGGAATTGTCGTACCATATTTGATAGGGTTCAAATATGGTAACACCTACAAGGGGGATTAGAGGTCACCCCAAAAGCCTCTATACCTCTCGGAAAGACTGGCAAGCTACCGAGAGTATTCCGCCCGCACGGAAGAGCCTGGCAAGCTATCCGCTGTGTATTCGATATGCCAAAACCAGTAACTACAACTGGTCTCATTCACCATTTTCCCAAAGTTTTTAAATTATTTTTCCCCATGGGATTATGTGAGGACACGATGTTGTGGGAAAACTCCAGCCGGTTGTGGGAAAGCTCCAGCCTTGAAGGCCAAGGCTGCATGCTTTCAGGAACCTCACAGGCCTCCGAGATAGTGTCCCGACCTTGGCCCCACCTGAAGCGTGCAAACAGATGATGGCGCCAAGCTGCAGCTGTGCTGATCCACCCTGCCCAAACAGTTAATGCTGATGGTCACTGAAAGGGGGTGGGGGTGGAGGAGGGAAAGGAAGGTATGAAAAGATCATAAACACAGTGACTGAGACATAAACATGGCTTTGGAGCTGTCCGCCATCTCCTGCTCATTTAGGTATGACCACCGTGTCTGGTCCCCCAACGCCCTCTAGTGGGTAGGCGTGCAAGAGGCGACCCCCTCAAGAGGAGCAGGAGGACCATTTTCCTCTGTCAGTTTTGGACCACACTTGACAGTGCTCCAGGTTTGTTCCTGATCATGCTTGGGGTACCATGCGGTGCCAGGAATTGAACTTGGGGTGCCCACATGCAAACCATGTGTTCCAGCCTCAGAGCCTTCTCCCAGGCCCAAATCCACAAAATTTTTCATTTAATGCATTAAACTTTGCACAGCGGGTAGGGCAATTTGCCTTGCATGTGGCCGACCCAGGTTCGATTCTCCATCCTTCTCAGAGAGCCCGGCAAGCTACCGAGAGTATCCTGCTCGCACGGCAGAGCCTGGCAAGCTCCCCGTGGCATATTCGATATGCCAAAAACAGTAACAACAAGTCTCACAATGGAGACATTACTGGTGCCCGCTCGAGCA
Source organism: Sorex fumeus (assembly GCF_029834395.1). Taxonomy (NCBI): domain Eukaryota; kingdom Metazoa; phylum Chordata; class Mammalia; order Eulipotyphla; family Soricidae; genus Sorex; species Sorex fumeus. The sequence goes on from NW_026606059.1 coordinate 78,548,826, forward strand.
AATCAATGAACAATGGGAGGTCAGTGCAGTCAGGTCAATGCAACTTTGTTTTACAGCTCTGTTTTGACTTTTCCAAATGTCTGGTCACATAACAAAATTAGTGTCTACTGTATACATAGAATATTTTTTTCAGTGTGACTGTGCCTAAATAATCATTTAATCACTAAACTTCCTGTTAGTCGTCGATTTGCTCGAGCGGGCGCCAGTAACGTCTCCATTTGTCCCTGTCGCGTGCTAGTGTAGCCCAATGGCATCTGTTCGCTCCAGGAACATGAAGGGCCTCAAACCGATCGTTCATGATCTTGACGAAGAAGTCTGACCATCTGGTAGGTGGGCGGCCACGCGGTCTTTTGACATCCCGTGGAATCCAGTCGGTAACAGCTCTAGTCCAGCGGTCATCTTTAAATCTCATTACGTGACCAGCCCATCTGATTTTCGACACCTTGGCAAATGAGACAGCGTCCCTGATCCTTGATCGTCGACGGATGTCAGAACTCCGGATTCGTTCTCTCATTTGAGTGAAACATGATATTCCAAGCATAGCTCTTTCTATTCTTCTTTGGGAGACCTGAATAGCGTTCTCATCTTGTTTGCGTAGGGCCCAGGTCTCTGAGGCATATGTTAATGCAGGAAGAACAGTGGAATCAAAGAGATGTGCCCGGAGCCGGAGGTTCTTCGTCCTCTTAGCTATTTCTTCGACGTTCTTGAAGGCGTTCCAAGCCGCTCTCTTCCTCCTGTGCAGCTCGGGTGCCAGGTCATTTGTCATGTTGACCTCTCGACCTAGGTACACATAGCTGTTGCATTCGGAGATGGTCGTTCCGTTAAGAGCAAATGGGGCGTCAGGAACAAGGCTGTTTCTCATAAACATTGTCTTCGTGAGATTCAGCTGTAGTCCTACCTTTCCACACTCACGGTCAAAGTCGGCCAGCATTTGTGCCGCTTGGCTGATGTTTGGTGTTATTAAAACAATATCATCAGCAAAGCGGAGGTGGTGTAATTGCCGACCATCTATCTTCACTCCCATTCCTTCCCATTCCAGTCGTCGCATGATGTTCTCGAGGGTGGCACTGAAGAGTTTCGGTGAAATGGTATCACCCTGCCGCACCCCTCTCTTGACATCAACGATCACTTCTTTGTAGAATGGTGAGATCCTGGTAGTGAATCCGCAATAGAGCTCACGGAGGATCCTGATGTATTGGGCTTGAATGCCCTGATTGGCTAGGGCTTTAATGACCGCTTCCATCTCAACAGAATCAAAGGCCTTCTTTAAATCAATGAACGTTAAGCAGAGCGGCATCTTGAACTCCCGAGAAACCTCAATGAGCTTGGTTATTGTGTGGATATGGTCGATGGTGCTGAATCCTTTGCGGAACCCTGCTTGCTCGCATGGTTGTCCTTCATCTAATGTTCTGCCAATCCTATTCAGGATGACTCGAGTGAACAACTTGTAGATGACAGACAATAGGCAGATCGGGCGATAGTTGCCAATGTCATGGATGTCTCCCTTCTTGAACAGTAGTACGGTCCTGCTGGTTTTCCATTGGGACGGAACCTTGCATTCAGACAGGTAGCGAGTGAAGAGCCGAGCCAGTGTATTGATGAGTACTGACGGCAGGTTCTTCAGGTGTTCAGGTCTGACCTTGTCTGGGCCGGGTGCTGTTTGTTTCTTTACCGACGAAATGGCGTGTCGGATTTCGGAGGGGAGAATGTTGGGAACAACATACCCATCCTGTGGAATTTGGTATGTTGGCAAGTGGACATGGCTATCGAAGAGATTTGAGTAGAAGTCATGGATAATCTTCTCCATTGCCGTTCTGGAGGATGTGATGGATCCATCAGGACGTCGGAGGGCAGTCATCTTGGTCTTATAGTTGGCGAAGGACAGGCGGGCGTTATGAATACTTTTCCCGGCTTCTGCCACATCTACCAGTACTTCTGCTCTTCTCTCTTTGAGGTCTTCCTTGATCGCATCTCTGCACTGCTTTGCAAGCTCGGACGTTAGCTTGCGGTTGCCTGAGGCATGCGCTAAACCACGCTTGCGAATTAGCTCAAGAGTTTTCGAAGATAGGCAACTTTTTGTGGCTATCTCTCTCTTGGCGTTCCTCGCACATTCATGGAGGTGCTGAACCAGTCGATCATATTCCTCGTCAATGTTGTCAACAATGGCATCTTCCCATGTTGCCGCAATAGTACCAAAGAGTTCCCAGTTGGTGGTCATTCTGGGAGTTCTCTTTTTGAACTTTGCAGCCCTTTCTCCCCGCTCTGTGAAGTAGAATTTTGCACGAAGGAGACGGTGGTCCAATCCCGTTCGAAATTTTGGGACAACAGCGACATCAGTCAGGCAAAACCGTCGATTGAATATGATGTGGTCTATTTCGTTGTGGAATCGTCCACCGGGAGACTCCCATGTCCATCGTTTAGATTCTGCCTTCTGGAACTGTGAGTTACCATGGATGATCTTGGTCGACATGATGAACTCTGACAGTCTCTCACCCTGTTCGTTCCATTCTAGGCCATGGGTCCCGATGTGAAGTTCTTCAGCTGATCTTCTCGGTCCTATCTTGGCATTAAAATCACCCACAATGATCTTGTAGAAGGTGTGGTCTTCTTTATAGAACTTCTCTAGCTCCATGTAGAACTTCTCGATTTCTCTTTCATCATAATGAGATAGATGTTGGTGCATAGACAACGAAGATAGAAACTGCAGGCAGTGAGCCACATCTATTCAAATGTAAACGTCCGATTCGGGTTGTTAGGCATTCGAATGAATCAATGCTCTTGGCCAAGTTTGTGTTGACAAGGACACCGACGCCTCCAACACCTCTTTTATTGCATGTTCCGAGGAACAATTCTTCTCCGGTGTCGAAAACGGCATGGTGAGATTCGTACCTTCTTGTCTCGGTCAGACCAATGATGTCGTACTTGATCATTCGCGCTTGTACCATCAGGTCCTCGATGGATGCATCTGATGCTAGCGTACGTGCATTGAAAGTACAGACGATCATTTTTGTCTTCCTTCGTTGTGGCAGCCTAGGTCGGCCTTGAGATTTTGTCGGCCTCTCCTTTCTCATCCTTCTCAGTGCTGCCATGTCGGTGAAGCCTTCAGGGTCAGGTGAATGAGACCAGTTGTAGTTACTGGTTTTGGCATATCGAATACACAGCGAATAGCTTACCAGGCTCTTCCATGCGGGCGGAATACTCTCGGTAGCTTGCCAGTCTTTCCGAGAGGGATAGAGGCTTTTGGGGTGACCTCTAATCACCCTTGTAGGTGTTACCATATTTGAACCCTATCAAATATGGTACGACAATTCCAGAAGATGGGTATTTAGTGTCTTATGATGTGTCGCACGGCCGCTTGCGGCCGCGCGGGTCCGGAAAGCATCCTGGAGTGTGGCGACGGCTGGGTAGTGGAAGTCGTGTCGAGAGTGGAAGTCTGCCAGTGGGGTATTTATCTGGGTAGGGTGGGTCTCCTGTGCACAATTCAATCCCTGGGGGGTTGATGGAAGCAGACACGACTTCCACTACCCAGCCGTCGCCACACTCCAGGACGCTTTCCGGACCCGCGCGGCAGCTCCGGCCGAGACCCACGCACAACTGAAGACCCACAGAACAAGATAAGCGGAACTCTCTGAGACCTTGGACTCCAGGCTCGGCGGACTCAGGGACAGAGCTTCTCTGCTTGCTCCCACCACCACAGGTGACAAAGGGATTCTAATCAGGTGCCTAAATAATTTTTGCTAAAACATACCAGAAGTCTCAAGCACCTAGAAAAATCAATAATGCATTTTGTATGGAATCAGAAGACACTCTGAATAGGAAAACCAAAACGAAAAATAAGAAACTGTGAAGTATCTCATTACCTAATTTGGAGCTGTATTATAGCTATACTGATCAAAACTGCATGGTACTAGAATAAAGATAGACTCTCTGATTTGTGGGTTAGAATTAAGTACCCAACAACAAAACTCCGTACATATGGACAGTTGATTTTCGATTAAGGAGCGGTGTTGGAGTTCTTTCTGGCACAGCTCCCCAACCATTTGGGCTCCAGGTCCTGTGAGAAAACTCTAAGTCCCGGACTTGTGGAGGTGAGCTGGTGCCAGGGGACCTGGCATGTCCAGCAAATTAGTGTAGGTTGATGACTTCACTATTACTGGCGGCCAGTGCTTGAAACATAGGAAGCTGACAGGGCATCTGTCAGACTTACAGCTCTGCCTCTGCTTTAGATCATAGAGACTCCTTATCACTCCATCCCACTTAGCCCACAGAGCCATAAATCTGGCCTTTCTCTTCTCCCCTTACCTCACACCCTCTCGTCTTTCACACTCCGCATGGATTTCATTCCTTTCGCCCTATATAACCAACGTTCTCCCCGAAAAAACTTTGTCAGAACACCAGGCCCATGTCTCTTGCTTTTCTGGTTGTGTACAAGCCTATGTGCTACCAGCCTTAGACCATGAAAGCTAATCCCCCCAACCCCAGGTCTCCCCCCATAGCTCTGGAACAGCTACAGAGCAGAGAACATGACAAGAGTAGAGATAGCCTCCTTAAACTAAGAAGCTTCTGCACCTCTAAAGAAACAGTGACCAAAATACAAAGACAGTCTACAGAATGGGAAAGGATATTCACCGAATACACATCTGACAAGGGGTTGATATCCAGGATATACAAAATACTGGTTAAACTCCACAAGAAGAAAACATCCAACCCCATCCAAAAATGGGGCAATGAAATGAACAGAAACTTTCTCAAAGAAGAAATCCGAATGGCAAAAAAGCACATGAGAAAATGCTCTACATCATTAATCATCAGGGAGATGCAGATCAAAACCACAATGAGATACCATCTCACACCTTAGAGACTGGCCCACATTCAAAAGAACAAAAGCAACCGATGCTGGCGTGGATGTGGCGAGAAAGGGACACTCCTTCACTGTTGGTGGGAATGTCCACTGGTTCAGCCCTTCTGGAAAACAGTATGGACGATTCTCAAAAAATTAGAAATTGAGCTCCCATTTGACCCAGCAATACCACTCCTGGGAATATATCCCAGAGAGGCAAAAATGTATAGTCGAAATGACATCTGCACTTGTTTGTTCATTGCAGCACTCTTTACAATAGCCAGAAACTGGAAGAAACCTGAATGCCCAAGAACAGATGACTGGTTAAAGAAACTTTGGTACATCTACACAATGGAGTACTATGTAGCTGTTAGAAAAGATGAAGTCATGAAATTTACATACAAGTGGTACAATATGGAAAGTATCATGCTAAGCGAAATGAGTCAGAAAGAGAGGGATAGACATAGAAAGATTGCATTCATCTGGGGGATATAAAGTAACAAAGTATGAGATTAATACCCAAGAATAGCTGAGATCAGCACCAGGAGGATTACTCCATGGCTTAGAGGCCAGCCGGGTATCCTAGAGGAAAGGGCAGTTCAGATAGAGAAGGGAGCACCAAATAAAGGATGTTTGGAGGATCCTCCCAGGAGGGGAGATGCATGTCGAAAGTAGACTATGGACTGAACATGTTTGCCACTCAATGCCTCTTTTGCAGACCACAACACCCAAAAGGAGAGAGAGAACACAGGGGATTGCCCTGCCACAGAGACAGGGGGGATGGGGGGATGGGGGTGGGAGGGATATTATCCATGGTGGTGGAAAATGGGCACTGGTGGAGGGATGGGTATCTGATCATTGTATAATTGAAACCAAAGCACAAAAAATTGTAAATCTACAACTGTAAAAAAAAATAAAATAAAATAAAGAGAAAAAAATTAAAAAAAAAAAAGAGTAAAGATAGCCTCTTCAGTAAAAGGTGCTGGGGAAAACTGGATAACTACAAGTAAGAAATAAAAACTGGATCTATATCTCACACCCTACACAAAAGTCAATTAAAAGTGGATCAAAGAACCTGAGATCTAGAAACTGTAAAGTATATTGAGGAAAATATAGGTAGAACATTCCAAAATTTGGACCTCAAAAGTAATCTGATACCACTGGCAAAGGTAACAAAAGAAAAAATAAATGTGACTATATCAAATTGGTTTCTGCATTGCAAAAGAAACATGGGCTAAAACTAAAAGCTACCTGACTGGGAAGAAATATTTGCATTCAACACATCAGACAAATGGTTGATATTTAGGATATACAAAGTACTCAGAAAGATCAACAACAATAGGAGATTCGAAAATGGGCGGAGGAAATGGACAGTTCTTAGAGAAAGACAGGTGGATGGCCAATAGGCATATGAAAAAGGACTCATCTTTAGGGAAGTCCAAATCAAAGTGACAATGAGATCGCATCTCGCAGTGAGAATGGCGTATATCAAAAATAGTAGGAACAGGGCTGGGGCCATAGTACAGTGGTCAGGGCATTGCCTACATGCAGCCGACCCGGGCCGATCTGGGTTCGATCCCTGGCATACCATAGGATCCCTTGAGCACCACCAGGAGTGACTCCTGAGTGCAGAGCCAGGAATAATCCCGGAGCATTGCCAGGTGTGACCCAAAAAAGCCAAAAAAAAAAAAAACACCCCACAACAGCTAAATAGTAGGAACAATCTGTGCTGGCGGGATGTGGTGGAAAAAAAAACACCCCAACACTCTCATCCACTACTTGTAGGAATGTTGTCTACTTCAACCCCAGTGGAAAACAGGGAGCATCCTCAGGAAACTTAGAACTGAGCCATCCAGACTGGATAACCGGTGAGAACTCCCCAGGGATCCTAGACAGGAAAGCTTCAGATATCAAGTCCAAACAATGGCAAAGGACTGAGGCCGAGGAACCTATTTCCCAATGAACAGTGTAGATTAATAATAGATTAGTAATTTACTATTGGCCAGGCTTGGGAATGCAGGTTTGCTGAGGGAAACCTTTAAAGGGGTAGAAGCTTTGTTCCTGTTTAGAGAGCTTCGAGACCCTGAGCACGTATTCCCCCCGAAACTGCACATAGCCCATGTAACCGTTAGTTCTCCTTTCCATTCATCTTCCCCTTTGCCTCCCCTTACCACGGCCCTCACCCTTCACATACGGCATTACACATACCACTTGCCCTGAATAAACGGGTCTATTGGCTATCAGCCTGTAGTCTGCGCCTGTGATCATCAGTCACAGGCTGCATTAGAACTGGCTCACTGTACCAGGTAACCAGCACCACTGGACTGTGACATCATTATGATGCAACAATCCCACTTTGGGGCATCTTCCCCTGGGACATAAAAGCATTCGCACTGAAGAATAGAAACAACATGAGAACTGGTAGTAGGAGATGTACCAGCAGAGAGGGTTGGGAGATAGCACAGGGAGAGGGCAGCTGTGATGGTGGAAGGAAGATCAACTGGCAGGAGGAGGTGTTGATCTTTTAAGTTAAGTTATGCTTGGTGTAGAGGCAGACTGGTGGGTGGGAGGCAAATGCGGGAGGGGGGTCTGGTGGAGAGAAGAGTGGGCTCCGGTGAAGACATTGGTGTTGAAACTATATATGCTTGAAATCCAATCAGGAATAAATAACTTTAATTTCATGGTGACTAAACAAATTTTTAATTTAAGAATTTCAAAAGGATGTATGCGCACCATCAGTCATTGTTGCACCCAGTACAATAGCTAAGATGGAACCAACCTGGGTGTCTAATGACAAATGAATGAATTATGAAGATGTGGTGTATATATACAGTGGAACATACACAGTGGAATACTACGCAGCTGCAAGGAACAAAGAAACAATTTGCTGCAATTAGAACTGGTAGATATTGTGTTGAATGAAGTAATCCAGAAGACACATATGGAGTAACTGTTTTTTTTTTCCTTTTTGGGTCACACCCGGCGATGCTCAGGGGTTCCTCCTGGCTCTGCACTCAGGAATCACTCCTGGCAGTGCTCTGGGGACCATGTGGGATGCTGGGAATCGAACCCGGGTGGGCCGCGTGCCAGGCAAACGCCCTCCCCGCTGTGCTATCGCTCCAGCCCGAGACACATATGGAGTAACTGGATGAGGAAATTTAATGTCGCAAAGGGGGTATGCTAAGACCCCCCGCTTTAGCCCCAGAAGTTAGGGAGAAGGACAGAGAAGGAAAGTAATCAAGGGGAAAGGAAGAAGATGAGAAAAGGAAGTAATGGGGGGTGGGGGGTTATTCTGGTGATGTGGTAGAGTGGTTTAGCCATATATCCAAAGCACAGACTCAACGATGCTGAAAACAAGGTAATAAATGCCGTCTTTGGGCCTAAGGTAGTCCAAGTTCACATTTCTGGGTCTGTCCCTAAGAGAATGCTAGTTAGTAGCTGATTCCTAATTAGGGGTGGCTCCTGGCTCTGCACTCAGGAAGACAATAAGACTGAGGGGAGAGAACCAGGAGGTTGTTGGGTATTAGTCAGGTCCTTGTAGCCCACAGTATGCCCAGGGGCTGGTTCCCAAGGGCCAGATGAGTTTGTCTTCAGTAAAAGGCAAGTGCTGTACCCACTGTACTCTCTCTCCAGTTTACTAATTTTAGGAGGTTTTTCCATGGCCAATATTCATGGACCTGAGGTTAAGACAAGTTCAGCTACTTTTCCAAGGCTGCACAAATAGTAAAAATTAAGCCCAGACTTCAACCCAGGTGCCACGGCATAATCCCCATCATCCTGGCATCTAGTATAGTCAACTTCCTGTTCCCACTACAGCATTACTGATGGAGATTTTATTTATTTGTCGGTTTTTAGGCCACACATGGTGGTGCTTAGGGGTGACTCTCGGCTCTGCACTCAGGAATCACTACCGGCAAACTCGATGCCCTATGTACGTGTGGGATGCCAGGGATTGAACCAGGTTGACTTGTGTCAGGCAAGCACCCCAGCTGCTGTTCCAACACCCATCCCTCCACCAATGTGCATTTCTCAGCTCCAGTTCCCCGGGTTCCCTCCCATCACCTCCCCTCCTCCAACCTGCCTCTATGGCAGGGGTTTTCTCTCTCTGTCTTTGTCTCTGTCTGTCTCTCTCCTCAGAGCTCTCTTAAGAAACCCTCGCTGCTGAAGGCAACATCCGCATTCATGGAGAGAACATCTTTGGCCAGCCGCCCCAGCTCCTCCCCAGGGACTGCCTCATCAGCCCTACGTTGGCCACCAGCAGTTCCCCTCTCAAACCCTCCTGTTTCTGCCTACTTCACTGCTCGGTCCTCCACGTGCTCAGGGCCCTTGGGGCTCTGAATCTGCACATGAGACACAGAACCTGATGTCAGCACCAAATCTGCACGTGTGTATTGTTCACATGGCACATAGTCGCTGTTTACTAAAGCATTTCCCTCATGGATGCGTGAATGAGGGCAACATTCGCCCCACGTGGAGCCGCGTGCTACTCTCAGAATAAGCAGATACCCAGAAATACAGCAGAGTTCCCCAGCGGTTATCCACGTGGCCCTGTTTTCTTTCTGTACCCTTGCCCTCACACCAGGGTACCCCATCAATGTGCTTTCCACCCATACCCCCTTGGAATATCCCGGGACATGCAGGAGGCCCCTCTCATGCCCAGTTGAGAAACGAGAGCTGTGGGCAGTCCAGAGGCCACCTGGCCCCCAGCAGGCCAGCTGTTGGTGCCTGCTTCCCTCTGTAGGGCCAGAGTGAGGGTGCCAGCAGTGTGCAGGGTGCGGGGAGCACATCTCCGGAGCCAAGTAGGGAAGACGCACACAAAAGGAGCAAAGTAAACAGAAATCTATATATTGGTTTTCTCCACTTTTTCCCTGCCGGCTTTCATAAAGGCGCTGCTCACTGTACGCCTTAGGGAGGCACAGCTAGAGCCAGAATTGGCTGCCAGGTCTGCTGGCTGCCAGAAGCCGTGCATCCCCCGGTTTCTGCCAGGTTGGCTGGGCTCACAGTCCCAGGCCTGAGCTGGGGGCGGGGGTGAGGTCCCAGCCTCCCCTCAAAGGGCAGCTGCGGGAGAGGGCTCAGGTTCTGCGGAGGAGGTGGGCTGGGCCCTGCAGCCTCCCGCTCTTCTCAGCTGGCTGCTCACAGTCCCCTCGCAGTCAGGGGGGCTTTGCTGGCCAGGCCTGATGTGAGAATTAGCAAAGCTGTGCCCGAAAGCCAAGGTTGGCTGTGCCCGTTGGGGTGGAACCCAGTTTGCCCGGCTCCCTGGGTAGGGGTGGAGCGAGCAGGAGCTGTCTGGACACTGGACACACGTGCCACATCCTCATCATCTGCACCAGAAAGGCCAGAGCTGCAGCCCCGAGGTTCCCTGGCTCCCCCTGCATCATCCCACCTCAGACCTGTTTCCCGTGGGGTCAGGTGCCGTCTGCTCAGGGAGGAAGGGCACTGCACACGTGTGTGTGTGTGTGTGTGTGTGTGTGTGTGTGTGTGTGTGTGTGTGTGTCCCTCCCAATTGGTTCCTTTTCCCGGCGTCCTCTGGGGGGAGCCCTTGAGCTGCTGGCGGCTCTCGCAGCGCCTCTGGATCCCAGGACACAGGTGTTCAGAGATTTCCATATTCCGCTGGTGGCCTAAGAGAACCGAGGAAGAGACAACGGCCTCCGGAAACGAATCCCGAGATTCTGCCAACGGAACTGAGTTTGCCAAAGCGAGAGCGGAAGAGGCGCGATGTGAGGATGAGGAGGGACCTAGGGACCATGGTGGAGGGACACTGACAATTTGGGGTGTGTGGTGCAGTGACTTGGTACGGCGAAACCGTAAACGCGACTCCTGGCCTGAGCCTTGATGCTTCCACTGCAAAATCACAACGAGGGAAGATTCTGTTTACAGGCGAGCATGGGCTGCTTGGCTGGGGGGAGGCCTCAGATGCTGAGGGTCCGCTCTCAGCGTGGTCCTTTCCCTCCTCCCTCTATAGGAGCTCTCCTGGAATCCTACCCCTGGCTGGCTGGGGTTCAGGGATCAGAGTTTAGGGGCCACCTGGAAGCCCCACATCTGGAACCAATGAAGTGAAAGACAAACAGCTTCTTGGTTCTGGCTGACTAGTCAGTTGGTGGGGAGTGGAAGACGGGCGTCCCGCTGGCCCAATCTGGAAGGATCCAAGGATAAGCGGGGGTGGGGGACTAGCCCTTGTCTGTAGATACACCTGCTTGTCCTTTTGGCCTTGATCTCCTGTTCTCAGCCCCAGAAATGTGCAAGGGGCAGCCAGGACTCGGGGCGTTATCACAACCTGGGTTTCCCAAGAGGTTGGGGTCATGCAATGATGCTCCACCTGTGAGCCCTAAGTCAATCTTGAGCCTCATAAATGGGTCAAGAATAGAAATGTATTTGGACTTGGAGATCTTTACCTGGGGCAGGTGGCACTCTTCAGTGTGAGAAAATGCACTTGAGGAGATAAACATCACCAGAAGTCAGGCACCAAGAGGACACGCCCGCCCAGTCTCCAGGTGGCTCAGGGGCAGCCTGACCTGCTGGTGCTGTCTCAGGGGCGGCTACAGTGTTAGACGGGGCAGGGCAGGCTCTGCTTTTCATCTTCAATAAACTTCCCTCTCCTTACTGATCAATAAAGGACTGCCGAATCATTCCACAACTAGCACCTTGAACATAGGAATTGTAGCAAATTTAATTCCTTGTATGGTTACTCTAGGGCTGGAGCCATAGCACAGCGGGTAGGGTGTTTGCTGCACAGTGCCGACCCGGGTTCGATTCCTCCATCTTTCTCGGAGACCCTGGCAAGCTCCCCACGATGTATTCGATATGCCCAAAACAGTAGCAACAAGTCTCACAATGGAGACGTTACTGGGCCCGCTCGAGCAAATCGATGAACAACAGGAGGTCAGTGCTACAGTGCTGCATGGTTACTCTGACCTCGGTTGAATGCTTCTGTTGATTGCTTTGTCTTTGGAAAGTGGGTTTTCCCTTAATATCTGAGAGGGGAGCAGAGAGGGAGGGAGAGAGACTTGGGGAGAAACAGGAGAGGGAGGAAGAGAGAGAGAAAGGGATGGAGGGAGAGAGAGAAGAGAGAGGGAGGGAGTGAGAGAGAGAAGAGAGAGGGAGGAAGGGAGCGAGAGGAGGAGAGAGGAAGAGGCAGGTGCCAGCCTTTTCCTTGAGCTGTCCCCTTGCTCCAAGCTTCCCACCTTCCTTTCATAGCTGTGCCATGGGGATTTCTCTCCACGCTCACATTCCTTCCCAGAGGTTGCTCCTTTCCCTGTACCTGCTTGTTGATGGGTGGAGATTTCTTTGTGCTTTTCTTAGTCTGAAGTCTTCTCTGCCAGAACCTGAGGCTAGACGTTCCATCCAGCGAATCCTTTAACTCTTGGAAGATAAATTTCTGTGTTTGGCAAATCTTGCGTGGGGGAGAGCACGCTGCCCCTCCTCCAGTTTGATTGTACTCATCTGGTATCTTGCACCCAGGCTCACTTCCTGCTCTTTTGTCCAGGAGAGAATATTATTCTGTTATCCTTTCCTCAGCTACAAAAAACCTCTCCTCCTGTTCCCTGTGGCCCACAGAGTCTGTGGTTCCTCAATAAGTTTTTTTTAACTGAAGTTTTTGTTCTGTGGAGGAGAAATTTCTGTGCTGTGTGTGTGTATGTGTTGTGTATGTATGTGTGTGTTTTACCTGTAAAAGTCACAGTGTCAGAGTAGGAATGAATGTGAGGAGGTAAGTGGCACACTCCCTTCGCCCCTGAGTCCTCACATCCTGTTTCCAGTGCTTCTCATTGGCTGGGCCCCGCCGGAAGCTGAGTGAGAAAGAAACATGAAAAATGTGATCCAAAGGAATCTGCTTGGGGCTGAAGCTATAGCACAGCAGGTAGAGTGTTTGCCTTGCACGCGGCTGACCCAGGTTCAATTCCTAGTTTCCCATATGGTTCCCCGAGTCAGGAGTAATTCCTGAGTGCATGAGCCAGGAGTAACCCCTGTCTATCGCCAGTGTGACCCAAAAAAGAAAAAAAACCACTAAGGAACCTGCTTCCCAGGCATGGGAAATTGGGCATGGAAGCTGGAGGTGGGGAAGAGAAGCACGGCGATGCATATTTTGTATGATCACATGGAAGTAAAGCTAAAACAGAGAAATGAAAAGTGAAGAGGATTCCTGAATGGGCCTCTGGATCTGGTTGGGTGGGAAGGATGAAGAGAGAGAAGGACCATGAGGGGGTAGGGGGGAAACAGAAGTGCACACTGTCCAGATGCCTGAATGAAGAGTGTTGATGCAGAGATCAAGAAAGCATCGTCAGGGAAGCTGGAAGGATCGCACACGGGCTAGGGAAGAAGGTGCCGCCCAAGAGTCCCAAGGCATGGTCGCCCTGGAGTGCCCGTGTGGTAAGGATGGCTGATGCTGTTATTGACAGTCAACGGATTTGTGAAGTAAACCTGTTGGATGGATCATTTACTTAGATTTTCGGTTGGAACCAAGAATAATGGATCGAATTAACGAACAGAAACTTGGCACTTCTGAGTGAGCTCAGTGAATGAAGGCATGGAGGGAAGGCTAATGAGATCTGTGATGAGACAGAAGGAGGCGGGTGGGGCCCTGTGACTGGTGGTTGCCAAGAGCCCTTTTAGACCAGGATTCGTGCTTCTACTTTTGCTGTTACTTCTGCTAATATCGCAGCTGTGCCGCTATTAGACTCAGCCCAGCTTTCAGAGACTGAAACGTTTCGTGGACTGAAAGCATGGGCAGAGGTGGGCAGATCTGTGGCCCCACCCTCTGGTCTGGTGTTTTCACTCTCAGGCATGTGATGGTATGTGTCAGCCTCATTGAAGGGGTGTTTCTTGGTGGTGGCCATTCGGGTGTTAACCACCTCTGGTGTCTTCAGCAATTCCAGCTGTGGTGCTGCACCCGTTTAACAGTCAGTAACATTTGTGACCAGGCTCTGCATGCTAGAGACTTGGAGATGGCCCCTCCAAACCCCAAGTCCTGAAATCTATGATTTGTGCTATTTCCTCATCCCACGTTGTTACTGCTAACCAGTAGATTTTAGGACACTGGTTATGATTTGCATGATTTCAGACTCATTATAGAATCTCTCTTGCTGAATTTCAAGAAGTGAGTATTCATGCCTGTGAAGTCAGGAGCTGAGGAAAGCCAAGAGTGGGTTCTCATTGGAGAACTGTAATTCACACTCCAGCCCAGCCTTTAAACACAATTCCAGGTCTGGATGATCTCTCATTATAGCTAAGCCTTACCCAGAATCTCAACCACAGGAGTGGTGAGAGAAGGAATCTGTAGGTTTACAACAGCAAATGCTGCAATTTATTATTCAATAGTATAAAGGTATTACCCTCTGTCATACCAATAGCTTTTATCTCAATTGGTTTTCACAACAGCCTTAAGAGGTTGGTGATGTTATTATTCTAATGTTTATAAAAGAATTCTGGGTTCAGGGACATTGAGGAAGCACGCCCAGAGTCAGGAAGCTGGAACTGGGTACTGCTGGAAGGATTGGCTTTTAATCTAATCAAATATTTCCAGATCCTTCACTTTGAAGATGCCCATTACCAGCCCTTCAAGAAAAGTCTTGCCATTGTACAGTTTTTTTTATCAAGAGTGGATACGGGTATTTATTTTTGACAGTTTTGCAGAATTGGTTATTGGTTTTTAAACTAATTAGTTATATTTAGAAGTGAAAAATCCCACTTTATTTATTATCATTATTGCCACAACCAGCTGTGCTCAAAGCTTACTCCTAGCTGTGTGCTCAAGGGTCACTCTCGGCAGAGCTTAGGGGACTGTATGGAGTGCTGGGGATCAAACCTGGACTGGCCACATGTCAGGCAAGTGCCCTACCTGCCATACTATCACTCTAGCTCCTAGGAAATCACGTTTTCTAAAATTTCTCTTTCTTTGAGTAGGTCTTTGGTGCTTCTTATCTATATTTTTCCTTTTTCTGTGAGCAGAATATTTTCAGATCCTACTTTTGGGGGGATTATGGTCATAAGGGAGAGCTTATGAGGGAAGCATCTTCATGTTTTATCTTTTCAAGTAAGAAAATGAATTTAATTTTGTTATTGACATCAGGGATTGAACCCAGGGCCTCATACACACAAGTCCTATGTTTTCCCACTGACCAGCATTCCTGTTCTAGAACATTAATTTAGATTAAGCTGAACGCTAAATGAAGCAGCTTGGGAGCAGACATACACAACATGTTGAAGCCTAACGAGATTGTGTGTTGTTGGTCATCTTCCAATAATACATGGCTATAATATTATAGAATGGCACATAACCATATTCCAGTCAGGGTTCTCAAAGTACCTCAGAGAAATTCATTTCTATTCAAGAAGAGTAATATTCCTGTCCCCCACCCCGGATCTAGTTAGTCTCTTACTCATGTATATTTTCTATACACTTGCCTGAATAAACCCTGGAGTGCTATAATTTACTTTTCTCCACTGTGCCAGTCTGAAAAAATGCTATCCTGCAAATTGTGCTCCCCTGTATTTATCTGAATTAGCAAATAAAAATGCTTGGTAGCAAGTCAGTTTGGATGGCGATTTTTTTTAAAGAGATTAAAATTTGTCTTTCTATTGAGAGAGCCATACAAAACAACAGAGTTTTGCAAATTTATACAAGGAAGATATACAGAATCACTGATTTCTTTTTTCTCAATTAAAAAATATTTTATACATTTTAATGTAGAAAAAGCCACAACTGTTGGTCACTGTCACTGTCACTGTCCTCCTGTTGTTCATTGATTTGCTTGACCGGACCCAGTAACATCTCCATTGTGAGACTTCTTGTTACTGTGTTTGGCATATCGAATATGTCACGGGTAGCTTGCCAGGCTCTGCTGTGTGGGTGAGATACTCTCAGTAGCTTGCTGGCCTCTTCGAGAGGGGTGGAGGAATCGAACTCAGGTCGGCCATATTGGCCGCTTGAAAGGCAAATGCCCTACCAGCTGTGCTATCGTTCCAGCCCACAACTGTTGGTACAATATCAGAATTAAAATTGAGTAGAAAACAAAGCGCCAATATTCAAATCAATAAGTATTAAACAATCAATTTATGTGAAAATTGTTTGATATATTTGATTGCGTGGTTAAGTCCTTGTCTGATAATTTATTAAGCTATTTATTGTTAGTTGGGCCTTTTGTGTTATTGTTTTCCTTTGTTGAGTTTAGTCGGCATCTATGTTACTTTCTTATCAAATTTGCACCTCCTAGAATTTTAGTTTTGAGGAATTAGGAGGGCTTTAGGAAGGGTTGCGGGGAAGCTACCAACCCTCACCTGAAGTTCTCACCAGCTACTTGAAACTATTCACAGTTTGGCATCTCTGCAGAGAATATTTGTGAAGTGATGGAGTTTGGCGCTTGGTGTGGCTGAAGTGAAGGGGTGTGACAGAATCACTGATTTCTATGGGAATATTCTCCCAAGTCTTTTTTTTTTTTTGCTTTTTGAATCACACCCGTCGATGCACAGGGGTTACTCCTGGCTCATGCACTCAGGATTTACTCCTGATGATGCTCGAGGGACCATATGGGATGCTGGGAATCGAACCCGGGTCAGCCACATGCAAGGCAAACGCCCTCCCCGCTGTGCTATTGTTCAGCCCCTCCCCAGTTTTCTTATTCAAGAGCAGATGCATTCTCTTTCTGAATGAGCACAAAGAAATCATGTGAGTTCTTGGAGGGACACATTTCAGGCACTTCCAAATAAGAATGAAAATAGTTTGATTATGAAAACACGCATTTTTGTGGAGTTGGGGTTTGACGCTAAATTTGATGGAAAAGTAGGATGATAATATCTTGGATTGAGTTGTCTAAACCCTTTTAAATAAAGCATTAAATCATGAATCAGTTAATTAATGAGGTGGATCAGTCAATGCTTTTGAAATAAAAAATCGAGGATGTGTAATTATGCCGTGAATACCTTAGTGAAAACAAACATTATCTCCCCAGCCTGTGGATTGCTTCCTAATCGAGCTGTCTTTGAACCTCTTTAATTCTCTCTCAGACTTGCTCATGATGACGGTGATAATGATGATGAAGAAACTGATTAGGTCATGACTCATGACACCTTATTAAAGAGTGACATAGAGCACCTCATTCAGTCTTCTTCATACCAAACAAATAAATGCTATCATTATCCATAGATAGGAAACCAAAGGTCAGAGAGCTAACATGGTTGCAATAATACTGATATGATGTTTTTGATGTACAAAGCCACTGCACCCTCACCATCACCAGACTGCCCAAGCTTCTTCGTAAATGTCCTGATGGAACATCTAGGCACCTCTTCTTCTCCCCGTGCCCTTACCACCCTGCCTGGTATTCTGTGATTTTGTAATCTAAGATTAAGGTTCTGTCATCATTTGATACTTACCCTTGACCTGTTTCCCTAGATACTACAGATGGGTGAGATCATCAAGTATTTATCCTTCCCCCTCTGAGGTACTTTGCTTAATATGATACCCTTCAATTCCATCCAAGTTTCAGAAAACTAAGATTTCATCTTACAACTGCCATTATGTGCCACACACAATAGCATTCCATTGTGTAAATATATAACCACAAATTCTTTATCCAATCACCTTTCAATGGACACCAGGGATGTTTCCAAATTTTGGCCATTTGTGTCAAGAACTTCAATAAGCTTAAGTGTGCAGCTGTATTTTCAAATTAATGCTTTTGTATTTTGGAGGTAGACGACAAGAAGTAGAATTGCTGAATGATATGAAAACTAGTCATAAGTCTTTTCTTTATATTATGCATATGAGAAAGATTCTTTTAATTTACTGTGGAGCTAGTGATACACATGTGCATATAGACGAATAAAGGTGAACTGAACCTTGACACAATTCTAAATTGATGATAAGTTAATAACTTTATTCCGTTTTTCTTGAGAACTCTCCGGATTACTTTCTATAGAGGATGAACCAGATAACATTCCCACCAAGAGTGAGTGAGAGTTCCTTTCTCAACACACACCTGAAAGACTGAATCTTTTATCTTGATTCTTGGGGACTTAGATAAGATGAAATCACTAAAAAGCATACCTGTTATGTTCCTCTGCCTTGTCAGTATCATCTTTCAATCATTTCTGTGACATTTAAAGATACAGAGTTATCTGCGTTAGACATTTAAAACTTTGTAATTTTACCAAAATGCTTTTCATGACTTTCTAGGAAAGAATATGAACCGGGATGTTTGTCCAGAACTCCACACACACCTCTCCTTGAGAGATGTGGTTCTCTCCCATGGCAGCCAAGGCAATAAAGGGAACTGTCCATGGTGGTTTCTAGAAACATTCACAAGCATCAGGCAGACTTTGCAGAGTTAGATACAGTGCTGAATTTCTAGCTAGGTTTTTATTTTTTCTCCTTTTTCTTATGTACTTATGAATTGGATAGATGCTAAGGGAGACATCTGTATACTCATTGGATATATGTGAATTTGTCAGAGCAGATCTATCAGATTTTGAGATCCTGAAACTAGAAATAGCAAATATATTTACCACATGCTAAGACAATATTGAAAATAGTAAAATGATGCTCTATTTTTAGGGGGCTGACTTGGTTTTGTGCTCAGAGCAAGAATGTTATTTAGTGAGAAAGACTGTAGGCTAGCTATAATTCATCCAGAATACCTTGTGTTTTCAGTTTAAATGTATTGTACTGTGAATCTTTAAATCCTGGAAACTTAGAAAGGCAAAGAGATTTCCCAGGAAACAGAGCACTTTTGTGATTGGAGGTCTCTAGGGCTGCACTTGTCAGTGCTCAGGGGACCATACAGAGCTGGGGAACAAACTGGAGTCATCTCATGCAAGGCAAATTGTCTCATCCCTTGTACTCTCTCCACCAGGAAATAGACCTCTCTTTCAGGAGCAGAAGGAATGGCTTGACCGTAGGAAGCTCTCAAAGTTCTGTTTTTCTGTCTGGTGTTTCCGTCTCTGGGAAGATTGCATTCCTAATATATCTAATATCTAATACCTATTATATATTATATTGTGGAGCTCAGAATGGGCAGCATGATTAGCTTTGACCCATATCATGAGGGCCCTTTGTGAGCAGAGGCTGTAGTATGAACCAGCACTACACTCCACACTACTTGGTCTGGGTCCCCAGTGAGAGTAATTGGATCATATTGACCCTTCACGGACAAAGAAAATAAGGGAGGATTAAGTTGGTGCTGCTACTGTTTTGGTAGCAGGGGTTGAGCCCAGGTCCTCCTCTACTCGAAGCATTAACTCTACCAGCAGGCCCTCCCCATGGCCAGGTTGAATTGTATGTATAAGCTACTGAGAACCTTTGAATTATGGTCACTGTGTGACTTTACTTCTTGGAACTTGTGTCCACTTTCATTTGCTACCACAAAACCCTCTAGAAATAGGCAGCCAGAAAATAAGTTTCTATTGGTAATGAATATGGACTTTGAATTTAATAGAATAAAAACCCATGTGGGTTAATATAATCTCCACCTTCTCCTCTATCCTACTGGCCAGAACCCTCTGTCCGATGCCAACAGTTTTTTCAGACTAGTCCCTGACTACCTCTATTTCTCTAACAAACGGCAGAGGTTGAGGTGCTTGAACAACCCTTGTGGGTCCTCCCATGTCAAGAAAGAGTTGGTGGAAGTGACTGTGAAAATTCTAGTCACTATGTAAAAATGTTTCCATATATAGGGTATAAAGGAACAGAGGGAGGGAATAACAAATGGTCAATGGCAACAGACCCCAAGGGTCAGTCTCTGTCTCTGAATCTGCTGAGCAGATGGAGATGGCGTGGAGGGGGACTCTCTGGTGGTAGGTGGGGTCTTGGAACACTGTATGCCTGAAACTTTATTAATCACAATATTGTAAATTGCGGTACCTAAATAAAAATTAGAAAAAAAGAGAAATAAACAAGGTGGTACTTCACATGAGAGACTGGGTTCAATCACAATGAAAATACGTTAAGAATAGAAAGGGGGACCAGAGATATTCACGGCAGGTAGGGCATTTGTCTTGCATGTGGCTGACCCACGTTCGATCCTTGGTACTCCAGATGTCCCCTGAGCCCAGCAGTAGAGACCTCTGAGAGCAGAGCCAGGAGTCAGCCCTGAGCACTGCTGGGGGTGTTACCCCCAAACCAAAGATGAACAAATAATCATGCTGAAGATCGAGGAGAGCTTATTTGGTAGGGTGCCTGCCCCATAGGTGTGAGGTCACAGCTTTGATCCCCAGCACCACCTCACATGCTGAGAATGACCCCAATAGCACTGTCCTTTGGTAGTCATGGCTCAACAGCAGCTTTGGTCACAACTAAAAAGTTTGAAGCCCTGAGGTGTCCCATGGCCAGTGATATGAGCACTGCAACCCAGCATGTGGATCCTCTTCATCCCAACCTCAAAGGGACAGGGAAATCAAGCCCAAAAGAGGCCTAAGCTCCAGACCCAAGTCTATTCGCACCCAGCAGTAACCTAAAATGAAGTCATTCTATGTTTCCCTCGTCCTTGGTGTTTACTCCCGTAGAATGAATAGAAGCGTTAGATTGTATATGCGGTTCCCCTGGAAACAGGCCATGAGGCAGAGAATTGTCTGCAGGGGATCTTGGTGGAAGTGGGCAGCACTCTCAGAAGG
Organism: Sorex fumeus; assembly: GCF_029834395.1. NCBI lineage: Eukaryota > Metazoa > Chordata > Mammalia > Eulipotyphla > Soricidae > Sorex > Sorex fumeus. The sequence continues at coordinate 78,569,266 of NW_026606059.1, forward strand.
CAGGTGGCGTAGAGTGAGAAGCTGACCAACAGCGTGACTGCAGTGGAGACATCAGCTCAGCTGTCACAGAGTCCCAAAGGTGGAGAAGTTTTTCTTTCTTGTCCCCGGGGCCTGGTTCTTCAAAATCCTGAATCAACCGTGGCTGAAGGGCAAAGCACAGGCCCACCCCTGTGGATTACAAGAATGAGGAATACAACTCTACTAAAGCTAGTTAGTAGCTGGGGGAATAAGAGGATCATTCTTTTTAATTTATTTTTATTTTTTGTCATGCCTGGAAATGCTCAGGGCTGACTCCTGGCTCTGCACTCAGGGATCACTACTGGCAGTGCTTGAGGAACCCTATAGGATGCAGTGCTCGAACCAGGGTTGGCTGCGGGCAAAGCAAATGCCCTCCCCCCTGTACTAATCGCTCCAGCCCCAAGAGGATCGTTCGTAAGGAGTAAGTAAGGTGGAGGATCGTGGATTCCATTGCAACTCACCCCAGTGCTGTCTGACTTGGTTCTTAACTTTGTCCCCACGAGAAACATCAACCCTAAGATTCTGCTTCACCGTGCATTCGGAGGACTTGGATGTGAACTGTCAGGCAGTGCTGCTGATCTTGGCTGGGATCACAAGTCAAGGACTTTTGTTGGCCTTATTTGGCTCTGCTCCACGTGGCCTCTCACCCTGGATTAGAGTTTCTGACCTTGATCCTTTAGAAAAGATGGAGAGAGAAAACACGCAAGGCGTAAAGGCTTTGCTCAGAGTCTTGCACATGGTCCATCGCCAACCACTGCAAGTCCAGAGTGTATGGGTGGGGCATAGACTTCTCTATGTATGAGAAGACCTAGAAAGTTCCGTTTCAAGGGTGTGATAAGGCAAACTGTGAGAACTTGGGCAAGTTTCGCAGCCAGTCTGCTGTGAAGGGAGGGAGTGGTGAGGGCCATCTTGCAGTATGTGTAAAGCACATTTCATTTTGTTCTTGGTCTCAACCCATCATTCCAGGGTGGTACTTCCAGAGAGATTTCTAATAGATTGGTTCTTGCCTTGCTCTTTCGTTGTTCAACATCATCTTCATGAGTGCTTTTTGAATCTTGTCTATTAATCTTTTACTTGTTGTGTTGAGTGCCACTATTCTCTCCCTTTAGGTGTCTTTTGGTTTTAGCTTGTGTTTCTTTTGCCATGCAGGAGCTCTTTCATGTGTGTGTGTGTGGGGTGGGGGGGTGCAGTTCGGACCACATCCAACAGTGCTCAGGAGTTACTCCTTGTTATGTGCTCAGGGATCATTCCTGGTGGGTCTTGGAAGATCATCTGGGGTGCCAGGGATCAAACTCCAGGTAGCTGCATGCAAGGCAAGCTCCTCCCCCTCTGTACTATTGTACTCTTTAGTTTGATGTCATCCATTTGTTTATTGTTGTTGTTGTGGCCTTTGCCAAGGGGATTGTATCATTGAAGACACCTTTGAGGTTCAAATCTCCGAAGAATCTACCTATATTTTCCTCAATGTATTTTATGGATTATGGTTTGTTATCAAGGTCTGATCTTAAGAGCTCAGGGTTCCCAAAGAAAACCCATATCAGTAAGTTTTAAAAAATACTAAATGTTAAATAATTACACACATTTTTTAAAAAATTGATTAAAAGTAGACAATACTTATTTTTATGGAGTTGAGATAGCTTTGGACTTGCCCTTTCGTACTTTGTTCTCTTACTAATAGTGTTTCAAGCTCCCATCGGCAAAGCCAGCACGACCCATAAACTTGTCTTCTTAATGATTATAGAGCAGGCCATCATATAAATATGCCACTGTTTGCTAATCCTTATTTCTATTTTTGGACAATTGGGTTGTTTCCTGTTTCTATTATAAATTATGTGACTGTGAAGGCTTGTTTAGAGCAAAGGCTTTTAAAATGATTTCCTTGAGAATTTTGTTACACTGATACTGCATTTACTTTGCAAATTATATAAATAAATTATATAAGTAAGCTAAAACTATGAAAAATTTTTCCTTAGGGTCATTTATTTACTCTTAAGCATACCTAAAGATGAATTATTTTTTTAAGAAGCTGTAAATTTTTGTTACCAGTCTTCTTTCTAGAAAGAGTGAAGCAATTTTACAGCATGTAGCACTGTCCTCCTGTTGTTCATCGATTTGCTCAAGAGGGCACCAGTAACGTCTAACAACAAATTGTGAGACTTGTTGTTACTGTTTTTGGCATATCGAAAATGTCATGGGTAGCTTGCCAGGTTTTGCTGTGCAGGCTAGATACTCTTGATAGCTTGCCAGGCTCTCTGAGAGGGGCGAAGGAATTGAACTCGGATCGGCTGCATGCAAGGCAAATGCCCTACCCTCTGTGCTATTGCTCCAGCCCTTGAAGACAATGTAAGATACTTAATGAAAAAAAAACCAGGAAGAATAATCTCAAATTATAGGAATATCAGAAAAGGAAGAAAAGAGAGAAGGGGAAGAAAGAGTGGTAGGAGAGATACTACCTGAGAACTTCCACACTCTCTGCTGGGAGGCAGCTGCACAAATTCAAGAGGCCAAGAGAACCAACCAAAATAGACCCAAACAGAATAACACCAAGACACATAGTAATCGAACTGGCAAGAACCAAAGAGAGAGATGAACTTCTTAAAGCAGCAAGAGAAGAAAAATCTAAACATAAGGGAAATAATTTAAGTGTACAGCAGATATTCCATTCAAAATAGTGCAGGTGAGAAATGATGGAGTGACATATTCAAATCGCTGAATGAAAGAAGCTTAAATATACACAGGCTCAGAGTGAAAAGATAGAAAACTATTATATAAGCCAATGGGAGAACAGCAGAAACCTGGAACAGTTAAACATATCTAAACAAATTGCATTCAATCTAAAGAGAATAATCACAGACAGGGATGAACACTACTTCCTCATGAAGGAAACAGAAGATCAAGAAATACTAACTCTAATCAACACATATGTACCAAATGTTGGGCCCCAAAGTTAGACTTTTTCTCACAAACCCAGAGAAACACATGGATGGAAGCATAATAGTAGTGAGTTACTTCAACACCCCATTGTTACCACTGGATGAATCCACTAGATAGAATATCAGTAAAGACACAAGAGCCCTAAATGAGGAACTAAAATACTGAGACTAATGGATTTATACAGGACCTTCCATTCTCAAAAATATGAATACCAATTCTTCTCTAGTGCCCACGGAACATTTCCCAGGATAGATCACATTTTAGGACATAAGTCTAACTTACATAAATTCACAAATAAAGAATCATACCAAGCATCCTATCAGACTACAATACCATGGAGATAGAAACTAACCATAGAAAGAGATGGGGAGAAATGCTAACACCTGGAGACTGAACAACATGCTGGTACATAAGAACTCGATCAAAGAGGATATGTAGAAAGAAATAAAAAGATTCCTTGATAATTATGACAATGAAGTACAAAAAATATATTCGTGCGAGGAGGGGATGAAACAATTTTACAGAATTATCAATATATGTTATCCTGAAGCCACATCCCCATCAGATTGTTGACACAGATTGGTTGATAGTTTTTGTATTGTTTTGTTAATTTGGGTTTCTGGGTCTTGCCCAGGGATGCTCGGGCTGACTCTTGGCTCTGCGCTCTTGGCACTGCTTAGGAGACCAAATGTGATGCTGGGGAAAGGGCTTGGCCATGTGCAAGGGAAGCAGCTGAACTCCTGAACTATCTCTCTGACCCCTTTTTATTTTGGGGACCTGATACCACACCTAGAGGTACTCAGAGGCCATGTCTGGTTCTGTTCTCAGGGTCTCTCCTGGCTCTGTGTATGCGAGGTCCACGCTTGGCAGTGCCCAGTGGACCATCTGTAGTGCTGGGATTTGAACTGGTGGTAGGCCGCAACCATATGCTACAGAAGAGCCTTAATCTCTGCAAGGCTTTCTGGCTCAACCTTGGTTTAATCTTGCTGGTTTAGTAGGGGTACAGAATAATGTCAAAATTGCCTTGAGGTGCTATGGAAGAATGCCCTTAATATTCTCAGAAGTTTTCTTGCTGGGAATTGAGAAGTCACGTTCTTAAGATCTTGACCCTGTATTCTGGTTTGCATTTCTCTCAGGCCCCATCTGTAGTCTTCCTAAGGCATCGCAGAAACCCTCAGGGCTGCCCTCAGATCTGAACTTGACCTTGACCCTGTGTTTTTCAGGTACACCCTAGATTTGAGCTACCCGTGATGTATTCAATATGCCAAACACAGTAACAAGTCTCACAATGGAGACGTTACTGGGCCAGCTCAAGCAAATCGATCAACAACGGGAGGACAGTGCCACAGTGCAGTGATACCCTGAATTCGATCATTGTCCTAAGACCGTTTCTTATTTTGAGAACTTCTGCTGCTTCTAAGATCCCCCTGGACCCTCCATATGCTCTAATATTTTGTCCCTCCTCCTCCCATTGCTCACCATAGCAGAAGAAGCTATGAGAGACCAGGTGGTTCTTCCATCCCTTGCTGCAACCCTCCTTAGCTGGCCCCTTTCAGTTGCCACGGGTCACGGACAACAGGCATGACGAAAGGTCTCCTGCTAGCTAAACCATCTCCTTTGTTCCAAAACCCAACACAATCCCCTGGGCTCAGCAGCTTATTCCCCACCTCCCGACCCTGAGCTCCTGGCAACCACCGATCTTAGTACTGTCTCCATAGTTTCACCTTTTCCGGCATGCCTTGTTTTAAGAACCATTTTGTCTAGAGCCTTTCACTCGGGCTTTTTCCCTCCATACTACACATTTCAGAATTCTTTATGTCTTTTCTTGGTTTGTTTCTTTTTCCCGCTGAATAATGTTCTACGGTCTGGACACCAGGCTTTGTTTATTCACTCACCTGCTGGAGACATCTTGGAGGCTTCCACATTCTGGCAATCATGAGTAAGGCTGCTCTCACACCTATGTATACATCTTTGTAGAAACATCCATTTTCAGCATTTTTGGGTAAATGCCAAGAACAGTTATTCTACAATTATTACATTGTGAAGAGAGCCCATTTAGTTTTTTTTTTAAACTATAGCACCATGATTTATGAGGTTTTTCATAATATAGTTGTTTCAGGCATTCAGTGTTTCAACATCAATGTCGCCAGATTCCCCATCTCCACCCAAGCCTGCCTCTTAGCAGGCACAAATAAATTTACATCATATTACTTTTTTATTTTTCTTAATGCATATTTTAATTTTTTATTTTATAAAGTATTTCACAATATTTGATTACATTTAATATCCAGACACCTGTCCCAACACCATTACACCTTCTTACCACCATATTTCGGATGTTTCCATCCTGAACCCCAGTCCCTGTCCCAAAGCAGAACCGAAATAATATATTTTGTATTGTTTGTTGTGAAAAGCCACTGAAAACTCTACAGAAAAATATCCTTAAAGAGTGTGAAGATTGTTGTATATCACCCATAGGCCATTAAGCCCTTCTATAAGAGATCACTAACATGTTGTTAAAGGTTGAGGCTTGTGTGCTTTTATAAATATATACATATATATATTTGTAAAAAATTTTCCTTCTAAGGTTGGTTGCCTATTACTTTGAACCCCATCAAATGTGGTGTGATACTCTGGGAGAATGTGTGGTGTGAGGTATGAGATATCGGTCCCGGAATAGGTTTATTCGTGGGTGAGGCTCGGCCCGAGCGTGTGGAGAGCGGCCATGAGCATGGCAGAGGTTGAGTCTGGAGGTCTTCGGCTGCTGGGGCTGGGTCCCTTGGGGCGAGGTGGGCTCTCACCTGCCCCCCTGCTGGGGTACCCCTAGTGAAACTACATCATATTTCTTGTTGCAACAAAAAGGCAAATGGAATTACCAAAAATAGATCAACAAAAGTCAATTTGTGATCATGGTTAAATCTCACCATGGTCTTGCTGATTTACTGATCTGGTTGGTGCTAGCTGAGCCGTCTATGGGACTGTGTTTGCTCATTGAGTGTAGGGGGCTTCTATGCAACTTTCCCATCTAATTTGCTGTGCTCCTACTGGGCTGTCAGTACTGTGAGACTTGTACTGTACTCAGTTCCCACTATGGAGCTGGAATGATTTGGTGGCTTGGTGGCCTGATGAGGTTCAGTTTGTGGAGCAGGGCTGGAGAGTGTCAGGTGTGCGGAGGAGCTGCGGCCTGCCCCCATTCTGAGAAGGCCCTAGAGTTCTCAGCCTGCACCAGTCTATGTGGGACAGTTCAGAGGCACGGTGCACTTTGCAAGATTAGTTTGAGTGCATTTGATATGATAAGAAACTGCCAGGGGCTGGGGAGGTGGCTCAGTGGGCAGGGAGACAGGTCAAACTAAAAGCCCAGCACCACATTCCTCCCTCCTCCTGCAGTACTGGGTACAGCCATGGGGACACCTGAGCATGCCCTGGTGGCCCTGGCGGTCCCTGACACTTCAGAGCACAGGGAGCTCTGCCCTCTCAGGCCTGGCTTTAAGATATCTGACTGATTAGCTGAGAATTGCAGAGAGTGATCCCTGGGCTTTCTGAGCACTGTTTTAAAGGTCTTCTGCCACCAAAAGAAGCAGCCAAACTGTCTTCCAAAGTGGCTGTTTACCATTTTGCATCCCCACCAGAAAGGTGTATGACTCTTTCATATGTCAGAAAGGAAGAATCTAGTTTCCTTTCTTAGAGGTGGAAACTGTGTGAAGATTCATTTTTTTAAACTTCCTGTCTAGGTTTTTAGCCTTTCAAGCAGACGCAGTTGTTGAGATCTGTAGCACTGTAGCACTGTCCTCCCGTTGTTCATCGATTTGCTCGAGCGGGCCCAGTAACGTCTCCATTGTGAGACTTGTTACTGTGTTTGGCATATCGAATACATCATGGGTAACTTGCTAGGTTTTGCCATGTGGGCAGAATACTCTAGTATTTTATTTATCTATGTATTTATTTCCGGGTTTTGGGGCACACCCAACAGTGCACAGGGATACTCCTGGCAAAACGTGAGGACCATAGGGGCTGCCAGGGATCCAATCCAAGTTGACCACATGATAGGCAAGTGTCCAGTGTGCTGTACTATCTCTTCCGCTCCGAGATCATAGTTTATGGTGTCTGGGAATGCTCTGGGTGAGCACTGGCTCAGTTAGTTGGTCAGACCTTTTGTCTTTCCACTGTGTATGAATTCTGGGGGATTTTATATTTATCATTGCCTGGTCTTTTATTTTTTGCCTCCTCTTGTGAAATTTTATGCTATGCACACCTGAGTCAGCACTCATCAAAGACTAGCGAAACTAAGCGAAATGTAGGGTGGTCTTGTTGGGATAACTGCCTCCAGATCAGATCCATAACTGAAAACTTCCAGCTGCCTTGGTCTCCCCAAAGTCTGCATCTTTGTTTCCGTGTCAACTCCAAGCTTCCCTGGCTCTGTTACTCCAGCTTTGTCTCTAGGGATAGAGCTGGGATGAGTAGAGGAGTCAACTTCAGTCCTAGCGTACTGTCCTTGTTCCCTGTCCTTATGGGTACAAACAGTTATGCCAAATGTTTTCCCTCTGTCTTTTGACCAAGAGAGGTGCTGGCCAGTCCTTGTTATTCCATCATGATTGCGGGTAGGAGGTTTTAGTTTTATCTTTTAATTAAAATTCCTTTTTATATCTGTGTTTATTTATTAGATTATTTATGCATTTATTTCCAGGATTCTCTAGGGATTACACAGGAGTAGGTATATCTAACTCATCACAGGGTGAAGGGAAGGAAGAGATAAACTTAAAATAACACAAGGGCAGAGGGTTTTAGGTACTTCGGTGGTGAAGTTGCAGTACTTTGTATACCCAAAGCATTAACATTATTATAACTATGTAGTCTATGTAATAATAACCAATCAAATGACATTTACATAAGTGAATAGAGGAGAGAGGAAATGCATACAGATTTTTTTTTCTTTTTGGCCCACACCCAGCTATGCTCAGGGGTTACCCCTAGCTCTGCACTCAGGAATTACTTCTGGTGGTGCTCGGGGGAACATCTGGGATGCCAGGAATTGAACCCAGGTTGACCGAGTGCAAGGCAAATGCCCTACCATCTGTACTATCACTCTGGCCCTGCATACAGATTTTTATGCTTCTCCATAAATGTCCTTCTTGTTGCTCTTCGGGTTTCCTGTGGAGCTGAGTTACCATATGGTAAGTTTCTCTCATTTTCAACAGCTTCCTCGTGTGCTTCTTACAATTTTCCTTTCCCTGTTTAAGATCTTGTGCCAAGCAGGGCCAAGAAGCTATCGGTTGCTGGTTCTATTACTTGAAGAATTGAGTTCTGCATGGAGAATTTCAATTTTATCTAAATTATCAAATGAACTGGCATAAAGTTGTTGGTATTTCCCCCTTATTATGTTTATTCTGGCATGGTATCTAGTGACAACTCCTACTTTCAATTCGGCTATTAGTAATTTGCATTTCCCCTGGTTTTTCTTCTTTTTTTCAAAGAAGCTAGTTTCAGTCTTATTAATTTTCCGTGTTGTTGACTACTTTTTTTGAATATTGAAGAAATTTTAATTGATTAATTAAAAATTGAACCACTGTGAGATAGACCCTTACAAAGCTGTTCATGATTAGGCTTCAGTCATACAGAGTTCCACACCCATCCTTCCACCAGTGCACATTTCCCAGCACCAGCGTCCCCAGGTTCCCTCCCATCACCCCCTTAGCCTGCCTCTATGGCAGGTGCTTCTTCTTCTCTCTATCTCCTTTTGGGTGTTGTCATTCGCAATACAGATACTGAAAGGTTATCAGGTACATCCCTTTACCTACTTTTAACACTCAGTTCTTGTCCACTGTGATAATTTCCAGTTATTATTGTCATACTGGTCCCTTCTCTATCATACCTACCCTCCATCCCGCACACACTTGTGGTTGATTCCAACCATTGGTCAGTCCTTCTAGGCTTCTGTTCTCCCTGATATATATATATATATATATGTATATGTATATATAAATATACCACAAATGAATGCAGTCTTTCTATATCTGTCCCTCTCCTTCTGACTCATTTCACTCAGCATGACACTCTCTGTGTCCATCCATTTATAAGCAAATTTCATGATTTCATTTTTCCTAACAGCTGTGTAGTATTCCATTATGTAGATGGGCCATTGTTTCTTTATCCATTTGTCTCTTCTTGAGCACTCAGGTTCTTTCCAGATTCTGACTATTGTGAATATTGCTGCAATGAACGTAAGAGTGCAGATGGTGTTTCTGCTGTGTGTTTTTGGTATAGTTACAGAAGTGGTATAGCTGGTGTTGATTATTTTTTAATTTCATTGATTTTTGTTGTATCTTATGTTTATCTTTCTAACTATTTTAGGTTTGGTATGCTTATTATTTTTTCTTTAGGCATCAAGTGATGTCATTGATTTTAAACATTTCTTATTCTTTCATATTATTATTATTGTTGTTTTTTGGGGGTGGGGACACACCTGGAGGTGCTCAGGGGTTATTCCTAGCTCTGTATTCAGGAATCACTCCTGGCTGATTTGGTGGCACACGGGATGCCAGGGACCAAAGCTGGGTTGGCTGTGTGTGGAAGGCAAGCGCCCTACCCACTGCACTCTCACTCATCATTACTTAAGGTTAGAGCTTTCTTTTAAACTGTACCTCATGGTGTTTCACTAATAAAAAAATTAAAAAAATTATGGCTGCAGTTTCAAGTCACTAATTTTCATGTTATGTTTTCATTATCATTCTGTTTCAAATATTTTAATATTTTCTAAATTTCTTGTGATTTTTTTTAACCAGAGGCTATTGGTAAGTGCATAAAAGTTTCAAATATTTGGGAGTTAGGGAGGTCTGTGTATTCTGGATTTGCCAGTTCCCAGTTTTTTTAACACTGATCATCTGAAGAGCCTTGGACAACTTGTCTCGAACATCTGCAGTTCAGCTATCGTTGCTTCATTCCTTCAGACAGGCCTTTAAATCTCTTATATTTCAGTGAGAGAACCTGCCTGTCTCCTGGCATCACATACTCTTATACACCCTTTCCCCTGGGCACTGGGCTAGACCAAGAGAAGCCAGCAAAGGTGAAGGGGCCTCTTCATGAGTTCAAAGTTCAAAGTTTCATGGCTTGTTTTACTAGCAGACTCGCTGGCCATGTACGTGTGTTTGGAAGTGGATTCTTCCCCAGTGTAGCCTTTAGGTGAGATGGCAGTTCTGGCTAATTCCAGCCTCATGAACATGGGGAAGGGAAAGTGCCATGTGTGGATTCCTGAACCACAGAAAGCATATGGTCTTCAGTGGGAGCTGTTTGCAGCTTTCCAGGTTGCATGTTAAGCAGCATTGCAGAACCAGTGGCCCCGTATTGACCAGGGCTTTCTCCTAGCTCTGCTCAGGGATGGTTCCTGGTGGTGCTTCAGGGGCCCAGTGAGGCGCTGGGCAGTCAAATCAAAGTTGATTACAGTAGGTAAGGCACATACCTTAATCTCTGCATGGTCTCTCCAGCTCACAAGGATGCAGTTTTAAGCATTTTTTTGGTATTCTTCCTCAAGCTAACTTTTTTTTCTTGGCTTTTTGGGTCACACCCGGCCATTTACAGGGGTTGCTCCTGGTTCTACACTCAGGAATCACTCCTGGTGGTGCTCAGGGGACCATATGCGATACTGGGAATCAAACCTGGGTTGGCCGCGTGCAAGGCAAACGCCCTAGCCACTGTGCTATTGATCCAGCTCCCCCTCCCCCAAGCTAACTTAATACCCAATTTCAAATTCCTTTCATATTAATCAATGGCCACGCTCTCCAGCTTCAACCACTTGCTTTGATGCAGGAAAGATCCCAATGGGAGACTTTGCAGGAATCCCCGAGATAAAGCCCCAGGAGACCCTCCAACCCCATCACACACGTGCATATACACGTGCACACAGGCATTCATACACACACACACACACACACACACACACACACACACACACACAGGGCTGAGCGGTGCCTGTGGCCCCCACACCTGGTCGGATTGGCACCTGTAGGTGTGGAATCCTAGTGGCCTCATGGGGCTGCTAGAAAGACTTGGTAGCAGAGGGGAACCAGAATGTCCTGGGGTGAACCTAAACTCACAGGAAATGGGAGAAGGCTGCGAGCTGGGCAGATCGACCTTAATCTTCCTGCTACACTTTCCTTTGCAGTACGATTCTCCTTTGCAGTGTTTCTAGGAAAACCCTATCACCTCACTTGAAGCTGCCAGTGACCCCACTTCCTGGTGAGACTCTAGCCTGCCAAGACTCACAGGCCCTCACCGAAATCCTGCCTTCATTTCACTTCATTTTTCCTCACCCTGGGCCCCTGTTCCCCCCCCCCCCCCCCACCTCTCACAGGAGAGAGCATCAGTACCTCAGCCCTTGTCTTTGATTTCATTGCCCAAAGGAGCAACTTTAGAGGAGTCAATCAGCCTGACAGGAAGAACCCGACTCGTTTCTGCTAATTCCTGATGTTGGCCTCATGGATTATCTCATGTTATGTCTTGTCTGAGTTTTGAACCTCTTACCCCAAGTTTCTCAAATTTCTCCGAGAGTAGAGAGTTCCTCCTTTCTCTCTCTCCACCACAACCTCCAAGCTTCTGCCTCTTGACTTCCCTTTGGTCCTGCTCTTTCCACCACCACTGTTGTATTTTCAGTCCTTGCCATCTCTCTTAGCTTGTTTCATGACCCCAAGTGACCTATTGGCTCCCAGCTTCCTTCCTTCCTTCCTTCCTTCCTTCCTTCCTTCCTTCCTTCCTTCCTTCCTTCCTTTTTGTGTTTCTGGAAGTATTGTAATACCAGGTCACTGCATGGAGTGAATGGAGCAAGCACTTACTTTATCTCCATGCTCCAAAAATCCAGCTCACAAAGATGATTTTTGATCAGTAAACTTTCATTTCTTTTAAATTTTATTTTGGTCTGTGAGCCACACCGAGAGGTACTCAGAGACACCTCCTGGCTCTTGGGGCTCACCTCCAACCATGCTAGGGGACCATGTAGTGCTGAGGGTCAAAACCAGGCCTCCTGCATGCAAAGCCCATTGTGTTTTCTCTCCAACTTTTTACAAGAATTATTGAGATGTAACTCACATATAATAAAATATATATTAAGCATGTGCAATTTGAGGAGTTGGAACATACATACGTATATATGTATATGATCATGTTATATTAGCAATCATCTCAATTCAAATCCATCCCTTCAAAGTTTTCTTATGTCTTGTATTAATTACTCCTCCCTACGTCTCTAGGCAAACACTGATTTGCTTTTCATCACCTATATTAGTTTCTATCTTCTAGAATTTCATATAAATATACTTTTGAGGAAGAGCGCTGCATTTTTCATTAGCATAACTACTTGAGATTAATCCTTATTTCCTGTGGCGCTGTTTTAATATTTTTGTTTATTTGTTTCGAACTCGGGTCGGCCATATTGGCTGCGTGCAAAGCAAACGCCCTACCGCTGTGCTATCGCTCCAGCCCCTCTCGGAGAGCCCGGCAAGCTACCGAGAGTATCTCGCCCGCACGGCAGAGCCTGGCAAGCTCCCCGTGACGTATTCAATTTGCCAAACACAGTAACAACAAGTCTCATGATGGAGACGTTACTGAGCACGCTCGAGCAAATCGATGAATAACGGGAGAACTGTGACCTGTGACCTGTTTATTTGTTTAATTTAATTTAAGTGAAGGAAGGGAAAAAAAGGGCAGGGATGCTACCAAAGTATGGGAGGGATTTCCTGAAGAAGGGCCCTTCCATGGTTAGTTTTCATGGTTGAGTTATGTTCTATTGCAAGGAGAGATCACCCATTGATGAGTTTTGGGCCATTACAATAAAACTGCCATGAACATTCTTGTGCAAGTTGAAATGTTGAATGTGATTTTATTTTTCTTTAGTAAATCCTTTGGAGTGGAGAGTCTGGGTCATCTATTTGATACATTTTTTTTATGTTTTAAGAAATCAGTGTTTTCCAAAGAGGTTGTATCATTTTTATATTTCTACCAGCAATGCATGAGAGCTCTATAGTCTCATCAATACTTGATACATTCTATTTTAAAAAATCTTAGCTGTTCAGTGGGCTGGAGCGATAGCACAGTGGTAGGGTGTTTGCCTTGCATGCAGGCGGCCTGGCCAAGCCAGGTTCGATTCCTCCGCCCCTCTTGGAGAGCCCGGCAAGCTACCAAGAGTTTCTCGCCCGCACGGCAAAGCCTGGCAAGCTACCCTTGACGCATTCAATATGCCAAACACAGTAACAACAAGTCTTACGATCGAGACGTTACTGGGTCCGCTTGAGCAAATTGATGAACAACGGGAGGACAGTGCAGTACAACTGTTTGGTGGATATGGAGTTGTGTCTTAATATGTATGGTTTTGGTTTGACTTTCTTTCGTAATGACTAACATTGTCTTATTATATACATATTTACCATTATGATATCTTAGGTTAAGTGACTATTCAACTCCTGGAAATGGAAACAATTTTAGTAAGAGTTTCTTCTTAATAAAATATACCAATTGAAAAATATATGCTATAGATTATATATTATAGTCAGATATAAGTTTTGTGAATATTTCCATTTTGGTTCAACTTTTACTTTTATTTTCCATCCTTATATATTATTATCACCTTTTAGTAAGCTAAAATGTATACATACAAAAATGTATATATAGTAAACTTTTTTTTATAATAGTCCTTGGTAAGGCAAGTGCCTCACCCACTGTACTCTCTTTCTGGCTCTAGTTTAACCTTTCTTAAAATTTAACATTTCAGGAGCCAGAGAGAAAGTACAGTGGCAGGTGGCAGAGTACTTGCCTTGCATGTGGCCAACCTGGGTTCAATCCCCAGCACCCAATGCAGTTTCCTTAACTCTCCCAAGAGTGAGTGCAGAGCCAGGACTAAGCCTTGAACACCGCTGAATGTGCTCCTTGAAACAAACAATAAACAAATGACAATATTTTAGAGCAGCTTTAGGTCTGTAGCTTTAGGGGAAAATCCAAAGACTACCCATATATTCCACTCCTCACTTCCACCCAGCAACCCCATGCATAGAAACTTAATTTCAACCTCACCCACCAGAATGGCACATTTCTCACCAGGATCAACCTGTATTGGTAAATTATAATTTTCCAAAGTTCATACTTAAACTTAAGAGTTTATGGTAACAAGATGGATTCACTAGCGAATTTTTCCAAACATTTAAAGAAGACCTGGGCTGGAACGATAGCACAGCGGGGCGTTTACCTTGCACGCGGCCGACCCGGGTTCAATCCCAGCATCCCATATGGTCCCCTGAGCACCGCCAGGAGTAATTTCTGAGTGCATGAACCAGGAGTAATCCCTGTGCATCGCCAGTTGTGACCCAAAAAGCAAATAAATAAATAAATAAATAAATAAATAAGACCTAATGCCAGTTCTTCTCAAGCTTTTCCAGGAAATTGAAAAAAAAGAAATCCACCCAAACAGTTTCTATGAAGCCCATATCTCCCTAATACCAAAAGGAAACAAAGACACCACAAAAAAGAAAACTACAGGCCTATATCCCTGATGAACACGGATGCAAAGATTCTCAACAAAATACTAACAAATAGAATTCAACAACTCATCAAAAAGATCATACACTATGATCAAGTGGGATTCATACCGGGGATGCAAGGATGGTTTAACATTCGGAAATCAATCAACATAATCCATCATATCAACAAAAGAAAAGATAAAAATCATATGATCATATCAATAGATGCAGAGAAAGCATTTGACAAGATCCAGCACCCGTTTATGATGAAAACCCTCGCCAAATTGGGGACAAAGGGAACTTTCCTCAATATAGTTAAAGCCATCTATCACAAGCCTACAGCAAGCATCATCCTCAATGGGGAAAAACTAAGAGCCTTTCCCTTAAGATCAGGGATGAGACAAGGATGTCCACTCTCTCCACTACTATTCAATATAGTACTGCAAGTACTTGCAATAGCGATTAGACAAGAAAAAGATATTAAGGGCATCCAAGTAGGAAAGGAAGAAATCAAGCTCTCACTATTCGTAGATGATATGATTCTATGCTTAGAGAACCCTAAAACCTCTACTAAGAAACTCCTAGAAACAATAGATCTGTATAGTAAAGTGGCAGGCTATAAAATCAATACCCAAAAGTCCATGGCTTTCCTATATGCAAATAGTGAGAGAGAAGAAAACAACATGAAGAAAACAATCCCGTTCACAACTGTGCCCCAGAAATTCAACTACCTAGGGATTAGCTTAACTAAAGAAGTAAAGGAACTATACAAAGAAAACACAAAACGCTGCTTCAGAAAATAAAAGAGGACACAAGGAAATGGAAAAATATCCCCTGTTCATGAATCAGGAGAATTAACATTGTCAAAATGGCAATACTTCCCAAAGCACTGGACAAATTCAACGTGATCCCTATTAGGATGCCCATGACATTCTTCAAAGAACTGGAGCAAACACTCCTGAAATTTATATGGAACAATAAGCCCCCACGAATAGCTAAAGCAATTCTTGGGAAAAAGAAAATGGGAGAAATCAACCTCCCTAACTTCAAACTCTACTACAAAGCAGTAATAATTAAAACAGCATGGTACTGGAAACAAAAGCAGAACAGCAGACCAATGGAACAGAGTTGAATATACTGACATCTGCCCCCAAACAGACGATCACCTAATCTTTGATAAAGGAGCAAGAAATGTGAAGTGGAGTAAGAAAAGCCTTTTGAACAAATGGTGCTGGCAAAACTGGATGGCTACATGCAAAAAAATGGGCTCAGATCTCTGCCTAACACCATGTACAAAAGTAAGATCAAAATGGATTAAAGACCTCAACATCAGACCAGAATCCATAAGGTACATTGAAGACAAAGTCGGCAAAACCCCCCATGACATAGAAGCTAATGGTGTCTTCAAAGATGTCACGCCACTGGCAAACAAGTGAAAACAGAGATAGATAAATGGGACTATCTTAAACTAAGAAGCTTCTGCACCTCCAAAGAAACAGTGACCAAAATACAAAGACAGTCTACAGAATGGGAAAGGATATTCGCCAAATACACATCTGACAAGGGGTTGATATCAAGGATATACAAAGTACTGGTTGAACTCCACAAGAAGAAAACACCCAACCCTATCAGAAAATGGGGCGACGAAATGAACAGAAACTTCCTCGAAGATGAAATCTGAATGGCTAAAAGACACATAAGAAAATGCTCTACATCATTAATCATCAGGGAGATGCAGATCAAAACAACAATGAGATATCATTTCACACCACAGAGACTGGCCCACATCCAAAAGAACAAAAGCAACCAGTGCTGGCGCGGATGTGGTGAGAAAGGGACCCTCCTTCACTGCTGGTGGGAATGCCGACTGGTTCAACCCTTCTGGAAAAAGGTATGGACGATTCTCAAAAAACTAGAAATTGAGCTCCCATTTGACCCAGCAATTCCACTCCTCGGAATGTACCCTGGAGAGGCAAAAAAGTATAGTCGAAGTGACATCTGCAGTTGTCTGTTCATTGCAGCACTGTTTACAATAGCTAGAATCTGGAAAAAACCTGAGTGCCCGAGAACAGATGACTGTTTAAAGAAGCTTTGGCACATCTACACATTGGAATACTATGTAGCTGTCAGAAAGGATGAAGTCATGAAATTTACATACAAGTGGTACTACATGGAAAGTATCATGCTAAGCGAAATGAGTCAGAAAGAGAGGGATAGACATAGAAAGATTGCATTCATCTGGGGAACATAAAGTAACAAAATAGGAGACTAATACCCAAGAATAGCCGAGATAAGTACCAGGATAAGTACTCCATGGCTTGGAGGCCAGCTTCACACTCTAGGGGTAAAGGCAGCCCAGATGCAGAAGGGAGCACCAAATGGGGGGTATTGGAAGGATCCCCCCCAGGATGGGAGAAGCATGCTGAGACTAGACTCTAGACTGAACATGTTGCCACCTAATACCTCTTTTACAGGCCACAGCACCCAAAAGGAGAGAGAGAACAAAAGGGAGTGCCCTGCCACAGAGGCAGGGTGGGATGGGGCGTAAGGGGAGTGGGAGGGGTACTGGGATCAGTGGTGGTGGAAAATGGGCACTGGTGGAGGGATGGGTACTCGATCATTGTACAATGGAAACCCAAGCACAAAAAATTGTAAGTCTACAACTGTATCTCATGGTGTTTCACTAATAAAAAAAATTTTAAAAAAGAGTTTATGGTAACAGCATACAGAGTAGTTTAACAGTCTTCTAAGTCGTTTTACTGTCCTATAATCTGCCGTCTTCCTGCTCATGTCCTGATTCTACTTACCTTATTCCACTGATACGGTCTCTGTTACTTATTTATTTATTTATGTTTTTTGGGGTCACACCTGAAAATGCTCGGGGGTTACTCCTGGCTCTGCACTCAGGAATTACTCCTGGCGGTGCACAGGGGATATTATGGGATGCTGGGAATCTAACTCAGGTCAGCTGCGTGGAAGGCAAACTCCCTACTCATTGTACTATCTCTCTGGCCCCGTACCTCTGTGTTCTAATCTTTTTCATAACGCCATATTGTTGGCATTGTACAACAGTGTAGCCTTTTCAGATAATCTTCTTTCACTTTGTAATATGCACGTAAAGTTCTTCCCCATCTTTTCAAGATTTGAAGTTCATTCATCTCAGCACTAATATTCCACTCTCGGGATGTACTGCAGCTTGTCCATTCACCTTCCCAAAGATATTGGTTGATTCCAATTTGGGGCAATTGTGAAAAAGACACTACAAATGCTCTTGTGAAGACTGTGTGTATGTCTCTGTGTGTTTGTGTGTGTCTGTGTGTTTCTGTGTTCGTGTGCATAAATAAGTTTTTGGTTCCTTTGGGTAAATCCCAAGGAGCTAGATTGTTGAATTGCATGATGAGTATGTTTAATTTTGTTAGATTTGTTAATTTTGTTAGAAACTGTTCTGAAGTGGCTGTCCCATTTTGCATTCCCATCAGCAGTGAATGAGTGTTCCCATTGAATCAGTACTTTGCGGTGTTGGTGCTCTGGATCTTGGTCATTCTGAATGGGTTTAGTGATATACTTTTTTTAATCTTAATTTGCATCTCCTTGATGTGTATATCGAAGAGCATCTTTTCATATGCTTATTTACATCTGTATGTCTTTGGTCAGCTGCCTGTTAAGATTATTAGCTCGGTTTTTTTAATTGGATTGTTTGTTTTCAGCTATAGCACAGTAGTAGGGCATTTGCCTTGCATGCAGCCAGCCCAGCCGGCTGAGCAGGGTGCAATTCCTCCGCCCCTCTCGGAGAACCCAGCAAACTACCAAAACACAGTAACAACAAGTCTCAAAATGGAGACGTTACTGGGCCCGCTAGAGCAAATAGATGAACAACAGGAGGACAGTTTGTTTTCTTATAGACTCTTAACATTTTTGGTATATTTTGGATGAAGTTTCTTTAGTAGATATGTCATTTGAAAATATTTTCTCCCAGTCTATGACTTGTCATTTAATAGTCCTTATATTGCCTTTTTGAAGAACAGAATTTATGATTTTGGACAAATTCATCTTATCTCTGATTTCTTTTATGAACTGAGTCTTTAATTCTGTATCTAAAAAGGCACTATTGTGCCCAAAGTCATGTAAGATATTTTTTTCTACAGAACTTCCTAGGAGTCCTATAAATTTTAAGTTTTTAAGTTTATACTTAGGTCTACCGCACATTTTTAGTTAATTTTTGTGAGGTCTTTATTTAGAGTAATTTTTGCAAATGCATATACAGTGACTCCAGCACTATTTGTTAAAAACCTCTGAGAGACTAAAGAGATTACATTATGGGTAAAGCACTTGTCTTGCACACAGCTGACTCCAGTTCGACCCCTCCGCACCCTGAGTCCACCAGGAGTGATTCCCAAGTGCAGAGCCAGGAGCAATCCCTGAACATTGCCAGTTGTGGCACAAAAATTAAACACAAAAGCAAAAAACCCCAAACTATCTTTTTTAAAAATTTTACTTTTTTTATGGAATCACTGTGTGATTTACCCTTATAAAGCTGTTTGCAATTGGATTTCAGTCATACAGTGTTCTAACACCCATCCCTCCACCAGTGCACATTTCCCAGCACCAGTGTCCCCAGGTTCCCTCCCATCATCTCCACCTCCTCCCAGCTCCTCCTTCTCCTCCTCCTCCTCCTCCTTCTCCTCCTCCTCCTCCTTCTCCTACTCCTCCTCCTTCTTCCTCTTCTTCCTCTTCTTTCTCTTCCTCTTCTTCCTCTTCCTCCTCCTCTTCTTCTTCTCCTTCTCCTCCTCCTCTTCCTCCTCCTCCTCCTCTTTCTTCTTCTTCTTCTTCTTCTTCTTCTTCTTCTTCTTCTTCTTCTTCTTCTTCTTCTTCTTCTTCTTCTTCTTCTTCTTCTTCTTCTTCTTCTTCTTCTTCCTCTTCTTCTTCTCCTCCTCATTGTGGTTTGCAATATTGATACTGAAAGGTTATCAAGAATATCTCTTTCCCAAAACTATCTTTGTTTTATTATATCATCACAAAGATCAGTCAGGTCCCTTACTCTTCCCACTCCAGTTTCATACTCCCTTTAGTTCCACGTTCTCTTTGTTATGGCTCAAAATCCCAGCTGGTCACTTATTGGCTGACTTACACCTTCATCCCTGAAGGTTCTTTATTCTATTGTGCTGAGCTGATTTGGGTGTGTGTGTGTGTGTGTGTGTGTGTGTGTGTGTGTGTGTGTGTGTGTCTACATTTTAATGAACCTTTTCCTTGGACTATGGGATAAGCACTTCACACTTAGGTGTGCTTGGGATAGCGGTGGTGGCAGGGCCACTCCCAACAACAGGTCCCTAACGGTGTGAGAGGGGTGTTTGACCCAGGGCTGCTGGGGTTTGACACAGGCAGTTGCAGGGACTCAAGGCCAGGTCTTGATGTGCTTCTCACCTGAGTGTCATCCTTGGCCCCAGGGAGCCTGTGGGAGGAGAGTCCTCCCTCCCGAGCCTGAGGCGAGTCCTCCCTCCAGAGCACAGTTCTGTGCCTCTGGTTCTCTGGATTTTTGCACCATTCTAGGTGAAACTCCAGGCCGATGAGACCCTCCAGTGGGCAGATGAATCACAGCTGCCCTAGTGGCCGTGGGTTTGGTGAACAAGTAGCAGGAGGGTCTCTAGAAGGTGGACAGTGCCTCTGGAGGTGGATTAAAATAAGGGATGGCATCCGGGGCAGCGCTTCCCAACCAACACACAGCTTCCATTCTTCCCAGGAAGGGGGCTCGGGGTCAAGGCTTTCGTGCGTGACACCAGGAAGACCTGGGTTGATTGATTCGCTTCCGATTGCTGCCTCCAGGCACACACTCGGGCTCTGGCCTCCGTGCCGGGCTCCGCGGCCTGGACCGCACCTCCCAGGGCAGCTGCCAAGACGGCAGTGCGGCCCGGCTTCCTTTCTGGAGGCACCAGGGGGAAACGTGTTTCCGGTCCCTTTCCACATTTGGGGAGCCCTCCAGCTCCCCATTACTCTACTCTGTGCCCCCTCCTCCAACTTCAAAGCTGCGACTCTTTCTGTTTTCTGAGGCATCTCTCTGGGCCTTCCTCCTGGCCTTGGAAGGACACTGAGGTGGCAACAGGTCCTGGGTCCCCAGGACAAGTTCCCTAGTGAAAGGACCACTTTGACTCCGTTTTGGAAAGCCAGACTCTGCTTTGTGCCTCAGGGTCCTGAGTTTACAACCTAGTAAGAAAAACATGCCAGACCTCAAGGCAATGGACATAAATGCTCAGACATCTGACCACAGATAACAAAGATGATTCAAGCCAATGTGACAAGTTGGGTGAACCGTGGTGTTTGGCTTCTGTATCCTCTGCTTGTTTGCTCAAGGATGTGGGAATGCCCCTGCTTGGGGGCACCTGGACATGCAGGCAGGAGGGCACAGGGCTTAAAAACCTCTCCCGGAGGATGATCAGGATTCCAATTCTCTTAGGTTTGCAGACCCTCAGCGCTGAGTCCCTAGTAAGTGTGTGTTTTGGTGTGTGAGTAAAACCTTGCAAAATCTGTCCCGTCTCTGTATGTCTTGGTCAGTGGCTGAGCTCAGGCTCATGGCCACTTAATATTTGGGGTCCCACTGAGGTCGTTGGCACCTCAAACTAGAAAGGTCAGGTGGGGATTCGTCTTTGAGGATGGGGACGTCATATTCGCAGGCTGTGAATCAGGATCAGTGCCTCAGCGTGGGGCCCCACTGGGCAACACGACCTAATTCTGGATCCAGTCCATGCAACAGTGTGACTCAGGGAGGCCACTGACCAGTGAGGAAAGTCTTCATTGGTAGAGCGGTCAGAGCAGAGCTTGCCCAGTGGGGGGAGGCCAAGGTTATAACAGGACTCATGTGTGCATGTACTTAAGAGTACACAGACTCATTGTCTCTGCTTTTACTTTAGACCGCAGAAGTGTGGCCTGCCTTGGTCTGCAGTATGCACAGGAGTGTCCTTCCCTTACTCTGGTCACCCACCCAGTGCACTGCCACCTCCCAGTCTGTTTATTAGTCTCTTTCCTCTCTTAAGGAGCTTCCTGATGGGGGGTGGTAGGATCTGGCTCGGAGACTCCAGTAACCCCTTCCTGCCCTTCACAAAAGAGACTTCCTGATGCATGACCTGGTTGAAGTACATCACTGTGAACAGTGAAAATCAAGTCTTTCTTTAACTGTAAGAAAAGTAAGTCAATGGCTAAAGTTTTCTTTTTAACCAAATTTGTCCCATGACATCTTCTTCAAGTGTTGGGATATCACAGTTCCGCTCCACCACCCCACCCAGGGATCCCTTTGAGATTAAACAGGGTGATTATTGCCTGGTTTATTCATGGAGGGAAATGATTTTTTCTAGAAATTAGGGAAAATTTAGTTACTATCAAAGCAACTGGTCTATTTTTTTCATGAATGTACTTTGGAGACAAGGGCTCTTGGAACATGAGGCAACAGTAGATAATCACTTTATTTTTCTTAGGTGTGTGTGTTGTGTGGTGGCAGAGGAGAGGCACACCTGGCAATGCTCAAGGCCTTCTCATGACTCTACTTGAGGATCATTCCTCGCTGGAATCAGAGAACCATATGTGATGCCGGGGATAGAACCAGGGTCTGCTGCGTTTACTGTCTCTCTCTTCATGGACCGGGCTGGAGCGATAGCACAGCGGTAGGGCGTTTGCCTTGCATGCAGCCAACATGGCCGACCCGGGTTCGATTCCTCCGCCCCTCTTGGAGAGCCCGGCAAGCTACCGAGAGTATCTCGCCCGCACGGCAGAGCCTGGCAAGCTCCCCGTGACGTATTTGATATGCCAAACACAGTAACAACAGAGTCTCCAATGGAGACGTTACTGGGCCCGCTCGAGCAAATTGACAAACAACGGGAGGGCCTTACTTACTTTACTCTTCATGGACTATCTATTTTAAGAATTTTTTTTCTAGTCTTCTCTCCCCTCACTTCGGTGATTTTGGTGGGGCATTTCCCTTAGCTGGGGCCAAGAGCTATAATTAAATGAAGATCGGTTATTATGGAGGAGACCCTTATTACTCAAAGTAGGAGGAAAAAGCATG
Source organism: Sorex fumeus (assembly GCF_029834395.1). Classification (NCBI taxonomy): domain Eukaryota; kingdom Metazoa; phylum Chordata; class Mammalia; order Eulipotyphla; family Soricidae; genus Sorex; species Sorex fumeus. The sequence goes on from NW_026606059.1 coordinate 78,591,763, forward strand.
TTTTCTAGTTGTAAATGGTAGAGATGTAGGATCATTTCTGCTTGTTGATGAAGGAAGAGACATTGACCAGAAATCAGAATCTTTTTATAGGTGCATTGAAAAATGCAAAAGTGAGAGGAATGTAAAAGTCCCAGTTGAGACAAATGTCTCTAAGTGGGGGAACTCCCACATTGAGTCCACACAGCTAAAAAGATTAACCTGTGGCTGGAAACCGAAGAACACTGGCTTGGATGCCTACGCGGAGAATGGATCTGATGGACGTATAGTAGTGACCAGTAGGACTCAGGGGAGAAGGTGGCCCTGAGTTTCCAGAGCTAGTAACTCAGATTCCTGTGTGGGCTTGGGGGACCTTATGGCGTACCAGTACCTCACCCAGATTCTCTGCATGCAAAGCAAGTACTCTACCCTCTGTACTGGTGCTCTGCCCCTGAGCATTAGTTTCTGTGCAAAGAGGGCCTAGAAATTGGTCTAACATGTATAAAACAGTTTTCTTCATTGCTTCTCCATTGAAAATTTTATTCTTGAGTAAAGGAGCCTGTGTTTTAGAATTTAAGAGCTAAAGTGACAAAGAATCCTTCTAGTCTTTGTGTAAACTCACATAAGGGGGGCTCGGCACCCACAGCGGTGGTGGCTCTATCTCTCCCGCCGCCCGCGTTCGGTAGTCTCACCCTTCTCCCACCCCGGAGAGGTTGATGGCAATGGTCAGGCAGAGGAAGGAACGAGGGCCAGGCTGGTTGGTATTAGTCGTAGTTTATTCTGATTCTCTCCTCATCTGTCTCTGCTCCCTCTCTCCTTCTCTCTCTCTGCTCCCGTCTCTCTCTGTTTCTCCTCGTCTCTCCTTCTGTCTCTGCCCCCCTGCCCAATCTACAGTCTCCTTATATCTCTCTCCAAGAGAATGGGGGAAACAATTACATATAGGTGTGGTCACAATCAATAGGGGTGGAGATCAACAGGGGTAGAAATCTTGGCCTCAGGGAAGACCGCTCCTAGGACAGATCCTTCCTCAGCAGGAGGACCCACCCTAGAGCATAATCCCATGGGCGTGCCTCTCCTCTCCTTGTCCGACAAGCATATAAGAATATAATATAAATCATTTTGTATGGATACAGTAAGAAATATCTTAAACTTATAGAATTGCTCTCCTAGGGCCATCTTGATCTCAGACTACAGTGCTCAGGCCAGATAGTCTTTCCCACCCCTAGCAGGATCCTAGTCTCGTCGTTACCTTTGAATCATGACAGCATTTGTCTATGATCAAACTCTTAACTTATAGTTAAGAATCGTGGCACTTTGGCCTGACCCATTTCACTGCCAGGGTAGCTCACCGCTTGCCCTGGGTCCATTCAGTCCCTCGTCGGGACCCTGCTTTTGGGGTGTTAGGAACTAAGGGCAACTGAGGCTTAAGTCGAGAAAGAAGATGCCCAGGAGTGAAGGCCAATCAGGAGTCAAGGCCAATCAAATCCTAAGTTACAAAGCATAATGTTAATGGTCTTCCTGTATCTATACAAAAAGGATATTACTTTAAGGTAAACTGTTCATAAGGCATAAGGAGAGGAGAAAGGCAATATTTCACTCATACATAGAAAATCATAGATTTCTGGGAAACTGATCTTACAAATTAACAAAGTCTGATTAAGGGGGAAGCTGATTAACTGGGTGGGAAGGAGAGCATAGGGAAGACTACATGTTTACATGTAAACACAATGGAAGTGGAAGTGCCTCTGGAGCACTGTGATGGATGTAACCAGATTAATGGGTGTAACCAGATAAACCTAAGCTTCTTGTACTCCAACAAGTCTTCAATCTGTCTGAACAGCGGGGTCACCTGAGGGCTTGAAAGAGAGCACTTTTGTATAAAGAAAAATAATTTTAAAATACAGAGGAGATACAAACTTTGCTCTCTCCAAGGTTCACAATCCTCCTAATGAGATGAAAAAATTTTCCCCATTAGGTCTGGAACAAGGAAGAGATGCTTGTTCCTGCCACTTAGACTGGACTTAGAACTGGAAATTTTAGTAAGGAAAGGAGTAAGTAAAAGCAAAAAAAAAAATAATCAATAGTAAATAAAAGGTTGATAGATTGGAAAATAAGAAATGTAAATAATATTGCTATTCATTAATGCCACTACTATAATCTTCATAGGAAATCTCAAAGACTCTTTAAAAGGTTTCTAGAATCAGTTGAGTTTATCAGTTTTTTGGTAATGCCATGTTTCTGAATACTAATCACACACAGTTGGAAATTAAAATATATGTTTTCAATGGAGACGTTACTGGTGCCCGCTCGAGCAAATCAATGAACAACAGGAGGACAGTGCTACATTGCAGTGCTACAGTTTTCAGGAACACATGGGCTATAGGTATTTCTGTTCAAAACCTTGAAACACTGGGAAAGGAAATCAAGAGGACTTAGAATGTTTATCATGTTCATGGGATGTAAGACTGAACATTGGGTTCAGATAGAAATTCTCTCCCAAACTGGTCTTCAGAGTCAATGCAAAAACAATAGAGTAGAAATTTTGTAGTTATTGACCAGATGATTCTGAAGGGTGAGTGGAAAGGCAAAGGAAACTAAAACCAACAACAACAACAACAACAAACAAGACTACTTTTGAAAGTGATTTGAAAATGAAGGAAGTTGGATTTCATCATAATGAAAAGTTTCGCTCTCTGAAGGACCATGGTAAAGGAATGAATAGATGTGTTGCTTATTGGGATAATAAAATATTTGAAAATCACAGAAATATCTGTATCATTTGTATGTAGGGAGGACATTTAAAACTCACCAGCAGACAAGCAAATAAAACAAGCGAGAGAGGAAAAAAAAAGAGAGACTCTTGCAATGGAATTAAATAGGTGGCAGATGAGAGGCCCACACCATTAGCTATCAGAAAATGTGAATTATGGTAATCTGCATCATTCAAAATTATATAAAAACAAAGCCCCCAAACCCTATACAATAAGCCCTGGAACAGATGTCAGACAACTGGTATACCTATCTATTGCTATCAGGTTTTAATTTTTTTTAAACATTTTTTATTGAATCAATGTGAGATAAACCATTGCAAAGCTTTTCATGATTGGGTTTCAGTCATACAGTGTTCCAGCACCCATCCCTCCACCAGTGTGTATTTCCAAGCACCAGTGTCCCCAGGTTCCCTCCCATCACCCCCCCACCCCAACCTGCCTCTATGGCAGGCACTTTTCTTCTCTCTCTCTCTCTCTCTCTCTCTCACTCTCTTTCTGTCTCTGTCTTTGTCTTTGTCTCTCTGTTTCTCTCTCTCCCTCTTCTCTGTCTCTCTCTGTCTCTGTCTCTGTCTTTGTCTCTCTGTTTCTCTCTCTCCCTCTTCTCCGTCTCTCTCTCTGTCTCTGTCTGTCTGTCTGTCTGTCTCTCCTCTTAGGCATTGTGGTTTGCAATATTGATACGGAAAGGTTATCAAGAATATCTCTTACCTACTTTTAACCCTCAGATCTTGTCCAGTGTGATCAATCCCAGCTATTGTCATACTGGTCTCTTCTCTATCTTACCTACCCTCAGCCTCCCCCCCCCCACCCCCCAACACTTGTGGTTAATTCCAATCAGGCTTTAAATTTTAAGAGCAGTTTGGCAGTCTAAATTTTAAAAGCAATTTTAAAAGCAGTTTGGTAGCTTCTTATGTAGGTAAATACATAGTTTCCATGGATCCGGCAATCTCAGTCCTATATGAAATAATAACTTCTACTCACATGGAATCCTGGAGGCCAGTATTTATAGTAGCTTTATTCATGATTGTTCCACACTGGAAATAACCTGAATTTCCTGCAACTGGTGAGTGGATAAATAGCTGTGGTACATTCATACAATATAGAGGAATAACTCTTGGATGCTCTCAATCCCAGGGCTGAAACTCAGCCCACATGCACCCTGTAAATTGAAATAAACCAGACCTGAACAGCTGGTGGCCCCGTGATTCCACTGTCAATGACATTCTTTCCAAAGTAAGGAGGCAAAGAACTCCTCTGAGGGAACGACTGAGCACAGATCACGGAGGCAGAACTGGGATCAAACTCGGCCTCACATTTTGGCCCATGAGCTATCTCTGCCTTTCAACTGGAGCCTTTAAATGGGGGAAGTGTATGCATTTAAATGACATCTCTGCTGGCTTTTAATTTATTTATTTACTTATTAAAAGCAGAGATAATGAAAGCAACACATCAAAAGAAAATAGACTTTTAAACCACTCTTTGGAGCATAACCACATTCCTACTCTGCCTTTGCAGACCCCTACCCCTAGACCCTCACAAACTGCCCAGCTCACAAACTGATGCCCTAGGACTCCCCCCATCCTGCACCCCAAAGGCCTATATCCCCAGTGTGGATCCCCTGTTCCCAATTTTAAAGTGAGAAGAATTTACATTAAGTATGGGCTTTTAGTTTGGGATGGGGCTGAGGTGGAAACTCAAACTCTAGACCACATGAAGTGACCCAAGGTCAAGGCCACACTGGACCTGGTGATCCCCTACACAGACCCCTTAGGGACCACCAGGCTTTTTCTGAGGGGCAGCTGGCCCAAGTCACTTCTTTTATCCCTCAGGGGCATTTAAGTTGCCACACCTGTTCAGACACGCCTCCACCACCCTTCCTGGCTCTACGTCCACTGCCTCAGCTGGTTCCATGATGGCTGCTTCCCGTCTTCCTCCCAACCCTGTCCATGGCTCAGCATCTGCCCCTGGGTATGTGAGTAAGGACAAAGCCGGCCAGTTACATCCAAAGCTGGTTGCTGACCTCCAAAAACTTGTTTTTCAAGCATTGCCGAAAAAGACGGTTTGGTCGGGGGGTCTTTTACTGGATTTTCAAGCTAGAGTTGGCTGTTAGCTGGCCCTGGCTGGAGCCAGTCTATGAAAAGACTCACCATCCTTCTCACAGTCTGGGCCAGGCCCTGCTGCCACGACAGCTCCGAGTTATTCATCATTTGGGGAGGAGAATTTAGGTTGTCCTGGGAGGAGCACAGGGGTTATTTCTGGCTCTGTGCTCTGTACTCTGCAGTGCTGGGGGATTGAACCTGGGTCAGCTGCGTGCAAGGCAAGCGCCTCACCCTTGTTCTACCTCTCTGCCCTTGATACTTTGATTTTGAACCAGAGACCTTCTTTATGCTTTGAATGGAGGAATGGGAGTAGCTGCTGACTTCCCCGGGGCTTCTGGGGGTGGGGCGAGGGGCCCCCCCCGCACAGCAGCTAGGAGCTCGTGCCGGCAGCTCTAGATCCATTTCTAGTATCTGGAAATCCCGGTGCTAGGCGTTCTGCACCGGGGCTCTGAATGGACGGACGGTCCCCGGGCAGGGCCGGGGCGGTTAATTACGCCAGCCTGGACACTCCCTGGACGCCGGTAGAGCGTGCAGGTTTGCACCCGTGGCCACGCCCGTTGGAGAGGCCGCTGGAGACCTCACCTGCCTTCGGCCAGGTTCCCTCACCCTAGGAGGGCTCCAGGCTGACTGTGCTCCCGCCTCAACCTGTATCGACAGACCAGGACGCAGGGCCCAGTGGGGTGGGTTGCACGGGGTGAAGGGGCCCCGGCCCCGCCACCTGCGACTCCGCATCCCGGCTTGACCCGACGCCCTCCACACCCGCTGCACCCCTGCCGTCCAGCCCGAGCGACCTGGGTGGGGGCGTGGGCGGCGGCGAGCCGGGCGGCGGGTGCGGCCAGGGCCGCGCTGTCCAGGGGGAGGCGGGGGCGGGGGGGGCGTGGGGGACGGCGCTGCCGCCGCCTAGCCCGCGGCCACACAGACGCGGGAGCGGTCGAGGAGGACGGACAGGCGGTGAGTCGCGGCGGCGCGCGTCCCGGGCCGGGGCCGGGTCCGAGGGGCAGCGGGGCCGGGCCGGGCCGGGCGGCGGGGCGGGGGCGCGAGGAGACGCGGGCGGGGCGCGAGGAGCGCGTGGGCCCGGGGCCGCGGGGCGGGGCGAGAGGCCGGAGCTGCAGCCCTCGCCGGATGCGCGCGGGCGGGGATCCCCTCCCGACCTCGCGCCCCTGCCCGCCGCGTGCCCCGTGGCCGCGGGGACAGAACACCCCGACGCGCCCCAGCCCGGCGGCAGACGACCGGAGCCGCAACTTGGAGGGGACGCGCGCGGCGGCAGGGGGCGCTCGTGAGCCCGCCAGCCGGAGACGCCGAGTGCGGGTGCGGGGCTCGGGGTAGGGGGTCGCGCCCTCGTCGGGGTCCCCGGAGCCGGCCCTGGAGCTGTCGGGCTGGGGCGCCGCAGCTCCGGCCCGCGGGGACTCGGCCTGGGCCGTGCCGGGAGCCGCGTCCGCGTGCTTTTCATACGTACCGGTTTATTTTTAGTCCCCGGGAGGCAGGATGTGCAGAAGTGGGTTGCAGGAACCCGGGAGGGGCGGGGAGCTCCCGGGCCGCAGGAAACGCACGCTCCTGCTGCAGACGCCGCGCGGCCCCGCGGAACTTTCCTGCCGGCCTTCCCCGGGCTGCCCTCGCTCCCAGCCCGGCGGTAGGGCCCTGTCTGGGGGGGGCTGCCCCTCAGCCCTCACCCTGCTGCGGGACCACCTCGGCTCCTTCAGGCAAGGCGGCCTGCCCGGGCGGGGGGCGGGGGGGCGGCAGGAAACCACGCGAGCTGGCTCCAAGTTTGCCCGGCTCTGATGGGTGGGAAAAGCAGATGTCCAGCAGAACTGTCCCAATCAGATGTCCAGCAGAACTGTTCCAGTCAGATGTCCAGCAGGACTATTCCAACCAGATATCCAGCAGGACTGTCCCAATCAGATGTCCAGCAGGACTGTCCCAATCAGACGTCCAGCAGAACTGTTCCAGTCAGATGTCCAGCAGGACTGTCCCAGTCAGATGTCCAGCAGACGTCCAGTAGGGCTATCCCAGTTGGACGTCCAGCAGGACTGTCCCAGTCAGATGTCCAGCAGATGATCAGCAGGACTGTCTCAGTCAGACATCCAGCAGGACTGTCCCAGTGAGATGTCCAGCAGGACCGTCCCAGTCAGACATCCAGCAGGACTATTCCAACCAGATATCCAGCAGGACTGTCCCAGTCAAACATCCAGCAAGATAATCAGATGTCCAGCAGGACTGTCCCAATCAAACATCCAGCAGGACTGTTCCAATCAGATGTCCAGCACGATTGTCCCAGTCAGATGTCCAGCAGGACTGTCCCAATCAGATATCCAGCAGGACTATCCCAGACAGACGTCCAGTAGGACTGTCCCAATCAGATGTCCTAGGCCCGGGGCTCAACCACGCTCTGTGGTCTTGACTCCACTTGGGAGATGTTCCTGCTTGAGTGTCAAATGCGTGGATGGGGCTTCAAGATGTGGGTGTGGGGGGGACTCCCTGGGTGGGGGCGCTGGGTACCATCCTGAGGAGGAGGTGAGGAGCTGAGACCCCAGTGTCCCTGAGTTCGAGGCCTGCTTTGCCTGTGCGCTGGGCATCAGCATCAGCTTGTGTCCAAGCCAGAGGATAGGATCTGGGTGCGGGCTGGACCCACAGTCCCCACACCAGGGCTCCTGGCTGATCCTCTCTGCGTCGCTGGATTTGGGGTTCTGGGCTGTGTGTTGGCTTTCACAGGTTGGGGAGAGCAAGTATCAACTGTCACTCGTGTTTGGCGTTGCAGGGGTGGGCACAAACGGAGCCTTACTGCTGTGGCCCTGCGTCCCTCTGCGCACATGGTTTCCAGCCCATCACCCCTGTCCTTCCTGCTGGCGTCCTCCCTGACCTTCCCCGAGAGCTCCTCACTTCCATCATCTCTCCTCCGCAACTTGTGTTTGGAAAAAAAAAGGCTCAGCCAGCCCTTCTGCCTCATTTTCTTCCCATTTTCTATCCCTCAGCCCTGGTCTGCATGGCCCTTGCGAGTGTAGCCAGGGTAGCCCTGGGGACTGTTGCTGGTCCCATCACCCCCAGGCCCTGAGCCTGTGAACTCGGAAACCCCTGCAGGTCACTTGGGTCACCCCAGCTGTGTTCCAGGTTATAACACTGCCAGCGGGTGACAGGATCCCTCTTTGTTCCTCTTTTTGCAACAACCTCTATAAAGCAGTCTCTGGAACTGAGAGAGACTGGGGAAAGTCAGCAAATGTTTGTCCTCCCTCCCTCCCTCCCTCCCTCCCTCCCTCCCTCCCTCCCTCCCTCCCTTCCTTCCTTCCTTCCTTCCTTCCTTCCTTCCTTCCTTCCTCCCCACACCTGGATGTGCTCAGGACTTACTCCTGGCTCTGCAGTCACTCCTGATGGGGCTTGGGTAACTATAAAAGGCTGAATCCAGGTTATCCACATGCCACGCACCACTGTATTATCCCTCGGACCCTAAATCTTTCTATATAAAAATGACATATCTATAAAAAAAATTGGAAAATACAGAAACAAAAAAATCAAATCAACCCCCTCCCGAATGCAGCCTATTTATCTTGAAACAGATAAATAGAGTTGTGGTGTGTACTTAAAAAAAATCATATTTTATTTAACAGGGAGAAATGTAGGGATTGAATCTTCCCTTACTTCCCTGGTAACTGGCCAAGCATCTTGGAATTGATATGAGGGATGGAGGTCCAGTGCTTTGAGAGTTGGTGCAGAATGTGGTTCTGTTTTGTTGTTTGTTTGGCCATACACCCACCTGTGCTCAAGGTTGGCTCTTGGCTCTGTGCTCAGGGGTCATTCTTGTCGGGCCTCAGGGTACCATATATGGTGTCAGAGATAGAATCTGAATTGGCTGCATGCAAGACAGGTGCCTTCTCTGCTGTACCATCTCTCTGACCCAAGAACTTGGTTCTGGAGACACATGTAATGGTCACCAGCTGCATGGACTTTGTGGCTTTTGCCTGGGATGCAGTACCTCCTGCCCCCCCCCCCCCCCATAGGTTCCAGCTTGTTCTGGGAGTTGGTGTTATGAAGACAGGAAGTGTCCTATCATCAGAGCTCCTCTGTGAGTTAGGGCAAGCTGGTGTGATCCTGGGTCGGTATTGCCAAGCCTCTCATGACTGGGCTCTTGAGACGCTGCAAAAGATTGAGTCTGGCTCTCTGGGACATCTTGAGTCTGGGGTTGAGGTTCAAGGAGGGATGGGGATGTTGGGGACAGCTGGGAAGGCAAAAATGTTTGTTCACATGTGTAAAAGGTTCCAAACAAGGCAAAGCCCAGAGAACCAGCAATGGAACCACAACATTTACTGCCTCATCTCTACAGAAACACTTTGCCAGTTGCTGTTTTGGAAGCCAGAGGACTGGTTTGTTTGCCTGTCAACTTCAGTTGATTGGTTGTGACTGCCTGGAGTGCTGGCTTGACCAGGAGTCCTGGGCTCAGCGGGGAAAGTGCTGTGGTGAATTAGTGATGCCTGTCAGGGAGTGGGTTAGGAAGTGGCGGTGTGCAGGGTTGTCCACATATTTTCTCTGTCACCACAAAAGAAATTTCATAGAAGGGCAAGAAAGGCAGATACTGGAAAGAAGCACATGAAGTTAGAATGACGCCTAAGGGCCAGAGAGATAGTAAAGGAGTAAAGCACTTGCTTTGCACCAGAAGGCCAACCTTGGTTTGATTTCCCAACTCTGCCTCTGATCCCTGGGGCACCGCCAGGATTGACCCCTGAGCACAGAGCCAGGAGTAGGCACTGAGCATCGCTGCATCTGGCCCAATTCCCTCCAGCCCCACATGCTGCCCAGAAGTCATGGACTTTGTACCACAGCAATAAGTATAAGCAACCCCTGATAGCATTTGAAGCTTCCATTAACTGAGTGTGATGCACATATTTAGTTTCATTTAATATTTGTAATAATTTATTCAGGAGACATTTATTTGAATCAGAGCCCAAACTGTCACAAGTATGAGAAACCCCAGAGTTCAAGTTGTTTTAAGTGAAAAAAGGAACATCATTCCATTGGCATTCTCAGCCAGCTGGGCCAGAGGTCAGTGAAGGGTCTAAGGATCCGATGGTGCTTGGGCCCTACCAGCCAGGGATGACCCTGGAAGTGCCGGGGTCTCCAGGGCTGTGCCTATGATGCTCACCTGTGATTCTCATGTTACCTGTGATGCCAGCAGTCAAACCCTGGTTGAGTGCCTTTGAGGAATGCACCCTAACCACTGTAATTTGTTTCTGATAACTTCGTGCTCTCGAGTTGACTTGAGTTGGGGTTTGAGCATCACTCCCAGGACCTGATCTCTCTCTCTCTCCTCATGTCTTGCTTTGCTTTTCTGAAGATAGTGTTGTTAGGTTCCCCCACACTTTAGACTGTCTGAGTCTTACATCCAAAAAGTGGGGTCTCCGAGCAACTTGCTGCAGAGATGGCCCTGGACTTTGTAATAGGCCATTTCCGCTGGGCTGCTCCAGATGGGGGCAGGTGTTGTCCCCTCTGCCTGCCCTTTTGGAGCCCTGGAAGCCGCCATTTTCTAGAAGTCAGCGACAGGCTCCAGGTATGAGTGGCAGTGGCAGCAGATGCCAAGCCTCACGGGACAGGGGAGGACTGGGGCCTTCTCCTTCCCCCAGCCCCGATGGGACTCCGAGTTGACGCCACATCCGGTCACCATCTGCTTCAGCTCCCATGCGGCCATGATCCAGAGACACACAAACGAACCTCGGACCCGAGCAACTTGCTGCAGCAATCTTTTCAGACCCTAATTATTAAAATTTTAGAATTCCTAGAGAGACATATTGTATCCATAACAAGTAATACAAAACACATTGTCTAGCATGGCCTTTTTGGCAGGCATGAGTGGTGGTGGGGCTGGTCTTGAAATATTGAAGGTAACTAAAGTAGAGAAAGAGAGTGTTATGCAAATTGTCTGCCACACAGGCAGGGTGAGGTGTGGAATGGGGGGGAGGGGGGATACTGGGGAAAACGTGGAAAATGTGCACCAGTGAAGGGGTGGGTCTTTGATGACTGTATGATCGAAGCTCAAACATGAAAGCTTTGTTACTGTACCTCACAGGGAATCAATAAAAAAAAAAAAAAGTAAGCAGGAAAAAGAAAAAATAAAAAAAAAATAGGGTCTGTCTCCTGGCATTGCTTTGGTCACAACTCAAATAGCATGGCTAGATGTGGCTTGCTGGCCTGGATGGGTCCTGTGTCTGATCCTGTAACTGGGATTGTGACAGGTTTCATTCCTCAGGAGGAGGAGCGGGAGTGTTTCTCCAAAGGAGCATTATTGTACTGTCAGCAAGGGCTGGGCCACTGGTGTGTGTGTGTGTGTGTGTGTGTGTGTGTGTGTGTGTGTGCGCGCGCGCATGTGTCTGGTTTTCCTTTGGGAGGGGGTCACGCTCAGCAGAGATCAGTCCTAGTAGTTCTTGGGGGACCATATTTGGTGCTGGGGGTTAAACCTGGGTCAGTGTTCTGCAAGGCAAATGCCCTATCAAATGTCCTATTGCTTCAGACCCTGGGTCATTGGATTCTGAATGGCAAAGACAAAAGACACCTACTACTGCTATAGTATTGTCGACATCCTCACTTGTCACTTGGGAAATAAGGCACAGGCATAGTAAGCTGTGGCGTCCTCATTGGGAGCCTGCAGTTCATACTCTCAGAGCTCCTAGTGAACAGGGGAGGTGAGTGTGAAACTCTCTTTCTAGTCCAGAGAACATAGGCCACTGAGTTCAAGCAGTGCTAAGTACTGACTAGCTAGAGCACGAGAGGCAGAGAATGAATCTTAGTGGCTGGAGGTCCACCCAGTCAACCGATATTTCCGAACAGTCTTTATGTGCTTAACGCTGCTTGAATCCCTAGGAATATAGAAAGAACACAATCTAGCCTGCTGTCTTCAAGGAACTTATGTGCCAACATGCACATGTAAGACAGAATTGGTGGGGGCTGGGGAGATAGCTCAGGGGTGAGGGCATCAGGCTGGTGTGTACAGTGTCCTGATTTGTACTAGACATTGAGCAGCATCCGCATGGGAAAGGCCTCATGGGAAAAAGGCGTAACCGAGAACAGGTTGGCTGAGTGTGTGTGTGTGTGTATGTGTGTGCCCCCCCCCACGGGAGAGTGGAGAGCCACTTCCCTTGATGGGGGGGGGGGCAGTGGCCTCCCAGTTTATTTCCTGATGAATTCCCATCCCGTGCTTTATGCCATAAGCAAACTGTCCACATTTCCTGAGTGCATCATTTGAAAGATGGTGATGACATACACAGAATACACGAGTTACCATTTTGTTTTAGAATTTTTGCAGGGTCAGAGATGGAACCCAGGTCACATGCATTCATACACTCAGGGCGTGCACTTTCTCACCGACTCACCTCCCCAGCCCTTCATTTAATTTTTGAAGTTTAGGGGTGGGAGGGGTAGGGGCCAAGGTGCTTCCTAGTGGTATTCAGTGGGGCTTGGGAACCATTTCCAGAATACTCACCCAACAGCGCCAAATGGTTTGATGCTCCAGTGGGAGAGCCCGTGTTCTTGAGCCCAGCGGTACTGGGGACCAAATTTGGGTCCTTGTGCTTGTGTCAGGCCCTCTGAACTATCACTCTGGCCCTTCCTATTTACATACACTCCCATGGTTGTGTCACCGTCCAGCTCCAGAATGTCATCATCTCCCCAACAGGAGTTGCACGCCCTATGTTGAGTTCCCTTTGGCCCTAACTCCCAGCCCACTCACCCCCCTTCCTTCTGTAACTACACATTCGACTCCCCTGGCCCCCGACAGTGAAGCTCCGAAGGGCCCGCCTCTTGTGGGGGCTTCTCCGACTCAGCACCCACTTCACGAGTCACCCCCGTCGGAAACTGGGCCACATGGCCTTTCTTTGGCTTGTTCCTGTTTTGTATTTATAAACATATTTCTTGTTTTGGGTTCTTTCCCACCTCACTCTTGCCCCCTTTCCATGTATTTAATCAGTGACGAAGTCCCACTGGACAGTCCAATGGGTTGGTTTGAGTTTCTGTAGTTCATCCAATGCTGCTTTGCTTTCTTAAGAGATCTTCCTCAGTTTCTGGTTCTCTTGGGGAATGAAACTGCCAGGGAACTTCCCTTATATGACAAGGGTGAGAATCTGGCCTCTGTGGGACCTCGGGGGCCAGAGACAGAGGCACTCCTAGCAGCAGGAACAGCCCCCCGTCAAGTTTCTTCTCAGGGAGCTTCCTGCACATTTATCACCCACTCCTGTCTTCTCTTTCTGCATCGTTTTAGGGCTTGTGTGCTACTTGGCAGGACTTGGTAGGTTTTGGGGATGGGGGTGGGGAGAGAGTCCAAAACACTTAAAATTTTCATGTAAATTAATAGTAACTGCCTCGGGGCTGGAGCGATAGCACAGTGGGTAGGGCGTTTGCCTTGCACGCGGCCAACCCGGGTTTGATTCCCAGCATCCCATATGGTCCCCTGAGCACTTCCAGGAGTAATTCCTGAGTGCCTGAGCCAGGAGTAACCCCTGTGCATCGCTGGATGTGACCCAAAAAGCAAAAAAAAAAAGTAACTGCCTCTTTGCTTTGTGCCCTATGGCTTAGGCAAAGATTTAGGAAAAGAATGCTCTATTTTCTTTATTTTTTTCATTTTTTTGGTTTGTTTTTTGAGCCTCACCCAGCTGTGTTCAGGGCTTACTCCTGGCTGTGTGTCAGAGATCACCTCGGGTACCAGGAATTGAGCTCAGGTGAGCCATGTGCAAGGCAAACGCCCTACCTGCTGTGCTATAGCTCTGGCCAGGACCCCCCTCTGCCTTCTGGGGGGTGTGGGTGCCCCATCCGGCTTATCCTGTCATCTGCCTGCCATCAGCTGGGTCTCTTCTACCTTTTGTAATGCTGCATTCTGTGGACACAGGTATGCAAATAACCGTGAACATCCCCACTTCTAGTTCTTTTTGAGGGGCAAGAGCACAGCGAGCAGTACTTGGGGGTGCCCGGAGACAGAGCCTGAAGCCTCCACATGTGAAGCAAGTGGCTAGCAGCTATTGGATCTCACCTCTGCTCTCGGTTGTCTGCGGGACAGGCCACACCGGAGGCGGCGTTGCTGACTCCAGAGGCAGTTTCTGTGTCAGTTAGGAGGAGTCTTTCCACAAAGTCTGTGACATCACAGGTGCTCCTCTTCTCCCTCCCCCAGACCCAGCAGTGCAGCTGGGTGCTCTCCACAGCTTCTCTCTAACGCTTCTTTCCAGCCTTAGGTGCAATGAAGGGCATCCTGTGTTGGGCTCACATGTACTTCAAACCTTCAGGGCGGACTGGGAGAGACTCGCAAGGGTGGTGGTGGAGCCCGAGCTAATTCAGGGCAAGTTATTCCATGACGATCCTGCTTCCAGGGTTCCAGTGTCCAAGAGAGGTGGGAGGAGAAAGGCAGCACTGCGAAGGTCATTTGAATAATTCCTAGGGAATTGTTCAAGGGAACCACTAAGAGGGGCCGGAGCGATAGGACAGCAGGAAGGTGTTTGCCTTGCATGTAGCAAACCCAGGTTTGATCCCTGGCATACCATAGGGTCCCCTGAGCACTGCCAGGAGTGATTCCTGAGTGCAGAGCCAGGAGTAACCCCTGAGCATCATTGGGTGTGACCCAAGAGGAAAAAAAAAATGAAGAAAAGAGAACTACTAGAGTTAGGCTGCGGCCCTACAGGGAGGATTAAAATCTTAAGATAGTTCTTCTTCTTTTGATGTATACCACACTCAGAAGTGCTCAGGGGACCCTCTGGGGTGCTGGAGATAGAACCTGTGTCTGTCGTATGCAAGGCAAGCACCCTCCCCACCGCATTATCTCTCTGTACCATCCCAGGATGAAATCTTTGTCAGCAGTACATGCCTTGAGCTTGGGGAGGGGAAGGGAACAAAGGTCCAGTGAGTCCAGGCTCCGGAGGCCTCTGGCCAGCTGACACTGTCTCTGGTAGCAACAGTCTCGGGTGCACGACTAATGCCAGAACCTCCAAGATATTCTCATGATCCTGGAAAAACTTCCCAGGCAGAATCGCTGGAGGAGGCCAGTGACGCCCTCCTGGGATAAGACTGAGGGACCTCAAATGGTGCGGCTTAGGCAGTCCTCAAGGAGAGGCTGGCGACCATACAAGCACTTCCTGCCCAGCCTGCAAGGGAAGCAGGTTTGCGTCTATCCTGAGAGGGATGCGGTTTGGCCAGGAAGAGTCAGGCAGGGCAGGGAGCCCCAGGTGAGGAGAGAGGCCTCCCTGTGATCTTTCTTTCTTTCTTTCTTTCTTTCTTTCTTTCTTTCTTTCTTTCTTTCTTTCTTTCTTTCTTTCTCTTCCTTCCTTCCTTCCTTCCTTCCTTTCTTTCTTTCTTTCTTTCTTTCTTTCTTTCTTTTTCTTTCAAATTTTCTTTATTGAATCACTGTGAGATAGGGCATTAGAGAGCTGCTCACGATTGGGTTTCAGTCATACAATATTCCAATACTCATTCCCCCACCAGTGTAACTTCCCAGCACCAGTGTCCCCAGGTTCCCTCCCACCCTCCCAGCCTGCCTCTCTGGCAAGAGCCTCTCCCCCTCTTCTCTCTCTCTCTCTCTCTCTCTCTCTCTCTTTCTCTCTCTCTCTCTCTCTCTCATTTCAGGCATTATGGTTTGCAATACAGATTATAGATGCTGGAGGGTTATCATGTATATACCTTAACCTACTTTACAACACTCAGCTTTTTTTTTTATAGTTATAAGCTTTCATGTTTGGATTACAATCACACAATGATCAAACACCCCTCCCTCCACCAGTGCACATTCCCCACCACCAATATTCCCCCCTTTCCCACCCTCCCTCTGCCTCCATGGCAGACATGATTCCCATAATCTCTCTCTACTTTTGGGCGTTTGGTTTGCAATACAGACCCTGAGAGGTTATCACGTTTGGTCCTTTATCTACTTTCTGCACACACCTCCCATCCTGACCAATTCCTCCAGCCATCTTTTTCTTAGTGATCCCTTCTCTATTCCAGCTGCATTCTCCCTTTGCTCATGAGGCAGGCTTCCAGCTATGGAGAAATCTATCTGTCCCGCATATCTACTATCCTTAGGTGCCAGCCTCGTGTTATGTTGTTTTATACTCCACAAATGAGTACAGTCCTATGTCTGTCCCTCTCTTTCTGGCTCATTTCACTTAGCATGATACTCTCCATGTCTATCCATTTCTAAGCCAAGTTCATGACTTCATCTCTCCTGACAGCTGCATAGTATTCCGTTGTGTAGATGTACCAAAGTTTCTTTAACCAGTCATCAGTTCTAGGGCACTTGGGTTGTTTCCAGATTTTGGCTATTGTGAACAGTGCTGCAATGAACATATAGGTACAGATGTTATTTCTACTGTGCTTTTTTTTTTAATCCTCAGGATATATTCCCAGAAGTCAACACTCAGCTCTTGTCCAGAGTGATCATTTCCAACTCTTGTCATACCGAACCCTCCTCTATCTTAACTACCCTCCACTCCTACACACTTGTAATTGCCAACCACTGATCAGTCCTCCTGGCCTGTTTTCTCTTGGATAATAGTCTCATACTATGTTTTTAAAATTTTTTTGTTTTAATATCCTACAAATGAATGTGCCAGGCTGTGTGGCGGGTGAGAGCCCTCTCCACCCCAAGGGACTCAGCCCCAGCACCCAACCTCCACTGCCCAACCACTGCCACACTCCAGGTCGCTTTCCAGATGCTCAGGCTGAGCCTTATGCAAGAATGAAGTCCCACGTCCCATGGAACCCAGATAATGCGGAACTTTGTGACCTTGGTCTGGACTCAACGAGACCCGGAACAGAGATCCTCTGCCTGCTTCTCCCAGTCTCTGGTGACTCAGGGATCACACCCACAAGGTACACCCTGCTAGCACAAGATAATCTCCTTACCACCAACTCCAGGCCACTCTCTCTACCTACCCATTTATGCCTCTCAGAGAGCCCGGCAAGCTACCGAGAGTATCCTGCCTGCATGGGCAGAGCCTGGCAAGCTCCCTGTGGTGTATACGATATGCCAAATACAGTAACGACAATAGGTCTTATTCCCCTGACTCTGTTTTCAATTAGCAATAGCACAGCAGTAGGGTGTTTGTCTTGCATGTGGCCGGCCGGCCTGGCCAAGCCAGGTTCAATTCCTCCGCCCGTCTCAGAGAGCCTGGCAAGCTACCGAGAGTATCTTGCCCGCACGGCAAAGCCTGGCAAGCTGTCCGTGACATATTTGATAGCAAACACAGTAACAACAAGTGTCACAATGGAGACGTTACTGGACCCGCTCAAACAAATCGATGAACAACGGGAGGACAGTGCTACAGTGCCCCTGACTCTGAAAGAACCTCCAGTTGTTGGGAAAACATGAGTAAGAAGAGGCTGCTAAACTCTCAGGGCTGGTAGGAATAGAGATGTTATTTGCGCCCGCTTGAGTAATTTGAAGACCAATGGGATGACAGTGATACAGTGAGACAAATGAATGCATCCCTTCTACATCTGTCCCGCTCCTTCTGACTCCTCCCTGGGATTTTCAGCTGTGCCCTCCCCTTACCTGCAAGGTCAAGGATGCCCATGGCATGAGTACCTGTCTAGGGAGAGCCCTGCACCTGAGCCAGCCTCCTCGGGCCCAGACACGGGTGGGGAAGGCGAGAGACAGGGATCTGGGGAGGTTGAGAAGATCCAACATCAGGAGGAGAAACAGTGAAGCCGAGAGAGCGTGACCTTCCCTGGAGCAGGACACAGTGGAGCCAGGATGCAGAGCCCCTTCCTGCAGCCAGCATCCCCGGCGCCCCTGCAGGAATCACCCGCTCAGACCCAATGGGCCTGCAAGTGTGCAGAGTCAAGGGCCACGGTCTGCATGTGTGTAAGGGTGGCTCTGAAGGACCACGTACATTTCACAGCTTAATTTCAGCCCACCAGATGGATTCTATTTAGAGTTAAAAGAAAAAAAAAGCAAACTATTAAAAAATAAAAATGGAAGAGGGAGACAGTTGATCCTTGCAATGAATATGGAAAATGAGCTTCGTTGTGTTTTGGCTTTGACCGAGAGCTCCTGGAGGCTCCTAGGAAGCGCTGCGGGGCTGTGCTGGCTGGTGGGGGCAGAGAGGGGCACCCACCTCCTGGCACATGATTCAGTTCTGGGGGCTGCGGGCGCTCAGCCAGAAGCAGCTCAGAGGAATCTGGTGACTTGAGGCTGTAAATGCACGGAAGCGTTCCTTGGGGAAACCAGGTCTTCTGGGGCCGGCCTGGGCCCTCGTGCAGGCGCAGGGGCATGGAGTGCCTCACTCAGCTTGGGCTTCAAGGCAGTGCAGGAGGGCTCCACTGGCAGGGGAGGCTGAAGCCTGGGTACGTTTCCTGTGGTGGCACTCACACAGCACCACAAACGGGGCTGACTTACACGACCGAAATGTATTTGTTGTATCAACTGGAATCTGAAGTCTGGTCTTCGCGGGGCCCCTCAGCCACGAGAAGGAAGTCTGGGCACGAGCTCTGTGCTGCCGCCACCTGCCCTGGCTGCAGGCATCATTCCTGGGATCTGGGGCTGCTTCCCTCCCCCCTCTCCTTGCTCTCCGTGTTCCCCTGGCCTCGTCTCTTCTGTCCATCTCATCTCAGCATGGTTTTCGTTGGCTTTGGTGCCTTAGGTAAATAATTCAGAAGGACTTTCTAACCAGATCCTAAACATAAATAGATCTGCAAAAACCCTATTTCCAAATAAGGTCACATTTACCTCTTCTGGGGACCAGCATGTGCATTTATTTTGGGGGAGTCCCTACTCACCCCCACACCAAGCTCATGAGTGTGCGTTGTACTCTTTTTTCATGTTTTAGTTTTTTGGGGTCACACCCAGTGGTGCTCAGAGCTTACTCCAGGCTCTGTGCTCAGGGATCACTCTTGGTGGAAGTCAAGGGATCCAGGGGTTCCAGGGATCAAATCCAGGGTCAGCCGTGCGCAAGACCACAGCCCTACCTGCTGGGCTGTCTCTCCAGCCCACGTGTTGTGCTCTTGAGCCTCCGGGGCCATGATGCTTCTAGATTTCAATGATCACCTGGCCTCGAGGCTTCTCAACACCCTGAGGATTGGGTGATGCTCTCCCGGGTTCGCTTGCCACTTCATTCTCTCTGTAAACAAGTAGCAATGTAAACAACACATGATACCTCATTTTTCTTGATTCTGAAATGAATGGATGCGTGGAAGAGGATGGTGAGGTGGGGTGGATTGGCCTCAGCTGGGCTGGATGATTTCAAAGCATGGCCTGGAGACTCAGAGGAAGTGAATGGGAGGAAGAGCTCACACCTGAGGAAGCCCTAGGAGCCCCCACCTCACCCCACCTGAGCCGCAGTTACCCCGAGGGCTGCTGAGGACCAGGGAATCTCTCGGGCAGGGGAGGTCATGCCTGACTGGTGCTTGTTTGACGCTTGCAGAAAGTGGTAGCTTAGGACTCTTATTCCCAAATGCTGCTGGTCCCTTAGAGAGATTTGAGTCAAAGTCCAGCCAGGGTTCAGCTTCCCAAGCTGAGGTCAACCTGAAAATGTGCAGTGGTGGAGGGTGTCTTGCTATTGGACAGTTCGCGGCATACTAATGTGCTTTCCTCAGTGATCTGCGTGGCTGTTTTGTGAAGCAAAAAAAAAAAAAAACCTCAAGTGGATCTTCCCTTTGCTGCCAAAGGCGAAATTAGGCCACCAGTGTGTGTTTGTGGGCGCAGCAGTGGGAGGACCCGCCTTCCCTGGAGCTGCTTTACCCAGGCGCTTTACCTACCATGTAATTCCTGCTTTTACTCTCTGATAGCGTGATTTTACGTCTTGTGTATTATGTGTCTTATGCTTTGATCAGTTACTTGGGGAGAATCTAGGAACACTAAAACATCTCCCCTGTCAATTGTTGGTAATTGTGATTTTGTACCACTTTTGTGTGTTTATGAGAGGTTTTAGATGAAGGCTTGATTTGGGGAGAGTAGAGGGAATGATTTTGAGAGCGAGAGTGTGCATTCACCTGACTTCTGTTACAGCCTTTGCTATAATCATTCGATTTGATTTTATTATGGGTTCTTGTTGTTAGTTTCTCACTGCGCTGAAATTACCCTTCCTCAAAGATTTGTAGATGGAGGAAAACTCAGGCTTTGTACTCTGGGTTGTGGGCGTATGCTGAAGGTCTTGGGATGCATTCTCAGTGTACTGGCATCCATCTGGGATCCCTGTACACTGGATACACACGACAGGGTCAAGGGTAGTTTTGTCAATTACCTGGCTCATTTGATGGCTAAAACTCATCAGATGGGTTTCATCAGGAGAGTCCATCCCGGGGCATAAATTATTCTGTGTGGTTGTCTGCATTGATGACATTAATTGGGTAAGAGGCAGAATCCGTTCCCCTGTGCTATGGAGAGGCAGTTGTAATTAAGGTTGGTTTCCCTCCAGGGAGCATCTCATTTTGGTTTCTCTGCTACTTTGTAGCTGGATTTCAAAAAGAAAAGGGGAAGTAGGTAGCTCATCCTCCCTTGGATTCGAGGATATATTCAGCTGTGCCATTGTTATGTAGGTTCATATGAACTCCGGATTCATTAGCTTCCAATGCAAACTGTGCCGTCCTCTGATATTTACAGAATTTAGAGTCACCAGCTGAAGTAAATGCACGGGACTGCCCTGTCAGGATCTCTGGGGAAAATGAAAATGTGGGACCCTTCTTTAAGATTTTCAAGATTGCATCCATAGAACGGTAGGCTCAGCTGGGGACCCCTTGCAAGCACCGGGCCTTGTGAAATAATTCACAGGCTACTTCTCCAGGAACGGATGTTGGCCTTAGATGTGCTGAGGATGGCAGCTTTGTTTGGGCCACCTTGTACCTTTTTTGTTTGTTTGTTATATTTATTTATTGAATCACTGTGGGAAAAGTTACAAAGCTTTCAAGATTAAGTCTAGGTCATACAATGATCAAACATCTTTCCCTTCACCAGTACTTATTTTTCACCACCAAGAATCCCAGTATACCCCCTCCCACCCCTTCCAATGCTTGTGAGGCAGATGATTTCTACTTAACTCTCTCTCTCTCTCTCTCTCTCTCTCTCTCTCTCTCTCTCCCCCCTTTGATTACATTCATTATTTCGACAAAAGATGCACGATTCTTGTTTAGAATTTCCCCCCCAACAATCAGAACTGCTGAAAAGGCATTGTGAAATAATTTGTTTTCTATAGCTGGTTATGAGAACCATATGATTTTGGATTTCAGATATTTTACTACGTAAGTCTGGAGGGATTTCTGCCAAGAGCCAGATAATTACGAGATTGGTTTCTGTGAGTCTGGTGTTATGACTGTGCTGGAGAGCCGCTTGTGGGGGGCAACTCGTGACCTTGGTAGGGCGTGAAGGACGAGCTGGTACCGCCCTCCTTCCCATGAGACTGCAGTTGCCCCGTCATTGCTGGCTCATACCTGGCTTTCCAATAAGCTCTGAGGCAGTAGCCACCTTGCTGCAGGGGTGGGAGGGGGCTGGAAGGGAGCAACACCCTTTCCCTCCCAGAGAGGCATGGTGCCGTAGTTTAACGCATAGTCCATTCACTTTTTTGCAGCAAGCTGCCGGGCTCTGGATTAAGTCCTTTTGCCTCTGGAGCCATGGCCATGCCACCTTGTACCTTTTTTTAAAAAAAATGTTCTACCCCAGTTCAAACACTCTCTTCTGCAGGGAGAGAGCAAGCCAGCTGTACTCTGTTGGGGTTCTTCCTGGTCTCCTCTTTCTACCTGATGTGGGTTCCTGAGAACTTCAGCATCCCTGGACCTCTCTGTTCTTGAATTTCCGCTATAATTTGGTAATGGAGGGTCCAACCCACTCTTGGTGTGAGGAGGGGGAGGGAGGCATATTTTTGCCTGCTTCTTCCTGCTGGATTGCATGCTATGGGCTTGTCTGTGGGCCAAAGGCTACAGCTCCTACCAGGCTCTCTCTGCAGCCCCCTTCCTGTAACTACACCCTCCTGCATGCTCAGGGTAGGGCTCCCTGCTGCGCCCAGTTCTTCATTGCTGTGAGACTCCTCTGTTCTCCATCCCCTCCTCCATGGGACTCCTCCCTAGGATTCCCTGGCTCCTACTTGGGTCCTAACCGACCCCCTTCTTTGCAGGGTTTGACCTGTGACATTGCTACAGAGCAGGCGAGGCTGACGGTTCTGGGTTGACCAGTCGGTAGGGCCAGGCAGCCAGGAGCAGATTCCACATGCCAGCGATGGAGCTTGCACTGGTCTCGGGTAACTGGATTCTCAAAGTTGGACTTTGGGAGAACAGGGATGTTTTGAGCTAGAAGTGAGCGTAGGGGACAGCATGCTCACATGGGGTTCCCCCACTGTCTGACACAAGTGTTCCCACAAAAGCTTTCATAAATCTGCCAAAACGGTGTAAAGCAATTACCAGTCATTTATATGAAAAAATTCTGAGTGTTTCCAGACTCCAGAAATAACCTACCCCAAACACTTAGAACTGAAATTGCTTGTCATATGGAGTAGAAGCAGAAATGTGAGGAGACAAGCCACACACTGCAAGTTACAGCAGGCGTGGCGGTGTGTGTGCATGTGTGTCTGTATGTTTGTATACATCTGTCTTTGTGTATCTCTGTTATATGTGTTTGTGTGTGTTTGTAGTATATCTGCATATATGTGTATCTGTGGGTATTCACTTGTGCCTGTGTCTGCCTGTGTGTATCTGTGTATCTGTGTGTTTATGTACATCTATCTCTGTGTCTCTGTGTATTGTGTTTGTGTATGTTTGTAGTATATCTGTGTGTATTTGTATCTCTGTGTTTATACGTGTCTGTGTGGTCTGTGTGTATGTGCTTGTGCCTGTGTCTATATGTGTGTATCTGTGTATCTGTATACATCTGTCTCTGTGTGTCTCTGTGTGTTGTGTTTGTGTGTGTCTGTACTATATCTGTGTGTCTATATGTGTCTGTGTGTATCCGCTTGTGCCTGTGTCTAAATGTGTGTCTCTGTGTGTTAAATGTGTTTGTGTGTTTGCAGTATATGTATATCTGTGTATATGTGTATCTGTGTGTTATGTGTCCGTGTACATGTGTATCTGTGTGTCTGTATATTTGTATACATCTATCTCTGTGTGTCTCTGTGTGTTGTACGTGTTTGTGTGTATCTGTAGAATATTTGTATGTATGTGTGTATCTGTGCTTTTATATTTATATACTTCTGTCACCTTGTGTCTCTGTGTGTTGTATGTGTTTGTGTCTGTAGTATATCCATGTATATGTCTGTGTGTCTGTGTGTATCCACTGTGCCAGAGTGTATATGTGTGTATCTGTGTGTGTGTGGCAAGGATTCCTGCCTCTGAACTGGCAGCTGCAAAACACTCTCTGAATTGTTCCTATTCTTCTTTTGCAGGGGACGCCCTCTTTGAGCTTTGGAGGGGTTCCCCAACTAGGTATTAGTGTTGGCCTTTCACACCCTTGAAACGGCCTGAGTTCACATTTTCCAGAAGCAGGAGTGGCCCGTCTGCCTGGGGTTTAAGCATCACCATCGCTTTGGCCTTTAGTTATGGGGGCTCCCCACACCCGACTTGAGAGGACTCCCCCATCTAACTGGATCAGAGCTCAGGGAATTCTAGAGCTTACAGTGGCACCAGAAAGCTGTCAGACGCGCACACCACTTGGGGTTCACAAGGATTGTCTTGAAAGTCACTTGGACAGTCTTGGAGGCCCAAAGGGGTGATATTTAAAAATGGAAAAAACTATGGTAAGAAAAAACCCCCAAAATAATGGGAAAAAATAGATTGTTGCTCTGCATTTGGGGTTTCTATGTGGCTAATACATCTTGCTACCCTGTTTGATTCTGGGGTACCTACTTACAAAAGCTCCTCCAGTTCCTGCCTTCCCCCCACTCCATAATTAGCCTGCTTCCTGCAATTGTGAGCATTTATGTTCAAAAGATGGAAAAAATCAATTTATATGTATATCCCCAAACATGTCTGTCTGTATTTCTGGTTGCCTAGGTGATATTTCCAAGAGAATGCAAGCTCCTCTGCTATTATTGAAGCAGAGATAAGATAGAAACTATTTTTAGATTCTCTATACCTTTTCTTTACTCCACCAGGACATTTCATTGGTTGATATTTTTCTGTCTCCATCATTTGAAAGACCAGGTACTACTTCCTGCCTCTTGTTCTAATTGGAGGGCCAGTTAGCTTTTTTCAAATTGATAAGAAGAATTAAGTACTGGGCTAGAGAGATAAACCTTGTGTGCAGCCAGTACAAGTTTGATTACTGGTACCACATGTGAGCCCCTGAACCATGCTAAGGGGGACCCCTGAGCGCAGAGTCAGGTGGAGTAAGCCCTGAGCACAGCTGGGTATGGCCTAAAAACCAAAAGGAAAAGAAAAATTCAGTACTTTATTTTTAGAGAAAATACATCTCTGTGTGTAGTATTTGTTTAGTTGGGAACCGTGGTTCCTCCCCCCCCCCCCCCCCCCCCACATACACACACACTCACACACATCTCCCCAAACTGATGTTTCAGGACTGAGTAAAAAGCCTGGGGAGTTGACCTGTGCTTGTTTTGTGGGCAGGCTTGTCTGCTCTGTGGCCACAGGAATTTGCTGTTAACACCGCACTCACTAGCTTTGCAGGCACTCCATGCTTGCACCTGTGCAGGGCCTCTAGGGAATCCCACACCCCTGCCTCCAGTAGTCTGAGAAGGTTCAGTGGGCTCCTGTAAGGCGAGATGCATAAAGACGGGTGGGCGGTCACTGCGTTTCACTCACAAAGGTCCATGTGCCCTGCAGTTGAGAATTACGGATTCACTACCAGGATCTCACCATTCTACAAAGAAATAATCATCCATGTCAAGAGAGGGTTCGGCAGGGTGATACCATTTCACCAAAAGTCTTCAGTGCCACCCTCAAGAACATCATGCGACTACTGGAATGGGAAAGAATGGGAGTGAAGATAGATGGTCGGCAACTATACCACCTCCGCTTTGCTGATGACATCGTTCTAATAACACCAAACATCAGCCAAGCGGCACAAATGCTGGCCAACTTCGACCGTGAGTGTGGAAAGGTTGGACTACAGCTGAATACAGCAAAGACAATGTTTATGAGAAACAACCTTGTTCCTGATGCTCCATTTGCTCTCAACGAAACCACCATCTCCGAATGCAACAGTTATATATACCTAGGTCGAGAAATCAACATGATGAATGACCTGGCACCTGAGTTGCGCAGGAGGAAGAGAGCGGCTTGGAATGCCTTCAAGAACGTTGAAGAAATAACTAAAAGGACAAAGAACCTCCAGCTACGAGCACATCTCTTTGATTCCACTGTTCTTCCTGCATGAACATATGCCTCAGAGACCTGGACCCTACGAAAACAGGATGAGAACGCTATTCGGGTCTCTCAAAGAGGAATCGAAAGAGCTATGCTTGGAATATCACGATTCACTCAAATGAGAGATAGAATCTGGAGTTCTGATCTTCGTCAATGCTCAAGAATCAGGGACGCTGTCTCATTTGCCAAGACATCAAAAATCAGATGGGCTGGACACGTAATGAGGTTTACAGACAACCGCTGGACTAGAGCCATTACTGACTGGATTCCACAGGACATCAAAAGATCCCGTGGACGCCCACCTACAAGATGGTCAGACTTCTTCGTCAAGACCCTGAATGATCGGTTTGAAGCTCTGCATGTTCATAGAATGAACAGATGCCATTGGGCTACACTAGCACACAACGGGGATGAATGGAGACGTTACTGGTACCCACTTGAGTAAATCGATGAATAACGGGGGATCAAGTGATCAAGTGATTATTATTATTGGTTTGAGGGCTATATACTGTGCTTAGGATAACTCCTGGGGTGCTCTGGGGACTGTTGATGGTGCTGGGGATAGATTTGCAAGGCAAATACCCTCCTCCCTGTACTGTCTCTCCAGTCTCTCCCCCCATTATTTGTCAGTTAATAAAGGAGACTGTTGTTTCACTGCCCTGGGGTTCACCTTGTTGCTGTTGAGGAAAGAGAAAAGCAGATAGATAGGCACACACACACACACACACAAGCACACCACAAATGTGTGTGCACACACACGCACATGTACTGCATGCACACACACATGCATGCATACTATGTGCACACACATGTGTGTGAACAGGTGCACACTGTGCATATACACATACCATGCCTACACACATGCACACACACACACACACACACCCGGCACACTCATACACAGGCACACACACGCACGCATAGACACCATGTGCTCACATACTCTTTTTACTTCCCTCTCTCCTCTTTGTTATTGTGTTCTGTGATGCAGGATCGCACATACTTTGTGGTGGTCCTGGCACATACCCATGGTTGGCACCCCGGGGAGTGCACTTGGCATGTATGTGGTCTGGAGTTGTACGTGGGACTCAGGCTCCCACCTCTCAGGCAGCTGTTTTTTCCCGGAGTCATCCCAGGCTCTTTGTCTTTCTTTCTTTGTCTTTCTTTCTTTCTTTCTTTCTTTCTTTCTTTCTTTCTTCCTTCCTTCCTTCCTTCCTTCCTTCCTTTCTTTCTTTCTTTCTTTCTTTCTTTCTTTCTTTCTTTTATTTTTGCTTTTTTTGGGTCACACCTGGTGATGCTCAGGGGCTACTCCTGCCTCTGCACTCAGGAATTACCCCTGGCGGTGCTCAGGGGACCATATGGGATGCTGGGAACCCGGGTTGGCCGTGTGCAAGGCAAATGCCCTCCCTACCTGCTGTGTTATCGCTCCAGTCCCCTCGTCCTTTTCTTTATACATAAGATCGATCTTGACAAAGGGACATTTCCGTGAGAGTTTTTTGATAGAACTATGCTTGTGATTTGCTGTAAAGCAAGGAGTGGGGTGTGGGGTCCCCACAGCACCCCTGGAAAGACAGCATTCCCAGGGTGGGCCAGGAGACAGCAGTGAGAGTCACGGTTTTCTGGCCTCTGCAGGTTCTTGGGAAGCTGCTGGAAGATGGTACTTTTTCTTAGTGAATATGAAGATAGTGAAGACTATGCTTCTTCTGTACGCTCCCTGTACCAAGAGAAAAGCAAGCTATTATTATGGTGTGTGTGTGTGTGTGTGTGTGTGTGTGTGTGAGAGAGAGAGAGAGAGAGAGAGAGAGAGAGAGAGACAGAGAGAGAGAGAGACAGAGAGAGAGAGACAGAGACAGAGACAGAGAGAGAGAGAATATGTCACATCCCACTGATCTTAAGGCTTACTCGTGGCCCTGTGTTCAAGGATCACTCCTGGTGGGGTTCAGGGAGCATTTCTGGGGTTTAAACCAGTCAGAAATCACATGCAAAGTGAAAACCTTATTCCTGATACCATCTCTTAGGCCTGTAAGGCATTTTTATAAAATTAAATCTGAACAATATTAAAATGCAGAAAGGAAAAAAAATCACCCAGATTTTTTTGAATATTTGAACCCAAATCATCAAAGGCAACCAGAGTCATATTTGGGACATGTCTTCATTGCTTGTATGAGATGTTTTTCCTTGGTCATGTTGATAGCTCGGCAGAGTCTGGCAAACTCCCCGTGGCGTACCCAATATGCCAAATACCAGTAACAATGATGGATCTCATTCTCCTAAAGAGCCTTGAATATAGCACTTTCTTAAAAAGCTCAGGGCTAGGATGAAGGAGACATTACTGGGGTCTGCTCGAGGCAATCGATGAATAACAGGATGGTCGTGATTCGTGATTCGTGATATTGATAGCTAGTTTTATTTTACCGCATACACAGCTGTGGTCCTGCATTATAATAAGAACCTCGAGCAACTCAGTATCTATATTGCAAACCATAATGCCCCCAAATAGAGAGAGAGTATGGGGGAAATTGTCTGCCATAGAGACAGGGGGAGGGTTGGGGTGGGGGTGAGAGGATGCTAGGGACATTGTTGGTGAAAAATGTGCACCGGTGGAGGGGTGAGTGTTCTATCATTGTATGACTGAAACTCAAACATGAAAGCTTTGTAACTGTATCTCATGGTGATTCAATAAAAAAATAAAAAATAAAAAGAACCCTGAGCAACTTTTCCTGATCTCTGAAAGCAGAGGGCTCCTACAAACCCGTTCCATAAGCTGAAATGCCAGTATAGGGTCTATGGCCATACCACCCTCAACGTGTCTGAAGTACTAATACAGGTTTCTTTGTAAGTGAAGTGGCAATAAACCAAGTGTTGAAAAGCAGGGGATACTTTTATTGTTTTTATTTGAGGATGCTTCCGAAGAAATGCTCAGGAGAAACTGGGGGCTGCTCCTGGCAAAACTTGGCCAACCTGGATGATGATTCAGCGCTCATGATTCAATGCCTGAAGATGTGTGTTCTGGTCCAGTTGTGCAGACAGCCACGAGGGCTACACCCAGTGGTGCTCAGGGCACTACCAGGGCTCTATCTGGCAGTGCTAAGGGGACCAGGCAGTGCAGGGTTTGGAACTCAGGCTTTGTAGATACAAGGCATGCACTCCAGCCCGTTGAGCTATCTCCCCACTCTGCATTTGCTCTTGACCCCCACTTCATGGTGTAGAGATCCTAAAACCCTTGGGATTTCAGAGTGAGGGGGCATGAGAAAAGCCTTTCATTAGTCATAATATCTGGATACTGCAACCACATCTGAATATGAGCTAATGAGGCGACTCTTGTGGGAGGGGCTATTTGCTAAAAAGACCCACCAGTGAGTGGTAAGTTTGGAACTTCCAGTTCTCTTCCTCTGCCATCCTCTCCCACCTCCAGGAATGAAAGAGGAGCCACAGACTGATCAATCCAGTCTTCAAAGACAATTTACTCAATCATGCTTTCACAGCGGTGCCTCCATAAAATGCTAAGCAGTGAGGTTTAGGGAGCTCCTGAATTTCTGAACCCATCACGAGATGGCTCGACTCCAATTCGAGTAGGCTTGGAGGTCTCGGCCCCGGAACCCGCGTGGCTTTTTCCCTCTGCCAGTACCTTCATGTGTGCGGAGAGTGGTCTCAGCATGGTGATGGCTGGTCCTGGAGGTCTTCGGCTGCCGTAGCCCTGGTCGGGGCGGGGAGGAAAGCTCAACCCGCTCCCCTCCAAGGGACTCCGGGAAGGAACACCCAGGCGCGGGGGCAGAGACTGCACTGTTCTCGTCCGGGATCTGGATTTTATAGTCTCTGAGTCTTGGCCGCTGATGGGATTACACGGCGCCAGGGGGCCAGGTGGTGGGTGTGACCCCCCGCCTACTGGAATTTGGAGAATCTGGGTGGAAGATGCTCGACTCCAATTCGAGTAGGTTTGGAGGTCTCGGCCCCGGAACCCGCGTGGCTTTGTCCCTCTGCCAGTACCTTCATGTGTGCGGAGAGTGGTCTCAGCATGGTGAGACATCTTAACAGAACTTTTTTTTATGACATCTTATTGTCTTATTCCTACTTTGGCCAAACGTGCAGGCTATTGAATGTAGCCTGCCCACAGGGCAGAGTCTGGCAAACTCCCCGTGGCGTACCAAATGTGCCAAATACCAGTAACAATGATGGGTCTCATTCTCCTAAATAGCCTTGAATATAATCTCAGGGCTAGGATGAAAGAGACGTTACTGGGGCCTGCTCGAGGCAATCGACGATTAACAGGATGATGAAATGAAATGAAAAATGAAATCACGAGATGGCAGTTTGTTGCCACACCACTACCTGTGTCCATCTGACTATTCCCGAGTTGTGTATTTTTCAAATGAACCAGGAGTCTAGGAAGTAAACAGATTGACAAATGACAGCCTGGGACTTGCTGCTGGGGTTTGAAGTGGACTCCATGGGACTGAACCCCCAGCCCAAAAGCTCTGAGCTAACTCTGGGTCATTAGGGTCAGAAATGAGTTAAAGGTGCTCAGTTGTAGTCTGAACAGTGGAGAATTGACCAGATGAGGGGAGAATCCCTCCCCCTGACCTCAGAACTAGGTCATTCAGGTTAGAAGTGGAATCTTTTATTGATAGTGACTTATTTTGGTTTGGGGCTGCAGACCCAGGTACTCTACAGGGCTTACTCCTGGCTCTGTGCTCTGGGGTCAGTCCTGGTGGGGCTTGGGGTACCATATGTGGTGCTAGGGATTGAACCCAGGTTGACTGTGTGCGAGGCAAGCACCTTGCACATGGTCAATTTTCTGGTTCTGGAATCTTGCAAACAAATCATGCATTATTTGCATGAAGTTATCATTATCAGTATTGTAAATCACAATAGCTTAATAAAAATAGAGAAGATGTTTACATAATTATATATTCCTCGTGGTTAATGCTTAATTGCATATGTAATACTTTATTGAATGGATAAATCTTGGTTTACCTAGTCCTGCCATTACTGATCATTTGGTCAAATTTTATTTTTTATTAAAAAAATTTGGGGGGTCACATCCAGCTGCGCTCAGGGCTTACTCATGGCTCCATGCTTGGGAATCACTCCTGACAGATTCGGGGCACCATATGTGGTGCTGGGGATCAAACTTGGCCTGGTATACTATCTCTTCTCCCCCTTTTGTCAAAATTTGAAATGACTTTTTCCACTATCAATTTTATGCCATGTCTATTTATGTAAGATTTAACCCTAGGGCATATTTCCAGTGGATTGAAAAGGTTGGATGTTTGAACTTAAATAAAAATCTTGACACATTTTGCCATTTACCTTCCAAATGGGTTAATGGAATTCATTCCTTGTGGAAATATTGGCTTCTTTGATTTCCTTGCCTTGAATATCATCACTCTGAAATCCCTATTTCTAATTTGGTTAACAAACTTTCTTTTCAGTGATATTTTTTCTGCTTACCAGTGAGGCAGATTTAAAATGTCTTTATCATTTTGTGTTTTAGTTGCAATTTTGCTCTTCCTTATTTTCAATTATATCTAGGCTCTTTGCCCATTTTTTTTCATTAGTTAACTAAAATTGAACCATCTTAGAATTATAGTTTAAGACAAAGATACACAAAGAGCATTCCTGGCTTGGACCCCCTTGCCTTCCAGGTGGACATGGAGTGTCCAATGTCCAACCCTTGCCCTCTCCTTTCACTGTGCAGTCAAGTACTTGTATTAGAGGATACTTAGGGAGGTTCCTCTCATGATCAAAATTGCCATAGTATATGCATTATTCTGTAACTCACCTGGTTTTTCACTTAAAATGTAAGATCTTGGGCTGGAGCCGTAGTACAGCCAGTAGGGTGCTTGCCTTGCATGTGGCTGACCTGGGATACTCCTGTTATCACCTATGAGTCTCCAAGCTATGTCAGGAGTGATCCTGGTATACAGACCCCTGAACACTGCCAGGCGTGACCCCAAAACAAAACAAAATAGTAAGGTCTTAATTTGGGGGTCACCTGGGGATTCAAAGCCACACTTGCAACCCTCGGGGACCATACGGAGTTGGGTGTCAAACCAGGGTATCCTCATACAAGGCCTGTGCCTTCTTCCTCATGTCTCTCTGGCCCTAGGAACAACGGTCTTTATGACACTGAGTCGAAGACCTGTGAGTCACAGTTGCTATGAAAACTCCCCCAGTGTATCACTGGCCCAGATGCAAGTATTTTGTTTATTTGCTTGTTTTGGGGCCACACCCCCATAGTGCTCAGGGCTTACCCCTGGCTCTGAGCTCAGTGGTGCTTGGGGGAGCATATGGGATTCTTGGGATTGAACCTTAGTCAGCCTCATGCAAGGCAAACCCCCTACCTGTTGTACTATCATTAGCACCCTGCCCCCATGCAGGAGGCAGTTTTACTTGGTTAAGCGTGAATGTTGCACTGTAGTTCCTCCAAGACAGGCTGGCCTTCTCTGTTCTTTCCCAGGATTTTGTGAAACACCCATCTTGCTTTTTACTGACTTTAGAGAATTACTCAGGGGTGTGCGTGGGACCATACCTGGTGCCGGGGATCAATCTAGAGTCGGCAAGACCTTACCCCTTGTACTATGTCTCCAGACCCACTGATTTAAGAAAATTCCTAATTAAAACAAAAGAGCGATAGCACAGCGGTAGGGCGTTTGCCTGGAGTTCGATTCCTCTGCCCCTCTCGGAGAGCCTGGCAAGCTACTGAGAGTATCTCGCTGGCAAGCTCCCCGTGACGTATTCAGTATGCCAGACACAGTAACAACAAGTCTCACGATGGAGACGTTACTGGGCCCGCTCGAGCAAATCGATGAACAACTGGAGGACCTGACTGACTAGACATGACTGATCCCTAATTATTAGATAATCCAACTCTATTTTGGTGGGGAGTGGGGAGGAAAGGAAAGCAAAGCTGATTATTTTTCTCTTTTACCTTATGAATCAATTGTCTCCACACCTTTTATAGCATGGTATTTTTAATTTATTTGTAATTATAAAATTAAAAAAAATTTAGGCCACACCCCTAAGGTGCGTAGGGCCTACTTCTAGCTGTTTTCAGGGGACCATAGCTGGTGTGGGATCTTGAACTGAGGGGGCTGCATTCAAGGCAAGCACCTTGACCCCAATACTCTCTCTCCAGACCCAGGGATGAGGCTTAAAACAATGATTTCATTTTCATATAGCAAATCAGTTCTTTTATTTGTGCATGGGGAGAATAAACTAGTGGCATCCTAATTAGAAGGCTCAGCTGGAATGTGGGGTGCTGTGCTGAGCAGTGGTTAGAGCTCTGCCTGGTCACTGCAGCAGCCCTGGCTTGCATCCGAATCTTAGCACCTGCGCCTGCTCAGGGTCACCACCAGGTGTTTTGTTTCTTTGTCTATTCAGAAGGATCTTTGTCCAAGGAAGGATGATTTTTGCCTTTTTTTGTTTTTTTTTAGGCATTAGCCATTGTGCCCCTTGGCTCCTGGCCAGAGCTTTGCCATTGTGAGCATAGCACTGTGAGTTCTGCAGTTTCCCCTCATCCTGGTAGCTTCTCGGCCAGCTCCCACCAGCTCCAGCAAGCAGGGGCCATAGCCACGACCTTCTCTTCCCAGTATAGGAGTGACCCCAGGGCATGGCGGTCCTAGTGCTGTATCATTCCCAGGTTCTCGTCCTGCTTTTCTTTCTTACTCCCTTTCAAAGGGTCCACCTTAGGGTGGGAGATCTCAGTGCAGTCTGGTTGGCAGGTGGGGTCATGCTGCAGGGAATCTCTGGAAGGGCGCCCAGAGAGGTTTGCAGGAACGGGGCCTCTGCCAGAAGCATCACTGTGGTCTTTACTAAACTTATGATGTTCTTCCCGTTCCTGTGCAGAGCAAGACACAGAGGAGAGCCGCATCTGCTAGTGGACTTGGATGCATTTCCTGTCCGCTAGGGCTTTCTACTTGTATCAGTGTCGTTTTCATGAAGTCGAGCCTTTCATTATAAGGACATCATCCGGCCTCCTTTTCCTATGGAGCAGGTCTGGTGAATGCCTTGAACACCCTCCCCTGTTCAGAGGACACCGAGAGGCCCGTGGACCCTGAGGCCTGGGCTGATGCATATTTTATAAACTAAGACGGCCTGGCGATTGGGGCCATCTGCTGTCTCCTATTTCTCAACGTACTTTTCCATCCACACTTCTCTGCCTTTGGACCCTTGCTTAGGTTACTCCTTTGGTCCACCAGATTCTAAAAATAAACCTAGAAATGGTGAGAGATTCACTCCCCGTTCCCCCGCCTTGGCTGATGGATGTGTGTTTTGGTGTGTCCTGAACCTCTGTGTAACTATTTACTTACGCATCATGTATAGCTCTTAGCAACCAACCAACCGGGGAAATGAAAGCGAAGAAACCAGGCAGTCCCAGGGACTCAGCCAGCTGCGGCCTCCAACAATTCTTCCCACCCTCATTTCTGTACTCTGCCCAGCACCCCACCCCCCACCTGACCCCCAAGGCTGCTTTCTGCCTTTAAGTTCATGCACTTGGTCATCTGTGCTGATGGCTGAGTGGGGACGAGAAGGAGTGGCTGGAAAGAGCCTTCCTACCTCTACTCTAACCCTTCTTTTACCTTTTCTCTGGCTGCCCCAAAGTATTGACACCGATGACAGTCCTGCAGGGTCAGAAACTCAGAGATGCTAGGTCTGTTGTGGAATCTGGGGTACACTTTTGGAGAAAAGGAAGTGCTGTTGTGTTTGGATGGTGTGGGACCAACTGGACAAAGCTCAGGGGTGCCCCAGGCCGCCTCAGCCTAGGGTGACTCCTTCATGGGGTGCCATCTGTCAGTGAGACAGTTGTTCTTAGCTCAGGGGAGGAGAACTTGCCTGTGTGAGGTTTGGGTTTCACTTCAAACTCACACTGCCAGAAAACAGAGTGCCCAGGGCTGGGCGGGAATAGTGCAGTGAGGGCTCATGGCTAGGATGCAGTGGCCCAGGTGTGATCCCCAGCACCACATGGCCCCCTGAGAATCACTCGGTGCTTACTGTAGCCCCCAACACTGCTGGGGGGTGTGAGGACCCCCAGCCCTGCAGAGTCCGAGCAGTACCACATTCTTGGGCCTTACATGGGACCATGGACCTAGTTACCAAGAATCACCTGTGTACCCTGTAAAGGAGTCTTCTTTAATCTGCTTGGGTGACCCCCTGCTATATTGATATTTAGGGGGAGTCTTAATTATGAACATTCAAGGTTAGGGAAAAGCGTTTTATTTCCTGTCCAGGAATTATTTCATGAATCTTCCTCCTTGTTGTTCTCTTCATTTCCTTTTTTATTTTGCACCCCCCTTGTGTCTCCCACCCCCCAAAGCTGTCTTCATGTGCCTAGTCCTGTTGTCCATGTCCATGGGTTTGTGTTCAATTTTGTTTCATCTCTTTGTCCATTTTATATAGCCTTATGTTGCCACACATGGATGACCTCATAAATAACTTGTCTTTTTCCTTCTGACTTATTTTACTTCACCCAATCCCCAAAAGCTCCTTCTATTTTGTCAAAAAAAGGGCAAAATGTCATTTCAAAAAAATATGGGGCCAGAGCAATAGTACAGCAGGTAGGGTACTTGCCTTGCATGCGGCTGACCCAGTTCGATCCCCAGGATCCCGGATGGTCCCCCAAACCCATCAGGATCACTGAATGCAGAACCAGGAGTAAGCTCTGATCTCTCTTGGGTATGGGCTCTCCCTCCCCCCAAACAATAATCACCGTCACTGTCCTCCATTGTTCATCGATTTGCTTGAGCAGACCCAGTAACATCTCCATTGCGAGACTTGTTACTGTGTTTGGCATATCGAATATGTCAAGGGTAGCTTGCCAGGCTTTCCTGTGCGGGAGAGATACTCTCCATAGCTTGCCGGGCTCTCAGAGAGGGACGGAGGAATCGAACCTGGGTAGGTTGGGTTTGCTGCATGCAAGGCAAGTGCCCTACCACTGTGCTATTGCTTCAGCCCAAAACAATAATAACAGGAACAGAATAAAAAAAGAACTGAGTAGATTGTACAAATGGATTGCATCTTCACCTCCGAATCTATGAGCAGGCACTTTGGTTACTTCCGTAGACTAGTTATTAATTTGGAGAGTTTAGTTCTATGTAATGCAGTGATGAACACAGGCCTGGCTATATCTTTCTGGGCTGGGTTTTGGATTTTCCAGCAAGGTACCTGCAGAGAATCACGGGGTAATTCTTTTTTGTCTTTTTTTTTAATGACTCTCATTATTTATTTATTTATTTATTTTATTAGTGAGACATCATGAGGTACAGTTGTAGACTTATAAATTTTTGTGCTTGGGTTTCAATTATACAATGATCAAATACCCATCCCTCCACTAGTGCCCATATCCCACCACACGGATCCCAGTATCCCTCCTACCCCCCATCCCCCCATCCCACCCTGTCTCTGTGGCAGGGCATTCCCTTTTGTTCTCTCTCTCTCTTTTTGGTGTTGTGGTTTGCAAAAGAGGCAATGGGTGACAATCATGTTTGGTCTATAGTCTACTTTCAGCATGCTTCTTCCACCCTGGGAGAATCCTCCCAACACCTTTATTTGGTGCTCCCTTCTCTATCTGAGCTCCCCTAGCATGTGCGGCTGGCCTCCAAGCCATGGACTAAAATTCCTGGTACTAATCTCGGCCATTCTTGGGTGTTAGTCTTCTATTTTGTTACTTTATGTTCCCCAGATGAATGCAATCTTTCTATGTTTGTCCCTCTCTTTCTGACTCATTTTTCTTATCATGATATTTTCCATGTAGTACCACTTGTATGTAAATTTCATGACTTCGTCTTTTCTAACAGCTGCATAGTACTCCATTGTGTAGATGTACCAAAGTTTCTTTAACCAGTCATCTGTTCTCGGGCACTCAGGTTTTTCCCAGATTCTGGCTATTGTAAAGAGTGCTGCAATGAACAAACAATAATGACTCTCATTTTTTACTTTGTTTTGCTGGGACTCGAAGCTCCCTGCTGTACTCTTGCTCCAGTCCTGTCTATTGCTTCTTGAGGAATCACTAACCTGTTTTATAAAATCAGTTGTACCAGTTTTTATCCTGAAGTCTCTTTTTCTCTCCACACTCACAAAACTTGTTAGGAGAGACTTGAACATGATTGGCTTGCGGTGAGGACTGTATATGTGCAAATCAAAATGAGTCTTTTTGTAGGGCCAGGACAGTGGTTAGTTCACAAGCCTGGCATGTGCCCGACCAGGCTTGATTCCTCGTGCTTGGGGTCCTCTGTGTAACCCCACCAAGCACCACTGGATACTTGAGCCCTGGTATTGAACTGCTGGCCTGGGTGGCTGAAATCACTGGTGGTTTCCCCACCCCCAATGAAAGTGCCTTTTTGAGGTCAGGGAGATAACACGGGGCCAGGAGCCCATGATTTGCGTGTGAGGGATTCTGGTACCATCTCTGGCACCGCATCTTTGGGTCTAGTGTTTGAACTGTCTGGCAGTTGACTGCGTATTGCTTGGACTGTCCCAAGGGCTCCCTAAGTGACTGCTTGGGGACCCCCTTGCCCACTGAAGAGAACCTCTGGCCTGGGTTATACATATCCTGCCCTCTCTATCCCCGTTATATTTTACACGCTGGCCAATGCTAATAGTCATACTAGTTCTATCCATTCACATCCCGATTTGACCAAAATAGAAAAGGAGGAAAGCCTAGGTGATATAGAGTCAATATCTCAAAGGAATAATACTATTTAATATTACTATTAAATATTTACAGCACTTAAATATATTATAAAATATTAAATGTTAATTTTTAAAAAATATTAAGTGTTCATATTATATTAATATTTATTCACTTATATCACTTAATCCCCGTTATTCATCGATTTATTCGAGCGGGTGCCAGTAACGTCTCCATTCATCCTGGTTGCGTGCTAGTGTAGCCCAATGGTATCTGTTCGTTTTAGGAACATGTAGAGCCTCAAACCGATCATTTAGGGTCTTGACGAAGAAGTCTGACCATCTTATAGGTGGGCGTCCACGTGATCTTTTGATGTCTGGTGGAATCCAATCAGTAATGGCTCTAGTCCAGCGGTTGTCTGTAAATCTCATTACGTGTCCAGCCCATCTGATTTTTGATGTCTTGGCAAATGAGACAGCGTCCCTGATTCTTGAGCGTTGACGAAGATCAGAACTCCGGATTCTATCTCTCATTTGAGTGAATCGTGATATTCCAAGCATAGTTCTTTCGATTCCTCTTTGAGAGACCCGAATAGTGTTCTCATCCTGTTTTCGTAGGGTCCAGGTCTCTGAGGCATATGTTAATGCAGGAAGAACAGTGGAATCAAAGAGATGTGCTCGTAGCTGGAGGTTCTTTGTCCTTTTAGTTATTTCTTCAATGCTCTTGAAGGCATTCCAAGCCGCTCTCTTCCTCCTGCGCAACTCAGGTGCCAGGTCATTCATCATGTTGATTTCTCGACCTAGGTATATATAACTGTTGCATTCGGAGATGGTGGTTCCATTGAGAGCGAATGGAGCGTCAGGAACAAGGTTGTTTCTCATAAACATTGTCTTTGTAAGATTCAGCTGTAGTCCGACCTTTCCACATTCACGGTCAAAGTCGTTCAGCATTTGTGCCGCTTGGTTGATGTTTGGTGTTATTAGAACGATGTCATCAGTAAAGTGGAGGTGGTGTAGTTGCCGACCATCTATCTTCACTCCCATGTTTTCCCATTCCAGTCGTCGCATGATGTTCTCGAGGGTGGCACTGAAGAGTTTTGGTGAAATGGTATCACCCTGCCGAACCCCTCTCTTGATATGGATGATTACTTCTTAGTAGAATGGTGAGATCTTGGTAGTGAATCCGCAATAGAGCCACGAAGAATCCTGATGTATTGAGTTTGTACGCCCTGATTGGCTAGGGCTTCCATGACCGCTTCCGTCTCAACAGAATCAAAGGCCTTCTTTAAATCAATGAACGTTAGACAGAGTGGCATCTTGAACTCCCGAAATACCTCAATGAGCTTGGTAATTGTGTGGATATGGTCGATGGTACTGAATCCTTTTCGGAATCCAGCTTGTTCACATGGTTGTCCTTCATCTAGTGTTCTGCTAATCCTATTCAGGATGACTCGAGTGAATAGTTTGTAGATGACAGACAATAGGCAGATTGGGCGATAGTTGCCAATGTCGTGGATGTCTCCTTTCTTGTATAGTAGTACAGTCTTGCTGGTTTTCCATTGGGATGGAACCTTGCATTCAGACAGGTAGCGTGTGAAGAGTCGAGCCAATGTATTGATGAGTACTGATGGTAAGTTCTTCAGGTGTTCAGGTCTGATCTTGTCTGGGCCAGGTGCTCTTTGTTTCTTTACAGACGAGATGGCATGTTGGATTTTGGAAGGGAGAACGTTGAGAACGACATATCCATCATGTGGTATGTGGTATGTGGGCAAGTGGATGTGGCTATTAAAGAGATCTGAGTAGAAGTCATGAATAATCTTCTCCATTGCCCTTCTGGAAGATGTGATAGATCCATCATGATGTCGGAGGGCAGTCATCTTGGTTTTGTAGTTGGTGAAGGACAGGCGGGCATTACGAATGTTTTTCCCAGCTTCTGCTACATCTACCAGTACTGCTGCTCTCCTGTTTTTGAGGTCATCCTTGATGGCTTCTCTGCACTGTTTTGCCAGTTCGGACGTTTGCTTGTGGTTGCCTGAGGCACGTGCCAAGCCACGTTGGCGAATAAGTTCAAGAGTGTTCGAAGAAAGACGGTTTTTTGTGGTTATCTCTCTCTTGGCATTCCTTGCACAATCATGGAGGTGCTGAATCATTCGATCGTATTCCTCATCAATGTTGTCAATGACGGCATCTTCCCATGTTGCCGCAACAGAGCCAAAGAGTTCCCAGTTGGTGGTTGTTCTGGGAGTCCTCTTCTTAAACCTTGCATTCTTTTCTCCTCGTTCTGTGAGGTAGAATTTTGCACGAAGAAGACGGTGGTCTGATCCCGTATGGAATTTTGGGACAACAGCAACATCGGTTAGGCAAAACCGCCGATTGAATATGATGTGGTCTATTTCATTGTGGAACCGTCCATCGGGAGACTCCCATGTCCAACGTTTAGATTCAGCCTTTTGGAATTGTGAGTTACCATGGAAGGTTTTGGTTGACATGATGAACTCAGACAGTCTGTCACCCTGTTCGTTCCATTCCAGGCCATGGGTTCCGATGTGGAGTTCATCGACTGATCTTCTTGGTCCTATGTTGGCATTAAAATCACCGACAATGATCTTGTAGAAGGTGTGATCTTCTTTATAGAACTTCTCCAGCTCCATGTAGAATTTCTCAGTTTCTCTTTCACCATAACTGGATGTTGGTGCATAGACAACAAAGATAGAAACTGCCGGTAGTGAGCCACATTTATTCAAGTGTAATCGTCCGATTCGGGTTGTTAGGTATTCAAATGAATCAATGCTCGTGAATAAGTTTGTGTTGACAAGGATACCGACACCACCGACGCCTCTTTTATCACATGTTCCAAGGAACAGTTCTTCTCCAGTGTCGAAAACAGCATGATGGGATTGATGTCTTCTCGTTTCGGTCAGACCAATGATGTCGTACTTGATCTTTCGTGCTTGTACCATAAGGTCTTCAATGGATGCAGCGGATGCCAGTGTATGAGCATTAAAAGTACAGACAATCATTTTTGTTTTTCTGCGTTTTGGCAGCCTATGTCTGCCTTGGTGTTTTATCAGCCTCTCCTTCCATATCCTTCTCGACTCTGCATATTCAGGGTTAGGGAAATGAGATCCATTTATTACTGGATTTGGCATATCAATTTGGTCTATTTGGCATAGACCACGGATAGCTTGCCAGGCTCTGCCGTGCGGGTTGGATATTTAAGGATATTTAAGGTACCCTGAAAATTTAGAGAAAATTAATTAAATAGTCATAAATAATTATGAATAAATATTTCTAAATATGCAACAGGTGTTTTTGGTAAATAACTTTGTAAAGAATGCAAAACTGAAGCCCCCTTTGAAAGGCCTCCCTATTTTCCTTAGAAATCAGGCTCCTGATCCTTTCTTAGTGATTCTGCTGCGTCTTCTTAATGCATTGGGTGGGGGTGGAGGGGCCCGTGGTCAGTGAGGGGAGGAAGGGGCATATAGGAAAAATACTTCTATATTACTATTATTTTATGGGAGTAGAGAATTTTTTTTAAATAAAAGGGAATTTTGAAAAGTAACAGACTCTTGCAAACTCAGTTTCATTTGCATGGTTTAAGAATTGGAAACCCAAGCACAAAAATTTGTAAGTGTACAACTGTACCTCATGGTGTTTCACTAATAAAAATTTTAAAAAATTAATGAAGCAAAATAATAAACATTTTAATGCTTAAAAAAAAAAAGAATTGGAAACCCCAGGCTCAGAATGACCAGCTGAGACTTCCTTGGAAATTCTTTGCAGTTGCTGGTGCAGTTTTTATAGGAGGAGACAAAACAATCCAAGTGCCAACCTCACAGTCTCCAGCTGAACAGTCCCCCAACCTCGGGAGGGGTGAACCACCCTCTTAGTAGGATGCAAACCCAGGACAGCGGTTGCGTGAAGAGCGAAGCTTCTGGGTTGGGATTGACTGTTTCCTCCAGGCCAGCAGCTGAGAAAGCTGCTCCTTTGTGCAGAGAACATGCACCTCCCACCAGGAAACTGCCTTAGATAAAGCTCTTAGCGGAGCTGTGGAATGAATTAGAACCGTGGAACACAATGACCCATAAGGCTAAGCTTTGAGTAGCTGTAGAGAGAGGACGGGTCTTGTAAGTCGGCCTGCGATCCCTGGTAGAAGGAATTAAGAGCCCCGATGCGATGGATACCTCATGGGATGGGGGGGCGCTCCGGCCCATCCTTCACGCCCGACCGAGGTCACCAGTTGCCCCCCACGAGCGGCTCTCTGGCACGGCCACGGCCCCAGAAGCACAGAGACCAATCTCTCAATTATCTGACTCTCAGTAGAAATACTTGCAGGGTTAATAAATAAAATAGCAGAAATCCAAAACCATCATTTAATTCTTGAACCCAGCTGTAGAAAGCAGATCATTTCACAATGCTTTATCAGCATGGCTGAGTTTGGGGGGGGGGGTAAAGTCTAAATAATAATAGTGCAACTTTTATCAAAACAATAAAGCTAGTCAAAGTAGACAGAGTGTTAACTGGAATTCATCTACCCCACAGACATTGTGGGGGGGGCTTGGGGGCTGGGGGTTTATTGGGGTTCTTCGTGGTGAAAAATAAATATTGGTAAAGGGAATTGTGATTGATATTTGCATGACTAAGACCTAAACTTGAAAGCTTTGTAATTTTTCCCACAGTGATTCAATAAATAAATAAATAAATAAATAAAGAGCCCCGAGGGGTTGGGGGACCCTTAGGAGGAGCAGAGTGCGGTAGAAAATGACAGTGAGCAAAGGGACCTGTTTGAGGTCTCACTCACTGCCCCCAGCTAAGGCTTTATGCTGGGAATGAACGTTTCACCCTTATCTTCGAAATGGATGACTTCTTTGGTATTGTGCAGAACCGTGTTTGCATGCAATCATTACAAAATCGTTGCTCTCTTGATCTGTGATCAAGGTCTCAGATACAGTGGTCAAGGTCTGGGACATCACTCAAGCTGATGCATGTACCAGAGGTTGAGTCTGACCCTGACCTCACTGTGATTGCTCTGTTCTGAGTAAGGTGCTCTTCTCCCATCTCTCTGGGAGTGGAGCAGGTTATTGCTCCCATTCTACAGAGCCAGAGGCACATTCTCAGAGAGAGCTTAGGGCTAAGGCAAGTGGTGGCTCGTGGGAGTCAGGGGCTCACCTGGGGGCCGTGGTCTCTAACCACTGCCCTGCTCTGCCCCCTGAAACTTTCATGCCTAAGAAATCAGTTCAGCTGGACCCCATGAGGGCAAAAGAAAACTGCCACCTTCTGAGGGAATGGAATCTTTGAGGGAATCATTATCTCAGCGTTCAGAGGGTCTCTGCCCCACTGACTTGCCTCTTTTGCTCACCTGTCTTCTTCTGTTGTTCCATTTTACCTTTGGCCCTGAGAGTCAATCCACAAGACTACAGTGTAAGACCTCCAATTCCCTCAGAATCTTTGGACTCAGATTCCTTAGGGAAGAATTTGCTATTGGTTGGGCTCATGGAGCAATGTCACACAGTGATAGGGACCCGGCCAGCAAAATAATGAGCTTCTCTGGGCTGTCTTCTCACCCAGACCCCGCTGTGGTCTTCTCTGGCCCTGGCCTCTCTGGCTCTGGCTCTGGTTCCCTGAGTGGGGGTTGCGGGTGAGGAGTGGAAGTTGTTCTTAGCAGGGAGTCGATATCCATGCTAGAGACTCACTTTGGACCTCGGTGCTTTAAAACATTTTGCTCTCATTACAAAGCCTCAAAAAAGAGGTTATCTGTGAAGACTCTTCAGGCTGCGGAACAACAGAACCTAATTTAAAAAGACTTAGAGAAAAAGCAAATGGATTGGCTCCTGTAACTGAAGGCAAAACTCGGCTGGATTCAGGAATCAGACAATATCCTCGGAAATCCCTCCACAGTCAGTTCTTGGCACTTGCATCCATCAGGATTTTGTCCTCAGGCTGCATCTCTGTTTGTGATATTAAAACACCCCCAAGAAGCTCCGGGCTTGTCTGTTAGTTGAGTCACCCCTGTAGAGAGTTCCTGTTCCCTCTACTTCCTGTTAACAGGAATCAGGTTTGATTCTCATCATCCAGGATTGCTAGGCTGCCAGTGTCTCAACAAAGCCTGGAGAGTGGCTCCGTTAAAACACAGGCATGGGTAGATAGAGAAGGGACCAGTATGACGATAATAGTTGGAAATGATCACTCTGGACAAGAACTGAGTGTTGAAAGTAGGTGAAGGGAGATACCTGATAAACTTTCAGTATCTATTACAAATCATAATGCCCAAGAGGCAGAGAGAGAGGAGAGAGGAGAGAGGCGAGAGAGGAGAGAGAGAGAGAGAGAGAGAGAGAGAGAGAGAGAGAGAGAGAGAGAGAGAGAGAGAGGAGAGAGGAAGTACCTGCCATAGAGGTGGAGGGGCGGGAGGGAAACTGGGGACACTGGTGATAGGAAATGTATACCAGTGAAGGAAAGGATGTTAGAATATTATATGACTAAACCCCAATCATGAATGACTTTGTAACTGTATCTCACTGTGATTCAATTAAAATAATAAACATATATTTTTAAAAAACAACAACACATGGTTTTGAGGTGGGGAAATATGGTCAATGCTGAATGAAGGGGATTTTAGTACCTGGAGAAATGGGAATCGACGCTGTACAGGTTAAAATGCCCCTTTTCACTTTGGAATACTCACTGGTGTATTGTAAGTAACTAGACATCCCTGATCAAGGCTTGGGGTCTCTGGTAGTCACTGATTAGACGAT
Source organism: Sorex fumeus (assembly GCF_029834395.1). NCBI lineage: Eukaryota > Metazoa > Chordata > Mammalia > Eulipotyphla > Soricidae > Sorex > Sorex fumeus. The sequence goes on from NW_026606059.1 coordinate 78,635,239, forward strand.
TTTATGTGACCAATCCAATAAGTAGGATACCCGGAGTGTTGGGAAAGGCATCTAGGTCGCTTAATATTTTCTAAGTCATAATCCTGGGATATGATACTGTAGCACTATAGCACTGTAGCACTGTCCTCCTGTTGCTCATCAATTTGCTCGAGCGGGCACCAGTAATGTCTCCATTGTGAGACTTGTTGTTACTGTTTTTGGCATATCGAATATGCCACAGGTAGCTTTCCAGGCTCTGCCGTGTGGGTGGGATACTCTTGGTAGCTTTCCCGGCTCTCTGAGAGGGGTGGACGAATAGAACCCGGGTCGACTGTGTGCAAGGCAAATGCATACCCATTGTGCTATCTCTCCAGCCCAGGGACATGATACTATTACAATCAAATGAACTAGTTAAGACATAGATTCTTGAGGAAACCAATCATAGGATGCTTCTGTTTTCAATTTTTGATCAAGTAGTAGGATAAGAACTGAAAAGCTCTTGTGAGGTACTTCTATTTAAAAGCTAAGCTGGTCAACTACTGAAATAACTTCAGTGAACTGTACAAAGGCTTTTTGTAAACTTTTAGCATACCTAGGATTCAAGGTCCAGTTTATCTAGCTAATGACAAACCACTCAGTTTATTTATCAGTAATCTTCATACCAGCTTGGTTTTTAAAAACCGTTCCTAATAGCACAGCGGTAGGGCGTTCGCCTTACAAGCGGCCAACATGGCCGACCCGAGTTCGATTCCTCCGCCCCTCTCGGAGAGCCCGGCAAGCTACCGAGAGTATTCGATATGCCAGACACAGTAACAACAAAGTCTCCAATGGAGACGTTACTGGGCCCGCTCGAGCAAATCGACGATCAACGGGAGGGCCTTTACCTTACCTTACCTTACCTTACCTTCCTAAACCAGGGACTTTGAGGCTGGTTTGAGGCTACTCTTGCAAGTGCTCATGTTTGTAGTAGTTTGATTCGGTGCAGCCTCAGTTCTGGAGTAGTACAAGTACAGTGGTGGTGATGGCGGTGGTGATGGTGTTGGTGGTGATGATGGTGATGGTGATGATGTTAGTGGTGTTAGTAGTGATGGTGCAGAGAAGATGGCTGTGGTGGTGCTGGTGGAGCTGGTATTGGTAAGGATGGTAGTAATGGTGGTGCTGGCAGTGGTGATGATATGATGTATAATTACAGTTCTGTTTCGATAGAAAGACCATGTATCTTTGCTCATGGAAACTATTGAAATTCTCCCAAACGGTTTTTGTTTGATTTCTTGCTACAGCTATGATCCTCAGGGCTTACTCCCGATTCTGTGCTCAGGGGTCACTCCTGGTGATGCTCAGGGGCTCTATAGGGTGCTGGGGATTGAACCCAGGTCAGCACATACAAGAGAAGTACTTTACCTTCTGTATTATCTCAATGGCACTTCTCTTTCCTCTTCCTGGTCTTGTCTTTCAGCTTTCACAGGGTGATAAGCTGAACCCCAAATATTAGGTGGCCAGAGGCAGGGATACTAATGGGCAATGCTCATTAATAACATTCTAAAATAAATGCCGAGAGTTCACAATGCCATGGGCAGTGGATGGGGTCCAAGGGTCATGCCATAGAAGCAAGGATCTGGTATGTGGTTTCTGCACCTACCTACTTGCCTTCTTCACCCGCCTTTTGGACAGGTCCCTCAGCTAAGGCTCAGAGCCTTATCTAGAGAGTGAAGATCAGCACTTTCCCTAACAAGGCAGGAGAGGGCAGAAAACTGTTTCGTCGTCTCTCCAATGCTCCTGTGAAAGCTAGATGCCTCTCACCAAGGTCATATAGCACAAATGTTTCCACCGTGGACTCCTGGAGATGGTCCTGGCCAGCTTCCACACTCTGCCCTCTCACTGTGTCCAGTTTGCTCTAGTGTCAGACACATTTGGGATATGAGGGAGGTTGTGTGGGTGGTGAGCCTGGACCATAGAGAGGCTGAACCTGTCTTCAGTGCTCAGCCAAAGGCATTCCATTTTTACACTGAACTTGTAGCAGGTGATTCAGAAACATATGTTAAGTTGAATATTACTGCCTGGAAAGAAAAGACTTCAAATCACATTCTTCGACCAATGACATTATTGGCTTCATCTTAGGATGACAAGATAAAGCCCAATGAAAAACAAGATGTGATTTTGTACAACTCAGGGTGCGTTTTATGAGCTATTAGTTCTGTTCCAGAGTTGCATTCGTTTAATAACAACTCAGGTAGTTCTTTCTGTTTTATCTTTCTTTTTTTCTTTCATCATCACCTGCTCCCCCTCCCAACTAAATGAGATAGAAAATGAAACCATTGATTCTGTTTTAAACTTCAGGATCCTGCAGCCACAATTGCAAGAGTGTCAGTATTGCTTAGGAGTCTTTTGTGGATTTGGCAAGCTGCTGCTCCCATCTTTTCACTCCCTATTCCCTAAATGAAGCTGCATTTCTTTCTAAGACTAAGGTGGAGATCAGTTACCCTGGTCAATAATGAAAGGTCGATTCTTATCTGTGAAGAATTCTACCCGCTCTCAGGTTAGATACACCACACAGGCAAAACTAAACTCACATACTGCACTCCCCCCCCCCCCCCCCCCCATTTCCACTAGTTTGTAGCTTCCTGGAATAAGTGAGATGGCCTCCGTGGGATTCCTTCACGAATCCATGTTACAGTAAGTCATCAGTCAGTGCTGTTCAGCACTTGGTTCTCCCTTGGGACCTTCTGGGGTCTTTGCACAGAAATGCTGTGGGCTCCCAGACCCATTCGAAAAGTGTGGACCAGTGGCCATGCGGGTTTGCATTGTTGATGGGAAAGCAGTGCCTTCCAAACTAAAAGCACATTGCTAACAAACAGAAGCCAAAGAGAGCTCTTAAAAGTGAAGGTCTTTAGACTTCTTAACATGTGCCCAGAGATGGGGTAATCAGTGGGGGCTGGGAGTGGAGGGGGAGAGGACTCAAAGAGTTGGAGACTCTGAGTTGTGGTGGGGGATCCTTGGTTCAACTTTTGTTCCTTCATGTTTTCCTGAGCACTTCTGGGTGAGGACTTGAAAGGATTCCTGTATACCATTCACGGAAATTCTCTTTTTTACTGCCCCAGGCTTAAGCTCACTTTCGTTCCCCACATGCCTTCTTGCCCTTAGATGCATTTACATTGGGGAGGGGGTGGTGGTGGAGGTAAGGTATATGTGACATCATGTTCACCATTTGAACTATTTTTCAAACATACAGTTCAGTGGGGTTTGGTGCCCTCATTTCATGGTCCAACACTCAGCACCATTCACTTCCAAAACCGTTTTCCCTTTGCCAACTGAAAACGCTTTTCTTCATTAGCAAGTTGACCCTGATATGTACCACCAGTGGCTCACACTTAGATGTAGCTTAACAAACACAAATTGCAGCTCTGGCATCCGTGTGTTAAACATCTCTCCTGCCCCAACCTCTGCCCTCTCCATTTTGCCCTGTCTGGATGGATTTGATTATTCCAGACTCCTTGTACAGATGGAATCTACTTGCTGTGCAATCTTTCTTCGCTGCCTTGATGCTACCTCATTGGTAATTGGTATAAGAGTTTGGGTCAGCACTCTGCCCATAAAGACTGAGTCAAGAGACCTTTGTGTGGGCGCCCCATTCTGCATATCCGTTTATCAGTTGATGGACACAAGTTGCTTCTGCCTTCCAGCTGTAGCGCATCATGTGTTAGGAATGTGTTTCTTATTTATTTGGTGGAGTGGGACTCTCCAGCAATGCTTAGGAGCCCTGGGCCAACCCTAGTGATCTTCAGCTCATGTTGCATGAAAATGAGTCTGATGCTCCACTTGTCCAAACTAGTTAATGTAGAAGTTTTAAAACTTAGTATCAGGAGCCAGAGTGATAATACAGTGGTGAGGGCATTTGCCTTGCAGGGAGCTAACTTAGATTCTATCCTCACATCCCAGATGGTCTCCTGGGCACAGCCAGGAGTGATCCCTGAGCGCAGAGTAAGCCTGAGCACTGCTGGGTGTGGTCCCCAAACACACAAACAAAAGAACCCCTTAATGTCACAATAATAAAAAAATACCTGGACGCCACATTTGGATATGTCCAATTTGAACATAGTCATGAAAAACCTGTTTGAGAGAGAAATCTGCCATATATTTGTTCTCTTGATCTGAATGAAGCTCAGCTGTCTTCAGTGTATTCAGTATGTTAATGAGACCTTTCCCTTCCGGGTGCTGATAAATGAGAAATACGAAAGTAATTTAGATCTCACTGTGGAATCTTCAGGTAGCATTGAATTAGGGAAAGTCTTTTTTTTTCATTGTGTTAAATGGAAGTTTTTTCCTCTGCTTTTTGAAAGATTACTCTTTCTTTCTTTCTTTTTCTTTTATTATTGCCAACAGCAGTCCCAAATGCCATTATCTCACATATGTAATTCCATTTTATGAATATGTAAACAAGTACTGATGTTAATTCAGAGTTTTGGTTACTTATGTAGTCACTGGAGTATGGCCTTTATTGCTAATATTTGTTTAGTACTTTGGAGTATTGAAGTTGTAGACAACTTTTAAAAATTGAAATGCAACTTATAGTGTACAGGAAAGATGAAATATTTTCCAGAATGAAATGAAAAAGAATTGGCATTTACCTTTTGATATGTAAATCACAAATACTCCTATTGTCTTTATTAAAACTGGACCCTTTGTTGCTCCTTCCCTACTAATATGATTTGTTTGAAAGTCTCATTCTAGTTTCAGTATTTTCTTAAAAGCTTTATAATTGCATTAAAAGTGCTTTATAACCTAGATTTTAAAGCTATGAATAATTGCATTAAAAATGTTTTATAACCTAGACTTTACACTCATGAAGATTTCTTGTTTTAATTCCTTCTCACTGTGTTAAGAGCATGTGCTAGTCTTTGTTTGTTTGGGCCATACCTGTGGTCCTGAGGGGTTACTCCTGGCTCTGTGTTCAGGAGTGACCCCTGGCATTGCTTGAGGGACCATCGGCAGTGCCAGGGATTTGAGCTGGAGCTGACCACAGGCCAGGCTAGTGCCCTCTCTGTGCTACCTCTTCAGTCCTAGAACATCCTGGTCTTAATGTAATGGAGATACAATTCACCTTTAGTTGTCCTGACTCTATCTATAATAGGATTCCAAGGATGGATTTCATGTTTTTTTGTTAATTTGTTTCCCTTCCCTTGCCTTTGTTGTGATGACTAGAGGTCACATACACTTAGAAGCAAACCTCAGTGGGTGGGGTGTCTCACTCTTTATTTTATTTATTGAAATTTGTAATGTTTCCAGTTACTTTTTTAAATTTATTTTTTATTTTATTGAATCACCCTGAGATAAAGCATTACAAAGCAGTTCATGATTGGGTTTCAGTCATATAACATTCCAACACCCATCCCTCCACCAGTGTAGTTTTCCAGCACCAATGTCCCCAATTCCCTCTTACCTCCCCAAACTACCCCCAACCCCAGTCTGCCTCTATGGCAGTCACCTCTCTCTTCTCTCTCTCCTTCCCTCTCTCTCTCTCTCTCTCATTTTAGGCATTAAGGTTTGCAATATAGATGCTGAGAGGTTATCCCTTTATCTACTTTCAGCTCTCAGTTCTTGTCCAGAGTGGTCATTTCCAACTAATGTTGTCATAATGAACCCTTCGACAGTTGAAATTATCACCAGGATGTGGGGGTAGAGGGTAGTTAGGTAGTCCAGTTACTTTTATTGTGCTACCATGGTTGCAGTGGTTTCTGTATTATTGTTCTATACTTGCAGTGTAGCCGCCACACCACTGTTGAATCCCCTCCATTTTTGTCCCAAGGCCCTTTCTCCTTTCCCGACATCACACACACACACACACACACACACACACACACACACACACACACACACACTCTGGCAGCTTCAGTTAGTTGTTTTGTTGGCTCTATGCTGGGGCTTGTTTCTTTCCAGGGTGTCTGCCGCCTTGCTTTGTTTCTCTGTACTCCATAGATGTGTGAGATCATCTAGCGTTTGTCCTTTCCCTTCTGGCTCACTTCACTTAGCATGCTTCCTTCTACTTCCCCCCAAGTTGCAGTGAATTGAAAGATTTTGTCTTTTGTCAGAGCTGAGTAGCATTTCACTGTGTATCTGGACCACAGTACTATCATCTTCTCATCTGTTCTTGAGCCTGGGGGTTGTTTCCAGGTCCTGGATATTTTAAATAGTCCTGCACTGAAAATAAGCATGCCTTGAAAATGCATATTTTAGAATGATAGAACATCACACGGAAGTTCTATCCTTAATTATTCGTGAATCTCTGCACTGTTTTCCATAGAAACAGAACCAGTCTGCATCCAGCCAACAGTGAAGGTGGGTTTTCTTTTCACCACTCTTTTTGTTTTAGGACTTTTTGATGTAGGCCATTCTTACTTGTCTGAGGCAAAAGCTCACTGATGTTTGACTTGATTTCCCCAGCATTCAGTGATGTGGAGCATTTATCTCCTGTCTTCTTGGGGAAGTGTCTGTTCCATTCCCCTTCTTACTGTCTGATGGGGTTGTTTGTTGTTTTGTTGCCGAGCTTTGTGAATACTCTACATACCTTGGATACTAACATTCCTCCAATGTATGACATGTAATTTCTCTCATTTCTAGGATGCCTTTTTATGCCTCATTTCCTTCATTCTGCAAGGTTTAGCTGTGGTGCTCATGCATGTTTTTTGGGTATGGTGCTCATTGAGAGTTGTGTACTTTGGCACAGTAAACCAGAGACCACACACTTTGTTGTGGGAACCCAAACAGTGGAAGTGTTGGATAGCATTTGGGCATGTGGGGTGGTGCTGGGGATAGAACTCAGGGTCTCATCACACCCAGTCTTGCTGGACAGGCTCTTCTGCCACTGTGAGCTGTCCCCAGGATCCCCCAAATTTTGTGTCTTGATCAATTATCTATGAATAAGAATTGGCCCCTCCTTACTCATTGTTTAAAATGCCAGTACATTTAAAATTTAATATACACACATATAAGTAATCCTTTAGAGATAAGATCAGGGTTCTTGTCCTCTCTGAGTGCGTAATATTTCCCTTTCCTCACCTTAGCTCAGTTATCAGTGTCCGTTGGTTTCCCCTGTCTGTCCGTCAGTTTTATGTCCTTATGTTGCACATGTAGGTGGCCTCATCCAATACTTGTCTTTTTCCTTCTGACTTGTTTCACTTTGCATAATTACTTTGAGTTACTCCCATTTTATTGAGAATGGCAACATCTCTTTTAAAAAAATTAGCTAAATAGTATTCCATGGGCTGGAGAGATAGCACAGCGGAAGGGCGTTTGCCTTGCACGCAGCCAACATGGCCGACCCGAGTTCGATTCCTCCGCCCCTCTCGGAGAGCCCAGAAAGCTACCGAGAGGATCTCGCCCGCACGGCAGAGCCTGGCAAGCTCCCCGTGACGTATTCGATATGCCAAACACAGTAACAACAAAAGTCTCCAATGGAGACGTTACTGGGCCCACTCGAGCAAATCGACGAACAACGGGAGGGCCTTTACCTTTACCTTTACCTTAGTATTCCATAGCGTGAATGTGTCCTATCTTTAGTCAATCATCTATCACTTTAGCTATTTCTATATTTTAGCTTATTTTTTTCAATGAAGCAATAAACACTAAGCTGGCCATAACATTCTGTGTTGATTTGTCTGTTTTCTTTGGTGAGAAACCCGGAAGTGGGGTTGCTGGATCACAACAATTTTGCTTCTTGCAGAAGCTCCAGGCTGTTGTTTATCAAAGTGGTTGCACCAATTTTCATTCCCCAGCTTACATTCAGTGTAGATAAAAACCTCAGTAACCTCTCCCGTGTGGCAAGAATCAAGGCCAAGCTAGAGAAATGCACTAATCTTTGATCTGAATGGGGCAGGAACAAGGCTCGTGACCCTAATTTCTCTCTGACTCTACCCTCGGCTCCTCACCCACACTTTCTATGGAGCAAACCCACTTATAATCAGAGGGTGAGAGAGAGCCCAGTTAGCTTAGTAGAAGACGATCAGTCAGCCGGGACCTTGAAGGACAAACGGAGGTCACCCCAGCCTCTTCCTCCTCCTGAATCTCACAGTCTCCTCCTGCTGCTCACCTTAGGTGCCTTAGTCACTTTTCTGACTTGAGCCTCATGCACAGATTCTCTTTCTTCTCCATCTGATCTTTGCCCAGCACTGTGCAGCAGGACCATGACTACCACATGACCTGTGTCCTCAGGAATTGCACAAAGTGTGGCCTCTTTTGTGGCCCTGCCTTCACAGTGTACACTGAATTGTGTTGGCTGTAGTGTGTGTGTGGGGGGAGGGGGTTCAGCAGATGTGAGAGATTATAGTGGAAGAAGGGGAAAATGTACTGAAGGAAACCTATCACACTATAACTCTGAACTTGGAAACAATCTCTGATGGGCTAGCCAAAGCTCTAAATTGCCTTCAGACCCGTCTATCAGGAAAGACAGCAGGAGGATTAAGGTGTTGGCCATGATAGTGATACATTGATAAGAGTCCAGAAGAATAAGGTACTCTGAGAAAAGGCTGTTGATTGTAGCTGAAGTGAGTGCTCACGAAGAGGCCCTCTCCAGCCGCAGGCAGATGTCCAGGCCAGGTGGTGCACTCCCCACCCAAGATTCGCACAAGCAGTATCTCTCAGAATTCAAGGACTAGAAGGGCATTTTGGAGGGATCAGCTACAGAGAACCAAACCCAGCAGCAAGAGATAAGCAAATCAGCCTGTGCTCACTCACATCTGGGGGCAGAACTAGTGCAGGTCCACTGGCTCTGGCTAGAAACTGTGAACAGCAGGTTCACTGTGCAGACCAGGAGGAAATGGAGCAGTGTGCATGTGTTACTACTGAGTCATGATGAGATGTAGAGAGAGAAATGGGTGAGGGCATGGGGAGGAGCCCCATGGGGAGTGAGACCCCCCCTGTGGTGAGGTTGCAATTTGTGTCTCCTAACACCTGGTGGCTTCATGAAATAAATGCTACTTTCTTTCAGTAAAGAGAAACCCAATGACTGCACTCATTTATGGAGTATAAAACAACATAACATGAGGCTGACACCTAAGGATAGTAGATACACGGGACAGGAAGACTGCCCCATAGCTGGAAGCCTGCCTCATGTGCAAGGGGAGAAGACAGCTATAATAGAGAAGGGGTCACTAAGAAAATGATGGCTTGAGGAACTGGTCAGGATGGGAGATGTGTGCAGAAAGTAGATAAAGGATCAAACGTGATAACCTCTCAGTGTTGTCTTGCAAACCATAATGCCCAAAAGTAGAGAGAGAGTATGGGGAATATTGTCTGCCATGGAGGCAGGGAGAGGGTGGGAAAGGGGAGATATCCCGGGGATATTGGTGGTAGGGAATGTGCACTGGTGGAGGAATGGGTGTTTGATCATTGTATGATTGTAACCCAAACATGAAAGCTTGTAACTATCTCATGGTGATTCAATAAAATTTAAAAAAAAAGGAGAAACCCAGTATTAAAATTGATGATATAAAATAATTTTCAACTCTGTGATAGTTTTTCTTTTCCTATAACCAAACCAGTTTACTAAGCAATTTTATGTATTTGGTGGTATGCTCTGCTGGATGGGATATCTAGCTGTGAACCACCCAAGGTTCATGCCATTTATGGAACCTCCAAGTGTGAACCACCAGTGGTACTCACCAACGTCAAAGGGTTGTTTGTTGGCTCCTCACCATTTCTAGTGAGGTATCAGGATTTACAGCATGTCTAAACATACTTTTCATGCATACATCATCCCAACACCACACTCATCACCAGAGAGCCCGCTTCTCTCCATCAAGGGCACCTCACCACCACCCCCCAGCCACCCCTTCATGTAAGTTTAATTTTATAGAAAATAAATCTCTGGTTCCAATGCAGGTGGCCACTAGTTGTTCCCTCGCTGTGTTTCTTTATGTCCCACATATGAGAGAGCTTTGAAAGAAATTTATTGCGGAGGCAGTGACACCTACATACATGTAGTTAAATAAAATTAAACTCTTGAAATTCCACAAAATTTTAAATCAATAAGTTCATAAAATCTTTTAAAAATTATTTTTTTCTTCAAAAAAAGTATGGAAAGCAAAACAGCAAAAACCAAAAGAAAAGAGAAAAATCCTGCCCACACTTTGGAGAGGGATTCAGCCTCTAGACTCGTGAGAGAAACAGAGGCAGAAGTAGCCCTGAGCATCACCAGGTATTGTCCCAAACACCACTCCCCCCTCAAAAAAAATCAGTGTCTTTATTTTTCATTCCTAGCACCATCACTGTTGGTAGTGGCATTTGTTCGTCACCTAGAATCCAGCTGCATTTACAGTGGCAGTTAGAATCAAGAGGGGATCGGTTGACTGAGTTCCTCCAGGGAGATCTGAAAGCTGGTGAGATTTGGGGTCTCAGCATAGCAGAGGGGACATATAGAAGGACTAGAGAAGATGAAGTGGGGTGTGGGTGGAGAGAGGGTCCTGGAACTGTGAAGGGTGAGCAGGATAGATTGTGGGAACTGGAGAAACCAGTGGTCATGACGTCAGGGCCTGCTGCCCTCAGCTGTGAGCCCCATCAGGATGTTCCCTGGGATCTGCTTGTTAGTATGATGCTGCTTTGCTCTCGTTTGCATGGTCCCATGTTTCCTGTTCGGAAGCGTTGGGTTCTGTCGCCATATCTCTGAGTTCTCCAAGGTAGGGTCGTGGCTATTCAGGTGTGTCGAGACAGAATCATTGGGGGCTTGGGAATGCAAAACCTTCAGTGTTCCCACCAGAACATTCTCAGTAGCACTGGAAGAGGTGGTCATCCAAATAAGAAGGGAGCTTTGGCATGATGGGCTTATCTCACTGGTTTTGTTGGAAAGAGTCAAGAAATAAGTTCAAACTATTAGAAGGATCTTCTTTGCAAGATTAATTATCCCCACCCCCTAAAACTGCCAAGAAATAGGTGCTTTCACAGGGAAACAGACCTAATTATAAAAAGTACATTGGAGAGAGCCTTTCATTCCTTTTTGCCTCCTTAACTTCATCTTAATGAGAATATTTTCTTGGCTTGGGTTGGCATTATTAGCAATTTCAGAATACCCACTTGGAGTAATTATCTCCCTGATGCTTCTAAGCCTTCCCTTCAGTTGTTTGAAGCCTCTAATGAACCCACTAACAGTATCTTTGGCATTGCGTAGAGTATACAATTAGATTCAGCAACTCACTCTTTAGTGGGTTTAGCTGGTTCAAACCTAGCAGATACCAAGCTCAAAGTTGAATTACCTTCCCAGGCCCTGTTCTTGGTGACTGGGAAAAATGAAGTCATTCAGATCTCCACTAGCAAGGCTCCTTGCATCTCCATGTTGAAATCTTGTTCTTTGTTCACATTTCATAGGTCCAGCTCAGTTTTTAAGTCCAAGCTGCTCACCACTCCATTTTGCCACCCTCACTCCATCTGCTACCCCTCCTGTCTCTCATCCTGTTTGGGGTCTCCCAGGACTGGGCAGGAGGCAGTACTGGGCATGCTCCCAGCTCCTTTCTGACTGGTGCACCACCCCCAAAACACATGAACCAAGCTTAACATCACACTTTACCGAACATATGTTCCTGCTAAGGTCTGAACAAGGCAGAGTTAAGATGAACTGTGTCAGCATCCTCAGGCTGCCTAACAGATCAACATGAGCTCAATCACTTTGAAACCCAGAGTTCTCTTTTCTTAGAATTTTGGAAGTTAGAAATTTGAAATTACAACCAGGCCAGGAACCCTCTGCAAAGCCACCAGCTGAAGCTTTCCTTGCACTTTTTGCTTTTGGTTGTGGTGGACAACATTTGCATTCTTGGCTTTGGTCATATCCTCATCTCTCAGTCACCATATTCCCTTCCTGTGTGTATCTGGGCCCAGACAACCCACTTCTAAGGACCCCAGACTCTGAACTGTCCTCTGTTCTCTAGGATGGTCTGATTCTCACATAATTTTATCTGAGACCCAATTTCTGGGAGTTAAAATTTCTCTATGTCTTTTTTTTATTAAAAAAATTTTAATAGTGAGACATCATGAGGTACAGTTGCAGACTTACACATTTTTGTGCTTGGGTTTCAATTATACAATGATCAAATACCATCCCTCCACCAGTGCCCACTTCCCATCACCACGGATCCCAGTATCCTTCCCACCCCCCATCCCCCCATCCCACCCTGTCTCTGTGGCAGGGCATTCCCCTCTGTTCTCTTTCTCCTTTTGGGTGTTGTGGTTTGCAAAAGAAACATTGAGTGGCAATTATGTTTGGTCTATAGTCTACTTTCAGCATGCTTCTCCCATCCTGGGAGGAGCCTCCCAACACCTTTATTTTTGTTCTCCTCTTTATCTGAGCTCCCTTTTCCCCTAGTATGTGTGGTTGGCCTCCAAGTCATGAAGTAAAATTCCTGGTACTAATCTCGGCCATTCTTGGGTGTTAGTTTCCTATTTTGTTACTTTATGTTCCCCAGATGAATGCGATCTTTCTATGTCTATCCCTTTCTTTCTGAGTCATTTTGCTTAACATGATACTTTCCATGTAGTACCACTTGTATGTCTTTTTTGAGGGAGAAAAAATTCAACTTATAAGCATTTCTTAATGCCTCATCTGACAAAAAAGAGCAAGAACCTGTGAACACTGTTCAATCAACTGCACATTCTAGGTGTTAGCGATTGCTGATTTCAAGGAAACAAGGTTAGAAGAAAAAGTCCAGAATTTGCAGGCAGATGATATTTTTTTATTATTGAATCATGGCGAGATAGTTACAAAGCTTTCATATTTAAGTTTCAGTCATACAATGATTGAACACCATCCCCCCAACAGCGTACATTTTCACTACCAATGTCCCCAATATCTCCCCCATTCCACCCCTCTCCTGTCTCTGTGGCAGACAATATCCCCCATACTCTCTTTTGGATTTCTTGTTATGTATAGCGTAAGATGTTGTGCAGTCGCAAGAGAGGCTGCGAGCTCCTGGAATTCTAAAATTTTAGATAGTTAGGGTCTGGAGAGATCTCTGCAGTGAACTGCTCGGTTCCAAGATTCTTTTGTTTGTCTCTGGATCCTGGCCAGTTAAGGAGCTTAAATAGCAGCCAGAGGCAGTTTGTGAGGGTGACCTCCAGGAGATGAGAAGGACCCACTCATCCTCTACCCTTGAGGCCTAGAGTTTGCTGTCACTAATCCCTCATACCTGCATATCCCACTGGGTTTTGAAAGTTGGTGGCTGCTGGGATCCTTAGGGGGCTGGTGAAGGGACAACGCCTGCTCCCATCTGAGGCACCCAGTGAAGTCAGCCTGGCTTAAAGTCCAGAGACATCTAAGCAGATGATTTTTTTTTTTGGCTTTTTGGGTCATACCCGGCAGTGCTCAGGGGTTACTCCTGGCTCTACACTCAGGAATTACCCCTGGAGGTACTCAGGGGACCATATGGGATGCTGGGAATCGAACCCGGTTTGGCTGCATGCAAGGCAAACACCCTACCTGCTGTGCTATTGCTCCAGCCCCTCAGCAGATGATTTTTAAATGTTAGCCCGGGTTCTTGTTTGAGAGGTTTAGGGAAAGTTCCTTACCTTTTCTGAGCTGTAATTTCATATATTATGAGCCTTAGTATTTACTGGCAGTGCTGTTGTGAGGGTCACAAAAGACGGTTTGCACGAAGCTTGGTGCTAAGTGTTCAATCAATGTTTTCTCGTTCTTCCCTTTCTTGTGATGCTGACCCCGTGGGCGTGAGTGGCAAACTCCTTGTGTGCTCCTTCTAGAATTTAAAAGCAATAGCTCTATGGCTTCTGTTGAGATGATTAGTCACTCTGAGCATTACCTAAGCTTTATCTTTGGTGTGTGACTCTTTTTGTGTGAGAGCTGGTCATGCTTTTTAATTTTTTAATTTTTATAAAGTTGTTCACATAATTCATTACATTTAATATTCGAACCCCAGTCCCACCACCACTGCACCTTCCCATCGCCATATTTTGAATGTTTCTACCCCAAATCCCAAACCATTTCCTCCCAAAGCCAAACTGAAACAATTAATTTTATATTGCTTGTTATGAATAATCCATTATAAGTGGTCCAATAAAGTTTCCTTAGAGGAAATTGTGTGAAGATTGTTGTATTTCATCCTGGAGTCATTAAACCCTTGTATGTGCTGCTCTTGGTACATCAGTGGTAGGAGTGGGATGAGAGGTTCGTGGCTGGAAATGCAGCCGTGCGCTCCAAGAATTCTAAAATTTAAAATGGTTATATAGCTGATTCACTCATGGGTGAGACTTGCCTGAGCCTGTGGAAAGTGGCCATGAGAGGTCATGCTTTTTTAGCCTAAGGCGATATGGAACCCCCAGCAGGGAAATCTAATCATCGATTCCCGGCTCACTTAGAAACAGCAGCTCATGGCATTCATATTAGATGAATAACTGAGGATTTCTTGTGGCTCTGGGCACATTAATCTTATTCTTCGGAATCTGTAAGATACTTTGGGGGAAGGATTTATTTCCTTTATTAACTGTCCCATCAGGAGTCATGTTTGGCTGCTGGGAACAGAGCTAACTTTAGGGGCTTAGCAGCATACCGATTTATTATCACTTTTTCTTACAAAACACATCTGAAGAAGACTGTCAGGGACAATATCTGCATCTGGGTCCTGGGGTCCTAGACTCCTTCTAGTTTTCTGCTTAATCTTTAGAGAACAGTTTTGTCCTCAAGCTAAATTTATATGGGAGAAAGTATTTGAAAATCGTATCTATGATAAAGGGTTAATATCCAAGAAAATGAGAAATTCATAAGACAAGAGAGCAAATGATTACTAAATGATTGCTAATCATGGACAAAAGACCTTAGTAGACAATTCCCCCCCTTAAAATATGTACAAAAGCCCAACAAGAACCAGAAAAGATACCTGATATCACTAGTCATCAGAAAAATGCAAGTCAAATTCGATATACAATGCAATATACTTGCACCTGTTAGAATGGAAAAACAAACAACAACAACAACAACAAACCAAACACACCAAAAGATAAAAAATATTAGGGAGGACATAGGGAAAAGGATTCCTTTGAGCACTGTTGGTGGGAAAGTAGACTGTTATGGCCACTATGGAAAACGGTGTAGAAAAAAGCTAAAGATAGAATACCATGTGATCAGCAGCCCCAATTCTTTTATCTATCCAAAGGAGATGAGGAGGAAATTGCTTTTGAAGAGCATCTACGTTCCTTATTCTTTGCAGCATTATTTAGCCAGGTCAAAAATGGAAACAACTTAAGTGTCAATAGATGAATAGACAAGTGATCTGATGTGTGTATGTGTGTGTGTGTCCGTGTATACAAATGTGTATATATAAGGAACCATTCATTTATTTGCAAAAATTTGCAGCAACATATCATTTATATCTTATAGGAATTACACTAAAGTGAAATAAGGCAGGCACAGAAAGGCAAGTTCTACTGGTCTTACTTATACCAGAATCTATTATACCTAACTTTATAGAAACAACGATTAGGTGGCTGCCATGGCTTGGAGGAAGGCATTTTGGGGGTGAATAATAAAGAGAATCAAAAAGCATGAAATTTAAATGATATCATTTAAATTATAAAATGATAAGTGCTGGGGATACAGTATACAGTACGGCAACTGTAGCTTAGATACTGTACTGTCTACTTGAACATTTCTAAGGGAATAGATTTGGGGTTGAGAGACAGTGCAGGGCTTCAGGCATTTGCCTTCTATGTGGCTCACCCAGTTCAATTCTTAGCACTGCTTAGGTAGTGCCCAGGCCCTGCCAGAGGTGATTTCTGTTCATAGAACCAGTGATGTCAGTGGGACCCATGGGAGGCTTATGTGAAGCAGGGAGGAGAAAGATGGTCACTTTCTCCTGATCCGCCTCTGCCACCCAGGACCCAGGGTTATTGGGTTCTTGTCTCACCTCACAGAAAGAAATTTCAGGAGTAGATGAGCAGTGAAGTAAAACAGATTTTATTTGGAGGTTTTGAAGGGGAGGAGGAAGAGAAAAGTGGGAGAGCAAGGGAGTAACACATTCAAGAGAGAATCCAGGCTTCTTCAAGGGTGGAGAGAGCCCCTAAGCACATCTCAGCATTAGAGACAGAAGCATGAAAGTCCACATCTCAAGAGGGGAGATGCGGGTGACACATGTGCTCGGGCACCACATGTGCTCGCCCATGTGGGCGCAAGCAGCACATGGGCTCAGGCAGCATATGCATGCCCTCCTTTTGTTCAAGGTGACTTTTATAGGGTTTTTTCAAGCTGCCCTTAAGTGGGTCTTTCCAGCCAGATAAGAGTCTGTTGCTAAGGGGTGGTCTTCTTCGAAACTCCTTTTCTTTTTCTTTTTGGGTCACTTGACCTTTGTTCCTCCTGGGTCTTCTCTGTGAAGGTGGGTCCAGCCTTCTCTGATCTGGGCTAGCTGAGAGTTAATCAGATTAAAGGAAGAAATTGAAGGTTCTCAGTAATTTCCTTGCTGTAGGGAGGGGTCCAGAATCCTCAGGGTTGGGTGCTGGAGAAGGTCTTATCAGGTCTTGTTTCTGTATCCACCAGGTGGGTCAGACTAAGGACTGGTGACTTTATTACTTCCCAGAAATTTTATTGCCCTGATGTGGGGGAGGCCTCCCATCACCAGGATAAAGCCCTGAGTCCAACTGGGTGTGATTTAAAAATCCAACCCCCTACCCCCACCCCAAAGAAAAAGTGTGTATCTTACATTTTCTCACACCATAAACACAAAAATGGTAGCCATATGAGGTGATATGAATTAACCTTATTGTAGTAATGATCTGTGTGTGGGGGTGGGGGTGGGGCAGTTTCCAAACCCAGTGATGCTCAGAGGTTACTCCTGGCTCTGCACTCAAAAATAACTCCTGGCAGCCTCAGGGGGACTGTATTGGTGCTGGGAATTGAACTCAGGTCGGACGCATGCAAGGCAAGTGCCTTACCCACTGTATAACCACTCTGGGTAATGAGTTTTCAAAGAGACATAAATATATCAAATGATTGTGATCATGTGTTTTATACCTTCAACTTATACAATGTTGTAGTCATTCAGATATCCATGAATCTTGGTAAAGAAAAGATGGCTGTATAACAACAGCAACTTTTTTTTTTTGAGACACAGAATTAGAGAAGGCCTCTGACTCCAGGGATGAGTTTTAATGTGACAAACTGGCAGGAAGTGCCTAGCTGAGGGGGCTGTGTGGGTAAATAGCATTCCAGGAATTCCAGGCGTTCCACAAAAGTACTGAGGAGGCCAGTGGTGGGAGGGACTTAGCAAAACTTTCTTGCCTGTGGCTGGAGCCAGGGGAACTGACTGGGAGGCAGGCTGCCCAGGGTGGGTGTGTTAAGATGGTACAGATTTCAGCAACGCAAAGGTTGCATTATCATTTACAAAATGATAAACCAAATATCAGAAGCAAATTTGGAGAATTCACAAATGTGTGGAAATTTAACCAATAAACTATAAAATTGTAATATAATAAGAAACTTTTATAATGCTACTTCTTTTGCGTATATTTACAAACTTAACCTGAAATTTACATGGAAATAAAATTGACTCAACAAAGGCAGAATCATGACAGAGAACAAAGAGGACTCATTTCAACTTTCCAATCTCAAGTTTAAAGGGAACTATAATAATTTAAACTGCGCGGTGAAGAGGTGGTTTGAGTTGACAAATCAAGGGATTATAAATGATAGACCCAATAAGACTCATATTTCTTCCTTCTCTCTCCCTCTCCCACTCCTTCTCTTCTTCCCTCTGTCTCTCTTGGTAATTTATTGTCACTGTCACTGTCACTGTCCTCCGTTGTTCATCGATTTGCTTGAGCATGCCCAGTAACACTTGTTGTTACTGTGTTTGGCATATTGAATACGTCACAGGGAGCTTGCTAGACTTTGCCGCATGGGCAAGATACTCTCGTAGCTTGCCAGGCTCTCCAAGAGGGGCGGAGGAATTGAACTCGGGTCGATCAGGTCGGCCGTGTGCAAGGCAAATGCCCTACCCGCTGTAATTTACATTCAGCAAAATTCCCCCTCCCCAAATTTTTATGGGAAAAATAGTCTTCTCAACAAGTGATGCTAAGACAACTAAGTTCCATATGCAAAAGAATTACGCTAGACCAGATACAAATATTAGTTCATAGTAAATGGAATACCTAATATATCAAGGTATATATACCTGAGATCTACAAGCCTGCATGGTTTGGGACTGGACCTGCCAGTAACTAGACAGTTATACCCACCAACTGCCGTGTAAACCCAACAATGGCCAGGATCCAGAGATTATCACACTCAGCTCCCGGAAGCGTGCGGCCGCACACGGCTGCACCCCGTGGTATACCCAATATGCCAAATACCAGTAACAATGATGGGTCTCATTCTCCTAACCCTGAAAGAGACTTCAATATGGCACTTAAAAAAAAAATCTCAGGGCTAGGACGAAGGAGACGTTACTGGGGCCTGCTCGAGGAAATCGACGAACAACAGGATGGTCGTGATCGTGATCGTGATCAAGGTAAAAGCTTTAAACTCAGAAATTTATTATAATAAACATTATAATAAATTGATAAACATTACTTAATTCAAAATCACAAAATTTATGCATAGGGCAGGGTCGAAGGGGTGGCTTTCAACTATGTGAAATGGTCCTCTTTTCTCTTTGAAAAGATTGCTGTGGTAGAGAGCCCAATGGACTGAATGGCATCAGGCGAACAAGGTAAGAATTTAGGCAAGCGAAGACGATGGTTTGGTCCAGGATGATGATTACTGGGGGAGTCAGTGATAAATATGAGAACCCTGTGCCCAGTGCAGACAGAAGAACAGAAACAGTAAAAGTAAATAAATAGAAATTTATTATGAAGTGGAAAAATAGAAAGGTGCGCTCCCAGACGGACTCCACGCTGGCCCCTGGAGAGACTGGGATAGAGCCGCATACTCTGGGAGAGACTAAAGGGATTTCTAATTCGTCTTGGGTGGGAAAGGGGGAGAAGGGAACAAAGACCAGTAGGACTGGTGTGCTTGGTCTGGCCTGTTATCTGTAGGGGATGGCTATGAGGAAGCACGGGAAGCAGCCTGGTGGCTTCCTGTCACCAGCTAGGCCATAGTCCTGTCTTCTGCACCAGGGGCAGGGTGACCTTTGATTCTGGGAATGTTACGATTTCATCTGCTGGCTGCTATTTGGTCCCAAACAAACCTCATAGTAAGGAAAGAGATGAATTCAGGAGGGCAAATGCAGTTCTTCAAGTCTAGAGCCACTTGACTTTTGAAGGCTAGTCCTGATGTGCCTTTCTGAGATAGAGTTTAACCCTGAATGAAATTTATTTATTTATTATTTATTTATTTAGTTAGTTTTTTGGGTGACACCTGGTGATGCACAGAAGTTACTCCTGGCTTTGCACTCAGGAATTACTCCTAGTGGTGCTCAGGGGACCATATGGGATGCTGGGAATAGAACTGGGTCAGCCACGTGCAAGGCAAATGCCTTACCCACTATCCTATCGCTCCAGCCTCCTGAATATTATTTAAAGCAGTGACTACACTAGAATTATTGTAGGTAATGGCATCTTCTCAAAGTTGCTTCCATTTCAAATGGACTCTGCTGTTTTTGCCCCTGTTTGGGATTGGATTTGTCTTATGCAGTGTTTATGGTTCTATATATTTTTTTCCAATCCTAAGTACTGGGATTGGGATAAAATACCAGAAGGTTTCAAAGACTGGTAGCTTTTCCACAATATTAGAGGCATGGTAGCTTTCCCAGTGCACCAGAATTTGAGAATGAAAGAACTGAGAAGTTTCAGGTGAAACATAGCACCTGAATACAATGCCTATTGCAACTCTCCCCCATCCTTAACGCCACTGGAATGTCAGAAAGAGGACGTGGCCATGTTAGTCCATGAGGGCAAAAAGAATGAGGAAGATGAGAACATACAAGAAATGTCAAGACAATTTTTAAATGTTTATTTTTTTATTGAATCACTGTGAGGTTTTATTCACGGTCACAGTCCTTCCATTGTTCATCGATTTGCTCGAGCAGGCCCAGTAACATCTCCATCGTGAGACTTGTTGTTACTGTCTTTGGCATATTGAATACGTCACGGGTAGCTTGCCAGGCTCTGCCATGCGGGCGAGATACTCTTGGTAGCTTGCCGGGCTCTCTGAGAGGGGCGGAGGAATAGAACTCGGGTTGGCCATGTTGGCTGCGTGCAAGGCAAACGCCCTACCGCTGTGCTATCGCTCCAGTCCACTGTGAAATACACAGTTAAAAAGTTTTTCATGATTTTACAATGTTCCAACACCCGTCCCTTTATCAGTGTTATTTTCTACCACCCATGTTCTTGGTTCCCCTCTTGCCAGCCCCATCACCCAGTCCCTAAAAACTGCATCTATGGCACTTTTCTTCTCTCTCTCTCTCTTTCTCTCTCTCTTTCTCTCTCTCTCTCATTTGCCACAAACCACAGACACTGTGGTTTGCAGTACTGTTACTCAGTTCTTGTTCAGAGTAATCATTTCTGGACAAGGGACTGAATATCATTGTCATAGTGAACCCTTCTCTGCACTAACTACACTCAGCCTCCCCCTTTGTGGCAAGCTTCCTACCATGAACCAGTCCTCCTGCCCTTGTTTCTATGTCTTTGGGTATTTTTGAGTTATGAAAAGCAAGTGAATAGTAACTGACTTGGGTTTTAACTTTTGGCAAAAAGCCTTTCTGTGATAGAGAGATACTTGTCTTTGTTGGGATGTGTGGTGTGGTAACATAGGGCCACACATAGTACGTAGAAACATCTATACTCTTGTGAACCAACATGATGGTATCACCCTGCCGAACCCCTCTCTTGACATGGATGATCACTTCTTTGTAGAATGGTGAGATCCTGGTAGTGAATCCGTAATACAGTTCATGGGGGATCCTGATGTATTGAGTTTGAATGCCCTGATTGGCTAGGGCTTCAATGACTGCTTCTGTTTCAACAGAATCAAAGGCCTTCTTTAAATCAATGAACATTAGACAGATCGGCATCTTGAACTCCCGAGAAACCTCAATGAGCTTAGTTATCGTGTGGATATGGTCAATCGTGCTGAATCCTTTTTAAAAACCAGCTTGCTCATATGGTTGTCCTTCATCTAGTGTTCTGCCAATCCTATTCAGGATGACTCAAGTGAACAACTTGTAGATGACAGACAATAGGCAGATCAGGCGATGGTTGCCAGTGTCATGGATGTCTCCCTTCTTGTACAGTAGTACAGTCCTGCTGGTTTTTCACTGAAACTCTTCAGTTACACCCTCGAGAATGTCATGCGATGGCCGGAATGGGAAGGAATGGGAGTGAAGATAGACGGTCAGCTACTACAAACACCTCCGCTTTGCTGATGACATCATTCTAATAACACCAAACATTAGCCAAGCAGCACAAATCCTGGCCGACTTCGACCGTGAGTGTGGAAAGGTAGGACTACATCTGAATCTCATGAAGACAATGTTTATGAGAAACGGTCTCGTTCCTGACGTTCCATTCACTCTCAACGGGACAAACATCTCCGAATGTAACAGTTATGTGTACCTAAGTTGAGAAGTCAACCTGACGAATGTCCTGGCACCTGAGTTGCGCAGGAGGAAGAGAGTGGCTTGGAACGCCTTCAAGAGCGTCGAAGAAATAGCTAAGAGGACGAAGAACCTCTGGCTCCAGGCACATCTCTTCGATTCCAATGTTCTTCCTGCATTAACATATGCCTCAGAGACCTGGGCCCTACGAAAACAGGATGAAAACGCTATTCGGGTCTCCCAAATAGGAATCGAAAGAGCTATGCTTGGAGTATCACGTTTCACTCAAATGAGAGAAAGAATCCAGAGTTCTGACCTCCATCAATGGTCAAGAATCAGAGACACTGTCTCGTTTGTCAAGGCATCGAAAATCAGATGGGCTGGACACGTAATGAGATTTGGAGATGACCACTGGACTAGAGCTCTTACCGACTGGATTCCACAGGACGTCAAAAGACCACGTGCCCGCCCACCTATGAGATGGTCAGGCTTCTTCGTCAAGACCCTGAACGATTGGTTTGAGGCTCTTCGTGTTTCTAGAATGAACAGATGCCATTGGGCTACACTAGCATGCAACAGGGACAAATGGAGACGTTACTGGTGCCTGCTCGAGCAAATTGATGATTAACGGGAAGTCAAGTGATTAAGTGATTAAGTGAACCAACATGGCACCAGTAAAAGTAAATTAAAAGAAAGTGGTAAAAGAATTGGCAAATATTTAAACTATAAAGGGGGATGGGCTGAGTCCATGGTGGAGCCTTCCTTGCAGGCCTCAGCTTCCGTGCCTGGTACCACTTCCACGCTGAGTGTGACCCTGGAGGCACTGTGACCAAGTGTTCAAGCATCACGGTCAAGTGTGTGAGTCCCGATCATCACAGTAACAACAACTAAAGGAAAGAAGCAGGGTTGGAGAGAGTTATCTCTGGTCCAGCTGATTTATGCTACCTAACTCCAGACAGGGTAGGAAAAATGGAGGGACTAGATATCTCTAGAGGTTGAAGCAATAGGTTGGTAAGTTAAGAAAGGATCCTCTTGACTGGGACTGTAGGTCAGTGGTAAAGCACATTTCTTACATGTGCGAGGCCCTGGGTTTGATTCCTGGCTTCACATTCCAAAAGATTCTCCTCCAATGCAATGCTCCACCACCACCATCCCTTCACTCTGTTTCAAAAGTGATTTACTGTTTAGAGAGGTTGAATGGAGAAGCTCTGAGACTGTAAGACAAGTCAACAAATACTTGGTGACAGTTTTGGTTGTTGCAATGGAGTGGGTGTTTATTCCTGGCATCAAGCAGGCAGACATCAGAGAGTCAGCTAAGAGTGATACAGCACAGTGAGAGTGTCCACAACAAAAAATGGTCTGGGCCAACATGTATATAGTGCTGAAACGAAAAAACTCTGAGTTAAGTGAAAGGTTGGGGTGAGATTCCCTGCCTCCCTGCCCAACACAGTGTCTGCCTGGCATGGCAGGAAGTTGAAGATTATGTCTACTGGGAAGTTGTCTAGCAATGAAAAAAAGATACTGACATCTGCAGATCTCCCCACATCATGAAGGCTTCCTGCCAGTCACACATTGTGAATTCCACCTACGTGCCCAGAACTTTCATTCATCTTCTTAAGACACTCTTCCGTGAAAACCAGAGAGTCAAGTCTCTCAGGATCATTGAGGAGAGTCTAATCATGAAAAGTTGATATAAAAATGAAGAAAAAAAGAATGGATTTAGAAGAAAAGTAAAAACTGTAAGTTACAGAAGAAAGTATAAAAATAACTTGATTATAGTATCTCTATAGAGATAAGAGATGATATTGCACTTCTTGAACTAAAAGAGTTTGCTATGATCAAGAAAGAGCTATTGAGAAAGCACTAGAGCTTATTGGAAATTCAATTTATAAAGGCAGAAATAATAGGTAAGGAGTAGAAAGTAAATTTGAGGGAGTATAAGAAAGTAGAAAAGAGAAATCAAGAGATGGGAAGATTACAGAGAAAAGAGCAGCAGAAGAAAGTCTAAAAGAATGACATCTAACTAAGAGGTATTCTAAAAAGAACATGGAAGGAAATCAGATGACAAAAAATATAAGAAAAACTCTCACAAAGGTATGAGTTTCCAGCTAAAAGGCCCTACTGGGTGTCCATGGAAAAGTTGCATATCATCATGAAATGTTATGCCAGGAATAAAGAAAAATCTAATGAGCTACCAGAGAGAGGAAAAAACACAAACCAAAACAGTCCTGTCACCAGACACTTCAACAGCAACACCGGAAGCCGGAAGGTGATGGAATTATTGACCTCAATGGTTTGCTGAAAAATTATTTCCATTTTAGTGCTTAAGAAAATATAAAGGTAGAATAAATACATGTTCTAAGTTTACATGACTGAAAGAATTTATTTCTTATGAGTCTTGTCTTAGGAATATGCTGGGCCATATGCTTCCTCACAAAGAAGTATAAATCCAGACGGAGGAAGGAGAGGCCTGGAGGCAGGTGGGGTCCCACACTGTAAAGATCAAATGGGATACTCACGCCTTTGTGGTTCAGGCAGATTGTGATGGAAACGTGATGCATGCCAAGAAGGAAAATGAGCCTAACCCCACAATGTGGCATCTGCAGCAAGGGGAATAAGGAGTTCTCAGGCTATATTGCTGAAAGTTATATAGAAAATGAAGTATAAGGACAAAGGGAAGAGGTGGAACAGGAAAGGAATTCTGTTCAGATTGTGTGTTTAGAGAACATGCACTACATGGTAGGTGCCCTTTTCAGTGTGTATCTTTACTCACTTATCCCTGAGATAGACCATTACGACACTGTTCATGGTCAGGTTTCAGTCATACAAGGGTCCAATAGCCATCCCTACACCAGTTCAGATTTCCCACCACCAGTGTCCCCTGTTTCCCTTCCACCATCCCTCAACACCTCCACCCTCACCCCCTTTCTGCGTCTATGACAGACAAATTTCTTCTTTCTCTCCTTTCCCTTGTGTGCATTATGGTTTGCAACACAGGTACTAAGAATTCATCGTATTTGTTCAGGGCATTCAGTATTTTTATCGTGAAGGTAAGGCTGGAGTAACATTGTTAATTGGATGGCAGTTTTGGGGTGTGGATGTGATTGCTGGAACTTCTGACAGTATACCTCCAGATGTAGCCCATTCCGAGTCTGAGAAAGCCTGGAGATTTGAGTCACAAAATGTGCATATTTGAGTTCTCAGCAATTTATATCTCATCCCGAGACAGTGGAGTCCAGTTGGGGGCATGGCAGTGATTTTGGACTGTGAAAGCAAGCAGTGGCTGGGGGGGGGTCTGTTTGGGTGGGCACCAGACTGACCCTGGTCTGTTCAGCCTTGCCTGGATCTGAGATTAACTGCAGATTTTGATCTCTTTTGAGATTTATTTATGGGTCTCTGAAGCAAAGCTAATAAAAGAATTTGTATAGCTGAGCTGAAGGTGGTTTATGGGTGTGGCTCCCACATACCTAACTTTTGCCCATTTAATTTCTCTGGGGGCTGGAGCGATAGCACAGAGGGTAGGGCGTTTGCCTTGCACGCAGCCAACATGGCTGACCCATGTTCGATTCCTCTGCCCCTCTTGAAGAGCCCGGCAAGCTACCGAGAGTATCTCGCCCACACGGCAGAGCCTGGCAAGCTACCCGTGACATACTCGATATGCCAAACACAGTAACAACAAGTCTCCTGATGGAGACGTTACTGGGCCCGCTCGAGCAAATCGATGAACAATGGGAAGACACTGACAGTGACAATTTCTCTGGAAACTTGGTCCTGAGTTGTTGGGGTTTGGCCAGATTTGCACAGTAGCAATTTTAAGGTATCAGGAGGCCTGAAGGCAGCATCAGGCTGCTGATGCACTCGCTCAAGGGTACAGGTTGACCTCCTGGTGGCACCACAGCCCATTATCTTTATTCATGTAGCTCTCACAGAAATCCCAGGAAGGAGGTTTATCACTCTCTTTTAATTTCCCAAGTAGGACCAAGGCATGTCTGAGTTCGTAACAATGTGAATATTATATTTTATTGTGAGGGGGTTACAACGTGGTTATAGAGGCTAGTCCTAACCTGGGATCACTCCTGCTGGCAAACAAGCTCACCATATGGCATTAAGGTCAGACCCAGGCCTCCTGCATGCAAAGCATGTGCTCCATCCCTTGGAGCTATCTCCCTGATCCAATTGCTTATTTTTTTAATCAAAATAGTGATTTTGCTATAATGAGGTGATGGGAGGTGGGGGAATGGCAAAATGGGAGGAAGCAATGTAATATCTCAATTCTAATCTTTGATAATTGGAAGTATTAGATGATGTTCAAATGGAGCAAGGAAATGAGAAACAGCAATGAAACACTTAATAGAAAAATATGGAGACTGATCAGAGGAAGCAGGAGAAAGGAATGAGAGTGCTTTTTTATGGGATATGGGAGAGAGTAGGGTAATGGACTATTATTTCATTGTTTCAGTGCGATTTAGTGCTATTTAGGACTATAGTTTTACTGACTTTCCAAAATAATATACATTAGTTTGACTGAAAAAGTAAACAAGTCACTTAATATATAAAAATAAAGGAACTCTTTACCGTTGTGTTGGACCACTGAGTCGAACCCTAAGGTACTACAGAGGAAAGGACCCACAGTCTCCGCTCACAGAGGGACGGGCAGTAATATTCCCTGCTGTGACTCGTTGGAGGCAATTGCTAGGGGTTTCAGGACAGGAAACTTCCTTGTTGTCAAGGATACATCCCAATTCCTTTTTTATATATCTGTTTTATGAGGGGATACATTTCTCTCTTCGGAGCATGGCCTCCTGTCCCTGCTGCTATTATTACCATGTCTTATACAATAAGAGAGAAAGGCGTTGTTGATAAGTGCAAGGAGCGAAATACACACATTTCCTTTTCTCTTTTGGTGGCATACCACATAGTGCTCAGGGATTACTCCTGGTCCTGTGCTCAGGGATCACTCCTGGAGTTGCTCAGAGGAACCACACATGATACCAAGGATCAAAGTGGGGTCAGCCACACGCAAGGCTGGTGCTTTCACCCCCTACTCTGTCTCCAGTTCTGTGCCCAACTCCTGGTGAGCCCGTTTGCAATATTAGTTTGCTCTTCATGGATTATTTCAGGTGGAAAGAAAGCATCTTCCAGCCTGGGTTTGTAGGCTTAATTAGACAATTTCAGAGTCAAAGTGACTGGCCAATGGCTGTGTCAGAATTGAGTCTTCTGATGTCCACAGTGAGGAGGATGCTCAGATGATATGTCTCGGTATAATTCTTATTTTTGCTCTGAGCTCCCTTTTGCATTATTTACCTGTGAACTGAAAGAATTCCAGGAAAGATCTCCACTGGAGCCAGGGTAGGAATGAAGCAAGCCAGAGGCTGAGAGGCAGGCAAAATGCAGCCCTATTCCAGACACTCTGTTGGGAGGCAGGGCCCACCTTCTCAGGGCCATGAAGAGTCCTCTGATCTCAACAGATAGCTCTTTAGAATCCACCCCCTTATTTATTTTCTAAGGTGGTGATTTCTTGACCAATGCCCTAACACAAAGGAGAAAAACAGTTCTAGCAGTGACTGACTGGAGAACTATTGATTTCAACTATGAATGGCACACAGAGTCAGTATGCATTTTCTCTGCAGAACATTAATGGAAGTGACTAGTCGCATTTGGAATGGGAGTTGGGAGGGTGGATGCTCCGTGTCTATTGTCGTTAGAGATTTTGAGAGGAGCTGCTCTTTGAAAAGGTTTTCTAATGCGTCTCAGTTTCTGGCAGAGACAGAGAGCTGATGCGTGTTAATCAGATCTCCAAAGAGAACTTTCCTTCGTAGAGAACTGACTGTCTACATGGATATTATTTGAAAACAAAAAGCACCAGGGCCAGAGCAATAGGACAGCAGGTAGGGCATTTGCCTTGCGTGCCGGCTGACCTGGGTTCAATCCCCGGCATCCCATATGGTCCCTCGAGCATCGCCCAGAGTAATCCTGAGTGCAGAGCTAGGAGTAACCCCTGAGCATCTCCGGATGTGACCCAAAATGAAAAATAAATAAATATTAAGAAAGCAAGCAAGCAAGCATCAGGACAAGGTGTGTAAGACAAAATATGACACCTTTTTGTTCCCTTTTAATGTTATAAAACAAGGAGTTACCTATGTCCAGTAAGTTCCCTACTGGAGGCCTGGGGCGGGGGGAGGGTGAAGAAGCCAGATTGAGGAGGGCAATGTGAGTGCTCAGCTATTGGACCCGAGGATTTTTTTCAGTAGCAGGAAGGGGCTAGCAACTCTATATTATTATAATTGTTATGTTTGTTAAACAATGTCTGTCTCAATCACTTGGGGCTGCTGTAACAAAAAGGCATGGCTTAGGTGAGTCCTGCAAGAGACATATATTTCTCAGTTCTGAAAGCTGGGAACCCCAAGACCAATGTACCTTGGGGTCTACTTTCAAAATGCATCTCCCATCCTGGGAGGATCCTCCCAACACCCTTTATTTGGTGCTCCCTTCCCCATCTGAGCTGCCTTTTCCCCTAGCATGTGTGGCTGGCTTCCAAACCATGTAGTAAACCTCCTGGTACTTATCTCTGCTATTCTTGGGTGTTAGTCTCCTATTTTGTTACTTTATGTGGGATTTACCTTCTAATTAGCTGAAGGCGCTGCAGTGTCAAAACAGCAATAGATGTACAAGGTTCATTGCATTTCAAGGTCTTATTTATTTATTTATTTATTTATGCTTTTTGGGTCATACCTGGTGATGCACAGGGGTTCCTCCTGGCTCTGCACTCAGCAGTTACTCCTGGTGGTGCTCAGGGGAGCATATGGGATGCTGGGAATCGAACACAGGTCAGGGGCGTGCAAGGCAAACACCCTACCCATGGTGCTATCTCTCCAGCCCCTATTTATTTATTTTTAACTGAATCACCATGAGATACAGTTACAAAGCTTTCATGTTTGAGTTTCAGTCATACAATGATCAAACACCCATCCCTCCACCAGTGCACATTCTCCACCACCAATGTCCCCAGTACACGCACCCCACCCCCATTTCCATCCTTCTCCTGCCTCTATGGCAGATAATTTCGCCCATACTCTCTCTCTCCTTTTGGACATTGTGGTTTGCAATACAGATACTGAGAGGTTATCATGTTTAGTCTTTTATCTACTTTCCCATCCCGACTGATTCTTCCAACCATCATTGTCTTAGTGATCTTAAGCTTCCTTAAAAAAATTATTGAGTTAACATTGCTTTACATCACTGCAACTGTTTCAGCAGTGTTTTCTCACATCTTTTCAAAAGTAAGTTCTCAGTACACGACCACCCATGAGGTTCGGAATCTCTCTACCACCATCTGTAAGTGGATCCCTGCATCCCTCTCTGTCCCTTTATTCCCTCCCTCTGGCAACTTCAGCTCTGAAGTGCCAGTTTAAAGGTTGGTTTTGTCTGTTCTCTTGTGTTGTTTTTTTTCTAGCCCGTGGGTGATTGAGATGCTCTGGCATTTAATGTGTTCCTTCCGATGTTTATTTAGCCCACCTCAGTTCATATTACTGCAAATATTTCTTATCGTTGAGCAATATTCCATATCAGAGCCTTTGCCACTCACTGTTGTATGTCTGGGCTGTTCCCATATCTCAAATTGAAGAGAGCCCAGCAGGGAACAGAATGCATCTGTCCTTTTGAACCCATGTTTTTAAACTCTTCAGAGAGATCGAGGATTGGAATAGTGGGTTGTCTGATAAGTCCATTTTGAACATCTTGAGACAACTCCAGATTGATTTTCACCAAGGTTGGGCCAATTTATATTCCCAGCAGCACTGTTCCTTCCCTGGGAGGGAATGGCCCACCTGAGGGCTGTGGAAGGCCCAAGATACGCTGTGTTTGGGACAGACACATGCTTCTAGCCACTGCCCACCACGGCCTGTCAGTATTGTATGGTCCAAGGATGTCATGAATAGCTAAGTGGCCTTTGGCAGAGAAGAGTTTCCCTTGCCCCTCCCTACTCCCCAACCTCCCCAGTGCTTGTTTCTGTCTTTGCAATGAGGACATTCCCTCTGGAGTAAGGTGAGGCCTCTGTTGTTTTGATCTGCATTTCTCTGATCACTCACGGTGATGAGCATTTCTCCAGGTGTCTGCTAGCTGGCTGTCGGTCTTCCTTGGTGAAATGTCCGTTGATCTCTTTAGTTCATTTTGGGGGTCCTCCCAAGCAGCACTTAGGGATCTTAGGGGTCACCCAGAGATACCTGACCAACTGACCACATGGCTCAGTGCTTGGGCCCGGTGCTATCAAGGGCTACCAGGTCACTCTGGCAGTACTCAGAGGCCACAAGGGCTACAACTGGAGTTGCATGGAGGGGTGTGGGGGGCTCTTCGGTGTTGGGAACTGAGTTCATACAAACAAGGCATGACCCCCTGACTCCTGACCTATTTCCCTGGCCTGCTTCTTCCTTTTTTATTTTGCTTTTTGGACCACACCACACCAGTAGTATTTGGGGACTACTCCTGGCTCTTTGCTTGGGGTTTGCTCCTGGTGGTGCTCAAGGCTCAAGGCTAAGGTTCTGGGGTTCAAATTGGGGTCAGCCTCATGCAAGGCAAGAGGCTTATGTCCTGAGAAGGTTGTTGAGTTTTATGAGTTCATAATATACTTTTGATATTTGCTATTTGGGGAGGATGGTTGAACTACATTTGGTAGTGCTCAGGGTTTACTCCAGGTTCTGCGCCAGGGACATCTTTGGTAGAGTTCAGGGCACCATTTACAATGCTGAGGATTGAACCCAGGCCGGCTGCATGCAAAGAAAGTGCCCTACCTGCTTTACTATCCCTCTGGCTCTGGGTTAAACTATTTGTAAGATCTGGGATCACTTAATCATTTATCACTTAATCCCCGTTATTCATCGATTTACTCGAGCAGGTGCCAGTAACGTCTCCATTCATCCCGGTTGCGTGCTAGCATAGCCCAGTGGTATCTGTTCATTCTAGGAACATGCAGAGCCTAAAACCGATCATTCAGGGTCTTGACGAAGAAGTCTGACCATCTTGTAGGTGGGCGTCCACGTGATCTTTTGATGTCCCGTGGAATCCAATCAGTAATGGCTCTAGTCCAGCGGTTGTCTGTAAACCTCATTACGTGTCCAGCCCATCTGATTTTTGATGTCTTGGCAAATGAGACAGCGTCCCTGATTCTTGAGCGTTGACAAAGATCAGAACTCCGGATTCTATCTCTCATTTGAGTGAATCGTGATATTCCAAGCATAGCTCTTTCGATTCCTCTTTGAGAGACCCGAATAGCGTTCTCATCCTGTTTTCGTAGGGTCCAGGGCTCTGAGGCATATGTTAATGCAGGAAGAACAGTGGAATCAAAGAGATGTGCTCGTAGCTGGAGGTTCTTTGTCCTTTTAGTTATTTCTTCAACATTCTTGAAGGCATTCCAAGCTGCTCTCTTCCTCCTGCGCAACTCAGGTGCCAGGTCATTCATCATGTTGATTTCTTGACCTAGGTATATATAACTGTTGCATTCGGAGATGGTGGTTCCATTGAGAGCGAATGGAGCGTCAGGAACAAGGCTGTTTCTCATAAACATTGTCTTCTTAAGATTCAGCTGTAGTCCGACCTTTCCACATTCACGGTCAAAGTCGTTCAGCATTTGTGCCGCTTGGCTGATGTTTGGTGTTATTAGAATGATGTCATCAGCAAAGCGGAGGTGGTGTAGTTGCCGACCATCTATCTTCACTACCATGCTTTCCCATTCCAGTCGTCGCATGATGTTCTCGAGGGTGGCACTGAAGAGTTTTGGTGAAATGGTATCACCCTGCAGAACCCCTCTCTTGATATGGATGATTACTTCTTTGTAGAATGGTGAGATCTTGGTAATGAATCCGCAATAGAGCTCACGAAGGATCCTGATGTATTGAGTTTGTACGCCCTGATTGGCTAGGGCTTCCATGACCGCTTCCGTCTCAACAGAATCAAAGGCCTTCTTTAAATCAATGAACGTTAGACAGAGCAGCATCTTGAACTCCCGAGAAACCTCAATGAGCTTAGAAATCATGTGGATATGGTCGATGGTACTGAATCCTTTTCGGAATCCGGCTTGTTCACATGGTTGTCCTTCATCTAGTGTTTTGCTAATCCTATTCAGGATGACTCGAGTGAACAGTTTGTAGACGACAGACAATAGGCAGATTGGGCGATAGTTGCCAATGTCGTGGATGTCTCCCTTCTTGTATAGTAGTACAGTCCTGCTGGTTTTCCATTGGGATGGAACCTTGCATTCAGACAGGTAGCGTGTGAAAAGCCGAGCCAATGTATTGATGAGTACTGATGGTAAGTTCTTCAGGTGTTGAGGTCTGATCTTGTCTGGGCCAGGTACTCTTTGTTTCTTTACCGACGAGATGGCATGTTGGATTTTGGAAGGGAGAACATTGGGAACGACATATCCATCGTGTGGTATGTGGTATGTGGGCAAGTGGACGTGGCTATTAAAGAGATCTCAGTAGAAGTCATGAATAATCTTCTCCATTGCCCTTCTGGAAGATGTGATAGATCCATCATGATGTCGGAGGGCAGTCATCTTGGTTTTGTAGTTGGTGAAGGACAGGACGAATGCTTTTCCCAGCTTCTGCCGCATCTACCAGTACTGCTGCTCTCCTGTTTTTGAGGTCATCCTTGATGGCTTCTCTGCACTGTTTTGCCAATTCGGATGTTCACTTGTGGTTGCCTGAGGCATGTGCCAAGCCACGTTGGCGAATAAGTTCAAGAGTGTTCGAAGAAAGGCGGTTTTTTGTGGTTATCTCTCTCTTGGCATTCCTTGCACAATCATGGAGGTGCTGAATCATTCGATCGTATTCCTCATCAATGTTGTCAATGACGGCATCTTCCCATGTTGCCGCAACAGAGCCAAAGAGCTCCCAGTTGGTGGTCGTTCTGGGAGTCCTCTTCTTAAACCTTGCATTCTTTTCTCCTCATTCTGTGAGGTAGAATTTTGCACGAAGAAGACGGTGGTCTGATCCTGTATGGAATTTTGGGACAACAGCAACATCGGTTAGGCAAAACCGCCGATTGAATATGATGTGGTCTATTTCATTGTGGAACCGTCCATCGGGAGACTCCCATGTCCAACGTTTAGATTCAGCCTTTTGGAATTGTGAGTTACCATGGAAGGTTTTAGTTGACATGATGAACTCAGACAGTCTGTCACCCTGTTCGTTCCATTCCAGGCCATGGGTCCCGATGTGGAGTTCATTGACTGATCTTCTTGGTCCTATCTTGGCATTAAAATCACCGACAATGATCTTGTAGAAGGTGTGATCTTCTTTATAGAACTTCTCCAGCTTCATGTAGAACTTCTCAGTTTCTTTTTCACCATAACTGGATGTTGGTGCATAGACAACAAAGATAGAATCTGCCGGTAGTGAGCCACATCTATTCAGGTGTAATCGTCCGATTCGGGTTGTTGGGCATTCGAATGAATCAATGCTCGTGGCTAAGTTTGTGTTGACAAGGATACCGACACCACCGACGCCTCTTTTATCACATGTTCCAAGGAACAGTTCTTCTCCAGATCTGGGATATGCCATGGTATAGTCTTATTGTTATTAGTGTGATAACCAGAATATCAGAAAGCAGTCGTGGGTAGGCTTTGTTGAAAGAGTGAAAACTAAGTGACTCATCATGATGAAAATAATAATAAAGCATTATTATTATTTGTTCAAAAATAATGATGGGCTGGAGCGATAGCAGAGTTGTAGGGCGTTTGCCTTGCACACAGCCAACATGGCCGATTCGAGTTCGATTCCTCCGCCCCTCTCGGAGAGCCCGGCAAGCTACCAAGAGTATCTCGCCCACACGGTAGAGCCTGGCAAGCTACCCATGACATATTTGATATGCCAAACACAGTAACAACAAGTCTCATGATGGAGACGTTACTGGGCCTGCTCGAACAAATCGATGAACAACAGGAGGACAAGACCATGACCAAAAATAATGTGTAGTGAATTTGAATTCCTTTCAGAATCAGTGGTATGCTGGTAATGTTATATTCTTCTTTTTTTATTATCTGTAATGAACTATTGTGAACAATTTTATAAATATAATATAAAATTCAAAAAGAAAAAAATAGGCTCCTTTTCAAAAAAAATTTTTTTTGGTTTGCAATAGTATTAGGAATAGTTTCTCATGAATCTAATTCCAACAACTACCCATCACCAATGTATCTGTCTCCTGCCTCCCAAGGAACAACCCTCCCTCCCTCTCACCTCCCCCAGTTCAATTATTGGGTCAGTTCCCCAATTCCTCATTATGTTGCCTTTGGATATTTCTTTCTAATTTGTAGACTTACAAATTTTTGTGCTTGAGTTTCAGTCATACAATGATTGAGTACCTGTTCCTCTACCAGTGCTCATTCTCCACCACCACAGATCCCAGTATCCCTCCCACCATCCTCCCTAAACCCCATCCCCCATTTCACCCCGCCTCTGTGGCAGGGCATTCCGTTTTGTTCTCTCTCCTTTTGGGTATTGTGGTTTGCAAAAGAGGTATTGAGTGGCAGTCATGTTCAGTCTATAGTCTACTTTCAGCATGGTCATGTTATATTGTTAAGATTAATATCGACACTGTACATTTTCTCCTTCCTTCCTTCCTTCCTTCCTTCCTTCCTTCCTTCCTTTTTCTTTCTTTCTTTCTTTCTCTCTCTCTTTCTTTCTCTCTCTCTTTCTTTCTCTCTCTCTTTCTTTCTTTCTTTCTTTTTTTTGCTTTTTGGGTCACACTCGGCAATGCTCAGGGATTACTCCTGGCTCTGCACTCAGGAATCATTCCTGTAGGTGCTCAGGGGGTCATATAGGATGCCAGTGATCAAACCTGGGCCATTGTGTTCAAGGTAAACACCCATTTGCTGTATTATGCTCTGGCCCCATGGTACATTACTTAACATAATTACTAACATAACTTAATCCTGGCTCTGTGCTCAGGGATCACTTTTGAGGGCACTTGGTGAACCATATGCAGTGCCGGTGATCAAACCCGGGTCAGCTACCTGTAAGATAATGCCTCACCAGTTGTATTATCGCTCCAGGTCCTTTATTAATTTTTTTAGCAATAAGGGGATTAGCCACCAAGGAGGGTTTCTACAAGAATCCTTGAATTGCTTCTTTTCATATGAGAGTGTTTCTTAAGTCTGGGGAGCATGCTTAAAGTACAGATACTAGCCCTATCCTCTACAGAGGTTTGATTCAAAACTCGAGAGGAAGCACCCCGCAATGGAATGGTACATGGACATCACAAGTGTGTATGATGTAGATGTTGTATGCATCAATTTTCGGGAGGAAATACCACCCCACTCTGAAAACAAACAAAAAAGATAATTCAAACCTTCTCTAACATCTAAACTTTCCATATCTCAAAACCTTAAGTCTGTACATGCTCATAGATACTTTTCCCTAATTCTCAATGATTGGGCCCGCGACCGGTTGGAGCCCCTTAAGCCCACCATCAGTACGCAAGTATCACTGATTAGGCGTGGAGGGTGCCAGCTCTAATAAATTCTTGGAATTGCAGGTGTTTTGGGAGCCCCCGGTCTTTCCTGCCCACATTGGCAGGTCTCAGGATTTCAGTGTCCCCACCCTCAAAGTCCATGTTTTAACTTCATATCCTTTCTTCCAAGTAAAATATAACTCCCAGAAGCATTTGCTTGAATCAGGAAAACCAGCTCTGTTCTCCCCCTAAGCTGGCCTCCAGCCATCATACCTGAATGAGTCGTGACTGAGATCCCCACGATGTTCCAATAGGAACAGAACAATAAAGCATGCAGAGCCAGTTCTTAAAATCTTCTGTAAAATATCCCACTGGCCTCTCCTACACTGTGCTCTCGGAAACAATGCAGTGTCAGGATATACTGTTTCTGGGATCATTCTGCGGGCCAGCCTTGAAATGAATGCTCATAGGAAGCTGTCAAGATGAACCTAGGATTAGGCGATAAAGGTTGGTTGGGGGTGGTTTAAATCAAGGTATTTGCTGGCTATTGCTCAGGATAATGGAACTTTTTTATCAAGTAGTCAAAATAGCAGACACTGCCGGCAGCCACCGCACACGGTGCCATTAAATGTTCATGTGAACTCATTGGAGGAGAGATGAATTATGCTTCCTGGGTGGAGTTTTTTTAAAAGAAGGTGGGAGGTAGCTGGGATCTATTTTTATTAAAAAGGCTTGAGGCGTGCAACGAAGTGCTTGTGTGTTTGCAGTGGGCTCAGTGCCATGATTTGACAAGGCATGAATAATCGGAGGCAGAGAATCCGCCGGCCTGCCTCATTGCTGTGGCACTTGGCTGGATGTGCTTTGGAATATTTGGGAAAATTTGCCACTCTGCCGGTGTCTGAACTCCTCACTTCCTTCAGTATATGACTACCCATCTTTGGCAGAATGGGAGTTCCTTACACGTTGGAAGACTGCTTTCTGTTCAGATGTGCATTGGAAAGGAATCCAATTTATTAATTATGCATTGCAGTTAATATTCATTTAAAGCTGTCAAGTGATTAACTGTAGGAGGTGATAAAACTTCAGCAGTTGTTGCTATAGATAGAGCTCACGGCTGTTCCACCCATAACTTTGCTCTGGTAATGCTAAAGCCTTATTTATTGGAAATGGGGTTCTGGGTGCCAGAGTTGTTTGTCCCCTCCCTCCCTTCACCTTTTAAAGGTGAAGGCTATGATGTTGGGGCTGCCATCTGAGAGTGCTTTCTGGGCTTGGGGAGAGAGTACACAGGGCTGGAATGCATACCTGCCATGCACAGGGTCCTGGGTTCGATCCCTAGCACCCCAGGGCCTCATGAGTGCTGGCTTTGTAGCCGTGGGGACACAGCTGGGGGAAGGCTCATCCCCCAAAGAGAGGGTTTCTGGACTAGGACTGGAGTTCAAGTTTCATGAGAAGAAGGACTCTGTCTCAGGCTCTACGTTTGCCAGACTTGCTGGCTGGCACTAGAAGGACCCTTACCCCCATCCCTCTTGCCCCCACTCCCTTAACCCTCAGACCTCACCCACACTCGCCAGTTGTTGTTCTGTGAAAGGGAGGATTACCACAGCTGAGCAGTGGGTCTTCTCTGCCCAGCTTCCCCGGGTCCGAATTCCCCAGGATGACTTAAAGTTGCTGAGAACAAACAAGGCAGCAGGCAGCTTGGCGGACCCTGCGGGTACCATGTGATGTTGGTGTGGGCATTTCCCTGCCGCCACACAGCTCCTCGCAGCCGGCTGTGGTCCAGGAGGAGAGATATAGCATAGATTCCCGGACAGAGGCCCTGGGGTGCAGTCTGTACCTGGGAGCGGCTGCAGGACTGTGACTAGCGCTGATGCCCGGGTCTCTGATGCTCAGGCAGCCTGGCTTCTTTGGCTTCTGTCTTTGCTGCTCCCCCAGGTTCAGAAAAGCCCCAGAGTTGAGTGTCGATGGTCCGTGACTCACTGCACATGAACATGTGAGCATAAGAGCCCACTGTGCTCCCGGCCCCGAGTGTGGTCCTCCAGTGGTCAGGGGCAGATGACAGTAAGTGAAGGAATGAAGAGCATGTTGCAAGTAGAAAGGAACTAAAGTAAGCACATTGGGAGGAAAGACAGGACAAGAGGGAAGGTACTTGCCTTCCATGTGGTTGACCTGGGTTTGATCCTTGGCTCAGCATATGGTCCCCTGAGCCCTACCAGGAGTGATCCCTGAGCACTGATTCAGGAGTTAGCCCTGAGCACTGCCAAGTATAATTACCAAATCAAAGGAAATAAAATCAGATGATGGTTGGATGAAGAACCACTTTCAGCAAAGTGGTCAAAGAATCTTTGGATAGATTTGAAAGATGAGTTGAGGGGAGCTGGGGAAATAGTGGTTGGGTCCTCATGGAGTGAGGGCCTGGAGGCAGGAAAGCATGTGACGGGTTGAAGGAAACCACTTTTTCTTTGCACTTTTATTTTTCCTTTTAAACATGCACTAGGTACTGCCCATTCATTAGGCCCCAGTCCTCCCTGGTAATCTCAATTTTGTTGTCAATATTCGTGGTTTAATGTCATTTTGCTTAGCATGTTCATCTTATTTCTTATATTACATACACAGGTGAAGCCATCCAGTATCTTCCTTTCTCTCCTGGCGTCCCTTTGTAAAATGCCTTCAAATTCCTGGCAATTTGTCACAAATGACAATTTTCATCCTTTTTCATAGCTGAGTAATATTCCACTGCACATAGCCGCCACATCTTCTTTACCACTTTTCTAATGATAGGCACCTTGTGCACTTGGACACTTTTTATATTTAGCCACTGTACAAAATGCTGCAGTGACCACTGGCATGCAAGTCACTCTAAAAGTCATTTTATATTCTTTGGCTAGGTAACCCACCCAAAGTGGGATTGCTGAATCACATGGAGTTCTGGCTTTTTTGCTTTATTTATTTAGTTATTTATTTATTTTCAGTTTTTCCCCCTGAGGAAGATCTTGTTTCTCAAAATACCAATTTACATTTCATCAATGAGGTAGGAGAATTTCTGTTTCTCAAATTCTTAGCAGTACTTGTTTAACATATTTTTTAATTGTAATTCATTCTTACCAAGCTCGTTTATCGTATTTTTGTGTGTAATCTATTCATTTTTTTTGGGGGGGGGGAGTATTAGGCCACATTGAGAGATGCTCAGGGTTCACTACCAGCCCTGCTTAGGGGTTATTCCTGGCTGTGCCTTAAACCAGAATCAGCCAGGTGCAAGCCAATGCCTCATCCCTATATTGTTTCTCTGGCCCTGTTGTAACCCGTTCTTACAGGTCTGAGATGGTATCTCACTGCAGTTTTTATTCATATTTCACCGGAGAGGGTGGTAATGAATTTTTTTCTACGTGCCCATCAGCCATCTGTATGCATTTTTTAAAAAGTATTTATTCAGGCCTAACTGCATTTTTAAGTTGGACCACTTGTTTTAAACTATGCTGATCCAACAGTTTGGCCCAACTTTCAAAAATTTTTTCTTTTCACATTCATGAACACAGTGCAGGGTTAACTTCAACACTGTCTGCCTTGTGTTAGAACCGCGGGATCTGGCCGGCGTCAGCCCTTCTCCGAGCAAGTGCTCGCGTCCTCCCAGTTTCACAAGGCTTCATCAGAGTGAGGCTTTCTCCCGCAGAGTCGAAGGCAGTCCCAGAGTCGAAATGAGGGAAGGTACAATTTCATCCCTTAGAGGAGAAACAGGGAAGGAACAGAGAGCAGAATTTAGGAGCCGATGTTGGTGGAAGGATTCAACGTGACTGGGGGTGGGGGGGGCTCTAAAGAAAGGGCGGGGGGCCTGGCGGGGCGCGGGCGGGGAGTGGTTTCTGTGGCTCCGTTCGCTGGCCCTGGGCTTCGCCTTCCCCTGGCCAGCAGGTGGCTGCGCAGATGGACAGTGGGTGAGCGCCAGGCACACGGGGCGAGAAGCTGGAAGATTGCGTGAATCTACACCATTAGAAAGACGGTTTAAAATGCGCATTGCTGGAAAACGAGGGCTCAGCTTCGGTCCCTATGGTCGCAGTGACCTGTTCTCCACCGGCTACGGGACTGGCTCGGGGCTCCGGTTAGAGGTGCTCGGTCCATCCCGGACAGGCGTGTTTCAGGTTCGCCCCCCGAGCGCTGCCTGCAGAGCGAGGACGTGCGCTCCCGGCAAGTCCTTTTGCGCTTCCCTTTCTCACGTCTAAACGGTGGTCAGTAGAGTTGACCTTCCTCTCTCGGATTATTGAGTGTAATGCCCTGAAAACGTGGCGAAGACCACACACAGCTAAAACCTGATTACATTTCCCTGCTGCCAGCCTCGCGGATCCATTTTCATTTTCAGGGACGTTCTGTTAGAACCATCAAAGCAATTATCTACAGTGCCGGCCGTTGAGCACTTTCCTGGGGAAATAAGGCTGATGTTGCTCATCTGCAAACCGTTGGGGTCACCCAGTTCAATTAGGTGTGTGTGTGTGTGTGTGTGTGTGTGTGTGTGTGTGTGTGTGTGTGGTGTCTAACAATGGTGCTCGAGCATTTAGTTGTGGTGTTCCCGGGGACCGCGACCCTATTGTGGGGCTCACACACTTGGACGCAGCGCTAGTTTAGCACGTGTTCTCCAGGACTTGTGTTCTTTGGTCGAGTCACAAAGGTTCTGACTGTCGTGCTCAGCAGGGGGTCACTTCAGGGTTTACATACACGCTTGCCAGGGGGGCACACTTCCTGACTGTGCTGCTGTTTGGTTGTGGTGCTCACCAAGGGTTACACCCCTTTGTGGAACTCGCACATACGCAGCTGGCATGCAGCTGAAATCAATTGTGTCACTGGCAGTCACCTGGGGAAGAGCTGTCAGGGTTGTGCTGAGCACATGTGATAGCACCAGGGATATGAACCCAGGACCACACGCTTGCAAGGCAGGTGCTCCAAGTCACTGCTCCTTTCCTCTGGGCACCCTCACCTGTGGGTTATTATATTTTTTAGAATATTTCACAAAGACTATCAAGACGTATCTAAAGCTGAGGAGGAAAAAAACTCTCAAAACTTAACTCAAGAACACAATTTCCTCCCTTATCCTTTCCTTTACTTTTATGCGTATTTTTTAGAATTTTAATGATATCTTATGCAAAACTTGTATATTCAGTATGATTGAGAAGTTTGTGGGGTTTTTTGTGGTCACTGTCACTGACCTCCTGTTGTTCATCAATTTGCTTGAGTGGGTCCAGTAACATTGTGAGACTTGTTACTGTGTTTGGTATCGAATACATCATGGGTGATGTATTCGATGATGTATCGAATGTAGCCTGCCCACAGGGCAGAGTCTGGCAAACTTCCCGTGGCGTACCAAATATGCCAAATACCAGTAACAATGATGGGTCTCATTCTCCTAAAGAGCCTTGAATATAATCTCAGGGCTAGGATGAAAGAGACGTTACTGGGGCCTGCTCGAGGCAAGCGACGAATAACAGGATGATGAAATGAAAAATGAAAAACATCATGGGTAGCTTGCCAGGCTTTGCCATGCGGGTGAGATACTCTCAGTAGCTTGCCGGGCTCTCCAAGAGGGGCGGAGAAATCGAACTCGGGTCAGCCTTGTCAGCCATGTGCAAGGCAAATGTCCTACCCACTGTGCTATCGCTCCAGCCCTTTTTTGTGGTATACTTAAATTATTATTATTATTACTGGAGCATTAGCACAGAGGGTAGGGTGTTTGCCTTGCATGCAGCTTACCCGGGTTTGATTCCTTCATCCCTCTCGGAGAGCCCGGCAAGCTACCGAGAGTATCCTGCCCACATGGCAGAGCCTGGCAAACTACCTGTGGCATATTCGATATGCCAAAAACAGTAACAAGTCTCACAATGGAGACGTTACTGGTGCCTGCTCGAGCAAAGAGATGAACAACGGGAGGACAGTGCTACAGTGCATTATTAGCCTGGCAAGTGCCTGTGGTGTATTCGATATGCCAAAAACAGTAACAATGACGGGTCTCATTCCCCTGACCCTGAAAGAGCCTCCGATATGACAGCATTGGGAAAGATGAGTGAGAGGAGAAGCTGCTAAAATCTCTTTTAGCTGGGGCGAATGGAGATGTCACTGGCACCCACTCGAGTAAATCGATGAACAGCAGGATGACAGTGATAGAGTGATACAGTGATTTTGGTGCAGTGGGGATTGAAGGGCCAGAAACACATCTTTGAATCCTTGAGGTTGGGAAAAATCTGAGCCTTCAATCTGGTTTGGCAGCCGAAAGAGAAATACCACAAAGGAAGTAAATGTGATCACCAAGATTTGACTAGACATTTAGGGGCTCAGTATCAGTTGTTCCATCTCAGGCCAGAGCATCTGAGGTGAAAGTGAAAGACAGTGGAACTTGACCAACTGGGAGAGGATTTGACCCAGAGAGGTGGGTCAGAACTAGAGAGACCAGTCAGGAAATGAGGTTGTATTTCCTTCCAGTGCTCTCTCCTTCCTGTAAACCTTACTCCCGGTGTCCCCAAAGATGAGGCCCAGTTGCAGACTTTTGTTGAACTCTTGACAAGAAAGATTTCCCTTGTAGACTCAGTGTGTTTCAAACCTTGTTTGCCTCTCTCCCAGCTTCTGGGGCTGTGCACCTTGAGACTCATTGCTACCCCCTCACCTCACCACTTCCTTAATGGTGCTGGGTGAGTCAGCCTAGAGGGTGGGTGGAATCTTCTAGAGCCCTCTCTTCCCTGGGACAGTCAGCATCAGCTACACTTGAAATTGGTCACACATCTTGTTAAGACATCTGTGGAAGCCCCCAAATCAATGTGTTCCTTTGATCCAGAGTCCCCCAACACCCAGGGCAACTCTCAAGTCACCATCTGTGAGATGGAGGAGGATCAGTGGTAGAAAGGGCCCTTGGCAGTGTCCACTAAGAGCTGTGGAAATTGCATATTTATGTAAAGTTAAGCAATGATGACATAAGCCCCCTCTTAGAAGCTGTGTGTGCCCTCAGAAAGGGACCCAGGCCTGGCCATCTGCTTCGTGTTGAGGCATCTGGGCGTCCATAAGGACATATTATGTGCATGGCCTCCCATTCTGCCTGACCACTGGAGAGTTTGTTAAAAATAAATCACCTTTGCATTGCTCTGAAGTTGTTTAGGTATTTCATGCTGTTTTAAAAAGAGAAAATAAAAGAGCAAAGGAAAAATTGATTGTAATCCTGCTAGGGTGGGTTTTGGTTCACTACACTAGCACGTGACAGGGATGAATGGAGAGGTTACTGGTGCCCGCTCAAGCAAGTTGATGAACAACAGGGTGGTAGTGATATATATACATATATATAGTTTTATGTAAGTCATATATATATCTCCTTATCTTATTTGATCTATTTTTCTTGTGTCAGGGGTTGAACCCAAGGATTTCTATATGGGAGACATGTCCCCTGTCCTCTGGGCCACATCCCTGCCTGGCCTTGATGTTTCCTCCTTATCATCTCTTAACTTGTCATCTATCAGTGTCTTCAACAGCAAAAGAAAAAAAAAGCAATAAATTTTATTTTATTTATTTATTAATTTCACAGTAACAGAACTTTCATGTTTGAGCTTTGATCATACAGACATCAAACACCCATCTCTTCCCTAGCGCACGTTTTCCACCACCAAAGTCCCCAGTGTCCCGCCCATTCCAAACCTTGTTTGTGA
The DNA here is from genome assembly GCF_029834395.1 of Sorex fumeus. Taxonomy (NCBI): domain Eukaryota; kingdom Metazoa; phylum Chordata; class Mammalia; order Eulipotyphla; family Soricidae; genus Sorex; species Sorex fumeus. The sequence continues at coordinate 78,677,837 of NW_026606059.1, forward strand.
CTGTGGCAGACAATTTGCACAATACTCTCTTTCTCTACTTTGGTTATCTTTGATATTTGAGCCCAGTCCCACCACCACTCATAACTGCTGAAAAGGCAATGTTAGACAGTGTGTTTTGTATTGCTTATTATGGATACAATATAATGTTGCATGGCCTTGAGAGCAACCGCACGCTCAAGGAATTCTAAAATTTTAATATTCTAAAATTTTAATTCTAAAATTTGGATCATGACTGTGTGGCAGCTTAAGTAGATGGTGGCCTTGCGTGGGTGTCATCTCTGAGTCCTATAGGGGTAGGGGTAAGGAGAAGGAACGACTCCCCCCCCCCATCCCATGAGGCCTGGTGTTTCCTGCCACCGCCACCCATACCTGGAGCTTTTCACTGAGTTCTAGAAGATGGCAGCTGCCAGGATTCCTAGAGGGCAAGTGGAGGGACAGCACCTCACCCCAGCTGGGTGGCCAGGCAAAAAAGACCTATTGCAAAGCCCAGGGTCATCTCTGCAGCAAGTTGCTCGGGTCTGAGATTCGTTTATGTGTCTAAAACCAAGAAACTTTAGTCTTCAAAATTAGATTTTTGGTGAGCGACCTTTTCTATTTTCTTTTTTGTGTTTGGGCCACACCTGACTGAGTTCAGGGCTTTCTCCTGGCTCTGTGCTCAGGGATCAGTGTTGGTTGGGTGCTAGGGACCCTATTGCAGGTGCTTGTTATGTGTCTAAATGATTTTTTTGGCTTTTTCGGTCACACCTGGCGATGCACAGGGGTGACTCCTGGCTCTGCACTCAGGAGTTACTCCCGGCGGTGCTCAGAGGACCATGTGGGATGCTGGGAATTGAACCCAGGTCGGCCAAGTGCAAGGCAAATGCCCTACCCACTGTGCTACCTCTCCAGTCCCCGGTGTCTAAATGATCTTTAAAAAGGGGATGTCTTTAAAAAAGTATCCAGTAGTCTGAAATTTCCTTTCCTTGAAATTTTGATTATTTTTACATTTTATATGATAGATTACATTGTGGGAAACATCTTTCTGTGTGTACATGTGCTTTTAAAAAAGTTTGCATCCGTTAGATTCCTAGATGTGAAACTGCAGAGTAACAAGCACCTCTAGAAAGATGGCTTCTATTTATTTATTTAATTTTTACAAGAAATGTCCGAAAATGTTTTTCCTAGCAGCCCTTGACAGAAACATGTACTATTTGTGAAAAACAGTCTTTGGAATGCTACCCATGGTTGGAGACCTTGTTTTTTTTATTATTGTGAGACTAAATATTTCTTAGGTACATTTTGGCTGTGTGTATCTTCTGTAGATTGTTACTTCATGTCCTCAGGCAAGAGTTTTTAATAGAATAGTATGAGGTTGAGGCAATGTATTTCCCCAAGTACATAGATTCTATGAAAAGTGTTTCATTATTATAATAATCACTAGCGTTGTCCTTTTGCTTTACTTGCTGCTTGGTCTTTCTCTGTTTTTTCTCTTTCTAAGTGCCCCAAGTTGTTGCAGTGACTGATCTTATCTATTTTCAATTTGTGAGTCTGGGCCAGATGAAAGTATAATATTAAAGATCAAAGAAGGATGGGGCCAGAGCAATAGCACAGCAGGTAGGGCACTTGCCTTGCGCACTGCCAACCTGGATTGGATCCCATAGGATCCTCCAAACTCTACCGGAGTGATCCTTGAGTGTAGAGCCAGGAATAAGCCCTGAGCACTGCTGCTGTCACCCCTCCAAAAGTTTTTCAAAAATCACTTAATCACTTAACTTAACTTCCTGTTAGTCTTCGATTTGCTCGAGCGGGCGCCAGTAACGTCTCCATTTGTCCCTGTCGTGTGCTAGTGTAGCCCAATGGCATCTGTTCGCTCTGGGAACATGAAGAGCCTCAAACCAATCGTTCTTGATCTTGATGAAGAAGTCTGACCATCTGGTAGGTGGGCGGCCACGCGGTCTTTTGACATCCCGTGGAATCCAGTCGGTAACAGCTCTAGTCCAGCGGTCGTCTTTAAATCTCATTACGTGACCAGCCCATCTGATTTTCGACACCTTGGCAAATGAGACAGCGTCCCTGATTCTTGATCATTGACGGATGTCGGAACTCCGGATTCTTTCTCTCATTTGAGTGAAACATGATATTCCAAGCATAGCTCTTTCAATTCTTCTTTGGGAAACCTGAATAGCCGTTCTCATCCTGTTTCCGTAGGGTCCAGGTCTCTGAGGCGTATTTTAATGCAGGAAGAACAGTGGAATCAAAGAGATGTGCCCAGAGCTGGAGGTTCTTGGTCCTCTTAGCTATTTCTTCGGCGTTCTTGAAGGCATTCCAAGCCGCTCTCTTCCTCCTGCGCAGCTCAGGTGCCAGGTCATTTGTCATGTTGACTTCTCGACCTAGGTACACATAGCTGTTGCATTCAGAGATGGTCGTTCCGTTGAGAGCAAATGGGGCATCAGGAACGAGGCTGTTTCTCATAAACATTGTCTTCGTAAGATTCAGCTGTAGTCCTATCTTTCCACACTCACGGTCAAAGTCGGCCAGCATTTGTGCCGCTTGGCTGATGTTTGGTGTTATTAAAACAATGTCATCAGCAAAGCGGAGGTGGTGTAGTTGCCGACCATCTATCTTCACTCCCATTCCTTCCCATTCCAGTCGTCGCCTGATGTTCTCGAGGGTGGCACTGAAGAGTTTCGGTGAAATGGTATCACCCTGCCGCACCCCTCTCTTGACATCAACGATCACTTCTTTGTAGAATGGTGAGATCCTGGTAGTGAATCTGCAGTACAGCTCACGGAGGATCTTGATATATTGGGCTTGAATGCCCTGATTGGCTAGGGCTTCAGTGACCACTTCCGTCTCAACAGAATCAAAGGGGTTAAACAGCAGCAAATTCAGATGACCCCACCTGATCTATTTCTCTTGGCAATCTGCTTCAGTCTCTCATACTCCCTTTCTCCTGCTGTCCTCCTGTCTTTTTATTTACCCACCCAGCAAATATTTATGAGCCAACTGCAACATGGGACTCTAGGAATGATTCTGTCATCAGCAACTCTACCTCTCTGATGAGCTCCAGTCTCAGTGAGCAAGGAGTTGGCGCACCTGGCATCATGCTCTCTCTCTCTCTCTCTCTTGCTCTCTCTTTCTCTCCCTCCTTTCCTTCTCCCTCCCTCTCTCTTCCTCTCTCCCCTCTCTTGTCCTCTGTTCCTGTTGGCCCTCTCTCTGTTCCTGTTGGCTTTCTCTGAGTGCAGATTCTTATGTCTAGTGGGTGCTGTAGTCTGTACGAAATTGAAAACACAAGTATACAAAGCAGATGACTTCAAAATCACTCACCTTTATTTCTGACAGTTCTGGACACCTAGACGGGAGGAAGCTGGACTGGTAGGTTCTGTCTGGATTGTTAGGAAGCTGTCTAGTGAGCGTTCTCTTCCCCATGAACAGATCTTTCTTGTCTTATGCTTTTGGGGTACACGGAGTCAGCTTGTCTACCTGGCAAATGTCTTGGGCACATAACCAGCATCATTCTCCTTGTTGATGATTCACTGGGCATGTACATTAGTCAATTGTGCATCAATTTCATAACCTTCCTATCATTGCCTCTATCCGTCCTCTGGCTGTGCGTGAACTGGATGTACCAATACTTGATCCTGTGCTTGATCTTCCCCTTCATAGTGATACAGAAAAGCCTGATAAAGTACAGCACCAGGATGGGTCAGAATACTGGCATATTGAAGGCCTCGAAGGAGGTGTGGGCCATGGCCACCAGGATGCCCCTCGGTCCCCACATGACGGAACTTAAACTCCAGGAGCCTCTGTGGAAGGGCTGGAATGCCTCATTCTCCCAGGAGGGGAGGGGCAGGCTTTTGTCTGTGTTCTCCATGAAGGATGGGACCACCTTGGGGAAAAGAAAGCGATGAAGAGATTGAGGTCATAACTGTCCCCCTCCCTCACCCCCAGAGCATAGGTGACCATGTGCCAGCCCTGCAGCAGCTAAACTTGGATCATGCATACAAAGCTCAGGCCCAGCAGACCAACAATTTCCTGGCTGTGTAAGGCATCAACTTGTCTGGACAGGACTGGTATATCTCTCTGAGCCTCATACACCACAGACGGCTTCCTGTGGACAGAGTTGCTAACACTGTCCCTGTCTGATGTTCTGCATCTGCTAGCTCTGGGCAGAGGTACTGCTGCCCCTCTGAGGGGCAGATGTGTCTGGGTGGCCTTGAGCCACAGACAAGACCCTGCCATCGCTCTGCGCTCAAGAAGAGGTGACTGTTGGCCCTGGGGGCTGCACTGTGGCCGAGCATGGTCTCAGGGTCTCTGGGAAGGAGGATGTAGGAACAGGTGGCTACACCTGCATTTGCTCCTTTGGGAAGCTGCCTATTCCTTCCTGATATCAATATTTTTTTCTTTCCTTCTCTATTTAAGCCTTATTACACTCTTTGGGGGCCTTCGTTTCCATCCTCCCATACCAGACTCTAAGCCATTGGAAGACATGTCAATGCAGGCCACATGTGACATAGGAAATAGTGGTAGAATTTTGTTGAGCAGTGTAAAGGATGATGGGAAAGTTATGAAATTAATGTGCGATTGACTAATGTACATGTCCAGTGAATCATCAACAAAGAGAATGATTCTGGTGAAAATTGGTGCGTGTGAGTTCATCCTTCTGACCCAGAAAGGGTTCCGTCAGGCTACTCCCCCTCATTGGGGGCTCCTATTGCTTTTGGTCCCAATTTCCCAAGCTTCTGTGAGACAAGGAAAAGAAAAAAATCTGCATTTTCAACAGAGTAGAGTGAAGCCTGGGAAATATTCAGTTTTGAGCCTTTAAATCCCAATGAGCAAGGTTATTTTTAGGCTTCTCATAGACACTTGTGAGTAAGTTCTCAGACAGGAGTGAGGGGGCAGCTCCTGAAAGTGGGGGTTAGAGGGATGGTCTCTTCCCAGGAAGCAGCTGCTGTGGAGAGTTCTACCAGTAAAGCTATGGTGGACCCTTGGGGCAGACGCAGAAGCACCTTCGATACTTCTATTTGCTTTTCAGTTGCCCATCGTCATTTTCTCTCTCGGAGGCACCATTGTCCAAGGGCTGGGAGGGGATGTTTCTCTCATTGCACCGTGAGCTTGTTTCTGAGGAGATTCCATTGTTCTTGGTTCCTGGCAAGCTGTGGCTATAGCTGTGGCTATCCTCTTGAAAGAGCAGCGTGGTAAAGTATTTAAGGTGGTTTTGGAGTCCAGCTGCAGGGACAGCTCTCACTGGTCCTCTCTTCCCCTCTGGTGGACATTTTTCAATCAAAGTCAGCTCAAACGTGGGTAAGGAGCTAGCACAGGAAAGAGCGAATTATGAAGTTGCTGTTGACGCACCATCTGAAGAAAAATATAAGCACCAGAAATAATAGCAAAGTAATACACATCCCTGTCAATTTGGATTAAATCACTTAAATGGAGGACGAGCACTCTTCTTCAAACACAGAGGCTTTGCCTGGCAGTACCAGAACAGACGTGGTGGGTGAATGGATGGATGTTTTTCACCTCTTAAATCTCAGGCCAGACTTTCTCACATCTTTTCTTTACTGAATTGAATGTTCTGTTTTCCAGCCAGAACCTAAGAATGTTATTTTCCAAGTTTTAAAGACACTGACTTAATGAATGGGAATTAAATTTGGTGACTACTATTGCTTATTCTGCCAGCAAACCCTAGCAGATGACAAAGTGAAAGATCAAGAAGTGGCAACGCTTTTGTAACATTAATATGCAAGAGCAGCTGATCTCACTTATTTCTGCAGCTCATTTTGTGAATGTGTGTGGCTCCTGCTAGAATATCCTACACAGGTACCCAGGACGCTAGTTGCTTGCTTTTAACGTATGGGTTCTAAATCCACTAAATGCTGCCAAGCATACAAACTTCTGTCTGATCAAGTGAACTAGACCCGAGTCTACCTCTGAGTTGGAGGAGACGTGGCTCCTACCCCAGGGAACTTACTGGAAAGTAGAGTGTCAGGGCCAGCTGCAGTAGACACTGCTCATATGCAAGACTGTATGGGAACACAGTCAGCCATGCAGAGCGAAGGGGAACACACCATGCCAAGCACTGCGGCAGCGTGGACCCAGATGGAAATAATATTCTTAGTTGCAGAGCGCCAACAGCACTGGGGAAGCAAGCCCCTGGAGGCGGAGGGGACGTCAATTGGCAAGCTGTGAATCGGTATTCTAGCTTCTTCTGCATCCTTGTTCCCTTGTGAATGGGGCCCTCTGTTTCATGGGGTAGAATTTTGTTGGTCTGAAGTGACAGGTGACTCTCCCACGAGGGTATTAGTGAGATTTTGTAAAAGAACCTGTTATCCATTCTGAGTCTGGATTCTGTCCTGTGCATTTCACGAATCCCAGGGCCTCTGGTGCCAAAAGGCAGTTGCTTCAGGAAGATAACTTCTGGATTCTCTTCCTGGAAAGTTTTTGTTGAAAGGAAATGATGTTGAGGGCATATAAGGACAGCTGGTGTGTGTGTGTGTGTGTGTGTGTGTGTGTGTGTGTGTGTGTGTGTGTCTGAGAGAGAGAGAGAGAGAGAGAGAGAAGCCCAATTCATATCAATTAAAATTATAGTTGGAAGGGTGAGAAAAAAAGGTCAGCAGGATTAGTTAGTGTTGGAGTGATGTTTTTACTTTTTCCCCATATGACTCATGTGATCCAATCCACATTTGACATCCCAATGACTTTTAAGATGGCTACACATTTTTCCATATGGGTGCTCCCGAGCCTAGTGTGCCAGAAACGCACACAAAGAGAAATAAGGAAGTGACCTAGAGTTTGCACAAAGGAGAAGGTCACACCAGGGGCAGCCCATTTCTCTCCTTGGCTTAGGATCTGGCAATGGTTTGGGGAAATCTCTCAGGCAGGGTTTTCTGTGTTATGCCAATGCCTCATTTTATCATTTTTCTCTTCTATATTCCCCCTTTCCAAAGCAAATGATTAACCACCAGATCATTGTCAGTCAAATCCTCTTTTTTTTTTAATTTATTAGTGAAACACCATGAGGTACAGTTGTAGACTTACAAATTTTTGTGCTTGGGTTTCAGTTATACAATGATTGAGAACCCATTCCTCCACCAGTGCCCATTCCCCACCTCCAATGCTCCCAGCATCCCTTCCGCCTCCCCACCGCCCCCCATCCCACCCCACCCCTGTGGCAGGGCATTCCGTTTTGTTCTCTCTCTCTTTTTGGGTGCTGTGGTTTACAAAAGAGACATTGAGTGGCAATCATGTTCAGTCCATTGTCTATTTTCAGCATGCATCTCTCATCCTGGGAGGATCCTTCCAACCCCCTTTACTTGGTGCTCCCCTCTCTATCTAAGCTGCCTTCTCCCCCAGCATGTGCGGTTGGTCTCCAAGCCATGGAGTACTTATCTGAATCTCCTGGTACTTATCTTGGCTATTCTTGGGTGTTAGTCTCCCAATTTGTTACCTTATATTCCCCAGGTGAATGCAGTTTTTCTACGTCTGTCCCTCTGTTTCTGGCTCATTTCGCTTAGCATGATACTTTCCATAGTACCACTTGTATGTAGATTTCATGACTTCATCTTTTCTAACAGCTGCTTAGTACTCCATTGTGTAGATGTGCCAAAGTTTCTTTAACCAGTCATCTGTTCTCGGGCTTTTGGGTTTTTCCCAGATTTTGGCTATTGTGAATAGTGCAGCAATGAACATAGAAGTGCAGATGTCATTTCGACTGTACTTTTTTGCCTCTCTGGGATATATTCCCAGGAGTGGTATTGCTGGGTCAAATGGGGCTCAATTTCTAATTTTTTGAGAATCGTCCATACTGTTTTCCAAAAGGGCTGAATCAGTCGGCATTCCCACCAGCAGTGAAGGAGGGTCCCTTTCTCGCCACATCCATGCCAAAATGTTTGCTTTAGTTCTTTTGGATGTGAGCCAGTCTCTGTGATGTGAGATGATATCTCATTGTTGTTTTGATCTGCATCTCCCTGATGATTAGTGATGTAGAGCATTTTCTCATATAGAGCACTTTCTCATTACCTTAATGCCTTTTAGCCATTCATATTTCCTCTTTGGGAAAGTTTCTGTTCATTTCATCTCCCCATTTTTTGATGGGGTTAGATGTTTTCTTCTTGTAGAGTTCAACCAGTGCTTTGTATGTCCTTGATATCAACTCTTTTTAAAGGATAGAGAGTCAAATCCTCTCTTAATAATATCTGCAGGGAGTCTTAGAAATGAGTCTGGAAGAAGCACTCAACAGCAGTGAGAGAGGGGAAGCCTAGATGAGGCCAGAGAGTGGCAAATAAGGCCCTGACCAGTGCTATGGAAAGTTAAGAGAGGATGGAGTGGGGGAATCACAGAGCAGAGTTCTAGAAGCTTCTGTGCCCCAAACTAGAAATTTCCTATTGAAGAACCTGGAGGACTCAATGTATCCTTATTACTGTTGTTGTTATTGTTGATTTTATTGTATTGGTTTGGAGGCTATACTCAGGGTATTCATGACTCCTGGTGGTGCTTAGGGGACCATCTGTGGTGCTGGAAATCTAAGGAGGGTGTGCCATTTATAAGGCAAATGTGCCTTAGCCCCTGTACTCTCTCTCTGGTTCTCATATTTGATTGTTATTGAATGCCAACATTTCAAAAATGTAGCATCTTTTCCCTAACTCTGTTCTGAAGGCAAACTTTGCTAAATTGAATATCCTCAGAGTTTCTCTAAATAAATGTCTGTTAACTTATGTTGAGTATTTTTTACTAGTGGGGGGGATCTTTGCTTGTTTTGGCAATTCTCAGGGCTTACTCCTGACTCTGTACTCAGGAATCACTACTGGCAAGCTTGGGAGACCCTATAAGGTACCAGGGATTGAACCCAGGTCAGCTGCATGCAAAGCACCTTACCTGCTGTACTATCACTCCAGCCTTAGTGTTTAAAATTTTGTTTCAAAATAAATGGTGTATAGGATTCAAAGGAAGCCCACAGAATGGGAAAAATTATTTACCCAATACCTATCTGATAAAGAGTTAATATAAAAATTATATAAGACACTGGTAGAACTTTACAAGAAAAAAATCCAACCCCATCAAAAAATGGAGAGAGGAAATGAATAGAAATTCCCTTAAGGGAGAAATTCAAATGACCAAAAAGCACATGAAAAATGCTCTACATCACTAATCATTAGGGAGATTCAAATCAAAACAACAATGAAATATCATCTTATACCACAGAGACTGTCATATATCCAAAAGAACAAGAGTAATCAATGCTGGCACGAATATGGGGAGAAAGGAACTCTCCTTCATTATTGGTGGAAATGCTGACTGGTTCTGCCTTTTGGGAAAACAATATGGCTATTCCTCAAAAAACTAGAAATTAAAGCCGGTTTTCAACCCCTGAGCTGTGCGGGACGGGCACGGAGGTCCAGCTCTGGGCAACAAAGCTGACCGGCTCCAATTCCAAACAGGTACAGCCCACCTCCAAGGGCCTGGGACCCTTTCTGGGCATGCGCACCTAGATCCAGCCCCTAGAAAGCCGGTTTTCAACCCCTGAGCTGCGCGGGACAGGCACGGAGGCCCAGCTCTGGGCAACAAAGCTGAACCTCTCCAATTCCAAACTGGAGACGTTCCCAACTCCTCGCCCAGTGCCAGGCACTCTTTCCGGAGCCGCAGCCGCTAACGTGGCCGTGAAATATTTTCCCACTACGTATGCCATAAGAACCATAAGCTAACTTCTTAGGTGGAAACTTCTCTAGTTTAGCTCAGCCACTAGAAACACAGTAGCCAATAACTCATAAGCCTATCTTAACTCACACTGCATATCAAGCAAAATAGTAACAGTGAACGTGAAGGACTAAACCACACCTCTCACAATGGTAAAGCAACGCAAAAGCCCACCAAACTTTCATATTGAAGAGTCTAGCCCAGATGACACCAACAGTACTGTAGTGTTAGACAACCTCTCTGGCAAGGAATTCAGGAGGGAGCTACTTAGGATGCTTAGGGAATTAAAAGAAACAATGGAAAGCAATGCCAATAGAAGACAAGAGGATCTGAAGGCAGAAATGAGGAAAATGCAATCAGAAATATCAGACCTGAAAAATCTCGTAGGCGAATTGAAAAGCTCAGTGGAAGGCCTCAGCAGCAGAGTAACAGCTGCTGAGAACAGAATCAGTGAACTCGAAGATGAAGTTCAGAGACTCTCCAGAAAAGAGCAGAAAATGGAAAAGAGACTCACAATTCGGGAACAGATGGCAAGAGAAGATCGTGATGAAGCCAAGAGGGGTAACATAAGAATTATTGGAGTCCCAGAGGTACAGGAAGAAAACCTTGATGAAGAAGAAACTGTCAAAGACATCATTGCTACAACGTTTCCAGAACTGAAGGAAACTTGTGACCACATTCAGGAGGCCCGAAGGGTACCAGCTAGAAGAAATCCGAATAAAAATACCCCAAGACACATTCTGATCAAAATGACCAAAACCTTAGACAGAGACAAAATTCTGAAAGCAGCAAGATCGAAGAAAGAAATCTCTTACAAAGGAGCATCCTTAAAATTCACAGCTGATTTTTCTGATGAAACCCTCATGGCCCGAAAACAGTGGTGGGACATAGTGAAAAAACTCAATGAAATAAATGGCTCTCCAAAAATACTTTACCCAGCGAGACTCTCATTCATAATAGAAGGAACAACACACAGTTTCACAGACAAACAACAGCTCAGGAACTTCATAGACTCAAAACCATGGTTACAAGAACAACTAAGTGGGCTACTTTAAGGCAAGAAAGGCCCCTCAAATACACCAAATTTTAACAGAACAATGGGACAAAATCCCATAACAATAATCTCTCTCAATGTCAATGGGCTAAACGCACCAATTAAAAGACATAGAGTAGCAGGATGGATTAGAAAATTGAACCCAACATTCTGCTGCCTGCAAGAAACGCATCTCAATAGTCAAAGCAAACACAGACTCAGAGTCAAAGGCTGGAAAACAATCCTACAGGCAAACAGCTCCCATAAAAAAGCTGGGGCAGCCATCCTTATATCAGACCACATCGATTTCAGAGTGAGGAAGGTCATAAGAGACAGTGAAGGCCATTTCTTATTGATCAAAGGATCTGTACAACAGGAAGAACTTACAATAATAAATGTATATGCACCTAATGAGAGACCAGCAAAGTACTTAAAACAACTACTCATAGATTTGGAAAAAGACATCAATAGCAACACAATACTAGTGGGAGACTTCAACACTGCTTTGTCACCTCTTGATAGATCAACCAGACTCAAGCTTAGCAAGGATATACTTCATTTGAGGGAAACAATGGAAGAAAGGGACTTAGTAGATATATACAGGACACTTCATCCACAAAAAGCTGAATACACATTCTTCTCAAGCGTACATGGAACATTCTCCAAGATAGACCACATGCTGAGCCACAAAACATGCCTCCATAAAATTAAGAAGATAGAGATTGTATCGACAATCTTCTCAGACCATAATGCGCTGAAATTAGAAGTAAATCACACACAAAAACAGAAAACTAAATCAAACACCTGAAATTTAAACAGTGCACTATTGAACAACGAGTGGATTAGACAGGAAGTCAAAGAGGAAATCAAAAGATTCCTAGAAACGAATGAAAATGAGAACACGAGTTACCAAAACTTATGGGACACAGCAAAGGCTGTGTTAAGAGGAAAGTTTATAGCTCTACAAGCATTCCTCAGGAAGGAGCAGCGAGCACACATAAGTAACCTAACCTCACAGCTTAAGAGCTTGGAGAAGGACCAAAAAAAGGAGCACAACCCGAACAGGAGAAAGGAAATAATAAAACTCAGAGCAGAGATTAACGAGATGGAAACCCAAAAAACAATCCGAAAGATCAATGAAACCAAAAGCTGGTTCTTTGAGAAAATTAACAAGATCGATAAGCCTTTAGCAAAACTCACAAAGAAAGGGAGAGAGAAAACCCTAATAAACCGAATCAGAAATGAAAAGGGGGTCATTACAACAGAAACCACAGAAATTCAGAGGATCCTCAGGGAGTACTTTGAGAAGCTTTATGTCACGGAACATCAAAACCTCGAGGAAATGGATAAATTCCTAGACTCCTACAGACTCCCAAGGCTGAACCAAGAAGACCTGGAATACCTGAACAGACCTATCACCATCAAGGAAATTGAAATGGTAATAAAAAGTCTCCCCAAGCACAAAAGTCCTGGCCCGGATGGATTCACTAGTGAATTCTTCCAAATCTTTAAAGAGGACTTACTCCCAATGCTCTTTAAGCTTTTCCACGAAATTGAAATATCAAAAACACTTCCGAACAGTTTCTACGAAGCAAATATCACACTGATACCAAAAGCAGACAGAGATACCACAAAGAAAGAGAATTACAGGCCGATATCCCTGATGAACACAGATGCAAAGATCTTCAACAAACTACTAGCAAATAGAATCCAACTACTCATCAAAAAGATCATACACCATGACCAAGTAGGATTCATCCCAGGGATGCAAGGATGGTTCAACATTCGGAAATCAATCAACATAATCCACCATATCAACAAAAGAAAAGATAAAAAGCATATGATCATATCAATAGATGCAGAGAAAGCATTTGATAAGATCCAGCACCCCTTTATGATGAAAACCCTAGCCAAAATGGGTATAGAGGGGACCTTCCTCAACATAATCAAAGCCATCTACCACAAGCCTACAGCAAGCATCATCCTCAATGGGGAAAAACTGAGAGCCTTCCCTCTAAGATCAGGGACGAGACAGGGATGCCCACTCTCTCCACTGCTGTTCAATATAGTACTGGAAGTACTTGCAATAGCGATTAGGCAAGAAAAAGATATTAAGGGCATTCAGGTAGGAAAGGAAGAAATCAAGCTCTCACTATTCGCAGATGATATGATACTCTACTTAGAGAACCCAATAACCTCCACCAAAAAACTCCTAGAAACAATAGACTCGTATAGTAAAGTTGCAGGTTATAAAATCAATACCCAAAAGTCCATGGCTTTCCTATACGCAAACAGTGAGAGAGAAGAAAGCAACATGAAAAAAACAATCCCGTTCACAATTCTGCCCCAGAAAATCAAGTACCTAGGAATCAGCTTAACTAAGGAAGTAAAGGACCTGTACAAAGAAAACTACAAAACGCTACTTCAGGAAATAAAAGAGGACATGAGGAAATGGAAAGATATCCCCTGCTCATGGCTCGGGAGACTTAACATTGTCAAAATGGCAATACTACCGAAAGCATTGTATAAATTCAATGCAATCCCTATAAGGATACCCATGACATTCTTCAAAGAAATGGAGCAAACACTCCTGAAATTTATATGGAACAATAAGCCCCCACGAATAGCTAAAGCAATTCTTGGGAAAAAGAAAATGGGAGGAATCAACCTCCCTAACTTCAAACTGTACTACAAAGCAGTAATAATTAAAACAGCATGGTACTGGAACAAAGGCAGAACTGCAGACCAATGGAACAGGGTTGAATACACTGACATCTCCCCTCAATCATATGATCATCTAATCTTTGATAAAGGTGCAAGTAATGTGAAGTGGAGTAAGGAAAGCCTCTTTAATAAATTGTGTTGGCATCATTGGATGGCTACATGCAAAAAAATAGGCTCAGAACTCTGCCTAACACCATGTACAAAAGTAAGATCAAAATGGATTAAAGACCTCAACATCAGACCAGAAACCATAAGGTACATTGAAGATAAAGTTGGCAAAACCCTCCATGATATTGAAGCTAATGGTATCTTCAAAGATGCCACGCCACTGGCCAAGCAAGTGAAAACAGAGATAGATAATTGGGACTATCTTAAACTAAGAAGCTTCTGCACCTCCAAAGAAACAGTGACCAAAATACAAAGACAGTCTACAGAATGGGAAAGGATATTCGCCGAATACACATCTGACAAGGGGTTGATATCCAGGATATACAAAATACTGGTTAAACTCCACAAGAAGAAAACATCCAACCCCATCCAAAAATGGGGCAATGAAATGAACAGAAACTTTCTCAAAGAAGAAATCCGAATGGCAAAAAAGCACATGAGAAAATGCTCTACATCATTAATCATCAGGGAGATGCAGATCAAAACCACAATGAGATACCATCTCACACCTTAGAGACTGGCCCACATTCAAAAGAACAAAAGCAACTGATGCTGGCGTGGATGTGGCGAGAAAGGGACACTCCTTCACTGTTGGTGGGAATGTCCACTGGTTCAGCCCTTCTGGAAAACAGTATGGACGATTCTCAAAAAATTAGAAATTGAGCTCCCATTTGAACCAGCAATACCACTCCTGGGAATATATCCCAGAGAGGCAAAAATATATAGTCGAAATGACATCTGCACTTGTTTGTTCATTGCAGCACTCTTTACAATAGCCAGAAACTGGAAGAAACCTGAATGCCCAAGAACAGATGACTGGTTAAAGAAACTTTGGTACATCTACACAATGGAGTACTATGTAGCTGTTAGAAAAGATGAAGTCATGAAATTTACATACAAGTGGTACAATATGGAAAGTATCATGCTAAGCGAAATGAGTCAGAAAGAGAGGGATAGACATAGAAAGATTGCATTCATCTGGGGGATATAAAGTAACAAAGTATGAGATTAATACCCAAGAATAGCTGAGATCAGCACCAGGAGGATTACTCCATGGCTTAGAGGCCAGCCGGGTATCCTAGAGGAAAGGGCAGTTCAGATAGAGAAGGGAGCACCAAATAAAGGATGTTTGGAGGATCCTCCCAGGAGGGAGATGCATGTCGAAAGTAGACTATGGACTGAACATGTTTGCCACTCAATGCCTCTTCTGCAGACCACAACACCCAAACGGAGAGAGAGAACACAGGGGATTGCCCTGCCACAGAGGTAGGGGGGGATGGGGGGATGGGGGTGGGAGGGATATTATCCATGGTGGTGAAAAACGGGCACTGTTGGAGGGATGGGTATCTGATCATTGTATAATTGAAACCCAAGCACAAAAAATTGTAAATCTACAACTGTAAAAATAAAATAAAATAAAATAAAAATAAAAAAACTAGAAATTGAGCTCTCATTAGGCCCAGCAATACCACTTTGGGAAAGTGTTCTGGGTGCCTCAAAACACACAGTAGAAATGTCATCTACACTTCTATGTTAATTGCAGCACTAGTCACAATAGCCAGAATCTGGAGACAGCTTGAGTGCCCAAGAACAGATGACTGGATAAAGAAACTATGGTACATCTAAACAATGGAGTACTACACAGCAGTTAGGAAGAAATGAAGTCATGAAATTTTATTATAAATGGATGGACATGGAGAGTATCATTCTGAGTCAGAAGAAGAGGGATAGTATATACAATAGAGGGACAGTATATAGAATGACTGCATTCATTTGTTATATATATATATATATATATATATATATAATATCCAAGGTGAGGGTAAACAGGGACCAGGAGAACTGGTCAATTAATGTTTGGAAGCTTGTCATAAGACTGTGTGTGGGGTGAAGGACAGTTAGGATAGAGAAGGGACCAACATGACAGTAATAGTTGAAAATGATCATTTTGGACATGAACTGAGTGTTGAAAGTAAGTAAAAGGATATACCTGGTAAACTTTCATTATCTGTATTGCAGACCATAAGTCCTGAAAGGAGAGAGACAGAGACAGAGAGAGAGACACAGAGAGATACAGAGAGATGAGAGAGAGAAGAAAAGTGACTGTCATAGAGCAGGCTAGGTGGGGGCATGGGGTGGGGAGAGGGAAACTGGGACCATTGGTGGTGGGAAAGTATACTGGTGAAGAACTGGTGTTTGACCCAACAATACTCAGCATTATATGACTGAAACTCAATCATGAACAACTTTGTAACTGTATATCACTAAATATCATTAAATTAAAATATTGTTTCATCATGGAATAATGTCAGTGAGTGAAGTTGAAGTTTTTGTTCAGTTTCCACCTCAAACCCTAGTTTGTGAGACACTTCCTCTTCTTAGCATCACCATCACCATCATCACTGTTGTAATTATCCCTGGAGAATGGACCTTCCACTTGTGTATTTTTAGATGGAGAGTTGAAAATCAGAAATATTCTCATGTCCTCCAAAAATAAATGGCTTCAAGAGTAAGTTCTTTTTGGCTGCCTGTGTATCAACTTTCATTATGTTTCAGGACCTAGTTTTTAGCTGTGATTATGGGTGTAAAACTGGGCAGTCACTCGAGATATTCAGGAGGCAATATGTTGAAATAAACACATGGGCTTATGTGTTCCTTTGCTGAGTCTGTCTCGAGTCCATCTGCTGCAGGAAGGTGCTGGAAGGAGGGAACAGGAGTGAATCCTGTTTTTGTATCTTGTCAGTTCACCAGCACCTCTTTGGTCAGAAGTTGGGGGGCTAAGGAAGGGCTCTCTCCTCTTCAGGGATCATACTGGACTTGGCCTGATTCTGTTGCAGGAGAGACCCCACAAGAGCTGAGAGTGACACCCAGGCCAGACTGTCTGGGTTGGAGTCTGCACCCTGCCCCTCCCCATCCTGGTGACTGGGACGTAGGCAGTACCTTTCTCTCCTTCAGACTGTTTTCCTCACCAAAATTTGGGAGACTACGCATCTAGCAGTTTCTCCAGAAACATCTTAGCCACAACATTTTCACCACATCAGTCATTGGCCATAGGCAGTTTGGCCATTGGGAATCAAAACAGCAACTGGCTGACACTTTAACGAATGTCTTCATTGATTGATCTGATGCACTTACTTAAGGTAAAGGTAAAGGTAAAGGTCCTCCTGTTGATTGTCAATTTGCTTGAGCGGGCCCAGTAACGTCTCCATTGGAGACTTTTTTTTGTTGTTACTGTGTCTGGCATATCGAACACTCTCGGTAGCTTGCCGGGCTCTCCGAGAGGGGCAGAGGAATCGAACTCGGGTCGGCCATGTTGGCCGCTTGTAAGGCAAACGCCCTACCCGCTGTGGCATGCACTTACTTAACATTTGTAAATTTTCCAGTTTGCTTTAATTCCCCTCCTTGATGAATTAAGAAACTGACTTTTGTGAGCTGATCAGGGGTCTTTTTCTGGGATGATGGTATGCTGTCTGGCTCCACACTCTCACGCTTCCAGAAAGTCTAATCACTGGCAAACAACGAAATAAAAATGGCTTCATTCTACCAGTGAACGAAAGTACCCCGGTATCTTCTCAGCACGGGAATGCCATCCCATATACAAAGGAGAAGTCAAGTTCCAGAGGATCCTTTTACTCTTGTTTTTCTGGCTTTCTTATTTTGTTCATTTTGTTTGTTTGTTTTTGTTTTTGTTTTTGGAGCCATACCTGGTGGTGTGCTCAGTGCCTTCTTCTGGCTCTTGCTCAGGAATCACTCCTAGTGGTCCTTGGGAGACTATTTGTGATTCTGGGGATGGAGTGGGGTTGACAATATGGAAGTGCCTTGAACCCTGTACGAGCTCTTCAACCCATCCTCCTTTCCTTTTTTATAGCAAAAATCACCTAGTGACCATTTTGTTCTGGGGTCAGTGTTGGCAGTGAAAATGGTTGTGACACTTCTGAGAACCAGGGTGTTTGTGCTAAGCACTCCTTTCTA
Source organism: Sorex fumeus (assembly GCF_029834395.1). Taxonomy (NCBI): domain Eukaryota; kingdom Metazoa; phylum Chordata; class Mammalia; order Eulipotyphla; family Soricidae; genus Sorex; species Sorex fumeus. The sequence goes on from NW_026606059.1 coordinate 78,695,409, forward strand.
GAACTGTTCAGAGGGTTGGGTGGTCAGTAGTCTATTCTTGGCACAGGGCCTGGCAGAGAGAGCAAGTGTTTCAGGGAGGAGAAGAAGGTTCTAGAAGTACCCATTACATTTTATTTTATACTTGGATTTTATTATGGTAATAAACATGTCTCACCTGAATGATCATAGTTGACTTGGAGGTGCTAAGCGTTATTAAGATTAAAATCCTTTCCTCCCCCCATCTGTCTGCGAAATGCTCTCTCTCTCTCTCTCTCTCTCTCTCTCTCTGTGTGTGTGTTTCACCTATGCCAATGACAGATATAGCAAGGCTTGGACTGCATGTCAGGAAGGGAGCAAACGGTGCTCATGTACGACGGGAGATACTGTTGTTATTTACACTTAGAGATGGAAACCCAGTAGTGCCCTGTTGGTGTGGGAGCTCAGTGGCTCCTCCGTCAGCCCTCCCTGACCCAGAAATGCTGCAGGAGGGATGGGGGAGGGTAAGCTCGAGTGCCCAGTTATCCTTATCTGAGACTTGGCGGTGTAGGGAGTGACCTTTGTTTGTGCTTTGTCCTCTAATGGAGAACTGGGGGGGGGGGGGGCTGGGGGGGGGGCTGGAGGATCCCAGAACTCAGACACAGGAGGAACACATGGGTTAATGCTGGGCCGTGGCAACCGCACAGAATGCACAAACAGCACTGGGGAATGAGCTCATTTCTGTTTTGGGAACCTAAAGGTAAACACAGTTGTATTTGTTCATGTAATCATTGCCTTGTTTGAGATTGTTTATGTTTAGAAGTTCATGCTGGAATATTTATCAGTTTGGGTACAGAAACGAACTCGAGCTACTTGAGTCAAAAAAAAAAAATCACTGAAAGGCCACTGGGCAGTTTCCAGAAGAGAAGCATGAACCGTATGGGAGCTGGCCTCCGCAAGGAGCCTGGGCATCTCTGCGTGCTAAATATTGCGAGAAACGAAGGGAGACTTTTTCCAGGACACACTTTAGACGTCTCAGCCTTGGGTCATTTTTCTTTCTTTTCCTTTTTCCTTTTCTTTTTTTGGTAGAGAATAGGTTTAGATCATATTGTACTATGCTTAGGACTTACTCCTGGCTCTGTGCTCAGAGATTACCCATGTCTCTGTGCTCAGTTAGTGCTTAGGGGAACCATGTGTGGTGTCAGGGACCAAATGAGAGTTGACTGCATGCAAATAAAGTCTTCCCTCTTTGTCTCACCTCTCAGGTCCTCATTTTCCATTCTAACATTCATTTTCTGGGAGAGTGAGTAGGTTGGGACTTCTGCATCACCTTTGGCAGAAGAGCCTCTAAGATTTGATCATTGTATAATTGAAACCCAAGCACAAAAATTTCTAAGTCTACAACTGTACCTCAAGGTGTCTCACTAATAAAAATTAAAAAAAAAAAAAAAGATTACCAGCGGGGTCATGCCGAGGGAAGCAAAGCCTGACCCCTACAAGAAAATAGTGTTTTCATTCTCCAGCCTGCATCCCTAATATTTTGGACCTATAGATGATCAGGCTCAGGTTATACCTCAGATAGAGCACATTCCTAACTGGTAGGAGGTCCTGGGTTCCATCTCTTGTACCATCAAACAATCACCAAAAACGTAAACAATAAAAAGCAATTGTAGAGTCTTTTTTTTCTTTTTTGGGTCACACCCAGTGATGCACAGGGGTTATTCCTGGCTCTGCACTCAGGGATTACTCCTGGCGGTGCTCAGGGGACCTGGAAATCAAACCCGGGCCAGCCGTGTGCAAGGCAGACACCCTACCCGCTGTGCTATTGCTCCAGCCCAATTGTAGAGTTTTTCTCTGAGCTCTTAGCACCTGACCAGGGGTTGGGAGTGTCTGATGGCAGCTGTGGGTGATCAGTAAGGAGTGCTGGGGCCCTGGGGTGGGGGGTGGGGGTGGGGCCAGCAAGAGGGTGTGGCCCAGACAGGGAGGCTCCTTGTGTTTGGATATCCGGGGAGCCCTCCATGACAACCTCAAAGCTTTGAAGTTCTACTTCAATAAACATCTTAACATTCTGCCCCTTTGGCTACCTCTGGCACTTCTCTGCCGACCCTGATCTCTCCCTGCATTCCTCTGGGGCATCTGCGTTTTGAAAGCATTGGCACTGAGTCGAAATTTATGACTTGTCATGACCTAATAAAAAAAATAAGAGAGAAATCTGAAGTCGGGAGTGACATCATGGAGGGCTATATTTGGAAGGGAGGGTAAGAACTGGGGATGGGTTTTCACAGGGCTCCCAGCTGCATTGACCTGTGCTGTGTGGGGCACGGGCCCTCAGGGACCGCCTGTGGTCCAGTTGAGAACAGAAATTTGATTTTGGCAAAATGTCTTCCTTTTTTTTTTAACCTGACATTAATGTGATTTTGAAGGGTTTTGTTGTTGGCAGTAGTGGTACATAAAACGCTATCTTATTTTCAGTTAGTTTTGGTTTGTAGGCCATGCTCAGCAGTGCTCTGGGCTTATTCCAGGCTCTGTGCTCAGGAATCAATCTTGACAGGCCTGGAGGACCATACGGGATGCGAACCTCGTTCAGCTCCATGCAAGTGCCTTACCCACTGTATTCTCTCTCCAGGCCCTACTCTTATTTTTTTTTTTTTGTTATTTAGTTTCTTTATTGTACTAGCACCAGTCCTATTTTCACTTTTTTTTCCCCTTTATTTTTTTTAAAGTTGTAGATTTACAATTTTTTGTGCTTTGGTTTCAATTATACAATGATCAGATACCCATCCCTCCACCAGTGCCCATTTTCCACCACCATGGATAATATCCCTCCCACCCCCATCCCCCCATCCCCCCGTCTCTGTGGCAGGGCAATCCCCTGTGTTCTCTCTCTCCTTTTGGGTGTTGTGGTCTGCAAAAGAGGCATTGAGTGGCAAACATGTTCAGTCCATAGTCTACTTTCGACATGCATCTCCCCTCCTGGGAGGATCCTCCAAACATCCTTTATTTGGTGCTCCCTTCTCTATCTGAATAGCCCTTTCCTCTAGGATACCCGGCTGGCCTCTAAGTTATGGAGTAATCCTCCTGGTGCTGATCTCAGCTATTCTTGGGTATTAATCTCATACTTTGTTACTTTATATCCCCCAGATGAATGCAATCTTTCTATGTCTTTCCCTCTCTTTCTGACTCATTTCGCTTAGCATGATACTTTCCATATTGTACCACTTGTATGTAAATTTCATGACTTCATCTTTTCTAAGAGCTACATAGTACTCCATTGTGTAGATGTACCAAAGTTTCTTTAACCAGTCATCTGTTCTTGGGCATTCAGGTTTCTTCCAGTTTCTGGCTATTGTAAAGAGTGCTGCAATGAACAAACAAGTGCAGATGTCACTTCGACTATACATTTTTGCCTCTCTGGGATATATTCCCAGGAGTGGTATTGCTGGGTCAAATGGGAGCTCAATTTCTAATTTTTTGAGAATCGTCCATACTGTTTTCCAGAAGGGCTGAACCAGTGGACATTCCCACCAACAGTGAAGGAGTGTCCCTTTCTCGCCACATCCACGCCAGCATCGGTTGCTTTTGTTCTTTTGAATGTGGGCCAGTCTCTGAGGTGTGAGATGGTATCTCATTGTGGTTTTGATCTGCATCTCCCTGATGATTAATGATGTAGAGCATTTTCTCATGTGCTTTTTTGCCATTCGGATTTCTTCTTTGAGAAAGTTTCTGTTCATTTCATTGCCCCATTTTTGGATGGGGTTGGATGTTTTCTTCTTGTGGAGTTTAACCAGTATTTTGTATATCCTGGATATCAACCCCTTGTCAGATGTGTATTCGGTGAATATCCTTTCCCATTCTATAGACTGTCTTTGTACTTTGGTCACTGTTTCTTTGGAGGTGCAGAAGCTTCTTAGTTTAAGATAGTCCCATTTATCTATCTCTGTTTTCACTTGCTCGGCCAGTGGCGTGGCATCTTTGAAGATACCATTAGCTTCAATGTCATGGAGGGTTTTGCCAACTTTATCTTCAATGTACCTTATGGTTTCTGGTCTGATGTTGAGGTCTTTAATCCATTTTGATCTTACTTTTGTACATGGTGTTAGGCAGAGTTCTGAGCCTATTTTTTTGCATGTAGCCGTCCAGTGATGCCAACACAATTTATTAAAGAGGCTTTCCTTACTCCACTTCACATTACTTGCACCTTTATCAAAGATTAGATGAGCATATGATTGAGGAGAGATGTCAGTGTATTCAACCCTGTTCCATTGGTCTGCAGTTCTGCCTTTGTTCCAGTACCATGCTGTTTTAATTATTACTGCTTTGTAGTACAGTTTGAAGTTCGGGAGGTTGATTCCTCCCATTTTCTTTTTCCCAAGAATTGCTTTAGCTATTCGTGGGGGCTTATTGTTCCATATAAATTTCAAGAGTGTTTGCTCCATTTCTTTGAAGAATGTCATGGGTATCCTTATAGGGATTGCATTGAATTTATACAATGCTTTCGGTAGTATTGCCATTTTGACAATGTTAAGTCTCCCGAGCCATGAGCAGGGGATATCTTTCCATTTCCTCATGTCCTCTTTTATTTCCTGAAGTAGCGTTTTGTAGTTTTCTTTGTACAGGTCCTTTACTTCCTTAGTTAAGCTGATTCCTAGGTACTTGATTTTCTGGGGCACAATTGTGAATGGGATGGTTTTTTTCATGTTGCTTTCTTCTCTCTCACTGTTTGCGTATAGGAAAGCCCTGGACTTTTGGGTATTGATTTTATAACCTGCAACTTTACTATACGAGTCTATTGTTTCTAAGAGTTTTTTGGTGGAAGTTATTGGGTTCTCTAAGTAGAGTATCATATCATCTGCGAATAGTGAGAGCTTGATTTCTTCCTTTCCTACCTGAATGCCCTTAATATCTTTTTCCTGCCTAATCGCTATTGCAAGTACTTCCAGTACTATATTGAACAGCAGTGGAGAGAGTGGGCATCCCTGTCTCGTCCCTGATCTTAGAGGCAAGGCTCTCAGTTTTTCCCCATTGAGGATGATGCTTGCTGTAGGCTTGTGGTAGATGGCTTTAATTATGTTGAGGAAGGTCCCCTCTATACCCATTTTGGCTAGGGTTTTCATCATAAAGGGGTGCTGGATCTTATCAAATGCTTTCTCTGCATCTATTGATATGATCATATGCTTTTTATCTTTTCTTTTGTTGATATGGTGGATTATGTTGATTGATTTCCGAATGTTGAACCATCCTTGCATCCCTGGGATGAATCCTACTTGGTCATGGTGTATGATCTTTTTGATGAGTAGTTGGATTCTATTTGCTAGTAGTTTGTTGAGGATCTTTGCATCTGTGTTCATCAGGGATATCGGCCTGTAATTCTCTTTCTTTGTGGTATCTCTGTCTGCTTTTGGTATCAGTGTGATATTTGCTTCGTAGAAACTGTTTGGAAGTGTTTTTGATATTTCAATTTCGTGGAAAAGCTTAAAGAGCATTGGGAGTAAGTCCTCTTTAAAGATTTGGAAGAATTCACTAGTGAATCCATCCGGGCCAGGACTTTTGTGCTTGGGGAGACTTTTTATTACCATTTCAATTTCCTTGATGGTGATAGGTCTGTTCAGGTATTCCAGGTCTTCTTGGTTCAGCCTTGGGAGTCTGTAGGAGTCTAGGAATTTATCCATTTCCTCGAGGTTTTGATGTTCCGTGGCATAAAGCTTCTCAAAGTACTCCCTGAGGATCCTCTGAATTTCTGTGGTTTCTGTTGTAATGACCCCCTTTTCATTTCTGATTCGGTTTATTAGGGTTTTCTCTCTCCCTTTCTTTGTGAGTTTTGCTAGAGGCTTATCGATCTTGTTAATTTTCTCAAAGAACCAGCTCTTGGTTTCATTGATCTTTCGGATTGTTTTTTGGGTTTCCATCTCGTTAATCTCTGCTCTGAGTTTTATTATTTCCTTTCTCCAGTTCGGGTTGTGCTCCTTTTTTTGGTCCTTCTCCAAGCTCTTAAGCTGTGAGGTTAGGTTACTTATGTGTGCTCGCTCCTCCTTCCTGAGGAATGCTTGTAGAGCTATAAACTTTCCTCTTAACACAGCCTTTGCTGTGTCCCATAAGTTTTGGTAACTCGTGTTCTCATTTTCATTCGTTTCTAGGAATCTTTTGATTTCCTCTTTGATTTCCTGTCTAATCCACTCGTTGTTCAATAGTGCACTGTTTAATTTCCAGGTGTTTGATTTAGTTTTCTGTTTTTGTGTGTGATTTACTTCTAATTTCAGCGCATTATGGTCTGAGAAGATTGTTGATACAATCTCTACCTTCTTAATTTTATGGAGGCATGTTTTGTGGCTCAGCATGTGGTCTATCTTGGAGAATGTTCCATGTACGCTTGAGAAGAATGTGTATTCAGCTTTTTGTGGACGAAGTGTCCTGTATATATCTACTAAGTCCCTTTCTTCCATTGTTTCCCTCAAATGAAGTATGTCCTTGCTAAGCTTGAGTCTGGTTGATCTATCAAGAGGTGACAAAGCAGTGTTGAAGTCTCCCACTAGTATTGTGTTGCTATTGATGTCTTTTTCCAAATCTATGAGTAGTTGTTTTAAGTACTTTGCTGGTCTCTCATTAGGTGCATATACATTTATTATTGTAAGTTCTTCCTGATGTACAGATCCTCTGATCAATAAGTAATGGCCTTCACTGTCTCTTATGACCTTCCTCACTCTGAAATCAATGTGGTCTGATATAAGGATGGCTACCCCAGCTTTTTTATGGGAGCTGTTTGCCTGTAGGATTGTTTTCCAGCCTTTGACTCTGAGTCTGTGTTTGCTTTGACTATTGAGATGCGTTTCTTGCAGGCAGCAGAATGTTGGGTTCAATTTTCTAATCCATCCTGCTACTCTATGTCTTTTAATTGGTGCCTTTACCCATTGACATTGAGAGAGATTATTGTTATGGGATTTTGTCCCATTGTTCTGTTAAAATTTGGTGTATTTGAGGGGCCTTTCTTGCCTTAAAGTAGCCCATTTAGTTGTTCTTGTAACCATGGTTTTGAGTCTATGAAGTTCCTGAGCTGTTGTTTGTCTGTGAAACTGTGTGTTGTTCCTTCTATTATGAATGAGAGTCTTGCTGGGAAAAGTATTTTGGGGGAGGCATTTATTTCATTGAGTTTTTTTACTATGTCCCACCACTGTTTTCGGGCCATGAGGGTTTCATCAGAAAAATCAGCTGTGAATTTTAAGGATGCTCCTTTGTAAGAGATTTCTTTCTTCGATCTTGCTGCTTTCAGAATTTTGTCTCTGTCTAAGGTTTTGGTCATTTTGATCAGAATGTGTCTTGGGGTATTTTTATTCGGATTTCTTTTAGCTGGTACCCTTCGGGCCTCCTGAATGTGGTCACAAGTTTTCTTCAGCTCTGGAAATGTTGTAGCAATGATGTCTTTGACAGTTTCTTCTTCATCGAGGTTTTCTTCCTGTCCCTCTGGGACTCCAATAATTCTTATGTTACCCCTCTTGGCTTCATCACGATCTTCTCTTGCCATCTGTTCCCGAATTGTGAGTCTCTTTTCCATTTTCTGCGCTTTTCGGGAGAGTCTCTGAACTTCATCCTCGAGCTCACTGATTCTGTTCTCAGCCGCTGTTACTCTGCTGCTGAGGCCTTCCACTGAGCTTTTCAATTCGCCTACGAGATTTTTCAGGTCTGACATTTCTGATTGCATTTTCCTCATTTCTGCCTTCAGATCCTCTTGTCTTCTATTGGCATTGCTTTCCATTGTTTCTTTTAATTCCCTAAGCATCCTAAGTAGCTCCCTTCTGAATTCCTTGTCAGAGAGGTTGTCTAACACTACAGTACTGTTGGTGTCATCTGGGCTAGACTCTTCAATATGAATGTTTGGTGGGCTTTTGCGTTGCTTTACCATTGTGAGAGGTGTGGTTTAGTCCTTCACGTTCAGTGTTACTATTCTGCTTGATATGCAGTGTGAGTTAAGATAGGCTTATGAGTTATTGGCAACTGTATTTCTAGTGGCTGAGCTAAAATAGAGAAGTTTCCATCTAAGAAGTTAGCTTATGGTTCCTATGGCATATGTAGTGGGAAAATATTTCGCGGCCGCGTTAGCGGCCGCGGCTCCGGAAAGAGTCCCTGGCACTGGGCGAGGAGTTGGGAATGTCTCCTGTTTGGAATTGGAGCCGTTCAGCTTTGTTGCCCAGAGCTGGGCCTCTGTGCCCGTCCCACGCGGATCAGGGGTTGAAAACCGGCTGTCTCGGGGCTGTTTCTAGCTGCGCGTGCCCAGAGAGGAACCCAGGCCCTTGGGGGCGGGCTGTACCTTTTGGAATTGGAGCCGTTCAGCTTTGTTGCCCAGAGCTGGGCCTCTGTGCCTGTCCCCCGCGGATCAGGGGTTGAAAACCGGCTGTCTCGGGGCTGTTTCTAGCTGCGCGTGCCCAGAGAGGAACCCAGGCCCTTGGGGGCGGGCTGTACCTGTTGGAATTGGAGCCGTTCAGCTTTGTTGCCCAGAGCTGGGCCTCTGTGCCCGTCCCACGCGGATCAGGGGTTGAAAACCGGCTGTCTCGGGGCTTTTTCTAGCTGCGCTTGCCCAGAGAGGAACCCAGGCCCTTGGGGGCGGGCTGTACCTGTTGCAATTGGAGCCGTTCAGCTTTGTTGCCCAGAGCTGGGCCTCTGTGCCCGTCCCACGCGGATCAGGGGTTGAAAACCGGCTGTCTCGGGGCTGTTTCTAGCTGCGCGTGCCCAGAGAGGAACCCAGGCCCTTGGGGGCGGGCTGTACCTGTTGCAATTGGAGCCGTTCAGCTTTGTTGCCCAGAGCTGGGCCTCTGTGCCCGTCCCACGCGGATCAGGGGTTGAAAACCGGCTGTCTCGGGGCTGTTTCTAGCTGCGCGTGCCCAGAGAGGAACCCAGGCCCTTGGGGGCGGGCTGTACCTGTTGGAATTGGAGCCGTTCAGCTTTGTTGCCCAGAGCTGGGCCTCTGTGCCCGTCCCACGCGGATCAGGGGTTGAAAACCGGCTGTCTCGGGGCTGTTTCTAGCTGCGCGTGCCCAGAGAGGAACCCAGGCCCTTGGGGGCGGGCTGTACCTGTTGGAATTGGAGCCGTTCAGCTTTGTTGCCCAGAGCTGGGCCTCTGTGCCCGTCCCACGCGGATCAGGGGTTGAAAACCGGCTGTCTCGGGGCTGTTTCTAGCTGCGCGTGCCCAGAGAGGAACCCAGGCCCTTGGGGGCGGGCTGTACCTTTTGGAATTGGAGCCGTTCAGCTTTGTTGCCCAGAGCTGGGCCTCTGTGCCCGTCCCACGCGGATCAGGGGTTGAAAACCGGCTGTCTCGGGGCTGTTTCTAGCTGCGCGTGCCCAGAGAGGAACCCAGGCCCTTGGGGGCGGGCTGTACCTTTTGGAATTGGAGCCGTTCAGCTTTGTTGCCCAGAGCTGGGCCTCTGTGCCCGTCCCACGCGGATCAGGGGTTGAAAACCGGCTGTCTCGGGGCTGTTTCTAGCTGCGCGTGCCCAGAGAGGAACCCAGGCCCTTGGGGGCGGGCTGTACCTGTTGGAATTGGAGCCGTTCAGCTTTGTTGCCCAGAGCTGGGCCTCTGTGCCCGTCCCACGCGGATCAGGGGTTGAAAACCGGCTGTCTCGGGGCTGTTTCTAGCTGCGCTTGCCCAGAGAGGAACCCAGGCCCTTGGGGGCGGGCTGTACCTGTTGCAATTGGAGCCGTTCAGCTTTGTTGCCCAGAGCTGGGCCTCTGTGCCCGTCCCCCGCGGATCAGGGGTTGAAAACCGGCTGTCTCGGGGCTGTTTCTAGCTGCGCGTGCCCAGAGAGGAACCCAGGCCCTTGGGGGCGGGCTGTACCTGTTGGAATTGGAGCCGTTCAGCTTTGTTGCCCAGAGCTGGGCCTCTGTGCCCGTCCCACGCGGATCAGGGGTTGAAAACCGGCTGTCTCGGGGCTGTTTCTAGCTGCGCGTGCCCAGAGAGGAACCCAGGCCCTTGGGGGCGGGCTGTACCTGTTGCAATTGGAGCCGTTCAGCTTTGTTGCCCAGAGCTGGGCCTCTGTGCCCGTCCCACGCGGATCAGGGGTTGAAAACCGGCTGTCTCGGGGCTGTTTCTAGCTGCGCGTGCCCAGAGAGGAACCCAGGCCCTTGGGGGCGGGCTGTACCTTTTGGAATTGGAGCCGTTCAGCTTTGTTGCCCAGAGCTGGGCCTCTGTGCCCGTCCCACGCGGATCAGGGGTTGAAAACCGGCTGTCTCGGGGCTGTTTCTAGCTGCGCGTGCCCAGAGAGGAACCCAGGCCCTTGGGGGCGGGCTGTACCTTTTGGAATTGGAGCCGTTCAGCTTTGTTGCCCAGAGCTGGGCCTCTGTGCCCGTCCCCCGCGGATCAGGGGTTGAAAACCGGCTGTCTCGGGGCTGTTTCTAGCTGCGCGTGCCCAGAGAGGAACCCAGGCCCTTGGGGGCGGGCTGTACCTGTTGGAATTGGAGCCGTTCAGCTTTGTTGCCCAGAGCTGGGCCTCTGTGCCCGTCCCACGCGGATCAGGGGTTGAAAACCGGCTGTCTCGGGGCTGTTTCTAGCTGCGCGTGCCCAGAGAGGAACCCAGGCCCTTGGGGGCGGGCTGTACCTGTTGGAATTGGAGCCGTTCAGCTTTGTTGCCCAGAGCTGGGCCTCTGTGCCTGTCCCCCGCGGATCAGGGGTTGAAAACCGGCTGTCTCGGGGCTGTTTCTAGCTGCGCGTGCCCAGAGAGGAACCCAGGCCCTTGGGGGCGGGCTGTACCTGTTGGAATTGGAGCCGTTCAGCTTTGTTGCCCAGAGCTGGGCCTCTGTGCCCGTCCCACGCGGATCAGGGGTTGAAAACCGGCTGTCTCGGGGCTGTTTCTAGCTGCGCGTGCCCAGAGAGGAACCCAGGCCCTTGGGGGCGGGCTGTACCTTTTGGAATTGGAGCCGTTCAGCTTTGTTGCCCAGAGCTGGGCCTCTGTGCCCGTCCCCCGCGGATCAGGGGTTGAAAACCGGCTGTCTCGGGGCTGTTTCTAGCTGCGCGTGCCCAGAGAGGAACCCAGGCCCTTGGGGGCGGGCTGTACCTGTTGGAATTGGAGCCGTTCAGCTTTGTTGCCCAGAGCTGGGCCTCTGTGCCCGTCCCACGCGGATCAGGGGTTGAAAACCGGCTGTCTCGGGGCTGTTTCTAGCTGCGCGTGCCCAGAGAGGAACCCAGGCCCTTGGGGGCGGGCTGTACCTGTTGGAATTGGAGCCGTTCAGCTTTGTTGCCCAGAGCTGGGCCTCTGTGCCCGTCCCACGCGGATCAGGGGTTGAAAACCGGCTGTCTCGGGGCTGTTTCTAGCTGCGCGTGCCCAGAGAGGAACCCAGGCCCTTGGGGGCGGGCTGTACCTTTTGGAATTGGAGCCGTTCAGCTTTGTTGCCCAGAGCTGGGCCTCTGTGCCCGTCCCCCGCGGATCAGGGGTTGAAAACCGGCTGTCTCGGGGCTGTTTCTAGCTGCGCGTGCCCAGAGAGGAACCCAGGCCCTTGGGGGCGGGCTGTACCTGTTGGAATTGGAGCCGTTCAGCTTTGTTGCCCAGAGCTGGGCCTCTGTGCCCGTCCCACGCGGATCAGGGGTTGAAAACCGGCTGTCTCGGGGCTGTTTCTAGCTGCGCGTGCCCAGAGAGGAACCCAGGCCCTTGGGGGCGGGCTGTACCTGTTGCAATTGGAGCCGTTCAGCTTTGTTGCCCAGAGCTGGGCCTCTGTGCCCGTCCCACGCGGATCAGGGGTTGAAAACCGGCTGTCTCGGGGCTGTTTCTAGCTGCGCGTGCCCAGAGAGGAACCCAGGCCCTTGGGGGCGGGCTGTACCTGTTGGAATTGGAGCTGTTCAGCTTTGTTGCCCAGAGCTGGGCCTCTGTGCCCGTCCCACGCGGATCAGGGGTTGAAAACCGGCTGTCTCGGGGCTGTTTCTAGCTGCGCGTGCCCAGAGAGGAACCCAGGCCCTTGGGGGCGGGCTGTACCTCTTGGAATTGGAGCCGTTCAGCTTTGTTGCCCAGAGCTGGGCCTCTGTGCCCGTCCCACGCGGATCAGGGGTTGAAAACCGGCTGTCTCGGGGCTGTTTCTAGCTGCGCGTGCCCAGAGAGGAACCCAGGCCCTTGGGGGCGGGCTGTACCTGTTGCAATTGGAGCCGTTCAGCTTTGTTGCCCAGAGCTGGGCCTCTGTGCCCGTCCCACGCGGATCAGGGGTTGAAAACCGGCTGTCTCGGGGCTGTTTCTAGCTGCGCGTGCCCAGAGAGGAACCCAGGCCCTTGGGGGCGGGCTGTACCTGTTGGAATTGGAGCCGTTCAGCTTTGTTGCCCAGAGCTGGGCCTCTGTGCCCGTCCCACGCGGATCAGGGGTTGAAAACCGGCTGTCTCGGGGCTGTTTCTAGCTGCGCGTGCCCAGAGAGGAACCCAGGCCCTTGGGGGCGGGCTGTACCTGTTGGAATTGGAGCCGTTCAGCTTTGTTGCCCAGAGCTGGGCCTCTGTGCCCGTCCCACGCGGATCAGGGGTTGAAAACCGGCTGTCTCGGGGCTGTTTCTAGCTGCGCGTGCCCAGAGAGGAACCCAGGCCCTTGGGGGCGGGCTGTACCTTTTGGAATTGGAGCCGTTCAGCTTTGTTGCCCAGAGCTGGGCCTCTGTGCCCGTCCCACGCGGATCAGGGGTTGAAAACCGGCTGTCTCGGGGCTGTTTCTAGCTGCGCGTGCCCAGAGAGGAACCCAGGCCCTTGGGGGCGGGCTGTACCTTTTGGAATTGGAGCCGTTCAGCTTTGTTGCCCAGAGCTGGGCCTCTGTGCCCGTCCCACGCGGATCAGGGGTTGAAAACCGGCTGTCTCGGGGCTGTTTCTAGCTGCGCGTGCCCAGAGAGGAACCCAGGCCCTTGGGGGCGGGCTGTACCTGTTGGAATTGGAGCCGTTCAGCTTTGTTGCCCAGAGCTGGGCCTCTGTGCCCGTCCCACGCGGATCAGGGGTTGAAAACCGGCTGTCTCGGGGCTGTTTCTAGCTGCGCTTGCCCAGAGAGGAACCCAGGCCCTTGGGGGCGGGCTGTACCTGTTGCAATTGGAGCCGTTCAGCTTTGTTGCCCAGAGCTGGGCCTCTGTGCCCGTCCCCCGCGGATCAGGGGTTGAAAACCGGCTGTCTCGGGGCTGTTTCTAGCTGCGCGTGCCCAGAGAGGAACCCAGGCCCTTGGGGGCGGGCTGTACCTGTTGGAATTGGAGCCGTTCAGCTTTGTTGCCCAGAGCTGGGCCTCTGTGCCCGTCCCACGCGGATCAGGGGTTGAAAACCGGCTGTCTCGGGGCTGTTTCTAGCTGCGCGTGCCCAGAGAGGAACCCAGGCCCTTGGGGGCGGGCTGTACCTGTTGCAATTGGAGCCGTTCAGCTTTGTTGCCCAGAGCTGGGCCTCTGTGCCCGTCCCACGCGGATCAGGGGTTGAAAACCGGCTGTCTCGGGGCTGTTTCTAGCTGCGCGTGCCCAGAGAGGAACCCAGGCCCTTGGGGGCGGGCTGTACCTTTTGGAATTGGAGCCGTTCAGCTTTGTTGCCCAGAGCTGGGCCTCTGTGCCCGTCCCACGCGGATCAGGGGTTGAAAACCGGCTGTCTCGGGGCTGTTTCTAGCTGCGCGTGCCCAGAGAGGAACCCAGGCCCTTGGGGGCGGGCTGTACCTTTTGGAATTGGAGCCGTTCAGCTTTGTTGCCCAGAGCTGGGCCTCTGTGCCCGTCCCCCGCGGATCAGGGGTTGAAAACCGGCTGTCTCGGGGCTGTTTCTAGCTGCGCGTGCCCAGAGAGGAACCCAGGCCCTTGGGGGCGGGCTGTACCTGTTGGAATTGGAGCCGTTCAGCTTTGTTGCCCAGAGCTGGGCCTCTGTGCCCGTCCCACGCGGATCAGGGGTTGAAAACCGGCTGTCTCGGGGCTGTTTCTAGCTGCGCGTGCCCAGAGAGGAACCCAGGCCCTTGGGGGCGGGCTGTACCTGTTGGAATTGGAGCCGTTCAGCTTTGTTGCCCAGAGCTGGGCCTCTGTGCCTGTCCCCCGCGGATCAGGGGTTGAAAACCGGCTGTCTCGGGGCTGTTTCTAGCTGCGCGTGCCCAGAGAGGAACCCAGGCCCTTGGGGGCGGGCTGTACCTGTTGGAATTGGAGCCGTTCAGCTTTGTTGCCCAGAGCTGGGCCTCTGTGCCCGTCCCACGCGGATCAGGGGTTGAAAACCGGCTGTCTCGGGGCTGTTTCTAGCTGCGCGTGCCCAGAGAGGAACCCAGGCCCTTGGGGGCGGGCTGTACCTTTTGGAATTGGAGCCGTTCAGCTTTGTTGCCCAGAGCTGGGCCTCTGTGCCCGTCCCCCGCGGATCAGGGGTTGAAAACCGGCTGTCTCGGGGCTGTTTCTAGCTGCGCGTGCCCAGAGAGGAACCCAGGCCCTTGGGGGCGGGCTGTACCTGTTGGAATTGGAGCCGTTCAGCTTTGTTGCCCAGAGCTGGGCCTCTGTGCCCGTCCCACGCGGATCAGGGGTTGAAAACCGGCTGTCTCGGGGCTGTTTCTAGCTGCGCGTGCCCAGAGAGGAACCCAGGCCCTTGGGGGCGGGCTGTACCTTTTGGAATTGGAGCCGTTCAGCTTTGTTGCCCAGAGCTGGGCCTCTGTGCCCGTCCCCCGCGGATCAGGGGTTGAAAACCGGCTGTCTCGGGGCTGTTTCTAGCTGCGCGTGCCCAGAGAGGAACCCAGGCCCTTGGGGGCGGGCTGTACCTGTTGGAATTGGAGCCGTTCAGCTTTGTTGCCCAGAGCTGGGCCTCTGTGCCCGTCCCACGCGGATCAGGGGTTGAAAACCGGCTGTCTCGGGGCTGTTTCTAGCTGCGCGTGCCCAGAGAGGAACCCAGGCCCTTGGGGGCGGGCTGTACCTGTTGCAATTGGAGCCGTTCAGCTTTGTTGCCCAGAGCTGGGCCTCTGTGCCCGTCCCACGCGGATCAGGGGTTGAAAACCGGCTGTCTCGGGGCTGTTTCTAGCTGCGCGTGCCCAGAGAGGAACCCAGGCCCTTGGGGGCGGGCTGTACCTGTTGGAATTGGAGCTGTTCAGCTTTGTTGCCCAGAGCTGGGCCTCTGTGCCCGTCCCACGCGGATCAGGGGTTGAAAACCGGCTGTCTCGGGGCTGTTTCTAGCTGCGCGTGCCCAGAGAGGAACCCAGGCCCTTGGGGGCGGGCTGTACCTCTTGGAATTGGAGCCGTTCAGCTTTGTTGCCCAGAGCTGGGCCTCTGTGCCCGTCCCACGCGGATCAGGGGTTGAAAACCGGCTGTCTCGGGGCTGTTTCTAGCTGCGCGTGCCCAGAGAGGAACCCAGGCCCTTGGGGGCGGGCTGTACCTGTTGCAATTGGAGCCGTTCAGCTTTGTTGCCCAGAGCTGCGCCTCTGTGCCCGTCCCACGCGGATCAGGGGTTGAAAACCGGCTGTCTCGGGGCTGTTTCTAGCTGCGCGTGCCCAGAGAGGAACCCAGGCCCTTGGCGGCGGGCTGTACCTGTTGGAATTGGAGCCGTTCAGCTTTGTTGCCCAGAGCTGGGCCTCTGTGCCCGTCCCACGCGGATCAGGGGTTGAAAACCGGCTGTCTCGGGGCTGTTTCTAGCTGCGCGTGCCCAGAGAGGAACCCAGGCCCTTGGGGGCGGGCTGTACCTGTTGGAATTGGAGCCGTTCAGCTTTGTTGCCCAGAGCTGGGCCTCTGTGCCTGTCCCACGCGGATCAGGGGTTGAAAACCGGCTGTCTCGGGGCTGTTTCTAGCTGCGCGTGCCCAGAGAGGAACCCAGGCCCTTGGGGGCGGGCTGTACCTGTTGGAATTGGAGCCGTTCAGCTTTGTTGCCCAGAGCTGGGCCTCTGTGCCCGTCCCACGCGGATCAGGGGTTGAAAACCGGCTGTCTCGGGGCTGTTTCTAGCTGCGCGTGCCCAGAGAGGAACCCAGGCCCTTGGGGGCGGGCTGTACCTTTTGGAATTGGAGCCGTTCAGCTTTGTTGCCCAGAGCTGGGCCTCTGTGCCCGTCCCCCGCGGATCAGGGGTTGAAAACCGGCTGTCTCGGGGCTGTTTCTAGCTGCGCGTGCCCAGAGAGGAACCCAGGCCCTTGGGGGCGGGCTGTACCTGTTGGAATTGGAGCCGTTCAGCTTTGTTGCCCAGAGCTGGGCCTCTGTGCCCGTCCCACGCGGATCAGGGGTTGAAAACCGGCTGTCTCGGGGCTGTTTCTAGCTGCGCGTGCCCAGAGAGGAACCCAGGCCCTTGGGGGCGGGCTGTACCTGTTGGAATTGGAGCCGTTCAGCTTTGTTGCCCAGAGCTGGGCCTCTGTGCCCGTCCCACGCGGATCAGGGGTTGAAAACCGGCTGTCTCGGGGCTGTTTCTAGCTGCGCGTGCCCAGAGAGGAACCCAGGCCCTTGGGGGCGGGCTGTACCTGTTGGAATTGGAGCCGTTCAGCTTTGTTGCCCAGAGCTGGGCCTCTGTGCCCGTCCCACGCGGATCAGGGGTTGAAAACCGGCTGTCTCGGGGCTGTTTCTAGCTGCGCGTGCCCAGAGAGGAACCCAGGCCCTTGGGGGCGGGCTGTACCTGTTGGAATTGGAGCTGTTCAGCTTTGTTGCCCAGAGCTGGGCCTCTGTGCCCGTCCCACGCGGATCAGGGGTTGAAAACCGGCTGTCTCGGGGCTGTTTCTAGCTGCGCGTGCCCAGAGAGGAACCCAGGCCCTTGGGGGCTGGCTGTACCTGTTGGAATTGGAGCCGTTCAGCTTTGTTGCCCAGAGCTGGGCCTCTGTGCCCGTCCCACGCGGATCAGGGGTTGAAAACCGGCTGTCTCGGGGCTGTTTCTAGCTGCGCGTGCCCAGAGAGGAACCCAGGCCCTTGGGGGCGGGCTGTACCTGTTGCAATTGGAGCCGTTCAGCTTTGTTGCCCAGAGCTGGGCCTCTGTGCCCGTCCCACGCGGATCAGGGGTTGAAAACCGGCTGTCTCGGGGCTTTTTCTAGCTGCGCGTGCCCAGAGAGGAACCCAGGCCCTTGGGGGCGGGCTGTACCTGTTGGAATTGGAGCCGTTCAGCTTTGTTGCCCAGAGCTGGGCTTCTGTGCCCGTCCCACGCGGATCAGGGGTTGAAAACCGGCTGTCTCGGGGCTGTTTCTAGCTGCGCGTGCCCAGAGAGGAACCCAGGCCCTTGGGGGCGGTCTGTACATGTTGGAATTGGAGCCGTTCAGCTTTGTTGCCCAGAGCTGGGCCTCTGTGCCCGTCCCACGCGGATCAGGGGTTGAAAACCGGCTGTCTCGGGGCTGTTTCTAGCTGCGCGTGCCCAGAGAGGAACCCAGGCCCTTGGGGGCGGGCTGTACCTGTTGGAATTGGAGCCGTTCAGCTTTGTTGCCCAGAGCTGGGCCTCTGTGCCCGTCCCACGCGGATCAGGGGTTGAAAACCGGCTGTCTCGGGGCTGTTTCTAGCTGCGCGTGCCCAGAGAGGAACCCAGGCCCTTGGGGGCGGGCTGTACCTGTTGGAATTGGAGCCGTTCAGCTTTGTTGCCCAGAGCTGGGCCTCTGTGCCCGTCCCACGCGGATCAGGGGTTGAAAACCGGCTGTCTCGGGGCTGTTTCTAGATGCGCGTGCCCAGAGAGGAACCCAGGCCCTTGGGGGCGGGCTGTACCTGTTGGAATTGGAGCCGTTCAGCTTTGTTGCCCAGAGCTGGGCCTCTGTGCCCGTCCCACGCGGATCAGGGGTTGAAAACCGGCTGTCTCGGGGCTGTTTCTAGCTGCGCGTGCCCAGAGAGGAACCCAGGCCCTTGGGGGCGGGCTGTACCTGTTGGAATTGGAGCCGTTCAGCTTTGTTGCCCAGAGCTGGGCCTCTGTGCCCGTCCCACGCGGATCAGGGGTTGAAAACCGGCTGTCTCGGGGCTGTTTCTAGCTGCGCGTGCCCAGAGAGGAACCCAGGCCCTTGGGGGCGGGCTGTCCTATTTTCACTTTTAAGGTGTGACTAATCACCACCATTTTTTTAAATAATTTATTTCTTTATTGAATCACTGTGGGAAAAGTTACAGAGCTTTCGGGTTTAGGTCTCAGTCATGTAGATATCAATCACATTTCCCTTTACCAATACTTATTTTTAACCGCGAACCCCAATAGAACCCCACCTCCCACCCCTCCCAATTTCTGTGAGGTAGATGAGTTCTAGTTAATACTCTATCTACTTTGACTAGATACATTGTTTCAATAGAAGATGCACCATTATTGTTTAGAGTTTACGACCCCCCCCCCCCCATCAGACATGCTGAAACAGCATTGTGAAATGATTTGCTTTCTACAGCTGGGTTTAAGAATAAAATGATTTTGTGCTGCCGCAATAGCAGCCGCGCGGTTCTGGATTTCTGCTATTTTACTTATTAACCCTGGAAGTATATCTATTAAAAGTTAGATAGTTAAGAGTTTGGTTTCTATGCTCTGGAGTCGTGGCCGTGCCGGAGAGCCGCTCGTGGGGGGCAGCTGGTGACCTCGGTGGGGCGTGAAGGACGGACCAGATCGCCCCCCTTCCCCTGAGGTCCCTGCCGCCCCCACCGCCGGCTCAAACCTGCTGTCCACAAGGCTCCTGTGCGGCCGCCATCTTTCTTTTCAGAGAGGCCAGGGCGAATGGAGCAACACCCTTTCCCCTCCGGGCAGGCATGCTGGCGCGGTTTAACACATAGTCCATTCGCTTTTCTGCTCCAAGCATTTGGTTTTCTGCGCTAAGTCCTTGTGCTTCCGGGGCCGTGGCCGTGCCGGAGAGCCGCTCGTGGGGGGCAGCTGGTGACCTTGGTCGGGCGTGAAGGACGGCCCATAATGCCCACTTATTTTTATTTTTATAGTGACACTCTCTCAGGCATGTACACAGTAGAGAGCAATAAGT